>NC_091841.1:27295375-28715375 GCF_037783145.1 Equus przewalskii
CCGGCGTCGAGCGCGTTCCAGGCGCGCGCCGCCCGGCCCAGCGCGGCGGGGATGGCGGCCAGGCGCGAGCTGGCGGCGCGCGCGTTGAGCTTGGCGTAGAGCACGTCGTCCAGGTCCCAGGCGAGCAGGCGCCGCAGCAGCACGAGCGACTCGTCGAAGTACTCGGCGATCATGACCAGCGAGAAGACCTCCTCCACCTGGCGGATCAGGCCCGCCAGGTAGGCGTCGTCGTCGCGCGGGCTGCGCTCGTTGTCGCCACCCAGGTCGTAGGCCAGCGTGTTGTGCGCGAACATGGCGAAGTGCTCGCCGGCGCGGTAGTAGGCCTCGGGCGCGCGCAGGAAGGCCTCGAGCGACGCGTTGGGCACGCGCCGGAAGGCCGGGCAGTACTGGTTGTAGTAGCTGAAGAGCGATTCGAACATGGCGGCCGGCTCGCGCAGGATGGTGACGTAGACGGTGCCGGGCGGCATGAGGCGCGCCAGCTCGGCGCGGTTGAAGCGCAGGTGGCTGGCCAGCACGTGCGGCGGCCGCGTGGCCGGGTGCACGAAGTGCGCCGAGAAGTTGCGCGGGTAGCAGAACTGGTGCTCGCAGCTCGGGTGCGGCAGGGCCACCGTCAGGTTGTGGCGCTCGGCGAAGCGGAACAGGATGTTCTGCACCGTCGTGCCCGCAGTCTTGTGCGTCTTTAGGAAGGCCACGGTCATGTGCTTGGGGCGCGGCGGAGAGTCCCGCAGAGGCGGGCAGCTCAGAGGGAACAGCTTAGGGTACCTGCAAGGGCGGGAGGAGGGGGTGTGCAGGGAGGAGGGTGTTGAGAGCGAGCAGCTGGACCCCTGCCCAAGGATGTGGCCCCTCCTGGGCTCTACCCACAGAACAGTAGAGGGGTATGGTAGGCGGCCTCTCAGATGACCCCCAGTGATCCCTGCTGGCCTCCTGGTACTCAGGCCCTTGTGTATTTCCCCCCTCTGGAGTATGGGCGGGACTTATTGATGCCGCTAAGGAATAGAATAGGGTGGAAATGATGGGATGTCACTTGTGAGATCGCAGTATGAAAAGACTGGCTTCTGTCTTGGTGTCTCTCTCTCACTCTCTCTAGGATAACTCATGCAGGGGAAGCAAGCTGCTATTGATGAGCAACCCCATAGGGAGGTACCGATGGCAGCAGCCCCCAGGGAACTGGGTCCTGAGTCCATCAGCCTGCTTGAAGAACTGAAGCCTGCCAACAACCACATGAGTGGCGAAGCCCTTGCAATCAAGCCTTTGGATGAGACTGCATCCCCAGCAGCCAGCTTGATTACAATCCCAGGAGTGACCTTGAGCCAGAGGTACCCAGATAAGTCATAACTGGATTCCTGACCCACAGAAGGGAGATAATAAATGTTTGATGTTTCGAGCTGCTAAGTTTTGAGGTAACTTGGCTATGCAGAAAGAGCTAACTAATACATGGACAAAGGCCCTTGGGGATCCTGGAGGAATTCTACTCTACACATGGAGAAATTGAGGACCAGAAGGAGAAAAATCATTTCCATAAGTCTGGCAACTCAGATAAAGTCACCAAATCCTCTTGCTCGGTCTTATTTCTCATTTTTACCCTTTCACTGGCTCCTCACGTTGTAGATGAGTGGCATGGCTTTGAGGCAACCCATTTGTTATACGATTCTGTTAAGCCCTCTGGAGCCTCATTTATTCATTCAACAAATATTTTTGGAGCATCTACTATGGGCCAGGCACTGTTTTATGCTCAAGAACTATGATTGTATGAAAACTAGATAATAATCCTAGCCTTCATGAAGCTTTCATTTCTCTTTCCTTGTTCCTGAAACAGGGGTTTTGGGATTACAGGTGACCTGCAGTTCCCTTCAGACTTTTCAGTCACTCTCCTGTTTCTTTTCTGTCATCCTAAGCATCACATAATGAGGACAACTCCCAGCAGCTTTGAGAATACCATTGAGATTTCTGATCTGTGGCTGGTTTGGGCTCAGGATAAAGTCTGCACAGACGCACCTTCTAAAGACCAGCAAATCATCTGGCAAGGGGGACCGGGCCCATTCATTCTCACCATTCCCATGGGCAGACCATGTAGAAAATGGGGAAGTTGAGGCCCTGAAGGGTGCAGGGATTTGCTGAGTTCTCACAGTGAGCCAGGAGCAGGGTCAGGGCTCCTATTAGTTATCACATGATATCCTGTATCAGGGTGACTGGCTGGGTCACACATACCATCCTTCCCATTTTATAGATGAAGTAACTGGGGCTCAGAGAAGTGAGGGGATTTGCCCAGCACAACAGAAGGAGTGAGCAGTTGTTTGCAGTCCTTTGGGGAGGCGCTCGGAAGGTGATGCCATGAGAAGGACTCGGGCTGGATCCCTGCTTGGTCACTGACTAACTCTCTGACCTGGAGCAAGTCACTCAGCTCTTTCAGTGAAGACCAGCCCCTGCTGAGGGAGGTTGTGTGGATCTAAAGAGACTGTATGGAAATCACTTTCAGAATAGAGGGAAGGAGCAAAGCCCAGCAGAAGGTGGACTCTTCTGGCAGGTGGAAGGAACGGGAAGGAGAGCTCCCTGCTCCGTAGCTGGAGGAACCCAATTTCCCTGGGCCCCGCCCCCCTCACCGAGGCCCCGCCCCCTTACCAGCTGAGCTGCGCCCCCTGGTGGATGAGGAGGCTTAAGGTGCTACACCCCAGCACCAGCAGCAGGATTTTCCTTCGGCTCATCATCTTGGTGGCCTGCTGTAGGCGCTGGAGGATGGGTGGCATGATGGGGTACCCACCCCTGGACCAGCCAGGGCCTCGCTATCCAGGACTTCCTTCGCCGGCACTCATGGGGGCTCCTGGGGCTCTGGTAGCAGGGCCAGTGTTCCTACGAGGCCTGGCAGAAGAAGGAGGCAAACAGGTTTGCAGTGAGCAGAGGAGATGGGCTCCCGGCCCCAGCAGGACTGCTGCAAAGGAGAGCTCCAGAGGGTGAGGTGAGCAAAGAGGCCAGGAAGATCAGATTCCTACCTCCCGTTACCAAGACCCTATCTCCACATTGCTCCAGATAACTTAGTCTTGGGTGGAATTACAGGCTCTGGGGTGTGGCCAACCCTTCAGGCTGTAGCCACGCCCTCCCCTGAGCCCTGTCTCTGCTTCTCTGCCTGCCCCCAGTTCATCTTTGTCTCGTGGCCATTTGTATCTGTCTCCCCAGTAGAGTTGCCTGAGCACCAGGGCTTGGCTCGGAGCACAGAAGGCTCTTCTCCAGGACTCCTTGCCTGACTGCTTCAGCCAATGGTTGGTCTTGGCTCCCCAGAGACTGAGTTCCTCGGAAACACTGACCCAGCTTTCACCTTCTCGAGTCACTGACGTAGGGAAGGGATCAATACTTCAGGCTTACTACATGTATTACACTGTTACAGATTTAATCCCATTTAATCCTCACCACAACCCTAATATAGGTATTATTCTCCTTTTAAAGACAAGGAAACTGAGGCTCTAAGAGAGAACGCCACTTGTCTCTGGTCACACAGCTGGCATTAGCAGAATCGGGACTCAGATCTGCTCTTTCTGGCTCCAAAGTCCATGCCCTTAGACATTATGTGTGCTGCTTCCACAGGGAACTGATGTCCTCATCCCTGCCCGGGACTCTGGCAATTCAGCTTGCTCTCTGAGCCCTGAGCCCTCCTAGCTGGGCTCCTGCCTTGAGGGCCCAAGACCAATAAATCCATGAAGGAAAGAAAGGAAGGACTTGAAATCCTGGAACCTATCTGGATTCTATCCCCAGACACTTGAAACCCTGGCTGCCCCAGCAGCTGACTCTGCGTGAGAGGTGCCTGGCCAAGGCAGTGGGATGCAGCCTGGGAGGAGGGTGGGGGCGGTACAGAGGGGCTCCTGCATGTAGCCCTGCTGAGAAGCTCCAGGAGGAGGTGGGCCTCCATCCCAGGTGAGCGGCAGCAGCAAGAGGCAGGAGAAGGGCCTGGTTTCCTGCCAGTCACCTGTCCCCACACGAATGCCTTGGCTCAAGGGTAGCCCGGCCCTTGGCAGCTTCAGTGGAAATTCAACTTCAGCAGCCATGCCTGTTCCCCGGCTAAGATAGGGTCTCTGTCTCTGAGGCCTCAGCCTCCAGGTTCAGGTTCAGCTTCAGCTTCAGCCTCAGCCTCACATACACCCCTCTCCAAAGGGGAGGGGGAGCCTAGAACCTTATGGGCATGTGCGTGGAACTAGGACACCTGCGTCCCAGGAGGGGTGAGGTAATTTGAAAACTCTTTTGACCATCACCTTCCTCTGGGGCCCTGGACTTGGCTCCCAATCCCCCCCGCCCCATTAATCCTGGATTCCATTTAAACCTGTTTGGGTGGAAAGATGTCCTGGTTATGCCTTTCCCTTCTCTCCAGGCCCCATCACCTGGTTTCCTCCACCAGCCTACAGACAGACTTAATCTGCTTGGAGCCAGGGAGGGTGAAGGGTCCTGCCACAGAGGGCAACCAAGGACATAGCAGAGAAAGCCCAACCGCCCCCCCCCCCCCCCCCCCGCCGATGCACACCTTCCCTTTGTCACTCATCCTGCCTAGAGGATGTAGTGACCAAATGGAGAGTTTCCCAAGGCTGGGGGGCCAGCCTATTCCCATCTTTGCTAAACTTGCTGAAACCACCCTTTTTCTCAGAGGACCGTGGGTCAGCCAAGGAGGCCAAGCCTGGAGGGAGCTACAGTGGGCCTTTCCCTGGGAGACATTTCAACCAGGCCATAAAGAGAAGGTGACGGGATGCTTGGTGGCCCCCTCCATCCTACTCCCCTCCATGGCTTAGCCCTAGGGAGCCAGTCAGCCAGACCTGTCTGAGGTCTGCTTGGAACAGGGGGTCATCGGCACAAGAATTCCCTGGACGCCAGCATTCCAAGGTGGGCACCAGTTTCTGTTGGGCCACGGTCAGTGACGGGATGCTCATCACTTTCAGATCCAGCCCGGTCCATTTCTGAGCAGCCGTGGCTCTTCCAAAGTTGTTTCTGGGACAGCTAGGATTAGCCTGCTGCTGGTGTGCCCTTCTCAGCTTGCCTTCTTCCACCCTCCACTCCGCATGGTTGCTGTGCTGCCCTCCTAGGCCACATGGACCATTTTTCTCCATGACAGACCCTCAGGTATTTGAAAGCAGTAACCCTGTCTCCTCTGGGTGGGAACTCGGCCAGGCTAGACATTCCAGGTCCCGAGAGAGGGTGCTGCTCGGACATTGGAGGAGGCCTCCCTTCCCTTGGCAAGTTCACTCCACTCTGCCTCTTCTCCATATAGAGTCAAGGCACTGGCACCCGGGAAGGGGGCCCCTGGGGCTGAGTTTCCCCCTGTAATTTCCAGGCTGGTGTAGAGTGGGTGGCAGTCTGCTGGGGTCTGGGTTCAGAGCAACTGCCCTAGCTCCTGTCCCTCACATGCTTCAGACTACTCCCCTGCCTCCCCCATGTCTTCTCCACGAAGAGAGAGTTTCCAACAGCGTCCCAGACAGGTCAGGGTGCCCAGCCTCATCAGAATATCAGTGCTAATTTTAGTCGGAACAATCTACCTCAGGCTGCTGCCCAGTTTTGCAAATTGCTTTCCTTTCTCCAGGGAACCAAAGAAGAAATGGTATAGCTAGCCAGAGCTTTGAAAACTGGCCTGGACACCCATCCACTCCCAAATGAACCCTTTTTTCTCTCCCCTCTGGAGCTCTAGGGCTAATACTGGAGCATTTAGAGGAGGAGGGGACTCTGGCCTGGACCTGCCTCTCCAGGTTGGATGACCTGGAGACTCCCTCCTTACTTGAGGATGGCACAGCCCACTGATTAGGGACACTGCCTAGGGCACTACAGAGGAAGGGGCCGAGGGCTGAGGGGGCTGCAAATTAGTGGCCCAGGAGATCAAATATCTTTCCACCTCCCTCTTTTCTTTCCTTATCCCCCCAAGTCCCAAAGCCTGTGCCAGGTCCCAACCAGCCCCCTATCTCTGCCATCCACCCTGCACGTCATCCCTGCCTCTGAATTCCCTTCATCCTCCTCTCTCCATCACTACCCCCCCCCCCCATTCCCTCAATTTCATCCCAACCTCCCCTAGGGATCTGGTCACCATAGGGGATAGCCCAGATTCTCCCTCTCACCCACTCCCCAGGGGACAGAGCGCCCCCCTTCTCATGCTCTCCAGGCACTAGGCCCGCACGACACTCCCGCCCACTCCTCATCCCCCATCCGGATCTGGTCCACCCCCGCCCCAGGCTAGCCACTGCAGTACTCACGGCGCGCGGGCTCTGCCGGGGTGGTCGCCGGTCGCCGCTTTCTCCGAACCCTTGTCCCGAAATCCGCTGCGGGTCCGAGGGCGCCGGGGGCCCTGCGCGCCGAGTGCCTGTCGCTTTCCTCTCCGCGCCTGGATGGGATCAGGTGGCGGCGTCCGCTCGGCTCCGCTCCTCTCCGCTCTGCCCGCCGCCCGCCCCCCATCGCACACCGGAGGCGGGGCGGGGGCGGGGGCGGGGGCCCGGCCGCGCAGGGGAGGGGGAGGGGAGCGGGAAGAGGAGGGGGCAGCCCTGACTCGCAGGCTGCCAATTAACACTCTCCGGGTGGCGTCTTCGGATGCGGGCATCTTCCCTTGGCAATCTTGCAGAGACTGGACACCAACGTGACCAGCTCCTTGCCATCACTCTACAGAAGGGGAAACTGAGGCTCAGAAGGTATCTGGATACTCTGGCATTGCTGGGCATTCATGGGTCCCACTGGTCAATCTTGGGCTGGTGGGTCCTGGAGGAGTTAGAGACGCAGGCACATTTACCAGCACCCGCATGCTCCCTCCCTCCTGTCCTCTTTCAGCCTTCAGCGGAGAAGCACAGCTCCACTCGCTGGTCTAGTCCCATCTGCCTTCACACCCGTGAGAACCCCTTCCCTTCCAGCCCCTGAGGCAGCCCTCTGCTGCTGACCCACTCCTACTCTCCCCCAGGACTCCAGACCCACTCACTTCCAACCAGAGCTTTAGTGGCCCTGGGACCCCTGCCCAGGCACCTTGTACTGGGAATCAGAGGACCCAAGTTCAACCCTGGTTGAACTTCAGTCCCAGAGTCAAGAGGCAACTCTCTGGGCCCCAGTTGCTCCAAGCTCTAGAATGGGGAGCTGTTCTGAGACTGCAGAGATGATACTTGTGAAGGCTCTGTGTGAACTCCCATGGTGGGGGGAGGGGGGGGTCCTGAATTTTTGACTTCCTTCTTAGTCCTTAGCTTCTACCACCTGCGAGCTGGACAGGAGCACTTCCCAAAGTCATGCCAGACACCAAGAGCCCCACATTTAGTTCTGGGGTTCTCATGGACCCCTGCTTTCTCCTGCCCTCTTGGCCTACTATGGGAAGGGTCCTGGAGCTGGGGAAGCCTCCCAAAGCTGGGACTGGATTCCATTCTTCACCTACACAGGTAGGTATTATGTGAGGGTCCTTGTTACAGAGGAGAAGGAATGAGGACTCTCAGAGTCAGGAAAACAGCGTGTGGTCCAAGTTTGACCCTTTGGGCACATCAGCTTCATTTTGCCCCTCAGTCTTCCCCTCTGCACAATGGGAGTGTGTGTGTGGGGCTCCTACCCTGCCTGGGTCCCAGGGATGTTATGATAAAATGAGGCCCCATGTGGCCTAGTCCCTTTCTGCCCCTACCTACCTCATGCATAAGCTCTTAGTTTATCCTGCCTCAGAGACCTCCATCCCTGTCTCCAGCATATTCACATGCCTTGGGGCCTCCAGCCTCAGATGACCTGCCAGCAGCTCTCTGGTTACAGGGAACAGAAAGACACTTCCTTTGGGTCAGGAATGGTTCTGCCTGAGTGGGCTGACAAGCTGGAGGGGAGGGCGCCACAGTTCTTTCATCTGTCCTTTCTGGGTTTAGTTTCTTCTCTGAGAGTGTCAGGACACTGGGATGGTGGTGGTGATGGAAGGGGTAGGGGCAAGGTTTGGGGAGGAGTGAAGAGAATTTCCTAGCCAGGGCTAGGATGTGAGCAACATTCGTGGCCAAGTCCTTTTCTCTCTCTCCTAAACCTCACCTTCTCTGTATCTGGCACCCCATTTCCCCCCCTGCTCCCAGCTACTTCTCTCTTGGGGGTAGTCAGTGAAATGGAGCATGCTAGAGAGCAGGTCTGAAGGGTGTGGGTGTGTGAGGAAAAAGAGACCATTTCACTTGAGTTTCCTGGCTTTCTTACCCAACACGCACATACACACTCACACAGGCAGTGAGCCTGGCCGGCAGTGAGAGGGCAGAGCTAGAATGGGAGAGGGACCTCAGAGCTAGTGGCAGAGGTGGAGAGAGAAACTGAATTGACAGGGCAGGGCAGGGAGAGGTGGAAGCTAGGCAGGCAAGGGCACCTGCCCATCCCTCCCTCAGGGGCACAGGCCACTGGTGGGGGCAAAGAGGCGCAAGGCAGTGTTGACTCCGCCTGTAGGCTGGTGGGGATGAGAAAAGAAAAGGTCCTGAGTTTATTTCCAAGACTAAAGAAGACGCAAATCCTGTCACCGGAAAGACTGTTCCACTTGCTTTTTTTCCCTAATAGTCTTCTATTGAGCGCCTCTTGAAGGCCAGGTGCTGCGAGACAGTAGAAGACCAGGTCCTTCCTCACGTTCTTGGGGATGGAGGTGAGGAGGAGGGGCAAGACTTCAAAGCATTTGGTGGAGGTTTGAACGTGTTATGGGAACGCCTAGGAAGGAAAGGAAAGCGGGAGAAGGCTGAGCGGAGACGACATTTGAGCCAGCCTGGAAGGTGGAAAAAGGGGCTTTAGTGTGGTCCTCCCCCCAGGTTGGCGGCTGGAGCTCAGCCCGGGCGGGTCCGCTCCTTTCCCGGCTCCGATCCCCTTTCAGCCCATTCATCCTTGCCCGGGCCGGGGGTGGGCGGGCAGACAATCAGACACTGTTTTATCACAGGCATCGGCTGCAACCTCCCGCCTGGCGCCCGCAACGCGCGGCCGCCGAGGGAATGAGTCCCTGGGGACTCCCTGGGAACGTAAGCGTGCGGACCTCTCACGGCCAAGCAGGCAGTCGGGCCCGGAAGGCTAGCAGCCTGCGCTCCATCAGACGCAGAAAGCACGCCCTCCGGGCGGGACTAGCTTTCCCCGCAGCCCCGCCCCGGCTCCCGCCCCCAGTGTTCCCGGGCCTCTGGCCGCGCACGGTCCTCCGGGAATTGGACCAACAGAGGCCGTGCCTGCATACTACAACTCCCAGAAGGCTGCGCGACCAGGCCGCCTAGGGATTGCCGCAGAAGGCCGGGGGTGGGCCTCCAGCTGAACGGCCTTCCAACCCCCGAGCGGACGTGGCGTACGGCGCTGCCGGAAGTTCCGGGAAGCTGGCCCTGCGACTGGCCCGAGCTTCCGGGTTGGTCGCGCGCCTTCCTGCGGCTAAGATGGCGACCGAGCATCCTGAGCCTCCCAAAGGAGAGTTGCAGCTGCCGCCGCCGCCGCCTCCTGGGCACTATGGCGCCTGGGCTGCCCAGGAGCTTCAGGCCAAATTGGCAGAGATCGGAGCTCCGATCCAGGGTGAGAAGCACGGGAGGTCAAGAGCAGGCAGCGTAGGCCTGCGGGGAAGCGGAGCCGGTTACCCCGGAGACCCGGGGGTGGGGGGCGGAGGCGGGCCGCTGGGGCCTGACGAGGCCCGCTTGTTCTGCACGGCCTGCCCTACCCCATTGATCCTGTCCTTTGCCCAGCAGGGAGTCGCGAGGAGCTGGTGGAGCGGCTCCAGACCTACACCCGCCAGGTAAGTGTTGGCAGCGGGACGTCAGGATAGATCGAGCTTCTGGAGGAGGCCTTCATGACCCCTCGCGACGCGGTCTTCGTTCTTTATGTACCTCAGCATAGCAAGTGGGGGCTTGCTCTTTTTGCCGGTTTTTGCTTTTACTTATTCTGTTGTAATCGCTTCTATGCGTATTGGTCCTCTCCGGTGCCTAACCCGAGCTCTGGCAGACAGGCACTGGGCAAATTTTGTTGAATGGATGGGAATGAACGGCGTTTAATGGAACAGCTCCTCTTGGACTGACCTAGAGTCCTTTCTCTTTTGCAGACTGGCATCGTGCTGAATCGGCCGGTTCTGAGAGGTGAAGATGGGGACAAAGCTGCCCCTCCTCCTATGTCAGCACAGGTAAGGAGGTTGTTCCATTTTATAAGATCTCTTCTGCTCAGGGTAGCCCCTTCTCTCACATGCAGCGTACTGGGGATGCAACTAGCAGGTTGGGCAGGGGCGTACTGCGATGACAGAATGGGAGCTCTTCAGTTCCCCCATGGTCCTGATCTTGCCCCTTTCCCAATGTTTGCTCCTCCAAATTCTATCACTTAAGATTCAGTTTAATATTTGGAAGACTGACTTGATTCTTTGCCAGCTGGAAGTAATCACCCTCTTCTTTGCCCTTCCAGGGCACAGTTCCCATGTATTCAGTGAGACCTTAGAGCTCACACCCTGATTTTTTATTTTTATTTTTTTAGATTTTTTATTTTTTTCCTTTTTCTCCCCAAAGCCGTTCGGTACATAGTTGTATATTCTTAGTTGTGGGTCCTTCTAGTTGTGGCACGTGGGACGCCACCTCAGTGTGGCTCGATGAATGGTGCCATGTCCCTGCCCAGGATTTGAACCGAGGCAACACTGCGCCGCCTGCAGCAGAGCGCACGAACTTAACCACTCGGCCACGGGGCCGGCCCCTCACACCCTGCTTTGATTTCATACTTTCTACATTTACTGAGTCATTGGGGCACACTGGCTCCTGTTTAAGTCCTCTCTACTTCCATGTCCTTTCTGATCCAGGATTTGACTCTTTTTCTCTAGAGCAGTGGCTCTGACCTGGGGTCCCTTGACTTCTGTGTGGGGGATGAGGAGTCTGTAGATGGTTTTTAGAGGTGTCCGTGAATCTCCTGAAATTGTATGCAAAGTCTGAGTTCATGTTTTTCTGGAGAGAGAGCTTTCATTGGTTGGTGTCCCAAAGTTAACATCCTCTTTTCTTGATATGGCTATAGAGTATTCTTTTCTTGAGTGCAAGAACTGTGTGTCATTTGACTTTGAAGTCCAGCACCTGGCTCATAGTAGATCCCTAGCAAATGTCTGCAGTAGATAAATACTTCGTAGTTTATGGTCCTATTTTTTTCCACAGCTCTCTGGGATTCCCATGCCACCACCACCTATGGGACTCCCTCCTCTGCAACCTCCTCCACCACCCCCACCACCTCCACCAGGCCTTGGCCTTGGCTTTCCTATGGCAGTTGGACCCCGCCCACCAAACTTGGGGCCCCCGCCTCCACTCCGTGTGGGTGAGCCTGTGGCACTGTCAGAGGAGGAGAGGCTGAAGCTGGCGCAGCAGCAGGCAGCCTTGCTGATGCAGCAAGAGGAGCGTGCCAAGCAGGTAGGCCAGGTGGCAGTCTGCGCCTGGGTCTCATCAGGGTCCTGAAGGGGGAGTAGAGCCTCAGAGAGAGCTGGATTGTGGAGCCAAACCTTCTGGCAAGGTCTGGACCAAAGACTGGATCTTAGGCCCTAGGCTGGAAGAGGACCCCAGAAAGCAGAGTTGTGGCAGACTGCCCTGAGGGGTATTGGTGCTGGTATGAGCTTGTTTTCTTTTTTAAGCAGGGGGATCATTCACTGAAGGAACACGAGCTCTTGGAGCAGCAGAAGCGGGTAATGCCCCTCATCCTAACCTTTTGACCCCACGGTCCAGTCTGTTGACTGTCACTTCTAGTGCTTGGTGTCTAAAACAAGGTGCACCATTCAAGTTTTCTGTGGAGGTTACCTCATTCTCAACTAAGTTCCAGTATCTCCTAAATAATTCTCTCTTTCCTGTAGCCCAGGGGTTGGTAAACTGTGGACTGTGGCTTGTTTTTTATGTCCTGTGAGCTAAGAATGGTTTTTATGTTTTTATTTTTATTTATTTATTTTTTTGAGGAAGATTAGCCCTGAGCTAACATCTGCTGTCAATCCTCCTCTTTTTGCTGAGGAAGACTGGCCCTGAGCTAACATCCGTGCCCATCTTCCTCTACTTTATATGTGGGACGCCTGCCACAGCATGGCCTGCCAGGTGGTGCCATGTCCACATCCAGGATCCGAACTGGCGAACCCTGGGCCGCCAAAGCGGAACGTGCAAACTTAACCACTGTGCCACTGGGCCAGCCCCATGTTTTTTATGTTTTTAAAGGATTGTTAAAAAATGAAAACAAAACCAAAATATACAACAGAGTTGGTGCAATGGCTCCTGAAGCCTAAAATATTTATTGTCTGGCCCATTACAGAAAAAAGTTTGCTGACCCCTACTAGTCTTACATGTTACCATTTTAGTTATCTTGGAGAGGACTCGGGGCTAATTTAGTCATTTGAATCAGATTTAGACTAAGTGTGATAGATATAAGATAGGGAATGATCCATAAGACATGCAGGCCCAGAGGTGCATTGTATGGGTTGTTACCCAGTGGGTACTCAGGAGTATTAGAAAATAAGCATTAGCAGCAGCAGACATGGAAATGTTTATGAAGTACTGTCTTTGCTCAGGTGGTGCTAGATCTTGAGGGGTACATATCAGAAAAGAATTCATTGTTCCTTAGAAATAACTTTATCTCTTGGGGAAGAAAACTCTTGTTAAAAAATAAAAGGCAGTGTTTGGCTAAATATTAAATTCTCTGCTAGAAACTAGCAGTTTCCCAGGGTTTTTCTTGGTGTTACTTCTGGGGGTTTTCCTTTGTGATTAAGAGGGCTCCTCCATTTGGATCAGTAGCCTGGAAGTGTGGGGGTGTCAGAGACATCAGAACTCGAGTGGTACCTGATTCTTCTTGGGCCTGTTACCGGGTTGAAAGAATGCATTGGCCAGGGGCTGCCTGCCAAACGGATTTCCAAGCCTTGTCTCCACTCCCACTTCCCTCGTGTAGGCAGCTGTGTTGTTGGAGCAGGAGCGGCAGCAGCAGGAGATTGCCAAGATGGGCACCCCAGTCCCTCGGCCCCCACAAGACTTGGGCCAGATTGGTGTTCGCACTCCCCTGGGTCCTCGAGGTAAGACCCTGAAAATGGAAGGGAAAGGCAAGGAAGGTGATTAAAAGTTTTGGTATTTAAGTATACATCACAGAAAAAATACACGTATCGTAAGTTTGCAGTTCAATGAAGTTTCATAAAGTGAACACATCCATACAACCAGCACCCTGACCAAGAAGAAAAACATTGCCAGCACCCCAAGAGACCTCCCAGGCTCCCTTCTAGCCACCCCTCCCCCGAAGGGTAACCGTCACCCTGACTTTTAGCAAGGAAATACTTCTTATTTTTTAAAATTTTTATTTATTTAAAAAAGATTTTTTTTTAAAGATTGGCACCTGCACTAACATCTGTTACCAATCTTTTTTTTTTTCTTCTCCGCAAAGCACCCCCCAGTACACAGTTATGTATTCCAGTTGTGAGTGCCTCTGGTTGTGCTATATGGCATGCTGCCTCAACATGACCTGGTGAGCAGTGCCATGTCCGTGTCCAGGATCCGAACCGGCAAAACCCTGGGCTGCTGAAGTGGAGCGTGTGAACTTAACCACTCGGCCATGGGGCCGGCCCCAGGAAGATACTTTTTAGAATGAATCTTTTGTCTCTTCTGACATTGGATTTCTTTCTCCTCTCAGTTGCTGCCCCGGTGGGCCCCACCCCAACTGTTTTGCCCATGGGAGCCCCGGTTCCCCGCCCTCGTGGTCCCCCACCGCCCCCTGGAGATGAGAACAGAGAGGTGAGACTGGTGATTTCTTCCTAGGAACCGGAGAGTGTGGTTTAGAAGGGGACTATTTCTGGACTTTTAGAAAATCCAGCGAAGAGAAATCTATTAGAGAAGGATTCTGAGAGAAGATGGGAGGGCTTCTGGGGAGAGTGGGACAGCCATACTTAGTTCCGACATAATTAGGTAGGGCAGGAAGTAGGGCCTGGAGACATTTCTGGGGCATGGTTCTGGGGTTCCCTCTGAGGCCTGCTGAGGGATCATTGAGTCCAGTTGGTGTTGTCTGCTGTCTGCTGTTTACGTCATCTGGCCTGCAGCCTTTCTAGTACAAGAGGTAGGAGTTGTAGGAAAGAGGGCACTGAGCGCACCCCCTCTGCCTCTGTTGTCTCTGGCAGATGGACGACCCCTCTGTGGGGCCCAAGATCCCCCAGGCTTTGGAAAAGATCCTGCAGCTGAAGGAGAGCCGCCAGGAAGAGATGAACTCTCAGCAGGGTGAGTGTATCCTCGTGTCCTGAGGGCTGCAGGGACAGAACCTAGAGAGGCTGAGGCCGGGTCTGCATTCCTCCTCCCTTCCCGAGGAGGGTTTCAGAGAAAAACCGGCTCTTGCTAAAGAGGAGTTACTGTGAGCGAGTGGCAGGGCACTGAGTGGTGGGAGGAGACTGATGGCTACCTTCTTCCCTTACAGAGGAAGAAGAAATGGAAACAGATGCTCGCTCCTCCCTGGGCCAGTCAGCATCAGAGACTGAGGAGGACACAGTGTCCGTATCCAAAAAAGAGGTATGGGATGGAGCTGGGTCTGGAAGGAATTGCAGGAGATGGGGTTTGGGCTCTAAAATAACTCCCATTCTTAGTGTTCCAGAAGTAGTAGCAGCTGTTTTGTGCCACTTCCTGTCCTAAGCGTCTTGTAGATATCTTTCATTCAATTGCCAGTAAATCCCTTAGAGTTCTGAGTACTATGCATGCCTGCATTTTACAGCTGAAAGAGCTAAGGTTCTGAGAGGTGCAGTAGTAACCCAGAGGCACACAGCTTGAGAGGGGCAGAACTTCGGAATCTGACTTCAAGGCCTGTTTTCTCAGCCACTTGGGGAAATTGGGTGAAGAGATTAGGGGTTGGGGGCGGGCATGGTGCTTGGATGCTCTAAGCTAGTTGGTTTGCCTTGTTTTGACAGAAAAACCGGAAGCGTCGGAACCGGAAGAAGAAGAAAAAGCCCCAGCGGGTGCGGGGAGCATCATCTGAGAGCTCTGGGGACCGAGAGAAAGAGTCAGCCCGGCCCCGTGGCTCTGACTCCCCAGCGGCTGATGTTGAAATTGAATATGTGACTGAAGAACCTGAAATTTATGAGCCCAACTTCATTTTCTTCAAGAGGATTTTTGAGGCTTTCAAGGTACAAGGAGCAGTGTGCTCTGAAGGGGCAGAGCTGAGCAGGGAAGGGGCAGGAATGGGGAAGGAGCGAGGTAAGAGGGGCATCTTTCCTGTGCCGGGTTCAGGAGCTAGGGAGGGGCCCAGTGTGGGGGTCTCCACGTTGTCTGCCTCCTCAGCTCACCGATGACGTGAAGAAGGAGAAAGAGAAGGAGCCAGAGAAACTCGACAAACTGGAGAACTCTGCAGCCCCCAAGAAGAAGGGCTTTGAAGAGGAGCACAAGGACAGTGATGATGACAGCAGTGATGATGAACAAGTGAGGCCCACCCCCTCCTGTCGGGGAGACACGGACTCTGGGGACAGGTGGCTGAGATGCATCCAATGAGGGACTGTGGTGAACTCTTGCAGGAGAGAGTCCCTTTGGTGGCTGAAGTTTTGGGGTGAGCTTGGCAGGCTGATTCACACCTAAGAGTCCTGCTCGAAAGAGATGATTGTTCTGTTCTAGGAAAAGAAGCCAGAAGCCCCCAAGCTGTCCAAGAAGAAGCTGCGCCGAATGAATCGCTTCACTGTGGCTGAACTCAAGCAGGTGAGACCTGAGATGCTCCAGCAGGCCCTGGAGCCTGGGAGACCCCACGAGGAGCTCCTCGAACACCGCAGTGGGGTTTTGCTTTGTGGGGGAGAGCTTTGAAGGAGGCCTGGGTGACTTAGGGTCCTTTGAGGAGGAGAAGGGTAAAGCTTTAGACCTGAGTGGTTGGGGCTTTCTAGAGGTGTGTTGCTGTGTCTTCCAGCTCGTAGCTCGGCCTGATGTTGTGGAGATGCACGATGTGACAGCACAGGACCCCAAGCTCTTGGTTCACCTCAAGGCCACTCGGAATTCGGTGCCCGTGCCACGCCACTGGTGTTTTAAGCGCAAGTACCTGCAGGGCAAACGAGGCATTGAGAAGCCCCCCTTCGAGCTGCCAGACTTCATCAAACGCACAGGCATCCAGGAGATGCGGGAGGCCCTGCAGGAGAAGGTGAGGGCCTGGCTGGGGCTCACTTCTGCCCTGGGGGATCCACGTCCTTAATAGCAGCCTGCTTCCGAATCGGGATCCGGTTCCCAGAACCCACCCACTCGTTAACTGTCTTATTATCCATTCTGCAGTTTGGAACTAGTCAGCAGTGCATGTGACACAGGAAGGGCAGTGGGGGAAGGACATCAACACAAGAAAGGCAGCCCTCACTCTATGATCAGAGCTAGTGCTCCTGCCCCACAGAGGCCGAGACTTCTGGCTCGGAGTGGCTCCGTTTTCCCCTTGTCTCCTCGTCCCCTCTGCCTGCACTTTCCCAGCTCTCTTTAATCTGCACACGGTGACTCCTTTCCCTGCAGGTTGCTTTTGGCTGTGTGTAGTTCTCTGCCCCTAAAATGAGCCTGGTGCACTTTATGGCTAGAGCTTCATGGTGGTTGTGTAACTTCTTAAATTTAGAATTTTCAGTTAAATACTTTGAGTAGGTAACACTCGTGCGTACTGCAAAAATTCAGGAGGGACAGAAGTACATGGTGAGAACTCTGCCTCCCAGTTAGACTCCTGTCACCCAGTTCTCTCCAGAGGCAACTAATGAGAGCAGTCTCTTGATCAGATGGCTTAAAAAATATTTATTGATGCGTATAGCTGAGGATGATACACCTGTTTTGTTCAACGTGGATTATGTAACTTTGAGGGGTTTGAGCAGGAAGGATTTGGGTGACTTTCGGAATGAGATAAACGAGGTTTCATTTAATCTCTTTTGGGAATGGGGAGCCAGATGTATTCAGAGTCACATTTGGTGACTGCCTTATCTGGTGTGTCTTCCGCCACTCTCCAGGAAGAACAGAAGACCATGAAATCAAAAATGCGAGAGAAGGTTCGGCCCAAGATGGGGAAGATTGACATTGACTACCAGAAGCTGCACGACGCCTTCTTCAAGTGGCAGACCAAGCCAAAGCTGACCATCCACGGGGACCTGTACTACGAGGTCCGGGAGGGGCCTGGGAGGCCCGGCTGGGCTTTGGGTCGTGGCTGTGTGACTCGTGGTTGGCAGGACTTCCAAAGCTGGCACAGCAGCCAGTCCCCTCAGCCTCAGAGTGTCCATTAATTCCCTTGGATGGGATGGAATTTGGATCTTAAAATGAGGCGGTTTCCTGGAGGAGAGATGCAGACCATGTCTTCGAAATGATGATTATTTATGGTGGGCAGTTTAGGGACAGGGGGCCAGGTGGCAGATGCTTTTAGGAAACAGTTAATATTGGAGGTGGGAGAAAAGTTATTTTTTTTTCGGATCCTTGAAATATCAATCACCATGATATCGTGGAGGTTTGAGGTGAAAGGACCTCGGAGATCACCCTGTCAGATGCCCTCGTTTTCCAGAGGAGAAGCAGGTCCTGAATTTGGCTGTGTTCTCACAGGGGTTAATGACAACACCGGGAATCTTGCTGTCCCCCTCCTTCCTGGCCTTTGTTCCTTTCCCTGCTTAGCCAGGGAGAGAAGTGAGGAGACTCTCAGTGGGAAGCAGGCAGCCTCAGCGGGATTTTCTATCTGATGTGGACGGGGACTTCTGTCTTTGTTCTCCTGTCCTCTCCCCATTGAGCTCCCAGCGTGTGTCTGGCATCCACAACGCAGCGGGCTCTGCTTTTTCCTCAGGGGAAGGAGTTTGAGACACGACTGAAGGAGAAGAAGCCAGGAGATCTGTCTGATGAGCTAAGGATTTCCTTGGGGATGCCAGTAGGACCAGTGAGTGCCGGCTACCTGACTGGGGAAGCAGAGGGAGACAAAGGGAGAGGGTTGGGCGGATGCTATCTTCTCATTTTCCTGCAGAATGCCCACAAGGTCCCTCCCCCGTGGCTGATTGCCATGCAGCGATATGGGCCACCCCCGTCGTACCCCAACCTGAAAATCCCCGGGCTGAACTCGCCCATCCCCGAGGTGAGCACCGTCTTTTTCATTCTTAGCTGCCTCTGCCTTTTAACTAGAGGATGATTTGATTTTTTCCCCCTTCTCTCGCTTGTCTCGTTTCTCTCATTTCCCTTTCTCTCATCTCATGTGTGTCTTTTTTTTTTTTTTTAGAAAAAGTAATGGTTTTTGTTTTAAAAAAAACCTGACATGCTCATCATAAAACAGTCCATCAGAATTGACAAATACAAAGATGAAAATAAATCACCCACAGTTTCACCACTTAGAAATAACCAAATTTAACATTTGGTGAATGTGTTTCCAGGTAGTTCTCCGATATATATGAGTGGACAGATAGAAATAATTTTATCTCAGGAATGGCATCAAACTAATTTTTAGATAAAAAAACATTAAATTTAGGGGCCGGCCCTGTGGCCGAGTGGTTAAGTTCGCGCGCTCTGCTTCTGTGGCCCAGGGTTTCGCCAGTTCAAATCCTGGGCACGGACATGGCACCATTTGTCAAGCCATGCTGGGGTGGCATCCCACGTGTCACAACTAGAAGGACCCACATCCAAAAATATGCAACTGTGTATGAGGGGAGGGGCTTTGGGAGAAAAAGGAAAAATAAAATCTTAAAATAAAAAAGCGTTAAATTTTAAAAAGTTAACAGACAACAAAGTCATTAAAGTGAAAAAGTGATTGTTAAATTTCAGATAAAAATTTCTGTCCATTAGGAGAAACAGATTCTAAAAGCTTTCCAGAGTTAGGAAAAATCAGTAAGCAATTGGGGTCATGTTCTTCAAAACACACAGTTCAGTTGCAGATGGCACAGACGTCTACCTCGAAGGCTGAGGTTATTAGCATACTTTCTGCCTCCCTCCTCCCCATCCCATTGCCTCCAGATTTTTGTTGCTTACTACTTTTGCCTTGTAATGCTTCATAACGTTTAATTCCTCTCTGAAATCTGTCCAGAGTGCCCAGGTGTTAGTTCTGTACTTGGGAGCGTGACTTTTCTCCAGGACTCCGCTGTTTGTGTTGGAGCTCACCTGTGGAACTGACCTGGCATTCCCTCTCTTGCAGAGCTGTTCCTTTGGGTACCATGCTGGTGGCTGGGGCAAACCCCCAGTAGATGAGACCGGGAAACCACTCTATGGGGATGTGTTTGGAACCAATGCTGCCGAATTTCAGGTATGGGCGTGGCTGGCAAGCTTGGTCTTAGTTAAGGTCATGAAGCTTAAGATGGTTGGTTTATAGCGTCATTATCAGGGAGCTGGGTGTTGTGAAGTTTCGAAGTCTGAAAAAGAGCATGCATTTTCCTGAGATGTGATCCAAGCTCCCCACTAGAATCTGAGCTCTCTGTGGGCAGAGATTATTGTTTGTCTGTTTACGCTTACATCCCTTCAGCTTACAATAGCTTCAGTAGATGCTTAGTAAACGTTTGTTGAATGAATGAGTGATCTCTTTCAGACCAAGACGGAGGAAGAAGAGATTGATCGGACCCCTTGGGGGGAGCTGGAGCCATCTGATGAAGAGTCTTCCGAAGAAGAGGAAGAGGAGGAAAGTGATGAAGACAAACCAGATGAGACAGGCTTTATTACCCCTGCAGACAGGTGGGGGAAGCAGAGTCGGCCTCTCTGAAGTGGTCTATTTGTCTTTGGGGGCCTTCTCTTTACCCCAGAGCTTGTTCCTCTCTTCACAGTGGCCTCATCACTCCTGGAGGGTTCTCGTCAGTGCCAGCTGGAATGGAGACCCCTGAACTCATTGAGCTGAGGAAGAAGAAGATTGAGGAGGCGATGGACGGGTGAGGGAACCAGGCAGGGCTGAGAGGGAAGGCCTTCCTCTTCCCTTTAGCCTCTAGGTTGGCTGGCTGACTTTTGTCATCTGCCTGCCCCTTTTAACAATTACTGAGCACCAGCCGTGGGCCAGGCACTGCTCTAAGCAGTGAAGAAGACAGGCGAGGCAAACATCTCCTCAGAGAACAAGGTAATTTCAGATGTGGATAAGACAGTGAAGCAAAGGCAAGTGGGTAATGGGGTGTAGAGGGGTTTGCGTGGCAAGGAGGCCTTTGGGAAGGCCTCACCTAGGAGGAGGTGTTTGAGCTGAGAGCTGAATGTCAGCAACGAGCCAGCCACAGGATGATCGGGGCAGAAGGAACTTTAAGTGCAAGCAGTGCACGGGCCCTGAGGCCGGCGGGGGCTTGCATAGCTGTGCATTTTGAAGCTCCCTTGTTAGGTATGTAAACCTGTAGGATTGGTAAGTCTTCTTGATGAATTGACCCCCTTTTCACGAGATGATCTTCTCTTTGTCCATTCTGTTCTTTGTTCCCTTTTTCCTATTTTCCTATCTTTTGGATTAAATATTTTTTATGATTCCATTTTATCTCCTTTGTTCACTTATTACCTGTAAGGCTTTGCTTTGTTATTTTAGTGTTTATGATGTCCATCTTTGTCACAGTCTCCCTTCAAGTGACATTATACCAGTTTGGGATAGTATTAAAGACCTTACAGGCGTGTAGTTCTCTTCTCTCCTCCCAACTTGTGCAGTATCGTCATACATTTTACTTTTATATATGTTCTAAACCCTACACTATGGTTATTTGTTTAAATGGTCAATTATCTTATAGAGAGATTTAAATAATAAGAATCAGATATTAACCCAGGTAATTACCCTTTCCAGTGTTCTTTTGTTTCTTTGTGAATATCCAGGTTTCCATCTGGTATCATTTTCCTTCTGCTTGAAAAGCTTCCTTCCGCATTTCTTGTTGTGGGTCTGCTGGTCATGAATTCTTTTAGCTTTCGCAGTCTAAAAAGGTCTTCGTTTGTGATTGCTTTTTGAAAGATTTTTGCCACATACAGGATTCTAGGTTGACAGTGGTTTTTTCTTTCACTACTTTAAAGATGTTGCTCCAGTGTCGTCTTTGTTGCATTATTTCTGATGAGAAATCTTCTGTCTTCCTTCCTTTGTTCATACATAATGTGTCATTTTTCTCTGGCTGCTTTTAAGATTTTCTCTTTATTGCTGTTTGGAACAATTTGATTATATGTAGTGCAGTGTATTGGTGTAGGTTTTTTTCCTATTTCTTTGTTTGGGGCTTGTTAGGCATCTTGAATTTTGCATTTATAGTTTTTATTAATTTTGGAAAAATTTTCACCATTATTTCTCCAAATATTTTTTCTGTTCCCTTCTCTTTCTCTCTCCTTTGGGAACTCCTATTATACACATATTAGATCTCTTGAAATTGTACTACTGCTCACTGATGCTCTGTTCATTTTTAAAATCACTATTCTCTGTATTTCATTTTAGAAAATTTCTATTCCTGTGTCTTCAAGTTTGCTAATATTTTTTCTGCAATTTCTGATCTGACATTAATCTCATCCAGTGTAGTTTTCATCTTTAGCAGTGTGATTTGGGTCTTTTTATATCTTCTGTGTCTCTTATTTAACTTTCTGAACATATGGAATACAGTGACAGTAGCATTTTAATGTACTTGCCTGCTAATGCTAACATCTGTGCCAGTTCTGGGTTGATTTAAATTGATTCATTATTTTCCTCATTAAGGGTTGTATTTTCCTGCTTCTTTGCATGCCTGGTAATTTTGGATTGGATGCCAGACTTGCTGAAATGTCCCTTGTTGGGTCCTGGACACTTCTGTGTTCCTGTGAATCTTCAGCTTTGCTCAGGGATACAGTTAAGGAACTTGGAAACAGTTTGATTCTTTGAGGTCTTGCTTTTCAGGTTCCTTAGGCAGCTCTGAAGCAGCGCGCAGTCCTCTCTGCTGCTGAGGCCCAAGACCCTCTGTATGCCCTAGCCAGTGCCCAGGAGGGTTTTCAGTCTGGCTGGTGGGACTGGCACTATTTCCAGTCCTGAGTGAGCGGCAGGCACTGTTACCACTAATCTTTTCGGGTGGTCCTTTCTCTGAGCTTGGTGCTTTCCTCCTCACGTGCGGTACTCACTTGAGTACTCGAGGGTGACCCTCCGTAGGTGTCTTGAGTTCCTGAGTCTCTGTGCTGCCTTCACCTCTCCAGCACTCTGTCCTGGGATCTCCAGCCGCCTTGGTCTCCCTGCACTTTCAGCCTCTCCCTTCAACTCATGGAGTCCTCTGGGCTCTACGTGGTTCCCCTCCACCCCCTCGCTCAGTGGCCTGCGAGCTCTCTCAGTGCAGTAGGCTGGGCAGTTGAAGGACTCCATTTGCTGCCTGTCTCTCGGGAATCACTGTCCTTCGTTGCCTCATGTCTAGTGACTTGAAAACTACTGTCTGATATATTTTGCCCATTTTTTGGTTCTTTCAGGTGGGAGAGTAAATCTAGGCCCTCCTGCTCCTTGTCTGGAAGCAGGAGTCTCAAGTTTTGCATATTCAAGGAAGAAAAAGAAGGATACTGTGGCTGAGTATAGTGAGCAGGGATTAGGTAAATGACCAGATTTTGAAGCCTTTAGGTCTTGGTAAGGAGTTTGGGTTTTATTTAAATGATGATCGAAAGCCTCAGTGGGTTTTGAGCAAAGGAGGGGCCGGATCTGAATTCTCCTTTAAGGCGTTTGCCTTGGCTGCTGTGTGAGAATAAACTGTCACTTCTTCCAGGGGGAGAGGTGGAGATGAAGCCCTGGTCTGGGTTGATATTGGTGGATTTGTTCTTGTGTTTCCAGTGGAGTGCTTGAAGTGGGTGGTGAGACTGGCTGTGGATGGCTCCCGCACCATTGCAAGGAAGGGCTAGGAGTTTGAGTTCTGTGTGTTAGAACTCCAGGCACGGCTTTGGGCTTTTTTCTCTCCTGCTAGCTTCTCCGTACCAAAGTTCTTCAGGAAACTTTCAGCCTCTGACTCTTAGCCCTTCCTTGCATGTGGGACTCTTGGTCTCTGATCCCCTAAACTTGATTCAGGGGACCCCCTTAACTCACTGTCTGTACTCCTTCCAGGCTATATTCCCTGGAATCAGCAACCCCTCCCCCCAACTCAGTTCTTTCTAGGGGTTTCCCTGACCTGCGGAAGTTTCTTGAGCATTGTTTTTCCCCTAAGTGTCTCAGAATCTCTCCAGGGAGCTGAGTGGAGGTGCTGCCCATGCTCCTTTTGCTTCCCCTCCAGAGACCCTTTCGGTCTTTGTTTTTGGGCTTGACCTCCTTGTCCTTTGCAGAAGTGAGACCCCTCAGCTGTTCACTGTGTTGCCAGAGAAGAGAACAGCCACTGTCGGGGGAGCCATGATGGGATCGACCCACATCTATGACATGTCCACGGTAAGCACTTGGAGGACACTGCTTTTGGGGGCTGGGAAAGGGGGCACATGGTAGGTCTTCAGAGCCTCTCTTTAGAGATGATAAGGCTCTGATCCCTTTGCCAGGTTATGAGCCGGAAGGGCCCAGCCCCCGAGCTGCAAGGTGTCGAAGTGGCCCTGGCACCTGAAGAGTTGGAGCTGGATCCCATGGCCATGACCCAGAAGTATGAAGAGCATGTGCGCGAGCAGCAGGCGCAAGTGGAGAAGGAAGACTTCAGTGACATGGTGGCTGAGCATGCTGCCAAACAGAAGGTAGGAGCTTACACGGGAACCCGTAGGGTGAGAGCCAGGGACCAAGGACTCCTTTTTCAGTGGAGTGGTGTCCTCTAGTGGTTAAGAGTCAGGGAGGAGGACTCAGTGCCTGCTGCCCTGAGCTTCCTTGGGGCTGGAAACCTTAGAAACTCTCCGGTGAGCTGCCCTCTTAAAGGATGATGAAACTGAGGCACAGGGAAGGGAAGGAGCTTTGCCAAGTCTGAAAATCTAGTTTCAGCACTTCTTCCACAGACCTCTGTGGCTGTCAGGCTGCCCACTCTTGTTTTGGGGATCAGTGAGTTGTTTAACCTGTTTTTCTCTCTCTCTTACAGCAAAAGAAACGGAAAGCTCAGCCCCAGGACAGCCGAGGAGGCAGCAAGAAATACAAGGAGTTCAAATTTTAGGTTCCCTCACACACCCAGCCCTCCTCCATTAGGCCCTTTGCCTGGACACCTGGGCTTCACACATGGGTCCCCAAGAGCCGACTCTGCCACAATTCGCAAAGGCTTCTCATTTCATGTTCTTATTTTAGACCTGTTTTGTAAATAAAGCTGTTTCCCAAGGAAAGAGATGAATATGTAACACTCCTGATCTTCCTTCCTTTCCTTTTAGTCCCCTCCTGCAAAAGGGCTAAAACAGCCTTTTTCTACAACTTCAGGGCTGCCCTAGTGACCAGGGCATGCACCTGCATCCCATGTTGCAGTTGAGACTGGTATGAAGCCAGCCAGGCTGAAACTGTGTGTTGTACCACTGCCGCCTTCCTAGGAAGGCTCTGGGAAGTGCCTCAAGGTCTGCTTTGACCTTACTACGTTGTCCTTGGGGAGTAAAAATAGCCAGCTTAGCGCCCTGGCTGTGCTGAGGAAGTACAGTGGGCTTGGGAAGTAGGCCAGGTCAGGCCTTCCTAATAGACCAAAAGAGTCCAAGTCCTTACCTGGGAGAGAACACGGCTCAAAATCGAGATGGTCTTGAGTCCGTGTGAGCTCCTGGGTGGTTAAACCAACCAGTCTCCAGGTTTTGGTGTGTGTGGGGGGCTTGCTCTCCAGGTTCTGGTTCCCCATCCCAAGAAGTCTTCCTGGCAGGCTAGACTGCACTGAACCGCTGGGTCCAATAGGCATTTTGGGAGTGCTGGGGAGAGAAGTCACAAACTGCTGTTGTACCACCGGTGTTGGTGTAAGTGCACCAACTGGGGTGGCGACGTGCGAAAGCTCCAAGATGGTTTCTGGAGGAGGGAATGTGGCAGTTGAGCTAGGCCTTGGAAGGAACAGAATTTTAGGAATTTAGTAAGTGATGAAGCAGAAAAAACATTCCAAGTGGAAGAAATTGAGGGCCAGGACGGGGGACGTGGGACTCTGTAATGGTTCTTTAGAGGAAGGGGGCGGTAGGGACAGAAAAGGAGAAAGGTGGGTTCCAGATGGGCCAGGGCTTAGCTTTATAATTCCCCCCGTGCAAGGGCATTTTGGACTCCAGGTCCCTGAGTCTCTGCCCACACTGGAGAGAAGCAGGGGCGGAAACTTCACGGCCCGGGGGCGCCCTGGCTGTGGCTGCTGGCTCATCACCTCGGTTGCTGATCGTGGCGAAGAAACCCCGGGCGGACAGCGGGGGCCAGGGGGCGGTCGGGAAGCTCGCTTGGGCCCGCTGCGGGTTCTGCCTGGGCTCCGCAAACCCGAGGGGGCCGAGGCGCGCTCCCGCCGCGCTCCCTCCCTGCCGGGGCCGCGCCCCAGAAAAGCGGGATTTCCGCTGGCCCGGCTGCCGCCGCCGGCGAGAGAACGATGGGAGAGGGGAGGACGGAGCTAGCTGGCGGCCGCCCGCGCGCAGACTTGGGAAGAGTCCGGCCGAGCGCGCGCCGGCCGCGGACCCCTCCCCGAAGAGCGGCGGGCGCGCGCCCACAGGCGGCCGGGGCGCGAGCGCGAGCCGGGGCCCCGCCCCTCGGGGCTGGGTGGGGCGGGCGCGAGCCGGGGCTCCCCGCCCCCTCCCCGGACACGCCCACCCAGTGTCTCGGCGGCGCGAGCCGCAACAGGCAGCGGCGGGCGAGCGCGAGGACCGCGCGCCGGGAGGCCCCGCGCGTGCGTGCAGCCTCTCGCTCGCTCGCTCGCGCGCTCGGGCGGGCGGGCTGAGGAGACGAGCCGAGCCCCCGCCGCCGCCGCGGGAGAAGGCTGGGCGTCTGCTCGGCGTCGCGGCGATCCCCGCAGCCCCGCTCCCCCACCCCGGCCGGGCCATGGCGGAACGCGGAGGGGCGGGCGGTGGTCCCGGAGGCGCCGGGGGCGGCAGCGGCCAGCGGGGCTCCGGGGTCGCCCAGTCCCCGCAGCAGCCGCCGCCGTCGCAGCAGCCGGCGCCGCAGCAGCCGACGCCCCCCAAGCTGGCCCAGGCCACCTCGTCGTCCTCATCCACCTCGGCGGCGGCCGCCTCCTCCTCGTCCTCGTCCACCTCCACCTCCATGGCCGTCGCGGTGGCCTCGGGCTCCGCGCCTCCCGGCGGCCCGGGGCCAGGCCGCACCCCCGCCCCCGTGCAGATGAACCTGTACGCCACCTGGGAGGTGGACCGGAGCTCGTCCAGCTGCGTGCCCAGGTGAGCTGGGGGGCGGCAGGGGACCGGGCCCTCGGGGCTGCCGGGCCGGGTCGGTGGTAGGCCCCCGTGTTCCCGAATTCCTCCCGGTCCCATCGTCCAAGGGGGCGCCCCCCACTTTAGGTCCCCCTCGCCCCCGCCGCCTGACTCCTGCCTGGCCTCCCAGGACTCCGCCTGCGGGGACCCCGCCCTCTCCTGCAGCCCCACCTTCTGCCTCCGGCCGGGACCACCCTCTTCCCCTCCCCGATCGGGGCCTCCTGGGCTCCCAGCCCTGGGCCTCCTCCGTTGATCTGACCGAATCCGGCCTTCCTGACGGTCAGTTTCCCCGCGTGAGTCACAGACTTTCCCTGCCTCGCCGGCGCCCGTGGGCTGTACATATGTTACATAGATGTGGTATAGATCGCTCTTGATATTGTTTCCCAATACACTCGGCATGTGCCAAACTCGGTTGTCACCTTCTGCCAGGTAAAGCCCGGATAGTAACCCTTGGGGCTGCTAGTTAGTCTTCCATACACATGTTCATTCGTACTTCAAATGACACGCGTTCTGTCCCGGTCTCCACGCTCTTGTAAAAGTCCTATTCAGTGTGGCTTCAGGAGTATTTCTCATTCTCTCTTTCCTGCAAGGCTCCATAAAATTACTGCCTTGTTTCAAAATTCAGTCCATTCCTCTGTCTGTTGGAACCATCTGGGGACTTTCCTTCCATTGGTAAAATATGCCTGAGTTTGGCATATTTCCTGTTTCTGTATTGGTAAGACAGTCTTTCTCCAACTCTTAGGGGACGCTGTGCAGTGTCTTACAGTTCACCCTTTGAATAGATGCTGTGGAGCTGGTTTCACCCAGTAAGCCCAGAGAAGTGCCCGGAGGTGATCTTTTTGTCACCTCTAAACTGAATTGATTCTGTTGGCTTGGAGTCTTGGGCTCACTCCTTCCTCTGTTAGCCCAGCCTTGGGCAGAAGGATCTGTAAATCGGGGTTAGGGAGCATTGTCTGGTTCCACCTTCAACTCTATTTTTCTTTTTTCCTCTCTTCGCTTTGAATTATTTCATGCATAGAAAGTTTTATGTATATATATCTCCTAGATAGGATATTAAAAGTGCCACGAGAAGTAGATTTGTATACTTGACTTAGCTTGAGAAATAGAGCGTTACCAGTTATGTCACAGCCTTCAGGATGCTCCTTCCTGACCACATCCCTTTCTTCCCCTTACAAAGGTAAACACTATTCTGAATTGTTTGTTTATCATTTCTCTTATCTTTTAAAAATAGTTTTACTACATATGTGCATCTCTAAACAATATTTTTTAGTTTGGGATTTTTTGAAGTTTATATAAATGCTATCATACTGTATGTATTCTGTGACCTATTTTAGTGTTTTTTTTTAACTCAACATTAAGTTTGTGAGAATAATCAATGTTGTATGGTAGCTCTAGTTTCAATATTTTCACTAATGGATAGAATTTCATCGTATGAATATATCATAATTCTCCTTTTCATGAGCTTTGGCTTGTTTCCTGGTTGTGAACATGAACAGTAAATATTTTTGTCTGGGACTCCTGGTGCTCCTTGCAAGTTTCTTTAGGACGTCTTTATATGTAGAGGTGGAATTGCTGTTCACAGGGTATACATCTGGAACTTTTTTAGATAGTGCTCGATTGTTTTCCAGTAGGCCCTCTCTGCTCTTCATGTCTTTTGTGTTTCGGCATTCACTTCACTGACTTAGACTTTCTTTCTCTCTCTCCTTTCTTTAGGGTAATCAGGAGCCACGTTAGTTTGGTTTGGTTTGGCCAGCACCCTAGCACAACACCAGACTCGAGTAGGAGCCGAGTATGTGATGGCGTTGCTCTCTTGGTCCTAAGCAGGCCTCTCTTTCTCTTTCTATCTAGGCCCAGCTATAGCTGAAGGACTCCAGTCTCCCACTTTCAGACATAAAGCTCTGTGTCCCTTCCTGCATGGGCCAGTGTTAGTAAAGTGTGCTTGCCTGTCCTTCCTGCACATCCATCACTGTGTTGGACTGTTGACATTTGGACAGCTGCCCTCTCTAGCTTGTTAGATTGAAAAGGCATGAGCCTACTGGCAAAAAGCCACTGGGTAACAGAGGGGAATAAATTAAAATCACTGATTGCTGTTGATTTTTGGTCTGCCCCTATTGGTCACTGAAAAGTCCACATAATAAATTGTTAGCCCAAGAAACAGCCAGGCATCCTGATCAAATCAGGAATTATGCTTACTTGGCATGAGAGGCTTAGGCTGGCTGGTTGTTTTCATCCGCAGGGAGCATGCAGTTATGTCGTGTCTACTGACCAGTCCTTGAGATTGTCAGCTGTCCTGCTCTGACTTTGTTTTTCAGCCGTCAACCTTGTACCTCCCAGCTCCTTGTGGAACACTTGTGTTCTTTGGAGCATGCTGTTTTATCTGCAGGATGGAAAATAACACCCTGTGGGGAGAAAATGGCCCGCTATTGGCCCTTCCAATTATTAGAGTCATCCGGTTGATTTGAGGTCTCCTTGGTGTTGTTCATGTTTAGAATATATTGGCAACATGCACTCTGTATACAGTACTCTGTACATAGTCTAGAATTAACATTTTGTCTTGTGTAACTCAAATGAGACACAAACATATGACATATATGTACTTAAGAAATGTAAACCTTATTTTGAATCTAAGGTTAGAGATACTTAAAATGTCATGGGATTCAGTCTTGTGAAAATGTGATCTTCTACCTAGTGCAGAGAATTGAAAGTTGCGTGATAGGAAAGTCACACTCCTTTTCTTGATTCCGATAGAAATATAATTGCTTTTGAGAAAAAAATCCTTTCCCTTTATTAGATATTTAAATATACATATTCTCAAGTATGTACTCTGCTCTTATTTAATATCTACTAAATTCCCTCAGAATCCGTAGTATTTTTTTTTTGAGGAAGATTAGCCATGCGCTAACATTTGCTGCCAATCCTCCTCTTTTTGCTGAGGAAGACTGGCCCTGAGCTAACATCCGTGCCCATCTTCCTCTACTTTATACGTGAGATGCCTACCACAGCATGGCTTGACAAGCGGTGCCATGTCTGCACGAGGGATCCGAACCAGTGAACCCCAGGCCACCAAAGCAGAACGTGGACACTTAACCACTGTGCCACTGGCTGACCCTGTAGTATTTTTTTTTAACTTTTTTTTTTTGAAGATTGGCACCTGAGCTAACATCTGTTGCCAATCATTTTTTTTTTCTCCTCCCCAAAGCCCCCCAGTACATAGTTGTTTATTGTATCTGTGGGTTCTTCTAGTTGTGGCATGTGGGACGCCACCTCAGCATGGCCTGATGAGTGGTGCCATGGCCGCATCCAGGATCCGAACCTGTGAAACCCTTGGCCGCCGAAGCGGAGCACGAGAACTTAACCACTCGGCCGTGGGGCGGGCCCCTTTTTAACTTTTTATAGATGAAGAGCATACCTATAATTGGCTTTAAGATAACTAAATTGTTCTAGTCATTGCCATTTTTACCAGCATTTTTCAAAAATAGAAAGATTAATACATATCCATGATTAGAAATTCAATCAGTACAGAGGGGTGAACATTGTAAAGGAAAAAAGCCCCAGTCTTATCTCTTTTCTTACTCCCCAGAGGTAATCACTGTCAAAGATGGTTGGCTTTTAAGAGTCTGTTACAAGCAGGTAGGTCTATTATAGTTCCTTTATGAAACTCACAGCTTTAGAAGTTGGCATTGTTTTCCCTCCATGCTCCGTGGCTTCCTCTTCTATGGTCCATGGATTGGATAGTGGTGTGGTGCCATTGTAGGTACCAGGTGGCATGTTGCTTGATGTTAAGGGAAGGGTTTTATAGTCTCATTATTGCTCCCTTGTCTTCGGTCTTTGTATGTGAAATTTTCCTTCATGTTCTTTTCTCTTTCTGAGTTGCTTAAGTAGGAGAGGCAGAAAAATTATTAAATTTCGTAGGAGTGCAACATTTCCGCAGTGGCACAAAACTAATTATTAGGAGACAACATGTGCTCTGCTGTATCACTCACAAACTATGTCACATTTGTCTTTGAGTACAAAGCACATTTGCATATCCTTGTCTGTATGTGAGCTTAGGGAAGGAACTCAGTGATATCAATCACATTTAAAAAAAAATGGGTACTGAAGTTAAGCCTTATTGGACTGAAGTGTTGGAGCCAAAGGAGGTGGCCATGGCTAGGTTGGCATGACACACCTGCAGTAGAAGTGTCACTTTCATGAAAACACTTGGGGACAGTTGCCCCTCTAACCGCAAAAGCACTAGACAGGCCAGGATCTGTTTCTCTGTGTTCTTATTGCCTGCTAGGGCGAACTCTCCCACACCTTAGTTTTTCATCCGTTGACTGGGAATACTTTTACTTACTATCCATTCTAAGATGTGGGTGAAATAAATATAAAATAGGACCGTAGACCCACAGGAGAGAGTACTTCTTAAATGATAGATATAAAGTAAATGTAATTAATCAAATAAGAGAGACCTGGTGAAACTTCTATTCTGTCCCTAGCATTAAAAGTCTTAAAGGGGCTGGCCCCATGGCCGAGTGGTTAAGTTCTCTCACTCCGCTGCAGGCGGCCCAGAGTTTCGTTGGTTCGAATCCTGGGCGCAGACATGGCACTGCTCATCAAACCACGCTGAGGCAGCGTCCCACATGCCACAACTAGAAGGAACCACAACGAAGAATATACAACTATGTACTGGGGGGCTTTGGGGAGAAAAAGGAAAAAATAAAATCTTAAAAAAAAAAAAGTCTTAAAAGCATATTTGTACCTTAGAACATTTGAATTTCACATTGTGAGTGTTGTAAGAGAATCTCCTCTCTATCGGGGTAATAGTATCTATCGTCCCTGTGGGAGCTCAGATTCCTTAAGTCAGAAGGAGAATGACTTTCACAGAGTCTGTTTCACATGTATTGATTTACAGATCTTTTGGCCACGTTAGTGGTTATGTGATTTCTTTTTAAACTAGTTTTCCAATTTCGTAGCTGAGCCAATAAGCTGCCGCTGTTACTGTTAGTGCGTGCCTCAGTGTGCATGAGGGAGGTGCAAGGCGGAAGATGTTTGGCCTTTGTCTTCTCACTGCCTCACCCCTGGAGGCTTGTTCTGTTTTGGCCTGGACTTGAAGGCTCGGTCGGTCCTCTGAAACTTGGAGTCGGCTTGGCTGGCATCAGTGGCGTCACGTTCTGGGAGTACTCCGGGAGTCCGGGGTAGTCATGGGGTGATTGACGGAGTTGCTCTTTTTCCAGCCTCAGTTTGGAGCACTATTAAGGGCTGTTGAGAAAAGACAGAGTTTGAAGTTGGTGTTAGAACGTCTTTCAGAGGCCCATTGGGCTGCAGTTGAGCGAGGCTGTTTGGCTCTAGATTGGCAAGCCCTGGCGGAACCCTCCCTTCTCTAGGCCTAGTTGGAGGAATAGCCAGCATGGCTTCTGAGGGCTGTAGAGAACCAAGATGTGTGCCCAGGCACCAACTCGAGCGTTTCCCTCTTACTGCTGTCCACAGGCAATCGTCTGGTTAGAAAGCCTGCTGGCCCTGTGTTCCCTTTTTACCTTGTTACAAACCAGAGAACGGCTGTAGTCCTAGCTCAGGGACCCACGGAGGCAGACCTGTACCTGGCTTCTACTTGGGTAGCACAGTAGAGAAGGCCAGTAAATGATGAACTATTGTTACTTAGCCTGTATAATTTAGAAAACAGTTCCTTAAAACATCCATTTGACATTCAGTTATGCCTTAAGATCGTAAGCTGTTAGATATTTAAGGCTGTGCTGTCCAGGACAGTAGCCACTAGCCACATGTGGCTTTTTAAATTAAAATTAATTAAAATTGAATAAAATTAAAAATTCTCTTCGTTAGTTGCACTAGCCACATTTCTTGTCACACTGGTCACGTGTGGCTAGTGGCATCCATATTGGACAGGGCAGATCTAGAACATTTCCAGGACCACAGAAAGTTCTATTAGATAACACTGTTTTAGAGAGAAATTTGCCTAAGTATGGCATTTCTGGTATTAATATTTATGGTTTTCCTTATTCATTTAATTAAACTGAATACTTTGTCCTCTTCCAAATTATTTTTAAAATGCGGTTTTCTTCGCTATTTCAAAGCCCCATTAGTTTTCTTTTGTTAGTTTTTCCCTTTTAAACGTTGTTACCTTCTCTGCTCACCTCTTGCTTGGCAGAATTTGCTTCCTTGTGCCTCCCTCCCATTTGTTTCCTCCAGTTTGGGGTCTTAGTCAGTATCTATTTGGAAAACCATCTGGAGGCATTAACTTTAAAATGGTGTTTAGAGGCTGGCCCCGTGGCCGAGTGATTGAGTTCACGCGCTCCACTTTGGCGGCCCAGGGTTTCGCCGGTTCGGATCCTGGGCGCAGACAAGGCACCGCTCATCTAGCCATGCTGAGGTGGCATCCCACATGCCACAACTAGAAGGACCCACAACTAAAAATGCACAACTGTGTACCAGGGGGCTTTGGGGCGAAAAAGGAAAAATAAAATCTTTAAAACGGTTTTTAGATGGTAGGATTATGTATGATATTAATTTTTGTCTTTATTTTTTGATGCGTTCTAAACTTTCTACAGTAAGCTTCTATTATAAAAAAAAGGCGAGTAAATGTTGTTTTAAAAATATATATTTAAAAATACATATTGACTCTACTTGATTGTACACCTCAAAGGAGGGACCTTTTTGAATTTTATATCATGATGAAGCTGTAAGAAAAGTACATATTGAATGGATCAAGACATGGGGGACTGAAGTGTCACTCCACTCACTTCTTTTCTTGGTTCTGGAATCGCTTGCTCATTTTTAATGGGAGCAAGGTGGTGAATGGAGAATGTTCTAGACCGCTGCTTTCCTCGTGGTGGGTGGATGGTGAGGCATAGGTGGTAATATAGTGTTGATAATGACATGTTCATTTATTTAATGTTTGTGTAGATTCTTTTAGAGTTTTTAAGATACACTAAAGGTCAGAATATCTGAGTTCAGTTCTAGCTTCACCAATCTTTCTCACCCTGAATACTGCTCTTCCTTTCTCTTTGGGAGTCATGATCCTTGTGAGCTCCCAGATAGACCTGTGTTTTGTTCATCCTCCCAGCAGTTTTAGTCCTTTTAGTTCTGTAAACACAGACACTAGGTACTAGCCATAGATTATTTTGGCAAAAAATTTTTAGAACTGTGATGTGCATCTTAGAAATTACACTGTAATTTTCTCTGTAGGTTTTTTTTAGTGACTGATACAGATATAGGTAGATATGAAAGGAGTGATGTTTTAAAACTTGATTCCTACTACAATGCGTGTTCTTCTCTTTGTAGAATGCATGACTCTTCCAAATGACAGTCTGCCTCTCAAAACCTTATTGTGAGCAAGAGTTCCCCAGGTAACATTTTGGGTATAATTGGCATATTAATTGTCCCGGAGGAAATTTAGACTGGTTATTGTGCTTAGATATAGGAAGGTGTTTTTTTCTTTACAGTTGTTCTCCAAAACATTGTGTGTGTGTGTGTGTGTGTGTGTGTGTCTGTCTGTCTCTGAGTCTCCTTTTGTTCCTCTTTTCCTAGGTGAGATAGAGATTCTTTGTAGCAGTTTTGTTATTTTTTTTTTTAGTGGTTTAGAAAAGACAAAAGGCTTAGGACACCAGTTGTCATTTGTTTGATCCCCCCTTACTGACCTTTTCCTGCCTCTTGTTTAAAAATACCAAATGGCGTCAAGGTTCAGAGAGTAGCTTTTTCCTCCCGTTTCTCTGTTTTATGGTACCTGTCAAACACATTGCACTCTGCTGTTTGTAGTTCTGCCATCCTCTGCCACCCCAGTCTCCTCCCAGGAGGTAACCACTAGTAGCAATTCAGAGTGATAGTTTAAAAATGAAAATCAGATCGTGGTACTTCCCTCTTCATAGTCTTCCCAATGCATTCATTTAGCACATGCCTATAGTCCAGCTGGTATGTGCCACAAACAAAATCCTTGATCTCGTGAGGCATATATTCTAGTGGGTGAAGATTAGAGACACAACCAAATCACTTTTCATCATACTTAGGACAAAACACTTTTTATGACTTAGGAGGTGCTTCATGCGTGGTCCCTTCCCCTGTGCTCACTGGCTCTGGGCAGGCTGGGCCCAGGACGGTCACCTCTGCCTTCGGGCTGTTGTACTTGCTGTTTCTTCTCCCTGGGATGCTCTGTCGCCGGATCATCGTGTGGCTGGCTCCTGGGTATCATTCAGGTCTCGGTTGACCTGCCGCCTTGGAAAGCTGCCCTCACCTGCCGTAACTCCATCCTGGGAGTTTACACATCTTCACAACTACTTATCATCATTTGAAATAATCCTGTTCATTTATGTGGTTACCGTATAGGTGCTCAGTAAATACATTTGTCAAATGAACAGTGCCTGTTTATTTGTAATGTTTATTGAATGAAAATCCATTACACACACTTCTTTCATTCAACAAATATTTATTGAGTATTTCTATGTGCCAAGCACTGCCCGAGGTCCTGGGGAAACAGCAGCAAACAGATTGACGAAGTCCGTTCTCTCCTAGAGCATACGTTCTGATGGAGGGAGACAGAAAATAAACAAATAATTAGATCTGTAATAAATAGTCAGGCAGTGAGTAGTGCCAGGCGGAAAAAGAGAGCAAAGTAGGGAATGGGAGTGTTGGAGGAAGCGCTGTTTTGGATAAAGGAGTCAGAGAAGGCCTCTGGGGAGGTGCCTTTGAGCTGATGCCTGAATGACGTGAACCTGACTAACTGAGCATTTGCTGCCTGCCGCAGTAACCCTCAGAGGCAGGTACTGAGGTCCCTTTGCCAGAAAGGGAACTGGAGGCCTGGTGAAGTAAAGGCATTTTTGCAAAGCTACACAGTTTAGAGGTCGGTGCAGCTGGAATTTGTCTCATGACTCATGATTGTCTGACACCAGAGCTATTTCTCTGTTTAAACTTGGTGTCCCCAAGCCCTATCTGGTTCTCATAGTTGACAAGTAATATTTAGTGCTTTATACTTTGTCATGTTGGAATTACAGAATGCTGCTCTGTTACCAAATTATCAACCGTGAGAGGCTTCAAAGCATAGTGGCTCTGGGTGTCAGTTCTGGGGCCAGGATTTTAATCCTGACTCTATAGTTTAGTTTACTCTTTGAGTGACTTGGGCAAATCGTTTAACCTCTCTAATGCTTCGATTTTCTCATCTGTAAAATGGGCATAATAATTGTCCCTGTCCCTCGTTTGTTATAAGGATTAAATGAGATTAATACAAATTAATTGCTGATGTGGCACATAGAAAACACTTAAAAATAGCTATTGCTATTGCTATCTTTACCGCCAGTCCAGTTTGTCTCTCTCCCCCCCACGCCCCTCCAAAAAGTGCATTCTCTGTAGAATCAGGGCACCTTTGTTGATACTCTGACTGCCTCCGTGAGACCATCACAGGGTCTTGGGCTCACTTTAGACACGGTTCCTGCCAAACCCCAAGCTTAATAGACTAGAAAGTCAAAGCACAGTAATTTCGGTTCTCTGAAGCCGTCGGCCGGGTTGGGATCCTGTTTCTACATCCTGCCGGCTTATATGAACGGAAGAGATGGTGCAGGCCCCGCCTGCAAACCACAACTTTGTTTTCAGCCAACTTGACGTGACAGCTTCCCTATTCTACCTGCTGACTTCTTTAGCTCTGCTTTGGCAGCCAGAAGAGCAACTAAACCGGTTTAGAGCCGGCCATTTATCACCAATAAAAGCTGAGCGACTCCCAGGAAAATGAGGGTTTAAATGGAATTGATATTTTCCTCTTGCCTCCTTAAGCTTTCCTTTTTATTTCTCAAACTATGGAAAAACTATTCTACTTTTACGGGAGCAACCTGATAGTATATTTAAGGCTGATCACGAACATTGGATCTTTGTATATATGTTAATTTTCCCCTTTAATAAGCACCAAGACTTTATTTTCCCATTTTGGTTAGAAATCTGCAAATATATTTACATGTTTCTGGTTCTTCCCTAAGAATGTATAAAACACAGATTAACCTCCTCTCAAGTGCTGATCATTGTGGTGAGCGGGATTCTCATGGTGAGCATCAGGGAGTGGAGATTGGTACGTGGTGTGTAACTACTTTTAAACTCATGTGTTTACTTTTTTAGTTTTTGTCTTTGTTTCTCCCTCTTGCTGTCAATATACCTTATTTCTGCTTTCTTGCTTCTAATATATCATAGGCTGAAGAACCAGGTGATCAAATGTGTTAAGAATGAATGGGCCCTGAATATGAGGCTGAATAATGGGCGGTACGCTCTGAGAGCGTGAGATTCACAGCAGTGGTGTTTTAGGGGTGAGGAAGAAGCATTTTGCTCCCTTTTGGCCCGGGTTGCGCTCCAGAGAGGTGGGATTGCCGGTAAGTTTAGCATAGGGGTTTAATCTTCTAAAGTCTTAGGAAGTCGAAAACCCTATTGAGGATACAGTTAGAGATGCAAGTCACCTTTTGCATTTGGGTTGGAGTATTATGGATTAGTAAGGAGCCCTGTATGTGGTCCTTGGTTAAGTTTGTTTTGATTACCTCTGGGCAAGCCAGTTTTTTTTCCTGATTTTTAAAAGTGAGGATACCTTTTTTTGCCTTGTTGATTTGTTATGAAGAGGAACAAAATGTTTGTGAAATGTTTGAGCATCAACATTCATAGAAATCACTACCTTCACATTGTTGGGTAATGTCAGTGAAACCACGAGTATGGTGGTGTAATGTCGGTGGACCTGCGCTAGCCCTGACTCGCATTCCTCACCGTTTCCTTTGTCTTCACCAGTAGGTTTGTGTTTGGCCCTTGCAGCTGATTCCCAGTGGGATGTGACAGTGTAATCCATCTCAGTCTATTGTTTAAGAAATTGTCTCCTCATAATTAAAATGTGTGGAAAGTCATCTACGGCATTCTGTCATCTCTGCCCTGTTCCATTTTTGCTGTGGATGAAAATGAAGAAGCAACTCTGGAAACCGAGGTCCTCTGGGAACATAAAAAGTCTTGTGGCTATTAATGGATTTAATTGTATTTCCTCTCTGCCACCAAAATGTGCAGTAAATTGTTTACGCCCTTGCCTTTAATGGGAAGAATTGTTCATTAGCTATGTAATATCATTATCGCTTTGTTTTTATTACTTGTAGATAATCCTGTCCATCTTTCCTTTTTAGAAAAAATTTATAAAGAGCTCTAATATTATTAAACGTTGCCCATTGATCTTTTTGGTTGACTTTTCTCTTCATGGAGGAGAAGGAAAGTATCATCTCACTGGGGAAAAAAACATGGGCTGGAAATGGGACATGATCTCCTAAACTGAGATCTGGCGTAAGATTAGTTTGGTGTGCTTTGGACTCGGGCCAAGTGATACGTTTACTGTGTTCCAGGAGGGCTCGGTCCAGACGGCCTCACTGACGGGTGAATGCCAGGTGTCAGTGTGGTGAGGTTTCACCTTATTCGAATCCATTTAAGAGAACATTTGATAGAAAAATGACTGTTTGGGATGATGGCGCTATTTGGGTTTTGTTTTGTTTTGTTTGATGCTCGTTCAGGTATTTCCTCCTATTCTTATAATATCTCTGGAGGAAAAAAGTCAGCATGTTGCTGTAATCTCTCTAAAACCATATGCCAAAAATACTTTGGCTTCAGAATTTGTTTTCTTGTTTGGCTTTACCTCACCGAGAAGAGAGCAGTCAATGAAACAGACCAAACGCAAGCTCTCCTGGAGGTTACCTTCAAGGGGCAGGGTGGGCAGCAGACAGTGAGCAAATGAGTGAGCAAATGACAGGGCATGTCCAGTGAGGAAAATTAAAGTAGGAAGAGGGGGATAAATGGGGCAGAGAGAGTCGCAGTCATAAATAAGGTGATCTAGAAGGCCTCAGAGAAGGGGAACAATCCTTGTGGAACGCACGTTTAGGCAAGCCGGTAGAAGGAACAGCAAGTGCCGGGAAACCTCCAGCAGGCCTGTGGGCTGGAGTCAAGTGAACGAGGTGAAGAGTAGTGGGAGAGCAAAGCAGAGAAGTAAAGGGAGCAGATCTTGAGGCCAATGCGAGACTCTGGCTTTGAGCTTGAGTGGGATGGGAAGCCATTGGGGTTTTGAGCCAGAGAAGCAGCACGGTAATGACCTCCATATATATGTATATATATATATATATATATATTTTTTTTTTTTTTTTTGAGGAAGATTAGCCCTGAGCTAACATCTGCTGCCAATCCTCCTCTTTTTGCTGAGGAAGACTGGCCCTGAGCTAACATCCGTGCCCATCTTCCTCTACTTTATACGTGGGATGCCTGCCACAGCATGGCTTGCCAAGCAGTGCCATGTCCGCACCCGGGATCGGAACCGGCAAACCCCGGGCTGCCAAAGCGGAATGTGCGCACTTAACCGCTGTGCCACCGGGCTGGCCCCCTGACCTTCATATTAAAATAACCACTGGCTGCTGTGTGTGGACTGGCCTGTGGAGGACAGGGGTGAGGCAGTCAGGAGTGTTGTGATGTTGTAGTGGGAGCTGGCGTTGCCTTGGACCCGGGTGGTAGAGGTGGAGGACATGAGAGTTCATCAGATTCTGGGTATATTTTCAAGCCTAAAGGATTCGCTTATGGATTGGATATGGGGAAGAACAGAAGAAAAGAATTCAAATATGACTTCAAAATTTCATTTAACTTCCTCACATCAGTTTTCTGGTTTTTGCAAATAGATTAATTATTATTGTCATCTCTTTATCTTAAGTGACATTATATGTGAACGAGATCTGTGTAACAGAGCTCTTCAAAGCTCTTGAGGAAGTTTGTTTCTACTTTTGCCATTTGTAATTAACTGGGAATAAATTTCCTTGGCAATTTCCTGGGTGATGGAATAATTCATAGGTTGGCAACTGATTGTGTTAAAAATCTAGATAAATTCTTTTTATGCTGTAAGCCATGATGAAGCTGTTGGAGCAGCTGAATCTCGACACCTCTAATTATTCTGCTGTCGCGTTTACTTGGTCTGCTATCTCCTCTGTGATCCTTACTTATTTGATGGTTTTTGATGCGGGAGATCCAGCGCAAGAGCCGTTAACAACTAGAGCGCATGGCCTTTGTCACTAACCAGCGAAACTGGAAAGTAAAAAACATCTGTTTGGTTTTTGTTTTTGTTTTAAATGACTGGTTTGCTCCAGCAGACAGCCTGTCTCTGCTTCCTTGGAGCAGCTCTGTAAGGAGGAATCCTGCTGCAGAATGATCTAATTTGTGTGATCTTGAAGGTGGAGCTATTTTTGAAAGAGAACAGAAAAATAATGGAGCCCTTGCCTGTGAATGCCAGACTGGATCTTGCTGATTTAGAAGGAAAAGGGCTCAGTCAGATCTTGTATTTGAACTCTTATTTCCCTCTTGGTCTACTCACCGTGTCTAGATCAAGTTTATGATAGATACATTTAGGTAATTGCTCTTGAAAATGGCAGCTGGGTTTTTTCTTTCTTCTTCTTCTTCTTTTACGTTTTAGATAAGTATATTTCTTAACATGCAGTTTGGATAATGTGAGTAGCATAAAAGAACAGTTACCAAGTTCAGGAATTAGAGTTCTCTTTATAGTTCTTTTGATACGCAGATGGTTTGTAACTGGTTGTCAACGCTATCAGACTTCATGGCCCCTTTTCTACCTGAAATGAAGTTCCCAGGTAATAAAACCTGCCAACAGGTCTACAGTGTCTTAACTGCAGTATAAAGGAATAATAAAGGAAGGCTTTTTGTAATACAATATGTATTTCTATATGTAAATTCTCAGAAGATATTTGTGTATGTTCACAGCATGTTAGAAACCATAGCCGTCAGGTACTTGCAGGTACATGTAGCTTTATCTCTGTGAATATGACACCCATAAATAGAGACGGATACAGGTGTATTGTGTGGGTGACTCGGATGGTATGTGGCGATGCCTTCAGTGATATGATTTTCTAGAATGGTGAATAAATCTTTCATCAAGTTCTACACAAAACAAAGTAAAATCTTTCCTTTATTTACAAAGTAGTTACATTCCTGGAAAATTCAGTGTATATGAAAAGGTGAAAAAAGTAGTTAAGTTTCTATGTAAAATCTATTTAGATCTAGTCTTAGATAATTATAAACTGCTTTTTATTTGCGTACATATGTGTTCGGCGGGACCAAAGGCAGATTTATTATGAAGATAGTGAAGCTTAAGCTTCAAGGCCCGTCATGTGCATAGGCTACTTCCATGGCCCTATTCTTAATTAAAAAAAAAAGTTTTTGTTAAAGTATAATATATACTTAGAAAAGTACACATATAATAAGAACAGTGGATGAAGTTTTATAAACTGAACATACCCACGTAGCTAACACCCATATCAGGAAACAGAACATTACCAACACCCCAAAACATGACCCTGGCCCTTTCTAATCCTACCTCTCTCCCCACCAGAGATGAGTAGTATCCTAACTTCCAGCAGCATAAGTTAGTTTTGCCTGCTTGTACTTCATGCACCGTACACTCTTGTGTCTGACTTCTTTGCTCAACATACTGTTTGTGTGATTCAGCTACATTGTTGCATGTAGTTACGGTTCATTCATTCTTGTTGCTGTATGGTATTCCGTGTGTGAATGCATCACAGTTTATTTCACCGTTCTGCTGGCGATGGTCATTTGGAAGATCTCCCGCATGGTCGTATGGGAGCACTGCTGTGAACAGTGCTTCTGTGAACATTCTTGTTCACGTCTGCCGGTGGATATAAGCACTCTCATAGATTTCGTTTCATTTCTCTCGAGCGCATGACCAGGAGTGGAATTGCCGGATCACGGGGTGTCTGTATGTTCAGCTTAGCAATGTATGAGAGTTCCAGTTGTGCCACATCTCTATTGGTATGCTTTGTTGCTTTCATTTCATTTCATTCTGGTTGGAGGTTAAATGTTTTCTCCAATGGTTTGAATTTGCGTTTCCCTCAGGAGGTTGAGTATAAGCTTATCAGCTATCTGGATATGCTGTTTTGTGAATTGTCTGTTCAGGTCGTTTGCTCATTTTTCTAGTGGGTTGTCTGTCTTTCTTACTGATTTGTCGGAATTCATTTTCTTATAAATATCTTCTCGTACTCTGTTGGGTTGCCTTTTTACTCTTTTAGTGGTGTCTTTTGATGAACAGAAATTCTTAATCTTACTTTAGTCCAATTTATCAATTTTCCCCTTTCTATTTAGTGGCTTTTATGTCCTGGTTAAGAAATCTTGGGAGCCAGCCCCGTAGCACAGCGGTTAAGTTCACATGTTCCACTTCTCGGCTGCCCGGGGTTCGCCGGTTCGGATCGTGGGTGTGGACATGGCACCACTTGGCAAACGCCATGCTGTGGTAGGCGTCCCACGTATAAAGCAGAGGAAGATGGGCATGGGTGTTAGCTCAGGGCAAGTCTTCCTCAGCAAAAAGAGGAGGATTGGCAGTAGTTAGCTCAGGGCTAATCTTTCTCAAAAAAAAAGAAATCTTAGTCTACTTCAAAATGACCAAGATATTCTCTAATACTTTCTTCTAAAAGCTGTATTGTTTTACCTTTCATATTTAGCTCCACAGTCCATCTGGAATTGCTATCTGTGTGTAGTGTGAGGGGTTAAGATACACTTCACCCCGTATGGGTATTCAATTAATCCTGCACCATTTATTTAAAAGATCGTCTTTTTCCCACTACTCTAATTGTCACCTTTACCAAAAAATCACATGACATTTTACATGTGGGTCTCTTTTTAGATTTTCTGTTCTTTACCATTGGTCAGTTTGTCCACACTTACACTAATGTCCTCCTGTCTCTATTATCATATATATCTTTATAATAGGCCTGTTATCTGGTGGTATAAGTCTTCAGCTTTGTGCCTCTTTTTGATTGCTTTGATTAGTTTTTGCTTTGTGCATTTCCTTAGAAATTTTACAATCAACTTTTCAATCTCCTTGATTTTTTTAAAGAATTGTATTAGGATTGCATTGATTCTGTGGATTAATTTGGAGAGAATTGAAATCTTTAAAATATTGAGTTTTTCAATCCCTGGATGTGAATTGATTTAGATCTTTGAAAAAGTCTAAATGTCCCTCCATTTATTTAGATCTTCTTTAATTGATTTTGCTCTTTTTAGCATAGAAGTAGTATATATCTTTCTTTAGATGTTTTCCTATGCACTTGATATTTTTAAATCCTAGACCTAATTTTGTAATTATATTTTGTATGCTTTTTCTTTTAGGGGCCCCTCCAGCTTGTATAAGCTTTATGCCCTACAAAACCCAGTTCTGCCCCGAGTGGAGCATTTTCACTGACGTGAATGTTGTAAATCATGCAGGAAGCTAGTCATTTCTTAATTGTGCAGGATTTGAAGGAATTGTGGGTTGTAGGATGTCTAGTATTCTTGTGTTTTCCACCATTGAATGTCAGTGAAGTCCCGAGTCATTGTGACAATCCAGAGGGCACCCTAGTGGCATTGCCTCCACCGTTCCTCTGTTGAGACTCACTCCTTAAAGACATTTTGCCTCTGTTACGGTTGTTATGGTTCATCCATGTAAGTGTGCTTGACTTTTTGTTTGTTTTAGGAAGAGACCTACAGTAAGCTAACCATTTTGAATGTAGCCATCTACAATCTAGACTTTAAAAATTAGCCAGTGATTTATCTTCCCAGACTTCTGTTTGCACAGATAGACGGGTGGAGTGGCTTGAACACTGGACTTGGAGCCAGAAGAATTAAATCCTTCCGTTAACAAACACTCTGTGATTTGGCCTTAGTTACCTTTTGAGCCTCAATCTTCTCATTAGAGTGGAAAGAAAGAAAAATAACTGTCTAGCTGACTACTCAGGGTTCTTGGGAAGAACAGGTGAGACAATTTGTAGATGCTTTATAAGGCTTGGAGTACTATACAAATGCCGTTGCCGTTGATGTCGATTCATGAGTGTTGACTGTTCTTTTTGCTGGACTGTAGGCGTCATTGCTGGGGTGACGCCTCCTCCGCAGTCTGCGTCTGCCCCGTGTGGGGTTCTTTGAGCATGGTCACTATAGAGATAACTTATTCGTGGAAAGTGGTGTCTGTTTTCTAAACACTCGTATGTTTGTAGGAAGGCAACAAGAGCACTTCTCCGTTGGGATTCCTATGCCTTAATTCTGGTTTTCAAAATGAAAGTAGACCAACTGCGCGCTTTCCGTTTCCTTCATCATCTTAACACTTAGAAATTCTCTGAGGATTATGGTAAGATCTGAGCAAGTTTTGTGTTCCTCATTGAAAGTTTCCTTGTAAATATGGGTGGTACAGTATTATAATTAAATTCTCATTCATATTAATTCACTGTCATCCTGGCCTTCCATCCCATGGATTGAGAAATCCCTGGCCTGTTACTGGATAAAAAGGTGAAAAAATTTTGGAATGTAGGCTGTGAGGGAGGAAGCATACTGTCTCTGCAATTTTAATATGGAATATGCTTAATGCTCATAAGATACTGAATTTCAGTGTGAGTTCCCACCTATGTCCTTAAATCTCCACAGCTAGTGTTACCTCTAGAGCAAAGCTACTTGTACAGACAGGTGATCTTTTTAATTGGATTTGGGTTTTATTTGAAGTTTCAGCATTTGATTATTTTCCTCCCTGGTTTTATTTTTTTAATAGCCCACTTCCCCACTAATAGCTTTTTGTTGTTGTCGTTTTATGTATTTTTAATCAAAGTTATACATATATTTTAGAGAGTCAAGTAGTTTTACAAGGCTTGTTTCAACAATCTTTGGATGTTATCTGGCGAATTCCAGATGTGGAAGATTGTTTTCACTTTTTCACCGTTACTTCATTGTCCCAATAAAATTATAATTTTGGTTAGATTATTATTCAGGGTTTTTATTATTATGGCCATAGAAAAGTAAGTCTCTGTTGAACCATGTAGTAAACTATAATTTTCCTTTCCTGGAAGATTTTAATTTTTGATTTTTTAATTTTTCCAAGCATAATGATTGTCTTTTTACTTTTGTTTAATAATAGCCAGCATTAATTCGGTCCCTAATAAATAGGTGCTGTTCTTATTGCAGTCCATGTGTTAATTTGTTTAACTACGTAGAGGGGCACAGAGAGGTTTGGTAACTTGCCCAAGAAACTGATGTCGCCACAGTTCAAACGCTGGCGGTCTGGCCTCAGAATCCGTGCTCTTAACTACTGTGCTAAATTCTTTTTGTTTTCTGTTAATATGTACTTAGAACACCTTTTTTGTTGAGGTAAAATTTAAATGCAGTGAAATGCACAGATCTTGGGTTTATAATTTGAAGAGTTTTGACAGACATACGTTCGTGTAACTAACACCTTAATCAAGATATAGAACATTTTTATCACTTCCAGTCCAACCCCACGTCTCATAGGCAGTTACGATTCTGGTTTATATCACTCGAGATCAGTTTTGTCTGTTGGTGAGCCTCATACAGATGGACTCGTGCAGTATGCATTCTTGTGTCGGCTTTCGCTTGCCGGATTTATCCATGTTGTGTGTGTGAGCACTTCATTGTTTTTGATTGCCAAGTAGTACTTCATCAAAACAAATACTACATTCTGTTTATCCACTGTCCTGTTGATGGACATATAGGTTGTTTACAGTTTTTGGCTTTTATGAATAAAGCAGCTATGAGCATTCTTGTACAACTCTTTTTATGGACAAACATTTTCATTTCTTTGGAGGTAAATATGTGGGAATGGAATGTGGGGTCTTACTGAGGGTACATGTTTAACTTTGTAAGAAACTGCTGGTTTTCCGGAAGTGGTTGTATCAGTTTACATTCCCACTTACTGTAGCAGATTCTAAGGCCGCCCCCATGATCCCTGTCCGCTGCTCTTTATGCTCTGGTGTAATCCTCTCCCCTTGAGTGTGGGTGGGACCCATGACTCGCTTCCTCCTAATAGAAAATGGCAAAGGTGACAGGATGTACATGATTATGTGTGCGTGATTATGTCACACCAGGTTGTAATGCCCATCTTGTGAGGAGACTCTCCCTTGCTGGTTTTGGAGAAGCAAGTTACCATGTCATGAGCTGCCTGTGGAGAGGGCCACGTGACAGGGAGCTGAGGGCAGCTTCATGTCTGTAGCCAGCAAGAAATGTGGCCCTCAGTCCAGTAGCCCACAAAGAACTGAATGTTGCCAGCAACCAGGTGAGCTTAGGAACAGATCCTACGCCGCTCAAGCCTCCTATGAGACCGCAGCCCCCACTGACACCTTGATTGAAACCTTGTAGAGACCCCAGCTTAGCCCTACCTGGGCTAACCCACTGAAACTGAGATCACAAATGTGTGTTGTTGTCAGCTGCTAAGTTTGTGGTAATATTGTTGAGCAGGAGTAGATAAATAATACTAGTGGCGTACAGAAGTTCCTATTGCTCCATATGTCCACCAACATTTAGTTTTTTCAGTCTTTTTAACTTTAACCATGTTAATGAGTATGAAATGTTCACTTCTTGTGGTTTTGATTTGCCTTTCCCTAATGACAGTGAATGCCTACTAATTGGCCATTTGGATATCTTCTTTTGTGAAGTATGTATTCAAATCTTGCCAGTTTTATAAATTGGCATACTTGTCTTTTAATAATTTATTTGTGTCAGTTCTTTATATATTACAGATCGGGTCCTTTCAGATAGATGTGTGTGTGTATGTGAGTGTGTGTGTGTGTGTGTGCGCACACATGCGTGTGTATCTGATATATACTCTTTTCCTTCCAGTGTGTGACTGGGAGGAACTCCCTCATCCCTGTCACCTCACACAGATTCCCAAACTGTTATCATTTTACCACGTTTATTCTATTACAGCATCTTTCTCTAAATTACTTTTTCTGAGCCATTTGAGACCAACTTACGTACGTGATGCCCTGTCACTCCTAAATATTTCTGCGTCTATTTCCTGTGTCAAGGGCACTCCTAGATAACTACTACCTATTCCTCTAAGAGTCAGGTATTAGCATTGATAAAACCCTGTTCTCCAATCCGTAGACCCCATTCACATTTCGCCAGCTGCCCCAGGAATGTGTCCTTTTCGGTTTTGGTCCAGGATCCCACCAAGGAATGTGCATTGGCTTTAGCTGTCATGTCTCTTCATGTCCTCCAATCTGGAGTAGCCCTTTAGTCCTTTCCTGTCATGCGTGTCCTCAGCAGTCTTATATTCAGTAAGATGACCTGCAAGCTGAGCCCATTAATATTTCCTCGTGACCAGACTCAGGTCGTGATTTCTTGGCAAAAATATCACAGAAATGATGCTGTGATATTCTCGTACGTCACGTCAAGGGGCACATGATCTTAACCAATCCCGTTACTGGTGACGTTAACCTTGATCATCTGGTCATGTTGATGTCTGCCAGATGTCTCTCCTTTTCTTCAGTGTAAAGTCATTGTTTTTCTTTTTGTAACTGATGACTGTTTTGTTTGGAGACAGTTTGAGATCAAGCCAATATCCTGTTCCTCATGAAACTTCAAACTACCAGCATTAGTATCCTGCCTAAATCAGCAACCACCATGTGGTTGCCAAATGATGTTTTGGGTTTTTTTGAGTGAGGAAGAGTGGCCCTGAGCTAACATCTGTGCCAGTGTTCCTCTGTTTTATGTGGGATGCTGCTACAGAGTGGCTTGACGAATGGTGCTAGGGCCATGCCCAGGATCCAAACCTGCAAACCCTGAGCCGCCAAAGCAGAACGCACGAACTTAACCACCCACGCCGCTGGGCTGGCCCCCCAAATGATGATTTTTTTTTCCCATTAATCCTTCTACATTTATAAATTGGCCTTCTGCTGTCTGAATGAGCTTTCTCGTCTCCTTCTGCCCACTCTCCCTCCCTCCCTCCCTTTCAGTATGGACTCATGGATTTGTAATTTATTCATTGGGTTGAACTTGTTAATATTATTATTTATTTTGATGCTCAAATTACTCCAGATTTGGTCAGTGGGAGCCCTTTCAAGCTGTTTCCCTTTTTATGTTCTTAACATTCTTTGAACACTTCGTAATTTTCTAGAACAACAAGATGTTCCAGGCTCATCTTGTATTTTCCCTGCCCTGGCCCTGGCCCCACCCATTTGTCTGAGGAGCCCTGGTTCTTTTAGTGGCGGATGGTATTTAGAAACCAAGATTTGGGAGTTTGTGGTGCTTGTGACAGGGTGTCATTGCTTCTAGGTGCTCTCACAGACAGAGCAGGAAATGGAAGTATGTGTGTATAGCACACACCACACCCATACACATCTCTTTCTCTTTCATCTCTTTCTATATCTTTTTCTGTAGATAAACTAGATGGTTTTTTAAACCATGAAAAACCATGAGTTCAAACTAATATCTTCAGTTCTAGTATAATACCTCAGGGTTCTCACCAGCCTTATCCCTTTCCAGGTTTGTAAGTTCCATTTCCAAGAGTAAGAAATCTGACTTGCATTTTCTTCAATATGTTTATTTGCTCAATTAATTTATTTGCTCATTTTAAGTGGTCTCCCAACTGCTCTGGCCTTCTCCTCCATCTGCCACATCTGCACCCCCACCCCACCCCAGCACCCTGTGTCCTTGAGCGCTAGCAGGTAGAAGCAGGAGCACAGATAGACAAATGGTAAACTTAGTGACTCCTGAGACAAGAGGTAGAAAAGGAGAAGCACCACAATATACTCTGCAAAATTTTAAATAGTATTTTTTCCAGTTATTTAGTCTTGTGTAAAAAAAGCCACTCTAAAACTTAGTCACTTAAAATACGGACAGTGTTATTTTGCACACATATCTGCAATTTAGACAGCACTCGGCAAGGGTTCTCTCTGCTCCACTCAAGGTCGGCTAGGTGGCTCAGAGGCCGGGGCCTGGAGTCGTCTGCTTGCTCTTTCACTCACATGTCTGGCAGCCAAGGCTGCGGCTGAACACATATAGGTGGCTTTTCCACGTGGCTATTTGACTTCCTCACATCATAGTGGCTGGGTCCCAAGGACAAGTGTCACAAGAGACAGCCAGGTGGAAGCTGTGTTGCCTTTTCTCGCTTGGCCTGGGAAGTCACACGGCATCGTTGCCACTGCGCTCTATTCATTAGGAGCGTGTCACTAAGCCCAGCCCATGTTCAAGGCAAGGGGAATTTGTTTCTACATTTTCATGAGAGGACTGTCAAATAATTTGTAGCCATGGTTTAAAACCAGCATAGTATTTAAAAATAGTTTATTTTCTGAATGAATGGAAGATTCTTTCATTTGTGGAGTTGAATTTGTTTAGTACTGTTAATTCATTTTGTTGAAAAGTTTTAAAATATATATACTTGTATATTGATACATGAAAGGGATCGTCATATCATGTATCTGTGTATTATTTCATGAAATCTATTGTTTCTCTTGCCTCATTTCCCCCTTTTTCTTCAATTTTCATTTTGTATCACCCCCTACCAGGTAACTTATATTTGCATCCTTCCATATTTTTCTCCATTCTTGTCTAATATAGAAATGTCTATACATACGGTGGCTTGGGGATCTCTTTTAACACAGAGTTGTATTAAAACTGATTTTTTTCATCGTGCTTTTCTACCCGAACACTTTATAGAAATCCCTAGAAGTGAAGAGATTGTGTTTGACTTTGTTCTTTATAATGACTGCACATACTTTCTGATTTGGTTATTGGATCGTGAAGGGGTAGGAGACTGGATTCAAGGCATGGGAATGGAGAGGGACAGACTTTGGAGAAAGGGTAGTGGGCAGCGAGGGGGAGAGAGAAGTACTTGATGCTCCTAGGGTCTTAGACCAGCTGTGCCATCAAAGGAGGCAGGCAAGTTGGAAGAATGTGGGGGGAGGTGCATTGGTTGGTTTTGTCTGGGAAATGACTGTTTTTACATACATGAAAATTGCCTACCAGGCAACTGAAGACGCGGGACGAGGCAGAGTCCAAGGATAGGGTTGGAGCTGATAGACAAAGCTCTGAGGTGGATGATCACTCGACAGAGAGCGGTGTCTTGCCAGTGTGTGCTGTTAGTGGTCAGCCCAGAAAATGACTGCAGTTTCTTCATTCCAGGCCAGGATCCTGTGTACTTACACTTGATGCATTCAGTTCTCCTCTTTAAAAAGCTATCCATTTTTCGGAAGCAGAGTTTTTATTTTCATTTTATATGATGTGGGCTGAGAGAACCTTTTGCTAAATATGGCACTGTGAGTTTGCTAGTCTTTTGGAGGCACTTAAGATATTTAAAATATGAAACCAGAGCTACCTGATTGGAACTTGCTTGATCTCTTCTCTCAAATCAGACCAACCTAGGCTACATGTGGTAACTAGCATCGTTGAATGGCTGAAGAGGATTTTCTTTTCCTCTTCTCCTTTTACGTTAGAGAAAGAATTTGCAGTCCAGCTCGGTAATGGATGCAGAATGAATAGGACAGACACATGATTCCCCCGAAACCCTGGAGCTGATAACCACGCTGATTCTGTTGGGATGATGATGATGTTTAAAATACTAGTGGCCTTGAAGTCAGTAGCGGAGAATAATAATGCCATCTCCTTTTTAGGAACAAAAATGTTGCCCTCTCCACCCCCCACCCACTCCTGGAGAGTTGAGGGGAATGATTGTTATTTTCTGCTTTTAGATTGGATTACTGAAGCTCAAAGCCAGAGAGAGCCCACGGGCTCTGTGGCAGTGGTACAGCTGAAATGACAGAAGTCCTTCAGACTCAGTTTTGATCAAGGAAAGGGGAGAGTGAAAGCTGCTCCTGTTCTTGTTTCTCCCTCTAGTCTCTTTGGTTTTGGCCTTTTTTCAGATAACTTCAATAGACAACGTCAGATGTCAATTACGTGTAAAGCATGCTGGGAAAACTACAGAGGTGAATGTGATACAGGCCTGTCCTTCAGGAGCTCCCTGTCTTGGTGTAGACAGCTAACAGGAGCACAATGCTGATTGAAATCAGTAGTAAACAGGTACATACTGAGGTAGTACAGGAGAAAAGAGCATTAATTCCTCTGGAGAGTCTGGCATTTGAAACTGGAATTTTTATCTTCAGCTTTTAGTTGTGGAAAATTTCAAAACTATGCAAAAATAGAGAAAATGTGTAATGAATCCCTGTGAGCTCATCACCTAGCTTCACTGCCAGCTCCAAGTTGTTTCGTCTATATCCCCACTCCCTTTCCCCACTTTCACCCCCAGATTATTTTGAAGCAATCCCAGACATCATAGGGTTTCTTCTATAACAATTTCAGTATGTATCTCTAAGAGATAGGGACACTTTTTAAAAATGCATAAGAAGAATACCATTATCCCTCCTAAGATAATTAACAGTAGTGAGTCTTAATGTTATCTCACTTATGGTCAGTTGAGCCAGACTTTACAGAGAGAAGATTTTAATAGGTGGTGAGTGGAAGGAAGGGAATTCAGGCTGAGGGAACAGCATATGCAAAAGCAGGGAAATGTACATAAGTGAAAGGTAATAAAAGCCTGATTTAAGGCTGTGGCAGTGGAAGTGAAAAGGAAATGGCAAATATGAGTCATCGCAGAGGAAAACTCAATGGAATTTTCCAGTTGAGGATAGCATGTATATCTTCCCTCTATTTCTGGTTAACAATGTTTGAGTGGTCGTTTTGAGCCATAAAGAACAGAGATGGCAAACCAAGTCCTACTCACAAGCCAGTGTTTTAAACCAAGTTTTATTGGCCCACAGCCACATCCGTTCATTCCGACGTTGTGGCTGCTTTCGCCCTGCAATGGCAGAGTTGAGTAGTTGCAACAGAGACCCTATGGCCTGCAAAGATCAAAATGCTTACTATCTAGCCCTTTATAAAAAAAGGTTTGCTGACCCCTGATCTAGGAGAAACTGGGTCCTGCATTTAGTTCTGTCAGAAGACTGTTGACGTGTTGATTAGGAACAGCCGTGGTTTTGTGATGGATAGTCAGAAGCCTGGGAATTTGTTTTGCTCTGTCTTTATCATTCACTCTATAGCAAGTTTCTCAAAGAATTTCTCTGCCTGTTTGATTGGTATCTTGTTTGTTGTCTTTCTCTCCCACCAGAACATTCACTGCTTTATCTCCACGGCCTGGATCAGCACCAGACACTGAGTAGGCACTGAGTAAATAATTGTCAAATTAATAAGTGAATGCATTAGTCTTTTTGCTCCTCTTCTGCATTAGACACATTTGGAGCTTCTTGGGGGACAAGGATGATGTATTTTTAGGTGGCAATCATGCTATTATGTAAATCCATTATAATTTTCCCCCAACAAAGTTTAGAAAATTGTTTCTTCAATACAATGGAGTCTTAAGCAGCAGGTAAAACTAGTAATTATGAAGACTGTAGAAATGTGGGAACATGTTTATGATGGGTTAAAATTTTATGCACACTGCCTCTCTAAAACATATATGACTGTGGCCAAAGACTAGAAGCTAATGTGAAAGTGAAATCATTGTTTTAAGACAGTAGAATTTTTGGCTGCTTTTTTTCTCTAAAATTTTCTTTAATACTATCGTTTTCTCGTATTTTCAATAATGATTTTAAAAATATATCTTTTCCGTGCCTATCCCCCCCATGCACACACCTACACCATGTCCGAAATGTGGGTCACAGATGATGCAATAATCAGAAATTAGAGTTTGTATGGAATCTCAGCATTGGAATGGTTGACAGGCATTATGGATAGATGTTTCACTTTATCCCATGATAAACTGCTACAATATACTTCCTAGCAGGATGTATGCCTGTAAGCATCCTTGGTTGGAGCCTGATTTGGGTTTATAAGCTTACATTTAGACAAAAGCCCTTTATTTGAAATGGAACATGAACAGGCATGGTGGGTGAGAATGTCTTACATTTGTGTTTTCTCAAAGCAGTGTTCCCCCTTCCTCTTATTCTGAGATGCACGTCCTGCCTGGCTTTTCCATGGTGCCATTGAAATACAGTATTTTCTCATAGATAGAGTAATTTGGAGTAGTCGTTTGGTTTTCTTCCCATTCCACTTTCAGGCTGCCTTTAAAAACAAAGATAAGTCGGGCCCAGCCCCATGGCTGAGTGGTTAAAGTTCCATGTGTTCTGCTTTAGTGGCCCAGGTTCGCAGGGTCAGATCCTGGGCGCGGACCTGTTCCACTCACTGGCTATGCTGTGGCGGTGTCCCACATACAAAAAGACAGAGGAGGATTGGCACAGATGTTACACTGGGGCTAATCTTCCTCAGGCAAAAAAAGAGGAGGATAGGGAATGGATGTTAGCTTAGGGCAAATCTTCCTCAGCAAAAAACCCCAAAAAGCAGAGATAAGTTGTTCCTTTGTACCTCAGTTTCTCCATGTGCGTGATTGTTATTCTCTCTACATCTCCCAGGGATGTGGTGAGTTTGCAGCCCTTATATTTAAACAGGTGTTTGTGTTTGTCCTACCAAACAACATTTCTAGGTTATATGTAGCTGGCCTTCTGGCCATTGCCTCTAGGCTTCATCTCAGTAACTTGTCAGGGGCCGAAATTCTGCAGCACAAAACGAAATACAGGAAGATTCCCCAGTTTCAGAAGCCTACTCTTTTAGGGAATGTTACCTCCTCGGCTGAGCAAATGGGAAACTGAAGGGCCTTTTCTCGTTTAATTCAAAGTAAAACCCAGAGTCCTTCCAGCGGTCTACAAGAGCCTAGGTGACAGGACTCCCTGCCCCCTCACTAACCTGACCACCTGCTACTTCCTCGTGGGTCGCGCCATTCTAGTCACAGGGACCTTTTGCTCTGCCTTGAAAATGTCGGACGTGACCTGCCTCTTTGCACTGCCTCTGCCAGGTAGATACATGGTTCCTTGTCACTCCTCCTCGAAGTGTTTACTGAAGTGTCACCTTCCCAGTGAGGTCTGCCCTAAGCGCCCCTTCCCCCACATCATTCCTGCTGCTTTTTGTCCATAGCACTTGTCAACTCCCAACACACTATATGATTTCCTCATATATCATGTTTATTGTTTACTGTCTCCTCCTCCCTCCCGCCTAGAATGGAAGCTCCGTGAGGGCAAGGATTTTTTGCTGGTTTTGTTGACTGTTGCATCCCTAGTGGTAAGATTAGGGTCAGTAGCGTAGTAAGTGCTTGGTAAGCGTTTCTTGAATGAGTGAAGTGGCTGGAACACTGAGTTTCACCTTCCACTTGGAATCTTACTTAGATGATTGTTACTACCAGACGCCTTGATCCTAGCGATACTCTGTTCTCCCTTTAAGGAGCAAAGATGAAAACATCTTCTCTTCGTCCTGCTTTGGCATTACTGAGATAGGCTGGAGAGTTCAAGGAAATGTTTTGAGTACTGAGAACAATAGAGGGGCTGGCCCAGTGGCGCAGTGGTTGGGTTTGCATGTTCCGCTTCAGCAGCCCGGGGTTCGCCGGTTCGGATCCCGGGTGTGGACATGGTACCCGCTTGGCAAGCCATGCTGTGGTAGGCGTCCCACATATAAAGTGGAGGAAGATGGGCATGGATGTAGCTCAGGGCTAATCTTCCTCAAAAAAAAAAAAACAATAGAGAAATTAGTACAGAAAATGCAAGAAGTGTATGACTCTCGAATCTGCCATAACTAGCTTGGTCTTGTATCTTGCACGCAGTCCCAGTCTACTCACTTATCATGAGAAATCTAATTCTAGCTTCAAAGGACTGGTACTGACCTTGCCTCAGTGTCCTGCAAGTGGTGCCGTCTCATAATCTGCTACTAAGGAGCTCTCTCCTATGCATCCTGACAGCTATCACTGAGACCGAGAGAACATCCATTTTCTAGTTGGTGTGTTGTGTTAGTCCGCTCCGGCTGCCATAAGGAAATACCACAGACTAAGTAGCTTAAACAGGACATTTATTTTCTCACAGTGCGGGATGCTGGAAGTCCAAAATCCAGGTACTGTCAGGGTTGGTTCTGGGGAGAGCTCTTGTCCTCACTAGCAGACAGCCACCTTCTCACTGTGTCCTCACACGGCCTTTCCTCTGCACACTCAGGGAGGGAGAGATCAATCTGTGGTACCTCTCCCTCTTCTCCCTAAGGACACCAGTCCTACCAGACTTATGACATCATCGAACCTTTATTACTTCCCTAAAGGCCCTATCTCCGGGGGCTAGGGCTTCAACATAGGAATTTGGCGAGTGGAAAGGGGCTGGGGGTCGGGGAGTGGGAGCGGCGGGTGGAGGCACCGTTCACTCCATAAGTGTCATCTTTTACTGGAACAAATAAGATTATGTTTCAGGTGAGATATCACAAAGGTGGGATGGCCTCCATTAATTTTTTAGCTGATATTTATTGAAAACTAACCGTGTGCCAAACTCCATACTGGATGCGGGGATATCCTGTACCCTGCCATCCTAAAGCTCACAGTTCAGCAGAGGGGACAGAGAAGGGTGACCAGGACTGTGAGGGTGTACATATGTGTTAGGGAAAGCTTCCTTGAGAAGATCGTGTATATTCTTGCAGATCTGTCAGTACATACATCCATAGTTTACAGTATAATAGCATATAATATAATATGATGATAACCCACATATGCAGTAACAAGAAGGCAGTTCCTTCAAACTCTAGCCTTAAACCTTTTTCCTTTGTCTTCACCTGGCTTCAGTCCCTCAGCTATGGGTACTCTCCAGCCTTTACCTCCCAAACGTTTTTCTGTGTTGTTTTAACAACCAGTGACTATTCTCTTCATACTCTATTGAAAGTTATTGAGGTTTTTTTCTCATTTCTTTTCCTTAACAAGTTGAGTTGAACCTATAGTTCTCTGTCTTCATCTCCTAACTTTCTGCAAAGGCAATTCCTGGTGTTCAGTGAAAACTGTTCCCATCAGAGCCTTCTGTTTGCCATTAATAAATGAGAAGGGAGGTTGTCAGCCAGCGTTAATACTCTGTTTACGAAACTGCAATTACTGATGCAGCATTCTGTGAAGTTCTTACTATATAAATGGCGCAACTGATTTGATAAGTTATAACTCCAGAGAATTCCTTACATAGTAAGCCAACTGTTCTCTTTCCTTCTCAGGGGGATACACATAACTTAAAGTAAGTTTGTCTTGGTTGCCACGCACTTTAAACTGATCTGGTTTTCCTGCCTGTGCTCAGACATGTTTATGAGAGCTTAACTGATTTCTCTAATAGCGTGGAGATAGAGGGAGGAGGCTTTTCCTGCCTTAGTCGCCTTGATGATTCATGGTCTTGAAATAATCAAAAAGCACTTAGTACATACCTTATTGCTTCATGATCCTTTGAAAAACTACCAAAACTCTTACCAAATACCTCCTAATCTTTTTTTTTTTCCTGCTTTATCTCCGCAAATCACCCGTGGTACACAGTTGTATATCTTAGTTGCAGGTCCTTCTAGTTGTGGCATATGGGACGCCGCCTCAACATGGCCTGACGAGCGGTGCCGTGTCCGCGCCCAGGATCCGAACTAGAGAAACCCTGTGCCCCCGCAGCGGAGCGCGCGAACTTAACCACTCGGCCGGACCCCCAAATACCTCCTGATTCTAATGGTGTATGTTTGTGTCATAGCACACTCCACAAAGTTCGCAAAACCTGATAGGTATTCTCTGTGATCCTTCTCTTTTCTCTTAATTCTTTCCCAAGTCTGTGTGTGTGATGTTTCTGGTCCTTGGGTTGTAAACTTCCCCAGGCAGTGGCCTGCTGATGTGTGAGTTGAACTTACTTTCAGTAGCTTTTGCATTATGTGGTAGTAAGTGCTCAGTAACCACATGTGGTCGGTGGTTACTATGTTGGACCATGAAGTGCTAGAAGGATAATCTTGTTGCAAGATAATACTGCCTCAGGCAATTGTCATGTTTATTGAAAATGCAAATTTTCTGACTCTGGTGATGAGGCTCTTTTGGAACATGAATCAGAATTATTTGGCTGACATAGGAGACACCGTTTCTTTGACATTGGACAGTGGGAGAGGGCGTAAGATGCAGAAGAAATTCTTTCCCAGAGTTACTCCAAGAGGATGAAAGAGTTGGCAAAAAATTTCACTTGGTCTTATAACTGTCCCGTTCACGTACACTCGTTCTCAATAGGTGGATGCACTTAACTGATATTAACACGAGTTTTTCTCTTTTCTCGTAAATAACTATAATTTTGGCTTTTGTATCTAGCTCGTCCCTTGAAGCTTTTCAGTGTTTTCAAGGAGCAAATAAAAATATAGTGTTCTTTTTTTCTGGCCTTTTAACTTCTCTTCTGCATACTTCCTTTTTACTATAAACTTAAAAATCACTAAACAGTTTGAAAGTATGAGAAGCGATGGTAACTTCAAGTGCCCAAAGATGTTCATCAGGAATTGTTACCATCATTTAAATATTCAGAGCTAACTGTATTGACTCCAACAGTTCCTCAAAAGATTAAACAAAGTTTAATCCTAGGACCCAGCAATTCCACTCCTAGATAGATACCTAGAGAAATAAAGACGCATGTTCATGGAAAAACTTGTACATGAATGTTCAAGGCATCATAACTCATAATAGCTAAAAGGTAGTAACAACCCATGTGTCCATCAACTGACGGATGGATAAATAAAATGTGGTATATCCATATAGTAAAATATTATTTGGCAATAAAAAAAATGAAGAACTGATTCGCGCTACAACATGGATGAACTTTGAAAACATGCTAAGTGAACGAAGCCAGTCATGTAGTGTATGATTCTGTTTATATGCAATGTCCAGAACAGGAAAATCCAGAGATGGAAAGCAGATTAGTGGTTGCCCAGGGCTCGTGGAGTTGAGGGGAGATGGGGAGTGACTGCTAGCTAATAGGTCTGGGGTTTCTTTAGGGGATGATGAAAATGTTCTAAGATGGACTGTGGGGATAGTTACCCGACTCTGCATATACTGACAACAGTCGAACTGTACGCTTTTAGTAGATGGATTGTATAGCATGTGAGTTATCTCGAAGAAATTGTTGTAAAGGAAGACCTGACAGCTTGTAAAGAAGCAAGTTCTCGGTAAATGGTAGTTCTCATCCCCTCCACATTGGTTTTGCCTTCTTTCCTTTCTTTATTCCCCCTCAAATAAAAATCAAAGGAAATAAAAGCTAAAAGCCTTCCTGTTTCTATCAGTCTTCTTCAGCCTAAATTTCAGTGCTTTTCTGACCAATCCTACCAACCATATTTAGCATTTTTCATAGTAACTTATTATCCTTTTATAAATTTATATCTTGTAGATCTCATTAGACAATGAGACCCTGGAGAGAGAAAATATTGGGGGTTAATGTTGAATCAGGGGCTATGCTTTAGTGCATTGCACGTATTCTATCAGTTAGCCCTTACGGTAACCCTGTGAGGGTTATTTTCTCCACAGCTGATATGTAGCAGAGGTAGGATTTGAACCGAGGTCTGTTTGACTCACAAGTCCCTGTCCTTAACAACTATGTTACTCTGTCTTCTTGTAATCTGCACAGCTGTCGGCACAGTGGTCCAGTCTGTATGTTAAATATTTGCTGATTAATTGTTGTATCTTCTGATGCTTCTCCAACTTTTTTCCTAAAATATTCTAAGAGACATGTGAAAATTTATCACTAGGGGTCTTGTGATATAGTCCAAAGACTGCCTGCTACAAAAACAAAATTTCTTTGAAATCTTATGTTTAATCTTGAAAAATTGTGTAAATTCAGCGTTTTAGTCTTTAAATGTGTGTATTCCAATGTAAAATTCATCCCCCTGTCCTCCCTCACCCCTGATTGCCAGTAAAATTATTCTTGGAATCCTGTCTATCTGGCGTGATCCTGGTGTACTGAGATATATGTCTACTACTTTCAGAAGCAACGTTATATAATCTTCTTAGTTTCAGATACGATTCCCTGATAATATATATCCAGCGCTGACTTCTCCTCTTAACTCCAGACTCATATCTCCATGTGCCCGTTTGACACCTGCATTTGGATGTTCAATCAGCATCACAAATTGAACGTGGCTGGAATAGGTCTCTTGGTTCTCCCTGCAACTCCAAACCTATTTTTCCTCCAATTTTCCCCATCTCAGTAACTGGTACTATCATCCACTTAGTTGCCCAAGCCAAACACCTAGGAATTATCCTAGATTCTTCTTTTTTATATCTACCACATCTAATCCATTAGCGAGCCCTGTTGATTTTACTTGTAAGATATCTTTTTTTTTTTTTTAAGATTGGACCTGGGCTAACATATGTTGCCAATCTTTTTTCTTCTTCTTCTTCTTCTTCTTCTTCTTCTCCCCAAAGCCCCCCAGAACATAGTTGTATGTTCTAGTTGTGGGTCCTTCTGGCTCTGCTATGTGAGACACCGCCCCAGCATGGCTTAATGAGCGGTGTAGGTCCACGCCCAGGATCTGGACCTCCAAAACCCCAGGCCACTGAAGCGGAGACGCAAACTTAACCACTCAGCTGCAGGGTTGGCCCTGCTAAGATACCTTGAAACCATCCCCATCTCTCGTTTCCTTTGCCTTTCCTTTAGGCCAAGCATCACCACCTGCATCATGCAATAGCAACCTAGCCGATCTGCTTCCACCCTTTCCCTTTACACTTCCTCTCTACACAGCCAGAGGGATCTTTCTGAAATGCACATCTGATTATTTTACTCTCCTGCTTCATACCCTCCAATAAAACCCTAACTTCTTATCATGGCTTACAAGATTCTGTTTGGCTTGGCCTCTCCCTGCCTCTGCAGCCTCATCTCTTATCCTGCCTCACATGGTTCACCTCATTGCTTTCACACTGGCCTTTTTTCTGCTCCTTGAGTAGGAGAAGTTCATTCTCTTCTTCGGGCCTTTGCACTTGCCCTCTCTGCCTGGAATGCTTTGATCTCAGATAGTTACATGGCTGTTTCCTTTGTGTCATTCATATCTCAGCACAGTAGGCCTTCCCTGACTGCCAAATCTGGATTAGACACATTCTTCTAGCCACTTTCTTAACATATTACTTTTAACATTTTTCTATTACATATCCTATCGGAAATTATCTTGTTTATTGTTGTCTGTCTCCTCTTCTGTACGTGCTCCCAAAACAAAAAAGATTGTAAGTTTTACAGAAGAGGACTATACTGTCTTGTTTGTTACTGTATTCCTGGTTCCTGAAGAGTTCCTGGCATACAGTAGGTCCTTAATATATATTTGTTGACTAAGCGATTGCTTTTCCCATTGCGCATAGGGCCAGTGTGAGAGTTGGAGTTGTGAACTGAGAGTACATGGACGGTGCCGAATTAGAAAATGAAAGCAATCAAAAGCCTCTGGTGCCTCGCGTGTTCGTTGCAGATTTAGTCATAAGCACTCAAAATTGGAAACAACCCAAATGTCTATCAACTCATGAATGGATAAACAAATTGTGATTCATACAATGGAATAGTATTTGGAAATAGAAAGGAATGAAGGACTGATACATGGTATAAATGGATGAACCTTGAAAACATGCTGAGTGAAAGGAAGCCTTGCACAGAAGAGCACTTACTTATTCCATTTATATGAAATTCTAGAAAAGAAAAATCTAATCTATAGTGACAGAATAGTGGTTAACTGGGGCCCGGGATGGGAGAGGATTGACTGGGATGGGAGACAAGAAAACGTTTAGGGTTATGAAAGTGTTTTATATCTTCAGATGGTGGGTGATTACACAGGTATATACGTTTGTCAAAATTTACTGAAATGTACAGTTTGAATGGGTCCATTTTATTATATATAACTATATTTCAATAAAGTCGATGAAAAAAACTTTTGGTGCCTGCATTTAAGTGCACTTTGGATTTCTTTTGTCTTATTTACCTCCCTAGTTCTTGGGCAGGTGACTTTTTAAATTTCAGGATCTCCTGGCTGCCTGCTGACTCATCCTAGGCATGCTTGCATTCCTGTTCTGAATTAGTACCTACATCCTTTGGGCCTCTTGCCCTTTATCTCTAGTTGGCAAAGCATCTTTTTAATTGCAGTGCTGTTGTTATTTTCATATCTGCTACTGGAACTTGCTGTCAAGGCTAGTTGGGTTTCGATACCAAGGAACAAGTCCTTGCGATAGAAGTATGACTGTTTGACAATACGACATGAAAAGGAAATGTGCACAGTTCATCTAGCTTGATAGGAAGACATAAGAAGTTTACATTTTAAACTCAGTTCTTTTGGCTGTGATGCCTTGTGTGGTTTGATCATAGTGTAGACTAACCCCTTCAGAAATCTCACTATGTTCATGATTCATCCTGCTGCTATCAGTGTAGTAGCCGCACCAAAAACTCTCTCCGTTGAGGTGTGGCGGATAGAAGACCATCTAAAGATTGAACTCTTGCTCTGGCGTTAATTTACTGTATTTGGCATCAAGCAAGTTTTCATCTTTTGTTTTTCTTCCCTTTAGTTCATAGAATCATCTAATCCTTCCTTTATTAAGACTTTTTTGTGTGCAAGCGATATGTGAATACGGCCTTGTAAAACATTTAAGCCATACGTAGAGTGTGATATGAAAATCCTCCCCAAGCTGCCTCACTTCTCTCCCCCTCCCCAGACTAAGTTATTCTTAAGAATTTGGCATATATTCTTCGAGATCTTTTCCTAAGCATTTAAGTACAATATGTATGTTCATGTAAATATTTTACATAAGCAGAATCACTGTGAGGTGTTCAGCTTGCTCTTTTCCTATAATAGTTAGGTATCTTGGAGATTCTTCCATTTCTGTACTTAAAGGTCCCTCTTCCTCTTCTTAATGGCTGTGTACTATTCCACAGAATGGACAAAACAGTTTATTTAACTAATCCCTGTAAATGGATATTTAGTGTATTTCTGATTTTCACTCTAATAGTAAGAAAGTGAATTTAGACTGATGTAAATAATTTGTGTTTTTAGGGTTTTTCATGTCTTTTTTATTCAGTTGTGTAATTATTTATACTACATTTTTTAGAAAAACTTTATGGGGGTGAGAAGTACCTCACTGATTTGTAATGTTGAAATAACACTGTTTGAAAACCTTTGCTTTGGAAGAAAAGGTTGAATATAAGTTCTCCGTGATTGTGGGCTTTATTTACCATTGTGTCTTCAGGGCTTTCTCTTTAGGTGTGATTGTAAAGCCACAGCACTGTAAATAGTTAAGAAATTATCTTACAGTTTTTATCTGGTTAGTTCAAAAGAAGCATACATCTCTAAGGGTGAGAACTGGGAATAACATAAGAAATTAGCTGTTGGTTCTAATGGTTGCTCTAGGTTAATATTTTCCCACTGAGCTCGAATCAAGCATATGTGAAAAATGCTTTCTCTCCCTTTTTTTTTTCAATTTGAAATCCTGTGAATACACATCATTGCTGTGGGACTTTCTGTCATCCCCTGTTGATGACCAGCTGCTGCTGGGTTATTAGCACTTGAAATATTAAAAACAAACACACAGGGGCTGGCCCCGTGGCCGAGTGGTTAAGTTCGCGCGCTCCGCTGCAGGCGGCCCAGTGTTTCGTTGGTTCGAATCCTGGGCGCGGACATGGCACTGCTCATCAGACCACGCTGAGGCGGCGTCTCACGTGCCACAACTAGAAGGACCCACAACGAAGAATATACAACTATGTACCGGGGGGCTTTGGGGAGAAAAAGGAAAAAAATAATTTTATTAAAAACAAACACACAAAAACCTGTTTCTTCACATTTTCTTGCCCTGTGTATATGAAGATTCAGAACTATGGAAAATTCTGATGTTTAAGGAGAATTGGAAAGATATTTTAAGCAGATGGGTTTGAGTATCTCAAAACCCTTGTGATGTAAGCGCATTCCCTCAGCTCTGCTTTTCAGCAAATAGTGGGGGTGGAGAGCAGGCTGACATTTGCTTTAGCCGCCCCAGAAGGGCCAGAACTGCCTTCCTCTTAAGTTTTGACTGCTTGCTTGTTATGAAACAGTCTAGGACACTGTTTTCTTTCATATTAACTGACCTCGTTGTTAACCTCACCTTGCCTCCCCCCTTGTCTTTTTTTGGTTTCTGGTTTGCCCTTCCAATTTGTTATCACACCATAGAGAGAAGGCGTTGCAGTTGGTAGAAATTGTCGCATTTCTCTGGTGGTTTGAGTCTTCTTGGCTTTGAGCTTCCTTCCTCTTAGGACTTACGAGACAAACAGTATAGGCAGCCTGTCGTGTCTGAGGGTTTAAATTCTTATTCACCTTTTGTTTTTTGCAATTAAGATGAATTTTAAAAGAAAACCATTTCCTCTATTTAAGAATTGCCTTAGCAGGAAGTTAGAAATCCTAGAACCTTGTTGCAAAGGAGTGTGTAGCTCTTTGTCGTGAATGAGTCTGCTCGGATCCCTTGAAGGCGTCTCTTATTGTTAGTGTGCAACTAGATACCTTCAGTGGGAAAGAGACTGTACTTCAAGGCAATGCAGCAAAAGCTTCAGAGGGCAAAGGTAAAGTGACGGGGCAGAGTTAATAAGCAAGAGACTTGGCTCCTGGATTTCCTTCACTGACTAACCTTCAGGCATTTGACTTCCCTACCTCACACCCTTTCTTTGCCTTCAGTCATTAGATACTAAATTTATTGTGGACGAATGAGATTGTGTTTATGGAAGTTCTACCCAGAAGGTGTTTGTAAATATGAAGTATTGTATATTATCTTTCTTAAGATGACAGCTTCTAGTAGAACTGCCTCTGATTCGTCTTAGAGTACAGCTCTTAGGGGACAGGAAGTTTGTTTACTAATTCAACCATTATTTGTCAGACATCTATTATATACCATTCATTTTGTAAGTTTTGGGAATAGAGTGGTGAACAAAGTAGATAAACTTCCCTGCCCTTATGGAAATCAGGCTCTAGTTGGGGAGACACCTACTAAATAAGAGAACACCAGTAAATACAGCATGTGGTGTGTTAGATAGTGACAAACGCTAAGCAGGGAAAGAAGACAGGAAGTGTTGGGGAGGTAGTTAGGGCTGATTATTATAACTGGTTTCCTTTTGAAGACTATATATATTATTTTATACATTCAAAACATTGTTCTGAGAAGGAGTCTGTTGGCTTCTCCACACTGCAGAGGGACCGTGGCATAGAAGTTAAGGACCCAGCAGCAGAGGGTCATCCACCCAACCACATGTGATTAAAGCATGTCTATTCCTCTTTGATGCTTTACATGATAATGATGAGGTAGACTTTTCCATGTTGATTTTCATGTCATATCTGATAATTGTGGTTTTCTTTAAAGGATTTGCAGCCATGAGTCATTTTTGAGGCTACTGTTGTAGGACAGCAGTTTTTCCATTCATGTTCTGCAGAACCCCAGGGTACCCTGAGCCTTCCCGTAGACTTGGTGGTCATTTTAAATTTATATCTGCATCTTTCTCATCCAGATTAGTCTAAACAAGTTAGTCACGTGCCTGGCCTTGCGGGAGGCCTAAGTATAGAGAGTAGATTGAGGGGTTGATGCATATTTATAGGATTTAAACAACATTGATTGTTAACAGATGCAGAAAGTGAGTGAACCACTGATTTAACTCCTTAGGTCTATGTCATTGAACCACTATCAAGACCTTGTGCTGATATCTACTGTCTGTGTAAAGATAAGAATTTCTGAGATGATTATTCTGTTATTTTCCTTCCCACCATTCCCTAGTTGTTTTTTTTGTTTGTTTGTTTGTTTTCTTGAGCATCCCTGTCAGCCAGGAATACAGATTAAAAAACAAGCACGTTGCTTGCCCTGTGATTGGGGAGAGATAGACAATTGAATAATCAACACAGTGTATTATGGTGAGTGTTAGGATAGAGATAGGCCCAAGTTTCAGTGAGAGCCTGAAAGTGGGCCACCTCCCCGATGTGGAGTGGGGGGTGGTCCAGGAAGGCCCCCTGAGTCAGGGGCACCAGAACTGAGTCAAGGAAAGGGCCTTGCTTTGTTGCTCACTGCTTTCCTTTGATCTCTTCTGACTGAAAGTACTTCTTTGGTTTAATGCAGGGTCAGCAGATGCCCTTCAGCCCACTACCTGTTTTTTTCATAGCCCACAAGCCATAGCTTTTTAAGTAGTTGAAAAAAATCAAAAGACTATTGACATTTCATGACGTGAAAATTATATGAAATTCAAATTTCTGTGTTGACAAATTAAACTTTCCTGGAACACAGCCACACTCATTTGTGTTTTGTTTATAGCTGCTTTCTTTGGTCCCTAAAATACAGCTGAGTATTTGCAACAGAGACCGTATGGCCCACGAGGCCTCAAATATTTAGGCCCTGTACAGAAAAAGTTTGCTGACTCCTGCTTTAATGCTTTTAATGCCCTCCTGAAATGCAGGAGGCCGAAACAATGATGGTAGTCAAAAGGAATGCATGAAATCCTGTTCTCTTCTGTTAGCTGGTTGCACGTAACACACAGGAAATGTCTGACTTCTCCTTTCCTATCTCCTGCTAAAGCGTAACGCATACGCACCTCAGTGCACAGCAGTAGGCATTTGCATCATTCTTGTTTTGTCCGGTTTGAATTTAGTTATGGGGAAATTTTTAATATTTCTCAAAAAGAGAGTATCTGGTATGAGTCGAAATGATTACAGACTGTGCTAAAGAGTAGGAAATACGGAGTTTACTCTCAGTTGTTCTGTAAACGAACCAAAGGACATCAGGAAGGTCCTTTAACCTCCCTACAGGTCTCTCTAAAAGAGAGGGTTGATTGGTGAGTAAACTGGATCATCTCGAGGCACCTTTCAGCTCAGTAGAGACATCGCTGTGTGGAGGAAGGAGCGTGCACTCTGACGTCAGACAGGCCTGTGCCTGAATCCTGGCTGTGTCACTGCCTACTCAGGTGACCTTGAGCCGCTTATCTAAACTCTCTGTGCCTGAGTTAGTTCACCTGAAAGTGTGGCTGTGAGTGACCTTTTAAGAGTGAAATGCAATCATGTTCTTAAAACTCCTGGCTCTAGTAAGTGTTTAATCTAGTGTAACTATGATAATTATTATCAGTCCGTGAACTCTTACTGTATATTATGAGACAATTTAAAAAGCAAAGAAGATCTCTCAGTAGTTTATTTCAATAATTTATTAATAGCCCATCAACTTTGACTTAGTGTATTTGCATTTTTGCTGATAAGTGGCTTCCTAAAACCCTGAGTTCTTTTGAACCGAGACTTTCCCTAACTGGTAGATTTTCTAGCTCATGTTTTAACTTGAGTTGATACGTAGAGCGCATGTCTTGCCTTGTAAACACATTCAGTCATGTTATCATTTTACCACCCTTAAAGCAAGTAATAGTGGGGAAAAGAGATTTCGTGTGTCATATCATCTTTCCTCTGTATTAACTACTCTTCCCTTTCCACCCATTCTCAATAATTGATTGACTTGTTTAATGAATAATTTTAATTCTCCTTAGGAAGGTTAGTTTTGATGAGGATACTTAGACTGAGAAGTTCTAATGTTTGCTTAGCATAATTTTTGATGGTTTGGAGGTAACATAGTTATAGCGAGCATATTGGATTATCAGACAGGACACTACGTTTTCTGTCTTTGAATAATTTTCCCTTGATCTTCATTTGTAAAAGTGTACTGAATACTAATTATATACTTTATTTATTTATTTATTTATTTTTGAGGAAGATTAGCCCTGAGCTAACTGCTGCCAATCCTCCTCTTTTTGCTGAGGAAGACTGGCCCTGAGCTGACATCCATGCCCATCTTCCTCTACTTTATATGTGGGACACCTGCCACAGCATGGCTTGCCAAGCAGTGCCGTGTCTGGACCTGGGATCCGAACCGGCGAACCCCGGCCTGCCAAAGTGGAAGGTGTGAACTTAACCGCTGTGCCACCGGGCCAGCCCTATTTTAAGCAAACTCAATGTATGAAATATTTGTGTTTATGATTTGCTTGATGAAAAAGATATGGGGTTCCTTTAAATAGTCAGCTTTCCTAGTCAAATCAAGATAATTATTTGAATTACACTCAACTGTGTAAGATCATATCAATGCCTGGTAAGCTAGGCGAGTATTAGACTGTGGTTAAGAGCACAAGCTTTGGAGTCGTGATGTAGCTGCAGTGCAAAGCCTGGCTTTGCTATTTACTTGCTAGCTGTGTGTGATCTTACTTCCTCATGGGAATAATAATACTCAGGGTGGTTGTGAAGATGAAATGAATTATACATGTGAAGTGCTTAGCATGGTACCTGACGTACAGTGAGTGCTTCCATCATAGCCATTATTAGTAGATTATTTCAGAGGTTGTACAACATATTGCTTTCTTTGAATACAGAACTGAATCTTCCTGTCTCTCAGCCTTCGTTTTTTGCTACCTGATACCAAACTCCAGCCCTAGTGAGCTAGTTATGGTAGTTCCCCTAGAGTTTCATGGCCTCTTTCTTCTCTGTACATGTACCTATGCTCCGTCTGCCCAGAACACCTTTCTCCTCACTTCTTTTTCTCCTAACGTACTTATCCTTCAGAGCTTGGTTCGAGGGACGTCCCCTCCATGAAGCCCCCCTTGCTCCCCATCTCGTGTTCCCATAGAGTCCTAGGCATACCCCTCTCTGCCTCCCACATTGCCTCGTAAGAAACTCTTTACTTGTTGTTTCTCTCAGACCGTGAGCTTCTCCTTAAGAAGGCATTCTGCTCAGCTTTGGAAATACCACATGGTGGTGGACAAAACAGAACTGTTCTCAGGGCATGTACAGCTTGGTGGGGAAGACATGTTTAAATAATCACGAGCTTGCACAGTGCGGCAAGAGAGCACCGACTGCAGTGGAGTGTAACAGGAGCTTTGGACCTTGAAGCCTTTTTCTAAGGAAGTGATGTTTGTTTAAGCTGAAGGCTGAAAAATGTGTAGGAGTTAGCTAAGTGAGAAAGGGAAGAGTTACAGTGGAGAAAAGTGCATGGATGAGCTGACTTTGGGCTGGTTGCTCCGCGTCTCTGCTTCAGTTTTCTCATTTGTAGAGTGAGAATGGTGTGACTACCTCATAGGGTCGTTAGGAACACAAAGACTGTATTTAAAGTCATCATCTTGTAATTAATATTTCTGAAATGAAGCACAGTCAGTTCATTCAGGCTAGTTTCTGGGTCCAAGTTTATTCGTTGACTTGCTAAACGTGTGGGTCCACTTACTGCACTTTTCCTGGTAGCTTCGTTCTTTACCTGCCTGAAGCCTGTCTTGCGTTATAATGACAAGAATGGTGTATTTTGTTTTGCTCTTTTGTTTGTTTGTTTTAATTACAGAGATCACACCCTGTGTTTCATTGCTGTGTAAGTTTCATGGTGTGCCAAACTTTTTAGGTCAGTAAGTGTTATCAGTAAGAATGCTTTCACCTTCAAGAAACAGGAAAGCCAACTCAGTGACTTAAGTACATGGGCAGTATTTCAGAGGGCAAGAAGTCTGGAGGTAGGTGACTCCACTGCTGATTAGTTCACCAGCTCGGCAGAGACATCAAGGACCCCGGATCATTTCATCCTCCTGCCCCAGCATCCTCAGTACAGTGGCTTGTCCTGGCTGGCCCCCCATGGTCTCAGGTAGTCTGCTGTGGTTCCAGGTGTCACAGACACCAGAATGTCCAGCTGTGGAAGAGGGACTGTTTCTTTCCTTGTCTTTTTATCAACAGCCATTGGTTGTTTCTACCTTTGGCTCTTGTGAGTAATAGTGCTAGAAGAAAGGAAATAAAACCTAGGTAGGGTGATTTGCCAACTTCACACAGCTGGCTCGAGACGGCGGCAGTGGCCTGCTGGGGAAGCACCAGACCAGTAGTAAGAGTTCCTTGTTTGGGGCTTTACTCTGCCCTTGTTCTGAAACACGTTTGTTAGTCGCGACAGGGTTTCCAGCAGAGTGCTGACTGGAAACGGATTCACAACTGGCAGGCAGGTAATCCCTGAACGAGTAGATCCCGGTGGAACCAGAAAACTGGGTCTTGCTTTCCTTAATTGGAGCCTGACTTAGAATCAGTTATTGAACTGAAAAGAAAGTATTAGCCATTAGAAAAAGAATTTAAATTACTGGTCTGTCCATATTTAGAATTTCTCGCAGTCATTTCCACTGTATATAACACTGAAATCCTTTGTGGTTGTCTGCTGCAAAAATGAATCTTTGACCTGGCAACTTTAAATGCTTTTGACACCACTGGGGATTTTGAGAATTCTTAATTTAATCTGTGCTTGTCCAGGGGTGGGGGCAGGCATGAGGGAGCACTCTATCCTCTGGTATTGAAGTTTATTCTGTTTGTAAGCAGAGGCCTGTGCTTCTGGAACTTGCGTTACCTGGTAGTGATTATTGGCATAATAAGTACCATATTCTAACTTTTATTTCTGGAGGCAGTAAAGAACCAGCCAAGCACAGAGATGAGTGGGAGGTGACTGGCAACGGAGGGCCCTGTAGCTATTGGTGCAACACGGTGCTGCAGGTGGCAGAGGGTTTTATCAAAGTGGGAAGACAGAGAGGCCCAGGCGTTCTACTAATGACTCTAACTTCCTCTGCATAGCCTGGTAATTACATGCCTCTCCACTAGGCTTCGGTGAGGTTGGAATGTAAACTGCTTTTCTCTTCTGCCCCATCCCAAACTGACGGGTTATCTCTTTAACTGATTCTTATTCTCTTTTATGATAACTTAGCTCTTGTCAAGCAGGGACTTGTGCTGCCGAAGAGAACAGGAAGGTCACTTTACCGGGCCCTCTGGTTCCTTGTCTAGGCAACGTCCACAGCCCTTTCTCTCAAAGACTAATATTGTTTAGACTCACGTATCTCCCCGAAGGGAAGGAGGAGGCATTAAAGTAGAAACACACTTAACTCAGCAGGTTTCTCTGAACAACCAGTGTTTTGGGTTCTTGTTGTAACCTTCCTCTGACTCACTGTTCATGTTTCTTCTGTGTGCCTCTGTTTTCTGGTTGGTAAACTGCGGGTGTTGCTGACTCTGGAGGAAGGTTCTGAAGAACTGATGGAAGAGGCTGGCCTGCATCACGGACCGAGAAGGGCCTGTACTCAGCAGAGAATGACGCGGTCATTGTCGTTCACTGGGTGCTGTCAGGGTGCAGAGCCGCCTGTTAGGGACTGAGGAGAGGTGTAAGACTGCATTTCTTCCCTCAGCGAGCTAAAAATATAACTGAGGAGATATGACATGCACAGAAAGATGAGCATGGCAGTGCATGGTCAGTGTATAACTTCAAATAAGTGATGTGTGGCTGTGATGGATAGAACCATCTGGGTCTTTCAGACAGTGACTCAGGAGGACTTTTCCTCTGTAGGGATGCTAGAGTCCAGAGTCAGCCAGTTAGATGGGGATCGATGTCTTATACTTTTACACTTTTCTAGATTAAATGAGTCTTAGACACTATAATAAATGCTTTTATTTTCAATTAGTTGAAGAAAAGACTATTTTTTGAAAATTGAGACAAAAAGGAAATATGGGACATTATATATATCTCCTGATAGATGTACAGAATACCACCTGTAAAGTGACCTTGATAAATGAAGTAGAACCTGCATTTGTTAAAACCTCTAGATCTCATTGCAAATTGATAGGGAATACAAGGGACATAAAAGCATGGTAAATGTTTTTAGGGATGCAGTCAGAAAATTTCAAACTGCAGGTGCTCTATAGGACACACAAACCAGTTTCTTCAACAAATAAATTATAAGGGGGAAAAAATGGATGGAAGGGGTACCTATAGATAAAAAGAGACTTAGATGAATGAACCATAGTAATATGTGGACCTGATTCAGACGAACAAAGAAAAGAATGTGAGGCAGTCTGGGAAATGTGGATACTGATTATTTGATGGTTTTGAAAAACTTGATTATTTTAAGTATGAAAATGGTATTATGGATATATTTTACAAGAATATCCGTTAGAGATATATATGGAAATATTTACATATGAGGAGAAACGGTGTCTGGAATTTGCTTCATAAGAATCCTGGCAGGGGCGTGGGCAGGAGTCTGGATGAGACACGATTGGTCACGCTGTAAAAATTGTAGAAGCTGAGTGTTGGATAAATCAGGCTCGTTATGCAATCCTACTCTGTGTATGTTTGAGATTTTCCAAACGTAAAGTTAAACTTTTTTTAATATTTAAAAAAATATAAAGATGGATGCCTTGACAGAAGGCAGTCAGTGGTTGCCTGGAGCCGGGTGAGGTGGCCTGACTGCACAGGGGCCTGAGGGAACTTTTGGGGTGATGGAAGCCTTCTCTGTCTTGACTGTGATGGTGGTGACACGGGTCCATGCATTTAAACTCATCCAATGGTTCATTTAAAATGGGTGCATTTTATTGTACGTAAATTATACTGTAATCAGGTTGATTTAAAAATTGATTAAAAATCAGTAAGAAGGGTTTTCATGTGTTGTACACATAATATCAAGTGGTAATTTCAGAGGTTTGCTGCTGCCTAGCACTGCCAGGCCGTGGGAATTATCTGACATGTGCTGCATCTCAGTTTTTTTTCCCAACTTAAAATTAACTTTTATCATTGGCACTTCTGGTTTTGCTGTAGCATCTCTCACGTTTCCTTGCAGCCGGAGAGTTGGCTTGAATTTTGAGATACGTTTGTTCATGTGTCTGTCGTCCGTATGGACATGTGTTTTGATGCTAGAAGAAGTGATGCTGGGAGGGACATCCAGCCATCTCCAGTGATAGTTCATTGAACATTCATTTGGCTGCATTATAATAGTCAAGGACTAAGGGTACACCTGAGTTGCAAACAGTGCAAGTGGGTTCTAATTTTCATTTATTTTTCATCTAATCTACCAAGCAACAAACCAGTCAGCAAGTCAGCGTTTATTGAATGTGTTCTTTGCACCAGCCTAACCAGTGCTGAGTTCTGGGTTTCTGAGGATGGATGTGATACAGTCTCTACATAAGGATCTAACCCTCAGCGTGGGAAGGTAGTTGTGCGTACATGTAATTTCAGCAATATGATGAATGCTGTGGTAAAGGTGGGCACAAGATAGAGCAGTGGGCACGATTACGCTGTGACATGCTGCCCTCCTCCTTCATCCCTTGCTCTCTTCCTTGCCTGTTAAGCCAGATGAGTCAACCTACAGAATGTCAGGCAGTTTGGGCAAGACAGTTGGAACAGAAGGAACGTTCCTGTTGCCCTGTAACTTTGTTATTTTTTCTTTTAAATCTCAAGTACAAAGTTGAATTGACCGTACTGCTCAGTTCATAGAACATTGTATTGACATTGCAAGACCCCTCTCTTGTTTTGTTGTTTCCCATTGTTGTCATTTCCCATCTCTTCTCTCATTCCCATCCACAGCTTCTCTAATGTGTTTAATATTTATCCTGGGATATGTTTGTATCCTTGTATGGTGTTTTTTGTAAATTTATATAAATATTATGTCGTCCTTCTCATTCTGATCCTTTTTTCATTTAAAACTATATTTTTAAGTTCTGTCCATGTTGTTGTGTTTCAGCGTTGCATTTAGCTATCCAATTGTATTTTATTTATCTGTTCCCCTAGTGATGGACACCTAGTTTGTTCTCTAACTCCCTGCACCACGCAAATGCTCTGATGAAAGTCCTCATTTATATCTTCCTAGGGGTTTGGATAAGAGTTTCTGTAGCTCAATACCAACACCTGTAATTGTTAGGTCACTGGGTATGCTCATCCTTAATTTCACTAAATATTCCATGATTGCTCCCTGTATATATTCCCCCTGCAAAGTGCAGCCCTTAGTATCTGACTTTCAAGCTTCTGTCAATTTGGCAGATGCAGTGTGTTATCTTGTTTTAATTCGTATTTCTCTGATTACTAGGGAGGATGAGGGTCTCTGTGTATACAAGTTAGCCTTTGGATTTTCCCTTTATGAATGACCTCGTAATATCCTTTCCCCATTTTTCCATTGAAGTTCTGTATGTGTTCTAGATATTAATCCTAAGTCAGTTAGAAATGTTGTGCATGTTATCTCCTGGCCGTCACCCATCTGTTAACCTTGTTCATAGTGTCCTTTGTTCAGCAGCAGTCCTGCATTTTGATGTCATCATTTCTCTTGCTTTTTTCAAGTATAAAGATTTATGCTTTTTGAAAGCTTATTTACGAAATCTTTTCCCATCCTCAGGTCACTAAGAAATTACCCTATATTTTCTTCTAATTAGAAGAAACACATTAGGTTTGTATGTGTCTCTTAAATTTATATCTCCAGCTTGATTTTTTCATTGATCTCTAAATTCGTGTACCCGCTACCTGCCTGATAGCTCCATCTGAATATCTAATGGCTACTCCAACTTAATATTGCTAAAGCGAATCCCTTTGTTTTATCCCTTCCCCATTAAACAAAAACTCTCTCCCAGTCTTTATTCATCGCAGTAAAGGGGCACCACCATCTGCCCTGTTGCTTAACCAACAACCTGGGGTCTTTGCTTCTTTCTTTTTTCATGTTCTCCACATCCAATCCATCAGTAAGTTCTATCCATCCTGACTCCAGAATAGATCTCAAATCTGTCCCTGTCTTTTCACTCCACCTGCTGCTTCCCTAAACTAAGTCACCGTCATCTGTGCTCTGGCAGTGGCCTCCCCACTGGCCTCCCTGCCTTCACTCCAGCCTCCCTGCACTTCGGTCGTAGCCACTGGTCGGAGCGGGTCACTTCCCTGCTTAAAAGACCTCAGGTCATTTCCAGTCACAGAATAAAATGCAAACTCTTTGCCTCGAGACCAACATGACCTATCCTTGTATGTCTGTCTAACCTCATCTCTTACTAATCCCCCTAGTCTGCTCCGGTCAGATAGGTCTATTTTTTGTTTCACACCAAGCCTGGTCTTCCTCAAGGCATTTGTTTGCAGTTCCCTTACCTGGAATGTCCTGCCCCTAGCTATTAGCATGGCTGGTTCTTGTCTTTCAGTTCTCGGCTTTACGTTACCTCCTCAGTGTAGCCTTCCCTAGCCACTCTCTGAATGAGGGCCTTTGCCCCACTCTCCTGTCTGTGTCCTCCGTCGTCCCTGATGTTATGTTGTTTGTTTATTGTGTTTATTCCCTGCGTCACTGCCTCACCCCAGCTTTACTGCTGGCTTCTCGGGAGCAGGGCTCCGGTCTGTCATTGGTGGTTGTACCGGCGTCTGCAGCAGGTGCTCTAGCTTACGCTGACAGTTCACAAACAGATTTTGAATGAGTGAAGGGGCTTTGGAGGCAGTGTCTCTGGCTGTGCGGAGAGGCACAAGTGGCCCATATGCTCCGGCTGGAGCTGCTCTTTGTTTCTCAGTGAGGGGGCAACTGTCATTTCAGAGCCTCAGATTTGAATCTGGCTCTGCCACTTACTGGTTTTGAGACCTTGGGTGAGTCACGTATCTTCCCTGGGTGTTTTGTCATTTATAGAGTGGAGGTAACAGCACGTACCTCCTTGGTGTCTTGTGAGAAATAAGTGAAATAACTTATGAAAACACCTGGCAGGCACCTCGGCGGTATGTGCCCCTCTCCGACTCAAAACAAAGCTGCCTCCTTAAACTCTGGAAGCTCGTTACCTCCCCTGGGCCAGCTCCTAAACGCCAAGTGTCTGATGTAAAAACTGTATTTCTAACATGTTTGGTTATGCTGTGTAAGTTTTAACCCAATATGATTAAAATTGCATCAATGAATAACCATTCTTATTCCACTGTGGAACAGGTGAAAGCAACTAGCAACCAGGGCTGTCACTTAATGACAGTTCGAGTGGCATCTGTGTAACCTAAACTACTAAACCGGTTTTTGCCCGTTTGTTCGTTTTATGTGTTCTCCATTTTTATTCTCTCCTTCGTCTCTCCTCTCTGCACTTCCCTCTGCCTTCTCTCCTCTCTGTCTCCTCTTTGGCTTCACTGGTGGCTCCTGGAGGCCTCACTGTTGACTGACACTTTGGGCTGAGGATGCTGCCAAGCCCAGTACAGACCATCAGAACAGCGATAATGCTCGTGGTCTGCAGTATAATATAGGTGAAGAGATGGAAGGATCTTGCCTGCCAGCAGGTTTGAGATATGAAGACCACACAAGGTAGCTTCTGAAGAAACAGATTTGCTTGTATGTATTGTCCAGGCTCACATATTTGGCAGACTTTTCTGTTTGTCAAGGCATTGTACCTTAAAACAAGGCTTCCTGCCTTTTCTTTTCATCATGAATCTGTGTCTAGTGGAACAAAATTGGACCAGTAAAACAGTTTATTCCAGTAATACTTATCCTGGTTAAGTGTGATACTGAACAAGACGTTTAACTGCCTTCTTTTTCAGATGCCTATGATATATACCCCTTGTTTATTCTGATTTCTCAGAGATATGAAAAACTAGCCTTAACAAATCCATAAATCATATTTATTCCTGAGGTGTCTTTGAAGCGTCATTGCTCCAGGTCTCTTACTCCACCCCAGCTTAGTCCTTATTAGTTTAGTTCCCCTGCACAGCCTGCGTCTGAGGGCCCTCAGCCATGTGTGTGCTGCTGTCACCGTCCGGACTCCCTGCTGAGTCCAGAGCAGCGGGAACTCCATGAAGAAGTTTCTTCAGCTTTCCCTGGCCTTCCTTACTTCTGGATACCAAATGACATTATTTGTCATTGTCCTTTCTGATTTGGATTAAGCAAACGTAGAAACAAATGACAGATAGTCGATTTTGTTTGTTTTTAATGTTTATTTTTTTCTCCCTTAACCTGGTTGTGAAGGTCTTTCTGATGGTTTATGGTTTAGTATAGTATTCCCAATTTGGGAATATTCTCTAAATAGAGAAGTCCAGTTAGACGCTTCTCCCCATACCCTGGCCACAGCTGAGTTGTCCTGGACCGATGGTGCCCCCTGATGGCCTGTACAGAAACTCAGCCACAGTGTCATCTTCCTCATTCCCCGCCTTCCTGGGGGATTCTTCCACTACCCCAGCCTTTACGTGCTTTTAGTCTATCTTGCATCTTAGGTAATTATACCAGAGATATCCTTCTTATCTCCTCTTTGGGTTTCTTATTTTTTATCTTATTTATTGCTCTCTTACCTCAAAAGTATCTTATTTCTTCTTCCCACTCATTGTTTTCGTTATACTTTTGAACTAAAAACTTTCCCCAGTAATGGCTAAGAAGTATTTAGCAGCGTGTCCTTATGAAGGCAAAGGAAGCACTGGATTTTGAAGTGAAATTAGATCCCGCAATAAGGACTCACTGTTGCCAACTTCTAGAACTTTTGAGACACGGAAGGCGTTCCCTTCAGAACCTTTGCAAATTTTTGTTAACAGTGTCCGTCTTCTCCAACTAAGTTTGCTTTGTCGTAAGCATTAGAATTCAAGGTAAATAAAATAGTTCTTCAGTTTTATTTTTACTTTATAAATTACTAGCATTCTAGAGGTGTTTTCTCCTTGGAAAATGCTCTGATCTCAGTATCTCAGATACCTTGTGGGTTCTGAGGGACCCACCCTCCTCTTGGCTTTCCTTCTCTCCTGCTCTTCACATTTTTAGTGCTGTTTCAAATTCTACCCAACTCACTTGCAGACTAGCTTCTGAAATACAGCCCGTTTGTCAGTGGAATTCTTGTGCTATTTGTTTGTCTGCGCTTTTTAGCTCTTAGTCAGACTGTAGTGGAAGTGACATTGATATCTAAGAATCTCCCATGCGTTGTGGGTTATGGGTTTTATACATCAAAGAACCTACCACTGAGACCTCATACTTAACTCTCCAGCTGTAATTCACTCTCTTTCAAACTCCGTGTTTGCTTTAGGAATGGACAAGCCCAGGGGAGGAATGTGGCTGAAACAGGAAACAGCCCACAAACACAAAAAAACTTGAAATGCTCCTGAGTCGGGACTCATGGTCCAAAAAATCATTCCTACTCTCCCCTCCCCCTGCCCGCAGAGAATACTGTACTTATAATAAAAAATTGAGTGATGAGCATCATAGTTTTCAGTCTTTTTGGAGCTGATGTAATATTTGGGATAGAATTGTATAATTTTAGGTTTGACGGAACCTCAGTGATCACGTAGCTTAGGCTTGCATCTAATGTGGCCCTCTTTTCCAAAAGCTTCCTAGAATGTGGTTGTTTCGCCTTGGCCTGAATCCATTTATGGACTCTCCTAATTCTTAGAAAGTTCTTCTGTGTGTTCAGCTGACATTTAACTCATGGGAGTTTCCACCATCAGTCCTGATTCAACCATTTATAGCAACAGCTGACTCTGTTTTTTTTGCTCTTCCACATGGATGCCCTTCAGCTATTGGAGGGCAGCTCTCAGCCTCCTTAGTCTCTCCAGGTTAAGCTTTCTCTTGGCTTGTTGGTCTTTTTTCTTAATGATTTTGGGAGTTTCTGTACATTAAAGAGGATCATCCTATGTCTTTGATATAAGTTATAAAATTTCCCCCCCCATTTTGTCATTTTTCTTCACGCTTTTTTTAGAGTGGTGTTTACCGCACAGATGTTTTTCTTAATGTAGTAAAATTTATCAGTTTTTTTTAATGGCCTCTGAATTTTATATGGTTTTGGATTTTGCTTATGCTTAGAAAGGCCTCATCCACTTTGAGGTTATTTGAAAAACATTTTTTCATATTTTCTTCTAGTGCTTTAATGGATTTGTTTTTATATTTAAATCTTTCATTCTTCTGGAGTTTATTTTAATATAAGATGTGAGGTAGGGGTTCAAATTTATTTGTTTTTCCAGTTAGCTATCCAGTTACTCCAACACCACTTATTAAATTATTCATTTTCTTCTGCTGATTTGAAATGCCATTATAGTAAGTTCATGACATACTTTTGGATCTGTTCCCAGGATTTTTCATGTGTTGCTGCCAAGCAAACCATCACACATCTTATACCTTCATTATTGAAATATTTAGCCTAAATGTAAAACTTTTTATATACTTAAGTATAGTTAAGTGTTCGGCCTGTCGTCTAGCCTATCAACATGGTCTGACTCTGTTACTTTTTGCATTAGCAGTCTCTTGCTTTGTACCACCTGCAGGTTAATAAGCATCTCTTTTATGTCGTTATCCAGGCCATTGATTAAAAGAGTGACAAAAATGTTGGCCACTGGACGGCTGTCCTTTGGACATCGGTGGAGAGCCACTACTCACTCTTTCCTATATTAGAGATGCAACAGGATATGTTAGAAAGAGCTTAGGATTTTAGTATCAGTTGCAAGATTTCATTGTTTCTCAGAATTTAACCTGAGAATCTTGTTAACAAGCAGATTCTGATTCGGTAGGTCTAGAGTTGGGCTGAGATTCTGTATTTCTAGTAAGGCCCCAGACCAGACTGGTGCTGCTGGTCCATGGACCACCCGTACCATGCAGGACCGAGGCCAGGGTGAGTCGAGCAAGATGCCCTGGACACAGTATTTAAGGAGGCACTTACTCACAGGTTTGCTCCGGTGCCAACCTTGCACTTGTACAAACTTGAGAGTGAGTACTCCCTTAAATTCTTTTCCCTGGGTGTCTCCTAATCCGAGCCCTGATATCTTGTTTCTTCGAATTGTCACAATCACTACCGATGAACCTATTAAATAGAACTCCTGAGCGGTGAGGCTTGGCTATCTCTGCTTTTAAACAAGTTCCCCAAGTGAATCTTAGGCACACCGAAGTTGGAGAAGCACTGAAGAAGAGATTTAGAAGTTCTGACTTTTAGAATTAATTTTTTAAATAAATCCTATTGTGACACTAATGCTTACAACCTGAGAAGATCGTGGTGCCATTTACTTTTAGTTTTTGCGATGCGCTTGAGATGGAAGTGGCTAAGCCCCAAATACCATCAGTGGTCACTCAAGTAGTGCCAGACCACAGATAAGGGAAAACCTCCTCCGATTTGACAAACCAGCCTTCCTCCCGTGTATCCATGACTCGTGTAGTGTGGTTTTCGCTCAAAGTCAAGCTGTTATATGTAGCAAAAAGTTTAATTGAAACTGCACGTTAGGCCAGGGCTTCTCAAACTTTAATGTGTAGACAGTTCTCCTGGGTATCTTGTTAAAATGCGGATTCGGATCTAGTTAGGTCTGAAGTGGTGCTGAAGCTTCTGGCCTACAGCGATAGAAGACAAAAACAGGGAGATTTTTGACTGACTTCTAGTTAAGAACTTTTTCCTAAAGTATGAGAGAGTTTTGGTTAGGAACGTTTAGAGAAGTCTTCATGGATTTTACCTCAGGAAACAAGGAAAAAAGTTTAAATTGTTTCTACTTTTTTTGCTATTACAAACAATGCTGCAAAGAATAAATTTATTACATTCATATATTTTATATACGTTCTATATTTTGTTGTCGGGTATGCAGCAATATTATTCCATTTTATAAAGTCTTAAAATTTATCTTGAACTTTTTATGTATTTAGTGCAATATTATTTTTATGTCTTTAAGTTCTCTCGGTGGATTTGGAAAGTGTTTTCTCATCCGTAATGGTATTAACACTGAACAGATGAAAAACAGAGAGATTCCTTTCCGTAACCCAGTTGAATGTGTTCATCTCTTGTAAATCAGCATCTTATAAAAAAAAGAGGAAGTAAATAATTTCTGTCAGATGTAAAGCTGATCTTTCTATAATTCAGAGCTGTTAGTTTAAACCAAATGGGAATGGAGGTCCTGAAAAAAAAGAAAAGAGTAGGGGAAGGTTCAAGCAAGCTGCCATCTAACACGACTTATTGAACGGCTGGAGACATTGCATTGATCTGAATGACGTCCAGGGTGTCTACGTTCTGTCCCCTTACCTGTTAGTCACCTTCACTGGAAAAACCCCAGATCCATGATGGTATCTGTACCCAGCATGCCATCACTGAGAAAACAAAATGACTCACAGACCAACATTTAGCCTACGTTCACTCCAGCTGTATGGCTTGACTGGAAATTCTGTGATTTACAGATAGGTCGGGTCAGTGTATCTAGTGAAGACAGCAAGAGGCTATTTTTCCTGATACAGCTTTTTAAACCGCAGTCGGATAGTTCTGTTAATGAAAATGACAACCAGAAAGAGTGATTTCCCTCCCAAGGAGTATTAGATTATGGTGTTGTCAAGAGTCTTGCAATTGAATTACCTTCTTGTAACCAATCCCACCTTATCAGTTAACTGTACTTGTAATGGACTGCTAGCTTCGGAGACTTTGCGTGGATTATTTAAAACTTCTTGCTGTCTGGAAGAGACATTATCTGCACATTTCCACCTTCCTTCGGCGGCGTGTTCCTTATTTGAACACTTGCGAGGCTAGCTTGTGCTAGGAAGGCGTTCTGGAGCAGCCCTTGGGCTTCCAGAGCAGAGCGTTGTGTTTGGCGTTTTTACAGCCGGTGCCTTCACTGTGTGTGCTCAGCTAGATGGGATCTGGTGGCCTCGGAGTCCCTGTTAGTACAGTCAATGCTCTTCTCTTTTGTGTAGGCCCATCATGTTATACCACTAAGCCGAGGGAAGAAATGAATGAGAAATTTAGTTTGCCGTGATGTTTGCCCTGATTTCATGTGTAATACTCAGTTTGGGAAGCCATTTGCTGTTGAAGACTTTTGTGGGAAAAAAACAATTTATTTATTTATTTTAATTTTTATTTTTTGCTGAGGAAGATTTGCACCGAGCTAACATCTGCTGCCAGTCTTCCTCTGTTTTGTGGGTGAGCCACTGCCACAGCATGGCCACCAACAGACGAGTGGTGTACGTCTGTGCCCGGGAACCAAACCCTGGCTGCCAAAGAGAAGTGTGCCAAACTTAACCACTAGGTCACCGGGGCTGGCCCTGGAAAAAGCATTTTAAGAAATTTCAAAAGCAATTTGCGATTCATCTAGGCTGGGTTGTGTGGAATGGTAAATGCTTTTTCGCAAACTCACAGTGTCAACATAGCAACAATATTGAAAAATACTTTTAATTTTGGGACGTGCATAATCATGGAACTAAGACTCAGCAATTCTTGAACTTTGGTTTTCTTGAACTATTTGCCTCTTACTGATAACTGACTCTATTTAGCTGTTTCTTGAGTTGGGTTCTTATCGGAGAATGGGATGACTAACAAATGGTAACAATAATACCTGTTTGCTCAATGGCCAGAGCAAGCATGTGACAGTTTGCAGTTTTAGTGAGGTAAAGTACAGCGATATGAGTCATTTCTCTTACAAAAAGAAACTGTACCTGTTGAGGAGGAGAACAAGGTTTATTAGAAAGGGGGAAAATAAATGCTAGGTTTGTTATTTGCACAAAGAAATGTAGAAGGCACTCAGCTGTCTGCCTTCACTAGAGATTGGGTAATCTCTTTCATAGCTTATAGGTGACTTCAGATGCGAGCCAGTAGACAGAATGCATGACTTACAGGAAAGGAAAACAAAAAATAGCCAAGAAGCTTTCTTCTGTGAAAGAATCCAGGTGAAACCTGCTCCTGATACCTAGATAAGACTTGAAGGGAAACACGGACCTTTGGTTTACTTTTAGACCAGGTAGAGTTGTCTAGCTGCCTTTTAAAAAGTTGTATTTTGCTCTCTCGAGACCTAGAAGTCCATGGTGTAATAGTGTGGGGAGACAGCCGGATGTGAAGAATGCTCATTTTTCTTTATGATCTCGCCTCTGGCTTACAATGTTAGTAACGTGTCATGTGACTGAGTGGGCCACCTGAAGATGAAGGAAGGCTTAAGAGTAGCTGAGGACAGAGGCAGGACTTTGGTAAGTGGAATGAGGAAGTCAGCAAATCTCTCCTCAAAAAGCAATGAACTGGGCAAATTTGTCAAAAACAACTGTTTCAGGGCTCTGGAAATAGAACAGATACAGACAACAAATTGAGAAGCATTTATCCGTAAGAAATTGCTGAACTTCAAATAAGAACAATGGGAGTCTTTGATGTTCTTGCCAGGGACTGCTCCCCCCGACCCTGGTTAGTGTAGTGGGTCTGTCAGGGTGGGGCAGACCATGAAAACCAGCAGCTTGGCTGCCAGAGGAAGCCCACTTGATTTGGAGCAGAGGGTGAAAAGCAGAGTGGACATGCCCACTGGCATTGTCAGAAAAGTAGCAATCTCTGCAGCAAGTGAACAAGGCAGTGCCGGTAGTCTAAACAGATGTCCCAGTCAGGTCAAGCAACAGACTGGTGGGCTGACCAAAAACTTTGCAGAGATCCTGGAAATGACAGCCACAGAAAGGCTTGAAAAGTTCTGCACACATTCCTGACTGACTAGAGGCCTATGCACACATGTAGGTACGACCAGAGAGGGCCAAGCTGTCCACACATCCCTGGTTGGCTGGGAAGCTGAATGAATGCACAGGGGAGATGCAAGAGGGCCCAGCAGAAAGTAAAAGTTGGAGCAGACCTGACCTTTGTGTCCCATAACCCCTGCACAGAGCCATGGGCAGAGGTTGGAAGCCTGGCTGGCTCAAGATGTGTGAGCACAACCTTTAACTGATCATTGATCACTACACTGTGTAGACACAGGAGCAACCGCCAGGAAGCCAGGTTTAAAAGTAAAAACAAGAATTTTTTTAAAAAGCGACTAAGGAGAGACATCATGGCCGCACATCAAGGGTGAGACAGATTCTGCAAATTTAGTCCAGCAGAACTACTAACATGGAACGATGTCCACTCAATCAATATAAGTTGTCAAAATGAATAATATGATTTATGAGATTAAAAGAGAGAGAGAGAAGCACATAAGTATATGCTTAAAGGTTCATGGACACACGCATTTTTTCCCCAGACTTTTAGCAGTGATCCTCTCTAGAGGGTTATGGGGATGTTTCTTTCACTTTATTGTTTATTTCCAAAATAAATTAGATATTTTTCTATAGCGTTCCAGTAATACTTTGTAAACACACACACACAGATGCCTTTTTAAAAGCAGCTCATGTTATAATACTAACTGAGATTTGGAATTGTGACGTTGACTAAATCGCTCTCGGTCTATAAGCAGCACTGAACTTTCCACCTCCATTCCACCTCCTGTGCTCCTCCTCTTCTATTAGCTGTATGAGACGCACAAGATAGTAGCTACTCCACATAGCAGTGGGAATCCCGTGCAGTGATCTATAGTGTAGTTACTCAGTCTGCATCCTTTCTTTCACCTCCTCCCAAAAATAACCATCGAGACCATCAAAACAAAGCAAAACAAAACCAAAACAAAGAGCTCTGTTTGTTCCATGTCTTCCAGCTGCTAAACGTAGAACAGACTGAGTTGTGGTGACTCCAAGGCAGGAAAAAGATTCATTTTCTAGGATCAGAATTCCAGTTTCCAGCTCCTTTCATTTGGGACCTGAGCTATTTTTCTTTCATTTTATGTTGTTTCCTTTCTATTAAAATAGAAAAAACAGTCCCAAACCTTTTCTACTTTTGATTTTATGACGTGTGTCACATGGACTGCTTGACTTAATGAATTTCTGAGGACAATCACGACTTTACCATTGACATGTTGTTGTTCATTATTTTAAAACTTTTATTACTGTATATAGTACTATGCTTTTAAAGGTAGGGTGTTATAAAACAATCTAAAAAGCATATTTAATTATAAGTTATTCTCAGTTGGATTAGAGGAAATTTTCAATAAAGGAAGCAGAGTGAAGAGGTTGCTCAGACTCGCCCACAGATAACAATTAGAAAATCTGGACAGAATATAAGAAACTACTGAAAACATCAAAAAGCAGATAGAAACTGGAGGACAGTTAACTCCTAAGAAACTGTAATTGGAAGGAGCAAGACTTGCAAGTTTGTGGCATTTTTTGCAAAAAGGTGTATGTGATTAAAATTCCATGGGGATTCCAGTCCCCATGATGGCTACAGTGGAATGAAATGACAGTGGAAAACTGCAGCTTTATGGGTGAGAAGTGACAGAGAAGAAAGGTCAGTAATGGAAGAGCAACTGGAAATTTAAGGGAGAAATCCTGGAGCAAGAGAGAATGGCAGAAAGGGTAAGCCTCAACGCCTGGGTGAAGACTGCACAAATCCCTGGTTGGCTGTTGTATTAGTCAGGGTTCTCCAGAGAAACAGGCCCAAGAGGATATATAGAGATATATATGAGGAGATTTATTACAGGAATTGGCTTATGTGATTATGGAGGCCGAGAAGTCCCATGACCTGCAGTCTGCCAGTCCGAGAACCAGGAAAGCTGGTGGTGTAACTCAGTCCGAGTCCAAAGGCCTGAGAATTAGAGGGCTCGTGTTTTGAGTCCTGATCTGAGTCCAGGAGCCCATGAACCATGAATGCTGATGTCCGACGGCAGGAGAAGATGGATGTTTCAGCTCAAGCAGAGGGAGAGCAAGTTTGCCCTTCCTTCACCTCTTTCTTCTTTTTAGGCCCTCAGTGGACCGGCTGATACCCACTCACACTGGGAAGGGCCATCCGCTTTACTCAGTTCACCAATTTAAATGCTAATCTCTTCCAGAAACACTTTCACAGATATACCCAGAAGTAATGTTTCACCAGCTCTCTGGGCATCCCCTACCCCAGTTAAGTTGACACATAAGACTGACCATCACAACTGTTAAACTCCAAATGTACAGAGAGACCCAGCAAAACAAAAACAAAAACCAAGCAAACAAACAAACAAACATCAGGCACAGGTAAGAGAGGAATCAATCCTTGAAAGACAGACCTATACTAGCTGAGATCTGTAAGTTCAATGGTTTTTTGTTTGTTTTTTTAACTGAATGCATCCTTAAACTGGGCACAGTTCAGGCAGTAGAAAGATAAACCCTTACCTGCTTGGGGTGTCAGAAGACAGACCCTGAGACTGGCAGAGAAGCTGGAAAATTAGAGGAAAAATCACAAAAACGCAAATATCACTGAGAGTGTGAGCCCTCAAATCTGAGTATAAACTACCCAAATCTTTGGCTGTCTGCCAGATTACACAGGTGTCGGAGGACACACCCCTCCCTCCCCCCGCCCCGCCCTCGCCCCCCGCCCCCCACCCCGCCCATGCCAAGAAGCCAGGCTGAAAAGGCAGTGGCTAGAAGCTATAAGAAATTGAGCAGCTTTATCAGCTGCTGCATGCCACAGGAGAGACAAGTTTATAGTTTGAATCTAGGCAAGTTAACTGCCTGTTAGAATAAAAAACAATCTTCAGAAGGACACAGCAGAATCCAGAATTGCTACAATCTTATCTACAAGTCTAGTTTTCAACCTACAATTACCAGACATGTAAAGAAACAGGAAAGTGTAACTCATACTTGGGAAGAGAGGCAATCAATAGAAACTGACTCTGAGTGTGTAAGTGGGTGCGGATGTTGGATTTTGTAGGCAAAGACTTCAAAGCAGCTACTGTACCTACGTATGATCAAAGAATTATATGAAGATATGATCATAGAATTAAAGGGAAAATAAGTGAAGAGAGAGAGAATTGTAACAGAGAAATGGAAACTATGAAAAGATGGAAAATTTAGGGCTGAAATAAAACAGTAACTGAAATAAAAACTCACTAGATGTGTGCAACAGCAGTTTTGAAATAACAGACAGAAGATTCTGCGCTTGAAAACAGAGCAATAAAAATTACCCAGTTCACAGAAAGGGGAAGAAAGATTGAAGGAAAGTGAACAGAGCCTCAGAGATTTGTAGGACAATACGAAGTAGTCCGAGATAGCTGTAATTGAAGGCCCAGAAGAAGAGGATAAAAATGGGCAGAAAACAATATTTGAAGCAATTAATATCCCCAAACTTCCCAAATTTGGTAGAAAACATTAATTTATATGTCCAATAAGTTTGGTGGACTCTAAGCAGAATAAACACAAAGAAAAGCACTTGTAGACACATCATAGTCCAACTGCTGAAACCCAAGATTAAAGAAAATCTTGAAGGCAGTTAGAGAAAAATGCCACATAACATAGAAAAGATCAATGTTACAAACATGGCTAACTTATCAGAGACAGCGGAGGCCAGAAGACACTGGAACGGTATAGTTCAACACAAAGAAAAAAATCGTAAACCAAGAATTCACTATCCAGAGAAACTATCCTTCAAAAATGAAGGATAAAGCCGTTTCTAGATAAACGAAAACTGAGGAAAATTAATCACCAGCAGACTTAGTGGAACAGAGAAGTTTTTGGAATGAAGGGAAATGATCCCAAATGGTATCTCAGATCTGCAGGAAGAGATGAAGAGCGCTAGAGATGGTAACTGTGTGGGTCAATGTAAAAGACTATTTATGGGGCTTTTTCCTCTGATTTCTCTGAAAGACATATGACTTTAAATTAAGCTTTGTAACACTGCGCTGCTGAGCTTATAAGGTACATAGAGATGCAGCACAGTAACAACACTAGTACTAAGATGGGCTGGGGTAACTGGAAACTTGCTGTTGTGAGGTTCTGATGGTTTACCTGCTTATGAGAGACAAACCTTAAGTACAAGGACATGGTTAGCTTGAAAGTAAGGGATGGGAAAAGATATTGTCTGTAAATAGCAAGCATAAGAAAGCTGAAGTGGCTGTATTAACATGAAACAAAATAGACTTTAAGACAAGGGCTACTACTAGAGATAAAGAAGGACACTGTATATGATAAAAGGGTCAGTACATCAAGGAAGTATAAAAATCTTCACTGTGTATGCCCATAGTAACAGAGCTTCCAAACACTGAAGCAAAAACTGTTGTAATTAAAGAGAGATGGACACAAATCCACAGTCATAATTGGAGATTTTAACAGTCTTTTCTTGGTAATTGATTGAAAAACTAAACAAAAATCGGTAAGGATATAAAAGATCTGAATGGCACTATAACCAACTTGGCCTACTTGTCATTTATACAGCACAATACAGACTACATTCCATTTTTACATGCATATGAAACGTTAAACAAGATGTTAACCATATGCTGGGCTATAAAGCAAATCCGAATAGAATTAAAAAGAGTGATATCGTGGGGCTGGCCCCGTGGCCGAGTGGTTAAGTTCGCGCGCTCCGCTGCAGGCGGCCTAGTGTTTCATCAGTTCGAATCCTGGGCGCGGACATGGCACTGCTCGTCAGACCACGCTGAGGCAGCGTCCCACATGCCACAACTAGAAGAACCCACAACGAAGAATACACAACTATGTACTGGGGGGCTTTGGGGAGAAAAAGGAAAAAATAAAATCTTTAAAAAAAAAAAAAAAAAAAAAAAAAGAGTGATATCGTATAGGGTATGTATTCTCTAACCCCAAAAGAATTAAATTAGGAATCATGAATTATAAAGACATCTAGAAAAGCTCCAAATATTTGGAAATTAACTCATTTTTTAACAACCTAGGGATCAAAGAAGAAATCACCAGGAAAATTAGAAAATATTCTGAACTGAATAATAATGATAACATAACATATCCAAATTTGTGGATGCCGCTAAAGCACCGCTTAGAGGGAGATTTACTGGTCCCCATCCCACCCTTTCAGGTTACTACCTCTCCCCTGTTCCTGCCAGTTGGGAAATGGGAAGGGATGAAAAAGGAAACTTTTTGTTGATTAAGCCTTGTAATATGATTTGGTCTTTTAAATAATGTACATCTGTTACTTTGATACAAATAAAAATGAAATGTAAAGAAAGAATCCATATCTTCTGCATCTGGATGTTGATACGCAATGGATGTTGAGGATGTAGTGACAGGGATTGTAGCACTCATCGTCTAACCGTGAGTAGAGTTAGCCAACATGCTATAGGTGACAAAGGGCTTGACTCTTTCCCTTTATTTCCCTGTTTTCAGTGTGATGAGTTAGTTCCCTAGCTACCTTCAAAGTCGATGTGTGTGTATATTATTGAACTCATGGATTTTTATATATTTGATGTTTTTCAATCTATTGCCATCGTTATTCTTTTGGATATTCAAATTGTCACATCTTTGGCTGTTGGAATCTCTTTCAAGGTGGCTTCCATGTTGTTTTGATATGATCCCAGTGGTCTTTGATACCTTCCTTGCTTTCTGGTGTGAAAAGATTTTTCTAGGCCTATCTGGTATATTTCCTGCCCCAGACTTAGAATTGGTTACTTTCCTTTTAATGAGAAATGGTCTTTAGAAACCACAATCTGGGTAATAGGGATGCTTATTGCTACTGAGATGATTGTTGCTTCAAGGCCTTTTCAGTAGTCCGAACTAAGGAATATGTTTATTATTTTTTTCTTAAAAAAAATCATGAGGGGCTGGCCCTGTGGCCGAGTGGTTAAGTTCACGCACTCCGCTGCAGGTGGCCCAGTGTTTCGTTGGTTTGAATCCTGGGCACAGACATGGCACTGCTCATTAAATCATGCTGAGGCAGCGTCCCACATGCCACAACTAGAAGGACCCACAACGAAGAATATACAACTATGTACCTGGGGGCTTTGGGGAGAAAAAGGAAAAAAAATAAATAAAATCTTTAAAAAAAAAAATCATGGTTTCATACTGATAATTTCAGTTGAAGTTAAAGTTTTCAGGTTACCATATTTGTTTTTTATTTACATTTCTTTTTTTTTTTATTTATATATTTTTTTATTAATGTTATGATAGATTACAAGCTTGTGAGATTTCAGTTGTACATTTTTGTTAGTCATGTTGTGGGTACACCACTTCCCCCTTCGTACCCTCCCCCCACCCCCCCTTTTCCCTGGTAACCACCGATCAGATCTCCTTCTCAATATACTAATTTCCACCTATGAGTGGAGTCATATAGAGATCGTCTTTCTCTGACTGACTTATTTCCCTTAACATAATGCCCTCGAGGTCCATCCACGTTGTTGTGAATGGGCCAATTTCATCTTTTTTTATGGCTGAGTAGTATTCCATTGTGTATATGTACCACATCTTCTTTATCCAGTCATCAGTTTCTGGGCATGTAGGCTGGTTCCACGTCTTGGCTATTGTAAATAATGCTGCGATGAACATAGGGGTGCAACGGACTCTTGAGATATCTGTTATCAGGTTCTTAGGATAGATACCCAGTAATGGGATGGCTGGGTCATAGGGTATTTCTATTTTTAACTTTTTGAGAAATCTCCATACTGTTTTCCATAGTGGCTGTACCAGTTTGCATTCCCACCAACAGTGTATGAGGGTTCCTCTTTCTCCACAACCTCTCCAACATTTGTCGTTCTTGGTTTTGGATGTTTTTGCCAATCTAACGGGGGTAAGGTGATATCTTAGTGTAGTTTTGATTTGCATTTCCCTGATGATTAGCGATGATGAACATCTTTTCATGTGTCTATTGGCCATATTCATATCTTCCTTTGAGAAATGTGTGTTCATGTCCTCTGCCCATTTTTTGATCGGGTTGTTTGTTTTTTTGTTGTTAAGCAGTGTGAGTTCTTTGTATATTATGGAGATTAACCCTTTGTCGGATAAGTGGCTTGTAAATATTTTTTCCCAATTAGTGAGCTGTTTTTTTGTTTCAATTCTGTTTTCCCTTGCCTTGAAGAAGCTCTTTAGTCTGATGAAGTCCCATTTGTTTATTCTTTCTATTGTTTCCCTCAACTGAGGAGTTGCAGTGTCCGAAAAGATTCTTTTGAAACTGATGTCAAAGAGTGTACTGCCTATATTCTCTTCCAAAAGACTTATTGTCTCAGGCCTAATCTTTAGGTCTTTGATCCATTTTGAGTTTATTTTGGTGTGTGGTGAAAAAGAATGGTCAATTTTCAATCTTTTGCATGTGGCTGTCCAGTTTTCCCAGCACCATTTGTTGAAGAGACTTTCTTTTCTCCATTGTAGGCCCTCTGCTCCTTTGTCGAAGATTAGCTGTCCATAGATGTGTGGTTTTATCTCTGGGCTTTCAATTCTGTTCCATTGATCTGTGGACCTGTTTTTGTACCAGTACCATGCTGTTTTGATCACTGTAGCTTTGTAGTATGTTTTGAAATCGGGGATTGTGATTCCGCCGGCTTTGTTTTTCTTGCTCAGGATTGCTTTAGCAATTCGCGGTCTTTTGTTCCCCCATATGAATTTTAGGATTGTTTGTTCAATTTCTGTGAAGAATGTTCTTGGGATTCTGATTGGGATAGCATTGAATCTGTATATTGCTTTAGGTAGTATGGACATTTTAACTATGTTTATTCTTCCAATCCATGTACAAGGAATGTTTTTCCATCTCTTTATGTCATCGCCTATTTCTTTCAAGAAAGTCTTGTAGTTTTCATTGTATAGATCCTTCACTTCCTTGGTTAAGTTTATCCCAAGGTATTTTATTCTTTTCGTTGCGATTGTGAATGGGATAGAGTTCTTGAGTTCTTTTTCTGTTAGTTTGTTGTTAGCGTATAGAAATGCTACTGATTTATGCACGTTAATTTTATACCCTGCTACTTTGCTGTAGTTGTTGATTATTTCTAATAGTTTTTCTGTGGATTCTTTGGGGTTTTCTATGTATAAGATCATGTCGTCTGCAAACAACGAGAGTTTTACTTCTTCGTTACCTATTTGGATTCCTTTTATTTCTTTTTCCTGCCGAATTGCTCTGGCCAGCACCTCCAGTACTATGTTGAATAGGAGTGGTGAAAGTGGGCACCCTTGTCTTGTTCCTGTCCTCAGAGGGATGGCTTTCAGCTTTTGTCCATTGAGTATGATGTTGGCTGTGGGTCTATCATATATGGCCTTTATTATGTTGAGGTACTTTCCTTCTATACCCATTTTACTGAGGGTTTTTATCATAAATGGGTGTTGGATCTTGTCAAATGCTTTCTCTGCATCTATTGAGATGATCATGTGGTTTTTGTTTTTCATTTTGTTGATGTAGTGTATCACGTTGATTGACTTGCGGATGTTGAACCATCCCTGTGTCCCTGGTATAAATCCCACTTGATCATGGTGTATAATCTTTTTGATGTATTGCTGTAATCGGTTTGCCAAAATTTTGTTGAGGATTTTTGCATCTATGTTCATCAGTGATATCGGCCTGTAGTTCTCCTTCTTTGTGTTGTCCTTGTCAGGTTTGGGGATCAGAGTGATGTTGGCTTCATAGAATGTGTTAGGGAGTTCTCCATCTTTCTCAATTTTCTGGAACAGTTTGAGGAGAATAGGTATTAAGTCTTCTTTGAATGTTTGGTAGAATTCTCCAGAGAAGCCGTCTGGTCCTGGACTCTTGTTTTTGGGGAGGTTTTTGATTACCGTTTCTATTTCCTTACTTGTGATTGGTCTATTCAGATTCTCCATTTCTTCCTGATTCAGTTTGGGGAGATTGTAGGAGTCTAGGAATTTGTCCATTTCTTCCAGGTTGTTCAATTTGTTGGCATATAGTTTTTCATAGTATTCTCTTATGATCTCTTGTATTTCATTGGTATCTGTTGTGATTTCTCCTCTGTCATTCCTGATTTTATTAATTTGCGATTTCTCTCTTCTTTTCTTGGTGAGTCTGGCTAGGGGTTTGTCAATTTTGTTAATTCTTTCGAAGAACCAACTCTTTGTTTCATTGATCCTTTCTATTGTCTTTTTTGTTTCAATATCGTTTATTTCTGCTCTTATTTTTATTATTTCCCTCCTTCTACTGACTCTGGGCTTTGTTTGTTCTTCTTTTTCTAGTTCTGTTAGGTGTCGTTTGAGGTTGCTTACGTGAGCTTTTTCTTGTTTAGTGAGGTGAGCCTGTATTGCGATGAATTTCCCTCTTAGGACTGCTTTTGCTGCATCCCAAATGATTTGGTATGTCGTGTTCTCATTTTCATTTGTCTCCAGATAATATTTGATTTCTTCTTTAATTTCTTCAATGATCCATTGTTTGTTGAGAAGCGTGTTGTTTAGTCTCCACATTTTTGCACCTTTCTCTGCTTTTTTCTTGTAGTTGATTTCTAGTTTAATAGCGTTATGATCAGAAAAGATGCTTGATATTATTTCAACTCTCTTGTATTTATTGATGTTTGCTTTGGTTCCCAAAATATGGTCAATCCTTGAGAATGTTCCATGTGCACTTGAGAAGAATGTGTAACCTGCTGTTTTTGGATGAAGTGTTCTATATATATCTATTAAGTCCATCTGGTCTAATTTTTCATTTAATTCTATTATTTCCTTGTTGATTTTCTGTCTGGATGTTCTGTCCATTGGTGTTAATGGTGTGTTGAGGTCCCCTACTATTATTGTATTGTTGTTGATGTCTTCTTTTAGTTCTATTATTTATTTACATTTCTTTTACGCTGAAAAACTTAAGTAACATTAACATAATTACGTATTTCCTTTATCTTGCACTATATATAACAGTTTTTAAATAATACTATGTTGTTACTAACAGTATGGTTACTCAGTACAGATTAAGATTTCTTTGCAGTTCTTTTTGTTCTGAGAATATATTGCACTTGGAGTGGGACTAGCCTCCTTGGTTTGGAATCACCCCTTGAGCTAGGGAGGGCTCCTCCCTTGGGACATGACTACACATTTGTTTTTACCTCTTTTGTTTGAATTATAAAGATCTATTGACTTACTTATGTGAAAAATGAGAATTTAATGTGCACCCCTTTATTTTCTTCCTTCTTCCTCCCTCCTGTATTTAGAAACTATATTTTCAATTTTTTTGTTGTTGCTAACTTTTGTAGCTTTAAATGTTTTAATTACACTTCTATTTCTGGGTCCACCAATGCCGTTACTTTTAGTTAGTTTTTCTCCTTGCACCTAAAAGTTGGAAGACAATAAATAATATTTATTCATCACTATATAAACATTGTGACTATAGCCCTACCAGTCTACATACTTGCTACGTACTAAGATATATTTTCTTTATTCAAAGGAGAATATTCCTAGGATAAAGATCACATGGCTTCTTTTTCCATACATTTTATCAGTTACTTAAAGTCATGTCATATTTTACCTTGCCTCATGTTTGGATCATTTCTTTTATGGGTTTTTGGTTTTTATCCCCAGGATTTCTCATTGCTTTTCTTTTTTCTTGCTGGCAGAAAAATATGCCTTTATGATATCCTCAGCTTTTTCTGATCTCTCATTTATATTATTCATTTCGTGTTCTCCTTTTTATCTAAAAATTTCTTTCTTTGAGTCCTCTTTCCTCCTAATCCTGGACCATTTGGTGAATGAGTCTGCTATACAGCTATCATTATGAGATTTCTAGAATTTCCCGTCTCTTATCCTTACACCGTTCTGTTAACCACTCTTAGTTTGTTATTTCTTCTGGAGTTCCTTTATGCATATACTAGCAAGCATAAGTGTATATTTTCATTTTCCTCCTGCTTTATATGAATGCCAACATGCTATATATTGTTCTGTACCCTTTTTCAGTTAACAATTTGTCTTGGAGATCTTTTCATATCAGTACAAAGAGAGCTTCTTCATATGTTTTTACAGCTGCATAGTTGTCCATCCTATGCGTGTACCATAATTTGTTTAACCAGTTCCCTGTTGATGGATATTTTAGGTTTTCCAATCTACTACTATTAGAAACAACATATATCTGTAGAATAAATCCCTAGAGTAGAGATGCTGAGGGAAAGAGTATATGCATTTGCAAGGTGGGCAGAAATGACCAAATTGTGCTCTGTAGGGGTACCAACGTAGGTTCCCATGAGCAATGGATGAATGGCCGCAGCCTTGCCCACAGTGTTAGAGGTTTTTCTTTTTTTTTAGGGGGTGGTCGTAGTGTTTGCTAATCTGATAGGAAAAGGATGGCAATTGTTTAATGATGAGTCTGCCCCTAGGAGGCTGGCAGAAGATTACCCCACTTTCACAAAAACAATGGAAAAAGTCCAACTCCCTTTACATTAAACTAGATTCAAGGACATACTAACAGATTAAGAAATTAACCACAGGACCTAATTAGGAAAAGATGTGGCAACATGCCCAGCTCATCCAGTAGCAAAGGGAGAAAATATTCTGCATTTGTGATGCTATTTAGAAAAGGGTAATTTAATGCCCTCTAATCTGGGCTAGTATCGTCCAATTAAGAAGTCTGTTAGGATGAAAACACTTGGGTTTTTTATACTTAATGTGGTAAAGCAGGTTTTTTTCTTCCCTTAAAATCTTCCCTTTAAATATATTTACATTAAGTGTAACGATTACCGTTTAATTAAACAAATTGAACACTTCCTGTTTTCTTTCCAACCACCGTGCTAGGAGTTGGAGGGATTCAAGTAAGAGTAAGGCCGAGGCCCGTCCTTCGGGCGCATTTAGCGTGAGAGGATTGTAATTCAAGGAAGAAGGTGACGAGTGCTTTCGGAGGTGGAAGCGGTGTGGTTCTCAGAGAGGAGAAAAAGCTCACCCAGTGGTGGGAAATCAGGAAAGGAGGTGGTATTTAGGATGCCCTGAAATAATGAGGAGCAAGAGACACAGAGATTTAGCAGCATGGGAAGGTTTTTTAATTGCCTTTTTCTCTGGTTTGGGTGACAGGATGTGAAACACGCATTTTCCTGGCATTAGTGCACTCCAGCAGAGTCAGACTGGAGTGCAGCCCCGGAGTTTTATATCTAATTTAGGAGTGTAACCTAGATAGGAGCACAGCCGCAAGCTAGACAATCCTGGCTGCCACTCACCAGCTCTATGACCTCGGGCAGGCTGTTTAACTTCTCTGTGCCTCCATTTTGTCATCTATAGAATGAAGATTATAATTGTTTTGAGGATTGAATCAGTGTATGTAAATCACATATTGCAGTGCCTGGCTCATAGTGGTATGTGCTTGCTATTATTATTACGTTGTACAGAATTACAAACTGATACTTTTTTTAAAAAGTGTATTTTTCTGGTTACAAAATTAATATATGATCATTGTAGGAAATGTGGGATATATAGAAAAGCATTTTTAAAAAACTTACCTGTAACCTCACCACTATGGAACAGCGTTAGCATTTTGGCGCATCGCCTCAGAGGCAATCTTGCATAGCGGTTAAGAACATGGACTCTGGAGCCCCCCTGCTTGGGTTCATGTTCTGGTGCCACCATTTACTAATCTCTCACTTTGCTCATCTGTAAAATGTGGGTAATAGTACTGTTCATAGAATGAGGATTAAATAAGTTAGTATATAGCATTTAGTGTAGCCCAAGGCAGAGTCAGTGCTGTGCAAGTGTCTGCTGCCGCTGTTACTCTCTCTCTGTGGGTATGGCCAAGATTTAAAGAAATCCCACCGGCCTCTGAAATACAGACTACATATAGGTAGGACTGATGGTGGAGCAGACAGTCAGGAAGTGCTGCAGAGAATGAATGCACACACACACACACACACACACACACACACGATTTGCATGACCGAGAGTAAAGGATGGCTTAAAGTAGACAAAGGGAGCTAGAGTATTTACAGCTCATCCAAGAGGAGGTTATAACTTGATTAGTTGGAGTCTTAGTTCTCCCTACTGGAAGACAGTTTCTTCCTGGGCAATTGGGAAAAAAGCGAATAAGTCCGTGGTTTTAAACTCAAGTAGAAAATAGGAATGTATAGATTGAGGGTAATAGTAATAATAAAATGATGCTATTAGTCTGACTCCACTGGGATGATGAATACATTCCCATTTGAAATTTAAGCCAGATAAGAAAGTAGAGATTCGATTGGCTCTATTTTCTTCTCACAGAAAAACTCTTATTTGGATATAAAATTGATAAGTTAGGAATTGAGCGGTCACATCAAGGGATTCATGCTTGACTTCCTATAAGTGAAAGTTTTTCCCAAGTCAAGTTGGATTCTAGGAAGAATGTGACGAGTGCCATGAGAAGCAAACGTGCTTTATTTTAGAAGCCCAGCCAGATGGATATTAATCCATGTAGTAGGTTGAGTAGTGGCCCCTGAACCGGTATGTCTCTCCTAACCCCTCCCCCACATGTGTGAATGTGACTTTATTTGGAAATAGGGTCTTTGCAGATGTAAATAAGTTAAGGATCTCAAGAAGAAATCATCCTGAATTTAGGGTGAGCCCTAAATCCCATGATTGGTGTCCTTATAAAAGAAAGGAGGGGCCAGCCCTGTGGCCTCGTGGTTAAGTTCATGCGCTCCGCTTCAGCTGCCCAGGGTTTCCGCCGGTTAGGGACCCGGGACACGGACATGGCATCGCTCATCAAGCCATGCTGAGGCGGCATCACATAGCACAACCAGAAGGACCCACAACTAAGCATATACAACTCTGTACCAGGCAGCTTTGGAGAGAAAAAGGAAATAAATAAAATCTTAAAAAAAAGAGAGAGAGAAAGGAGAGGGAGATGTGAGACACACAGACACAGGAGAGACACTAGGGAGAAGCTTAGGTAAAGATAGAGGGAGAGATCAGAGTGCCGTGTCCGCAAGCTGAGGAGTGCCGGGCCCTACCAGCAGCCAGCAGACTCTGTAAGAGGCAAGGGAGGGTTCTCCCCTGGAGCCTTCAGAGGGAATGCAGCTGTGAAAATAGCTATCAGTAGAGTCTGACCTGATGTTCTTATCCCGGTGTCTCAGTCCCACCCAACATTCATAATTACTTTGAGACCAGGCTTATTTTATTTTTTAGTTTATTGCCTCTAACTTTTATGATTTAGAGCTCAGTGATTATTCAGATCTTAGGTCTAAAATTTATACTTCTTGTGTTGCGGTCTCAGTAGTGGACTTTAAAGATGCCCGTTCATATCCCAGCAGGCTTCTTTTCAAGGTGGGATATCTTTGAATAGATGGCTATGATCTGGAGCGTCCTTTTGAAGCCTATAGTTTCAAACAGTAAGATAATGGTCGTTCTTCTCTGTGAAGTCCTTTATCAAGAATGCCTAAGGATTACCCTGTTATCTGTTTCTGGAGGGAAATGTGAGTCCTGCCTTGAGATGAGACGGATGGGGAGATCAGAGAAAGATGGAATTATCTCTGGAAAAAAAGAAAACCAGCTGGTTATACAATACTTAAAAATGTATCATTTAAAGGTACGATGGCAAGCCGTTTCAGCCCCCAACATGACCTACTTTTAAAAATGCTAATTGTCTTTGTAGAGAAAGACATCTTGAATCCGAATCACACGATTTTCTTGTTTTGTTTGTTTAAACACTGTGAGAATCTGTCAGAGGCTGAATATTGGGAGAAAGAAAGAAAGGGAAGAGAAGGCAAGTAAGAAAGGGGAGGGAGTTGAGATCACAGTTTGCTCTTTCCTTCCTGGCTCATCAGTTCACGTGAAGCGCAGTGTCTGGGTGGCTGTAATGCCTCCATGATTGGGAAGAAGGGCAAAGCTCTCCATTTTTAGCCTCATGCTGTGACTGGAGTGCTTTTGAACTTTAGAGAGTTACCAATTTCTTCCTTGCACGTTACTCAGCTTATCCGGCCGGGCTCATCGCAGGGGAGACAGGGATCAAATCCTCACCTATGTGATTTCAAAAACAGTACAGTGACCCTGGGATGATGATAGGGCAGGACATCATTGAAACTTTCCGGGTGCTCATGGGCTGTATCGTTTTTCTTGTATATAATTCTAGAGTGACACCAGAGCTACTTTAAAAAAATCTGTTCTATTTTGTTGACTTATTCCATTCAGCTCCCCAGTCACCTGTCTTCCCTACATTCTCAGATAAATTTAATTTCTCTCTTCCAGGGGATCGCCCAGAACCACAAAGCACCTTAGACAAGACCATTTGGTCCCAACGTCTTAACAAGCGACTGAGGGCTAGAAAATGGAAATTCTTAGATTCACCGCTAGTCAGTGTGCAGACCAGCTTCCTTCTTCTGTACCATGTCATTCTTTTTTCCAGCTTGAAATCTTGTTCTCTGTCTTCACTTTCATCTGCAACTGCTTGTATTTCTCACAGAAAGAGATCCCTCAGCGGAGCCTTTGTTTTCACTACGCCACTGACATGCCAGCGTTGTGGGCAGCATTCTCCACTTCGCCAAATCCAATGATCGCTCTTCTGTCCTCACCTTGTTCTACTTCTTGGCGGCGTTTGACACATCTTCCTCAGCACTTTCTTCCCGAGATTCATGAAGGCGCACCCTCTTCCTACCTCACGGGCAGCTTCTCAGTGTCCTTTGCTGGGCCTTCCTCCTCCGCCGGGTTACTCAGCACTGGAATGTTCAAGCTTGCATCCTTGGCCTTTTCTCTTTTTTATCTGAACTTTCCTCTGGAAAATCTCAACCGTTCTCATTGCTTTAAATATTGTCTTTATGCCATGACTCTTAAATCCTCACCTCTAATTTAATCTTGCCCTTGAGCTCAAGACTCACGTAGCCAGCAGCTTACTTTAATTTTTCCACCTGGATATTCAAGCTGTCTCAAACTTAATAATGTCCTCACTTTTCTGCCCTATTCACCCAGAAACCTCCCCCCATCTCCCTCATCTCAGGAAACAGTACCTTCATTCAGCCACTCAGTCACTCAAGCCAAAAACTCGGAAGCATCTTTGAGCTTTTTTATTTTTGCTTGGGTTTGAATTTGGTACAATATCAGACTGTGTGCAGTCTTCTGCACCTTGCTTTTTCGCTCACCGTTATGCGTTTTGAGATTAATGCATGCTGAAGTGTGAGCTTAGTTCATTCATTTTTACTGCTGGGTAGCACTTGGTTGTATGACTATACCACAGTTTATCGATCTACTCTTCTGAGAGTGTACATTTGGGTTCTGATGAGCATAATACAAATAATATCTAGTTGACAGAGAGCTTGCTGTGGGCCAGGCACTGATCTCAGTGCTTTTATATATATATGAATCCTCACAACAACCCTATGAGTTGGTATTTTTACAGCCCTTCTTTTACAGATGAGGAAACAGAGGCATAGGAAGATGAAGTAGCTTACCCCAGGTCATATAGCTCAAGAGCGCTGTCAGCACATTTGTACATGTCTTCCCAGGAGTGAAACTGCCAGATCATGGATTTCACACATGCTCAGCTTCATAAGATGATGCCCCAGGGTTTGCTGAGTGACTGTACCCGCCGATCCTCCCACTAGCAGCATGTGAGTTCCCATTGCGCCACGTCTTCACCCACACTTCGTTTTGCCAGTTTTGTGGGTGTAAAATGATATTTTTGATTTCAATTTGCATTTCCCTGATTCATAATGAGTTTGAGCATATTTTTGTGTGTTTATTAGCCATTAGTGTTTCCTCTTTTGGAAACATGAAACATCTGTTCATGTCTTTTGCCCACTTTTCTATTGATTTGTCAGTCTTTCTTATTGAATTATAGGAGTTATTTATATTCTAGGCCCTTTGTCAGTATTACAAGTTTTAAATATTTTCTCCAAGTTCATGATTTGTGTTTTAGCTCTCTTTATAGTGTCTCCTGATGAACAGAAATTCCTAATTTTAATATAATTGAATTTCTCAGTGTTTTCAGTGTCTTGTTTAAGAAATTCATCCTCACCTCAGAGGATGAAAGATATTATCCCATGTTTCTCCTCGTTTTTGCATTTCATAGTCCACCTGGAGGTTATGTTTATATATGGTGTGAAGTGTGGATCCAATTTTTTTTTCCATTCATAGTTTATATCTTTTCCCAGTTGTTGAAATACTGCCTTTTTCTACGTCAAATTTCTGTATAATTGTGGGATTGTTTCTGGGCACGCTGGTCTGTTCCATTGATCTTTCTTCCTGTTCCTTCACTAATACCATCCTACCTCAACTAATATTGCTTTACAATCAATCTAGGTATCCGATAGGCTCATCTGCTCACCTTGTTTCCCTTCTTCAAAAATGTCTTGGTTTTTCTTGGCCCTCTTTCTTATAAACTTTAGAATTAGTGTCTATGGAAAATCCCGTCAGAATTTTGATCACTGTTGTATATCACTTTGGAAAAGAATTGAGATCTTGATCCTAGAGTTTCCCTTACGCGTGAAGATGGCGTCTCTTTTACTTGTTTACTGTCTTGCAACGTTTGTAGCTGTGTGACATATCCCGCAGCTCCGTAGCGGCCTTGCACGTCTTGCAGAGGGAGGCAACCTGGAGTAGTGGTAAAGAGCAGAGGCTTCGGAACCAGATGGCCTGGGGTCAGTCCTCACCTAGCTACTTACCAGCTGTGTGATCTTGGGTAAATCGGCCTCTGGGCCTCAGTTTCCTCATCTGTAAGACAGGGAGAATAAGAGTTTCTGTTTCATAGGGATACACAGTAGATGCTGAATAGTTGTTAGCACCTGCTATTGCTCTGTTTGATCCTAGGTGTCTTATTTTTTGTTGCTTTGTAAATTGTATCTTTTTTTTTAATTACATATTATTTCTTTATTAATGGTGTTTAGAAATGCAAACACCATTGATTTTTTGAAATCTAGCAATCTGGTTAAACTCTCATCAGTCCTGATAATGAGAATTCTTTTGAATTTTCCAAATGGGCTATCATGTATCAACCTGCAAATAATAACTTTAGTTTCTTCCATTTTAATCCTTATATTTTTACGTGTTTTTTCTCTGACTGGGCTGGCTAGGGTCTTGACAGCAATATAGATCTGAATAGCAGTGGGAATGGCGGCTACCTTGTCTTATTCTTGGTTTTAAAGAGAATGTTCTAATGCTTCACCGTTAAGGATTTTGCTGTAGACTTTTAGTGCATATCCTTTATGTCAAGGATGGTTTTTCTATTCCAAGTTTGCTAAGAGCATTTATCATGAACAGACATTTACTTTTACCAAATGCTTAATATGATATGATCATATTTTGTCCTTTAATGTGTTAATGAAGAAAGTTGCGTTAAGTTTTCTAACATTAAAGCATCCTTGCATTCTTGTAATAAACCCAAATGGGTCATGATATACTTTTTTTTTTCTTTTAAAGATTTTATTTTTTCCTTTTTCTCCCCAAAGCCCCCCGGTACATAGTTGTATATTCTTCGTTGTGGGTCCTTCTAGTTGTGGCATGTGGGATGCTGCCTCAGCGTGGTTTGATGAGCAGTGCCATGTCCGCGCCCAGGATTCGAACCAACGAAACACTGGGCCGCCTGCAGCGGAGCGCGCGAACCTAACCACTCGGCCACGGGGCCAGCCCCCATGATATACTTTTTAAAATATATTACTAGATTTAGTTTACTAAAGGTTTGTTGTGAAATTTTACATTTATGATCATAAGTGAGATTGGCCTTTAATTTTTCTTTCTTGGTACTAAGGATATGTTAATTTTATTAAATCAGTTGGAAAGTCTTCCCTCTTCTTGATCCTCTGGAAGAAGATGTGTAAGGTTAAAATTCTCTCTTCCTTGAATGCTTAATAGAATTTGCCTCTAAAAGTTATCTGGACCTGGTGTTTTCTTTTTTGGAAGAGTTAAAATTAGTACTCAGCTTCTTTCATGGTTATAGAACCATTCAGGTTTTTTCTAACTTCCTTAGTCATTTGTGTTATGTAATATTTTTTTAGGAATCCGCCTTTTTCATCTACGTTTCCAACTTTATTTGCTTATATAAAGTGGTTCGTGGCGTATTCTTATCTTGTAACTCTCTGCTTTATCTGGAGTATGTTCCTTTAAAAATAATTTCAGATTTCTAAATTTCTTCTTCTTTTTTTTTCCTCCCCAAATCCCCTCAGTACATAGTTGTATATTCTAGTTCTGGGTCCTTCTAGTTGTGGCACATGAGACCCTGCCTCACGTGGCCCGACAAGTGGTGCCATGTCCGCACCCAGGATCCGAACCAGCCAAACCCTGGGCCCCCATAGCAGAGCACGGGAACTTAACCACTCGGCCTCAGGGCCGGCCCCATAAATTTCATTCGTCTATTAAGACATATATTTGTTTTCGTTATGAAATTTGCTTTATCCTCACTATTTTCTTAATTTTGGATTTTTGTGTGTATTTGGCTGTTCTTTTTTTTTTTTAACTCCTTAATGGCTGCTTAAGTCATTGATTTTGCTATCTTTTCTTGTCTAATATAACCGCTTAAGACTGTTGTTTCCTCTAAGAATACATTTCCAAATGTATTCTTTAAAAATCATCTTCCTATTATTGATTTCTAACTTAATTGCATTTTAATGAAATCCGTGGTCCTCATATTACTGATGTTTTAAATTTGTTGGTAACTTGCTTTATACATAATACATGATCTTTTTTTTTTCTTGCTGGGAAAGATTCGCCCTGAGCTAATATCTATTGCCAATCTTTCTCTCTTTTTTTTCCCCCTCCCTGAAGCCCCAGTACGTAGTTGTATAGTCTAGTTGCAAAGTCCTTCTAGTTCACCTGTGTGAGCTGCTGCCGCAGCATGGCTCCTGATGGACAGGTTGTGTGGTTCCGTGCCAGGGAACCGAACTGGGCTGCCAAAGCGGAACACCCCAAACGTTAACCACTAGGCCATCAGGCTGGCTCTACATGGTCATTTTTTGAAAATCCTCCATGTACGTTTGACAAAAATGTGTAATCCCAATTGTTGGGTTTAGAATTCTATATGTGTTCTTTAGGTCAAATATCTATAGTCTTACAAATTTTTTTTCTGCTTAACTGTCAATTACTAAGAGAGGTGCGTTAAAATATGCCCCACTGATGATGGGTTTGTCATTTTCTCCTTATAGTTCTGTCAATTTTTGTGGTTTTTATATTTAAGCTATTTTTATGAAGTATTTACAGGTCTAGAATTATCTTCCTGGTGAATTGGTGATTCTATCCCTAGTCATGCTATTTTGTCTGATATTAGTATAACTATATCAGTTTCTTTTGATTACTAAATGCTTGATATAACGTTCCAATCTTTTAGATGATCCTCTTATACAGAGCATATAGCTTGATTTTGGCCTTTTAATCTAGTCTGTCTATATCTTTTACCTGAAGAGTTTAATATATTTATACTTATTGTGGTTATTGATATATTTGGCTTTTTTCCACCATCTGTATTTATGTTTTCTGTTTGTCCCTTTTTTCTCTCTCTCTGTGTTTCCGGGTGATTCTTTCTCTCTCTCTCTCTCCCTCTTTTTTTTTTTCATAAGGAAGATTGGCCCTGAGCTAACGTCTATGCCAGTCTTCCTCTATTTTGTATGTGGGATGCTGTCTCAGCATGGCTTGATTAATGGTGCATAGGTCCATGCCCAGGATCTGACCCGTGAACCTTGGGCCACCTAAGTGTAGTGCATGAACTTAAGCACTATGCCACCAGGCCAACCCCTGGGTGATTCTTTTTTCAACCCTTTTTCTTTGTTGTTTCCTTTTGAGTTGGTTAAGGGTTTTTCCCACATTCCATTTAAGCTACAAAAAAAAGAAAAGTCTTCTTGAAAGATAGGTGTTCAATTTTTATTTTCTTAGTGGTTACTCTCAAACTTTGAATGTGAATACTTAAGAGTTTAAAGTTAGTTAGTTTCTATTTTCCTTTGAAACAATTCAGGGACCTTAAAAAAACGCTTGACTTCAGTGGATCCATTCCACGATGCGTGCTGCAATATTTACTGTGGGTAAGTCAGACATTGTCATTCTCGTTTACTATTAGCAATGTTTGTTTAAATTTACCTACGTTTTTGTGATTTCTTTTGTCCACCATTTCTTTGTCTATCTTTGATCTTCCTTCTGGGACCGTTTTCTTATCTTTACAGTACATCCTTAAGAAGTTACCTTAATGTTCAAGCCAGCCCCCAAGGTGCCCCCAATGATTCTCACCCTCTGGAATTCACACTCTTATGTGGTTCCCTTCCACACTGAGTAGAGCTGACCTGTGTCACCATTAGGACATTGTGGAAATGATGGAATGTGACTTCTGAGGCTGGGACATAAAACACATTGCACCTTTTGCCTCATCCTTTCTTGGAATACTCTGTGGAGAAGCCAGCTGCCGTGTCATGAGGTTATCGCTTAGCCCTAGGAGAGGTCCATGTGGAGAGGAATTAAGGCCACCTGTCAACCGCCACTACTTGCGAGTGAGCCACCTGGGAAGTGAATCCTGCAACCCTGGTCAAGATGATCGTGGCCTCGGCCACCATCTTGACTGCAGCCTCACAAGAGAGGACCACCCAGCTCAGCTGCTTCTGAATTTCTCACACACAGAAACTGAGATAATGCATGTATTATTTTAAGCCATTTGTATTGTTGCATAGCAATAGGTAACTCATACACATTAATGAGAGTCTTTTGGTAATAAACTCTCTTTTTTGTTTATCTGACGATGTTTTAATTAACCTTCATTCCTAAAATATATTTTATCTATACATACAATTCTATATTTATAGTTATTTTCTCTCAGCACATTGAAGATATTTTTCCATTCTCTTCTGAATTCCTTTATTGCTGTTAAAAATCCACTGTTGGATATCAGATGGATAAGATCAGATATAAAAAACTTAACACTCAATAATAATGACAAACAACCCAATTAAAAAATTGGCAAAAAGATTTGAATAGACATTTCACTGAAGAAGATATGGTAAATAAGCACATGAAAAAATGTTCAACATCATTAGTCATTAGGAAGAAAGCAAATTAGTCATTAGGGAAATGCAAATTAAAACCACAATAAGATACCAATTGACACTCACGAAAACGACCCTAATCAAAAAGGCGGGCAATAACAAATGCTGGCGAGGATGTGGAGAAACAGGCCCCTCAGACATTGCTGGTGGGAATGTAGAGTGGCACAGCCGCCTTGGAAAACAGTTTGGCAGTTTCTTAAAAAGTTAAACAAATTTGTCATATAACCCAGCAATTCCACTGGTAGTATATACCCAAGAGAAAGGAAAACCTGGGTCTACACGAGACTTGTATGTGGGTATTTATAACATCATTATTTATAGTAACTAAAAAGTGGAGACAACCCAAATGTCCACCAGATACATATTGTATGATTCCATTTATGTGAACTATCCAGAAAAGACAAGTCTGTAGAGACAGAGAATAGATTGGTTTCCTGGGGTGGGGTGGGAACAGGGATTAACTGTAAATGAACACAAGGGATCTTATTTTGTTGATGGAAATATTCTAAACCTACGTTGTGGAGATGGTTGCACCATCTGGTAAATGTACTAAAAATCTTTGAGTTGTACACTTAAAATAAGTGAACTATATATTATGTAAATTAAACCTCAATAAATTTTTTTTTTGTGAGAGTCAGGTGTTAGTCTGATTGCTTTTCATTTGTCTTTTTTCTCGGGGAGACGTAAGTCTTCTTTGTGTTTGGTGTACAGATTTGCAGTAAGACATCTGAGTGGGGGTTCATTTTTATCTACCGTCCCTTGGAGTTGTTGGGCTTTCTAAATCTGAGGATAGGTGTCTTTGGTAAATTCTGAAAAATTCGTTAGCTCTTTCAATAATGCCCCTCCCCCATTCTAATTCTCCTAGAAGCTCATTGTATTTTGGGTCTAACTTTTTTGTTTTCCAGATCTGACTTTTCTTTCCCGTATACTGTTTCATTGTCACACTTGTACATTTTGTGTAATTCCTTCAGCTCTGTCTTCCACATTTCAAATTCCATCAGTCCCAATGGCCAGGGGACGTGAAGTGTGCTTGTTAGAGCATTACTAAACAGGCAAATGTCAGCTCCCCTTTATTGCCTCATCTCCTTATTTAAAGTAGAGTGTCCACTGGACATTTTACTAAGGAGTGTTTTGAATCCTTTTTCCTACTGGTGCCAACTCTAATAGAAGAAAAGAAGCTGATACTTACGTCTGATTGTAGCACCTTTAATCTAAAGCCAGTTAAATCTAAAGCGAGTTAAAGTGTTCTTTGAAGTCAGGCACTAAAGGACTTGACTTTATCCTATTTTCTTCTTTTCCTAGAATTAACATTGTTTGGTGAAATTGGTCCATGAATGAATGAGTAGTCTATATAGAAATTCCCACGCAGATTTTCAAGGGTAAAACTGTGGAAAGAATGTTTGTTGTTTAACAATATATTCATTGAGTGCCTACTATGTGCTGGACACTCTACTGGGTGCTTGCATTGCTGTGGTGAGCAGAAACAGACATTGTCACTGTCCTCATTGAGTCTGGTTGGGATATAGATAGGAATTGAGGCTAAGGGGACCAGATATGATCAGACTACTTCTTCAAAAAGATCCCTGTAGCCACAATGTAGAGAACAAATTGAAGGAAGCAAGAGTGTAGGGAGACTGGTTAAGAAGCTGTTGCAGAAGTAGATTATGGTTCCTTGGCGTAGGCTGGTGTTGGACACAGTGGGAAGAAACGGATTTGAGAGCTCTTTAGGAGGTATCATCGTCAACACTTGATCATGGTTTGATGGTTTGGATATGGAGGTAAGGGAGAGAGAACTGTTGTGGGTTACTCATAGGTTTCTTGTTTACTCAATAGAATGGACTGTGAACAGTGGAAAGGACTGTTTAGGGAAGAAAGATAATGAGCTCGGTTTTGGACGTGTTGAATTTCAGATGCCATTCATACATCAAAATAGAACTGCTGTTCTGATGCTCAGAGGAAATGTGTAATTTTTAAGTTGTCTATGTGTAGGGCTCTAAATCTCTGGTGAGATTCTCCATCTTTTTGTCTCTTTTTTTCTCCTGTTTCTTTTTTTTTTTTTTTTAACTAGATTAATGTTATTTTAAGGTGTTTGTCAGCCAGTTCTACTGTTCTAACATCTGGATCATCTTTGGTCTCTATCGGGTTTTTTTTCCTCTTAGTTTTCAAGTATATGATCCTGTCTTTGGTCATGTCTAGTAATGCCAGAGCTCCGGGTGATGATATCTTCCTCCAGACAGGGCTCCATCTTCCCTCTGCTGGATCGATTCCCTTACTCCAGTCAGACACTGTGCTAAATGGAGGTTGACTTTACAGCTCTGGTGAGGATCAGTCTACTAAACGCTGGTTCTCCCAGTCCTCCGGGGTTTTCAAGAGAGATCCTTGTGTGTCCTTGGGGTCCCCCTCCCCTGATAGATCACACACTCTTTGTCTAGCAAAACCATTTTTCAGAAGCCTTTGCCTAGTTTTCACAGCCTCCTGCACCCTCAGTGTTCCGCAGGTGTCCTCACAGGAAAACTGGCAGTGTGCTTTGGAGCTCACCATTTTGCTGGTATCTCTCACTTAGCAGCGGCCCTCCAGGGACACACAGCCCAGCTTCTCAGGCCCCTGCCTGTATTCAGTCTGTAATTTACTGCAAAAAGCAGCTCCCTTTTCAAGCATCTCTTCTCTTTGTCCCTCCAGTTCTCATTGCCCAGAAGCTCTCTACTACTTTCCAACAGACAATTTCTGTATTTCAGCAGGCTTTTTTCATTGTTCTTGGGGGGAGTCCTGATCTGCCCCAGCTTACTCCATTCTTCTACAAAGTGGAAGTCCATCTTCTCTTCCTGTAAGCTTCTTAAGGGTGTGAATTTTGTGTATTTTGTATCCCCTCAAAAATTAGCATAGTAGCACATAGTAGATGCTTAAGAAAAATTTAACAAATTAATGTACCCAGATAGCGAGGCCCCATTTTTAATATTTAGATCTGCTTTATCTTTTTATTTTTTTTTAAGGAAGATTAGCCCTGAGCTAATATTTGCTGCCAATTCTTCTCTTTTTGCTGAGGAAGATTGGCCCTGAGCTAACATCTCTGCCCATCTTCCTCTTCTTTATACGTGGAACACCTGCCACAGCATGGCTGGATGAGCGGTGCATAGGTGCACACCCGGGATGCAAACCGGCACCCTGGGCCATGAAAGCAGAGTGCACTAACTTAACCGCTACACCACCCGTCTAGCCCCTGCTTTATCTTTTTGAGAGAATTGAATCAATGTGATCTCTAATTGTTTTTATTAAATATTGAGTATTTTACTAAATATTGAGTAGATACATAAGAATATTTAGAAAAAATTTAGAAGATATAAAGACTCATTGTACAACAAACACCCAAGAATCTACTACCCAATTTAAGAAAAAGAATTGAAGTTGTTGGGAGTTCCTTGTATGTCCACATTTTTTCTCATCCTTTTCCCTCCATCTCAGAGGTAACTGCTCTCTGAAATCATTGCCTTATCATCCCTTGAACATTTGTCTTCCGAAGCAATGTATTGTTTAGTGTTGTGTGTTTTGAACTTTATGTACATGAAATCATATTGGCTGAATTCTGTTTTCTTATTATTGTATCTGTCTATGATTCATTCATTTCCACTGATGTGTGGTGTTCCATGGTATTACTGTGTGTGCATGTGTGTTGAGAGACATTTGCAATTAGCTAGTTTTTTGTTTGGTCTTTACAAATAGTACTGCTAACGTTCTTGTGACTGTCGTCTGGTGGGTTATATCTGTCAATAGTTACTGTATTAAAAATGAAAATAGAAATGGTTAAAATTTTACTTATTCACTGAAAATAACAATAACTGAAAAATAAAAGTAATAAGGTAAAAATAATAAAAAATTTTCTTTTTTTTTTCTTTAGGAAAGTTGGCCCTAAGCTAACATCTGTTGCCAGGCTTCCTCTTTTTTTTTTTCTCTCCCCAAAGCCCCAATCCATAGTTGTATATCCTAGTTGTAAGTCATTGTAGTTCTTCTGTGTGGGATGCTGCCACAGCACGGCTTGATGAAGCAGTGTGTAGGTCCGCACCCAGGATCCAAACCGGTGAACCCATGCCGCCAAGCGGAGCACATGAACTTAACCACTTGGCCATGGGGCTGGCCCCCCAAAATTAACATTTTTATGAAAGAAGAACTATAGTTTCCAAAACAAAAAAAATAGTGAGAAATATGGCATTGTTTTACATTTTTTTCAGATCTGTTTAATGTCTGGCTTAGTAGAAAACCTCTGACTTCTCATATCTGTTTCTGCATTCAGTCTGTTTCAGTATCACACAGCAGTGGAGAACCCACTGTATGCTTCGGCGAGAATGAGAGTGAAATAGGAAATAACACCTTAGAATGATTTTGGAAATAGATTTTACCTCGCACACCTCCTGAAAGGATCTGAGGAACTCCCACGGGTCCCAGACCGTACTTAGAGAACCGCTGTCCTAGGATGTGTTCATAGACTAAGCCGCAAGGCTGTGTGCATTCTCCCCTGTGCTGTGTGAAGCCACGCTCTTCTGAAGCGGACGTCCTAAGCTGGCCTTGCACCAGCAGTGTTTAATTGTTCTAATTACCCTAATTGCATCACTTGTTGTCAGATTTATAATTTTTGCCAGTCTGGTGAAAGTGAAATAGGATCTCACTGTGGTTTTGATTTGCATTTTGTGTATTACTGAGGGTTTGTGCGTCTTTTTATGTCAGCTAGCCATTTGCTTTCCTTTTCCGTTAAGTGCCTATCCAATGTTTTTCAGCCGTTCTTAAGTTTTGTTCTATTTTGTAAAGTGAGACAGACTGTTTTTTGTTAAAGTGCTCATTAGAGAGTCAGGTTGACCATACTTATTACATATTTTGATTTGAGCAATAATTGTAACATGTGTGGGGCTTGTTTGGGATTTAAAGTATTCTTTAGGCCTCTCCCAGACTTCTTGTAGCAGCCGTTAAGGGGCACTTTTGCGGAGGGGAACGTGTGTTCTGTTCAGTATGGTATTCAGCATTTAGCACATATACACCCATTGTAGTTGGAGGGAACGTATTTTGACTTAAGAGGTTTCTATTTATTTATATCTCATCTCTTTGGGCCTCAGTTTCCATATTTAAACTGGAAATAGTACTTGCGGCTCCAGCATTCTGGGGTTCTGATCTGCTTTGTTAATCTTTACCTTTCTCTTCAGTTGTGTGAATGGGCTTAGAGTTAGTTTTATCCACCTTTTTTTTTCTCATTTGAACCATTGACACTTTTATTTTCCTAAGTGCCCTTTAGTGATCGTGGCCCTCTGATTCTGTTCAGCCTGTCCTTTTATTCCTGTTTTTTTTTGTTTTTTTTAATTTTTTTGAGGAATATTGGCCCTGAGCTAACATCTGTGCCCATCTTTCCTCTACTTTGTATGTGGGACACCTGCCACAGCATCGCTTGCCAAGCAGTGCGTCTGCACCCAGGATCCGAACCAGTGAACCCTGGGCTGCCGAAGCAGAACATGCGCACTTAACCACTGCGCCACTGGACTGGCCCCGCCTATTGTTTATTTTTTAACTTATGAATTTTCAAAAAGTGGAGAAAGTAGTATATCAATTCCCCATGTACTTGTCACCTGGCTTCATTAGTTATCACCATTTAAAAAAATATTTCCCCTAAAATTAAAATATATTTCTTTGGTAAGGAAAATAGATTTTTGGGGGGAGAGGGGTGAGACAGATTGGCCCTGAGCTAACATCTGTGCCAATCTTCCTCTATTTTGTATGTGGGTCACCACCACGGTGTGGCTGATGAGTGGTGTAGGTCCACACCCAGAATCCAAACCCGCAAACCCCAGGCCACTGAAGCAGAGCACACAAACTTAACCACTATGCCACCGGGCCAGCCCCCAAAAATAGATATTTTTTAAAAATGTAAATAATGCAAGACAATCTTAAGTTTAAAAAACAAAACTTAAGAAAGTAAAAGTAAGATGAAATGACTGCTATCAGAATTTGTTTGAACAGTCTTCCATTTGTTTGAAAATTGAGTGTGAGCGATTTAACAAAAATGGCATCGTACCATAATTATTGTATTATAAGTTTTCTCAGTTTGGGGCCAGCCTGGTGGTGTAGCGGTTAAGTTCGCACGTTCCGCTTCGGCAGCCCGGGGTTCGCCAGTTCGGATCCCAGGTGCCGACTTACATGCTGCTTGGCATGCCATGCTGTGGTAGGCGTCCCACACATAACGTAGAGGAAGATGGGCACGGATGTTAGCTCAGGGCCAGTCTTCCTCAGCAAAAAGAGGAGGATTGGCGGCAGATGTTAGCTCAGGGCTAATCTTCCGCAAAGAAAAAAAAAGTTTTCTCAGTTTAATTTGTATAGATCTACATCATCATTTATAGTAACTATACCTTGTTTCTTATATAAATATAATATTTATCAGTCAGTTCCCAATGTGTACAATTCTGTTTGTCTCCTTACATGGATTTCTACAAGTAGGATTGTTAGGTAAAAAGGAATGCACATTAAATTAATACCTATTATGAAACTGCTCTCCAAAAGACAAAAATTGCTGGTAGGTTTCATTTCTGTCAGTTGTACATTAGAGTGCCTATTTTCCCATATTCTCACCAACCCTAGGTATTGTCACTCTTTTTCATTTTTTCAACCTGGTTGGTGTTTGTATTTATCTGATTAGTACTGAAATTAAACATCTATTCATATATTTTCACCTCTCCTTTTTCTTCCTTTGTGAATTGACTCAGTATTGTTTGCGAATTTTTATTTTGAGGTGTTTATTTTTTTCTATTGATTTCTAATAACTCTTTACATATTAAGGATATTGACATCCATCATATTATATTTTTCATTTTAGTTCTTAAAATGTTTAAATCTTATGATGATTAATTTCTATGTTATCGTTTATTTTTACGTAGAAGTTTTTAATTTTTAAATGTATCAGTTCCTTTATGGATCCTGATTTGGTGTGATGGTATGATGCTTACAAAGGTCTTCCCTGCCCCAAGATTTTCTTTTTAATTATCTGTATTTTCTTCTGCTACTTTTATGCCTTGCTTACTTGCTTTTTTCTATTTAAGTCTTTAATCTGTCTGTAATTTACTTTGGTGTAAGGAATGAGATAGAGATCTATCTTTGTATTTCTTCAATTAGCTAGCCAGTTTTCCAGTACTGTTTATTGAATAATTCATCTATTTCTTAAATACAATAAATTTCTGTTTATACTTAGGTCTAATTTTGGACTCTGTTCCCTTCCATTGATCTCTTTGTTTATTCTTTGCCCAATACCAAGGTGTTTTAATTACTTTGGCTATAGAATACATGTTAATATCCTGTTGAGTAAAGCACTCTTCTTCACTCTTTTCCCCAGAAGTTTCTTGGCGTTTTTTTCTTTCTTTCTTACTTTTTTATTGTTACTATGCAATTTTTAAACCTAAGACAAAGCAGAGAGAAAGGTTTAATGAACCCCCATACAAATTAATCTCCTAGATTGAACAATTGTTTAAAATTTGTCATATTGCTTTATCCATTTTTTCCTATGTTACAAAATCATTTCCCCCTTGAATACTTCATCATGCACCTCTACTTACTTCTCAATTGTATTTAATTATTGGTTGTCATTTGCATTAAGGAAACTTTTTTTTTTCAAGATTTTATTTTTTTCCTTTTTCTCCCAAAGCCCCCTGGTACATAGTTGTGTATTCTTAGTTGTGGGTCCTTCTAGTTGTGGCATGTGGGACACTGCCTCAGCGTGGTTTGATGAGCGGTGCCGTGTCCACACCCAGGATTCAAACCGGCGAAACCCTGGGGTGCAGTAGCGTGCAAGAACTTAACTACTCAGCCATGAGGCTGGCCCCTACATTAAGGAAACTTTTGATAAAATTTTATATTTTATTTTGATGTCTTCTTAATGATTCCACTAGCTTTTTGGTTGATTCTCTTGAGTTCCAGTACATAGTGACATATCTGCAAATGGGGATTGTTTGTCTCCTCCTTTCAGCTTTTATATCATTTATTTCTAATGACTTCAGCCAGTTTTCGAAACGGTTTTATATGAATACCAGAGACAGGCCCTTATATCGTCCTTTCTTCAGCAGGAATGTCCTCTCTCCTTTGATCCTGAAGCTGACTGTTTATGGAAAGTATATATTCTTAAAGTTTATGTTAAGGGAGTATTTTTCTATTGCTCTTTTGCTAAGGGTCTTTTAAAAATTAGGAATGTGTGCCGAATTTTATCAAATGCCTTTTTAGCATCTAATAAAATAATTATGTTTTTCTTTCAAACTTATTAATGTGATAACATGTATTAATAAGTCCCTTGAGGCTAGCCCCATGGCATAGTGGTTAAGTTCATGCGCTCTGCTTCAGCGGCCCAGGTTTATGGGCTCAGATCCCAGGCGCGGATCTACACTACTCGTCAGCCATGCTATGGCAGCATCCCACATACAAAATAGAGGAAGATTGGCACAGATGTTAGCTCAGGGCTGATCTTTCTCTAGCTAAAAAAGAGGAAGATTGGCAACAGATGTTAGCTCTGGGCAAATCTTCCTCAGGAGAAAAAAGTAATAATAGCTCCCTAATATTCAACCATGCTTGACTTGGCAGTCTCCGTTGGATATAATGTTTTTGTTTTAATATATTTTATTGATTTTTGCCCCTGACTTGGAACACTTGCTTTTGACCAGACGTTGGAGGATGTTTGGTTTTCTTGTTCTTCCCATAACCCTGTCTGCCTCAATCATTGAAACACATCTCTTAAGGGGGTCATGATGCAGGACTGTCATTTAAGTGGCTAGGACTTGTCAGATGCACATGGTATGTAGGGTTCTTTTGAGCAAAGGTTAAGGAACACACTTAACCTTTTTGAGACTTCTGATTTGCCTGGCTCTGTGCTGGGTACTTTTCACATCTATTAGTTCACATGGCAGTTCTATTTTATGGGTGAGAAAACTTCCGTTTAAGTCCCTTCCATTCCTGAAGGCTGCAGACCTGAGAATCTTCGCGTTTCGTTTCAGTAGGCAAGCCCTCTCCTCCCTCACCCCACACTGGAAACCTGTTTTCCCATCCAGAAGACTGTCATCGAGGAGACCATAGAATGAGGAAAAAATTTATAAATCTTGTTGGTATGTGCAAATAATTGGCATTTATACCCCAAAGATAAACTTACACTGACCAGCTGAAAATTCGGGGTTTACTTATAACCTTGTGTTCCTCTGCTTCAAAGAAAGTGACCTCCTATGACCAGGAAATAAAACGCGCCTCACCGTGTTCCTGGGTCCTGTCTTTCGTTTGGGTGTAAGTTTTTCCTCATCTCTGGTGTTGCCCCATTTGAACAATGCCTACTTCCATCTGATTTCTCTGTGAGACAATTACAGACAGGCCATCTTTTTTCCTCTTTCCATTCGTTGTAAAATCCACTCTCCTGCATCTCGTTCAACCCATCCCGTCCCAGCTGTGCCTTTTGGGATGATTATTTAGTTGCTTTGCTTTTTAAAAATCTGCTTCAGGGTTACTGATTTAAAAATAATAATGCCTTAGTTTCACAGTCAAAATTATGTTATTTCATGTAAAGTAATAAGTTCAATATTTACATATTCATGTGACTTCTTAAGCGGTGGAAGTATACTGCTCAGAAATGTACCTTTTCGTGTTATTGTTATTAGAGCTCATCCAGACTTCTACAGCTGCCCTGTTAAAATTGAAACAGTTTTAGAAATGGAGAGTTATTCTCACCGAGGGAGAACTTTCCCGTAATTTTGTCTATTGATTTGCACTTTATGCTGGAAATGCTGTTGTGGGGGGGCGGAGCTAACGCTTCCCGTCTTATGATTAAAGAACAAAAGAGGAGAGGAAGTGATTTGCTCATATGGCAGCCATTTCTTGCTAGGACAAAAGAATAACCCAGGTCACTTGTGTTCTGGTCCAGCATCTATCTGCTCTGGTCCCAAAAGGACCATTAGTTTGATTCAGAGACTGATGATCCAGTTTTTTTTATTTCATGCAGATCTTTATTTTTCCTTTCTTCCCCTTTTTCTGTCCAAAATATGGTCGTTTCACTGTTCATTGTTGCCTTATTAGAAAGGAAATGGAGGGGAATGGAATCTGACTATTTCTCTCTTGGTGCGCCTCTCTGGTTATGATTTGCATGGCAGAAATTTGAAACAGCCATAAATGCAGGTTGGGGATCACTTGTAGATATCCTTTAAGGCTCTTTCTTCTCTATCTTACAGTGAAGCACAAACTAGAATTAAGATTCTTGTTATTGTATTTTTGTTCCATTCTCTACCCAGTTATCAAGTAGACAGCCTTATTCTTTCAGATTTAGTCTAATGGGATCTAAAGAAAACAATTTCTTGAGAGAATTTACTTGGACTCAAATAATATGTCCTCACTGAAGCCATAGCCCAGTTACTCACAATCGTTTATGTAATTTAGTCCTTAATTATGTCTGCCCTGTTAACAGTTGTTAGCTAATTGTTCAATGTACTTAAATCCTGTCCTTGCAACTAGGTTATAAAACTGTTCAAAAGCAGAGATTGTGCCTCATTTTTCTATGTATTTCACAGCTCCTAGCATAGAGCTAAGCACACAGAAGATGTACAGTAAATGGTTGATGGGGATCTTGATGGGCACAGAGAAAGTCTTTAACCCAACTCTAGGCTCCATCCGTGTTACTCTGACTGGGTCCTCCTGTTGGTGATGGCAGTGAGGATGTTCTCTGCGAGGGCTAAAGGGCCTGTGAAGTGGAGAGAAATGGCTCCGGGGCAGGCCTTGGGGGTCAAGGCCAGGAGCTCCCTTCCTGTGTGGAAGAGCGGTTGCCTCACTGCTCTTATTACGAGGAGGTCCATCCCACAGAAGAGCGAGCCAAAGGCAGTCTCAAACAGTGAACAAGTAAGAGTGATGATGATGATGACGTTGATGCTTCCAAGTGTAGCATTTACTGCATCTTATTATATGCCGGGTCCTATGCTGCCTTTCATTCTCTCAATTAATCCATATCACAGTGTTGATAAATAAATGAAACGCAATAGTATATGTTGGAGTATATGAGGAAGCCGTTTGGTTTAAAACTAATTTGGCCTGACCTCGTTTTTCCAAAAAGGCCTGATGTGGTCTGTTGAGCATGCATTGTACATCTGCTTTAAGCATTTACAATGTCCCAAAGACAAGAATGATGCCCTTGAAGATAGGTATGTAGCTTTCCCCCATACTAGCATTTCTTTAAGGATAAGCATCTCTTCCTGGAAACTAAGGATTAATTACCGACCTGCTGTGCTCACCTTGTGAGCACTGACCTGCTAAGCATCTCGTGACAGTAGTAGAAGAGCTATTCCTGTGGTATGTGATGTATGCTCTTTGTTCCAAGACAGTATATAACCACTCCGTACACCCCTCTTCTTTGCTGTGCCTCCTTCTTTGAGGAAGCAAGCCCCCAAGCTATGGTCCTCAGATGTGGCTCATAATAAACTCATCCCAATTTTGATTTATAGATTGATTATGGATTATTCGTGTCAACATGTTGTGAAGTAGGGAACTGTTGTTATCTTCATTTTATGTGAGAAAACTGAGTCACAGAGGTTGCCAAAGGTCACCCAACAAAGAAAGTAAGGGGTAGGATCAGGAGAAGACCAAGACGCGGAGGGAAGAACCACTTTGAGTAATCGGGACCTGATTTGATGTTTTTCTGGTTTTTTGTTGATGGATTTGGCTAAGATTTCCAAATAGAGTCTTTAAAAATGACAATAAACAATTCCTGTTATCAGTATATTTTCAAAATGCCTTTGTAGAGAGGAAGATTATTTTTGAACCAGATAACCTGGGGTCCTGCTTTGTAAGCCCTTTGGATTCCAACTGTTTTTGTGAGATATCTTCTCTTCCTTCCATAAAGATGAGAGCCAGGATTTCCTGGTAGGGCATTGCCCTTTAAAGTGGACTTTGGAAAGAGTTCAGCCAGTTCTCTTAAAAGTATTTGGGAGCTGGTGACTAAAGTCCTCACACCAAGAAAAAAACCACAAAATAAGAGATTTACATAAGATAACAGTTTCTTTCTCACATAAAAAATTAAAAATCAAGCGCTTATACAGCAGCTCACATGGTGTCATCAGGGACATATCAGGTGAGTCTGCTCCCTTTAAAAAAATCTTCCTGCAAGTCCTACCTAATATATCCACTTACACATTGGCCGGATTTTAGACATGCAATCTCACCCAGCTGCAAAGGAAGCTGGAAAGCATGCTCTTTTATTTCAGGAAGCAACACACTCAGCTAAAAATTGGTGTTCTCTTATTAAGTAGGAAGGGGAAAATAGATGTTGGGTAAATAATTAGCAAACTCTGGCACACTGGGTAGAACCTTCCTTTAAAAAAAAACAGGGGCCGGCCCCGAGGCCAAGTGGTTAAGTTTGCACACTCCGCTGTGGTGGCCCAGGGTTTCACCGGTTCGGATCCTGGGCTCGGACCTAGCACTGCTCATCAGGCCACGCTGAGGCGGCGTCCCACACAGCAGAACTAGAATACACAACTATGTACTGGGGAGCTTTGGGGAGAAAAAGGAAAAAATTAAAATAAAAATCTTTAAAAAAAAACCCAAAAAGTTTTATTGAAGTATAATTGACATACAATAAACTGCACATATTTAAAGTATGTAATTTGACAGATTTTGACATAAATATACACGCTTGTGAAACCGTCACCGCATTAAGATAATGAACATATCCATCACGCCAAAAGTACCCTTTTGTAATTGCCACTTCCCACCCACCCACTGTGTTGGATTCTTCTGCAATTACAAAACATCTTTCCATTCTCTCTCTTTTTTTTTTTTTAGGGAAGATTAGCCCTGAGCTAACTGCTGCCAATCCTCCTCTTTTTGCTGAGGAAGACTGGCCCTGAGCTAACATCTGTGCCCATCTTCTTCTCCTTTATATGTGGGAAGCCTACCACAGCATGGCTTTTGCCAAGCGGTGCCATGTCCAAACCCGGGATCCGAACCAGCAAACCCCGTGCCGCCGATGCAGAACGTGCGAACTTAACCACTGTGCCACCAGGCCGGCCCGCTTTTCATTCTCTTAACAGCATCTTTCAAAGGGCAGGGCAGAAGTTATTCATTTTGATGAAGTACATTTTTATCAATTTTTTTCTTTTAGAGATTGTTCTTTGGTGTCATAGCTAAGAAATCTTTCCCTAACCCAAGTTCCCAAGTATTTTCTCCTGTTTTTTTCCTTAGAATTTTTTTTTTTTTTTTTGAGATTGGTGCCTGAGCTAACAACTGTTGCCAATCTTTTTTTTTTTTTCCTGCTTTTTCTCCCCAAATCCCCCCAGTACATCGTTGTATATTTTAGTTGTGGGTCCTTCTAGTTGTGACATGTGGGATGCCTCCTCAGCATGGCCTGATGAGCAGTACCATGTCTGCGCCCAGGATCCAAACCGGCAAAACCCTAGGCTGCCGAAGCGGAGTGTGCAAACTTAACCACTCGGCCTCGGGGCCGGCCCCCCAGAGTTTTATAATTTTATGTTTTACATTTAGATTTGTAATCCATTTTGAATTGATTACTTTAGACAATACAAGATATGAATTGAAACTCCTTTTTTTGCATATAGATATTCAACTCATGAACAGTGTATATCTCTCTATTTTGGTCTTCTTTAATTTCTCTCAGCAGTGTTTTATAATTTTCAGTGTGCACATCTTGTACATTTTTTGTCAGATTTACCCCTATGTATTTCATATTTTTTGATGCTGTTGTGAATTATATATTTTAAGTTCCAATTTTCAATTATTCGTTGCTAGTATATAGAAATACCATTGATTTTTGTCTATTGATCTTGTATTCTGCAGCTTTTCTAAACTCACTTATTATTCTAGGTTTTGTTTTTTGTTTTTTGTTTTGTTTTGTGTTTTTGGCAACAACCACTTTATTGCTCTTGATTCTGGGCATCAGGTAAATGGAATAGATTCACCAGGGTCAGATTCATTTGTCCTTCATGTGGTGTTTGCTGGGGCGGTAGAATGGGCTGGAAGATCCAAGATGAGTTCACTCAAATGTCTGATGGGATGACTATAACAGCTAACAACTGGGAAATGACTCAGATTCACTTGCCATGACTAGAAAGGTTCTGGACTTTTTTAAAAAAAATTTTTATTTTTTTCCTTTTTCTCCCCAAAGCCTCCCGGTACATAGTTGTATATTCTTAGTTGTGGATCCTTCTAGTTGTGGCATGTGGAATGCCGCCTCAGCGTGGCTTGATGAGCGGTACCATGTCGGTGCCCAGGATTCGAACCGACGAAACACTGGGCCGCCTGCAGCAGAGCGCGCGAACTTAACCACTCAGCCACGGGGCGGGCCCTGGACTTCTTGATGTGGTGATTCAGGGCTCGAAGAGAAGGAACAGTGAACATGCCATGCCTCCTAAGGGCACAGTCCGGACTGGCACAGCTTTACTTCTGCCACATTCTATTGGTCAAAGCAAATCACAAGATCCAGAAAAAGGGGGGAAATCCCAGCATCTGATGAAGGAGCATCGTGTGTGTGTGTGGTGAGGGAAAGAATTTTTGGCAGCCTTCTTTGTAGACATTTTGGCATGGGGTCCACTAGTACCCCACAGTTTCTCCGTGGGAGGGGCATCTTCACGTGGGATAATTTCTTGATCAGCCAGAAAGAAGCATCATAAAGAAGAGGGCTTGTCTTGTTTTGTCCCCTGCTGTACTCACAGTATTCAGAGTGTCTGGCATAGGACAGGCCCTGGTAGGCTCCGGGTGCATCTCGGTGAGAGGAGAGACCTCTCCGGAGACTGAGACATTGGTGGTGGCTGGTGCTGTCACCCAGTCCAGGCATGCTGACACTGGCCCTGGCTGACGCCATTGAAGTTCCTCCCCTGGCCTGTGAGCCTATTCTAGTAGGTTTTTTTTAAGATTCCATCAGATTTTTTACATAGATGATTATACATCTGAAAATAAAGACAGTTCTATTTCATTCCAATCTGGATACTTTTTATTTCTCTTTCTTGCCTTCTTGCACCAGTTAGAACTTCTAGGGGGCCAGCCCTGTGGCACAGTGGTTAAGCTCTCGCACTCCGCTTTGGCAGCCCAGGGTTTGCTGGTTTGGATCCCAGGCGTGGACTTGTTACATACCATTCATGAGGCCATGCCATGGCAAGGGTCTCACATATAAAATAGAGGAAGATGGGCACAGATGTTAGCTCAAGGCCAATCTTCCTCAGCAAAAACGGAAGGATTGTTGGCAGATGTTAGCTCAGGGCCAATCTTCCTCAGCAAAAACAGAAGGATTGTTGGCGGATGTTAGCTCAGGATTGATCTTCCTCAAAAAAAAGAACCTCTAGTATAATACATAAAAGTGGTGAGAGTAGGGGCCAGCCCGGAGGTGCAGCGGTTAAGTTCGCACGTTCCACTTCTCGGCGGCCCGGGGTTCGCCGATTCGGATCCCGGGTGCAGACATGGCACCACCTGGCAAAAGCCATGCTGTCGTAGGCGTCCCACGTATAAAGTAGAGGAAGATGGGCATGGATGTTAGCTCAGGGCCAGTCTTCCTCAGCAAAAAGAAAAGGATTGGCAGTAGTTAGCTCAGGGCTAACCTTCCTCAAAAGAAAAGAAATTCAGTACAACTGAAGCTGAGAGTATGAGGAAGGAGTGCAGAGAGAGCAGTCAGAAGTAAACGCGGGGGCAGAGAGCTACAGCACTGAAGAGCAAACGCGTGTGAGATGGAATCTAATTCTCAGGACTTGCTGTCACTCTGGTCAGCACGCTCTCTTGGATGACTCCCCGTTCTCCAGAAGCTCCCCAAGGGAAAGAGTCTTTTAAGAACTTGAACCACTCCAAATGGAGGTGGAAGAGCAGCATCCGGGGTTTCTCTCCCGGCACCTGCTAGAAGTCCAGGGTCGCCCCGCCTTGGAGATTAGAGTCGGATTAGAGATGCTGAGACTCCAGAGCGGGGCACAGTCCCGTCACTTTCAGTTAAGGGCAGTTTCCTCATCGTGGCACTGAAGATGTTCTGCGTACTTGAAGCAAAGTTCAGCTGAAATCGAATTTGTGGCTATTGAAGTCACTTCCTGCCAAATGGTATCTGTTTTGTTTGTGTAGATTATCTCCTTGTTGCTGGAGATTTACATGTAAATGCTTCAGGTGTGGTTACATGTAAGGTGGAAGAGGAGCTGGGTAAGCAAAATAAACATCTGTACCCCTCCCTTAGTCTGTTCCCCCCTCAGAGATTGTTCCCACATGTTAGGAGTGAAAAGGCATCTTGGTTTGGCTTGAGATAAAGGGACATCCACAGAGGTTCATGGAATAATTCCTTTTTTTACCCTTCAAGTACAACAGTTAACTAAAAGGGATGCTCTTTTACTGAAGGAGGCGACACGGTTTGGCCTGAGAATGGCATTCTAACGTTCTTACTTTAGATAAAGCAGCATTTCCCCCAAGAGAATGTCTCATAAATTTTCTTCTCATCAATTCCTTACATTTGACCAAATCTTCTTTCTCTAAATTTTTCTAGGCTGTTCAGCTTGACCCTGAAGAAACTGGTCATGCTAAAAGAAATGGACAAGGACCTTAACTCAGTGGTCATTGCCGTGAAGCTACAGGTGAGTTGAGCAGGATGGTTTGTTCAGGGTCCCAGAAAGCTGGGTAATGATTTGCCCACTGTTGGGGCTTCAGAAATATCAATGGGGGGCCACCTCTCTCTTCTTTCACTCAGCAAAGCAAGTACAATAGTAGAAGGATGATGGCGCCCGTGAGACCTACAGTGTTCCAGTTCTGCCTCTTAGCGCTCAGTTGCTTTAAACCTTAGTCTGTTTGTCTAAAATTTTAAAAAATGGTTCTTCCTCCCCTGCCTATCTAACAGGATTAGTATGAAGATCAAGTGATGTGGATGCTAAAGTGTTTAGTAAATTGTTCAGAAATTACTAGGCGGGTAGTGTCAGTTTCAGTCTTGTCCCCAGGATTTCTAGGTCCAAACAGGCACATGGGTTGGGGAAGCACTTTTGACGTTTTCTATAGGGTAGAAGAAACTTACAGATTATTATTTCAGACTTGGCAATGTATAATTTACTTGGATATTTTATCTCCTGAGTAATCCCCAGATTTAATTCCTTATGCTTAAGTCAGTACCTTCAAGGGACCCGAAATATTTCACAAACATTCATATTCTAAGCATTCCTGAATTTCAGGAAAGAAGGGAGAAACTGAACTACAGAAAGGTTAAGGAATTTACCCGGTGCCAGCTAATTACCAAGTGGCAGAAGTAGGACTAGAAACTAGAGTCAGTAATTTGTGAAGTCGTCAAACTTCATTACCAGACCTTCCTTAACTGATTGCTCCTCTCTAATGAGACTCCCTGGAGCTCACTGAGATTCTGAAGTGCTTCCGGAGTCATTAAATAACGATGGCATTCTTCAGTTTAAGAACAGTGTGCTTACTGAATTCCTACCCGCTGAAAAATTGTGATCTATATGGTAACTCCCTACTAACCAGAATATTTTATTAGCTAGATCACCTATAATGCAGCAATTTATTGCGCTAATATTGCGTTCATTAAAATCGACGTCTATAGCACTCACAGTGTGGGAACTATGTGTTGAGGTCCTCAGGTCTCGTTATCTCAATTTAGTCCCCCAAATTAAAACATTTTATTTACTCCTTATGAATTCCTGTGTGTCCCATCTTGTATTCTAACTCCGTGTTCATCCTTTGTGCATAATTCCTCCCAATTCTGTAAAACGTCGCCAGACACTATGGGTTGAAAAAACAAGTGTGGGACAGTGATGTGCAAGTGGAAACTCTCAGTGTCTTTTTCTCCTTTCCTGACTTTGCACCCTGTTTCTAGGTCACAGGCAGTGTTCCAGTTTTCAGGAATTGTTTCCTATGCTAAAAGCTGTTGCTTTCCAATGCAAACACTGTTGGTGTAGCTTTGAAAGTTCCCTGCCGCTTTTGCCGTCCCCACAGTTAAATGCCTTTGCCAAAAGAAATAATTTCTTTTATTTCCTGATTAAATATTTAATATTCTTTAAAATTTAAAATTATACCCAAAACTACAAATATCCTGAATTTTTTATTGCTTTGTTTCCAAGCAGCTGAAAGTAATTACAGATGTTCTCATATTGGTTTATCCAGACACTTATTTATTCACTCACACAATAAATATTTATTGAACACCTATTACATATTGTTCTAGGCACAGGGGATACAACCGGGAACAAGACAGACCAAAATCCCTGCCTTTAAGGATCTTTCCAGGCCAGTAGAGCAGCAGTTCTCAAAATGAGGTCTGCAGACCCTGGGCTCCCTAAGACCCTTTCAGGGGATACATGAGGTCACAGTGGTTTTCAAGATAGCATGGTAGCATTATTTGCCCTTTCCACCGTGTTGACATTTGCGTTGAAGGCACAAGAGCGGTGGTGGAGAGAACAGCTGGTCCTTAGCACAAATCAAGGCAGTTGCACAGAATGTACCAGTAGTCATTATATTGTTTACAGACTCAAAGGAAAAAGGAAAAAGCCAGTTTTGCTTAAGAGTGTCCTTGAAGAAGCAGTAAAAATTGTTAACTTATTGTGTCTCTGGATACAGTAAGCCCTGGAGTACTTGTCTTTTTAATATTCTGTGTGATGAGATGGGAAATTTGCATAAAGCACTTCTTCCTAGCGAAGGATACTGCTGTCTCGAGGACGAGCGCTTTGCGAGTGAGTTGTGCATTAAAGTAGCTGCTTTTTTCATGGAACACCATTTTTACTTGAAAGAAGGACTTACAGACAAACTTGTTATTCAGACTCAGCTATTTTCTTGAAAATGAATGTGTGAGCATGTCACTTCAAGGGAAACAACTGAGAATATCTTTGGCCAATTAGAAATAAAATTTGAGCTTTCCAGTGAAAATTAGAATTTTGGAAAACTTATCTCTGTCCCTGTAAGCTTAACAGCTTTCCAATTCCTAAAGACTTTAACTGAAGAGATCGGTGGTGATAGTAACGATTAGGATTGTTTTTACTGTATAACGAAATGTGTAACATTTGAAAGATTTGACTAACTTAGTGAACCAATATTTTCCAAATGACCAATGCGTGAGGCTACAGAATTATGCTGGGCAAATTCATTCAAAGAACTAAGTAGAACAATGGATTGGATTTTATTTTTAGCTTTTTATTTTGCAATAATTTTAAATTTACAGAAGAGATGCAGGAGTAGCATGTAGAGTTTCCGTATACCCCTCACCCAGTTTCTCCCGGTGTTAACATCTTTCTTAACCATGGGACGTTTATCAAAACTGGGAAATTATCATTGGTACTGTGCTGTTAACTAAATTACAGACTTTGTTCAGATTTGCCAGTTTTTCCACCGATGTCCTTGTTTTGTTAATTGATTGGATTTTAATATATAACAGAGTATAAAAGCCTTATTGAGATGGTTTCAAATTCTACTTTGCTGACTTACTAACCTTTAAGAGACTACCACTTGTAGAGTTTTGGTGTAGTATCGGAGAAGAATATTTGACAATTATCTGAAAAGGCTGTTAAAAAGCTCCTCCTTTTTCTAACTTCATATCTCTTTGAGTTTGGATTTTTTTCATGTACCCAACCAAAAGAGTATTTTGCAGCATACTGAATACAGAAACAGGTATGAGAATCCAGCTGTCTCCTATTAAGCCAGACATTAAAGAGATCTGCAGAAATGTGAATGTATCCAGTCTCCCTCATACACTGCTGACGGGGGTGCAAAATGGTGCAGCCGCTTTGGAAAACAGGCTGGCAAAAGATTAAACATAGAGTTACCATATGACCCAGCAGTTCCACTCTAAATATTACCCAAGAGACATGAAAATATGTCCACACAAAGTTTTGCACACACTGTTCTTGGGAGCTTAATAGCTAAAAAGTGGAAACAACTCGAGTCCATTGACTGATGAATGAATAAATAAAAAGTAGTATATCCATACAGTGGAGTATTATTTGTTAATAAAAAGGATAAAATACATCTATGCTACAACATTGGTGAATCTTGAAAACATTATGCTAAATGAAAGAAGCCAATCACAAAAGATTTCATTTATGTGAAATGTCCAGAACAGGCAAATCTGTACAGTCAGAGAGTAAATGAGTGGCTGCCTAGGGCTGGAGGTGAGGTGACTGGGAGTTTGGTAGGGTGACAGCTAAAGAATATGGGGTTTCTCTTTGGCGTGATGAAAATCTTCTAAAATTGATTGTGTTGATAGTTGCACAACTCTGAATATACTAAAAGCCATTGAACTGTACGCTTTAAATTGGTGAATTGTATGGTGTTTGAATTATATCCCAATAAAGCTGTTATAAAAAAAACTGTGCCATCTTCTTACTAAATTGTTTTTGTTTTGGAAAAGGATATTTTTCATAGAAAGTATTTTTATGTAAACACATAAGTTTATTATGGTTATTTTTAAATGCATTAATACATATTTTTAAAATCTCAGTTTTCATTCCTAATATGGTAAATATTGATAGAATCACCTACGTAAACAAAAAATTGGGAGATCTTCAGTAATTTTTAAGAGTGTAAAAAGATCCTGAGATTGAAAAGTTTAAGAATCAATGTAGTAGTAGGAAAGAGATAATAAACATAATAGATAAGAAAATTATATACAAGTTTTCCTTGAAATCTAACTCATTCTTGAAAACTTGTTAGATGGCAGAAGCCTATCTCCCATTATTTAAATGGGCGAAATAACAATCCATTCTCAGACATCCACAACCTCAGCTTATTTCCTCAAATATCACTACAGCACTCTTAAATATGTATGTGACAATCCATCAAGAATTTTTTATTTAAAAAAGAGACATTTAAAACACCAGTAACCTAATTTTTCATGCATTAATACTCATTAATGAATATTTTTGTGTGCTGTGAGTAATGATACTGTAGTATCAGATATAAATTGTTTTGCTTCTATACTGCAAATGAAGATATACTGTCATAGAGATTAAAAATGATACGTAAAGAGACCAAAGATCGTTTTGAAATTGGACCCAAGTTGGTAGTGCCCCAGGCACTTGGAAGAAGCAAATACTGGGACCGTGAAGGGCTAAATCTTTGGAGAAGGGAGGGAAAGATGAGAACAGTAATGCACCATGCCTTAAAGAATGAACCAGCTGTGGCCCCGGGACTGCACTGAAATGTGTGCATCCCGTTACCTGCACATGCAGATTCGTCTTAACAAGCTTGCAATGCAGACAATGCAGTTGGGACAGAAAGTTTACAGATATCTATAGCACATATTTGGATAGTGAGAGTTCAAATAATGAGGGCTGCTGCTATTGGAAGGTGACATGTCCTATGGGGAAATAAATAAAATAAGATAAAGAGATTGGAGCATGCCAGATGTGGAGGAAGTTATAAATTGTATGTGGTGGTCAGGGTAGGCCTTATTGAGAAGATGACGTTTACACAAAGACTTTGAAGGGGGGCCGACCTAGTGGCTGAGTGGTTAAGTTCACAAGCTCTGCTTCGACAGGGTTTTGCCCGTTCGGATCCTGGGCGCGGATGTGGTACCGCTCATTAAGCCACGCTGAGGCGGCATGCCACATGCCACAACTAGAAGGACTCATAACTAAAAATATATAGCTATGTACCGGGGGGCTTTGGGAGAAAAAGGAAAAATAAAATCTTTAAAAAAAAAAAAAAAGACTTTGAAGGAGGCGAGGGAGGGAGTCATGCAAATATCTGGAGGAAGAGCGTTCCAGGCGGAAGGAAAAGCCAAGGCAAGGCCCTCAGGCGGGAACGTGTCTGGCACGTGTGACAGAATCAGGAGGAAGGAGGGGAGGCCAGTGAGGCTGGAGAGGAGTGGAGGAGGAGAAGAGGTCAAAGAGGTGGGGAGGCGGGATGTGCGCAGCTAATTTAAGGTCTCTGGCTTTCATTCTGCGTGAATTGGAGAATTTTGAACAGAGACATGATAGAATCACTCTGGCTGTTGTGTGGAGAATAGACTGTAGGCAGGAAAGAGGAATTAGGAAGACCAGTTAGTTAATAGGCTACGACACTGATTCTGGCAAGAGATGAGGGTGGTGCCAGAGTTTTGGCTTAAGCAACAGGTAGGGTGGAATTAAGTGAGATGGGGAAGACTGTGGGTGAAGCACGTTTGGAGGGAAAGATCCAAAATTCAGCTTATTATATTGTATTTGAGATGCCTATTAAACATTCAAGAGGAGTTGTTGAATATATGAGTTTAGAGTTCAGGAGAGAGGTCTAAGGTAGAGAGAAATTGGAGAGTCATCAACATATTTGAGACCATAAGGTTGGATGAGATAACCAGGAGTGTAGTGAATGAATATAGAGATGAGAGCAGGTCTAAGGATTGCGACCCCAGGCACTCCAACATTAGGAAGTTGGGAGGAGAGAAAGGACCTGGAATGGAGACCAAGAAAGCAGCTGGAGGGTAAGAGGAGATCCATGAGAGTGTGGTGTTCTGGGAGCCAAATGAAGGAGATGTTGATGGAAGTAGAGAGTGATCAGCTGTGTCAAAGCTGCAGATGAGTCAGGGAAGATGGGAACAGATCATCAGATTCCTCAAAGTCGAGGTTATTTAAGACCTTGTCAATGGCAGTTTTGGTGGAATGGTGGAGATAGGAAGGCTGACTGGAATGCATTTAAGAGAAAATGAGAGAAAACTTCAAGAGAGCAACAATAGGCAACTCTTGAGTTTGCTATAAAGGGAAGACGAGATATGGGGTGGTAACCAGCAGGTCATGTGGGGACAGGAGAAGTTTTTTGGGTTTTGTCTGTGTGTGTGTGAGAGAGAGAGAAAGGTTGTCACTGAGCTAACACCTGTGCCAATCTTCCTCTGTTTTGTGTGGGACGCTGGCAACACCGTGGCTTGACGAGTGGTGCTGGGTCTGCAGCCAGAATCTGAACCTGCGAACCCTGGGCTACCAAAGCAGAGTGTGTGAACTTAACCTCTGCTCCACCAGGCTGGCCCCTGATTTTTTTAAATGAGAGGAATAATAGCATGTTTGCTAATGGAAATGATCCATTTGTAGTAGAGATCCATTTGGAGAAATGATCCCTTATGTAGGAAAGGAAAGAATGGCCAGAACAGCATCTTTCTGGGTGAGAAGGGATGAGATCTGGTGCCTAAGTGGTTGATTTGGATGAGAGCAGGGCGGTTCATCTGTGTAACAGGAGGAAAGAGGGGATGGTACAAATGTGGTAAATAAGTAAGTGTGGTGGGAGTTGTGGGACCTCTTTTCGTATTGCTTCAATTTTCTCAGCAAGTAGGAATCAATGTTATCAGCTTAGAGTGAGGGGAGGGGTAAGCTGATGTTGGAGGTTTGGGGAAAAACGAGAAGATGTGAAACCATCATCTAATAGAGTGGGACAGTGAAAGAACTTGGGAAAGCATAGTATGATTGCCAGGCAGCATTGCAGGCCCGCTTAAGATCTGAGGTCATAAATTTAAAGTCAGAACAGTTAGCCTGACTGAGATTCTCTCCGGGCATGTTCACCCAGGGCAGGTGGATTTAAAAGGGTTGTAATTTACCAAGTGAGTATGGCGGAACAGTAGCAGGGCAGAGGAGTTAAGGGTGGATGCAAGGACGTGTTTATCAAGATTGATTATGGCATGTAAGCTGGGTAAGGAGGAAAGGGGATGGCAAGGGGTGAGAGGAAGAGTGAACCAATGAGCAGATCCCTGGATTGTAGGCGCTGGTGGCTTTGAAGGATTATATGATTGTTGGCAAACCAGAGAGAACGAGCTGGGAAGATAGGAGGCGTAATCAGAGAGTAGGATGTTTGAAGCTGAGATTAGGTGTTGGTTGTAATTGTTGGTAATGATGAGGTCCAAAGTACAATCGTGTGAGTGGCTAAGACAAGTGTGACGACAAGATCACTGGAAGAGAGGAATTCTGGGATTTAGAGGCCAGGATGTTGGAAAGAGTGTATGACTGGAGTAGTGTTGGGGAGAGAAACAGTGAGTGAGGAGCTAAAGTCAAGAAATGAGCAGGAATGACTGGCAGTTACAGATGACAACAGCAGCAAGAAAGAGAGGATAATATAAACTGATGACATCTCTTCAAAATGGGGAGTTTTAAGGAGGTGGAAGGGAGAATATTCTAGACCTGGTGATGAGAGGACACCTGTCCCACCTCCAAGCCCAGTGGCTGTGGGTTGTAGGAGAGAAGTAGCACCATTTGAGAGGGCTCCCCAGAAAGCAGTGTCTTCGGGGGGGTCAGGTTTCAGAGCAGCATTTCTCAACAGCGGCCCTGTTGACATTTGGGGCCAGATCATTCTGTTGTGGAGTGTGTCCTGTGCGTCATAGGATGGTCAGCAACAACCCTGGCCTCTGCCCTCTAGAAATCTCTCACACCCACACCACTTGTAACAACCAAAAATATCTCTAAATATTGCCAATGTCTCCTACCCCCTGGTATATATAACTGCTGGAAATAAACCACATTTTAGACTCTCCCAGCATTTCTGAGATTCATTTTATAGAGATTTCTTAAATCAAGAGAGCCCAAATAGAGTCAGGTGAAAACTTTGTCAAGATTTTTGTTTGTAATAGAGCTTACTACAAAAAGCGTTATCTAACAGATGAGGCAAAGTTTCCTTTATTACTTTTAATTGGTATAATACAATGTTATTCTAATTACAAAGCCATTGTGAAATGTTGTATTTAGGAGATTTTCCTTCTGCATCAAACAAATTTGCACTTTATAAAAACAGAAATTAGAAATGTATAAGAAGCCTAAATGTGAAAATTAAAATTTCTAAAGGAAAACATAACAGAATATCCGCACAACCTTGGAGTAGGCACAGATATCCTAGATAGTACCCAGAACGCAGTAACTATAAAAGAAATAATAATGTTGACCTGATCAAAATTAAATACCTCATCAAAAGACGCCATTAAGAAAATGAATAGGCAAGAAAATATTTACAACACATATATCTGACATGACTTGTATAAATAAAAAAACTCTCACAACTCAGTAACAAGATAACCTGGCCAAAAAAGTTTGGTCAGGCACTTAATAAGTGGAAATTTTAAAATGACCAATAAACTGATAAAAAGGTGCTCACTGTTATTAGTGGTCAGGGAAATGCAAATTGCAGCCATACTGATGTTCCACTGCACGTACCCATTAGCATCCATGAGTCCAGGGCTGACCCCGCCAAGTGCTGGGGAAGATGTGGAGCAACTGGGGCTCCCGTACACGGCTGCTGGGATGGAAAGTGGTACCAACACTTTGGAAGTCGGTCTAACAGTTTCTCATAAAGTTAAACATTTGTCTACCCTAAGACCCAGCAATTCCTCTCCTAGGTCTTTGCCTAAGAAAAAGCAAAACATACGTTCACCCAGACTTGTACAAGGATGACAGCTTTAGCCATAATGGCCAAAAACTAGAAATGACCCAAATGTGAATGTTTAGCAACAGAATGGGTAAACAAAGTGTGGTATATTCACAGAATAGAATTCTACTCAGCAGGAATGAACTATTGATACATGCGACAACCTGTATGAACCTCAGCCACGTTATGTTGGGCAAAAGAAGCCCAACTGAAGTGGTACGTATGATATGATTCCGTTTTTATGGAATTTTAGAACAGACAAAACGGATCTGTGGTGAAAGAAAACACAACAGTGCTTGCCTCTGAGAGTGGTGCAGGAATGACCGGGAGACATCACAAGGGATTTTTCTGGAGTGATAGAAATGTTCTACGTCTTGATACAGATGTGGGTCACACGGTGTCTGCATTCTCAGTTCATCCATCTGTGTCCTGGAGATCTGGGCACTTCACCACTGTGTTTAAATTACGGCTCAATTTTTTAGAGAAAGTAGTTTATACAAATTTACTGGAACTCCTCAGGCTGATCTCTTCTTACAGTTTAGGAATAGTTTAGCCCAACTTTATTTTCTTAAGAGCTGAAAACATTGGGGTGTCTAACCCAGTGTTAGGTTGAAAAGGAAGGGGCTGAAAGGAAAGGTTCCTGGAAAAAAAGTTATATCTAAACTGAGACCGGAAGGGCAATTGGTTAGCTGTGTACCGAAGCGTGAAGGAGCACCCAAGAGGAGACAAAAAGCGTGTGAGAAGACCCAAAGGCAAGACAGTGCAGCTGAAGTGTCATTACAGAGGAAAAGGGAGGCTGGGCTGAGCCTGGGGCCGTGTTTCCACCCCTTGGGGTGCTGATACCTCCCTGCTTCATCCTCAGGACAGTTGGGAGAACTCAAATGCAAAAACAAATCATTTTTACATGAAAACCCTTTATAAACATGCAGCATTAAACATACAAAATCATATCTATGGTGGTGGCTTAATTCTAACAAGTATGACAAAGACTGATGAAATATTTGGACTGGTAGGGATATTTGTAGAGTTTAAAAGTTGTTTGCAGACATAGCATTTCCCTTGGTCTGATTTTTGGTGACACAGTTTTGACTTATTTTTTTCTTGGTTTCAGGGTTCCAAAAGAATTCTTCGCTCCAACGAAATCATCCTTCCAGCTAGTGGCCTGGTGGAAACAGAGCTCCAGTTGACCTTCTCCCTTCAGGTGAGAGTCTCCTCAGTCTCAGGTGGCTCAGATGCCATAGCCCAGTGAACTAAAGTCACCCGGTGAATTCAGCCCAGTGAATTAGCCATAGCAGGAATAAAGTAAAGTCACCCACAGCTTTGATGCCCAGCCTGGAGGGCCAGAGCAATCACACAGCAAGCCACAGTCAGGAGGCTGAGACCCAGGTAGGATGCTGAAAAGTGCATCACTTCTCATTCTTCTTTCCCATTTCCTTTGATAAGGCTGTTGGCCCCACCCGTCCTACCACGCTCAGCCCCGTCACCTCTCTTTAGGAATGCACAGCACACACTCCAGCAGAGTGCGCCCCTTCAGTCTCATTTTGCCCCCGTATTGTGATCTCCATCCCTTCCCTTCTCCTCCTTATCCTTCTAGTATGTCTGTCTCTCATCATAATCCCAGAAGCCCAAATTGAAGCACATGGAGGAAACACTAGATCACATGGCAAGGAAAGAGGCAGCTTTCTGAACGTGTGTGGACCACAGAGCTGGAGAGTGGAAGCCAAGCACCGAGCCGAATCACACCCTCAGCAGCAACTTAAGGATATTCCCTTCACCCCCTGAGCACCTCCTTGAATAGACAGGAGACAGTGAAGACAGAAAGATTGTGCATTCTCTAGCGGGACTAGAGCCCACCAATGGACCCAGTTGCTTATTGACCACGCTTGACTCTGTTTTATGCTCGGCAGTACCCTCATTTCCTGAAGAGAGATGCCAACAAGCTGCAGATCATGTTGCAAAGGAGAAAGCGTTACAAGAACCGGACCATCTTGGGCTACAAGACCCTGGCCGTGGGCCTCATCAACATGGCAGAGGTGAGAGGAGCGCAGTCTCCAGCCTTTAAGTCAGAGAGCCTGAGAGAGTTGAACCCAGCAAACGATTTTCCCAGCCTGCTGGCTGTCTGTTTTATTTTATTTTACAAGTTCATTCTTTTATTGGAAATTTAGGGTATACCTCTTTTTATCAAGTACTTTCTCCCTCACAAAAAGTTTTTCTTTAATTTTTAAAAAATTTTCAAACTTAGGGAAAAGTTGTCAGAATAGTATGAAGAGTCCCCATATGCCTCCACCCAGATTCTTCGGTGTTAATGTGTTACCGCACTTGCCTTCTCTGTCTCTAGATTTCATGCATATTATTTTCTTTTCTGAACCATTGAGAGTAAGTTGCAGACATGATGCCCCATTACACATTAATACTACACTATGTTAATTTCCTAAATAAGAATACTCTCCAGGGCTGGCCCTGTGGCCAAGTGGTTAAGTTCACGTGCTCCGCTTCGGTGCCCAGGGTTTTGCTGGTTCAGATCCTGGGTGCAGACATGGCACCGCTCATCCAGCCATGTGCAGTCAGCATCCCACATGCCACAACCAGAGGCGCTCACAGCTAGAATATACAACTGTGTACAGGGGTGGGGGTGGGGGGTGCTTTGGGGAGAAGAAGAAGAAAAAAAAAACAGATTGGCAACAGATGTTAGCTCAGGTGCCAATCTTTAAAAAAAAGAAAGAAAAGAAACCTTCTGTCCGTAATTTAAAAAAAAAAAAAGAATACTCTCCTATGTAAGCACCATGCCACCAAAAGATCAGAACGTTAACATTGCTGTAAGATTACCATCTGACCTCAGTCACCATTCAGACTGTGCCAAGTGTCGAGTGTCTCCATGATGTCTTTACAGGCCCACGATTGAATCTGGGATTACGTCTTGCATTTAGTTGTCATATCTCTTTAGTCTCCTTCAATCTGCAACAGTCCCTCAGATTTTCCTTGTCTTTCATGCTCTTGACTTTTTTTTTTTTTTTTTTTTTTGCTGAGGAAGATTCACCCTGAGTTAACATCTGTTGCCAGTCTTCCTCTTTTTGCTTGAAGAAGATCTGCCCTGAGCTAACATCCATGCCAGTCTTCTTCTATTTTGTCTGTGGGTCGCCGCCACAGCATGGCCACCAACAAGTGCTCTATGTCCCTGCCCAGGAACCAAAGCTGGGCCACTGAAGCGGAATGCGCCAAACTTAACCACTAGGCCATGGGCGGGACCCCTTTGACATTTTTTAAGAGTACAGGTCTGTTACCACTTTATTGAATGTTCCTCAGTTTGGGTTTGTCCGATGTTTTCTGAAGATTAGATTCAGCTTATACATTTTTGGCAGAATTACCACAGAAGTAATACCATGTTCTTCTCAGTGCAACATAGGCAGCACTCCACGTTGATTTGTTTCATCGCTGGGTGAGGTTGACTTTCATTGCTTAGTTAAGGTGGTGTCTGCCAGGATTTCCAATAGAAAGTTAGTAAATATTTTGTACTTACCAATGAAAAAATATTTTATAGGAAAATGTTTTGAGACTATATAACAGTACTTTCCTCCTCCTATCTTCACCAACTAGTTTTAGCATCTGTGATTCTTGGGCTGAATCACTGATTGATGCTTGCCACACAGTGAGTTTCTTTTCCTTTCTTTTCTTTTCTTTATTTTAGTGAGGAAGATTGGCCCTGAACTAACATCTGTTGCCAATCTTCTGTTTTTTCCCCCCTCCTTGAAGCCCCACTACATAGTCGTTTTTCCTAGTTGTAAGTCATTGTAGTTCCTCTGTGTGGGACGCCGCCACAGCATGGCTTGATGAGCAGTGCCTTGTCTGCGCCCAGGATCCAAACTGGTGAGCCCCAGGCCACTGAAGAGGAGAACACAAACTTAACCACTTGGCCACTGCGCTGGCCCCGTCCACAGTGAATTTCTAATCTCACCATTCCTTCTATATTTGTTAGTTGGCTTTTGGTTGTAAGACAGAGCTCTCCCTTCTTCCCTACTTACTAATTGATTCATTTATTTGTATCAGTTATGGACCTATGGATTCCTGTTTAATTCAGTGGGGTTTAATCTGTTACTGTCATTTTTTTGGCTTGATGTTCAAATTATCTCAAATTTGGCCAGTGGGAGCCCCTTCAAACTGGTTCCTATATCCTTTTTGATATGTCCTATCACTCTTTACATACTTCTTTACTTTCTGGTACAAAATATTACAGGCTCATCTTGTATTTCCCCTGACGCAGCCTTGGAATGAACTGGTTCTCTTAAGAGCCCTGGTTCGTTTTAGTGGAGAATGGTATTTAGAAACCAAGATGTGGGTACTAGGAGTGCTCACTCTCCAACTGGGGTCTCATTGCTTCTACTCCCTCTCAGCTGACAGAGCTAGGAAACGTACGTGTGTGTGTGTATATATGTGTGTGTGCATATGCACTCATATATACATACACATCATATCTGTTTCCATATCTATATCTATCTGATCATGAGCTCACATCCAGTCAATTCCAATCCAGCACCATTGGGCTTATTCTAGCCTTCCCCTTTCCATATTTCTAATTCCCTTCTCCATCAGTTAGAAACCAGGCTCCCATTATCCTCAGTGCGTTTGCTCATTTGTGCACTTCCCATATATGTCAGGCAAATCCTCTCAGTCCTGACAAAGGGGAAAAAGAAAGGGGCCACAAGTCAGTTTCAAAACTCATTTCTGTGCTTTAGTACATTAAATAGGGGAAATTTTGTGGCCATACGTGAGATAGTCCCAGCCCATCCTCCTCTCGTCTTCTGGTTTTGTATCAGTGTGAGGGACTGGCGGGAGTGAAGTAGTGCGGATGCCGCGTTTTGCCAGCTGTGTCAAGCCCTTCTGCTTTCTCATGCACTGTAGGTCCTTTTCCTCATTGCCAGGCACACAGGTGACCACCATCCGCAGGCCGGCCCCACCTAGCCTGGCAAACTAGTTTCTCTGTGAAGGCCTTAAACTAAAATGGAGTCCTAGAGATTAGCAGTCGTTTTCAATCTCAGGCCTTGATTTTCGTCTTTAAACGCGTGGCCTGACTCGTGGCCGGCACTTCTGGAGACAGTTTCACAGTAAGACCTTGGAGGCGATAGAACAGTCGGCATGGATTTGGAAGGTCATGAGAAAGAAAATGCATTAGCAGAATGCCCTTTCCACTGGCATGCATATCTCTTTGGGTTTATGAAAATGGACAACTCAGTGGATCTCTCCGTAGTAAGGCGTTTCCACTGCCGCTCTGTCATCCTAGGTGATGCAGCATCCTAACGAGGGCGCTCTGGTGCTCGGCCTGCACAGCAACGTGAAGGATGTCTCTGTGCCTGTGGCAGAAATAAAGATCTACTCCCTCTCCAGCCAGCCCATTGACCATGAAGGAATCAAATCCAAGCTGTCTGGTAAGATGAATGCAGAGGCCCTGCAGGTCAAGAGGGAGCTCGTCACCTGATCTCCATCCTGGCGGAGCTGAACCAGGCAATGCCTAAAATCTTCCTAGGAAAGAGAAGTTAGAGATCCCTGAAAACGAAACATAGCCTGCCATGGCCCGGGCCCTCTCCTCTGCTCCAGCCGTGTTTCGCCCGAGCAGAGCCATGATTCCAGCCGATCAAAGTCTCTTAGGCCAGATCTTCCCATTTTGAAGTTATCTTACTAAGGTGTCTGTTTCCAGATCGTTCTCCTGATATTGACAATTATTCTGAGGAAGAGGAGGAGAGTTTCTCATCAGAACAGGAAGGCAGTGATGATCCATTGCACGGGCAGGTAACTTCCCACAGCCCCTCACAGGAAGTGTCTGAGAAGGAATTCAAGACCTTCCGGGGGTTTCCCAACCTCGTTCTCTCCCCCCTCCCACTTAGGACCTGTTCTATGAAGATGAGGAGCTGCGCAAAGTAAAGAAGACCCGGAGGAAACTCACCTCCACCTCTGCCATCACCAGGGTGAGCCACAGAGGTCTGGGGACTGTTTAGCTGAGAATTTCCATTTGGGGGTAGGATGGAAGCTTTTTAAATTCTGCACGTGGCCGCCCTCAAGGTTCTGATAACACCCCTGTGTATGTCCGCCACCACCTAATTGAGAATCACTGTCACAGAGAACCAGTGTCACCGACAGGGCTGTGTTATATTCTTCAGGTTATCTCAGGATAGAAGAAAGGTTGAAAAACCTTGTTTTAGCCTTCGGAACAGATAATGCTTCCTCAGGGAACAGAACACCTCAGACACCCTACCTTCCCTCTCCAGGTGCTTACTTCAGATGACGTGCTATCCACTGCGTAGATAAATCTGGTCCTCTCTTGGCATATTACCATTTTTAATCATTTGTTGAATTTACCCAGAAATAATAGGCTAGTACTTGGAACTGTGGGTTTGCTAAGGTTTAATTACATTAGATATAGTTCCTGCCTGAATGGATCCATAACCTTAGAGACCAAATGCCTTTGGATTGTGTCCCCTGCATAAGATTTCCTCAAGAGTCACTATTTTTGGTGAAATTAGAGTTCTGGACTGAGACACTTAGTACCTGAATTTTTGGGGTAATTTTGAATGATTTTGGAGTTCCTGTGCCAAAGTGTGGGAGAGTCAAAAGTGCTAGGAGCTTTTTGGAAGAGAAATTCACGGCTTCGTTTTTCCCTGGAGACATCCTGATACTCTCTAGTGCAGGGCTAGCCTCGGGACCCCAAGAGCAGAGAGTCCCGTCACCATCAGGAGGGAAAGAAATGTAGGCCAGACCTTCCGATGAGTCGTATCTGAGCCTGGCATTCTCCCATGAAACAATGCTGTCATCTCCCCAATCATCCTTAGGGATCACGGGGCTTCAATGTAAATCCTCAAGACTCTGGCCTTGATTTCCCCCATTGAATAATGACCAGAGAGCATGAGAACTGTTTCATTGTCCTGAGGTATCTAATCCTTGACAGGCTCTCCAAAATAGCCAGGTAAGGCGTGTCACCAGAGCCCCAAATGCCTCACCACCATTGTGCTCTGGTCAGGGGGGTAGGCTGGATGACCACCCTCTGTTGTAGCTCCTTCTACTAAGTTTTTCTTTTTCCTGCTCTGTAACCACAGAGAGGCCCCACCTTCTTCCCATAGTGTGTCCCCTGGAGCTTTGTGAATCACCCCTTCCTGTCATCTCCCCCACAGCTTCACTCAGTTATATGACCAGAGTTCGGAGCTTCTATTAATATCCACTCCCCTGAAGACTTTTTTTATTAGCTGCAGACACTTTGCAGTCAGATTTCCAGAGACTCAGTAATTGTTCCTTAATTTCTGTCTCCTTTTGTACACATGCATTCTTCTCCCCCAACCAAGAACACTTTGTTCTAGATACACTCATTGACGTGCTGGTCTCTGAGTACGTCTTATGCTTCTCTGTCACTGTGAGCTCACGTGTTTTTTCTCTGCTCTGAATGCCCTTTCCACCTTTGGAAGCCCTGCCCTTTCTTGAAGGCCTGGCTCCGTCTTACTTGCAAGTTAGCCTCTTCCATCCCCAGATGGCGAGTCTGTCATTCAGTCAGGAAGTACTTGGGCCGCAAGCTAGTCACTGTGCCTGGAGTTGGAGACATGGAGCTAGGAAGGGCCCAGTCCATGCTGTCAAGGAGCTCACAGTGTCTAGTGACACAGACATGTCTAAACAAGTGACTACAACGCAGTAGGATAGGTGCTAGAAGACGGAGCTTTGTGTAAGGGACAGCAGTGGCACTAGGGGAAAGTGACTGACTCTGAGCAGGAACCCCAGGAGTGCTTCACGGACGAGATGCTAAGAGATGGGTTTCTAAGGACAAACAGAACTTCACCAAGTGGATGCGAGGGGAATGTTTAGTCAAGGCAGAAGATACCGTGTCTAAAGGCCCAGAGGTGCACTGCAGCATGTGGCGTTTCACAGAACTGTAGCAGTTAGTTTCCGTTTGAGTATGGGGTGTGGGGGTTGAATGGTGAGATGAGGCTAGAGACAGGCAGACCCAGCCGTCAGACAGCCGTAGAGTTGACACTTAAGCTTTGTTCTCCAGGCACTGACGGCCGACATGAGTGGGGAGTGACATGATGAGATTTGCATTTGGAGTGATCACTGTGGACTCTGGAGCGAACAAGACTGGAAACTGACTGGGAGTGGGAGAGTGGGGGTGTCCGTGGTCCCAGAGGGATGTGAGGAGAAAGGCCTGGACGAAAGCAGTGGTGTTACAGGTGGAAAAGAGGGTAGGAGTTATCGAACACTGGGCTCTGGGGAGAAGGGAGGGGAGAGACTCCAGGTTCAGACCCGGGTGACTGGAGTGGTGATATCAGTAACCAGATAGGGAATACAAGGAGAAGATGACAAGTTCCGTTTTGGAAATGTTGAGTTTGAGGTCACTGTATACATACAGGTGGAAGTCACCCGTCTGCACCATGGATCTGGAGGACTAGAGACAGGGGTGAGCTGCAGATGCACATTTGGGCGTTAGCAGGACGTGGTGGTGGAGGGCCCAGGAGTTGATGAGCCCTCCTCCTTCCATCTACGCCCACAGCACTGGGAGCTGCCCCAGGATGAGGCACGCACGGGCCTGCTTCCCTGATAGTGTGACGTGCCAGAGGGTGGACACCGCATTCCCGTCGTTGTGTCCTCCCACGGTTCTTTACAAAAGTGGGCTCTCAATCACTCTCTGTTGACTTGACTTGATCACGTCCACGAGTGGGTGTTGTTTGAGAACTATTGTTCACTTTCTCCCTACAGCAACCGAACATCAAACAGAAGTTCGTGGCCCTCCTGAAGCGGTTTAAAGTTTCAGATGAGGTATGGCCCTTACTCCCAAGGTCGATGGTGAGTAGAGTTCCTGGAATTTCACCCTCGTTCCTGGGGTGCACTCTACGTTGCCCCTGGGAGTCAAGATTCTGGGACCCACCAAGTGAGAAGGCAGCAAAGAAGGGATTTAAACTACTTGAAAAGAGAAAGAAAGGCTTTACACGTGGCACCCAAGGTTTCATGGGATTCAGAGTAGGGGTAGCATGGTTATAGCAGCCAGCGTTAATATAAGCCTCTGGGATGGGGTATCAGAAACAAATCCAGTTCTCCTTGTTTAATTTTCCCTCCTATCCCCAGGGGAACATTGTGAGCAATAGCCTGTGAGGTGGGAGGGTCCTCAGTGGTCAGCCCTTGAGACACCAAGAACCGGCTGTTCGTGGAGGAGCAGTCTCCTCCTGGGCTCTGGCAGGCCTGGTGCCAGCTTTCACAGGCTTCTCTCTCACTGGACTGAAAAAGGGAGGGAGATGGAAATTGTCGAGAGAGATTTCTCTGTCCCTCTGTGGGCTGTAGAGGAAGGTAGGACCAGCCTGCACAGGGGCATGCCTCCCGGGTCTTCTGTGCCCGCTCTCTGGGAGAAGTGTGTTAGCTGTGCTTCCACGTTTCTTCCTGATGCCAGGTCCGTAGTGTGGAGTGTTAGGAAGGTACTGAGAGGGAAGGTGGCCTCACCGCACCCCTGCTCTCAGGATTGGATCACAGCAAGGACATCAAGGTCAGCCTGATGAGTGTAGAGCTATGGCTTGTCCGTTAAGGGGGACTGGTACGGGAGGCCAGTTGGTCCCCGTCCAGGAGGAAGAAGTTGCACGTCTGCCATAACTGTTAATAGAGGTAACCGCAAACTCAAAGATTTTTTCCCCCACAGGTTGGCTTTGGGCTGGAACATGTGTCCCGGGAGCAGATACGAGAGGTGGAAGAGGACTTGGATGAGCTGTATGATAGTCTGGAGATGTACAATCCCAGCGACAGTGGCCCTGAAATGGAGGAGACAGAGAGCATCCTTAGCACTCCGAAGCCCAAGCTCAAGTGAGTCCCACACCTGCTCTGTCAAGCGTCTCCCCGCACCTCTCCTCGCTAGGCCTGGCCGTCTCCTAGCCCCCTCCCTCACGTCCCCTCCCTCGCCAGGGCATCTTGGTTCTTCATCCTCGTTGAGCCTCCAGCTGTCCGCATAAAAATCATTGTTTTTGCCTCTTGCTGACAAAAGTCCTGAGAGGACTCTGCTGAAGTCCTTCGGCCCAGGCCCCTACTTGTCCAGCCTCTGCTGTGTCCTTCCTCACCGGGCATCCTTGAAGCCCAGGTCGTTGATCTTTCTGGAACACCAGCTCCACCCAGCTCTCCGTGAGCTGCTGTTCTGGGCCTGGGCGGGCACTGACCCTGGCTGTGCTTCTCCACCGCAGGCCCTTCTTTGAGGGGATGTCGCAGTCCAGCTCACAGACAGAGATTGGCAGCCTCAACAGCAAGGGCAGCCTCGGCAAAGACACCACCAGCCCTGTGAGCAAGACCAATGGCTATGGGGGCGGGGAGAGGGGCCAGGGGAGTGTGGGGCCTAACACTCTGGGCCCTCTGCTCTTGGCTCACTGGGGACCTCAGAAGAGTGGTCTCATCTTGTTTCAATCTGGTTGTCCTCATCTCAGTCCTACCTGGGAGCTTCGTTCTCTGAGGGCGTTGCTGTGGCTGCTTGGGTGTTATTTTTGACCTGTTCCCGCACGGCCTGTAGCCTTCCATCCCAGAACACTTGGTGCCTCAAAACCTCTCCCTCAGTGTCCGTTGCATGGTAGCGGGGAGGGTGGTATCTGGATAAGCAATTGCGCGTTTCAGGCTGGGGACAGAACAGGTGTAAAGGGGCAGGAAGCCCACAAGTTCTGTTCAGGAGGCAGTACGTAGGCTTCATTCATAGAGTGCCCTCAGAGAATTTAGTGAGCAGGTTCCCACTTTGCCTGGTGAGCAAGAGGAAGAAGGAGCTGTGTACCGTGGCCCCCCGAGAGCCCAGCATCACCCCTGCATCATGCTCTGACCGTACTTGGGCAGGCTGTCTCCCGGCAGTGGGTCAGAGTGGGAGCCCGACTGATGCTGTGCCTGCCTCAGGCCCTGGGGAGCTGTTCTTCCCCTCATTTACCACTAAAGGCACGAAGACAGTGGGCGTGATTTCAGTGCAGTTCATGGTTTGCTCTTGAAAGCACAATGTCTTTTCTGTAGATCAAAGAAACTGAATCCTTTCAGTCCTCCCGTTCTTGCCACTTTAACAGAGGGAGTACAAAACTCTCCCACCAAGTAGGTACTAATTGTGGGGAAATTATATGAAGCGAGTGAGGCACTCTGTCCGCTGAAAAGAACTGTTGTCTGTGGAACCGCTGCCACCTGCCCCAAGTGTCTGCAAACCCTCGGGCAGCTCAGGGGCTGCCTTACTGCCTGCTGCCACCAGGTGGGGCTGTTTCCCACCTAATCCCTCTTCCTGGTTAAGGCGCAGTTGGCAATCCAGCCCTAGAAGGGAGGCAGACACGGCATTAGTGAGGAAATGTGGAAGGGAAAACTGCAGCCCGCACCAGGAGTCCCTCCACAGAGAAACCTCAGGCTGCTCTTGCAGACGCTGCACTCACAGCAACTTTCCCCCAGGTTCAGGGGATCCGGAGCCAAGGAGGCCTCATTTTACTATTCTGTTTAGGATGTGGCTCGTAGCTGCTCTTTCTCACGGGGCTGCCAAATGGCCCTGCTAAATCGCCACTGTCCACGTGGACAGATCGTTGGCCACTGGAGCCCAATTCCATCTTAAATATAAATGTAAGGGATGATGGGACCTGGCCGAGGGAGGACTGTCTCCCAGTGTCCCAGGAGTGCAGTACAAGGGCTCTACTGTAACAAAATGCAGCTAAATTATTAACTGAGGTAATGCCCCAAAAGCACGAGCCCTAACACCTAACAAGGTGAATGCTCAATGCTAGGGATTGTTGTTATTAAATCGATAAGAGGTACTGTTTTATACTAATGAAGGTGTTTCTGAGTTGATAGAATTTGTCTGTCGGTTCTACTTTAGTCTCAGTTATATGGCTTACAAAATTTAGAGAGAAAAATCCCCTTAATGCTCTGAGCCTCAGGTGTCCTGTTTGTAACATAAAGGTACTGGCATAGAAGCCCAGTGAGCTCAAAAGTCAGTTGAGTATTAATCTTTATAATACGATGGCCTAAGGGTCCCTGTTTAGGCAGAACATTTGTTTGGGGTAGGGTAGGGCTGGGCTGAGAGCACGTGCTCTGGAGTCAGACTTCTGAGGATGACTCTTGACTCCACTCCACTGACTGTGTGGTCTGAGGCAGTTACCAGGCCGCCGTCTCCTCCTCCACAAAGCACGTGCCTTACAAGGCAGTGTGGCATTCCGCCGAGAGAATGCAGGTAAACCTCTAGCTTGGTGCTTGCCTGACGGGTGGCTTGAGTTACTGCACGGGGAGGCTGCAGTAAATGTACGCGCTGTTACTGTTATTATCTTCCCTTACAGCCATTTCCGTTCCGGACTCCCAAAATTGGTAGAATCTGGATGTCTTTTTAGAGTCCTTCAAATAATGGTTTCCTTGGCCAGATTTCAGACTCGCTTTGCTGCTTCTCTGTGATATTTCTATTTTGAAGAGCCCCATATGTCTTGCTGTGGGTGTGGAGCTTTGGAATCCTTTAGTATGAAAGGTACTTTGAGAACTGCACAGCGAGGCTGTGCTCTTACACCGAGAACTTCTGCATGTATTAGGGAAAGATGCCGAGACCATGCAGATGGAGGCAGGCGAGCACGCCCTGCCTGGTTCTTGTCCTCTCTTCCCTGATTTCCAAGCATTGTTATTTATTTTTCTTAATCATCCTTTTTTTCCCCCAAGTTTCAAGAGGATTGATCACTAAAAGCAAAAGGAATTTCTGCTGATACAAATTATTAGAGTTATTGCATTTTTCCCAAGACTTGGGCACACAGTAGCGACATAATTTATTTCTGCAAGCTGATGACAATAGGCGCTGACAGTGCTTCAGTCCGGGTGGCCAAGAGCTGTTGACTTTCAGCCAAGACTACCTGCTGCTAGAAGTCGCCATTTCCATGGCACTGAAAATGTGGCGTTAGAGACCAGTACTTGACAAGAATCAGAGCCTAAAATGTTAGCCCACTCTGCCCTTCCTCCCCCCCCCCCCCCCACACACACAGAGGCGTGTGCGCTCTGCAGAGCCAGCATCGCCCCACAGCACAGTGCTTCAGCCTGCGGGCATCTGCCTCCAGGCCACACAATTAGGCAGACTCAGCTACTGCGCTGCCGGTGTTCCAGGGTCCTGGGGTGAGGAAAGCCCTCAGTATTTACAGGAGCAGGAATAGGAACTTGGAGAATCAGGAGTCTGCTGGGATCAACTGGAACATCTAGATGAGTCAGCGAGTAGCTGGCAGGTGCCCTCCAACCCCAGTGCAAGCTGCAGGTCTTATCAGATCTTGCAACTTTGCCATGGAAACAATGCTGTGGCTGTCATAGGGCTTGACAACAGGGCATGCTACTTGCAAACCTTCTAACAGAAGGGCCGTATTGCCCCAATTCATTCTCTTTAAAACATGTTTAATTCATTTGTCATACTGAGATCCGAAATTGAGCGAAATCATCTTCAGCCTTATGTCTGACCAGGACTTCTCCATGATTGTAGACCCTGTTAACATTGGTTATTCATATAGACAATGTGTAAATGAACTAGCTGTGCAATCTGGAGGCAACCTATCGTGTGTGGCTCTGAGCCAGAGCATCTCAAGATCTGGAGCCACAAGGTCGGGTTCGAGGACGTTGGGTTAGTCTTCTTGCATGACTTAGAGCAGTGGTTCTCAGCCAGGGATGACTTTTGCCTCCTGAGGAGCATTTGGCAATGACTGGAGACATTTTTGGTTGTCCCAAGTGGGGAGGGGTAAGGGGCTGCTACTGACATCTTAGTGGGTAGAAGCCAGAATGCTGCTGAACATCCTGCGCTGCACAGGACAACCCCCCGCAGTAGAGAGGGATGTGGCACAAAGTGTCAGTAGTGCTGAGATGGAGAAACCCTGGTTCAGAGTACAACACGGGCCTGCTCTTGTGAGCCTTGTTCATTAGTTTGCCAAGTGACCCCTTGAGCTTATTATTATTAGCCTGATATTTCCCAGTCCTATATAATTTACTCAGAGAGAGGACTTTGAGTAATTGGGAGGAAGTGGGACATCCTTGACCTTTTCTGACTCCCTGGTTCCGCGTAAGAACTAAAGAGATTCACTGAGGCCAATACCTTCCCTTTGTCTGAGACCCACAACCCTCAATTGCTCATGACTTTGACAGTGGTGCCAGCACAGCCTGAAGCAATATTAGCAAATATGAAACATCTGGTTGTGTATCTATACTTGCAAGGTACATGTTTAATATTTATGAGAAATACTAGTAAGAGATGTGGACAAAGGGAGAATTAATTCACACCTAAATGGCTTAACATTGGGTGTCTTTTTGCTTAGTATATTCTGTTTGAGGGTTTTCTAGATGTTTCTGCCAAGCAAAAAGCATTTGGCTAGCATGGATGTCTTTAGTCTCAAAATCAAAGACCTGAACTATAAGATCCTCCTTTCTTCTCAGCAACTTCTGACAAGCAGAAGAGGCTCCGAATGTCCCTCCTGGGCAGTGGTGTTTACCGAATCCAGGGTCAGGACTTTGTGGATCCCAGACAAAGCCATCTCTTTCCTAGGGACATCTTGTGAGAGTAAGAATTTCTGGGTTCCCCAACTCATGTGTTACTGATGTAATGATTACAAAAATACCTGACCCTTCTGAAGCTTAGTTTTCACAAAAATATACCCCTTATAAGATGAAAATCCCAAAGATTTGGTGAGGTCTTCAGATTAACTGAAAATATTTTAAGCTTCTTAGGGACCCAGAAAACAAGTTGGAGTGGTAGTTATTTGGATTGGTGATGACTAATTATTGTGATTTTTGCAGATGGAATTGGCTGCTCTAGAAAAAGTCAAATCTGCTTGGATTAAAAATCAAGATGACAGCTTGACTGAAACAGACACTCTGGTATGTATGGTTCAGCCTCCCGTTTCAGCATTTAAAGTAGTTTTTGCACCTTTAGAAATAAAGGCAAAAAGACCCTCAGGGCCACCCTGGAAATTTTGCCTAAGTCTGTGGACTTGTGAATGTCCTTCAGTCTCTTTCTCCTGAGATCCTTTCCCATGGAATGTAACCTACTCTGGAGACCAATTATTCCCCAAATTAGCTAACCGGAAGTGTCCTCATTCTGCCCTTTAATTAGACCTAGTCAAATGCTCATTTGGATAATTTCTCACTATCTGTTACCCTCATTTACTTCTGAGAGACGACGACCAGTATCTTCATCTGAAAAACCCTCCCTTCCTCCAGTGGTGTTCTTCCAATGGCCAGGCAGCCCACAACATTAGAGCTCCACGTGATTGCTGGTCACCTCCTTTCTCTGAGAGATGTTGGAGCTGCCCAGGAGTGCAGGCCAAGCCCTAGTGAAATTGAATGAATTGGCTGGGGTGCCCAATTTAATTAAAAATTGAATTCCACACACATTTACTATGCAACTACACGTGCTGAGCACTGAAGGTGCCAAGATGAGAATACCATGGTCTCTGCCATCAAGACGCCACCCTCTAGGGGGAAAGCCAGCCTGTGCTCACCTGGTGCAGAGGCTCTCTGGAGGCCCAGGGAAGGACAGAGGGATTCCGGCTGCCGAGGGAGGGCATCGGAGCTGGGTTTTGCAGGGTGTGCCAGAGTTCATCCAGTGGGACTAGAGGCTGGGCACAGCAGGTTGGGGGGAGCAGAGAACTTCACCTAAGACCATCGGGGGGTGTGCTGTGCCTCAGCCTCGCAGAGAGTTCAAGGAAGAATTATTCTAAGCTTAGATTTCCTATAGTAAATAATGCAGCACTAAAGACCTGGTGTATGACAAATCATTAGACCTGACTCGAGATTAATTTAGTTCATAGAAATCTGAATAGCCAGCTTCCACTCTTGCCTCACTTTGGTCCGTACTGCACAGTGGTCATTTCAAAGTGAAATTCCAGTCATGCTGCTTCCTGAGTAAAACTCGCTCCTTCTCACCTGGAGAGGCTGGATCATCGGTCCAGGTTTGCATGTCTACAGATAGCTCGTAAATGTGGAGGACAGACCGAATAACAGGAGGCAGCGCCCAGCACAGTGGGTGCACGCAGTTGAATCAATCAGTAACAGTGTCCTCTTCGGGCGCGGTAGGAGTTTTAGAGCCACGTGCTTCCAGGAAGAGAGACCTATTGATTTGCTCTCTTCTCGTGACGGTGATGGGCCCTGGCAGGACTCCACGAGGCTTCTGGGTGGTCACTGAGTGAGAAGTTACCCTCGGTGCTTCCTTTCCCCGTGGCAGGAAATCACTGACCAGGACATGTTTGGAGACGTGAGCACAAGTCTGGTTGTGCCAGAGAAAGTCAAAACCCCCATGAAGTCCAGCAAAACGGATGTCCACGGCTCTGCCTCTCCCAGGTACTCGAGATTGGAAGGAGCTCCTAGAACGTGGGGTAGAACTGAGGAAGCCGAGCTGATGGTACGAGGCTGCAACCACACTTAGCATAGGCTTGCAGCCTAGGGAGGAGCAGGCTGGCAGTGGCTCCAGGCTGGAGGGCCTGTGTAACCACCTCCTTCCCACATCTCTGGCAGCAAAGTGGACGGGGTGCACACCCCGCGGCAGAAGAGGAGCACCCCCCTGAAGGAGCGGCAGCTCTCCAAGCCCCTGAGTGAGAGGACCAACAGCTCCGACAGCGAGCGGTCCCCCGACCTGGGCCACAGCACACAGGTACACTGTCCCCACTCGAGGCCAGGAGCCTCTGTGCCTCCCTGGACCGTGGTTTCCGTTTTGTCATCTTCCTTGTTAGTTAGATGGAGAGGAAAGAAAGAATACTTTGAAATGCTCTGAATCAAAGTCTTGAAGACAGACCTAAATCAGAGAAATCTCACGTACGTGTTGTTTGCTTCTAGTGTGTAACTGGCTTCAGTGTTGATTTGTGGGGAATGGGGAAGGGAGCAGAGATGCCAGCCAGCATTGTCCCAGCCCCAAGTGGCAATTCCACCCCTTCTGGTTTGTTCTGCCTCCCTCAGACGTTAGTCTGGAGATTGTGTGGGGAATCAGCTGTTCTAGAGGATGGCAGCCGTTAAAATCTCATCGGACGCCACCAGCCTGACCTCTGATACCTTTAGTACTGTGGTGGGCCGCTTACTGTCATTTCAGGCTGGCACATCAACAATATTAAAATATTTTGATCGAAAGACCCGAGAGTGGGCTGGAATAGACACGCAGAAGAAACTGGACTTGGGGAAGTGTGTTCTCCTTTTGAAGGCCAGCGGTTTCAGGGGCCTGGAGAAGGAACCTCTCTAAACTGACGTCCCTCACAGGATGACTATTCTTGTAGAGTTAACAGCAAGCCTCTTCCTTTACCTCATAAATATCATTGAGAGGAAGGTTTGTGTCAGTTTGTGTGGCTTCCTGAGTTTGACGCTATTACATAGCTGAACATAAACCAGAGACTAGAATATCCCAGTGCCTGGGGCGAGGTATTGTCCTTATTGTTAATCACTGTTTCTGAAAGGCCTTTTGTTCCCTGTGACAGGAGGGCTCCCCACACAGCGCTCATTGCCGGTCTCATTAGTTCTCTCCCCATTGCCCTCATTCTCATTTCTGTGAGCACCTGCTGGCCATTGTCCCCCTCCTCCTCTCCTGCTCCTTCCTGGCGGCTCTCCTGCTCTCCCTGCATCACTGCCCTTCGTGGGACGCGGCTGCGTCTCCAGCTCTGTCTGCCCTCGCTCTGCCAGGCCCACCGCTGTGGCTTTGTTCCTGGTGCCGGAGAGTGTTCTCTGAGGACCCTGCGTATTCTTTCTCCTCCTCCTTTCCATTCTGGTCTGGCCGGTGGGATACTGGGTCTCCTCCACAGAGGCCTAGGGTCCTTCTCCCTCAATGCTCTAGGAATTCTTTACCCTAGTCCACCTAGCCCCACCCTCAGGCTCCCGGGGGACTGCCTGACAGACACTTTTGTCCCTGCAGATTCCACGAAAGGTGGTATATGACCAACTGAATCAGATCCTGGTGTCAGATGCAGCCCTCCCAGAAAATGTCATCCTCGTAAACACCGCCGATTGGCAGGGCCAGGTAAAGCACTGAGGTGGCAGGGCTGGGGAGGAGAGGTTCTGGGGAGCAAGAGACCCCCTGGAGTGTGTGATCTGAAAGGAAGGGCATGGGAAGATAGGAAAAGCATCCCCGGGGCCGGCCCAGTGGCTCAGCGGTTAAGTTCGCACGTTCCGCTTTGGCGGCCCGGGTTCCCCAATTCAGATCCTGGGTGTGGACATGGTACCCCTCGGCAAGCCATGCTGTGGTAGGCGTCCCACATATAAAGTAGAGGAAGATTGGGGCTGGCCCCGTGGCCGAGTGGTTAAGTTCGTGTGCTCCGCTGCAGGCGGCCCAGTGTTTCATTGGTTCGAATCCTGGGCGCGGACATGGCACTGCTCATCAAACCACGCTGAGGCAGCGTCCCACATGCCACAACTAGAAGGACCCACAACGAAGACTACACAACTATGTACTGGGGGGCTTTGGGGAGAAAAAGGAAAAAGTAAAATCTAAAAAAAAAAAAAAAAAAGTAGAGGAAGATAGGCACGGATGTTAGCTCAGGGCCAGCCTTCCTCAGCAAAAAGAGGAGGATTGGCAGCAGTTAGCTCAGGGCTAACCTTCCTGGGGAAAAAAAAAAAGGAAAAGGATCCCCGTATTTCAGGCCCCTCCTTCCCTGAACTGAGCTGATAGCTCTGGGCTCTGGTCCCAGTTCTTTCATCTCCCAGCATATAGGGCCTTAAGTCACTAACTCTGTACTAAATCTCTGTACCTCAGTTTCCTCATCTGTGAAAAAGCAACAATATTATCTATCCTGCCCTCCTTCCAGGGTGGTTCTATGTATCAGGTAGCATGATGGAAGGAAGGTGCCTTGAGAAGTACAAAATGCTGTCAGATGCCAGAGCTTGCCACTACTTTCCACAAAGGCAGTTCAGAAGGGGCAGAGCAAGCTGCCTGCTCCCACTCACCACTGTCGCCCGGTTAGATCCTGGTGCCAGAATCCCACTGCCCCAGTGGCCCCACCACCTGGAGGGTGGGCTACAGAGGTGACATTAGATCTAAAGATTCCTGAGCCTCAGGCTACATGGGGTCTCACTCCACCTTCTCCTCACTGGCAGCCAGAAACCTGACCTTTGCCCAGCTGTGGTCAAAAGGAGGAGGACAGGGCCCTGCAGCTTGGTCTGGGCCTTGCCTGGCCTCTTGGCACCTGTGGGGGAGCAGCGCCCCTGCTGTGGCCCTCACCTCTGTCCCTGCCCCTCTCCCTCCCTGCCCCCTAGTACGTGGCAGAGCTGCTCCAGGACCAGCGGAAGCCTGTCGTGTGCACCTGCTCCACTGTGGAGGTCCAGGCCGTGCTGTCCGCTCTGCTCACCCGTATCCAGCGCTAGTAAGGGCTTGGCTTCTCTCCCGCCCTTTGGGGTTCCCTCTGACCTCATCCTCCCACCCTGCCTTCCAAGCATCAACAGGACCTCCTGGCTTCATCAGACCGGGAATCCGTGGCCCGTGCTTGGTGCTCTGATGTCCCAGAGGATCAGGCATGAAAATATCACCTTCCTGCCCTCCCCGCCTCCCCACCGGGACTCTGCCACACCTGGCCTTGCCTCATCCTCTTCTTAAACTCATGGTGGAGAAGGCCAGGAGGGGAGAATCCAGGGTTTTACACGGACCTTTTACTCCCCTCCCTATGAGTGTACCACGCTGCTTGGCGTCCAGAGTCAGGGCCTTCCCTTCCCAGAAGGGCCCCAAGTCCCTGCCTGTGGGAAGGAGACATGCTCACACCCACTGCTGACCCAGGAGCTCTGCTGACTTGTCTCCCCGTTAGCCTCAGCCACTTCTAATTCTGTCTTCCTTCTAGACAATTACCTGCCCCCTCTGATCCTGGACTTCCCTCTTAATTGCAAAAACACTGGTTTATTGCCTCTGTATTATTTTGTTTATTGGTTTGTTTCTCCCCTGTGGGTTGTTGAGATCAAGTAAAGTCCGAGCTCAGGGCCCTCTGAGCAGGATGCTGGTGAACCTCCTGAATGTGGCGTGACTGTCCCCTTCTCCCCAGCTGCAACTGCAACTCCGCCATGCCGCGGCCGGTGAAGGTGGCAGCCGTAGGAGGCCAGAGCTACCTGAGCTCCATCCTCCGGTTCTTTGTCAAGTCGCTGGCCAGCAAGACCTCCGACTGGCTTGGCTACATGCGCTTTCTCATCATCCCCCTTGGTAAAGATGCGGCAGATCCCACTCCTGAAGCAAGATGGTGGCATTGGGTCCTAGGAAGGGATAGTCAGGGAGCCCAAAGGCCAGGGCCATCATTCCATCCCAAACCAGCTCACCTTCTTTGGTTTTTGTCCAACAGGTTCCCACCCTGTAGCCAAATACTTGGGCTCAGTTGACAGTAGATATGGCAGTACCTTCCTTGACTCCAGCTGGAGAGATCTGTTCAGTCGCTCAGAGCCCCCAGTGTCAGGTAATGGCCCCTGTGAGGGATTGAGATACAATGTCGCCTGATTGGTGGAGAGCCAGCCTTGGCTGAAGGAGGGGGTCGGGGAGCATGCTGCTTTTCCTCCCTGTGGCTCGAACCCTCCCAGTCCCTTTGCATGTTCGTGTTTGCAGTGCAGCCCTTCCACCTTGGATGTTTTCAGTTCATACTATTTACTCCGCTCCTGTACATCTAGAAATACAGAGGGCTAAGAGCGGGCACATCTAGCTGCCAAGATCAAATATAAGAAGCAGAGAATAGTTCCTAGGCGGGCTGTTGATAAATGAATAACCCTGCACCGTGTCTCTCCCCGAGGTACGGAGTGAAGGCAGCCAGGAATAGAGAGGGCTTGAGCTCTGCAAGGCTGAGAGGTGCTACATGCGTCAACAGACCTTGGAGGAAGTGAGGGGCAGAGGTGGGGGGGGGCTTCCTCTAGGTCACAGGAGGCCGGGGCGTGACGAGCCTGGGAAAGGCTTCGAGGGAGAGGATGGCGCCGTGGCTCATGATTCCTTAGATTCAAAACCAGCAGATCGTCGGAAACTTTCTCTGCCTCGGCTCCTAGTGTCTCCTGATGGGTCTCAAGAAGGGGGCGCTCTCAGAGGGTTTTTCAGTTTGCCTGCTGAAATAGCTCGGCCGTTCTCTCTTGGCTTCTCTGCAGAGCAACTGGACGTGGTGGGGCGGGTGATGCAGTATGTCAATGGGGCAGGCGTGACGCACCAGCTTCCTGTGGCTGAAGCCATGCTGACCTGCAGGCATAAGTTGTAAGTTTGACTTTGAGAGATTTCTTAAAAATAGGTTGGGTGGGCTAGATAAATCTTGAGTTTTCTTTGCTTTTTCACATTTTCCTTCTCCCCACCCCATTTCCCTGTGTAGGAACCAGACAGAATATGAGAGACAGTGTTTTTTACTGCCTCCCATCCTGGCCCTCCTTTCCTTGCCCTGGGCCTCCCCACCCGTATGGGCACCCCCTCAGTACAGAGAAGCCCACCCGAGGGACTGAAATTCCGACATGGGAGCAGGGAGTGTCATGTGCAGAATCAGGTCTTTTGCCTCCATTTGGTGGCTCCTTGTACCACCCTGAGATGTGATGGGAAGATGTCATGTAGTGTCTGGACTCCTTGAAGCCACAGTAAACTGTGAAAAGCTTATGTGCCCGCTCCCCACGCAGTCTCACCCGCTAACTCGAAGGCTTTCCTGTTTCCCCCAACAGCCCTGATGAAGACTCTTATCAGAAATTCATCCCCTTCATTGGCGTGAGTACTGACTCCCCTCCTCTATACCCCATTCTTCCTGTCCTCCCCCAGCACACACACAAATAAGACTCATCTAGACGGTAGCTCTCCTCCGGAGGCGATTTTGCCCCCAGGGGACATCTGGCAATGTCTGGAGACATTTTTGGTTGTCAACAACTGGGAGTGGAGATGCTACTGGCATGGAGTGGGTAGAGACCACGGATGCTGCTAAACATTGTGTGGTGCGCAGGACAGCCCCCACAACAGGGAACGGTGCGGCGCAGAACGACAGCAGTGCCGAGGTGGAGAAATGCTGGGCTAGGACGTGTTCTGAGCTGTTCCTCTCAGTGTCCTCCTTCCCCACATCACGAACCATCACTGGTATCTCGTACTTCCTACACCGGGCCCTGAACTGGGTGCTTCGGCCTAGGGAGTGGTGTCCAGAGCATAGCTTCTCCAGGCTTCAGGGAAGAGAAAGCTGCCTTGGAAATACTGACAGATGACATTCTGAAGAGAAGTCCGAGAACTAGGTGTTTCTGTCTTCAGCTCGGAGGGTCCTCTGAGAGAAAGGGCTTCTCCCTTCCCTCCTGTTTGCTCGAGGGGAGTCTCTAGATGAGTGGATTTTGAAAAGAAAGGGAAAACCTCCCGGACGTCTTTGGTGTCAGGTGGTACTGGCCTTTGTTTCATTTAGTGGTAGCTGGGCCACAAGGCAGAGACCGACCTGGAGAAGGAGCCTGGAGGGGACAGAGCTGACACCCTGCCGGGGCCAAAGCCCAGCACAGAGGCGTGACTGAAAACTCAGGTTTCCATTGAGGAGACTCGAATTTCCCTTCCCAATCAGCTCAGATCTTTTCCTACAGTCTCCTTGAGGATCCCTCCTAGCTTCTGAGGGGGAAGGGGCATGTGCAGGTGTGGGCCAGCCCCCTTCCGTCTCTGCTCTCTGCTTGTCCCAGATTCTAGATGTCTGGAGTCATCTTGGGAGATGACTGCGCCTGGGGAAATTCAGTAGTCTGTTCCCAGGCCCTGCAAAGCCTCCCGCCGGGCTGGGCCAGTCGGTCCCCGTTAGTCCCTCAGACCGCTCCCATAGCCATGTTGGAGGGCCTGGACTGTGGCCCATAGCCTGGGCCAGTGGTTTGACTCATGTCTTCGTGGAGCTGGGGGATCTTCAGGGAGCTGTGGGTCGCTGCCCGCTCTGGCCTGCAGCTGAGAGAGAGAGAGAAAAAAAAATTTTGAATTCAAACAAATAAACAAAGGAGCCTCATGCAGCACCAAGGGGAGAGGGGGAGTCATATCCAGGAAGTTCCAAGCGTCGATGTGTTACTTTCTGGGAACTAAAAGAAGGCTGCGTAGAGAATTTGAGACAAACTTTAATGAATGGCAGTGTCGTGCTCTGAGCAGCCTCGAAGGAATCGTGTGTGCGTGATCGCCACTCCATGCCAGTCCCCAGGGTCCAGCTTCCGTGACTCCCAGCTCTGCTGCACCTCTGCCAGGTGCTGGGACCCAGGCCTGCCAGTTCACAGGACTTCACCTGTCACTTCAAGCCACAGCCATGACATTCAAATAGTCTGTCTCTAGCTGTGCCCTTTGCTGGCCACTGGAGGGCCCCCTCTCCTTCCCAGAATTCTCTATAAGGGATCTAAAATTCTCTGGGGAGCTGAAATCAACACCACTGCCTCGGGGGTGGGTGCCTGGGACCCCCTCCTCACTGGTATTCCTCCAGAATCCGGGGGCTGGTCTGAGCACGTCAGCGCACTCACTTAGTTTGGTGAGGCGGGCGTCGAGTGCCTCCCCGCGACACTGCCAGCTTCCTGGGCTGTCTCACAGGGGCTCTTCATTTCCCTCTCTGACACGAGAGGGTGGCCTCCCGCTCGTGTGATCCTAGAAGAGATGAGATCAGGATGCCAAAATGGTTCCTGCCCTCAAGGTGGCTTTGCCCTCATCCCCGGAGAAGAGCCGCAAGATCCCCTGTGGCCCCCTCGGTGTTTGGAACTGGGTTTTTTCACGTCTCTTAAAGATCTGGGCTGCTCTGGCTCTGCAAAGGTTTCAAAGCCTGTGATCAAACACTGTGTAGTAAGGGCTGTTGTGGTCGGCCATCTGCTTCCAGTCGGATCAGGTGTCCAGCTGGGTGAGAGGACTAAGGCTGTGTCTCTTCTCCCCTCCCAGGTGGTGAAGGTGGGTCTGGTCGAAGACTCTCCTTCCACTGCAGGTGAGCCCGGGGCCCTGTGCCTCTGTGAAGTGAGGGTGGTGCCTTCTGGCCTCCTCTCTGTCTGGCAGCCAGAAGGTGAAGGCCTTGGCGCCCTGGGTTAAGTCAGAGTTGAGCAGGAAGACGGGGCGCTCTCTCCCCCCAGTTGAAGCAGCAGCAGGGGTGAGGGGAAGAGTGGAAGGCCCGGAGGAGAGCAAGGCTGCAGCTGAGACGGGCTCCTTGACTCCTTGCCACCAACAGGTCAGGGGTGGCTTCCTCTGGCCGACTGTGTTTTCTCCACCGTGACAGGCGACGGAGACGACTCGCCTGTGGTCAGCCTTACCGTGCCCTCCACATCACCGCCCTCCAGCTCGGGCCTGAGCCGAGACGCTACGGCCACGCCTCCTTCCTCCCCGTCCATGAGCAGTGCCCTCGCCGTTGTGGGGTAAGGCTCCCCTGTGCCTGTCTTTGCTGCCATGCCCTCCATCGGAGCCCAGGACCCTAGGCTTCCCTGCCGCCGTGGCATTGTAGAATAGTGACAAGCACGCTGGGTTTAGAGAGGAGAATCGTGGTGAGAACAGTGGCCCTGGAATTCAGAGACTTAGGTCACTGGCCAGGCAAGTCATCGACCAGCTCTGTAAAATGGAGGATACTGTCTGCCTGCCCGTCTCACGGTTATAGGGTTGGACGAGACAAAGGGCAGAGAGCCCGCATAGCCTGTAAAGTGCTCTGCACGTATCTCGCTGGGGGACACATGGGAGTCGGACGCACCTGGGTTCGAGGTGTTGGTTCTGTGTTATGTCTGCTGTATGAGCCTGTGTGAAAGAACAAACTATCGAATGACGCCTCTTAAAGCATGGTAAAGGGAGACCGTTCAAGGTGGGCACTACCGCAACAGGGGCAGGGGCCACTGCAGTGGGCCTTCGCCGTCGGGGGAGCGATTGGGCCCAACTCCAAATACAGCGAGAGCAATGGGGATTTCTAGCCATGGCGCAGGGTCGGGGGCGGTGGATGGACATAGCTGAGACGAAACCTCAGGGCTCAGGGGATTCTGGCTAAACTGACCTGACAGGATTCCTGCCGAAGACAGGCCAGGGCCTCAGATGTCTCCTGTCTGACGGGGGTGGTGGGGCGAGGACCCCGTTCAGATATCCAGGGAGATCGGACATGAAGGGTGGGATTGTTGCTAACACTGGATTTTTCAAGGATGTGCACAGGTGAGAAGGTTCAGGAGCCTGACCGATGTTGGGTCAAGGATCTTTGTCCCTTGGGCAAGTTACTAAGCTTCCTTTCTGACGTCTGTGAAAGTGGAGGTGAAGTAGCCACGGCACAGTTTTGTCGTGAGGCGTGAGTGGGAGCAGGTGTGGCAGTGCCTGGCACACGGAGGTGTCGCCTGCTTTTGTGCCTTCAGTCTGTCCATCAGTGCGGCGGAGCTGTCGCGGGGAGTGAGACGGGCAGCGCGCTGTCCTGGGGCTCAGGCTCCTGGGCCTCGGCAGCGCTGCGGAAGCAGTGAAGAAATTCAGACTGTGTAGACGGCAGTAAGTGCTGTGAAAAACCAGGGGGTTTGAAGGGAGAGGGGATTTCTTTAGGATCTAAAATATCCAAAGTTTAGATCGAGTGGGCAGGGACGCCTCCCTGGGGAGGCAGCTCTCACGCTGAGGCCAGAGGCAGGCTGGAGCCGCCCCAAGGGAGGCTGGAGCCGCCTGCCCGCAGGGAATCCCAGGGGAGCAAGCTCGGGGGTGGGAAAGAGCAGGGCCTGTGTCAGGAAAAGGAGCTCCTGTGCCTCCTTCCTCCCCATTCCCCTTCTTCTGCCTTCGCCTCCTTCTCTTTCTGCTGTGATGGTCGTTGAGTAGCAGGGAAGGTAGGCGCTGGCTGGTGGCTTTTCCAGAACCATCACTGACAGTGTCCTGGTCCCTGAAGAAGATGAAGTATTCTCGGGTGGTGAGAGGCCTGCCTTGGAGCTCGAATTCCAACCCCATCCTCCCTTGCCCTCCCGTCCCCTGTCACTTCCCTTCGTGGTCTTCTGCTGACTTGCCGAAGGGACAGTGCCAGGAAGGGAGGAAATCCCACACAGCCAGTTATGCCCCAGTGGCCTCACAGTTCCAGGCTTCCCCGGGGACCTGGGGACCAGCCCTTTACCTCGACCTCCTTTCCTGTCCAGTTTAAGCTTGTTTTTAATGGAACTGCTGAAACCAGGCAGATAGAGAAACGTCAGATGACTTTGTAGCCTGTGTACCTATTGTGTCTGACACCTCCTTTCAAGAAAACATCAGCTCTTTTTCCCCTTGGAGCTAAAATTATCCCTGGGCTAGAAGTGCCATAAATAAGAGAAAGTCGCAGGTCAGCATCCATTGGCTCTCCTGGGGCGGCGCTGCTCTGGAGCTGCCAAGGTGTCCGCCTCTGCCCCACTTCATCTCCGGCCCTTGGCTGGGTTTGCCAGGGCTCTGCTTGCTGGGTGTGTGCACACGTGTGCAAGTGTGCGTGTGTGTATGTGCACACACACTTCCTTCATAACGCTTCCTCCCTCTCTGCCTGCCTCGTCCCCCCAGGACTTTTTATTTGCTTCTCTCATGGTGACTCGGGTCTTTACCCTCTCCTGGCTTTGTCCTCAGATATCTTGACCCTCCACTCCCACACGAACCAGTCTGTGCGACTAGAGGGAACGAGGAGTCACTTAGCCAGCCACCTCCTCTCGCCCTCCCAGAGCCTCGGGGGTCCCCTCTCCACCCCCTGTGTGGCATGCAGTAGGGAACTGAGCGCAGAGCACCTCTCCATTATTATTCCCCTTCTCCAGGAGCCCCAACAGCCCATATGGGGATGTGATTGGCCTCCAGGTGGACTACTGGCTGGGCCACCCTGGGGAGCGGAGGAGGGAAGGTGACAAGAGGGACGCCAGCTCCAAGAACACCCTCAAGAGTGTTTTCCGCTCAGTGCAGGTGTCCCGCCTGCCGCATGGTGGGGAGGCCCAGCTTTCCGGCACCATGGCAATGACTGTGGTTACCAAAGAGAAGAACAAGAAAGGTGAGTGACCTCTGAGGCCGGGGACAGTCAGGGCCACCAGCCCCCCCGTCTCCTCTCTCAGGGCCACCAGCCCCCCCGTCTCCTCTCTCAGGGTCACCAGCCCTCCCCGTCTCCTCTCTCAGGGTCTGGGACAGAATCTGCTTCTGGGAAACCTTGGATGAGGGCAAAGCAGCACATGGATCATGTGGTCCAGTCTAGGGTCCCGCGGGGGTCCTGTCTCACCTGTGGGACAAAGCCATTCCTGCTGTAATGAAGGAAACTGAAGTCCCCAGTGAGTCACTGGTCCCTGCCTGCTGAGCGTCAGCACCTTAGGGGCCCAGGCAGTTAGCACTGCCACAACGAAAGAAGTCTTTCCAGCCACTGCCCTCAGGGGTGGACTGTGTGGCAGAGGAGGACATCTCCATGCCACATCACCAAGGTCACCATGGCCCCATGGATCAGAGCGTTTGCACCCAACCCTGGAGGCCACTCAAGCCTTTGTGAGCAAAAGGGCATGTAGTTGCTTTCTAAGAATTAAAGGGAATACAGCCCATTCCGGATAAGAGGCGTGGCTTCAGGCAGCAGAGGGAGAGTTGGGGGTCCTGTGCTCTGGGCGAGTGAGGCAGGAATCCCCACACCCAGGCCATGCTGGGGCACTGCTTGCCACTGTCGGTTGCACTTGTAAACCCACAGATCTGGCTGTGCATCTGCCCCACAGGCAGGCCGGGGGGGGCTCTCAGGCCCCCACAGCCCCCCAGCTCTCAGGAAGTGGGCTTCCTCTAGCTGCTGGCCTCTCCCTCCTCCCGGCACTCCCAAAGCAGCTGGGCCTCTTTCTGTTCGTGCCTCTGCTCCACAGGGGCACCTGGGGGGCAGGCAGGGCTGTATCAGGCCTGCAGCCAAACCTGCGACTGCACCCCAGAGGCTTGCCTAGGGTGGGCCTCTCAGGTCGGCAGGGCCCTCCTTCTTTCCTCTTCCTGGGTGGGAGGGGAACGAGGGGCGCTTACGCCGATGTCCCCATCCCCAGGCAGAGCTAGTACACACACTGCTGCACAGCCCCGCTCCCAACCCCAGAGACACAGCCTCACGCGGGCGCGCGAGTGCGCTAGTGCGCAGGAAGGAGACGTCCCACAAGCTGCCTAGAACATTCAAGCTAGACAGGACTTCAGAGACCATCTGGCCCCAGGTCCTCGTGACGCAGATAAAGATATCGAGGCCCAGGGAGGGGAGAGGAGCGGGAACTTAGCCAAGGTCAGGAGACCAGTGCTGGACAGGGCAAGAACTTGAAGATCCTGATACACAGCCCAGAGCTAGAGAGCAGGGGAGGAAAGACTGACTTTCTCCAAATCACCTCCCTTTCCCACGAAGAGAGGGGGCGGTGTGGGTGGGGGAGGAGAGGGGTGGCTGCACCTCCAGAGGCTGTGACTGACTGGGTTCCTGCTTGCTTTCCAGTTCCCACCATCTTCCTGAGCAAGAAACCTCGAGAAAAGGAGGTGGATTCTAAGAGCCAGGTCATCGAAGGCATCAGCCGCCTCATCTGCTCAGCCAAGCAGCAGCAGACCATGCTGAGAGGTGCGGGCTGGGCGCGGGAGGAGGGGCGAGAGGCAGGGCGGGAGAAGGGGGACAAGGGACTGTGGGGCAGGGAGGCGATGGCCCTCCCCGAGGGACCCTGGGAGTTGGCCTTAGCAGCCCTGGTCACCCCTGCCCCTTCCCCTGTCACCCCTAGTGTCCATCGACGGAGTCGAGTGGAGTGACATCAAGTTCTTCCAGCTGGCGGCCCAGTGGCCCACCCATGTCAAGCACTTTCCAGTGGGACTGTTCAGTGGCAGCAAGGCCACCTGAGGGCCCTGTCTCCTGGCCACTCTCCCTCCTGGCACTGCCACCAGCCTCACCGCCTGTGGGCAGGGGGAGGCCCGCAGGCCCGGGCCCAGCACCCCTTTCCTGGCCTTGGGGCCTAATATCACTTGCCCAGTCCTGAAGGACACTGCCACTGGGGATACTGCTCCCCTCTCCACTGCTCAGTCCCATCCCTGGGCAGCCCCCTCCCTCCCTCTCTCCTTTTCCTCCTCTCCCTCCTGCTCCAGGCCCAAGGCATGTTGATTTTGCCTTCTGGTGCCGTCCCTGGAATTGAGTCCTCTGGGCCTTCCTTCACCTGACTTCCAGCCTCTTCCCCTATGTGGCACCGGTTCCCTTCCTGGAAATAGGAAACCTGGAATCCTGGCCCCCAGCAGGGAGCCCAGCCCGCACCTCCCGCCACCTCTCGGTTTCTAAAGCCCAGCTGCCTGCCACGAATGGGGGCCAGGGCCACTTCCCACTACTGCGTGGTTCTCCCCGTGGAGGGTGAGAGGGTACCCTGAGCCCATGGGACTGTGTGCCCCTTCACAGTCCCAGGACCAGCTCCCTGCTCCCTCACCCCCAGGATAGTGTTTCTATGGTGATGCCATGTATTTCTGAGATGGAGGGGCCTTTCCGGCCCCCCATGCACGACTTCCTCACCACCCCTGGTCCCCTCTAGATGTTGCATATGTCCTTGAGCATTTCTCTGGTTCTCTGCACGGCCAGTCTCTTGGTGGTTCCGTGTGATTCGCCTGGGCACCGGTCCCTGTCTTTGTGGCTCCTCCCTTGTGGATGATTCTCCTCCCTCTGCCTCCCACCCGCTCCACCCCAGCACGGCTCTGCCTCTTCCTGAAACTCTGGACTCGGAGAGATGGGAGGCAGACCCCCACCAACATATTGTCTGTGACCCGCCAGCCCCTTTGTCTCCCCGTTCCCACCGTGTCCGTTTGTCTCTCTTTCCGTGGTCTGTTCTTCCTGTCCTCATTCCTGGGCTCCTGGCCTAGGCAGACACTCCATCCTCCCAGCCAGGTCTCTCTCCAGCAGGCTCCATCCCCTCCGTCTCACCTCGGCTCGGGGTCTGAGCCCCTCCTCAGCCTCGACCACCAGCCTTCTCAGGACAGGCTGAGCACACAGGTCGAGATCCCAGCCGCGGCCCTCCATCCCCACCAGCACCTCCAGAGCTTTCCCGGTGCCCTCTCACCCCTTCTAGAAGTTTTTGCACAGAACTTCATTTTGAAAAGTGTTTTTCTCATTCTCCATACTTCCCCAAACTCCTCCAGCCCTGACCCTGGCTCAGCCCTGCTGTCCAGAGCGTCTCCTGGGCCGCGCTGCTCTCTCGGGGCCGGAGAGAGGGGTGGGGTGGGAGGGACTGAGTGGATGTTGGATTTTTCATTCAATAAACTGGTGATTTCTTACCAACTAGCAAGCCTTGGGCTTCTGTGCCTCTCACTGTGACACAGGATCTGTCCAACCCCCTCTCCTCTGCACAACATAGCCAGCTCTGCTCCAAATCAACTAGGAACTAGCTGGAAAGAAGTGAATTCCCATTTTCTTAATTATAGAAACAGAAGCATGAAGATGTCTTGCCCAGTATGAGGCAAGCGGAGGTCAGAAACAGAAATAACACCATTCCCACACCAAAATCCTATTTTTCTCCAGGACTCACCATCCCCAAATCTTACCTCCCAAGCCAGTGTCGTGTCGAGGGCAGTTTCCGCTCTTCTGATTGAAGACTAGAACTTGGCTTCTCTCCCCCTACTAGGTTGATGTCTTGCCGTAGTTTCTGGAAGTTGGTGAAGTCTGAGGCCAAAGCGGTCTTTGCCTCTGCAGGTGGAGGAGGTGGAGCTGGGACCCATCGCTGAGTTCACTTTCCTGCCCGTCCTTAACCTTAGAGATGGCAAACAGTCCTAGCCCCTGCTCCCGGGGGCCTGGTCCTTCCTGCCCTCCCAGGACAGGCCTGCACACCCAGCCTCCGCCCGGGAAGAAGTGCCAGAGGTGGGGGCTTGCATGGGGGGACTTGGTGTCCTCGCCCTGCAGGACATAGCCACAGAGGAGTGGACAGCCAAGTAGAGCAGGCTGTCACAGGCTCCCCAAGCCCTGTGACCACATGACCTAACGGAGGGACGCTTGGACCCCAGCTGTGTGGCCCCGTACAAACTCTGAGTCTGGAGAATGGAAATCATGCCTACCTCCCGAGGGAGAGGATCCAGTGAGATCTGTGAAAGTGTCCCAGAAATGCCATCTGCATGTTAGTTACCGAGTGAGGTGTACACTCTGGTCGATGAGAGGAAACACCAGGAGAAGTCAAATCCTGTCTGAGGTGAACTAGCGAGGAGACAAGCGTTGCCTCTGGGCAGAGGGAAAGTGCCCACGACAGGTCTTCCCAGGAGGGCAGGGGCTGTGGGGACCCTGGAACTGGTGGCATCCCAAACGGGAGGGTGGGGGACAAGTAGACTCGGGTCTCAGCTCCTTGCCGTCTCAGCTTCCAGCTCAGAACCGAGAAGAGGGAGCAGTTGATGGGAGATGAGAGTGAGGAGGAGGCCTGAGCTCCCAGCCTGCCTGCCTCTGACTCCAGTCCTCGGCCTCCCGCCTGTGGCAGTCAGTGTCCCCGCTCCCACCCATGGGGTCCTCCCACCTTCAGGGCTTCGCTCCTGCGACTCCCCTCTCTCCTACATCATCAGCTCCCCCTCTCTACCTGCTCTTTCACGTCCACGTGCAAACTCACAGTAACCATGTTAAAACCAAAAATCTCCCCTGGTTCTGGATTTCCTCTGGCTGCCACCCCTCCTCCTGCTCCCCTTACAGTGAAATTCTTCACGACAGTTCTTCGTGTTCTTGTCGCCACTTCCTCCCGCTCCTCAGGCTTTTTCCCTCACGACCCCATCAAAGTTTCCCTGACCAGGGTCACCGGTGACCGAGGTGCCAAGTCCAAGGGTCAGTTTCTTCTTGACCTTTCAGGAGCACTTGATGCCCACGCTCACGTCTGATAGAGTCTCTGTCTCCACTTGGCCTGTGGACGGCACTCTGCTCTCCCCCCGCTTCACTGACTGCTCCCTCTTGGCTCCCTTACTGTGTCCTCCTCTTCCAGCCTCTGGCCTCCTCTCCCCTCTCTCAGCCCTGTGGGGTGGAAGGCTCCCCTGTGCACGGCCTTCTCCCTCCATTCTTCAGCTGCTGAGGCCAAGAGCTTTGGAATCATCCTTGACCTCTTTCTCATACCCAGCATCCAATCCACCAGCACATGCTACAGGCTTTCCCTTCAGGACCCATCCAGAACCCAGCAGCTGCTCACCGCTTTCACTGCTGCTATTATCTCTCGTCTGGATATTGTAATCGCCTCCTAATTATCTCTGTTTCCACCTCCTCTTCCTGTGTCTATTCTCACACAATAGCCAGAGAGAGCCTTTTGAGATGTTAATCAGATCGCCTTAAGTTACTGTTCCAAACCATCCAACGGTTTCCCATCCCACTAGGAATATAATCCAAAACTCTCATCATACCCTGCAAGGCCTGCCTGATCTGACCTCCCAGGGCTGCTTGATCTCATCTCATCTCTCACTCTCCCCTCGCTCACTGGCTTCTACATGCCTCAGACACACCGGGCACATTCTGTCTCAGGGCCTTTGCACAAGCTGTTCCTTCTGCCATCCTTCTCCTGCCCCTAGGTCCATGTGGCTTGCTCCCTCGTTCAAGTCTTGACTTAAATGTCACCTCTGAGAGGCCCTCCCTGTTCAACGAGTCTAACATAGCACCTCCCTCTTCTCTCACCCTTCTTTGTTTTTCTTATTAGCTCTTCTTCTTGGCATTTATTCTTTGGCTCATCACAGGTACACAATACATTTTTGTTGACAATGAATGAAGAGCCCTCACACTGCTGGATCAGGGTCCCTAATTCCAACCTGCTCCCCAGACACTTTGATGCCTCAGCCCAAAGGACACCTGAGTTTTCTCACCAGCCCTGGAGTAAGAAGATAGACTCCTGCTCTGAGCCAAGAGGAGGCAGAGGGTTGTGTGGGAATGGTTTCCAAGATTGCAAACACGAGGCTCTCAGGTGGAAGACTGATGCCTGAGACAACTTGCCCAGTCACCGAGTCAAGGCCAGACCAGAGCAGAACTGCCCACGGGGCCACCAGAAACATTCTCCAAAGGCGAAGGGGTGGCACTGGGTGCAGAAGGTGGGAGAACCCCCATCTAACCTGCACACCAACTCCAGGCTGGTTTTATGTTTAATTTAAAATAAACTTTGTATTTCAAAATCGTTTAGCTTTACAAAAAAGTTGCAAAGATAGAACAAAGAGTTACTGAGCAGCCTGCACCCAGGTCCCCCCCCGTTAGCATGTTACGTTAGTATAGTCATCTGTCCCAGCTAATGAACCAGGACAGACATGGTCTTACTCACTAAAGCCCGGGCTCACTCGCAACCCTTGGTTTTTCCCTCGTATCCTTCTCCATTCCAGAATGCCTCCAGGAGACCACACCACGTTTAGTCCTTTGGGCTGTGACAGTTTCTCAGACTTCCCCTGGTTTCGATGACCTTGACAGCTGTGAGGAGTACTGGGCGGGTATTTGGTGGAATGTCCCTCCACTGGGATTTGTCAGCGCATCGCATCAAGGGTAGTGCCATCTGTGTGGCATTCCCGTGATGTTACCCTCGCTCACCCGGCTGGGGTGGTGTTGCCCCCTTTCTGTGCTGCATGCTGTGCTCTCTGGAAGGCAGTCATTAGGCACAGCCCTCACCCAGGAGTGAGGAGCTTTCTTCTCCATGAGTTTTTGGAATCATTCTGAGCAGCAGATTTCAGATTAGTGTTTTAAACGACTCCTTTCATCACCCACTGCTGTGTCCGAGGACTGGCTCGCTGTCACCGACGGGCATTTTCCTCTAGCCAGGCCGCTGCTGAGTGCTGCATGGGGCGTATTTCGCTGAATCCTTGCAGTGGCCCTAGGAAGTCAATTCGGCCGACATTTCCTTTTCACCAAGGAAGAAGCCAAAGGTCAGAGAGCCGCCCCTCCTGACTCTAGCCTCTCATTTCTAACCATTTATTTGACTTGAATCCTCACAGAATCTCAAACCTAATACGGCCAAAACGGAACTCTTGATTCCCTCTATCCTCCCCAGTGTTGGTAAGTGGCACCAGTATCCATCTTATCCCTCAAGCCAGAAGCCAACGGGTCATCCCATGTCACCTCAGTGACTCCTGTCTATTCGGCTTCCCAAACACCGCTCCCAAACATAAGCCAGAGCGCCCTCCTCCCCTGCTAGCGTCCTTCACTGCCTTCTTAATGCCTTTTGAATACAGCCGCCCGACCCACGATCCAAAGGCCCGCACCATCTGCCCCCGTCTGCCTCTAACTTCACTTCCAGGTGCTTTCTCCCCCATTCTCACCACCCTGAGCCACACCTGATCTTTCTGGAATCAGATCCCTCTTCCCCGCACTGGACCTGAACGTGCTGCTCTTCCCACCTTAAATGCACTCCCCGCCCCCAGAGCTACCCCTTTTCCTTCAGGATGCAGCCTGCGCATCACCTCAGAGAGGCCTTCCCAACCCCCCAGCCCGAAGCCCAACTGTTAGTCTCCACCTCAGCCCTTTCTTCAGTCGTGGCGTTCACTGTCACCCAACGTGTCTGTGCCACATTGGGCCAGGGACTCGGGCTGACGTGCTCACTGCTGCATCTCCGGCCCCCATCACTCTGGCATTTGGCCAACACTCAAAAGCCAGCTAGGGATGAGTGGTTAAGTCACTTGTCCCACGCACACAGATCGGCTGGAAGGAGCTGGATTTCTAGCCCAGGTCATGGGACTCTCTCAAGGCCTTACTCAGATCCCAACTTCCCCACCATCCATACAGCCTACATGTATTAAGTTCCTACTCTGGATCAGTTCCTGTCGAGGTGTGATGCTACGGGAGGAATACAGGGTTGGGTCCTTACCTATGCGGGAACTCTGAGGCTAGGAGGGGAGACAGACAAATAGACAATTGCCTCACAGCATGACAGGTTGCATGGGAGCACATGGGCGAGGCATCTAATCCAGCCTGGGGAAGGTGCATCCAAGAAGGCATCTCACCTGAGCAAAGATGCCTGACACCATGGATGTTCTGGGTACAGGAAATAGCAAACACTAGAGATCAGAGAGAGTCTGGCCCGTTCTGAGACCCACGCGTGGTTTAGTGTGGCTGAAAAGCAATGGAAATGGCGAGTGATAGGGCAGAAGAGAAAAGAAGCTGCCGGGGCACTGAGGAGGCTCGTACCTATGATTATTACTGTGCTGTGCCAGAGCCAGGACTGCCCTAAGGAGCCCCCAGTCTTGAGTGCTTATGTGTGAAGCTGCTGACATTTTAAGGGGGATGCCCCCGACCACTTCAAAGAAAACGAGTGACGCTAGCCAAAAGAAAAAGAATAATTTCAGAAAGCAGATTTCAGTGGGCTGAGTGCTTCCGAGGATCCAAGGGGAAGGGGTGGGAGCAGTGGGAGTGATGTTCAGGGAGAAAACAAGATTAAAAGTTGCAAGAATGACTTTCCCAGGCATGGGACAGGCGGGGGCAAGCTGATGAGCTCTGCAGAAAATGGCATACGGAGCTGAATCACATTGGGCATGGACTCCTTCCTTCCTTCTCCATCAACTGAGCACCCATCAGCAGCCTGGCAGGAAACCAGCCACTGTGGGGGGGGTGCAACACAGACCAGGATGAAGTAACAGTCCCTTCCCTTGGGAGACGCACAGCATAATCCTCAGAGACAAGATAAAAAGCCGAGCGGCTCAAAAGGCTAAACACAGGCAAGGTTAAGCAGTGAAAGCAAGATAAGAGCCTGAGAAGCAGTGGAGAAGGCCCAGCCTCCCCTCCGCCCAGCACACGGGGAGGAGCAGGGCCAGATGCCGAAAGGAAATCACAAAGAAAGCACCAGAGCCTGCAGAGAGTTAGCAGAAAAGCCGGAGTAAGAACCCAACAAAAGTCATAAAGGGGGATTGAAAAATGTTCTTTCTGTCAACGTGGAAAAAGATGCTAAAAGGAATGTGTGCCTTTATTAGATGGAGAGAACACAGGGAAGGAAGCAGGGGCTGTGTACGTGTGTTTGTACTTGGGTTTGTATGGTATGCACGTACGTGGGCCTATAAACACATGGAGGTGTGCATGTGGTGTTCAGGGCCTCTGGGTGAACCTGCGTGAGGCTGTGTATAGGAAGTGTGCCCAACTGGGCTTTTGGGTGAGTGTGAACCGGCAACTCGACCTCGGTTCTCTTGACTTCTACTCCATGTGGTCAGCCTCTCTTGCACACTGGGACGAAGTGACCTGGACTCTGGATTAGAGAAGGACATAGTGCTCACTGGGAGCCTGAACTCCCTGGGAACAGCAGGCTCCCTCATCTCATGCCTTCTTCTCTCTGGGCCTCAGTTTCCTTGCCTGTAAAATAAAGACACTTAAGCAGAGGCTTTCAACCCAGGGTGCACATCACAGGCACTGCTGAAGTCCTAAAATAATAAGAGATGCCCAGGACCCACCTCCAGAAGGTAGCACAGAATCCCAACCTCTAGAAGGAGAGCCTTCTAATGAAGTTCCTTCACGAGAGATCCTGAAACCGAGCCTTGTTAAGAACAAGAAAGGTGCCTGGGACTCCAGATTCTGTTTCCTCCCCGTGAACTTGCTGGCAAGTTGAGGGTGCGGTCATGGTCTGATGGAGTCTCATGCACAGGGGCAGGCTTGTCACACCACAGCCAGTACACCTCCGGGAGACAGGGCCAACGTGAGGGCTGAAGGACAACAGATCCTTTGGGCAAAGACTCCAACCTTCAGGGCCCTGGAGGAAAACCGACCAGATGAAACCGACAAGGATAACGCAAGCTCTGCACGTATGCAAACCACATAATCGATGGACACTGGGAACAGCAAGTGCTTCTGGGGAGGGGAGCTGCACGGCTGAGGACAGTGGTCAGAGAGAAAGAACAACTTTTCATTGTAACGTGTATATGCCTTTTGAATTTTGCATTATATATGACTGTATTAGCTACCTTTAAAAGTCACCAGGAAAAAAATCATCGGCACAAGCACAGGATGGGGGAGAAGAACCTGGCTAGATATAACCTGAATGAGCGCAATCTAGGGTTTGGGCTGGCAAGCGTATGCTGAGCAGGCACAGCTCAGTGGCTGTCAAGGTCAGCCTGACATGCAACTTCACGGTGGACAGGTGGCATGCTCATTAAGGGGGGACTGCCCCTCTGTGATCTGTGCAGTTCACTCCCTGTCTGGATCCCTGGGCCATGGATTGAGCACCACATTCTGAGCGGTGTCTGAGCTGACATGTTAAACTATACCCAGAAAAGAGAAATCAGGATGGAGCAGAGTCAGGAAACTGGAGCAAGGGTGGGTGAAGGGACCGGGATTGTCAGCCCAGGCAAGAGGAAGACTGGATGGGGCCCCATTGCTGCCTCCAAATATCTCAGTGACAAAAGGGAGCAGACTGCTCTTCCTGAAGACAGCTGCGGTTTGGTGTGGGTGAGCAATGCAGGAAGGGACTTTGGGGCTATCAAAGGAAAACGTTCTAACCTTTAGAGTAGCCACAGCAGAATGTAGTAAGCTCCCTGTCACAGGAAGTACTCAAGCTAGGGGCACCGGACCATTTCTCCGTCAGAGATGATGCCAAGGGGATTCTCGCACCCACCAGGACACAGAACCTGGGGAAGCCTGAGTCTGAACCCATCCTGACTCATGAGGAACATCCCAGATCCCTGGTAGCAGTGCCAGGCCTTGTCGTGCAGGTTTTGTCCCTTGGGGTGGTGATCCTGCTGTCACCCACTAGTGACATCGACCTAGAAGCAGTGGGGGCAGTGCCAGGTAGCCACCAATCCAGGGCTGCAGAGCACCAGGTCAAAACTTGGCCCTGGCAGGGACTCGGCAAGGCCCACAGGTACACCCTTCTGCCCTGCTTAAAACTAGCATTTACTGAGTGCTATTATGTAGCTGGCCAGGGGCTCCTCTGGGAGTGAACAAGACTACATTCTAGGGAGGAAACAGAAAACCGCAAGAAAAATGTTGGAAGGGATAAATGCCATAGGCAGAATTAAATGGGTGCATGACATGGACTGGAGAGGTGCTCTCCACGCGGGGTGGAGAATCAAGGAAGGGCGTGAGCCCTAAATGACATCACCTGCCTTGATCCTCGGTCAGCAGCATTTGTTGTGGTCTTCACCCACAGGGGCACGAGTCTTTGTTTCGGCAGATGCCCAGCTGCCCTTTGCCACTCTCATGTCCCTTCCGGCCGGAAGCCTCCGTCCCTTGCCCCAAGAAGCAGCCCTAAGATGCCATGAATCCCCTACAGGAACATGGACAACTCCGAAAGAGGTGAGTGGGGGCGTAACCAGCCTCTAAAGACAAATGAGCCTGGGATCAGATCTGTGAGATGCGGATAATAGCAGTGCCCCACTTCATAGAGTCTTTGTGAGCATTGAGCGAATTAACGCACGTAAGGCACCAAAGCGCCCACAACGCTCTTTAAGCGCTCAGAAAGTGGCAACTCTCTCAATAAATCTCAGTGTCAAAGGTTTCGCTCTGGACTCCGAGGAGGCCGGGCCTGCCCCCTGAGCCTCAGTTTCTCCCGCCATCTTCTCTGGCCGCGGCACTGGGTGCGTTCAGGTTCACAATCTCCGAGCCTCTCCCCACCTCTGCGGCCTGGGGGCGGTTTACAGTCGAGGAATCCGGCGCTGCCAGAGCGTGCGAGTCGGCGGCCGGGAACCTGCGCCTGGGGCCAGCCCACGCCCGGTCCTCGGTGACCACGCCCTCCACCTCGGATGGCCACGCCCCTACACCTCGAAGGCCACGCCCCCGATTTTCCCTCTAGCCTGAAGCGGCCGGGCCAGCACGCTCCTTTAAGGCAATCCCGGGCAGGGAAGAGCGTGTTTCGCCCCCTCCGACCCTGCCGAGGTAGCAGCTTCACCTTTAAGGCGGCGCGGGGACTGCTGGGAAGGCCGGCGGGATGGAGGCGGCTGGCCCGGCTCACGGCTGCCGGTCCGGGTGAAGCGGGGCGGGAGCCAGAGCCGGAGCGGGAGCAGGGCCCGAGCGGGAGGCGCAGGTCCGCGCGGGCCGATCGGGCCGGGAGACGGGGCTCTGGGTCAGCGCACGGGAGGGGTCGTCGTGGGCGCGGCCTGTGGGAGGACTGGGCCGGCCCGCGGGGAGGGGGCGCCGTCCTGGGTGGCCGGGGCCGGGAGCTCGGCCTTTTCAGGGGAGGGGTCCGCAGGGCCTCGCGCCGTCCTGTGGGGAGGGGTCATCGTGGGCGCGGCCTTGGGGGGGGGGACGGAGAACCCGAGATCTCAGCTTCTCTAGGGGAAGGGTCTCCCAGGGTCGGCCTGCCCAAGAGGAGGGGCTCTGTGGGCTCTGTGGCTCGGCCTGCCTGTTGCCGAGGGGGCTGCCCCAGGGGCTGGGGCCGGATCTCCGGAGGGGCCGGGGTCTCCCGCACGGGAGTGAGCCCCCAAGACCCCGCTAGGACCGTGCTCCGGCGCACCGTGCCCCGGCTAAGGGAGTCCCCGGGGAAGCCCCGAGATCGGGCCACCTAAGCCGGCCTGAGCCGGTGGTCTGGGCCGAATCCGGGTCCAGCCTCACCGGCCTCACCGCATTGCGTCTCCCGGGCCGAGAGGAGTCGGGCGCGCCCCCTGTAGGCCGAGCGCGGGCACGGTGCTGGCTGCCGGCTGGGGGACCTGGGCACCCTGGGGACCCAGGCGTCTTGGGACCGGAGGTGTTTACCTAATCCGGGGCGGACGGCGGTGTGGTCCCAGGCCCGGCACCCGCCTGCCCGCCCCCTCGCCTTCACAGGTGGCGCGGCCATGGCCACGATGGTGCTTCCCCGGGAGGAGAAGCTGAGCCAGGATGAGATCGTGCTGGGCACCAAGGCCGTCATCCAAGGGCTGGAGACCCTGCGCGGGGAGCATCGTGCCCTTCTCGCTCCCTTGGTCGCTCACGAAACCGGCGACGCTGAGCCAGGCTCACAGGAGCGCTGTGTCCTCCTGCGCCGCTCCCTGGAGGCCATCGAGCTGGGGCTGGGGGAGGCCCAGGTAGGCGGGGCTGGGGTGCTGAGGTGGGAGGTCATGGGAGGGAGGGAGCGTTCCAGAGGAATCTTGGCAATATACGAACAGAATCTGAGCAGGGAACCGTCTGTCCCCTGGAGCCCTGTGATGGGACCCCAGTAAATATCTGTGGAAGAAATGAATGGGATTTGGCGAACCCAGTCATGCCTTGCTGCAGGAGAACCTGATCATCCTTTAGCTCCCACACAGAACCTTGTTCCTGCCTTCTCTGCTAGGTAGCAGAGAATGAATGGTCTAGGAGATTAGAGGGGAAATCCTGAAGGAAACACCCTTCTCCCCGGTTCGTTTTTTAATTCATTCGTTAACAGGTAAGTTATCAAGTGCCCACAATGTGCCAGGGATACAAGTCCAACAAGACAGACAAGATCCCTGCCCTAGTCCAGTAGGAAGAGAGTCAGAAACACACATACATTTGTTACTCATTGTGATAAGTTCTCCAAAGCAAACAACAAAGTTTATGATAGCTTATGGCAGGAGGTCTTATATATTGCTCAGGCAAGACTTCTGAGGAAATGACATTTAAACAAGGACCTGAAGGAAAGAATGAACCTGAAAAGGGAGGAGGGCGAAAGAATGCACGTGCAAAGGTCCTGAGGTAGGAAAGATGTAGTGGAAGAATTGAGAGAAGACCTGTCTGACTGGAGCTTCATGGGGAAGGAGAGAGGGACAGAAGAGGCCTCTGGAGAAGGCAGGGGCCAGATCATGCTGCACATTATTAGTTTGGGTTTATTCTCTGGAAATGGGGAAAGCTTTGGAGAGCTTTAAACAGTCAAGGAACACAGTATGACTTAGGGTTTAAAAGCTCCCTCTGGCTGAGGTGTGGAAAATGAATCATAGTGGGTCAAGGGTGGACACAGGGAGCACATAGTTTGGAAGCCACTGTTGGAATTCAAATGAGGAATAGTGACTTGGAGAAAAGGAATGGCCATGAGGGTGGAGAGAAGGGGACCAATTCTAGGTGTTCCGGAGGTAGGTCCAGCAGGGATGGAGTGAGGGAGAGAGAGGAGGGCAGGGGAACTCCCAGGTTTGTGGTTTGAGCAGGTTAAGGGGATGGGAGAGCCTGCATGGTCAGGAGTTCTGTTTCAGCCTCTTAAGTTGGGGCTGCTGGGACAATGGGCAGATGGAAATATCCAGGAGCAGTGGGGGTAGAAGGAGTTAGGCTCCGGGGGAAAGAGTCTTGGCCTCCTCAGATCCTGGCTGAGACACCGCCTGGCTCCGTGACTCCTGGGCAGGTGGTGTCATCCTGGTTTCCTTGTCTTTAAAATAGGGATCATGCCATCTGCTGTATATACCGCCAGGCTGTTCAGGAATTTTTTTAAAGCTAGCGGTTGTGAAAACACCTGTCACTTAGGCATTTGCTAATCAACTAGAGAGCGCAGGGTCCCAGACTGCCTGGCCCTCTGGAAGGGCAATGTGCTGGTCATTCACTCCTCGGCCAGTTGGCTGCCAGGTGCAGAGATGAACACACAGGGGCTCCCCTCCCGGTGTGCGCAGGCACCGGCACAGATGGGCTACAGGATGGCATGGACACGGGAAGGTGCCCTGCTCTCCTGGGGCGGAGGACATCAGAGGGAGGAGGCTTCACTGCAGACATGACCGTGACCGTGAAGGATGGAGGAAGGCCCCAAGGCAGGAAGAGCCTGGAAGCTCAGGAAAGGAGTCAGAGAGTTTGAGGAGAGGGGTAGGGCTGAGGCCTCTGGGTCCCCTTGCCATCTGGGGGTTTAGGACACACACACCTTCCCTCCTGGGAGCTGCAGAAGGGCAGGGGCAGCCCTGGACCCTTGGGCTGGACCCTTGGGACCCTGGACCCAGAAGTCAGGTTGGGGTCTTTCAGCCACCTCTTGGGTTCTTTGGGAAAGTGCTAGCCCTGGGGCTGGGGCAGTGGGATGGCAGCTGCGGCTGCAGAGGCTTGCGTACAGCCCCCAGGAGAGCCAGGGAAGAGAATGGCTAGCTCGGGAAAGCGCAACCAGCCCTTTTCGTGATCAGCCCAACGAGGTGGGAACCGTCAATGCAGAGGGTTAGCTGGAGGCCCAGGAAAGAGGATGGACTTTTTCAGAGTCCAGCAGAGCAGCCTGGGAGCCCAGGGCTTCTGACCCCAGAAGGAAGGAGATGGGGATCCCCGAGCCTTCTGGGCTTGGATCTTGGACTACGGTCTGTTTGGACCCTTGGGGAAAACTCCTTTGATGACAGGAGAACTTCGAGGCCCTCAGCCCTGCAGCTCCTCACAGGGCCAGGCCTGGTCTTTGCTGGGCCCCAGGGCCCCAGGAGGCCCAGGCCGGGGGTGGCCAGGGCTCTGACCCTCATCCCTGCTGGCTCCCGCAGGTAATCCTGGCACTGTCGAGCCACCTCGGGGCCGTAGAGTCAGAGAAGCAGAAGCTGCGGGCTCAGGTGCGGCGCCTGGTGCAGGAGAACCAGTGGCTGCGAGAAGAGCTGGCAGGGACGCAGCAGAAGCTGCAGCGCAGCGAGCAGGCCGTGGCCCAGCTCGAGGAGGAGAAGCAACACTTGCTGTTCATGAGCCAGATCCACAAGTTGGATGACGACACCTCCCCCCACGTGAGCCCCTACCACGGCCACTGCAAGGCTACTGGGCAGGGGACCCTGGGAGCGAGGAGGGGCAGCATGGAGCAGAGTCCACTCCGACCCAGCCGCTGACATCTGGGCTGCCTTGTGCCTCCTTCCCTGACGCTCGTCTTGTCTTCCCCCCTAGGAGGAGAAGGGTGACGTCCCCAAAGACTCCCTGGATGACTTGTTCCCCAATGAGGAGGAGCAGGGCCCAGGTGCGGGGGGGGGCAGCCGGTTCTGGGAGTGGGGGAAGGGAGGGCTGTGTGAACTCCTTGGGACCCAGAGATCACCGGGAACGGGGACCAAGTGGTGCCATGTTCTTTCCTGCCTCGTTTCTGATCATCATATCCCAGCATGTTCGAGCATAAAAGGCAGGTTTCACATGTGGCTTCTCTCCTCCCCCCAAGCTCTGTGAGAAGCAGGCATCATAGTTCAGAGCTCCGGAGCCGCCCAGCCTGGGTTCAAGTCTCGCTCTGCCACTAGTTGCTCTGTGAGCCCTGGTAGAGTTTCTTTTTCCTCTCTGAGGACGCATGCACAGGCTCAGCCCTGGGCCGGTGCTCACCTTGCTGATGGTGTGGAGTGTGTCTCAGACGCTCCCTTCTGCAGATGCGGAGGCTGAGGCTCGGAGGTTGGGTGCTTGCTCGAGGACGCATAGCTTGCAGTACTGGAGCTGTGACTCTATTCATTCTTGGGGGTGCCTAGACCCACTTCACAGATGGGGATACAGAGGCAGAATAGTGACTTGCCCAGAGCCACATGTCAAGTGAGGCTCTGACCTTCTGCCCTTGGCCTTGCAGCCCCCAGCCCTGGAGGAGGGGATGTGGCTGCCCAGCATGGAGGCTACGAAATCCCGGCACGGCTCCGCACTCTGCACAACCTGGTGATCCAGTACGCCTCGCAGGGCCGCTATGAGGTGGCCGTGCCACTCTGCAAGCAAGCCCTTGAGGACCTGGAGAAGACATCAGGGCACGACCACCCTGATGTGGCCACCATGCTGAACATCCTGGCGCTGGTCTATCGGTGAGGGCTCCTCTGGCCGCAGCCATCCAAGGGAGCGCCTGCACTCCTCCCGGAGGCTCTAGCCCAGGTCACAAATCCTCCGTGCCTGCTGTGGGCCAGGACTCAGGCTCCACAGGCACTTGGGTGGCAGAAAGAGAAGGAACTTGTGCCCAGAGGGGGCTGAGCCCACAGAAGGCCTGGCCACAGACGTGAAGAAGCCTCAGTCTAGTGGAGGAGAACAGCTTGGACATAACTGGGAGGGGGCAGCACATGAGGACTCCGGGGGCGCCGGGGAGTTGGCACAGCTTCTCCAGGGACCAGGCTTAAGTAGGGTCTTTGGTGCAAGATGAGTTTGCCTAGAACATGGGAGGGTTGGAGAAGGTTCCCTGGCTGAAGCAGCATGAGCAGAGGCCCTGGGGAATCGAGAATCAGGTGCACTGGGCATGAAGCCTTGGAGGTGTGTCCTGGGGAGTCTGGGCAGTCCCGAAGCACGACTTGCCCTGGTGAGTGAGTTGAGAGTGAACTGCCCAGAGCCCCCGAGCTCCCGGAGGGCAGAGGCCGACCACGTCTCCCCACGCTCTGGGTCACACCCTGCCATGCCCGCTGGTCAGTAAATGCAGGAGGAGTGACCACAGGGATCTTGGGCCACTAGGGGGAGGGTCTTGGGCTGGAGGACAACCCTCACCATGCTCCTGCCTGCCCCCAGGGACCAGAACAAGTACAAGGAGGCTGCTCACCTGCTCAACGATGCCCTGGCCATCCGTGAGAAGACGCTGGGCAAGGACCACCCAGCTGTGAGTGAGGGTGGTGGGAGGTGGTGGCTGCCCCTGTGCCCTGCAGCTCCCAGAGCCCCTGCCCAGCTGGGCCCTAGGTCACGGAGCCTCCGTTCTACCACCCCTCAGGTGGCCGCGACACTCAACAACCTGGCGGTTCTGTATGGCAAGCGGGGCAAGTACAAGGAAGCTGAGCCGCTGTGCAAGCGGGCGCTGGAGATCCGGGAGAAGGTGGGAGCAGGCGGGGCTGGGCGGGCCGGGCAGGCAGGGGGCCTAGGCCGGCCCTCAGCCCAGCCACCGGCTCCTGCTCCCATCCCAGGTCCTGGGCAAGTTTCATCCAGATGTGGCCAAGCAGCTGAGCAACCTGGCCCTGCTGTGCCAGAACCAGGGCAAAGCTGAGGAGGTGGAATACTATTACCGGCGGGCACTGGAGATCTACGCCACACGCCTCGGGCCTGATGACCCCAACGTGGCCAAGACCAAGAACAACCTGGTGCCCTGGGCCGGGAGGGGCTGGAGGGGGAAGGGGGGGAAGAGGCTAGAAGAGGGAAGAAAGGAAAAGGCTCAGCTCCCTGCATCCTGTTCACCCTCTGGGCCTGCTCCTCCAGGCCTCCTGCTACCTGAAGCAGGGCAAGTACCAGGATGCAGAGACCCTGTACAAGGAGATCCTCACCCGCGCTCACGAGAAGGAGTTTGGCTCTGTCAATGGTGAGTCCGTGGCTGCCATGTGCCCCCAGCTCACCCAGCACAGGCCCACTCAGCCATTAGCGTGCAGGGCAAATACCTCAGCCCAGCAGGCCCTCACGCCTTGGGGCTGGCAGGTCCCCAGCCACTTGTGTGCACATGTGAGCACAAACGCTGAACTGGCTTGGCCCCCTGGGCCCTGCCCCTGCCATATACACCCTTTGCATAGCCCACGCCCTTAGCACAGAGTCTTTTCCTCTTTCTCTACTGGGCAACTCCTGTCCACCGTGAGGGCCCAGCTCCGATGTCTCCCGCTCTGGAAAGCCACCTTCTGGCCCCCGACGGCCAGTCATTTCCTGCTCTGGGATCCCTCAGCCTGGCGCATCATTTAGGCCTAGCACATATCTTGGGCTGTGGGCCCGAGGTATGTAAGTGTCGGCTCCCCGCAGCCCGCAATCACTAGCCCCTCAAGCACGGGCCTGTACCACAGTCATCTCTGTGTTCCAGAGGAGGGTCAGTAATGTTTGGGGTCTGTTTCTTGTTCGTTCATTCATTCATTCATTCATTCATTCATTCAACAAAGCCCAATCCTGGTCCTGCCTGGGTACCTCTGACCCCCACCCCAGACCCCAGTCCTGTGTCCAGCCCAACTAGGAGAGGCCTACATGGGAGGCTGGTGACAGCCCCTTTCTCCCCCCAGGGGACAACAAGCCCATCTGGATGCACGCAGAGGAACGGGAGGAGAGCAAGGTAGCTCTGTGGGGCAGGACTGGGGTGGGGGTCCAGGGAGGGAGGGTGAGGCTGGGGGGTCCCACCTCCCCTGACCATTCCTTCCCCCAGGATAAGCGCCGGGACAGCACCCCCTATGGGGAATATGGCAGCTGGTACAAGGCTTGTAAAGTCGACAGGTGAGGACAGTGGGGCAGGGCTGGCAGTGGAGCAGGGAGCAGGGAACCAGCATCCGGGCTGCAGGCCGGGGGCTGGGGACTGCACCAGGCTCCACACTCCATGCTGCTCACCCCTAGAACACACTCCTTTTTTCTGTCAGCTTGTCTTTTAAGGCCTGGGTCACAGGCCACCTGTCCCAAGAAGGCTTTTTGCACCTGCACAGCCTGATTATCTTGCTCCTGGGTTTCCCAGCTTTTAGTCCTGGTGGCAACATCCTCCTTAGGGCCCTGGAGCCGGGTCCCCAACCCTGGGGTGATTCCGCCAAGACAGGAGAATCCGCGCGGGCCTAGCACAGGGCTTAAGACACAGGAGGGGCGAGATTCTGGTTGGCTGGATGGTTCCTCAGAGCCCAGTGGGGGTCGGATGCCAGGAGGGGCCCTGGGTACTGGGGACCACGGAGTTTGAGACTATCCCATGTCTCACCCACAGCCCCACGGTCAACACCACCCTGCGCAGCTTGGGGGCCCTCTACCGGCGCCAGGGCAAGCTAGAAGCCGCACACACGTTGGAGGACTGTGCCAGTCGCAGCCGCAAGCAGGTGGGGTAACAGGCACGAGGGCTGTGGGCAGGGACCTGCGGTGGCCCTGTGTGTGTGCCACTTGGGGCACGTCGCTCCGCCTGACGCCCCCTGCCCCTCCCTCAGGGCCTGGACCCTGCGAGCCAGACCAAGGTGGTGGAACTGCTGAAAGACGGCAGTGGTGTGCGGGGAGACCGCCGTGGCAGCCGAGACGTAGCCGGGGGAGCTCGGTCCGAGTCCGACCTCGAGGAGGCAGGGCCCGCTGCCGAGTGGAGTGGGGTGAGTCTAGGGGTAAGGGTGGGCCACGAGGGGCCAGCCCGGTGGTGCAGCGGTTAAGTTCATACGTTCCGCTTCTCGGCAGCCTGGGGTTCGCCGGTTCGGATCCCGGGTGTGGACATGGCACTGCTTGGCACGCCATGCTGTGGTAGGCGTCCCACATATAAAGTAGAGGAAGATGGGCCCGATGTTAGCTCAGGGCCAGGCTTCCTCAGCGAAAAAGAGGAAGACTGGCAGTAGTTAGCTCAGGGCTAATCTTCCTCAAAAAAAAAAAAAAAGAGAAGTTGTATAAGGCAATACGAAAGAGACTTTAACATAAATATCTTCAAAATTTTGGGGCTGGCCCCATGGCTGAGTGGTTAAATTCACACGCTCTGCTGCAGGCGGCCCAGTGTTTTGTTGGTTCGAATCCTGGGTGCGGACATGGCACTGCTCATCAAACCACGCTGAGGCAGCGTCCCACATGCCACAACTAGAAGGACCCACAATGAAGAATATACAACCATGTACCAGGGGGCTTTGGGGAGAAAAAGGAAAAAAATAAAATCTTTTAAAAAAAAAAAAAAAGGGTGGGCCACAAGTCCTGGCAGCCAGTGTAGCAGAGGGACAAACCTGTCCCCCCTCACAGGACGGCAGCGGCTCCTTGCGGCGCAGCGGCTCCTTTGGGAAGCTCCGAGATGCCCTGAGGCGCAGCAGTGAGATGCTGGTGAAGAAGCTGCAGGGCGGCAGCCCCCAGGAATCCCCTAACCCCCGGTGAGCCCCTGCCCCCAAGGAGCCCCCCACCCAGAGGGAGCCTCTCAAAAACCCACCCAACAACCCAGCCACTCCAGACGAGCTCCTGACCCAGGGTGAACTCCCTCATCTCTCTCAAGCACCACCACCCACCAAATCTGCTCCCTGCCCACAGCCCCCCTCCCCAGCCCCAACCTGACCTCTCCCCCTAGGGTCCCCCAGTTCCACCAGGGGCAAATCTGGCTGTCCTTTCCCCTCAGGATGAAGCGGGCCAGCTCCCTCAACTTCCTCAACAAGAGTGTGGAAGAGCCAGTCCAGGTATGGGTGGGTGGGTGTCTGGGCACTGAGCAGCTGAGGCCCAGGCCCTGGGGCCCAAGGCCTGCATGTCCTGTGTACCTGCCCAGCTTCTCCTAAGCATGTCTGTTCATCCAGCAACATTTCCTGTCTCCGTCCCAGGCCTGGCTTTGGCCTGGACACTGGGGGAGACAAATGAGGGAAACCCGGCCCCTGCCTGGGGTGGACATGCAAGCGGCCAGTGCCCACCCAGTAACCGGAGGTGGGCGGGAGTGTCAGAGCATCAGGCTGTGGCCGTCGGCCCGGCTCAGAGACTCTGGCTGGTCAGGCCCCTTCAGGCCAGGGAAGCACAGACAGCAGCACGAGGCTGAGCCACCTGCCCCTTCTGCCCACAGCCTGGAGGCACAGGCCTCTCTGACAGCCGCACCCTCAGCTCCAGCTCCATGGACCTCTCGCGACGAAGCTCCCTCGTGGGCTAATCCTGAAGGGGCAGCGGGTCGCCAGAGCCTCCACTCGGCACTGCCCTCACCCCCAGCCCTGCGCATGGGCCTGCTGCTTGCCCCCTTGTCTCTCTGAAGGACCCCTGTCTTTTCTGTTCAATCTCAGGGTAACCTCCTCCCTTGTCATCTCAGCCTGAGCCCTGGAGGCTGGGCACGCCCGCTCCAGCTCTACCCCTTATTTATTCCTTCCAGCAGGGCCCCCTCTTCCCTAGGTTCAGGGCTGCGAGAGGGGCTGGCTGGGCTCTCTAAGGTAGAGACTCGGTGGCCTGCCCTCCCCAGACCCCCGGGCCAAGAACACTAAGCACCTGCCGTCCCTTCAGCACCCCGCCCTCCCCACGGCCGTTGCTTCTGTATATAGAGAAATAAGTTATTGGCCGCGCCCCTCCCCTCAGTCCGCGGTACTACCGGACCTCCCCTCGCCCCGCCCTTCTCTAGTGGTACCGCCCAGGCCTTAATCACCCCCATTCCGCGCGGTGGTATCTCCCAGGCTCCACATCTTGGGGCGGTGCCTCCCCAAAGGGTTCCCTGGGCCGCCTGGCGCCCCTGTCGGCCTCTGAGGGGTGCGGCCTGCCCCGCCATCGCCCCGTGTCCTAGGACGGAGAGCCCTCCTCTCGCCCGTCCGCTCACCGCCGGGCCCTGCCCTGCATCCCGGCCTTATGCACTGCCCCTCCCGCCCGGCTCTGCCCAGGCACGGCCTGACCCCGCCCCGGGCACCGCCCGTCGAGCCTTCCTGCCACGCCTCTCCCACGCCTGCAGCTTCTCCCGGGGACAGCGATGGCCCCCTGTGGCAGGAGGGGCTGCCCCAGGTGGGGGGTGAGGCGGTCGCTCTCTATTTTCAAATGTTGCTGTAGAAATAAAGACGGTTTGAAACTGAGCCGGGCTTGTTTTGGGGCGGAGGCCGAGGGCTCCTAGCGTCTCTAGGTTGGGGATGGGGTCGGGAGAGGTGAGCGCGGGGTGTGTGTGTGTGTGTGTGTGTCGCCCACGTTTGGTTCCGAGCAGTGGAGCCAAGATACTCTGCCCCTATCCCGGAACTGTTTGGGGGCCCCACAGGTTCAGGATGTTTTCCGACAACCTTCATCTCTGAAGATCTATAGACCGAGGGCTTTGATTGAGCTCTACCTCTCACTGAGCTGTTTGACCTTAAGCGAGTTACCGAGACTGGATTTTTTCATCTATAAAATGTGGGTGACCACATCTTCCTCCTGGGGCTTACGCTGTAAGTTAGGAGCGCCAGCACACGAAGAACTCTGGATAAATGAACTTCTACTAATGCTTACAACTCCGGGACCTGGCAGGGTAGGGATGACTACCTCTGTCAGACAGGCGTGAAACGTGTTAACCCTAGCCCTAAATTGAGTTTCCAACGCTGGGACACCGTCAGGCTCCCGAGAGCTGTCAAGCTCAGGTACGTATAGGGAGCGAACTACAAGCCCCAGAGGGCAATGCGCTGCGACGATGGGGATTGCGCTAGGAGGCGCGGGCTCCTCGGTTTACGCCTGCGCAACCGGGGATGGGGGGGGGGGGGGCCGGGTGGGGGGGTGGTGAGCAGGATAACGTACCGAGACTACAAGTTCCGAGAAGCAACGCGGCGAGGCCCGAATCGGGAATGTTTGCGCCTGCGCGTCGCGGGCGGGGCCTCTGGGGCGGAGCAGCCACCATCTTGGAACGGGAGGCGGAGCAGAGCCGACTGGGAGCGACCGAGCGGGCCGCTGCCGCCGCCATGAACCCCGAATAGTGAGTGAGCTCCGCCCGCGCCGTCCGGCGCAGCCTCGATCCCGAGTACGGGGCTGTATGCTTACCGGGGTTGTCCAGCCTGGGTCAGGACTGCGTGGCGCCCCCACATCCGGGTCCCTCTTCCGCTGACCTCCCTCCCCCTACATCCGGGTCCTGCCCCTCCCCCTGGGGAGCCCCAGGACCCCAACTTGACACCCCAAGTTCTTATACGCGGGGCGCAGAGACTGCAAGCCCGAGGGGCACCGCTTGGAGTCCGAGGCACTGGCCCTACCAGGCCTTATCGGTCAAGTGACCCCGCAGCCCCGGTCTCTCCAGGCCTCAGTTTCCCCACCTGCTGCTGGAGAGTGGCGGTCCGGGTGCTGACGGCAGTCCCGGCGTCTTGGAGCCCGTCACCAGATAGTTTCTGGTCTCGGTCCAGACTCGGGCCCTTTAGGTCGGGTCGTAAATCCTTCTGCTCTACCCGTTCTCCCGGAATCCGGTTCCGGGGCCGGCGCAGGGCCGGGCAGACGCGGGAGACCCCGAGGCGCCGCTCGGGGTCGCTCTCCAGCAGGTCGTCCCGTCGGGGGCTGTCGCTTTGCTCCGTGCCCGGGTCGAGCTGCCCTGCCGGTCCCTTCCCGCCCTTCCTCACCTTTGCGCAGGCCCCCGGCGCCACCGGCACACCCCTTCCCTTCGCCGTCACACTGCCGGTGAAGTTCAGATGAATGTGGCATTTGCTCCCCCTTCCAGTGGGATTCTCTGTTTCTCAGACTCTCCTCACTTCTTGGTCCCTTCCCCTCCGGGTAGATGGCCCACATCTCTGCCCCAGACTGCTCCTTGACGGTTTTCCCCAAAAGTCAGTTATCTTCTTCTTCTGCCCCTTCCTTTTTCTCCTCCAGATCCAGGCCTCACATTTCTTGGGGGAAGGGTGAAGCTCTGAGCTGGATCATAAGGGGAACAGAGAAGGGAACCAGCAGGCTCACAGAGACTGGAGTCTGAACCTGGTTTCCAGTCTTAAAGTTAACTTAGGGCAAGTCGCTTCCCTTCTCAGACTTCTGGTTTCCTCAGTTGTTGGAATAACAGCACGCACTTCATTGGACTGTTGTGAGGCTTTAAGATGGTGCATTTGAAGTTCTTAGCACAGGGCCAGGCCCACAGCAGAACTCAGTGTGTGTTAACTGCTGTTGTCATTGCCACTTGTCGGCCGCCTCTTCTTAGAGGCTTTGTCCCAGGCTCTTTACATAGACATTCACTTAACAAGCTGGGTACGCCACGGGGTGGTGTAGGAGGGGTTCCCTAAATAGCCCCTACTGTAGTCCCCTACAGTCTGGGGACTGTGGAGTCTGTCAGGAATCAGGGTGGGGTACCCAGCTCTGTCGCCTGATTGCGATCCTTGGCAAGTCATGTCCCTTTCTGTGCCTCGGTTTCCTTCTTTGTAAAGTGCGAATTCAGACTCAGCCCTTCAGGCCAGCTGTGTTATGGGAGGTGGTCGGGCCCCCTTCTCCCGGGATTTGTGGGAGGATCTTGGGAGCACCTTAGTACTCTAAACGGAGGCCCGCCTCGCAGTGTGGGAGAGGGCTGTAGCTGTTACTCCAGGGTGACGGCGGGTGGGTTCCCTGCCTGCCTTCACGCCTTCCCATCCTTTCTCTCCAGTGACTACCTGTTTAAGCTGCTTTTGATTGGTGACTCGGGCGTGGGCAAGTCGTGCCTGCTCCTGCGGTTTGCTGTGAGTAAGAAGCCTCCCCTGGCATCCATCTGGGGTCCTGGCTGGTGGCTGGAGGGAGAGAGGGCAGCCCAGAGCACAGTAGTTACAAGACCTGGGGAACCAAGGATGAAGTTGCATGGCTTGCTGGCAACATATCTGACTGAAAAAGGGCAAGGGGCTGGCAAGCTGGGGGGCTGAGAACTGGCGCTCAGCAGTTAGGAGCGCTGCTGGGGCGGGGAACTGGAGGGAGATTTTCCAAATGGGCCTCAGGCCTGCTCAGTCAGGCCATTTCACTGGGCCACGATGTTGCAGGATGACACATACACAGAGAGCTACATCAGCACCATCGGGGTGGACTTCAAGATCCGAACTATTGAGCTGGATGGCAAAACCATCAAACTTCAGATCGTGAGTGTCACTGTCCTCAAAGGCCCTGGTGCAGAGGCATCTGCCTTGGGAGGGGAGGGGCTCTGGGCATGGAGCCCTGGGCTGACCTGCCCTTTTTTCCTGCTGTCTTTAGTGGGACACAGCTGGTCAGGAGCGGTTCCGGACTATCACTTCCAGCTACTACCGGGGGGCTCATGGCATCATCGTGGTGTACGACGTCACTGACCAGGTACTCCTGGGCTCACCATCCCCAGCTTTGCCTCCTCAGCCTCAGGCCTTTGGCGCTTGCTTCTTTCTGCTCTTTCCGTCCTCTCTTTTTGGTGCTGCCGGGAAAGGAGAGTGTATTCGGACTCATTTCGCAAGGAGGGAAACAGCCGCAGAAGTGGACCCTCCAGAGGCCCTGCTGCAGGGTCCCGGCAGAACCAGGCTTTGCACCTCCCGCCAGACTTGCCGCCTTATTCTAGACCTTCCAGACGCCTGTGTTTTGTAGGGGTTTAGTCAGCCGATTGGTTGCTGTGCTGGGCCCCTGGCCGCCTGTGTGAAGACAGTGTGGAGAAGCAGTTGGAGGGCTGTAGGCAAGGCGATGAGGGAGCCGTGCGCTCTGGGGCCAGTGTGCGCAGAGGACTGGGAGCCCTGTGTCTACTGCGGCAGCATTAGTCGTGTGTTCTTGGCAGCAATGGTGATGTTAACAGCCGGGAACAACCCCCCATACCCTGTAGTTTACAGAACGTGTGCCGGCTTTTTGATGTTCACAACACCCTGCAGGGGTCTGTACTGTGTTCCCATTTTACAGATGAGGACATGGGTTGGAGTGGTGAGGAGACTTGCTTAAGGCCCAGCAAGTTAAGTGGCAGAGACAGAAAGCCTGGGACTGCTGACTCTGCCAGCTCTGTTCTTGGTCCTAAACCTTGTTGCTTAATGGGGAGCAGGCCCTGGAGACAGGGAGATGCTTACGTCAGCCCTGGGCCAGAAGAGGGGTGACTGGGCTTTTCAGCTCACCGGGGACTTGTGATGGCCTTTGGACTACAAGCTGTGGGCGAACTGCACTCCTCTCACACAGAGGTCACCGAGGACCTCTAACTGCCAAGTCTCGTGACCTCGTTGCAGTTCTCGCCCTGACTGACCCCTCATGGCTTTTAACTCCATTCTTTTCCCTCTCCTTGAGAAGTTGGCCATCTCCAGCTCTCCCATCTCCTGCTGCACTGGATTCTCTTTTCGGTGCCTTTTTACTGTTTCGTCCTGTGCTACTCCCCACGACTCCAAACTGTGTGCTCCCTAACTCTGCCCCAAGCCTCCTGACTCTCCCTGCCTGCTTCTGGCCACTTTGTGGTTTGGCTTCTGCCTGGTGTTCTGTGATTCCTGTGTCTAAACAGCTATCACTATGGATCTCCTCCTCTGTGCCCTGCATTCTGCTGGCGCTTTCTGTTTAATACAGAATAAATACGATTCTAATGAATTAGAATTAATATAGTTCTGATCTTTGCAGCATCACCCAGTGAACTACCGGGTTGGGTCTCCTGTTTGCAGATGAGGAGACACTCTCCGAAAGGTGTTAAGTGACTCACCCGTGGTCTCGCAGGCAGGAAAGAGAAAGCCCATGTTTGAAACCAGGGTTCTTTGCTACTGCGTGACCCCTCTCCTGCTCCTAGACAGCCTCTCCTGAGCTCCAGACCTTTTGCAGAACTCAGCATGTCCAGCACTGGCCTCACCGTCTCTCCCCGATCTAGCTCCTCTGTCCTCATCTTTGTAACAGAGTCCCTATCGGCCTGACCAGAAAACTCCTCCTTCCCCCATCCAGTCAGTCCCAGGGCCCCTCTTTGTCCCCCTCATGATAACAGCAGCGATGAGGATAATAGCAGCTCCCACTAATTAAGCACTTGTTATGAGACAGGCCTGCATTCGTTAGCTCATGATCACAATGGCCCCACTGGGAGGTACTGTTTTACAGAAGTGAGGAAACTGAGGCTCAGAGAGGTCAGGTGACATGTTTAGGGTCACACAGTAAATGGCAGAGTGGGGCTTAGCCCAGGATGGTCTGACTCTAAATCCTGTGCTCTTCCCTGCCTCTTTCCTGGCTCAGGGCACCTCCTCTCTTACCTAGATTATTCCAACTACCTCCCCGGTGGTCTCTGTCTTGCGGGTCTGCTCTGGCCTCTACGCCCCTGCTGGGCCTAGCTTCCCAGGGCATAGCTGTTCCTGCCGCTCCCTCAGGAAGCCCCCACTGGCTCCTATTGTCTAAGATCTAGCCGGGCTAAGGTCTTCCGTGCACTGGCCTGCCTCCTCTCCGTCTCCTTCCCTGCTCAGGGCCTGCCTCCCAGCAACGTCCAGTCTCTCCTCCCAAACACACCTTGCCCCTCCCATTCTGTTAACTGGCGTGTGTTGTCTCCTCCCCTTGCACTAGTTCGAGCCTCGCCTGGCAGGGGCGGTCCTGGAGCCCCACTGGCTCTTGCCTTCTGTCCCCACAGTGCTGGTCACCCTGTCTTGCCATTGTGTGGGTCCTGGTCTAGGCTTCCACTGTCTCCTGGGTGCTTTAGGGCAGGGCCCAGGTACGATTCCCATCTTTGTCCCGAGGGCCCAGGCTAGGACATGGCAGGAGGTGTAAGTTTGAAGCCAGTGTCATATCACCAGGCCTCCAGCTCCTAAGAAGGGAAAGTGGCTGTAGCTCAAGCACGTTCCTAAAAGTTCTGTCCTTTGTCCGCATGCCAGGGGTGGGGGGTGGGGCGTGGCAAGCTGCCGGGAGAGCCAGGCTGAGGAAGCAGGCTGTCGGTGCCAGAAGTAGGACGAATGTTAGGCTCTGTTCCTGGGATGCTCGTGTCTCATAGTCCAGGGTCTCCTCTGCGAAGACCCTCCACCTACCACTGGGCTCCACGACTTCAGACTTTAAAGGGATTTTGAGGCCACCGTGGGAACTTTGTGATTCCTGCTAACCTGTCACCCTGCGTTTCTGTCTTCCTCTCCTCTGGCTTGTTTCTTGCTCCCCACATTTGCTTAGTCCTTTTCTCTGTGTCAGGGAGAGAGGAGCAGCTGCAGGAAGCAGAGGCCGGCCCTTAGGCTTAGGCTGTTTCAGTGCTGGGGCTGTTGGCAGACAGCTGGGGCTGCACTGGGCCTGCCTTACTGGGGACCCAGATGGAGGAGAGCTAAGCCTGGAAGGAGAAGGGACTTTCCTCCGGGTCGCTGAGCCCAGCGCTCCCGCCTCTCAGGAGCCCAGGGCACCCCCTTCCCCTCAAAGCCCCTGATCTCCAGGCCTAGGGTAGGTGGGAGTTGGGAGTGAAACAGTTTTTGACCTTGGTCCCTCTAGGAATCCTATGCCAACGTGAAGCAGTGGTTACAGGAGATCGACCGCTATGCCAGTGAGAACGTCAATAAGCTCCTGGTGGGCAACAAGAGCGACCTCACCACCAAGAAAGTGGTGGATAACACCACGGCCAAGGTGAGTGGGGCCTGGGCCCGTCCGCCCAGGGTGGGCCGGGGTCTGTGTGCCTCACCTCACTCTCCCCTCCTCTCCTCTCCTCTCCCTTTGTCAGGAGTTCGCAGACTCTCTGGGCATCCCCTTCCTGGAGACGAGTGCCAAGAATGCTACAAACGTAGAGCAGGCGTTCATGACTATGGCTGCTGAGATCAAAAAGCGGATGGGGCCTGGGGCAGCCTCGGGGGGTGAGCGGCCCAACCTCAAGATCGACAGCACCCCCGTGAAGCCCGCTGGTGGCGGCTGTTGCTAGGAGGGGTACATAGGGTGGGACAGGAGGGGCACCTTCCAGATGATGCCCCTGGAGGGGGCAGAAGGGGCCTCCTTCTCCTGGGGCATTTGAGTCTGTAGCTTTGGGGTGTCCTGGGCCCCCCATATCCCTCTGGCCCATCTGCCTGCCGCCCTGAGCCCTGGTCTGTCAGGGCCCCCAAGGGAGGACACCCAGGACCTGTGGCTGGGCTAGGGGTAGGGGCTCGCTCTGCTGCTGCCTCTAGGTAACTTTAAAAGATACCCCACCACACACCTTTCTTTGGGATGAGGGCTTCTCTGTCTGTCTCCCTCCCCCTGCCCCCCATTATGCTGCAGTGGGTTTCTCTCCTTACCCTTCTTCCTTCTCGCCCCCGCCCCCCCGCCCCAAGAGTTGATTGCCTCCCTGTCCTCTACTGCCCCTGGCTGCAGTCAGTGCCCAGGGCCAGGCATGGAACCAGGGGATCCAGGGCCCTGGGCCAGACCTCAGGACAGGCACGGGGGCCACAGAGGCCTGGCAGCCCACCCTCTCCTCTCCTCCCACCCCTCCCACACTCACAGCTCGAGCCGTCCAGCTGCAGTGGGGTCTGAGCACATCTAGGGCAGGTGGGCGGGCAGCCGCGCTGGGCCTGTGTCTTGAGCCCATAGGGAGCCTGCTCCTTGCCGCCCCCTGCCCTGCCAGAGCCAGGCCCATGTGCTGCCTGCCCACCGTGCCCCTTTGTCCCTAAGGCAGGCGGAGGCGGAAGGCCCACCGTGCCAGAGCCCGGGCACCAGCCTTAACCCTCACTCTGCCAGCACCTCGTCCCTTTCTCTGAGGCAGCACATCTGGCTTTGTCTCCCTTTCCGTCCCTTGGAGCCTGTGAGGGCAGATCCTCATCCCCTGTTGCTACTTCTCCTTTGGGGAGTGTGGGTGCAACCCAGGGTTGGAGGCCTCTCTGCTCCCCGCTCCCCCCAGGATCCTAGTCCCCTGCCCTCTGGCACAGCTGCTTCCTGCAGAAAAACAAACCTTTGGTCTCTACCTGAGAAGCCATGTTCCTTGTGCTGTCTCTCGCCTGTCCCACCTGTGCCCTGCCCTCCAGCTTGTATTTAAGTCCCTGGGCTGCCCCTTGGGGTGCCCCCCCCCCACTCCCAGGTTCCCCTCTGGTGTTATGTCAGGCATTTTGCAAGGAAAAGCCACTTGGGGAAAGACGGAAAGGACAAAAAAAATAATAATAAATTTCCACTGGCGCTCGGATGAGCCGAGGGTTTTTGCAAGGAAGTTGTGGTGACTGAGTGTGGTCTGTGGTGGGAGCTGCCTTGGGGTTGGGGGATGGACCTGGAGCCCTGGGCTTGCTGGGCTGCACAGGGGTCCTGGCTTGGGCTGTGTGTCCTAGGGTTGCTGCTGAAAGTCCTTGACCCACTTCCTGAAGCCAGGAGAGCTGCCTGCTTGTGCTTCTGTGGTCTGTCCCCACGGGCCCAGCACGGTTCCGGCAGGGAGCGAGGCAGGCGGCCATCAGCGAGTACCTGGTGAGCAGCGCCAACACCCACACAGGCGCACATCCAGGATGTGAAGTTGGGCGGCCGCCAGAGCCCAAGCCGCCGGGCCGCAGATATTGTGCCCCAACGCACTTGGCCCGAGTCCCTTCCAGCCCCCTCGTTTAGCCCCCTCTCCGGGCTTTGCTCTGGGTTCAAGCCAGGTGTGTCTGCTCCCTGGGACAGTGACAAGTGCTTTGCACTTAAGAGCTCAGTCCGGCTGGGCGCTGGTGGGTGAGGCGTGGTGTGTAGGGTAGGAGTGTGTGTGCCCGTCCGAGTGGACCAAGTGTGGTTGTCGGTTCGTTGTGTGATGTGGTGGGCAGGTGGTGGGGGGACATGCCAGGGGTGGGCGTCCACGGCTACGTGTCCCCGAGGTTGGGGTGGGGGTGGTGCCCGGGCCGGCGGAGGGGCGCGCGGAGACCCAGCCCCGCCCGGGGCCGCTCGCACGCCGGCCCCGCCCCCGGCTCCGCCCCGCCGGCTTCGCGGGCTGGAGAGCGAGGGAGCCGCGGGCGAGGGATCGCAGGATGAGCGATCGCGGCCCGGGCAGCCGGCAGCGGACGCGCCCCCCGAGCCCACCGGCCCGCGCCCCGCGCGCCCCACGGCCCCGCGGCCCCGGTCCCGGCCGCGCCGCCCGCGTCCCCCGAGCCCGCGCCCGAGCCCTGCGGGCCATGCCCGGCCGGCCCTGAGCGCGGGCCGGGGGGCGTCCCCTTGCGCCCGGGCCCCGCGCTGGCGCCCCCCGGGCCGCCGCCCGGCGCGGGGGCCATGGCGTTCACCTTCGCCGCGTTCTGCTACATGCTCACCCTGGTGCTGTGCGCCTCCCTCATCTTCTTTGTCATCTGGCACGTAAGGCCGGGCTGGGGCTGGGGCTGGGGGCGGGGTAGGGGGCAGGGGCTGCACGGAGCGGGAGGGGGCCGGGCGGATGGTCTCAGGGCGCGGGGAAACTTGGGGCCTCCTCTCCGCTATCCCCCGTCGTGCGGCCTCTGTTCGCCCCTGTTAACAGCCCCCATCGTAGGCTGCCTCCCCGGGCCCCCTCCCTCCGCCGCCCCCGCCTGTCTGTGGGTATGTCAGTCGGTCCCTGGCCCACCTCCCTTGCCCCATGCAGCCTCGGGGTGTGGGGCGGAATTCTGGGATTCCTGCTGCTTCCCTTTTCCTACCCCCACCATCCAGTCGCCCCCGTTTGTCCGTCGGGCGGTTTGTCTGTCTGCCCCCCCCCCCCCACTTTGTGGGTTTTTCCAGCCAGAGTGATGGAGCGGGTTGCTATGGCAACTGCATCTGTTTACAAGACCCGCAGATCGCAGAGCCCATTAACCCTTTCCCTTCCTACCCCCCTCCCTGACCCAGCAGCAGTTGGCTCTAAGCGGCCCCAGAGACCTAGCCCCCACCCAGCTCGCCTTGGGTCCCCTACCCACTCGCGTCCGAGCTTCCCCCCACCAGGTTTCCTCCCCACTTTTCCTCTTCCTGTCGCCACTTTCCCCTTTGTCTCCTGTCCCCTTAGTCTGTCTCTCACTCTCGTCTAGACTCGCACCTGGTCCTTCAGAATGTCCGTTTCTCATCCCACATCTCGATCACCTCTCCTTAGAGAGGGTCCCTCTCCCCCTTCTCTCTCTGGGGCCCTCTGTTCAGTGATACCCCTGCCCGGTTCCCTTCCTCTCATTACAGAACTGTCCACCAGCCTCAGGCTTATTGTTTGGGCCCCTTACTGCCCTGCCTCCTCCTCTGTCCCCCCGCCCCGATCCCCTCCATGCGGCCTGCCTGTCTCAGCCCTGGCCCCCTCAGCTCAGCATCCTCCGCTCCCAAGTCCAGCACACACCTCCCTTATCTTCATCCCTCTGGGGGGTCCCCTTACCCCCCTGCAGTTTCTCCCTTGGTACCTCCATCCTTTCTTGCTCTCACTTCCTCCCTGTTGCCGCACCTGCTTCTTTCCTGGCTTCCCCACTTCCTCTCTCCTTTCTTTTCCTGGGACCTGCTGCCTGCATGCTCCGGGGCCTCCCCAGCTCTTGACCAGTCTCTCCGTCTGCCATACCCTGCTGCTCCCCTGCTGCCTGTCTCTTTTACATCAGGATTCCATGGACTCTGTGCCCCTTCTGTGAGGAGTGAGGCCCCACAGGCACCTTCAAACACAACCCGCCCCCCCCCCCCCAATCTCTAGCCCTCTCTCTCCCTGGCTTTGCCTCTCTCTCTCTGTGGGTCTCTCAGTTGCTTTTTCTTTTCTCGCCCCCTTTCTCTGTTTCTCTTTCCCTCTCTCCATCCCCGCTGGGTCCATCTTGACCTCTCTGAGCCTCCTATCTCATCCCCAGGCCTTGGCCGATCCTGTAGGGTGGGGGTAGGGGGGCTGGGTTCTGAGGACTGGAAGGAATTGAGAGTCACAGGCTGGGAACGCAGAGCTCACCAGCTCCTGGGAGAAAGACTCCTGGAATTCCAGAAGCACCTTTCCAGGCCCCTCCCTACCCAGGGGCCCCCCACAGCCGCTTTGGGGGGTCCCTGTCCTTAGAGAATCTCAGAACAGTCCTCGTCCACACACCTGCATCCACGCTTCCTGAGAACCAGGCTCTGGGCGGCTTTGGGGGACCCGAGGATGAATGAGACTCAGGCTTTGCCCTTGGGGGCTCCCGGGCTGGGAGAAAGGGCCTCAGCTTTCTCGACAAGTATTTATCAAGCACCTACTACGAGTCAGGCACTGTGCGCGCTCAGCTGTTTAGCTGGGTGGTCTTAGCCGGTCTCTCTCGTCCCGAGTCTGTTTCCTCACTGCTAAAGTGGGCTTGTACCTACATCAGAGTACCCACAGCAGGCCTGCTAAGGGCTGGGGCTGGGGCCAGAAGGTGTGCTCCTCAATCCAAATTGGTAAGACCTAGAACCTTCCAGGGCAGTACCCCAGATCCCACCACAGACCCCAAGCCCGGGCCCCACTGGTCGCTAGGCAACCCTGGTGGTGAGTGACGCGTGTCAGCTGTCACCATGGGGGATTGTTTGTTCCAGGGGGCTGAGTCAGCGCCAGGCAGCCTGGGGGGTGGGAGGCGAGACACCCGCCACCTGCTGGTGGTGCCAGCTCTAGGGCAGACAGACGGCACCCTTCCGCTCCCTGCTGGACCCTGTTGCTGTGCCTGGCAGGCAGGCGGCTGCCCAGAGTCAACGGGGAGTTGGGGGGGCTGCTCCAGATGGCCCCAGCTCCCTCCAGGAAGCCCATGTTCTCTCCCTCTGAGCCGTCTGGGGTCCAGGATGCTTGGGGGTGGTGGGCCTGCTGCCTCATCCCAGGGCTAGTGCTGAGGAGAGGGGACCCAGGAAGGCTCCTTTGGCAGCCCTCTTCCCATGCCCCACCTCCCCCCAGGTCCGTCCCATCATCCCCTCAAACACCTGCTCCCCCCGAGATTTCCCCATCCCAGTGAAGACATTGCCGTCCACCAGATGAAGGCACGTTGGGCCCCTCTGCCTCGACTCCGTCACCACTTAAGCCTTCTGCAACTTGGCTTCTAAATAGCTCTGGAATTCCTCTACACCTCTCCATCGCCACAGCCCCTCTCCTCACTCAGATCACCGTCAACCCCTCCTCCTCCACAATACTCCAGCGGTCCCCTCACTGGTCTGGCCTGAATATGATAAAGTGGTTAAGGATTTTGACTCTGGGGTCTAACTGGGTTAGAATCCTGGCTTGCCACTAACTAGCTGTTATGGGCTTGGACAAGTCACTTCACCTGTCTGTCTCAGTTTCCTCATCTGCAAAACGGAAATGATAATACTAGTATCTACGTCATCAGGTTGTTGCAAGCATTAAATGAGTTAATAAATATATAAAGCCTGCTGGCATAGAGCAAGCATCATGTATGTTTTGGCTGGGACTATTAGCCAGTTTGTACTTCCTGCTCCATCAACCTGACCACCCCACTCTGCAGCTTTATATCCCTCAATGGCTCCCCATTACTTTTGTGTTAAAGTCCAAACATCTGGTCTGGCCTCACAGGGCCCCCATTGTCTGGCTCTGCAGACCTTGGCAGCTCACCTTTCACCATTCCCTTCTCTCTTGCCCCTCACCTCACACTTTCACTCTAGCCCTGAGGAACCTGCAGCTTCCTGAATGTCCCTTGTTCTTTCAAACTCTGCCTTTGTACCTGCTGCTCCGACTGCCCTTCCCCCTTTTGTTCACCAAACGCCTACTCAGAGTCCAGCCTGCACCCCCCATGACCCCCCATGCTGGATCAGGCACCTACCCCAGGCTCTCCCTGTACCTCTATCTCACCGCCCTGACCACCCTGGGATGCGGTTCACGGTTCCCCTCCCAAGCATGAGGTTCCTATCCGGGCAGGGGCTGTGTGCCTGTGTGCTCCAGGGCTCAGCTCAGGACCTGGCACAGAAGACACCATCTCTTGGGATGTGTTGGATGGAGGTGCAGTGGACATGGCCTGAATTGGGCATCAGCACACTAGGGTTCCATTCCAGACTGTTGGGTGACCTTGACCCAGGCCTTGTCCCTCCCTGGGCCTCAGTTTCTCCACTTTTGCAGCAAGATTCACCTGGCCCGGTCCCCATGTATGAATTCCTATCACACAGAAGGACGGGTAGGGGGGGCCATAAGCTGCTGCCCCAACCCTGACAGGCACACGCCCTTCCCCCAGATCATAGCCTTTGACGAGCTGCGGACCGACTTCAAGAACCCCATTGACCAGGGGAACCCAGCGCGGGCAGTAAGTGATACATGTGCTGTGCCGAGGTGTGTCCGTCCGTCTGTCTTTCCATCTGTCGCGAAGGGGGGTAGGGACGGGAAGACAGGGTTGGGGGGCCAGCGGCCGTGCCCCTTTCTCTGTCTGTTCCCGCCCCCAGCAAACACCTGGCGCGGGCTCAGGGCTCGGGTTCCTCCTGGCGGGGCGGCTGTTGCCAGGCTCTGGGCCGTTGCCGTGGAGACGCGGGTGAAGGTCCCTCCATGGTGACGGTCGCCATGGGAACGGCGCGGCTGCTTTCCTGCCGCGCCGACACCGCAGACACTGCTCTGGCGCCCCCTGGCGGCCACGTACAGAGCGGTAGAGGGCGCAGGAGGGTGGTGGGGCGCCTCCAATGCCTGCTCCTCCGCCTCCCCCATCGCGGCTTTTTCCTTCCCCTACAGCGCGAGCGTTTAAAAAACATCGAACGCATCTGCTGCCTCCTGAGGAAGGTCAGTGTCAGGACTGGGGGCAGGAGGCTCCTAGCCCAGCTTAGCCTCACTCTCTGTGACTCAGAGCCAGGCCTTCTCTGGGACATTTGATCCACTCTGCCGCCTGGGAGGGAGTGGGAAGCTAGAGGCCCTTTTAGTCCCCAGAGGTCTCCGTGGGTGGACACCTCCCAAACCCCAGCTCCCCTATGTGCCCTTGAAACTTGCTTGGGTCTGTCTGGGCACCAGGCCACTGACCTCTCTCCTTCACTCCCCAGCTGGTGGTCCCAGAATACTCCATCCACGGCCTCTTCTGTCTGATGTTTCTGTGTGCAGCAGAGTGGGTGACCCTGGGCCTCAACATCCCCCTTCTCTTCTACCACCTCTGGAGGTGAGGGGAGCAGCTGGCCAGGGAGGGCCACATGAGGGGGCAGGGGCAGGATGGGGTGGGAGCCTTGATGGTGGGCACTCAGGCCCCTCCCTCACCTAGGTACTTCCACCGCCCTGCGGATGGCTCTGAGGTCATGTATGATGCGGTCTCCATCATGAATGCTGACATCCTCAACTACTGCCAGAAGGAGTCCTGGTGCAAACTCGCCTTCTACCTGCTCTCCTTCTTCTATTACCTGTACAGGTGAGGCCTTGCCCACAGCAGTCATATATCAGAAAAGGGATGCTCCAGGCACCATGCCTCCAATCCCAGGAATCCTTGGGCCCCAAATTCCTGCCTTTGCCCTTGAGAACTGAGGGCAACCCAGGGTGTGATAGGGTGGGTGGCCAGTGGCTGGGCCTCCTCAGGACTCGGCTCACTGCCTCATCTTCCCACAGTATGGTTTATACGTTGGTGAGTTTCTAAGGGGGAAGCCGGCCAGGGAGCGAGCCCAGAACGGACCGGACGCCTGTGCACCCCCAGCCCTGCCCCTCGGCCACAGAGGCCTCAGCCCTGGGGAGGGAGGGGGCACTGGTGCCCCCAGCCTCCTCTCCACCCCCCAAACTGCTGCTGCGGGGACCTCCCGCCTTCAGAGCCCCCTCCCCTTGGACTAGGGCTGGGCAGAGCTCTAAATAGGGGCAGGGGCTCCTCTGCCAGCCTCTGGGCATGGCAGTCAGTCCTGGAAGGGGTGGGACCTCTGGCCTTGTCCACTTCGGGGGCAATTTGGGCCCTGCCAAGGGGCAGGGCTTGACCCTGGAAGTTCTGGGCCGCCCCTCTCCACCCCCACCCTGAGGCTCCCCCTGCAGGTGGGGGGGTACCCGCACCCGGAATGAGCAGGCTCAGCAGGGGGGCCCAGACTAGACCCCCACCCCTAGTCTGCCCTCTCCCCTCCCCCAGGCTCTTTCTCCAGACCCCCTCCTGTCCCCACTTGCCCCAAGCCAAGCCTACCCTGTCTCTTGGACCTATTTTCTATGTCGCCTGGAGGAGTCCGGCACCCCCTCCCCGGCCATTTGTGACAAAATATGAATAAACGACTGCAAACATGTGGGCCCCAGTTCTGCTCCTGAAAGGCTTGGAGATGAGGGAGGCAAAGGGACTGGATAGGGGGCACCTCTGAGCCCTGGGCAGCACAGCCAGGCTTGCCCCACTGGCCCACAGACCCCTCCAGGGACCCCCTCAGATGGATCAGAGGCCTTCAAGGTCTCCTTGGCAGCTGCCCCCTTCCATCCTCACTTTCCCGACCACAGATAAACAGCTATTCCTGCTGAAACACTTCCATCTGCCTTCCAAGGCAGTATCAAGGTCACCAACCCCAGGAAGCCCTCCCTGGGTCTCCCTCCTTATAGATAGTCCTGAGCCGGGTCACCTGGACAAGAAGGGGGTGTCAGCAATTCCCCTCAGGCCTCAGAAACAAGGGTCAAATGAAACCAAGGACATCAAATCTTCAATGTATGCAAAAATCAGTGCCAGTGGGGGCCAGGGGTCACCGGACCAGGTGGAAGGTCAGCCAGTATATGATGAGGGGCTGGAAGGCTGCAGCTCCCAGAGTCAGGTAGAGCTGGAGACGCTGCCGGGGGGCTGAGCCCCCCATGCTGTCGGGACCTAGGGCTGCTGTTCGCAAAGAGCGTACCTGGAAGAAAGGAGAGAGCTGAAGCTGCGCCAGAGGGGAGGCTCCAACCCCAGGGGAAGAGGGGGAGGGGACAGCCCAGACTCACAAGGAAGTACATGAGCGCAGACGAAGTCCAGGCCAATGCCACGTAATAGCCATCGCTGCCGAACAGCAGCCCTGTGAGTACACTGAGGATCATCCTGTGGGGGGGCGGGCGGGGAGGAGGAAGAGAGGCTAGAGCCCTCAAGGTGGCCCACCTGCCACAGCCCAGAGTCCAACCTACACCCCACCCACCACCACCAGGGCCCTTTACCCCCAGTCTGCACCCACAGGGACCTAAACTCAAAATGAATCTAGAAGGCCCAGGACTCAGTCCCTGGACCTGCACCTGAGACTCCCTTCACTGCCCCAGCTCAAGGCCCTTCTCTGCTGTGCTCCCAGGCGAGTCTGAATACATCCCTGACCTCCTGAACAACACTGCACAGTTCCTGAGGAGACTGTTGGACACAGCCAGTCCCTCTAATAAAGAGGGCCAAGAGAGGGGCAGAGGGCTGCCCAGGGTCACAATTCAAGGCTACAGCTATGCAGGCCCCTCCCCCAGGCCAGCCTCCCGTCTAGCCCACAGGTGCTCACCCCACGTATTTGTAGCCGCTGTAGGCCAGCAGGTGGAAGGTGCTCAGGTCACTGCGCACGGTGGCCAGGTAGATGCCCAGGAGCAGGGCTAGCACCTCCATCACGACCCACACCAGCGCCGTGCTGGCACACAGGCCCAGCACCTCTGGGGAAAACCTATGGCCATGTCGGGGTGGGATGGGGGGAGTTCAGAACCAGTCATCCTGTGGCAGGGATGAGACTAGGGGCACGGGGTAGGCTGGGGACCTGGCACAGATCCCCTCAGGAGGTGAGGAGCGGGGAGGTGGTGGGAACGGGGAGGGGGTTGGCACTGACCTTTTCTGAATGCCCAGTGCTATCCCAGCCAGCAACACGTAGGTGATGAAGGCCATTGCTGCCAAGAGGCAGAGATATGCCATCAGCCTGGTTTCCTGAACCAAGACCCCCCCACCCCCACTAAGCATTTGAGGCCACCGACACCCCCTACCTTCCCCCCATACCTCCTTCCCTGTGTACCCCAACATGGCCGACCTCCACTCTCAGCTCCCCAGTGCCCTGCCTGGGATGCCTTTCCCACTCAGCCCTCTCCCTGTGTAAATGCCACCTGACCCTTCTCTCAGGACCACCATGCCACCTCCTTCCCTGTCCCTGTGCTAGGAAGCTCACCTAAGTTTCCTGCTGTGTCTCAGAAACCACAGCACCGGCCAAGGCCATTGCTCTTCCTAGACCAACAGGCAGGGGCCAAATTGCTCTCAGGCCCCAAAATGCACAATACAGGAAGGACCAAAATGCAGGCTCAGGGGACAGCGAGGCTGTCACTGGAACCTGGGCCGTGGGGATGACCTTGCCTCAGCCAGAAATTCTGAGTCTGGGCATTGGCACTGGCTCTGGCTCCGGCCGCTCTGCCAATGCAGAGAGCTCCACGTTTAACTCCATTGTTTGCACAAAAGCTCGGAGCCAGAGGGAGCTGGGCTTTCACAGCAATTTTAACTCGTCAGTCCTGTCCTCTGCCCCCCTGAAGCACCAGAACGGATGCGCCCGCCCGAGGGCACAGTGTCTGGAGTCAGGAAACCAGCTCTACCACCTAAGCTGCGTGGCCTCAAAGATACTCAAGTCTCTCTGAGCCTTGGCTTCAATATAAAATGGAGCTGGCAGTGCCCGCCTTACATGGTGGTTGTGAGAGAAAACGGAGTGAAAGATGGAGGAAGAACCTGTGGCCCTCCTGGGCAACTGGGCTGGCTGGCTGCCCTCACTCCCAGTGGCCACCGTCCTGGTACTCCTCTGAGGGCTGGCCCTGACACACTCACATCCTCCAGGGTGTCCACCACGGCCTCACCTTGTGCAGGCCCCAGGACAAAGAGGAGTCCGATGCAGAGTCTGCCAGCCACAGCACAGTGTGGGCAGCCTGCCCAGTGCCATGTGGATGGGCAGTCGTGGGAACCCAGAAGGAGTGAGCAGATCCCCAGGGGAGGGGATGTAGGAGCAGGCCTTGGGGGCTGGGCAGGAACAATGATAAGAGCTGGTATTTTCGGTGTGCTTCCTGCGGGCCAGTGCTGAGCGCACATCCCCTCACCAAATCTCCACAACTCTCCGCTGAGGCAGGGAGGGACTCTCGTTATCGCCTTTTACAGAAGAGTGAAGCAGCCGGCCTGAGGTCCCACAGCTGGGAGCTGCAGGGCCAGGTCTAAACTCAGGGCTCCAGGCAGGGAGGGACACGGTCCAAGTCAAGAGGCAGAAAGGTCTCCAAGTGGGGTACCCTAAGGGCACTGAAGGCACCTCCGGGAGGCTCCTCCCTCGTCACCCTGCTCCATCCACCTGGTGTCTAGCGACCACCACGTACACAAGCACCAAGAGCAGGTGCTGAATCAACGCACAAGCCTCTCTCTTCTCATTGGTGCCTCAAGGCACAAGTGCCCACACGTCCCCCAGCCCAGGTCAGAGACTCACTAGGGATATAGAGGTCTGGGGCGTTGAGGTCTCGCCGCGGGGGCAGAGGCGCATCACGACTGTACTGCACTTCCCAGTTCTGGCAGTGGCAGCAGCGGCCAGGCCGGGAGGAAAAGACAAGAGAGGAAAGAAGGAGGTTGAGGTCTGGGGCCAGACTCTGGGGCAGCATGGGGGAGGCAGGGGAGCCTGCCAGCTCACCTGGTGTGTGTAGGGGAAGACCAGTAGCCCTAGCTTCTTCGCCACATAGGCTGTGTCCACAGCAAAAAAATACTTCAGTTTGTTCACAGACACAAAACGGTGCAGCTGGGAGGGGAGAAAGGAGGCTGTGGGCAAGCTGCACCCCAAACCTCTGGGTGCTTCTCTGTGTGCTCCTTCCCTGAGGGCTGCTGTGAGCATTAGGTGGGATCCCATGATGCCCAGCCCTGGCCAGAAATCCTGCCACCCTTGCCCAGGGGGCAGGCCACACCTCCTTGTGCACCATGTCCTTCCCATGGGATGCGATGGAGCTGCCATAGGCCATAGCCACGTTGGCCATTGGGTCCCCAAGCAAGTGGTTGACATTGAAGGCCACATCGGCTCCTGGGGCTGGGTATCCCCCTGGTTGGCTGGAGTAACCACCGCTGGTGTCATCGAAGAGGGGAGGGGGATCCGGAGCTGTGCGAGCCCTGTGCTTGGAGCCTGTGGGTTTGTAGGTATCAGAGTAGGTGACAGGAATACTAAGCATGAGCCCAAACCACCGCTCCCTCCCCAGGGTGGGTAGCCCTGTATGGGTCCCGCAGGCACCAAAGGGGGAAACCCTGGCCGGATGCGGGGTAGCTAACCCAGAAAGAACTTTGGTGAAAGATCCTTCTCGAGAGGTGCTAAATGTAGGCAAAGAGAGAGCCGAGGCAGCACCTGGAAAGTGGTTGCCCAGCTGGGGCTCCTGGGGGCCTTCTCAAGGGAAGTGATCTCTGAACTGAGCCTTGGAGAGCGAGTAGAAGTTTGCTAGGTGGAGAAGATAACTGAGAGGGCATCCCTGCATGAACAAGGGTGGGAAAGGCGACGGCTGGGTACCCAGAGGCCGTGGGCAGTGGTCAGGGACCCTGCCAGGGCTATGACAAGGAAAGGAAGTTCTGGAGGCAGACCCTGTTCGTGCTCGGGTCGGGCATGGGGATCCCAGCTGTGCTGTCATCGCCCGATGATTGGGCAGAGAGGGCGAAGTCCGGGACGCGTTGCACAGTCGCGTGGGGCAAGAACCCGAATGACATCCGCCGCCCGGGCAGCGGGAACGGCTGCCACCCTCCCATAGGGTGAGCGGGCTGCGCAGCCGACCCTCCATCGGCCCGTCGGACCGCGCCCCGCCCACCCCACGCCTCACGCACCATGGGCTCCGTAGCCCGAATGATAAGCCATGGCCGCGACGCTCGCTCTCCCCGAAGGCCCGCTGCGCCGCCTCGTGGGTACGAATACTAATGAGGCTGCTGTTCCGCTCCCTGAGCACCGGCCGAGGTTACGGAGCAGCTCGACACGTCCCCTGGCTGGCCGACCGCAGCCGCCATGTCCGTAGCGTCATCCTCCGCTGCCTGCTATTGGCTCTCCGGCGGCGCCGGCTCCCTCCTCCCCTCTCCCAATTGGCTACTGATGCGCCCTAGCCGCTGCAGATTCGGCGGTAGTCAACTTCCGGGGGGCAGTAGGCGGAGCAACTCGAGGCGCTCTTGGATTGGACAATGGATTGTTAGTTCGCGGCTAGAGCAGCCAATAGATGGGTTAAGGTAGGAGGGTGTTGAGAATTATTTCCGCGCCTGCGCAGTGAGGCAGTTGAGGCTTGCACTGCCACGACTACACCAGGCGGAGACCCGGCGGAGGCGGGCGGCGGCCGGAGTCCGGGAACGAAGCTTCTCTCGCGGGACGTACTCTAGGAGGGAATGTGGTGGTGGGGCTCTGACCAGGCCCCGCCCCTTGGGGCTCCTGCTCCTCCCTCTCTATGCTCGCTTTCCTCCTCTGTCCGCCACACTTTCCCTAGTCCTGGTGCGGAGCGCGTGCAGACAGGGAGGTGTTGATAGGAGGTCGGGCGGAACAGTGACAGCGCGACCAAGCGAGCCTCCGGATGCTGACTCCGCCTCCCGCCTCCCACCCCCTCCTTTCTGCGCGGGTGCTGTCCGTCGTCTGGTGCTGAAATGCCTTACTGGCACTGCAGCCATCCTGAAGACCCCAGGGGCCTGCTGCTGAGGGGTAGCGGGGGAGCCTGGGCTCTCTCGATCCATACACACACCCATTACATATATTGAAAAACTGAAGTCCAGAAGATCTGAAGTCCAGAGATTGGGTAGTAGAGTTGGAACAGGATCCTGCACCAGGCCTGCTCGGTGGACTGTCCCGTGGTCCAGCCGATTTGCGGGTGGAGGTGTGCTGATCCGCCTCCTGAAGCTGCGGTTGAAACTCCTGAGTCATTGTCAGCCCTGTAGTCATCTGAAGTGAGACCCCCGAGCCTCACTCGTGATCCTGGAGGCTCCTTTCTCTCCACCCAGTTTTGACCACTCTCACCATCCCCAGAGACAGTCTTCAGGGGCCTCCCTTGTCAAGACCTTCTAGAGAGCAAGATCAGGTCCTCTGCCACCTGCCTCTAGTTAGCAGCCCAGTGTCCAGTTACACCGGGTGACTTTCCTGTTCTCCAGACTCAAACCACGTGGTCCAATCTCAGTGCCTCTGCCCAGAAGTCCCCTCCACCTGGGATGCCCTTCCTCCTCATATCGACTTGTCCAAAGCTTAGTTATCCTTTCAGAGTCAGTTCAACTTGTGCCTCTCAGAGAGACAAAGCGAACAGAGAGGCCTGACTTGGCTTAGGGTGGAGGCCACAGGCCAGGTTCTAGCCTCCCTTTGGGGCAGCAGTTTGCCCTAGATGTAAATTCCATGAGGACAGAGCTTGTTGTCATTCTCGACTCCTACCCTTGTCTTCACAGTGCCAAGCACAGTACTTGCATATAGAAGACACCCAATAAACATCTGTGCCCAATAAATAAATAAATAGGTGAAACCCTGGACCAGTCTTTTACTCTCTCTACCATTTCAGTTACCTCATCTTTAAATGGGTAGGGGTGTTGAACCGAATGGTCTTTGAGTTGCCCTTTGGGGGAAAAAAAAATCACAAACCAAAACCAAACCCATATAGCATTGCAGCTCCCTATGTCCCAACCACTGATTGTCTAGTTTGGAGGCTAGGCCCAGACTGGGGGTAGGTGCGGAGGTCTGAGGCCCCTGAGGGCCCGAGAACAGCACTGGGGCCATGGGTACCTGAAAGGGGATACTCCCGTGCAAGACAGATCCCACTCTCCTGTACGGCATGATGAGTACTTGCATACTGAATCCAACACCTTTCATCCCCATTTCTCAGGTGGGAAAATCGAGGTTGGGGATGGAGAGCGCCGGCCCAAGGTCAGGCAGCCGAGGGCTCCGAGTGTCCTGGCCGCGGCCTGCCTGCTCTTAAGTGGAGCGTAGCGCGTCTGTCCAGTTAATGAGGCTCATCACACCTTTCTGGGCTGGAACTAACCCCTCTCCTACAAGCGAGCCTTCTGGGGTGGGGTCTGGGTGGGTTTAGGCCCCGGCCGACTCCTCAGAGACGTGACCCCGCCAGTACCCACCCCCTTCGAAATGCCCCCTCCTCATTAGGCAGCGGGGGAAACGCAGGCCCCAGAGAGGAAGGACTCGCCCAAGGTCGCAAGCGCGAGAGCAGCAGGAGGGGACCCCAGGCGTGGTCCGCCCAGCCGGGGCTTCTCGGGGGCGGGGGCGGTGCCAGCGGTGCCAGGCGCGGCCGGCGGCGCCGCCGGTGCCGCGGGGGCGGGGTCAGCCGGAGGGCGGGGCGCCGGGCCCCGCGGCCGCCAACGCCGCCGCCGCCGCGCTAGGGCTCCAGCTCGGCGCACTCCCTGCGCGGCCGCCGAGCCGAGCGGACGCCCTCCGGGGCCGCGCCGCAGCCCTCCGCGCTCCCCCCTATCATGCCCCGGGCCCGGGCCGGGGCCGCCCGAGCAGCCAGGACACCATGCCCGAGGACGGCGGTGGCGACGGCGGGGAGGTGCCCGCGCTCATCCCGGACGGCGAGCCGCTGCGGGAGGAGGTACCGGTGCTGCGTGGTGGGGGCCGGAGCCCGGGCTGGAGCGGGGTGAGGGGGACAAGGGAAGGGGCGAACCCCAGGATTAGGGGGAGAAGTCCCGGAGCCCCTGCGGCCAGTGACGTCATGGGAGTAGCCTGCGTCCTGAGAAGGGTCCCGGGGCCCAGGGGCCCGCGTGGGGGTCGGGGTGGGGCGGCTGGGAAGGGATGAGGAGGCGACTCCCGCCCGCGGCGCCCCCTCATCCAGCCTCACCCTCCTGTGACGTCAGCCCCAGGCCCCTGCTCGTCCCCGTCCGCGTTCCGCAGCGCTGCCCCTCACCCCCGGGCCCGGGGTCAGGCCCCCAGCCCGGCCCCGCCGCTCACGAGGTGCCCGGGCGGCGCCTGCAATGCAGCAGCGGTAGCAGGGACTTGTGGGGGGGAGCGGAGGGAGGAGGGAAAGGAGGAAGGGAGGCGGCCTCTGGTACCCCTTCTCCCTGTCCCCGGAGTGAGGCCCGAGGGCCCATCCTGCTGGCTGGGACCCCCAGAATGGCCCCTCCTCAGCTCTCGCCAGGAAGAGGATCTGCAGGGGTGTGGGGCCCCGTGTGAGGTGTTGGGGTGATAGGTGGTGAGCGGATCTATGTGTGTGGGGGTGAATGTAGTGTGCTTGTGGGTGTGTGAATGCCAGTGCGTGCTCCCCACACCTTGGGTGGGATGTCAGCGTCCCATGGCCAGTGAGGGTCTGGTGGAGCCCTTGGCTTGAGTGAAGTGGTGATGTGTGAGTGCACATGAGTGCCTTCTGCCCTGGGTGGGTCTCTCCTGTAGAGTCTCTAGGGTGTGGGTGTCAGGTTGCAGTAGGGGTGGGGGTAGGCGATGTGCACCCTGGTCAGGTGAGGGTCCAGTGTGTCCTGGGCTTCAGTGAATGTGTAACAGGCGTGTGCATGTGTGTGTCCTGTGGCGGGGGGTCTGTGGGGTTTGTGTATGTGTGTGTGTGCACGTGTGCCTGCAACTGTGCCCCAGGTTATGGTGTGTGTGTGTGGGGGGGTGCCCTGTGCACAGGTAAGGGTCTGATGTGTCTTAAATGAACAGGCAGCGTGCACATCGGTGTTGGGGGGGGGGGGTGTGAATGGGTGTGTGCATCGGACTGGCCCTACATGTCATGGTGGTGGTGTGCACCTGTGGTGGGTGATTGCAGGGGAGGGCAGGCTGCCCTGGGCTGGGCTGGGGGCACTTCCTCTCCTCTTGGGTCTCTCAAGGCTGGTGAGTCTGGGGTGGGAGAGGTGGCCCCTTAACCCCACCTCTGCTCTTTCCACCAGACCACCTGTTTCTTCTCCCCACGCCCTCCCCTCCTTCTCTCTCCATAGGCACCTGAGGGTGAGGTGGGGGCCAGGCTGGCAGCCCTGCCAGGGAGGGTGGGGCAGGGAGTGGCCCCTGTCACCCAGCAGCTGTGTCCCACCCCTTCCGTCCACACAGATGGGGAGTGGAGGACGACACTCCATCTGCTCCCCCCAGACTCACACCTCCCCCGTCCCCCGCTCTTCCTCTTTCTCACTTACTTTAAAAGCCTCTCCAAGTCTCCCACTGTCCCTAGTGGAACCAAAGGACCAGAAGGAGTCTCAGGGTAACAGTAATACCATTTATTCCCATGGCCAGACCCTGTGCCGAGACCTTCACACACACAGTCTCATTGAATCCTCACAGCAACCCAGTTTACAGATGAGGACGTTGTGGTCCAGAGAGGATGAGGGCCTTGCCGAAGTCAGGCAGTACGTGCTGGAGCCAGCACCGGATCCTGGGCAGTGGGGCGCCAAAGCCCATGCCCTTCACCCAGATCCCTGCCACCCTGGCCTCCCACACCACCAGCTCCAGGAATCAAGGCCCAGAGAGGGCAGGGATATGGCCAAGACCACACAGCAAACTAGGGGCAGAGCCAGGGCCAGAACTCGGTTTTCTCAATGGCCAGTCAGGGGGCCCTTCCTTCTCTTGGCAGAGATGGGTCTGTTTGTCCCAGGTGCCCTCGTCTGAGAGATGACAGGGAGGACGGGCTCGGGGTGCGTTTGAATCCCCGCAGCTCCACCGTGAGTTAGCCAGAAGGGTAAGACCTGGGGCGGGCTGCGGGGTTCCTCAGATGCTCGCTACCTCCTCTGTAAAGTGGGGAGCGCAGCCCCACCTCCTTCACGGAGCTTAAGGAGAGTGGCAGGCACAAGTGACCCGCGTCCTGACCCCCGCCTCCGCTCTCTGCGCCCCCTGCAGCAGCGGCCCCTGAAACAGTCCTTGGGAAGCTCCCTGTGCCGCGAGTCGCACTGGAAGTGCCTGCTCCTCACGCTGCTCATCCATGCCTGCGGCGCCGTGGTGGCCTGGTGTCGCCTGGCCACCGTGCCACGGCTGGTCCTGGGCCCGGAGGCAGCCCTGGCCCGCGGGGCTGGGGGCCCGCCGCCCACCTACCCAGCCAGCCCCTGCTCCGATGGCTACCTGTACATCCCGCTGGCCTTCGTCTCCCTCCTCTACCTCCTCTACCTGGCTGAGTGCTGGCACTGTCACGTGCGGTCCTGCCAGGCGCCGCGCACCGACGCCAACACCGTGCTCGCCCTGATCCGCCGGCTGCAGCAGGCGCCGCCGTGCGTCTGGTGGAAGGCCACGAGCTACCACTATGTGCGGCGCACGCGCCAGATCACGCGCTACCGGAACGGCGACGCCTACACCACCACGCAGGTCTACCACGAGCGGGCCGACAGCCGCACGGCCCGGGGCGAGTTTGACTACTCGGCGCACGGCGTGCGCGATGTCTCCAAGGAGCTCGTGGGCCTGGCCGACCACGCGGCCACGCGGCTGCGCTTCACCAAATGCTTCAGCTTCGGCAGCGCCGAGGCCGAGGCTTCGTACCTCACCCAGCGCGCGCGCTTCTTCAGTGCCAACGAGGGCCTGGACGACTACCTGGAGGCCCGGGAGGGCATGCACCTGAAGGACGTGGACTTCCGCGACTCGCTCATGGTCTTCGCCGACCCCCGCAGCCCGCCCTGGTACGCGCGCGCCTGGGTCTTCTGGCTCGTGTCGGCGGCCACGCTGTCCTGGCCGCTGCGCGTCGTGGCCGCCTACGGCACGGCCCACGTGCACTACCAGGTGGAGAAGCTTTTCGGCGCCACCTCGCCGCCCCCGGGGGCCGTGCCCAGCGGGCCCCCGCTCTCCCGCGTGGCCACGGTGGACTTCACCGAGCTCGAGTGGCACATCTGCTCCAACCGGCAGCTGGTGCCCAGCTACTCTGAGGCCGTGGTCATGGGCGCGGGCTCCGGGGCCTACCTCCGCGGCTGCCAGCGCTGCCGCCGCTCGGTCAGCAGCAACTCGCTGCCCCCCGCCCGGCCCAGCGGGCCCCGCCTGCCCTTCAGCCGCAGCCGCCTCTCCCTGGGGGCTGGGGGCCGGGCCACGCCTGGGGTCTTCCGCAGCCTGAGCGGAGGGCCGCTGGGGCGCCGTGGGGAGGACACGGAGCCCCTGGAAAGCCCGCCGTGCTACGAGGATGCCCTTTACTTCCCGGTGCTCATTGTCCACGGTGACAGCGGCTGCCAGGGGGACGGGCAGGGTGCGCTCTGAGCCCCACGTGGCCCCCAGAGTGGCCCCTCCCCACCATCCCACCATGGGCTTCCATGCCTGAGTAATTGTTGTCCAAAACGGGAGGGAAAACAGACCAGCACACACGGGTGGGGGTGGGGATGGAGTCCCTTCACAGACTAAAATGCAGTGACCCGTGGGTCACGTTGGGGGCGAACGGCCACCACTGAGGTTGAGTCTATGAACTGTCCCAGCATGGCGCCCCCCCACCCCCGCCACCACCCTGTTCCACCCCCTGCCACGGCAGATGGTCTAGCTTGGGGGCTTCTCAGGCTGGGCAGGTGAGGAAGTTTCTAGAAAGCCCAAGATGGGGGAGGAGTCCTGGGGACAGCTGTTGCCTGCAGCAGAGGGCTGTCTGTGGGCTCTTCTCTGCGTGGCTGAGGTCACGTCCGGAGCAACCCTCGAGCAACCCAGAAGCACAAATTGGTGGTTTGGGGCCACACCCAGCTGGACTGGCCTCCATGAAGCTGAAGAGCTGGCTATGGCAGCACCACAGCCTGGGCCCCACTCCCCGCCCCAAGTCCCCATCCTCCTCCCCGACAGGCCCCGCCCTGCCCACCCTCCGGCCTCTGCCCTGGGCCAGTCCCCGATCAGGCCCTGCGGGGCAGCCCTTCTCCGGGAGCCTGGTTCTTGGAGCACAGCCTTGTCCCGCCCCCACTGTTTTCCCTGGTGCACCCTCCCCCCCACGTCCCGCTCCCCCTGTAACCCTGGGGTCCTTCTCAGGGCCCCGCCTCCATCCCATCCCGTGGTCTCCACGTCTGTCGTCTGTCCGTCCGTCCATCCGCCTCTGTCAGCCACATACACACCCTCTGGGTGTCATCTGCTCATCGCTCCCCCGACTTCTCTGCTCTTTACCTTCCTGATGACCCTCGGGGCCTAGGCCAACAGGGCATCCGAGGGGCCTCAGCCTCGGCCACAGCCTCTTGGACGATGCCCTTGCTGTGCGATGGAGGCCCTGCTTCCTCATCAGCGGGGCCTGGCCCCAGGGACATCATCCCTCCCCAGGGAGGAGAGAGTAGTCCTTTCCTTTCCAAATGGGGCTTACACCCCGCTCAGGGGCCGCTGGGGGAGGGAAGAGGCAGAGAAGATGCAGATAAAATAAAAAGGTATGAAATGGCTGGTCTGCTCATGTGCATTCCTGAGCGGTGGGTCCGAGGCTGCCACCACAAGCGCAGTGGGCCACCTGGGTCGGGGCGCGGTGCTGGGTTGTGGGATGGGATGCAGGGTCAGGCTCCAGTGCGCCCAGGAGCAGGGTAAGCCGAGCAGGAACCTCTCTGCCTGGCCTGGGGCCTCTGAGGCTCAAGTTTGAGTCGCTCTGAGCAGCTGACTCCAACCGACTGGTATCTGCGTCACATCTAAGGCATTGTCCAAGCGGCCCCTCTTCCAGCCCAGTGGGGCATTCCTTTCTGCTGCTGGGCATGCTGAGGACTAAGGCAGTGGTGGCCGATGCCCAAAGTGGGGAGAAAGAGCTGTGGCCTGTGCCCAAAGCTCAGTTCCCCCCATGGCTGTTGGTGTTATGGCGCTGAGCAGGTTGGAGGGCACAAAGCTGGAAACAGCCAGCCCCAAATCAGAGCATGGGATCCAAAGACAGAGAACAAGGCCAGAGGAAGGCCTCGCTCACAGATGGAGCTAGAGGGGTCCCTGGAAGTGGTATCCTCACATGTACAGCTGTGCAGGGTGTTCACCGTGCAAGGGCACTGGGCTGAGGCGGAATCCAGCCTGTGGGCTGCTCCTCAAGCCCTGGCATGAAGCTGCATCCACCTGGGTAACGGGCACCCTTTTCTAATCTGTGCAAAGACGCATTAAGGGCTAGTGGTGGCCCTGGAAGGATTTCCCCAGGCAGAGACTGGCAGAGGGTGCTCTGGGCAGTGGGAGCTGCCGGCACAAGAGCCTGGATGCAGGCAGGAAGCAAGGCGCGATGAGCGGGCGGAAGCAGAGCCACGAAGAGTGGCCGAGGCCTTCATACCAAACCCCAGGATTTGTCCTTCAACTGGGGCAAACTGGAGGCAACTGGGGCAAACTGGAGCCACAGAAGGTGGTTGAGCGGAGAAGCAATAAGGTCAGGGCTGTGTGTTAGGATTTTTAGCAGAAGTCCAGCTGCCTGCTGGCCACGTGGGGAGTTCCAACTATCCATTGGAGACCAGAACTTTCCCTCTGCATCCGCAGCCTCATTTTTCTGGGGGTGACATCAATTCCTTGTTCAGAAGCAGCTCAAGTGGAAAACTCTGTGGTGCCCAAGCACTCAAGGAGGCCGCAGGGTGCCAGTTGCTGCTCCAGCTCCTCCCCGTGGGGAAGATGCCCTCTCCCATCGTCCTGCTCGAACACCACACCCCAACTGCCCACCAGCCACTCTCCACGCTCCTCCCCTCCTCAGTAACAAAATCCCAGTTTTTCTTCAGACGGCAATAAGCCCAGCTAAAAGGCAACATTTCCAGCCTCCTTTGCACATATGGTGTGGTTGCATGACTTAGTTTTAGGATGAGATATAAGCAGAAGGTGTTGAAAGGGATTTCTAAGAATGCTCCTTGAAATAGAAACAATATTGGTGAAGGCTAGTTCTGTCCTTTCTACATCATCCTCCATTCAGCCTGGAATGCAGATGTGATAGTTGGAACTCCAGCAGCCACTCTGGATTAGGAGGTGATCTTGAGACTTGTAGCCACGGGCTCAGGATAGCAGAACAAGATAAAAGACCCTGGGCTTCTAATGACACCATGGGAGCCTCCATATCATCCCTGGGTTGCTTACTTCCAATCTCTCTAAATGAAAAAGAGAAATGATCTTCTAGTTTGTTAAGCCGATGTTTTCTCTTGTTTCTATTACTAGTAGCCTATGTTATTATCAACTGCTGCTTAACAAATTACCCCAAAACTTAGTGGCTTAATACATCAATAACCTTAATTATCTCTCCTGGTTTCTGTGGGTCAAGAATTGAGACAGGGTGTAGGGTGCATTTCTGCTCCAGGACGTCTAGGGGCTCTGCTCGAAGACTCGAACACCAAGGGTGTAGTCATCCAAAGGCTCATTCACTCATGTCTGGCAGCTGATGTTGGCTGCTGGTGGAGTGCCTAACAAGGGCTATTGTCTGGAGCACCCAAAGAGGGCCTCTCCATGTGGCTTAAGCTTCCTCATAACATGGTGGCTCCAAGGGCAAGTGTACCAAGAGAGTGGAGGCTGTATTGCCCTTTATGATCTAGCCTCAGAAGCCACATCTATCACTTCTGCCCCTTTCTCTTGGTCAAAGTGATTACAAAGGTCCACCCGATTTCAAAGGTGGGGAGCATAGGATCCCACATCTCGATGGAGGCTTGTCAACATCACATTGTAAGATTCGCATGTGGCATAGGAGATATATTAGTGGCCATCTTCAAAAATGCCATCAGCCACTGAGCCAAAGCCATTCCTAACTGATCGACGTCTACAGAGTGGCCTGCAGAATGAACGCCAACTGTTTTGTGATGCTGGTTTGAGGGAGGAAGGTGGCGTTACGTCAGCTTAGGCCTACTGGGGGCAGGATGGCCTGCTCGGGTCGTTTATTGGAGCCTTCTGGCTTGTGGCAGATTAAATATGGCCACGAATTCTTTGCAGCTCCTCCCCTCAGGAGGTGGAATCTGGTTCTGTGCTCTTTAAATCTGGCTTGGCCTCATGACTTGCTTTGACCAATAGAATGTGGCGGAAGTGAGGCCGTGCAACTTTGGAGGCGAGGCCTCAAGAGCCTTTCACCTTCCACCTGTGCTCTCTTGGAACCCCGAGACCACCATGCTGTGAGGACGCCCAGCGCAGTCTCCTGACAGGTGAGAGGTCACGTGCAGGGGAACTGAGGCCTCCAGCCAAGAGCCAGCATCAGTTTCCAGACCCGCGGTTGAGGCCATCTTGGACATGCCAGTCCCAGTTGAGCCCCAGATGACCATAGCCACAGACGTGACCCCAGCTGAGACCAGCAGATGAACCACTGAGCTGATCCCAGCCCAAATTGCTGATCTACCGAATAATGAGAAATAAGAAATCCTTGTTGTTTAAGCCACTGAGTTTGAGGGTGATTTGTTACATGTAATGAACAGCAGATAGAAGGCCCTGGACCCACTTCCACCTCATGATGGCCGGTCACGAGGCTGGGACAAGCAGGGAACCAGAAATCCCAGAGTCTGCTGGACAGCTCCCTTCTCCTGGTCTCCTGATGTCACTTGGTCACGTGTTTGGTCTCTAGTAGAGCCAGCATCCAGCCAGGATGCTCCATTCTGAACGATTCTCAAAAGGAGCATCACGCCTGAAGAAGGAGGCAGAGCTTTGCTCCGGAAGCCCAGAGGCCTCTGCCTCTGCTCTCTGATCGAGGCCTGACGCAGGCTCCGCACGGCATGGCCCAAAGAGAGCACCTGATTTCTAACCCCCGCCCCAGCCCTGCTCCCCGCTCCATCTTTTTCATCTCAGTAAATAGTGTCACCATTCACCCACTCACTTAAGCCAGACACCTGCCTGGCCATCCTCTTCTTTTTTGTTTTCTTAAACTCTGTATTGCTGTATGTGAGATTTCAAACACCAGAAAAGTAGAGACATGGGTGCAGTGAGGCCCTTTGTCCTCAGCACCCGGGGCTACAGCCATGGATGGTGCACCACGTCCACTCTCCCTTCATCCGCAACCCCCTCCCTTCTCCGCGCCCCCGCTGGAGCTGGATTGTTTTGAAGATCTAGAAGGTGTAGCACGCCATCCATGCACAGCCCCCTCGCCCCCAACGTGAAACCCACCACCCAGGATTTTACCTACCACACGTCTCGCTAGACTGTCCCAGGTCCTTGCCACCCAAGCCACCACCTGGCTCCAGGCCCCCAGGGGTCCTTGTCCAGGGACTGCTGTGGACTCCAACAGGCCTCCTCCCCCTCATGCCCTCCAGCCCACGTAGCATCGCCTTAGGATGTAAATCTAATCATGATTCCACCTCGCTCATAATGTGCCCATGGCTCCCAGCACACATCAGGTGAACTGCGGAGTCCCGCCCCTGCACGCAGGTCCCTGTGGGGTCGGGCAGACGCTTCTGAGTTCCCCTTGAGCCCGCTCCCCTTTCCTTACAAGCCCAGCCGCAGTGGCCTTGTGCCTGATCCTACAACAAGCCGAGCTCCTTCTACCTGGAGGTCTTGGCACACGCTGTTCCACCTCCTGGAGCGCTCTTCCTTTCCTCAGCTCTTTCTGTGATCCCCTCAACGCTCGGCTGGGCCGTGTGTGACTCCTGACCGCTCTGTCTAAAGGCAACCTCAGGGGCCAGGCCGGTGGTGCAGTGGTTAAGTGCGCACGTTCTGCTTCGGCGGCCCAGGGTTCACCGGTTTGGATCCCGGGTGCGGACATGGCACTGCTTGGCAAGCCCTCCTGTGGCAGGCGTCCCACGTATAAAGTAGAGGAAGATGGGCATAGATGTTAGCTCAGGGCCAGTCTTCCTCAGCAAAAAGAGGAGGATTGGTGGCAGTTAGCTCAGGGCTAATCTTCCTCAAACAAAAATAAATAAATAAAAATAAAGGCGACCTCACCAACCACGCCGCCCTTCTCTACCACAGCTCCCTTTGTGTTTCCTTTCTGCCACTCGCTGAGTGGCAACAATTTTTATTTACATATGTATGAGTTTATTCTCTCTTTCATCTCTTAGATCTAAAGTGATAGGGGGGCAAATGGTCACAGGCGCAGAACTTTGAGTCAGGCAGAGTCCCAACTAGCCACGACGACCCGAGTGGCCCTGGGCAAGTCACTTAGCCTCTCTCTGCCTCAGTCTTCTCAGCTGCAAAATGGGATAAAAATAGAATCTCCTGACTTTGAAGGGTTGTCATAGGATTAAAGAAAGTAACATGCTACTGTGCTTAGAACAGGGTCTCAAACGTGGTGAGGGCTCACCGAATTCAGCTCTCATCGCCATTTGTACTGTTATTAGTAGTGATAAATAGGCACTCCATACCACACACACATGCTCACCAGCAGCCAGCACAGTGCTGGGCACACAGTAGATGTCCGGTCAACACGTGTCAGGTGAGTGATTCCTCGGCTCCTACTCACACTGCCAATGTCCTGGGGTTGCTGGTCCTGCGGATGGAGTAGAGGAGCCCCTGTCCCGTGGCCCAGACCAGCCAGCGGAGCTCCGCACGGCTCAGCCTCGCCTGAGGTGGAGCTTTATGATCTTTGGTTAATGGGCCTGAGAAGGGCACGCAGGGAGGTGTCTGCCGCCTCCCTAGTCCAGAGCGAACCAGGAAGTTTATGTCTCTTCCATGGATCCAGGCCCAGAACCACAAGACCCCTTGGAGCTTCCCCGACGTGACAGGCCCCTGCATTTTTCAGGAGTTTCATCTTCCTTCAAATGTCACACATTCTGCCATCTGTTCTCCAGAGGCCAGGAGTATGCAGTCATTGCTGGGGGGCCCAGGGTGTATCTGGAAAGGGCATAGAGGATCAGGCGTCCAGCCAAACGCTGAGTGAGGGCGGCAAGGGCGATGCTGTCCTGCTGGGTGAGGCAAAGGCCCCCGGGAGACGGATTCAACAGAAACAAGGACAGGCGGCCCGGCCAGACTGATAACTGCTCACAGTTATCACAGGTGCCAAAGGCCGTGCCACGTCTGCGCCACGGCGGCGTCTCCGTCCAGAATGTCAGCTGACACCCAAATCAGCTAGTTTTCCGTAACCCCCGGTGGTACTCCAGAAGACGGATGAATTTTTCTCCTCTTTCACTACTGCTTTAAAAACTTATGGAATGAAATGGACCAAAATTAAATACTGACTTTTTTCAGTAGAAGAGTTTCAGTGTAGGTGTTATTGAGGCATGGTATGTTATAAAAGACAAAACAGTGTTATAAAAGGCTGCAATAATAAAGACAACTATTTTAGTAGAGATCCAGCTCAAACCTCTAGAAAACCTTATAAAACAAATATAGGGTCATTTAAAAACTCAAATATGGGCATTTACGAAGTAGGAGTCAGAGTTGCCTCCTGCACTCCCGGCCTTGCTCCATCTGTTTCTCTAGTCAAACTGGGAGAGCAAGACGTGGAGGGTGCTTGGACTCACCAGGTGAAGGTGGCTATGCTGGAAGTTACTGGAATCCCCCAGCCATGGGGTGTAAAGAAAATTCAAATCTCTATCTTCAACCTGGACCTCTGTTTTTTTGTGTTTTTTTTGGTGAGGAAGATTGGTCCTGGGCTAATATCTGTTGCCAATCTTCCTCTTTTTGCTTGAGGAAGACTGTCGCTGAGCTAACACGTGCCAATCTTCCTCTATTTCCTATGTGGGACGCCGCCACAGCGTGTTTTGATGAGTGGTGTATAGGTCTGTGCCCGGGATCTGAACCCACAAACCTCAGGCTGCCGAAGCAGAGCACGTGAACTTTAACCACTACGCCACTGGGCCAGCCTTGCTGGACCTCTGTTTTGAGCTCTGGATTCAGGCACCCAGTTGCCTTGTTGAGCAGTCTACTTGGTTGACCTCTAAACACAGCATACTCCACAGATCCCAAACTGACCACATCAGCCATCTCCCCAGAGTGACTTCTTCTCCTCACGCCCCCACCTCCGTGAATAGCACCACCTGGGAGCCAGAACCTGGCCGCCATCGTTCCTCTCCTTCACATTGACCCAGCCAGTCACTGGGTCCTGTTCAAATCTACTCTCCAGCCACCTCTCAGTTTTGCTCTCTCCTCCCATCCAACTCTGCCTCTGCTTCGGTTCAGGTCACCATCATCTCCTGCCTGGGAAGGGCCCTGAGCGGCGTCACCTGTGTGTCCTTGCTGCTCTCCTATCTGGTTACCCTGTATCCCCTGATGCCTTGTGGAGTCTCTGACACATAGTGGGGTCTCACTAAATACTGGATAAGTGAGAGAACGGGTTATTATTTTAGTGGGCAGGAGTGGCCCCTGTTTGACTCTTTGTCCTGTAACATCTCTCATTCCGTGGGGATATGGGGCTCTGTGTGTGTCTAGTGTCCTAAGTTACAGCCACAGGAACCAGAAAAACCATCCTGGGGGGGGTTCTCTGTGAGCAGATCCCATAGTGGAACACCTACGAGGGCAGAAAATAAAATCTACTTTTTTATGATTTACTTATTAGCGAGAGAAACTGACACTTAAAAGTTGCCTCCCACTTTAAACCCAGCCGGTGGGTCTATAATTGGCAGACTTCCCCTCCTCTTCAACTGACAAAATTGCAGGCACATGACCCAAGAAACGCCAAATGGATGCTCCTTCCTTGGAATGTTCACTTTAGGCCAAGTCTCAAAGATTCTGAGAATGGTTGGGGACAAGGATCTGGCAGTGGCTTGATCACGCTATTCCGGAGTCCCTGCTCCAGGCTTCTAAGCTGCTCCAGCTTCTACGTGTCTCCAGGTCTGAGTTTCAGCCCATGTTAACCCCACAGCTCCCAATAGTCTACCAAAGACTCTTTTTTGTTTGTCTTGCCATTAAAGGACCCTGACTGGCTGGGGTCAATGTGCCCCTGGGAGACGAACATTGGCTCCTCTCCTTTGGGGTTTAAAGGATTCAATAGCTCCAGAAGGCTAGAGGTGGATGTGAATTGAGGTCAGATGACAGGAAAGAACCTCAGGAAGCCCCAAGAGAGGGACGGCCAAGGGGGTTGGGGGGACTGAGCTAGACACACAGTCAGTAGCACGGTCTAGATGGTTCCTGGATGAAGGCTGAAGCTGGGAACATCTCTTGACCCAGCCCCTCGCTGCAGTGGCTGTGACAGCTGTGGCAGCACACTGTCCCCTCAGCCACACGGCCACACGCGGGGAGACTCTTGTGTGATAATCAGCCGCAACAGCGCTCCCGAGGGAGGCTCTCCCAGCCGGTGGGACTGCAGCAGGAAGTGGCTGGCGATTTTCAGGTGGCAGTTTCTCTCACTCATAAGCAAGCCAACAAGAAAAAGTCGATCTTATCTTCTCCCATGGGTGGAAACTGAAATCCAAGCCGGCCTGTGGGTGCTGTGCACAATCAGGTTAGGAAGAAGAGATCACATGCAGGATGAACGACGGAAGCCTGTGGAGAACACGCAAACGTGGATTTTGGTGAACATTCCAAGGAAGGAGCATCCATTTGGCGTTTCTTGGGTCATGTGCCTGCAATTTTGTCAGTTGAAGAGGAGGGGAAATCTGCCAAGATTTTATCTTCTGTCCTACTGGGTGCTCCGCTGCAGGACCGGCTCCCTGTGGCTGGTGGGATCTCACACCAGCCGGGAACTATTTTCCTGGTCCCTAAGTGTGGTCGGCAGAATCATGGCCCCAAATATCCACATTCTAACCCCTGGAGCCTGTGAACACGTTACATAGAAAAAGGGTCCTTGCAGATGTGGTTAAGGTTAGGGACCTTGACGTGGAGAGATGATTATTCTGAAATGTCCAGGTGGAGCACCCACGGTAACCAGACTTCCAGAGGCTTCTCTGATCAGCCTATTTTCAATGGCCACCAAGGGTCGGAGACTCATTGGGACCTGGTGACACGCTAGTCTGTGGGTTGGGCAGTTAACGGGCAGGACAGACTGCTTTTACTGTTCCTTTCTCCTGAAACCTTGGAATTCTTTCCTCTGTATCATTCCAAGGGGAGTCTGACTCTCCCCAGCGTGGGCCAGTGCTAGATCCAGGCCGGAGCAAGCCCTCGGGAGAAAGCTGCCACCAGGTGTCTGTGTTACAGCAAGAAGATCCAGCGTCCCCTAAGGCCCCCCAACCATCCAGGTGTCAAGAGCTAAACATTCGCTTTCTGCTGCCTGGCCGTACACCCCAAAATCCACGTTTGCGTGTTCTCCACAGGCTTCCGTCGTTCATCCTGCATGTGATCTCTTCTTCCTAATCTGATTGTGCACAGCACCCACAGGCCGGCTTGGATTTCAGTTTCCACCCATGGGACAAACCCGGCAATGGAGTCGAGAAAGGGGGGAAGGGAAGGGTTATAGACATCCCCAATCCCACACCTTCTTCCCAGTCCTCCTAAGTGTCCTCCATCAGGATCCTGGGGTCCTACAAGACCCTTCCTTTGATGTCGGGCCCCATGCACTGCAGCAGCTTCACAGGGACGCCATGAAATAGTATAAAACTTTGAGAGAAACAGAGAGATACTGGACATCTGTCAGACAACTGGCAAACCGCTAGCTGGAGGCAGTTCACAATTTCAACACTGGATTGCACTACGTTCCTTTTGATGACATAATATCTTTGCAAAGCCGGGTTTTTGGCAGCCTCGAATACCACGGGGAAAGTCAATGTGGAACAGGAAACGAAGGTGATGATGTCCGGTCTGATTCCAAGTTTTGAGAAGTTGTGCAGTGCCCAACAGACACACACATCCCATCAGCAAGCTGTTGTGGTTATTTAAGAATAAAATAAAATATTCTTCTATCTTTCAATGTATGTGTATTAGTTTTCCAAACAACTACCGAGGTGTTAAGACACAAGTACTTCTTACGTTGCTTGGATCTAACTCTTTTTAAATGGAACTGTCAGGTGTTTTTTTGGCCCAGGGGTGCCACAAAAAACTCACTGGGACACTCAGGATATGGTTGAACCATAGTTGTTTGAGAACCTCAGCCCCAGGGGCTTGTGGGTTTGGGACGTCAGTTTCCACAATTTGCCTCTCCCATGATCAGTTTCGGCTTCTTGTAGCAGGTTCAAGCAGCCACCATGAAGGTCCTCACTGGCGTCCAGCAGGAAACCTGGACTCTCCTCATAGAGTCCTTTCTTCTGTCTAACAGATCACGGTAGCTGTAGTGGGCACTATAGGATGCCCGTTTTTGAAATAAGGAGGCAAACACAGAGTGAGTAAGGAACGTGCTGATGGTTCCCAGTCCTCAAGCAACAGAGCAGGAATCCAAGACTGTTGGGTACAGAGCGCCTGCTCTTAACGGCTGCCAGTTGGGCTCCCAGTGAGACATCCCTGAACTCAACAAGGCACGCTAAAGCGTGGCCATTGCCGGGTGCCCTAAGGCTGCACCTCGACTGGGCCCCTTGTCTGGATCCCACCAGGTCACTGCCAATGCCTCACTTACTAGCATCATTCACCCAAACCACAGACAACTGACTCCTCCTGGGTGAGGAAGGCTTCACCCTGCCCCCAAACCACAGCGTGATCAACCTGGGCATCCGCATCCTGCAGCCTTGTGCTAAAAACGAGCGCCCTGGGAGGTGGGCATTTTCTAGGCGGCCGTGGCTATCGTTATGGACTGGCTCTGCTCTAGGGGTGAAGATTACAGATCTATGTGGGTTCAAACCTCCGCTGACTAAGGCAGTCAAATAAATCAGGAAGCTTAACGCCAGGCACTCAGGAAGGTACCTTCTGCTTCTTCACCTGTAAATTGTGGTAAGAAAGGTGCTTACTTCCTGGGGGTTGTTATGGGTTGTAAATGCATTAAGACATGTAAAGCCTTTGGAATAGGACCAGACATAAGTGCTGCAAGCATTCACTATTGTTTTCATTATTATTTGGCACCAAACCCCACTCTAATTGGTAGAGGCCAGGGCACCAGAGCTGGAATCTCATCTGGAAAGCGTCCCACTCCCGTAGGCCTGAGTTTGTCAAGGTGGGAAGGCTGCCCAGCTGGGTGCTGGCACCTAGTTGAACTCAGTAGGTGTTGGTTCCGCCCCCCTCAACTGTCTCCCCAGTCTGTCCCAGTAATGGTTGAAAAACATTTTATTGAGCTCCTGGCACTGAACCCAGAGTCTCCTGGCTTCCTGGGGCTCCAGTCAGCGTGGGAGTCAGCAGGCTAGTATTTTCAGCAGTGATGAAAGCTGATGTAGAGGTCTGCCCTGGGATCAATCCGGCTCCCCGACCTGTGACTTGCAGCTCCCACAGAGGGTCTCTGAGCCCAAACCCACCTCCGTCAAACACACCCCCCTCGGGAAGGTGTCCACGCTTTGGAGCGCTAGTTGGGGCAGGGGAAGCCCAGCCCTAAGAATTCTGGGCCACCAGGTGAGACGCTGTGCTTTCGGCCCTGCACCAAATTCGTGGGGAAGGGACAGCAGGACTTCCACCAGCCTGTGTAAAGACCGGCAGGGGCCGCCGCAGCTCACAGAGTGGCTCGAGGGCCGGTGTGAAGGCCCCTTGAGGTCTTCCAAATACGACGGAGGGACTTGCGAGGGGATCTGCTGTTTGGCCGGCAGGAGTCGGCAGATATTTGAGGAACACAAACATTTAATAAATTAAGCAACTATTTATTGAACAACTAATGTGCTTTGGAGAGAGGGGCCGGACCGAGGCCTCCCAGGGGCTGCAAGCCGCGGCGCCGGAGGCAGGTGGCGCCAAATGCCCATTCATGGACGCCGTCCGCCGGGCTCTCGACTCCGTCTCGCAGCTCCCCCACAGAACCCGCAATCCAGACGAACGGAAACCGTGGGTAGGGAAGGAAAGAGGGCGCCAGAGCTGGGGTCCGGTCAGGGACTAGGGGTTCGAAGGACTGGCGGGTCTAGGCACGCCCAGAAGGTGGAGAGCCGCTCCAAGAGCCCCAGGCCCGGAGAGGGCGGGGCTTGCGTCCTAAGAAGGCGGGGCCTAACGGTGGGCGGGGCTATTCATTAGCAGGAGGCGGGGCCTGGGAAAAGAGGTTGGGTTACGTCTTTGCGTGGGCGGTACTTGTGCTCCAAGCCCCGCGCGAGGGGCGCTCTGGGTGGGCGGGACTTCAGAGACCGCCAGGGGCGGGGCTCGTGGGCATTCTTAGTGGGCGGGCGCGGAGGCTCCGCGTAGGTGGGCAATTACCTCAGCGCGAGGGGAAAGTGTGTCAGCTGCACGTGGGTGGAGCTCTTGCCCTTCTGAGGAGGGTCTGAGACTCCGCCCCTGCCATTTGGGACGCACGGTGAAGGGGCGTGGCTTGTGCTAGGGGCGGAGCCTGCAGAGGCGATTGAGAGGCACGCGTAGACTCCTGGAGGGCGGGGTTTTCATCTCGCCCGGACAAAGTCTAATATCTCTGCGGGATTCCCGGCACTCGTGGACCAAGTCCCGGCAAAGTGAGGGGGCGGAGCTTGTAGTTCTGTTAGGCGGGGCACGGAACGCTGCGTGAAGAGAACGTGTAAACTCTCAGCGTAATTCATACCTCCCGGAAGCGGGAACCAATAACTCTGTCAATCTCTGCGCGAGCCGCGCTGAAGAGGCGGGGCTTACGGCACTGGTGGGCGGGGCGATAGGTACTGCCTCGGCCGGGGCGGGGCTGATAGGGCAGAGGGGCGGGGCAATAGTTCTGCGACAATGTCTGAGCTGGCAGGGGGCGAGGCTCCGCGGCCTTAGTGGGCGGGGCTTCTGGAGAGCTCCCGACGGGGCGCTCGACGGCAGTGGGTGGGCGTGGCTCGTAGCTCCGTGGGACCCGGCTGGCAGTGCCGGCGTCTGTGGGCTGGCCGGGTTCGCGCCTGAGTGGGGCGGGCCCTGAGAGCCAGTGGGCGGAGCTTGAGACACAGCCCGGACCTGGGCGGAACGCCGGCTCGGCGCAGGCGGGGGTTCTGCCCTGGGAGGCCGTCTGTTTAGGCCCGCACGCAGCTCCGCATCTGGTGCTCATTACGGATGACAAAGAGCCGGCTCTGGGCCCCCTTCCCCACTCCCATCCCCTCCCTCCGACAGCAGTGCATTTAACTCCTTCCTGTCCTTGGGGCGCTCTGGATACCCTTCCCAGGTTCACAGGAGGGAGCTCCAGTCCTTCCCTTCCAGGCAGGCTTTGTCACCCCCCCAGGCTGCACCCCCACCTCCTCAGACTCAGGCCTCTGGGCCACCTCGCGACCCACACTCCCATCCAGCGAACTTTTCCGGCAGCATCTCCGAGGTTAAAAGTTTGGGCAGGATCTGGCGGGGGCGTCTGGTTTGAGTTAGGGGAACGTGAGAGAGCGGGGGGGGGGGGGGGGGCGGGGGGGCGGTGCATAGCGTTCTCTCCGCCCCCTCCGCGGCCCCCAGGTTAGTCCCCAGCTCCAGCCCCTCCTCTCCTGGTCCCCTGGGGCCCAGCCCAGGCCCAATCCCTGGGGCCAGAGGGTGGCATAGGGCACCGGGTAGGGAAGGGGGCTCCGGGCCACCCCTCTTCCCTGCCCGGGTGGTCGTGGTGGTTCTGCGCCGTCCTAATTAGAGACCCCTTAAAGGCTGCAACTGAAAAATTACAGAGGCACTGGGAACTGGCGCCTCCCCCGCCCACCCGGGTCCCGCCTCTCCTCCTCGTCCCCAAGGCAGTGAGCCCAGGATGAGGGCGGTTGCCGGTTCCTCCAGGCTGTAATTTTTGACCATCCCCTCCTCCCGTTCATGGGATACTTCAGCCTTGAGCAGCCTGAACCCTCGGTCAAGCTGGGGGTCTCCTGTGTTCTCTCTGTCTCCGCACTAGGCACAGGGAGAAGGACAAAGTGTAGCCCGAGACTGGAAGGCCTTGCTCAGGAGGCTGCCCAGGGACCTGGGTTCTGTGCTCTCCCATCCCAACCTGCAAGGCTCTGACACCCACCGCCTCCCCAGAGCAGGAAGGAGGAGCGCCTTCAGAGCACCTACAACTCAGAGGGGTGGTGGCACCCTTAAGAGCCCCAGCCACCAACTTCTGAGCAGCCTGAAGGGATGGGAAGAAAAGTACCAGAAGAAAGTTAGGAGGAGCTCACCCACCAGACCCCCTTCACTCTCCAGAATCGCCAGGCCCAGAGCTTACCTTTGATCCCTAAACCCCAATTTGGCTCCTGTTCAGCAAAAGCCCTCATTCCAGAACCCTCCCCCAGATTCAGCCCCACCTTCTTGGAGTTTTGGTAAAAAGAGGAACAAATGTGGAATTCTCTCCATGCCAAACCTCCCACTCCTGGGCTCACTGTGTGACCTGGGGCAAGGCTCTGCCCTCTCTGGGCTCCTGTTTCCCTGAGAATCCCTGAAGTATACCCTTCCTTAGGGGATCTTACCTTATTTTCTTGGGGGCCCAGACAAGCCGAAGGAAGGTCTCCTTTTTGTCGAGTCCTCCCAGACCCTCCCCTCAGGCACCAAAGAGGGTCAGGAGCTTTGGGAGAGGTTGGCACCCTGTTTATTGGAGCAGAGCCCAGCACCCACCCCCTGAGGTCCTGGGGGCCTCAGCATCTCCTCTCTCGTGAGTGCTGGGGCGGGGAGCAAAGTTCCAGAGAGTCAAGTCTAGTGGTTGACTGAGAGAGGAGCCTGGCTGGGCCCGGGGGAGCAGGAAGCCCTCTGTCCAGCTGGTCAGCCCCCATGGGTCCCTGGTGCAGCCTGACGCATGTGTCCAACACAGGCTCCTTACCTTCACCCCGCAGAGGGGGGCTGTGCCCCATCACACGCTGGTTCTGCAGGTCTGCACCCCTGTGAGACTGCCCCGGTGGGGCGCGGGTTCTGTTGGGCCCTTGCCCCCAGCGTGGGTGACCCAGCGATAGCAGTCCGTGACGCGCTTGTTGGGCGCGTGGGGGCCACAGCGGGTGCAGTACACGATGCCCAGTGCGAGTAGGACCACCAAGAAGATGCATGTTGGCACTAGGAGTGCCACCAGCAGCCACCGGTCATCCCTCCGGCTGTGCCCTGCCAGACTGCCCTCTCCCAGGGCTGTGGGGGCTGCTGTGGGGGCCACTGAGGGCAGCCATGGGGCCAGCTTGAGGTCAGGGGCACCTTCCCTTGGGACTTGTGGGGCTTTGGAATGGGGGTGTGTAGGGCTGGTGAGGGAGGTCTGGTTAGTGGGGCTCTGAGAGGGCAGGGGAATGTGGGGGGCTGGGGGCAGGGTGGCAGCAGGCACAGGGACTTGATGGGCAGGGGGCACACGGGACCTGGAGGTAGTGGTCAGAGGGGGCTGGACAGCTGAGGTAATGGGAAGGTGGGTGGCCTGGGCTTTGAGGACTGGGACATCTTGGGTCACAGGGGCTTGATGGGCACTGGAGGTGGTGACCAGAGGGGTGTGCTTAGCTGGGATTCGAGGCAAATGAGTGGTGGTCTGGGTATCAGGGACCTGGGTGACTGGAAGCCTGGGGGGCTGGTGGGCAGGGGAGAGTTCAGGATATCTGGCTGAGCTAATGGGGAGCTGGTGGGCAGGGGGCCGTGCTGGGTGAGTGGCAGAGATGATGGGGGGTTTGTGGGCAGAGGGCAAGTCTGGATAGCTGGCTGAGATCATGGAGAACTGATGGTCACGGGGCAGAGCTGGGTGCACGGCAGGGATCATGGGGGGCTGAGGGGCAGGGGCCAGGGGTGGGCGTGTGACAGAGATAATAGGGGGTTGGTGGGCAGAGGGCAGTGTGGGGCGCGTGGCAGAGACCACCACGGGCCGGGTGACAGAGAGCACTGAAGAGTGGTAGGGGACCCTGGGGGCACTAAGCGGGGGTGGCCAGGTGGGGTCCAGGTAGGGCATCGGCGGCTCTCCATCCTCTGGGAAGCTGGGTCTGTAGGCCAGGCCAAAGTCAGGCAGATGCGTGGCCTCCATCCATGGGATCTCAGGCATCTCTGTCCAGCCACCATTGAAGGCCTCCCAGGCCTCATCTTCATCCTCTTCATCCTCCTCCATATCCAGCAACTTGTCCCCAAGGTCCTGGGAAGCCCGAGCACCCATGGCCCCAGCAGGACTGCAGCTGATGCCATCAGCCTCTAGCTCGTGGCCCTCACTGCAGTAGCACTCGAAGCCACCAATGTAGTTGACGCACATCTGCTGGCACACGCCAGCGATCTGGCACTCATCTGTGTCCACGCAGCGATGAGGCTCATCCTCGGCTGGCCGGAAACCCAGGCGACAGTGGCAGCTGTAGCCCTGTGGCCCACCAGGCTCACACTGCTGCTCACAAGGGGCATGGGCACAGGGATCCTCACAGCTGTGCCCGTCTGCTGCCAGCCGGAAGCCTTCAGAGCAGCGACAGGACACACGACCATCCACCTCCTCCACGCACTCGTGTTCGCAGCCCCCATTGTCCGGGCCGCAGCCGGTCCCCGGGCACAAGGGCCCAGCCCGCGACCAGCCCACGCCACCATCGGGCCGCTTCACGCAGAGCAGAGAGGCTTCTCTGCCAGCCTGGCATGGCACGGCAGCCACCGAGCCGTAGGGCAGCCACTCAAACTCGGTGGAGACCAGGTGGAAGGGTGTGGTGTAGACGGCTGGCCCGGCCTGGCCTGCCTCATCCAGCAGCGCTGGGCAGGAGCCCTCGAAGCCGAACTGGCACAGGTAGCCGTCAACAGCCAGCGTGCACGAGCCCTCGAGCCAGCGATGCTCGCCGCCCGCCTCCAGGGCCGCACAGCGCTGGGCCGGGCAGGGCGCCCCGGTGGCCGGCTGGGCCCAGTTGGTGAAAGCTGTGTCCTGGTCCCCCGTGGTCCACGTGAAACCGCGCAGGGGGCGCTGCGGCTGGCATTGCCGGGCCTGCCGCTGCAGCCCAATCCACAGCAGCCGGCTGGCCGGGCCGGCACCCACCAGGCTGTCCACGCGCTGGGCCTCCTCAGGGGTCCGCGGAGTGGCCAGGTCACCCCCCAACTCGCGGCAGGCCCGCCAGGCCTCCAGGAAGGTGCGGCGCCGCGGGAAGAGCGCGTAGCAGCTGCCCTGGCCGCAGGCAGCGCGGGGCTCGGTGGCCCAGGGGGCCTGGCCCAGCGAGGGCACCGCGGCCGCCCAGGCCAGCAGCAGGCGCAGCAGCATCGCGACGCCCCCCGACTGGCCCGGGCCCGGCCCGAGGCCGCTCTTGACAGGGGGAGGGACTGGGGCCTCCGGCGGGCGGGCCAGGGGCGGGTCCGGGCGGCTCGGGCCTTGTAAGGAGTGGGCTGGGGCTGCTGCCAGCTCCCTGCTCCCGCTCCCCCGGGGCCGCAGGAGCAGGAAGCAGGCGGGCAGGGGGGCAGGGGTGGGGGGCGCTGGGGGTGGGGGACGGGGGAGGGGAGGAGGCGCAGCTCACGGGCTGGGCTCGGAGTCAAAGAGGGGGACCGCCTGCCTGAGGAGGCTGGACCCCCCTCAAAACCCCAGCACAGTCCGGGGCTCTGGGCGGTAGGGTGAGGTCGCTTCCCAGAGACTCACAGAGACCCAAATTGGGACACACCAACCTCATCAGACCCATGAACAGTCTCACAGCCCAACTGCTTGTCATCCGTGTGGAAACACGCTCTGACTCATGCCCTTCACATCGCACATGTGTGTGCTCCTCTGCCCACGCAGGACCACTCTCTTGACACTGTCCATTGGTCCCAGATCTGCATATGCTCTGACGCGCTAAGCCCTCCCCCTCGCTGTACCAGCTGGCCTGCAGCCCCCTTCCCACATGTGCACATACAAAAGTGTGGCGTTCTACATGCCCTGGCACAGGAAGTCCCTCACATTTGTGTGCAGGCCCTGAATGGGAACCACCTTGATCATGCAGGCATGGGCATCCTTAACCCCTTATTTGTATACTAAGCTCCTGCCTCAACCTCCCCTGCCAAGCCTCCCGGCTCCAGCTGGAGTGGGTGTGTGCAGAGAAGGAGAGGCAGGGGGCTGCCCTCCCTTCACCTCTGCTCAGCCTGGGGCCCTGGGAACCTGGGCTCAGAGGAGGAGGAGGCGGCCCCCAGACAGGAAATGCTTCTCTGGGCTCCTGCTGCAGGAGGGCAGGGTTTGTGGGGGAGGGGTTGGGGCAGGGGCTGGGAGCACTCAGGGTGGGCAGGGCTGGCTGCGAGGGGCCTGGTGAGAGGCCATGTATGGGCATGGGGCACACAATGACACATACGTGTGTGTGACACAGGCATCACATGTGTGGAGCCCTCCCTGCCCCCAGGGCCTGCTGCGTGGGCCTGGCCAGGGTCCTCTTCCCGCCCCTCCTGGAAGCCTCTGGAGGCATGTGTGCTGAGCCCATCATCCAGGATGGTCCCTGGGGAGCTGGTTGTCAGATTAACCCATGCACACCCACTGTACTCTTAGCAGAAGTTTGACTCCGGGCTGGGGACGTGGAGGAAAGATCCTGCTTCTCAGTGCGCTGCCCTGGTCCAGCTTCCCATGCTGCCACAGATCGGCTGCGTGACTGCGGGAAAGTCACTGACCGTCTCTGTGTTTCCATTTTCCTTATCTACAAAATGGGGGCGATGTGTTGGGGCCTTTCAGCTCAGCAGGGCGAGTGTATCACAGTGCTCACTGTTTGCAAATGTGCTTTGTCAGCTGCAAAGCATGAGGCAAACGTTCCTTGGTCTTCTGAGCAAATCTGGGTGGGGGTGGGAACCGGGGCAGCTTTGCTAACCACCTTACAGCGCCAGGGGTGGCCATGAAGACACAGCCAGTCCTCTTGAGAACCAGGGCTTTTGAGGTGCTTGCTGTATGCCCAGAAGGTGGTTCTTTCAAGGTCTGCATCTGTGAAGCACAGAGAATTATCCCCTTTCTCCTGAGACGAAAGTCAACATGGGGCAGTCCATCCTTCCATTGGCTCAGACCCAAAGCCTTGAGATCATCCTTGACTCTTCTTTCTCCCACACCCCACACCGCACATCCAATCTCTCCCCAAATCCTGTTGGCTTCACCTTCAAAACAGATCCAGAAGCTGACTGCTTCTCACCACCTTCTTTGCCACCCACCTCTGGCCCATGTCACTATCATCTTCCATCTAGGTTCTTGCAACAGCCTCTCCTCTGTTCTCTCTCTTGCCTTCTTCATCCTGCCAGTGGGATCCTATTAAAACCTAAGTCAGATCCAGTCATTTCGCTGCTCAGAACCCTTGAGGCCCTCACCTCACTCAGAAGAAAGGCCGAAGTCTTCCCCACGGACTCCAGGCCTATGTGATCTGCCCCCATACTTCTCCTCCCACTCTCTCCCCCGGACTCCCTCTGCTCCAGCCACCCTGTCCTATGGCTCTTCCTTAAACTCACCAGGCACATGTCCACCTCAGGGCCTTTGCCTTGGCTGTCCCCCCGCCTGGAACACTCTTTCTGCAATAATCGAACGCTCTGCATCTTTACTTTCTTCAGGTCCCAGCTCAAGGGTCAGCGTCCCTGCCCACCTCTCCCCTCCACCATCCCCTGGGCTCCCTGGCCCCCTGGTCTTGTTCCACTTTCTCCTTTGCACTGACCACCATTTTTACTTGTTGGCCTGAATCCCCCAGTAGCCAGGGTTTCTCAACTTCGGCATTGCTGATGTTTGGGGCTGGGTAATTAGTTCTTTTTTTTTTTTTTTAAAGATTGGCCCCCTAGGCTAACAACTGTTGCCAATCTTTTTTTTTTTTTCTCCATTTTATTCCCACCCCCACCCCTCCCCCCCCGCCCCCGGTACATAGTTGTATATCCTAGTTGCAGGTCCCTCTAGTTGTGGGATGTGGGACGCCGTCTCAACGTGGCCTGATGAGCGGTGCCATGTCTGCACCCAGGATCCGGACCCTGGGCCGCCGCAGCGGAGCGCGCCAACTTAACCACTTGGCCATAGAGCCGGCCCCGGTAATTAGTTATTGTAGGGACTGGGCTGTGCATTGTAAGATGGTTAGCAGCGTCCCTGGCTTCTACCTAGATGCCAATAGGAGCCCTCCAGTTGGGACAATCAAAAATGTCTCCAGACATTGCTAAGTGTCATGTCCCCTGGGAGCAACATCACTCCCAGTGGAGAACTCCTGCTCTAGGAGGCTGTGAGCTTGCTCCCTACTGTATCCCCTGAGCCTGGAAAGCTCTTGGCCCATAGATGCTGGTCAACAGGGTTTGTCCAAGGAATGAATGAGCGTCAGGTAAGTGAAGAACCTGGCTCAGGGTGATGCAGGTGGAAGGTGGGATTCTGCCTAGAGCCAAACCCCACCTGCTCCCCACACTCACCCAGCCTTCGCCAGGAGTTGGGCCATCCAAGAACTGGGCGATCCCTGGAAATCAGCAAGCCTTTTTGCAGGTGGGGACACTGAGGCCCAGGGAGTCTGAGAGCAGGTCGGTGGCAGGGCCGGGACTCGAACCAAAGCCTCCTGACTCTTATTCCAGTTCCCTTTTTGCTGCAGCACCCTGAGGAGTCTTGTGAGCGCAGGCTGAGAGTTGGGCCTGATGTCAAGAAGTGAGGATGGGAGGCAGGCCTGACAAGAAGAAGGCACAGCCTGGACAAAGGTGTGAGGTGGGAGAGCTCAAGATGCTTTTGGAGAATACAAAGAACTCCACTGGGCCTGGAGTGAGGGACATCTAGAGGGACAGTGAGGAGTAGAGAGAGAATATCAGAAAAGGAGTAGAGGCTTGGAAGGCAGTGAAGCTGGCTGGCCTCCATCATGGGCGCCATGGGGAAGAGGCATGACGGGAGATCCCTGTGGCTGGTGGTGGTGGGTGGAGGGGGGACCGGAGGCCAGGGACCAGTTAGGAGGTTGTTGCAATAGTCTGGGAGAGGCGAGGGAGCTGGCTGGAGAGCCGGGCAGCAGGGCGGGCCGGGCTGGGGGAGGCAGCCTCTGGAGGCTCCTTAGGGGCGGGCTGGAGCCTGGTCCAAGGGTGTGGCGGGCCCAGTCATGATTCGGGCAATGGCCAGTGCTGGGGCGTCTGAGGGGAGGCTGCAGGCCGTCTGGCGAGTGGGCGGGTCAGCTCAGAGGTCAGGACTCCAGCCTCAGTTGGGGTGAGGGGTTGGGGGGCAGGCAAGGGAAGCAGGAGGAGGAGGGTCAAAGGCCAAATTCCAGATGGTCTGGCTGGGCTTACTTGCAAGTAGAAGGAAGCCCGAGCCAGGAGGGGGGCAGTGTTAGGGAGGAGTGGGGCACCTCCGAGCCCAGCAAGGCTAAGGGTTTAGTAGGGAGAGAATGAGACTTGGAGACGTGCCTGGGTGCCCAGTTTGGGTGGGTGCCTAGCGCTCACCTGCCCTCATCCAAGTGGGAAGAGGTGGGAGTGAGGCTGCCTAGTCAGGACGGGAGATACAGTGGGCACAGCATCAGGGATCTGGAGGTGAAGGGATAGAGAAGGGCTGGTTGTGGTCTTACTCTTCCTGCCAGTTTCTTTCAGTCTCACTCACCTTGGTTCCCCCATAGCACAGAGGATATGCAAATCAGTGCAGTGAATGCTTGGAGGATGGGTGAATGGATGGATGGATAGATGGGTAGATGGATGGATGGATGGATGGATGGATGGATGGATGGATGGACTAATAGATGGATGAATGAATGGGTAGATGGATAGATGGATGGTTGGATGGATGGATAGGTGGATGGATGGATGGTTGGATGGATAGATGGATAGATGGATGGATGGATGGTTGGATGGATGGATGGATAGATGGATGGATAGATGGATGGATGGATGGGAGGGTGGTTAGGTAGGAGAATGGGTAGATGGATGGATGTAGGAATGAGTAAGTGCCTGGATGGATAGATGGCTAAATGGATGGGGGTGTGGATGAGAAGATGTTTAGGTGTGTGGGTGATACAAGGATTCAGGCAGAAGTGCTAATTCATAACTGGTCACCACCATGATGGATGGCATGCTCAGAATGTAACTGTGGGTCTGGAGGAGTGCAGCCCAGGAGGGTGGGACAGCTTGGGCTACTGCTGGCAGGGATGGTATGTGATGCTTCCCTGTTCCCACACAGCTCTGTGGGGGCCTGAGGTCAATGTGTCTCCCTGACTGAGGTGGGGACAGCTCAGGACACCAGACTCAGCTCGTGTCGGGGGGCAGGAGGATGGGGTTCCCCGCTCTGCTCATGGCCCTTATGGGGAGAGCTCACCTCAAGAGGGGCATGAAGACAGAAGCCCACTTCCCCAGAAGGAGCCTTGTCTTCCAGCTACCGGGACAAGCCAGACAGTGGTTTTGGATGCAGCGTGTGGGCCCGTGGGGGTGGGAGTGAAGGCAGCCTGCAGAGGGGCTGGCCCAAAGAGGAACAGCCAGGATGGGGGGGTCGAGTGGGATTGGGGGGCGCCCCCTGGGCAGGCGTCCTAGAGAGCCTTGGCACGCCTGGCCGCTGAGCCAGCACATTGCTTTGTGTACAAATCACCTCCTTTCCTCCTTTTTCTTTTGTCCCCATCCCCCCACCTCCCTCCATCTCTAAATTCTTCCCAAACCACCCGAGCCTTCAGGCTGTCGGGAGGAAGGGCCGATGGGTGGGCGGGAGGCGCCTGGTTTGGGTGGGAGCCTCAGGAGGGGAGGTGGGAGAAGTCCTAGGGCAGGAATGGGGAGGGAGGGGAATCTGGGAGGGAGGGCAGCGATTGTGCCCCCCCTCAACATGCTGGTGCCGCACCCTGTGAGCTTCTGGATGGGAGAGCCCGCAGGAAGGGGGGTGGCGCTGGCGACTGGACAGGGTAGGAGAGAGGCTTGGGGAAGGTGGGGCCCAGGAAGAAGGGGTGTTGTCCAGGCCTGGCCCCTAGGGGTAAAGGATGCTGACAGCTGGAGGGGGCTGGGAGGAGTGTCTTTGCCATGGACAGAGACTGTGTGTGTGTTCGTGGGTGTACCTGGGTGTCTGTGCATGTCCATGTGCACAGACTGCATGTGTGTGCACTTGCACAGGCCCAGCATTGCTGTGAGTGTGCGCAGCTGGGTGATGTGTGTGTGTCTCCGTGGGCCCACACCTGTGCCCACAGCTGTGAGAGGAGACGCGTATGGCTGTCCCCAGCTTGCCCAAACTGGGCCCAGCTGGAGACCCAGTCGCTCTCCTGGCAGACACCTAACCTGAACATCTGCCACATTTGCCCACAAGGAAGGGAGTCCTGGAGCCCTCATCAGAGCTAGAAGGGCCCAGCCCTTCCCCTCAGTGTACACACGGCCCAGGGAGGGACAAGGTTTGCCCCAGGTCACACAGTGGTGGAGGCAGAGCAGGGACTGTACCCAAGTCTGGGGATCCCAGGCTGGGACAGGTGCTGTCCCAGGCCTCACTATTCGTATCCTCCCTCTGGTGCCCTTTGGCTGCAAGGCTCCATGGAGAGGCCAGGAGGCTGGCCCTGCCCCAGCCTTGCTGTGTGCTCCAGGGCGGTCCTGGCTGGCCCTTCTTGGGCCGCAGCTTCCTCCTCTGTGCGAGGGGTACCTATGGGAGTGGACTCTGGTCCCTGTGGTGGCTGGCAGAGGCCTGCTGCCCACGGTGACTAACTTGTCCCAGTTTGCTGAGGACTTTCCTGGTCTCAGCACTGCAAGTCCTGTGTCCTGAGAACTTCCTCAGCCCCAGGCAAACAAGGACGGTTGGTCCCCCTGTTGCCAGGGACATTTCTCTTTCCACCACGTCCTTCCCACTGCTACCTCAGTCTCAGCCTCCGCTGTCTCCACCCGCACCCTGGAACTTATCCCTTCTCTTCCTGTCCAGCGCCCTCTTCTTCCTGCCCCCTCGCTGTCCCCAGGGCTCTCTCACATCTCACTGTCCCTCCCTCTGACAGCAGGGCCTCTTTCTCCCTGTTCCTCTCTTCTCTCTCTGTGTTGGGGGTCTCTAGCTCTTCCTGCCTGTCTCTGGGGTCTCTCTGTCTCCTCTCCGGTCCCCAGGAGTGTTACCTTTTTGGTTTCTGGGGTCTGTCTCTCCATTCTCTGCCCACTTCTGTGTCTCCCCTCTCCATCTCTGGTGTCACACTCCCTCTGTCTCCCGGTTCCCGTCCCAGGGTCTCTGGCTCACCACCTTCCCTGGGTGGTCCAGGCCTCTCTCCTCTCCCCCGGCATGCACCCCCAGGGCTGGCTGGGGTGGGAGCCAGGTCTGGGGGCTGTGACCGGGCCGGGAAGGGGAACCCAAGCAGACATGATATTTATGTTAGGACTTCAAAGTGGAGCAGAGCCTGGAGCGGGGGTGGTGGGGGCTGGCAGGGGAGGGACGGGGGGAGGGTGGCGAGCAAAAGCCAGACTAAGGTCAACTCAGGCCCCTCCCTGGTGAAGGTCTCCTTGGTGACACACACCTCCCCCCGTGGGACACTGAGACGCAGAGTAGGGACAGAACGGGCTATTTTGGTGCAGAGTTCCAAGAAAGGCACTTCCTGCGCCCCCATCCTAGCCCCAGCCCCATCCTTTCTTCCTGTCGCCCTGCAGGAGCAGCTGGGTCCTCTGAGCATCAGCCTGGCCTGGGAGGCCGGGTTCCGGGGGTGGCAGGAGCAGAGGGCTCCATCTCAGCAAGAAAATCTCCACGGCACCGGGCCAGCCGTGCCTTCTCCACTCTCTGGCAGAGGCCTCGCCTGGTAGGGCAGCCAGGGTTTGTAACCCGCTCAGCCCTGGCGGGCGGGCAGGTCCAGCCCCCCAGGGCCTCTGGGGTCCATTGAGGGCTGCCTGCCCAAGGGCCCGAGGGGCCAAGATGGCGGTGAAGGTCACTCCACCCCTGCCCCCACCCTTGGCCTAACCCTTGCTAAAGACACCCAGCTGCTAGGGCCAGGAAGGCATGGGGTCAGGGGCCCAGGCCCGGGGTGGGGTGGGCGGGAGGGCCCGATTGTCTCATCCGGCTGCTCACACTGTGTCCTAAGCCCCTCCCAGGAGCCAGGCCCAGCAGACACCCCTTCAGGCTGGGCCACCCCCTCGGAAGACCCCCTCTCAGACTAGAGGCTTGCTCTAGACCCAAGACCTTCTGGTCTGAAGTCCACCAGGCCCCCAAAGCCCCCGCCCCTGGGCCATTAACACCGCCCCCCCCCAGTCCCCCATCCTCCCCAGGCGCTTGCCGTGAATCACTCAGGCTGGAATCTGATGAGCTCAGGCCTCCCCGCCCAGTGCTGCCGGCCTCGGCCTCCTGCCTGGCCAGTGGGGTCGCCACACCCCCTGTGGGGGTCTTCTCAGCAACTCATAGCCCCCACCAGTGTCCACCACGGGGGTGGTGGCTGAGTGGTGGCAGAGACAGGCCAGGGCTGGGAGTGAGGTTAGTCAGAGGGCTTGGGCCTCTCTGCATGATCTAAAGTGTAAAAAGGTATGTGTGCGTCTTTGTGTTGTGTGTGTGTGTTTGTGTGTGTGTGTACACTTGTTATGCCCGTGCAGAGTGAGGAGGAAGCATGTACCCTGTCTGAGTGGGGGACTTGGGTGTGTCAGTGGCAGTCCTGCATGGGTCGGTGTAAGTGTGTCGCGGAGTCCCTGTATAGCAGGTCACCATGTCTCTGTGTCAGCCTGTCCCCATGTGTGTGTGTCAGGGAGTCATGTTCTAAGCCCGAGAGGGAGGGTGTTGAGGGAATATTTCTGAGTCTGTAGATCTACGGATGTGTGCGTCAGGGTGTGGCTCGAAGGCGGGGCTCAGGGGTGTCATTGTCCCATCCCGAAGGGCGTGAATGGCTAACAGTGTCAGGGTGTTCCTAACACCCTGGGTGTTCCAGCTAAGACTGGGGGTGTCCAGATGTACCATACATGACCACCGCAGGCGGGGTGTCACACACTGTGTGCAAATATGAGTCAGGATGTCTTTCTGTGTTAAACTGTGGGTGTGAACATGGGTCACAAGGTCATGGCAGGGTGTTAAATGCTGTATGTTGAAGGTGAGTCAGGGTGTGGTTGTGGGTCTCAGCGGCTGCCTCCCCCCACCACACACACACACACACAGAGTCCCCTCTCAGGCTACCCCACAGGCCCTGGCCCTGGGGGGAGGTGGCGCCTCCCTCACCCACCTTCCCAACCTCCATTCACAGGATCCCTGTTCGCAGGAAGGTCCCAGGGCCCCACTGCGGGCCTGCTTCCCTCCTGGCACCAGGCTGGTGCGGGTCCTCAGAGTGCCCTGGGTCCCTGGGTGGTCTCAGGCCAAAAGGGAACGTAGTAAGCGACTGGGAACGGGCACACTCGCCCCCTGGTGGCAGCGATGGAGAATGCGCCACTCGCACCCCGGGAGCTCGGAGCGACTGTTTAAGCCGAGTCATTCTGAATGGATCCTTCCGCGTATATTTGCTAAGTGTCAATTCCGGCCAGGCATTGTTCTAGGCCCCCGAGATTTGCCGCGGGAGCAAGGCTGACTTGGCTCTGGCCTTCTAGAGGGGAAGACAGACAATAAACAAATTCACACACAGAACGACGGTGATTCTAGAGGTAAGCGCAACATTTACAAGTGAGGAAATGACTTGGCCGCTCCTCAAGACATCCGTCAGGGTTCCAGCCCTGCCCAGCATCACCTCTCAGAGCCTCGACCTCCCCTTCCAGAAGGCCAAAGGTGGGAGGGAGGGGTAGGGAGGCAGTACAGAATCCAGGCACAATAGGCTGTCACTGCCCAGATCACACCTGTTTACCTCTGGCTAGGGCTGTGGGTGCTTGGTGCTTGGTCCCTATGAACCCAATAGATTCCTGAGGGGACGAGTAAATGTGTCGTGTTTTGGATGACTGCAGGATCCAAAGCTCCACAGTACCTGGTGTCCAAGCCCTTTGCCCTGCAACAAGCCACTTTCTCTGAGCAAGCCTCAGTTTCCTCATCTGTCAAATGGGGATAATGAGAGCAGTCTTAGACCAGCCTATCATTGCCTGCCCTGCTGGGAGCCCCAGTGCCCGTAGCATGACCCTTGGTCATGCTGATTTACCCGGCCTGGACCCCTGACCAATCAGTCTCTTGAGAAGATAAACCCAAAGGCTCAGGCAGCAGGCAGGGCCTGGCAGGGCCCCGATGAGTTAGGACTGAGCACGGCAAGGGGCTGGGAGGGGTCTCTGAGGTGTCTAAGGCAGGGGCCCAGAAGCCCTGGCTTGTCCTAGTGCCGGGAGACCTGCTCCACATCCGGCCCTGGGATTCTCCGAACACCCTCGAAACCACTCCAGGTCCTTCCTCTGGGACTGAACTTGAGGCTTCCTGAGTTTGGTTCCCAGAACCCAGCCCTCCCTTAACCTCCCAGCTTCCCACCTCACTGCCCTTCACTCTTAGGTATCGAACTCCAAGCAGTTGACAGCATTTATTGAGCGCCTACGGAGTGCCCAGCACTGTGCGAGGCACTGGGGGGCATGGGGTGGGGAGAGAGGACATACAAAAGAATGACGGGGGGACTCGACCAGCGAGACGCTTCGGGGGGCCAGGGGTGGGGCGGGGGCGGTGTTGGAAGAGGGGAGGGAAGAGCTGCCGGCGACCCAGTGAGAAATTTGGGAGCCAGGCATGTGGGTTGTATCTGGATTGTCTGAAGTCCTGACGTCCAGGATTTCTCCCTTCCAGTTGTCATGTGTCTGACACATGGGCTGATGTCCCTTTGTGCTCAGCACTTGAGGGAGCACCTCAGAGACGGGCTGGGTTCCTCCTTCCACCAGGGGACAGTTCCTTCCCAGGGAGTGACCCCTGATTCTAAGGGAGCTGAAGGCTGCAGCCTTGGCCCCTGCACTGTCCCCAGGTTGCCTGGCAAAGCCGGTGGCCACCTGCTGCTGCAGCTCTGGAGCCACCCCCGCCCCTGGGGTCACCCACTCAGCCGCTTCCTGGGCCACGTGCACCCCCTTGTGGTCATTGCTGGCATTTTCTTTCCTCAGATTTGCTGCCTGCTCTGCGCCTCCTGGGCCTTGAGGTTAATTTACTGGTGGCTTAGAATAGAGGTCCTAGTTGGAACCTGACACCCTGGTTTGGGTGGGGGAACCCCTGATGGCCTGTTGTGTGATATCTTAGGAGTCACTTTCCTGAACCTCAGTGGGCAATAAGCCATGCCCTGCCCCTGTCAAGCTCTTGTGAGGTCCCAAAGAGTTAGGAGCAGAGAAAGCGGTTTCTAAGCCCCCGCTCCAGTTCAGAAGCCTGTCTCCCCTGTCCAATTCCCCTGGGACGCCAGAGGGCCTGGGAGGACTTCCCACCTTGGGAAAGACTGGAACTCGGTGCTCCCTCGGCCAGGCCTGATGTCCAGGATCTCCCCTGGGCTCACTGGAGAACATCATCCTTCCTGAGAGAAGAGATCAGATCCTTGGAGGGGTGGGGTGGGGGCTGCTAACATCCTGCCTTCTTCCCTCCGCTTTCTCCTAGTCTGAGCTCTGCTTGGCAGCAAAACCATCCATTTTGACCCCTGGAAGACTTCCGGGAGAAGGCCGGGCAGCAATAGCCACTCCACTTGACACGTGAGAACGCTGAGGTTTGGAGGCGCTAGCTGTTCTCCAGGTGGTCGGGGCAGGACTGGGCCGGAGCCCTTGCTGCCTCCCTGCATCTTCCTGACACCAGGCGTGGGTGGAGCCTCAGGGCCTTGAAGGCCCCCCCTGCAGGGGCTGCTTGGTAGCAGTCCTGCCCTGCCCACGCTGTGTGCCCCCCCCCCACTGCCAGCTGTTGGGCACCTGGTGGTTTGTCCCCTGATGGGCACGCTCACCACTGCAGGCTGGTTGGCCTCCAGCGGGGGGAAAGGATGTGCGGCAAAGGGGCTTGGGGCCTTGATCTGGCGTCCCCCAAACCGCCTCAACTTTACTCTAATGGCCCAGACATGGCCAGTCAGGCATTCCTCCAGCAGGTGTGATCATAGGGATAAATGGCACACAGAGGTGGTGGCAGACACAGGAGTGGCCTGAGGTGGGGAAGGCTAAGGGGGCTGCGGCCTTGGCTGGTGGGGCTGACGACTCCTCCAAAAGGCCTTCCCAGCAGGCTCAGAGTTTTCTGCCCCAGATGACCCTTCTGGCCTCTCCCTGCTACTCCTCTGCTGCCTGGCTTCCCTTGGCCTCTGGCCCCCCTGGCTGAGCAGAGCCCCCCCTGGCTTGGCCCTCGCCCCCCTCAGCTCCCTGGGCAGTTCTCTCAGACTCTGCCCTGCTGTCCCTGGCACTGGCTTTGACCTCAGTGTCCCCGTCTCCTGGGCCCCCTTTCTTCTCCTCCTTGCTCCCTGCCTCTGGCTCCCCATTGCCCTCCCCTGCTGCAGCCCCAGGGGAGGGCCCCGGGGTCTCAGGCCGCTCCGCCCGGCGGTAGACGAGGTAGCCGGTTGTGGGGAGCCCATGGGCCAGGGCTCCGGGGGGCAGGCGGCGGTAGCCCTGCTCCTTGTACAGGAAGAGGCCGAAAGCGTCAGGCTGGCTCACTCGGAACTTGGTGGCACAGAGCTGGTTTAGGGTGGCAATCGAGGCCCCTGGGGGCACGGCCAGGGTCTTGGAGGTACAGCCGCTGCTGGGGTCCTGATAGGCTACTCGGAGGAGGTGCTGTACAGGAGGAGAAGCCAAAACGAGAACTCAGCCCTGCCTGGTCTCTATGTGGCTGCCAAGCTGAGGCCCCAGCATGGTCTCTGCAGGGGTGGGGCGGGGGTGGGGAGGAGTGGTAAATCCAGAGGTGGAACAACCAAGTGGCAAAAGCTTTTTGGACGAGGTGAGCCCCGAGGGGGCTTCTGAGGAAGGGAGAGATGCGCTTGGGCCAGTGGGCCCCAGCTGCAGGCTGGAAGGCTGGCCCCCTGGCCCTACAGCCCAACCATCTGACTCGGACAGAGTGTGCCCTGTGCCCCAAGGGCTTGTCCTGCATTAATTCATTGAATCCTCACATCCACCCCAGGACGCAGGTACTATGGCCCCATTTTATAGATGAGAAAACTGAGGCACAAAGAGGTTACATAACTCTCCCAAATTCCCACAACCAGAAAGTAGCAGAGCCAGGATTTCAACCCAGGATCTGGCTACCAAGTCTGAACTCTTAACCAAGGCTAGGAAGGATCCCCTCACTGGATAGAGAGGACAGTGAATGGCCAGATGGCGTCTGGCTCTGTGGGTACCAGGCCTGAGTCCAGAAGGGAGGGTGAGGGGAGTGTGGGCTGGAAGCCTGAGTCCAGGGGAGGGCAGAGCCCCAGCTGGGGGCTGGAAGCCAGGAACTGGAGCTTGAGCTGCCCTCTGTGTCCCTTTCCCTCTACCATTGTGTCTCAGTTTCCTCATCTATACAATGGGGACAGTAATGGCCTTACTTCAGAGTTTCTGTGAAGATGCCAGGCTGAGTACCCACAGCACTTAGCACTCTGGCACAGAGAGCCCGGGTCTGACGCGTGTTCTGCGTGGGGCGCTGTTTCTATTGGGGGTGATGCAGGACTGGCCCTTCCCCTGCCAGGCCCCACTGGGAAAAGAGGGGGCTGCACAGGAGGATGCCGGAGCCCTCCAACGCTGGAAAGTTTGGGGCAGATGGCGTGGAGGCCCTGTTACCTGGAAGCTGTGGCTGGCGGGCAGCCGGCGCTGCTCCCAGAGGCTGAGGGAGCGCTGCAGCTCCTGGGAGGGGCTCAGGGGGAGGGTGTGGGCCTGGCCCAGGCTGCTCAGCAGGGCCAGGCTGGCCGAGAGGGTGGTCAAGTAGTAGCCGCCTGGGACAAAAGGGGAAGAATGCAGCTCAGGCTAGGGGTGGGTGACCTGCTCCTTCTCTCCTCCCCTGCTTACTCAGGGCCACACAGCGGCTAAGGCACCCCAGCCCCACCCTGATGTGGCGTGTGTGGGGGCGGTCCCTCACCCTCTCCAGTGAGCAGGGCAGGCTCCAGCAGCTCAGACATGTACTCGGCCTCCAGCAGCAGCTCAGGAAGGTTACACTGGGCCAGGACAATGCTCAGCAGCGGGAGGAACTCATCGGCCCCGGCGCCCTCCCCTGTGGGGGGGTGGAGGAGGAAGCTTCAGGCTCCTCTGGGGCCCCCGGGTCAGAGGCCACTCCTCGTCTTAGATAGGGACCCTCCCCTCCACGTGCCAGGCCTTGGGCAATGTGGTATCTATGACAACCATGAGCAGGGGCTAGGGAGAGGATGCTGTACTTGCTGGGCCTCAGTTTCACCATCTGTGAGATGGGAGAGTTGGACTCATTTCCCGCCCCCCCCCCCCCACGCTGTACCATTCAGGAAGTCCCTGCCTCATGGGGGTGGGGGTTGCCTCTGACTCAGCAGGGGGTCAGTAGGAGGAGGTGGGAGGAGGCATACCCGCATGGGTCCTCAGTGCTGTGTACAGCAGCTTGCAGGCCTGCAGGAGCCACTTGACCTGGGCGCTGGGTGAGTAGGCCCGGAGCAGCTGCAGTAGCTTCTGGCGCACCTGCTCCATCTCTACTGGGGAGGGCAGGCTCAAGTGGGACCCGAAGGCTCTGGGGCCCTGGGCCCGGGCCAAGCGGAGGCCTTCAGCCAGGCAGCCCAGGGAGCCATTGGCAGAAAGCCGGCGCCGCAGGCGGGCTGCCAGGATGGGCCGGAGAGGCTTGAGCACAGAGCGATGCAGCGACTTCTCCAGGACGCATTCTGTGGAGAGGCAGTCCGGGGTCAGGGGAACCATGGCAGGGGTGGGGGGCAGAGTCCCAGGCAGAAGGGGCACAGTCGGGGAGGGAGAAGGATGAGGAGTCTTGGTGAGACAGGAGGGGGGGAGGTGGAGGATGGAATTCACTTGAACGGAGATAAGATGAGGTGGGTTCTTAAAGCAGCAGAACAGACTAGAAAGGCAGGCTGGCACTGTAGAGAGGAGGAGGGAGTGGAAAGGGGACGAACTGGAATCGCGGAGAGATGAGGCTGAACAGGCAAAAGCCGGGGCTGGAGTCTCACCCAGTCTCTCAGGCGGCAGCAGCTTCTCAGGGCCCAGCTCCGCGCTCAGCATGGCCCGGGCCCGGCTCAGCGCCTCCCGGATGCCCTGCAGCTCCCGGGGCTCAGGGCCGGCCCGCACCTGGGTCAGCAGATCCTGCACCAGCTGGCCCACAGCTGTGTGGCGGTCATGCATCAGTGCTGCGGCTGCGCGGCCCACCTGCCGCTCAGGTGCCAGCAGGGAGCAGAAGGCAGCGCTCATGGACCGAAGCAGGGGCGGCCGGCGCCCTAGGCGGGGGGAGGTCACTGGGCTTCCCTGGGACCCAGGTGCCCCCTCCTCCTCTGAGCTGCTGGGGGAGCAGCAGTCCACCTCCTGGAGGGAGGGCAGGGGCGGGAGGCTGGGGCCGGCACCCCCTGGCACACGGTACCCCACTGAGCTCTCCCTCCGCAGCAGCTGGCGAGGGGGCAATCTTTCTGTCTGGTTGGGGGCTGCCCGTGGCAGCACAGGGACTGGAGGAGGTGGCACAGCAGGTGGAGACAGGGGGCTGGAGGTCTCTGTGGACACTCGCACTTTGAAACTCGTCTTGAATTTCTCCCGCTTGGTGGGACCCAGGTCCCCTGGGAACAGTGGGTTGAAGAAGCAGAGGGCGGCTCCAGTGCCCTGGTCCAGCTCTTGCGGGGACCGAGACTTCAGCCTGGGCAACAGCGGGCCATCAGATGGGCCAGGCTGAGCCTTGGTGTTGAGGGAGGAGCTCCAGAACTCTAGGGAAGAGAAACCACCTGGGGCCTCAGGGAGGGTGTCCAACCAAGGGAGAGGCACAAGCTTCAGGGTGTGCGCCTGCGTGCCTTCCCTTTCCCTCTTGGCCTCAGCTTGCCCATCTGTGCAGTGGGTAGCAGGGGACCCCTTACCAATGCCCAGATGGGAGATGGCTTCCAGTTCCTTGTGCGTGGCTGCCAGGCGGATGGCTCTGGGGAGCTGGAGCGGGAGGAGAAGGATGTCCCTGAGGCCAGAAAGGGGAGCAGAAAATCAGGAGTGAGGCATGTTTGGGGCTGCGGGGGCTGAGAGGGCCTGTGGGGGCGGGGAGGACAAGGTGTCCCAGGGGAGCAGGGCCCATAGACACCAGGTGCCCTGTGGCCAGGCTCACCGTGCGTGGCAGTAGGCACAGATGAGCTGGACCAGGTCCCGGAACACGAGCTCTGAGCTCTCCAAGGAGACGCCTGAGAGATGGGAAGTGAAGGTGTCCTCTGGGGAACCCCCCTGGACCCACCCTAACTGTTTCCAGCCCCTTCCCGCCAGGCCAGTTCCTCTCACCCCCAGGGCTCTCCTGGATGTAGTGGCTGGAGACGAAGGAGGGGCCGCTGGCCTCAGGCAGCCGCACGCACAGGACTTGGCACTGGCGAGTGTTGGATTTCCGTACCAGGAACGTCTGCGAGTGGACAGGGTTCGGAGACTCAGACCTCGTGTCCAGCCCCTCTCCCTCCCATCCTCGGCTGGCCAGTCCCTGAAAGGAGGGGGCACAACTCACCCCCGGGGGCTCGGTCCTCAGTGCGTGCAGGGCAGCCGCGGCGTTGGCGCGCAGCTGCAGCCACACGGGCCGCGTGAGCAGCAGGCGCTCCCGCAGGCTCACGGTGCGCCCGGGCCGCTGGGGCCCACCTGCCTGACCCCCGCCGGCATCAGGCACATCATACAGCGGGTCCTGGGCTGGCCTGGAGGCAGGCACCAGACCTGAGCAGGAGGCCAGGAGCTGGGACCCTTTCCCCCTCCTCTGCCCCCAGGACGGACCCTGTGCTGCCACCCCTCCCTGCCCCACCAGCCACCCTTCCAACTTCACTAACTTTTCGCTCTCCAGGTGTCCAGGTGCAAAGCTGGTCAGGCTGGGGGCTCCGAAAGGGCCTGCTCCTGGCTCCCCAGGGGTTTCCATGGCTGGGAGCTCCTTCGGTTTCTGGTTTCTCCAGGGACTCAGGAAGAGAATCCAGCCCCCAAGGCGAGAGCATTCACATTCCCGGTGGTGAGTAACACTTCCTGAGGGCGGATCGCCCTGTCACACCCCGCCAGTTAACTCTTGTGTGTCCACTCAGCTTGGGCAGCGCCCGTTGCCTCTCTTTTCTGGGCCCCGCCTCGGGGGGCAGGGATCCCTTCTCTGCAAGCGCCACTCCGAGGGCCCCAGCTGTGGGCTGCCGCCTCCACTCAGTGCTTCCTGCAGCCCTGTCAGCTTCCCTGAACCACAGGGGTGGGCAGGAAGGGGTTAAGCAGGGCCTGTCTCAGTCCCCAGAGGCCCAAGCCTCGCCCCTGGGGCACCTTTAAGTCTGTGTCAGTCGCTCATCTGTCCAGGCCTTAGGGTCAGCCGTGTGGGAAAGCGCCCCCTATTGGCCACAGATGACTCATTCCTGAGCCTACCTTGGGTTTTGGGATTTCAGGTTGCCATGGAGAAAGGATGCCGTGTCTCCATGGAAACTAACCCCTTTGCTTAAGTGAGGTTCTGGGGGTGGTTCTAACACTCAGCGCTAAACAGGGGGGAGTCTGGCTGGGAGGTCGTCAGCACATGGCGCTGCTGCCAGCTGCCTCCCACGCGCACAGGCCCTGCCAGCCTGCCTTGCCAATCTGCCAAGCGACTGGGGCAGGTGCAGACATGACCCAGTCTCCAAGCACCGAGCACCCAGCCCCCTTCCCCACCCAAGGCCACGTGTTCTGTCTCTGCCACATGGTGCTTCAGACTTTGCTCACCAGCACTGGGTAGTCCAGGGCCCAGCCCCCCACCTCTGTGGGGAGGAGCTCCCCCTTCCCTAGCCTGTACCCCAAGTCAGAGTGGATAGGCTCCTGCTGGGTAGTGAGAGGAGGCACCAGGGACCCCCAAAGAGACTGCTGTCTCAGGAACTCTCCACGGGAGCTGATTCCCTTGCAAGGTAAATCAGACACATGCAGGTCACGCCAGAGTCTCAGGAAAGGTTTTAATTCCAGTCCCCGAAATCCGGGAGGAAGACACCAAGAACTGCCTCGAGAAGACCTGGGGAGCCTGCCTTCTCACCTCCAGCAACAGCCAGGACAGACAGGCCCCCAAAATATAATTTCCAGGACCGAGTTCCCACGAAGCAGGGCTCTGCTCACTGGCTCAGTGACTAGGGGGCCGGGTCCAAGGTCAGCAAGAAGGACATTGCTTTGGCTTAAGATGAGGGACGTCTTCTCTGTCAGGGAGGGCACCGAGGAGGCTGGCCTTCGTGGTGGGGGGGAGGTGGTGGGCTCGCTGGGGATGGAGGAGACAGTCTTGCCTGGCGAGGGCAGGTCCAGGCCACAGCTGTACAGGCCCCCGAGGAGGGGCAGAGGAGGAGTCCAGACCAGTGGTGGCTGGATGGGAGGGCCCAGCAGCAGTGCTGGAGAGCCGGCGGGGCAGACCCCTAGGGGCCTGTCAGTCTGTGTTGTGGCAGCAGGAAAATGCAAATCCTGGGTTTGGTGCCAGCTGCTCCGAGGGGCCCCTCGGCTGTGAACAGCAGGGTCATGGTCCTGGGGGTACAGGGGACAGGGAAATCACTACAGGTGAGATGCTGGTCAAGAGGGAGGCAGTCACTTCATATGGGGGACTGAGAGGAGTGGCCTAGGTCTGGCCCATGGCAGTCGAGGCTGGGAGGGCACAGGGCAGCTCCACACCCTCCTCCGTGACCCCACCAGCCCTCCCTGACCAATCCTGGCCCCATCAACCGAGAGCTTCCCCACCCCCACGATGCCCTCAACCCCAGACTCGCAGGCCACAGATCTCTCTAGCCTCTGCCCCTCTCGGGGCTCCCTTCCAGGAGGCTGGGCTGGGTGCGGGGACAGTGGGAGGTGGAACAACCCCTGTGGTGCTTACCATCTGATTTTCTCTTCTGAGGGGACACAGCTGCCCTAGCCTGGGTAGGTGAGAAGAAAACCCCCCTGAGAGCCTGTCTTCAGTTGGCAAGTCCTCTCCCCCCATCAGCCTCTCTGGGGTTGGGGGCTGCTGGGTCAGTGCTGCACCGAGAGGGGTGGGGAGCATAGACCCCTTGTAGGCAAAGCTCTGATGTGGTCTCCTGTCAGAGGCCTGGCCAGCCCAGCTGCTTTCCCTCCTTCCCTTTCTCCCACCCCATGCAAACCTGCCCTGGAACAAGGAGGGGGCTGACACAGATTAGAAGTTCCCTCCTCCAGGGTGGCCTCAGGCAAAGGGGTCTTGTGAGCCCAGAGCAATGCCAGGGAACCCGGGCTGAGGGCAGGGGTGCTGAGGGCCGAGCACAGAGCTCCCCAGGCCCTCAGACAGCCCACGCGGGGACGGCCTGCAGAGACCAAGGCTGGGGTCTGCAGCAGGGACCTGCGCTGGCAGCCCCTACCTGGAGACGGGGCAGGAGAAGCGGCAGCACTGGACCCACCTTTTTGATAGCCGTCCAGTCCTCCAGGATGTCGATCTCCTGCAGCATGTACACGATGTAAGGGCCTGTGACGGGGTCAAGGAAGCAGGAGGCCGTGGAGGGGACAGGGGACGGGCCTTGGCCCGGGAGCTCTAACCCTCGGGAGCTGGTGGATGGTGGGGTGGGGCTGAGGGCCTGGGTGCGAACTCAGGCTCCACCTCCTACTTCTGGGCCCCCCGTTCTCAAGGAGAGGGGGAACCCGTGGGGTCACCGGGCCCCAGCTTTACTTTCCCTCGGCTCCCTCTCACCTCCTCTCTCCAGTCTCAAGGTCAGTAGGCTAAGGTCCATCCCACCAGCTCAAGGACCTGCTCCTTCTATTCCCATGCCCTTAAATGTCCCTTCATCGGGCCCCTTTCCCCATCTGCAGACTCTGCTCTCTTCTATTTTGAAAACAACCCTCCATCCTCTGGGGACCATCCACTCTGCCCTCTGTGCTCTGTACCTCATGCCTCCACACCCTCACCTCCCATTCCCCTCAAGCCCTGCAGTGCGGATTCCTCCCTCCCTGCCTGAACCTGACTCCCACCACCAGGCAGTCAATGCCCTGAGCAGCCGGTTGCTGCAGGGATATGGGGGCGGGGCAGGGTGGGAGTGGGGGGCATGAGAATTCAACTCAACTCTGCGCTGGGCTATGCCACGAGGGATGAAGGCATGGCAGGCCCTGGACTGAGGGGGCTCATGCCTGAGGTGGGGCAGACACAACTGCTCCCATATGGGATGCAGGTGACCCAGTTGAGGGCACAGGGGTGCAGAGAAGAGAGAAGCCATAGCCATTGGGGGAAGGCCAGGAGAGGCTTCCTGGAGGAGGTAACAGCTGAGACAAGCACTGAGCAGGCAGAGACTGGCAGAAAGGCATTCTAAGAGGAGGGTAGAAAGTGAGCAAAGGCATGGGGGTGGAAGGCCTGGGACGTGCCCAGGGACATCGTGGGAAAGCCAGAAGGGCCTCAAAGGAGACCTCACTCAGGAAGTTAAGGGGAGTCACTGAACGGATGTTTCTATTTTTCTATGGTCCATACAGCCCACGAGAGACCCAGGACCCCACCCAAAATTTCTGACAGCTGGATTTGCCAGCACACAGCCACAGGATGCCAAATGACCATACATGTGTCCAATCAGACCCTGCCCTCCATGTCCCTCCACCCCCTCCCCCGGGGCTGGAGCAGACGCTGACATCCTGCCTGGCTCAGGCCACCGTGGGTGGAAGGATACCAGAAACGAGGGGAGCCTTCTTCCTCTTGCTGGGTGGCAGAGAGTCCCACGTCTTCGAGCTGCCTCTGGCATGCAGTTTGTCATCCCACCACTCTGGCCCCCAGACCCAGAGTCAGGATCAGGATGCTGGTCCCCCCAGGCCGCCCCAACCCTGCAGCCTGTGTCCCTCACACAAGCCAGGCCTCCCCATCAACCACCTCCCAGGGCCGTGGGAGAATGCTGGGTTTGGGGGCTGGCAGCTGAGCTCAGGTCCCGACTGCACAGCCGTGTGACCCTGGGAAGGAGGGCACTGGGCCTTTGCGAGCCTCAGTTTCTTCAGCTGTTCAGTGGGAGGAGGACAATTTCTGCTTCCCCAGGGCCCTGTATGAATGTAGGCACTGTGGACACGGAGGGGCCTGTGGCTACTGCACGTGTGGGCGTGTCAGAACGACACCTCCTGTTCTGGAAGAGAGCAGGCCAGAGGAGGGTGGGGGACCCGCTCTTCCTGAGCCCCCACCGTGTGCCAGGCACTGGGTTGGGCCTTTCCATGCCTGGTTTCATTCAGTCCCCACAGTGACCCCCCCGAAGCAGCTCCTTTTCTATCCCCTTGTGCAGGCAGGGGAAGCTGAGGTCTACACAGGGGTGGGCAGTGACAGAGCTGGGACCGGCGCGGGGTGCCTGGGGCCGTCCCTCGCCTCACCAGAGCTGATGTCCAGGCTCTGGCGGTCCTCCTCCAGCCTCTGGATCCGCTCCTGCAGCTCGCCCTGCAGGGTGTCATACAGCAGGAGCTTCTCACTCTGGAAGAGGTGGGGCGGTTCAGCCAGGCGGGACACAGCGGCCACTTCGGAGTCCCCCCACACCCTCCGCCCGCTGCCACATCCACCTCTAGGTGTTGCTTGGCTCCCTGCAGCTCACACTGGTACTTATTCCTGATCACGTCCAGACAGAAGCCCTTGTAGATCCCTGCAGAGGGAGGGAGTGGGCTTGGCTAGGGACCCAGGCGCCCAAAAAAGGGGGGCCGGGAGCAGGGGTGAGGCCGGGAGAGGCAGAGAGAGGAAGGGGACAGAGCCATGGGTGTTGGTAAGGGAACAAGGAGGGGGACTGAGGACTGCCCCAAGGCATGGGACAGCCCACAGACCTGCCACCTGAATGCGAATCTTGAGGCTCTGCTGCAGCCCCCCCAGAGGCTCTGTGTACTCGGGCGCTCTCTCAGCCCCCACTTCCTCCAGCCGCAGCCGCAGCTGACTCAGTCGTTCTCTGAACAACCTAGGAGGTAAAAGGCAGCCACGCAGCCATGTGCTCATCCATCAGACATGTGCTGAGCGTCCTCACTCACTTGGGGCCTCAGCCACCCCTGCCCAGCACCAGGCCCACTGCCTCCTCACCCCGGGTGCCTGAAGACCCAGCCCTGGGTGTCCCATGCTCACTTCTCCTTCAGCTCCGAGAACTGCTTCTCTAAGTCCAGCATCTCGTTGACGCACTCGCTGCGGCGCCGCTCATAGTCCTCGTCGTCCATCTCTGGGACAAGAAGCCGGTCAGGGCTGGCTGAGGAGGAGCAGCGGGCACGCGGGTGTGCGTGTGGGGCTCACCTGAGCTCTCCTCCTCTGACTCGGTCTGGCTGCCGCTCCGTTCCTCCTCACTCTCTTCCTCCTCCCCATTCATCTCGGCGGCTGAGTCGCCCTCTGCTTCCATCTCTTCTGTGTCTTTGCTTGGAGGCTGGACGGGCATCTGGGCTCTGGGAGAAGGAGTGGAACTCTACGGCTCTGAGCGGGAAAGTGGCCACGCACGAAGTCAAACTGAGCCTGACCACAGACGGGGACAGCTGGGGAAGTGACTGGACTCGCCACACCCTGAGCACACACAGGGTGGGGACAGTGCAAGTAGCCCTGTCTGCACAACTGCCAGAAGTCTGGGAGCCACAGAAATGCCCAGGCCCTTGGACATTGTTGGTAGTCCCAAACTTGGGAAGACTAGCCAAGGTGATGACCCATAATACGGGAAGTCAAGGACAGGCTCGCCACTGCCTATGGGAGTGAGCCCAAACTTCAGACTGGGGCTTTCAAGGCCCTGCAGACTGGACTTGGGCTAGTGGTCCGGCTCCCTCACCCCACCATCTCACGGCCAATTCTCACATACACTATGCACTTCTTCCCCCTGCTCGTGCTCCAACCCTTCACTTCCCTTCCTGAAAACACTCTACAATCCTCCTGTCTTCTCCCTGGGCTCTGGGTCAAATCCTATCTCCTTCGGCTTCCTGGGGATCTCATGTCATCTCTTCCATCTCTTCAACTCTCCCTCTTGCCGGCTCCTTCCTATGACACCGTAGACATGCTCAGGTATCGTCTACCACTCAGAAAAAGCAGAAACATGAGACCTCACCCCATTCCACTGGGCAGCTCCCAGCTGTCCACCTCCCAGCCACACTTTCAAGGCCCTGTGCACACTTGCTGCTCTTGCTCTTCCCCCCGCCCCCCCCCCCCCCCCCCCGGCTTGTTCCAGTCCATGTCTGTATCCTCACTCGGCTGAAACTACTGGTGGAGAGTCAACCAATGACCTCCTTGTACCTAATGCGTTTTCAGTGCTCATCTTAGTTGACTTCTCAGCAACACTGAACACTGCTAAGCATTCTTTCTTTTATTCTCTTATCTACTATTTATTGAAAATCTAGTAGATGCTAGGTACCATCAGACACTACCACAGGGCACGACTGTGACAGACAGACACAGTCTCTGACCTCAGGGAGTTTACAAGTTCCTGGGCGAGAGAGGCAAAGAAACAGAGCACTCCTGTGGTGTGAGAAGAGTTGAGACTGGAGGCAGATGGGAGAGGCGTCTAACTGAAACCTGGAGCTGGCCGCAGCAGAGAGGGCTTGCAGGGGAAGGTGGGCCAGACAGATGAGCTAGTTGAGGGAAGGAACATTCCAGGCAGAATAAGCAGCAGGTACAAAGACCCCAAAATGAGAGAAGGGGCAGAGTTGGGGCCACACGGATCTAAGCCTCAGAGAGAAATCCGGGCTCAGAAATCTGGTCATCAGCCGCTAGCGAGTTCTTCAGGTCTCGAGAGAGGGTGAAACCAGCAAGGCAGAATGTGTGGAGTGAGAAGAGGTCCAAGATGGAACTCCCAGGGTCACCAAAGGGACAGATGATGAGACCTCTGCAAAGAAGAAGGGAATTAGCAAGAGGTGGAGAAGGAAAAACCCAAAGTCATGGGAGAGAGAATTTCAGGATGCAGCAGTGACAGTGCCAAATGCTGCCAAGAGATCACCGAAGAGGCAGACGAAACAGTCCTCTTAACAGATCATCTCTCTGCTTATTGGGGTCTTCTATTCCACAGTGACGTTTTTCCAACCTCTCTGGGCACTCCTTTGTCGTCCTTCAGATCAGTGTAGACACCACTCCCTCCAGGAAGCCTTATTTGCTTACATCTCCTATTTGTCTGTTCGCATGTCTGTCTCCCCAACTATTCTCTAAGCCTCCCCAGGGCAGGGCTGCGCATGCGCCTTATTCACCTAACACAGTACTGACTCCCTTGGTGACTGGAGGATTTACAAATACAAATTAAACAAAATAAACTTTTGTGGTGCAGGGATTGGCTTTTACTTCTTGGTAACCCCAGGCCCCTGTAGTGGTAGCAAACCCAAAGTGTTCTGTTAACTTTCCCTGACACCATTCGAACTGTGTAAATATCTGGCCTAGAGAACAACTTAGTCACATGCCTCAGTGATTTCACAAATGATTTGAACCTGACCTGAAAACCCTGTTCTCCAAACCAGCCTTATCTTTCCCATTCTCAAGCCTCAGTGCTTGCCGTCCCCAAATTTTGCAATTCCTCTTCACCGTTAAGTATATTTACTTTGAAAGACGCAACTTAAGCCCTACCTTTCGGGACCAGAAAGGGCGGCGGGGGGAGGCGGGGGGTCTCTCCAGCAGTCGCGGATTCTGCAGAATAAGCTAAATTAAATCACAACCCCGCCCCCCTCCTTACCCAGGGTGCAAAAAGAGGACAATCACTGCCACTGAGTGCTGTAAAGATTGCAAAGGGTAAGGGATGGAAAAGTAAATTGTAAGGCGTCGTGCACATATATCTTTTCAGAAAGAGCAGGCCTCCATAGAAGACAGATTCTTCCCCACCCTCGAAGAGGCCAACACAGCCCCTCCGCGGCGCGCCCGAAGCCTCCCGCCACTGGCTTTTTCGCGGTCAGCTGCGGCCCCGCGGCCCCGCACGCATCCTGCCGGTTAAGTCTCCCCTTCGGCCCTAAAGATCGGGCCGGCTACGACAGACTGACTGAAGATGCCAAACCAGGCGCCAGGGGTGGCGTTACGCACCGCGGAGAGTGGGGCCTCCGGCTTCACGTCCGAGACTCCCAGAGAGGTCCCTCGGGCTACCGGTATTGGCCACAGCCCCCGGGCTCCCGGAAGCGCTGCGCCGGTCCCTCTTCTCCTGGGGGCGGGGCCTGCCCGCGCTTCCGCATACGTCATCAGTAGGCGCCAGTTGGGGGAGCTCATAATTGGACAGCTGGGGGCGAGGCATGCTGGGATACTGCGGGCCGGTCTCCATAGCAACCGGCCGAAATTCACGTAGGCCTTCAGCCGGCGGGAAAGGCCCTTGTGGTTTCCTCGCTTTGTTGCCGGCGGTCCTGGGTCCGCGGCCGCCTGCCCCGCGGCGTGAAAGGAGAGAACCTGGAACCTCCCCACCCTCCAGGTCCAGGAGAGTAATGGAGCCAGCTGTAGGTGTGAACACTCATTTATTTACATATTGTCATTGGCAGGCAAATAACCCAGCCCAGCCTATTCGAGGGTTAGAGATCTGTGACAATCACACACACACAGCCTGCAGACCCTTCCCTTTTCCAGAGCCCCAGGGGACGGAAGCCTGGGAGGACCAGCTAGTTTAGGCTCCTGCCCAAAAGCTAAGAACTAAATTCAATGCCTTCATCTGATTTCTTTCCAAAAAGTCCATTTTGTTAAGCACTCAGACTTCTAGCTCTGCCCCATTCATACTCTTTGCTCTCCTACTGCCCACCCACCCAAGACTGTTAATAATATTGTAATAACAATAATAACAACAATAATAATACTGTAAGAATATTAATAATACTTCACATTTGTACGAAGCTTACAGAATGTTTTCACATATAGCATCTCATCTGAGCCTCCCAACAGTTCTGTGAGGTAGATATTCTCACCTCCCTTTTTACAGACGGGGTAACTGAGGCTCAGAGAGGGAACGGGATTTGCTCAAGGCCACACAGCTAGTTAGTGGTAAAGCTAGGACTTGATCCCAGCGCCCCATATTCAAGTCCATTCAAGTCCAGTGTTCCAACACCACAGCTACCGCTGTAAAGTGGAGTGACAGTTCTTACCCCTGTCAGGCCTGCGGGGTGGCCTGAGAAGGGAGGAAGCTGACTTCTCAGACTTGGGGAGAGAAGGGCTCAGCAGTGACGGGGGGAGTCGGGGTACTTGGCCTTCAACTCCTGTTTGAACTGGCGGTAAAGGATCTTATTGTGCTGATTTTCGGCTTCCTTTTGGGGATGGAACTTCAAGGCTTCTTTGAAGCCCTTATGAACCAGGAAACCTTCGTTCAGCACCTCGAAATCAAATCCTGCCACGTGCAGCTCACAGGCCTGTAGGGGGAGAGACAGGTCAGCAGAGTTTGTTGACATTCCTGGGCCGAGGCTAACATCCCTAAAGCCGCACGCCAGCATCCCCACTCCTCTGGAGGCATCAGGGATCTTCCACACCATCCAACCACCTCCTGAACTATGATCCCTCCTGCCTCATTGCCTCCTTTCCATTCAGGGCCGCTCATAGCTCCCCGATGCCACCACCACCCCTCCTGCCCCATTTCCCCTGTCCTTTTCCCTCCGAGCACCTGGCTGATGCGATTGAAGCCGTACTGCCGAAAGCGCTCGTCGAACGTGGGCACCTTGCCTCCGGCCACGTAGAATGGCTCCCAGGGGTCCTGCCAGGGGACTACGTAGGCAGGCCTCAGCAAGGTCTCTTCTGGCAGGTTGACCCAGCGGGAGTAGTTGGTGGGCGCCTGGCAGGGCGTGCACAGCCCATAATAGAAGGGCCGCACCTCGCCCACCTGGTACAGCTGCAGCAGCTCATTCTTGTCCGTGGGCATGCGCCGGGCTCGGCGGATCTCGAAGGCAGGCACCACCAGCGCGGTGCCCGCCCACTGCTTGCTCTGATCCAGCATTTCCCGCAGGCCTCTCCACAGCCCCTCGCTGGGCACCATGTCCACATCGATAACCAGGGCATAGTTGGCCCCCTCACGAGCCAGATTCCTCAGCAGGTTATTGGGATACGAGACATTGGTGCCCAACGCGTAATTGATCCCGGGCTGGGCCACCCTGGCTAGCTTGTCAAAGACTTCCTGGCAGGACCGCAACAGGGCAAACTCTCCCGGCTCCCTGGGGTCGGGCACGGCGGCCTCATAGCGCGAGGGGCACACGAGGTGCATGGCAACCCTGGCGCGCATATCGGGGCAGTGGCTGCTCAGCGCGTAGGTCAGCACCGTGGCCAGCTGCGCCTCCTCCTTGGTGGCCGCGAACACCGACACGGATAGCGGGCCCTCCCAGCGCTCCAATAGGCCGGACAGGTGCAGCAGGTTGTCCACGCTGGCGTGCGTGGCCAGGATCACATCGTTGGGGTCCATGGTGGTCTTCAGTAGGCCCCTGTAGACGCGGTAGTCGCCGCTGGCGTCGAGGACGCCTCCGGAGGCCAGCGCGGTGCGGAGCTGCGCCTTGACCTGGTCCACGGACCGCGGGGATGGGGGGAAGAACTCGAAATACTGGTCCTGCTCCTCCTGCCCGTGTAGCCCGGATAGCAGCGAAAGGTAGAGCAGCTGCAGCATCGCCACCAGCATTAGCGCGGCCAGCAGCAGCTGGTAGAAGGCGCACCGGATGGCGTAGGACATCTGCATGGCTCTCGGGGCGCGAGGCGCGCAGCAGGGACCACCGGACCGCAGGCTCCGACAGCAGCCGCAAGCCCGGATTTACCGCAGCCTGCCGAGCGCGGCCGAGGCGAGCCGAGGCGAGCCGAGCCCCGCGCGCAGCCCCGCCCGCCCGCGCAGGCCTCCGCGCGCCAGCGCGCCCCCTGCGCGCGAGGAGGAGCTACTGCACCCGTCGCCCGCGCCGCGCGCTTTGCAAACTCTGAAACTGCTCGCGGCCGCGCCGCCGCGCCTGCGGGGCTCCCAGGGACGCAGCCCCCTCTCTCCCAGGCAGTGCGCGACCCCCTGGACCAAGCGCGTCCTGAAACCCCGGCGAGCTCGCCCCCGGCTCAGGGAGGGGAAACCTTGCCAGACCTCGGCTGCGGCTTGGGGAAGGATGGCGCGGGTTCCCGGCTGCGGCGGGCGGAAGGGAACACAAAAGTCCCTTTCTTGCTGTGGTCTCCCCCTCCTCTAGGTCCTACGAGGTCTGCTCTGAAGAGTGGGTATCAGAGTCCGGGAAGGTGCGGAGGAGATGAGAGATAAAGGAATGTGGAAAGGGGTGCTGTACATGGGACGAGGTGGCCGAGTGGTTAAGGCGATGGACTGCTAATCCATTGTGCTTTGCACGCGTGGGTTCGAATCCCATCCTCGTCGGTCGTGTTTTACGCGGGAGATCCGTCTTAATTTTCCGCGTGCCGCCTCTCCGGAGCTGCAGGTTGAAGAGCACGGCCCTGAGGATAGGACGCAATTCGTCCCAGCCTGGGGCTCTTTCTCCTCTTTGTTCACCGCACGTTGCTGGCCCCTTCGGGATCCAGGTGTCTGAACCTCCTGGGCGGAGTGCAGGGATGCGCTTTTCTTTCTCCCTAGGAAGAGGGTCAACGATTGGGTGGCACCTAGAAGACCAGAACCAGAATTCCGGCCAATGCCTAATTGGGGGCCAATATATTAACTGCAGGATTTAGTGAAGCCCCCGAAGGTGCCGCCCTCCCTATCTGAAGTGGTAGAACTTGGGGGTGGCGGCGGTGGTGGCGTTTGATGGTTTAAATCATAACTCTGTTCAGCCCACTGATTCCCCTCCCCCCAGCACTTCTTCCAGGGCGGAGACCTTGTATCCACACACCTCCCTCCCCGACACACACACATACTTATACTATATGTGATAACTACTGGAGCGCTGTGAATCTTGGGAAGGTGCTTTGGGACAGACGGAGGAGGGCCGCGGATGCCAGGAGAAGGGGTTTGCCCGCTATTCCACGGGCAGTAGGGAGCCCGGGTTGTTGCGTTGAAGAGTGACCAGGGCATCCATATTCTGCATCCCTGAACACCACCACCTGCTGAGCGCCTGCTCCACCCCAGAGGCTGTGTTAGGCACCAGGGTGCTAGGCACTGGGGTGGACCTTGCAGGAGACACAGGTACTGTCCTTGAAGGTTTTCCCTGGTGACCTGTGACAGGAGAAAGGAGAAAGGTAAGTGTGGACCCCTTCACACGCCTTGCCACGGGAGGCTGAGCAGCCAGGTTTAGTGCATATGGGTTTTCTTTGGCCTGCTCAGTGTTTAGAAACAACAATTTGAATCACATTAGTTGTTAACTTTGGTAAATCAGAAGATTTCACATAAAATTCACATTTCCAACTTCTGTTTTAAATTCTGGACGATCTAGCAATGCCAGGCTGGCATTCCCATGGTGTGACAATCGGCCAGAGTGTAAAGGTGGCTCTCCCTTTGCAAACAGCCTCCTCTTTGCTGAAGTCTCAGCCCTTCCCCTTCCCTGTCCACCTCGGTCCTTTGAACGTTTGCGTTGCATCTGCGGTGCTCACACAATACCCATTTACTACCTGGACTGAAGATTTCTCCGGGTGTCTGCCCACATTGCCCCCGCCCACTACACTGCTAGCCACGTAGCAGGAATCAAGACATGTTTGTTGAGTGAGTAAATATGAAGCTTCTGAAGTGTCCCCAGGGGCCCTAGTCTAAGGGGAGACTGAAAAGTAGTGGCTGGACCTGGGGGGTGGGGGGGTGTCAAGATCAAGGAAAGCCTTGATGGCCTTTCGCGTGAAAGGCCCAGAGGAAAGCCAAAAGCCTGCTCTTGTGGGCAGAGAGGCCTGGCTGGGGAGAGGGAGTGGCTGGGATGGAGCGCGACAGGAGATATTCAAAGACCAGAGTTAAAAAAAATGTTATCAAGGGGTCTGCTTCCCACATACCTTTCCCTATGCATCTCTTCTGTTTGGCTGTTCCTGAATTGTGTCCTTTTATAATAAACCTGTTATCCGGTAAATAAAAGTTTTCTCTGAGTGCTGTGAGCTGTCTCGCAAATTAATGGAACCTGAGGAAGGGTTCACTGGAACCTCTGATTTATAGCCAGTCGGTCAGAAGTATAGGTAACAACCTGGACTTGTGATTGGCATCTGAAGTGGGGGCAGTTTTGTGGACCTGAGCCCTTAGCTTGTGGAATCTGACACTATCTCCAGGTAGATAGTGTCAGAATTGAGGTGCACTGTAGGACACTCGGTGTCAGAGAATTGCTTGGTGTGGGGAAAAAAATCCACACATCAGAATTGGTGTCAGAATCATATGTATAGAAATACAACTGAATTTTGTGTGTTGATCTTGAATCTTGCAACTTTGCTGAATTTGTTTATTAGCTCTAATAGTTTGCGCGTGTGTGTGTATTCCTTAGGATTGTCTGTATATATATATATATATATATATATATATATATAATATCATCTATGAATCAGATCGTTTTACTTCTTCCTTTCCAATTTGGATGCCTTTTATTTCTCTTCCATGACAAATTGCTCTGGCTGGAACTTCCAGCACAAAGTTGAATAGATGAAATGGTGGAAGCGGCACCCGTGTCTTTTTCCAGGTCTTAACGGGGAAGGCTTTCAGTCTTTCCCCATTGAGTGTGATGTTAATTGTGGATTTTTCCTAAATGCCCTTTATAAGGTCAAGGAAGTTCCCATCTAGTCCTTATTTATTGAATGTTTTATCTTGAAACGGTGTTGGATTTTGTCAGATGCTTTTTCTGCATCAACTGAGATGGTCATGTGGTTTTTCCCTTTCAGTCTGTTAATGTGATGTTTTATCTTGATTGATTTTTGTATGTTGAACCACCTTGCATTCTGGAGTAAATCCCACTTGGTCATGGTGTATAATTCTTTTAATATGCTGCTGGGTTCAGTTTGCTAGTATTTTATTGAGAATTTTTGCATCTATATTCATAGGGGATATTGGTCCGTAGTTTTCCTTTCTTGCGATGTCTTTATCTGGCTTTGGCACCAGGGTCATGCTGGCTGCATAGAATGAGTTAGGAAGTGCTCCTGCCTCTTTGGGAAGAGTTTGAGAAGGATTGGAGTTAATTCTTCTTTAAATGACTGGTAGAACTAGCCTGTGAAGTCATCCGGTCCTGGAATTTTCTTTGTTACTGATTCAGTCTTGTTACTTGTCATAGGTATCTTCAGATTTCCTATTTCTTTTTGAGTCAGTTTTGGTAGTTTGTGTGTTTCTAGGAATTTGTCCATTTCATCTGGGTTTCTCATTTGTTGGTGTACAGTTATTCATAGTTTTCTCTTACAATCCTTTTTGTTTCTGTATAATCCATAGTAATGGCCCCACGTTCATTTCTGATTTTAGTAATTTTGAAGTCTTTTTTAAAATTTATTTTATTTTAAAGGTTGGCACCTGAACTAACATCTGTTGCTAATCTTCTTTTTTTTTTCTTCCTCTTCTTTCCAAAGCCCCTCCCGTCGTATATTCTAGTTGCAGGTCCCTATGGTTGTGCTCTGTGGGACACTGCCTCAGCATGGCCTGATGAGCGGTGCCACGTCCGCGCCCAGGATTACGAACCGGTGAAACCCTGGGCCGCCGAAGCAAAGCTCATGACCTTAACCACTGAGCCATAGGGCCAGCCACTCCACTCTGGTCTTTATCATCTCCTTCCTTCTACTCGCTTTGGGTTTAATCCGCTCTTGTTTTTCTAGATTCTTCTTCCTTTTTAACATAGGCATTTAGAGCTATACATTTCCTCTCTATGCTTCTTTCGCTGTGTCTCATGAATTTTATTATGCTGTGTTGTCATTTTCATTTATCTGAAAGTATTTTCTAATTCCTCTTTTGATTTTCTTTTTAGCCCTTTAGTTGTTTGTGTTTAATTTCCACATACTTGTGAAGTTTCCAGTTTTTCTTCTGTTTTGATTTCTCGTTTTATTCCATTGTGATTGGAAAAGATACTTTGTATGATTTCAATCTTTTAAAATTTATTGCAGCTTTGTTTATGATCTATCCTGGAGAATGTTTCATGTGCACTTGAGAAGGTATATTCTGCTGTTTTTAGATGGAGTATTCTGTGTATGTCCCCTTGGCCTAGTTGGTTTCTAGAATGTTCAACTTCTCTATTTTCTTATTGATCTTTTCTGTCTAGTTGTTCTATCTTTTATTGAAAGTGGGATATTGGAGGGGGCCAGCCTGGTGGCGCAGCGGTTAAGTTCGCACGTTCCGCTTCTCGGCGGCCCGAGGTTTGCTGGTTCAGATCCCAGGTGTGGACATGGCGCTGCTTGGCACGCCATGCTGTGGTAGGCATCCCACATATAAAGTAGAGGAAGATAGGCATGGATGTTAGCTCAGGGCCAGTCTTCCTCAGAAAAAAAGAGGAGGACTGGCAGTAGTTAGCTCAGGGCTAATCTTCCTCCAAAAAAAAAAAAATCTCATAGAAGAAAGTGGGATATTGAAGTCTCCAGCGGTTATTATAGAAATGTCTATTTCTCCTTCAATTTTGTCCATTTTTGCTTCAGAATTTTTAGGACTTTGTTGTTAGGCATGTATATGTTTGTAACTATTATATCTTCTTGATGGATTTACCCTTTTATGAATATATAACATCTTTCTTTGTCTCTCAAATGATTTTTGACGTTTTGTCTATTTTGTCCGATATCAGTATATCCACCCCAACTGTCTTTTGGTCACTGTTTGCACGGAATATCTTTTTTCATGTTTTCACTTTCAACCTATTTGTATTTTGGGCTGTAAAGTGAGTTTCTTGTAGAGAGCATGTGGTTGAATTTATTTTTAATCCATTCTGACACTCTCTGCCTTTTTAATTGGAGAGTTGAATCAATTTACAAACCAGGAGGCCTCCTCATAAAAGGGTGAGCAACTTGAAGGTAAGGACTGGCCTTCAAATGTTGGTGTCCCTCCACCGAGCCTGTCTCAGTGCCCTCCACCCAGAGCCCTCTCCAAGTGTTTGCTGATGGAAACTGGCTGCTTCTGAGGGAACCCGGGCCTACCGGCAGAGCTGTGTCAGGCTGGAGAGGTGGCAGTGGCCAGGGAACTGGGCGTCCGGTGAGGGACGGGCAGGTGTGGCCCATCAGCCCAAGGATTATTTCTAACATAAAAAGCCAGTTACATTCTGATGTGATGGGAAAGGTGGGCAGATCTACTCCAAAGGAGGATGGGAAGAAGGAAATTGAGCTTGTGACATCATAAGGACATCTGATGAGTGAGTGTCCTCTTTCTGGGCTCATCCTTCACTGCTCACCCCAACCTGGGCCTGCTTCAGATGACCATGGACCAGCACTGATGGGTTCCCCGGACTGTTGCCTGGTTTGCGAGGGGAGGTCTGGCAGGTCTAGGGGGCTTTTGGGTACCAGAGACAACAGTCTCTGAAGGTGGAGAAAGAGAAGACCCAGGAGGTGTTGGGGTCCTGCCCCACCAGTCTCCGTCAAAGGGTGCAGCTGGGCCTTGTGGTCTGTGCAAGATACTCCCAGGACTACAACTACCCATTAGGAAATGTCAGTCTGTGCTCCAGCCCCGACCTCTCTCCAGGACCCCAGACTTGGGCATGTCCCAGTTCCCACTGCTTGTAAATGAAACGGCCTGGCCTTGAACCCAGGACTCTGGGTCAGCGCACATACGCTTAAGCACCATGTTAAATGGCCTCTGTAGAGGCAGCTGCCCTCTTCTCTCCTGTATCCCTCTCCTCTCTCTAATCACTGAGGCCCTTCATCATTTGTCCCCAACCCACTGCTCCAGCTTCATCCTCTCCTCTCCTCTCACACCCTAGGGATTCACCGCCCCCCTGCAACGAGCAGTCCCCACTGTTTCCTGAATAATCCATATCCATGCCTTCCACACTCTCTAATACCTCTGACTGGGATGTTCCTCCCCGACCTCAGCCCAGCAAACTCATATTCACCCCTCAAGGCCCAGCTGGGGAGACACCTCCTCCAGGATGCCTGCCCTGACTTCCAAGTGGGATCAACGGCCCCCTCCTCTGGAGTCTTATATTACTCACTTCTGTAGGGCCCTCACAAGCCCCATCACAAGTTACATTCTTCTTCCTGTGGCCTTGGGAGCAGGGACCACATGTCCTTTGTTTCAGGGTCACCAGACCAGCTAGGGTCTGGCACAGTGAATAGTGGTCAAAGGAATGAATCCTCACTTGGGGTCTGCCCTGTGGCTTTATTTCTGCTACCAAGGTCATCTCTTGCTTCACTTTCCTCTTTGACAGCAAAACAACCCCTGGTTTCTGAGCAGGGGCCCTGTGCTGGCCCAGTGCCTGGTATAAAACAGCTGCTCAGTGAGTGTTCACAGAAGGCAGGGGGCAAGTGGGCAGAAAGGCCGGTGCCTATAATAGCAAAAGACCCTCGCTCTCCTCTGGGCTGGGTAGGATGCACAGGTGTGTGGGGGAAGCAGGCCTTTCCTCCATCCTTCCGGAGAACTGGCTCACTGCCTCTGAGGCTCTGTTTCTCAGAATGGAGGGAGGGGAGGGGGTGTCTGGGGAGGCAGAGGACGCCGGTGGAAGGGAGAGCCACATTCGTCCATGTAGCCAGGTGCTCTGCCCAGGAGCACAGGGCTCCTTGCAGCCAGTACCCCTTGGCCATCACGTGGTAGAGAGGGCCCAGCACAGGGATGCCCATGAATCTCTGCCCCTCTCAGGGCTTCAGGCATCCCGTCAGTCAAATGGGTACCGTCTTCCCACCCCGCCCAGCTCATCAAAGCCAATAGAGCTGAAAGCACTTTGGAAATAAAGACTCAGCGAATTCATGATACAAATGAAGAAGGTTGTTATTAGACCCAGGAGCGGGGTCAGAGGGAGAAACAGCAAGAAGGAAAAGAGAAGCAGGTGAACAGCAGCACCTACTGGGGGGGCGGGGAAGTGGGGGGCTGGCTCCTGGCTCTGCCACGAACCAGTCACTTTCCCCTGGGACTCGGTTTCCTCACCTGTACAAAGGGGGAGCACAGTCCCTGCCTGTTTCCCTCCAAGGGCCTCAATGTGGCTTTGGTGAGAAAGCGGGTGTGGAAGAGCTTTACACACTGTGAAGTGCAGTGCACACATGCAGGCCAACTGCGGTTCCCGGACCCAGGCCCAGCTGGACTCTGGGGAGCGGAGACAGGAAGTGTTGACAATGAAAACACTGTTGGAGGCCCAGAGGGTCCTTTGAGCACCCTCAAACCCCTAACACCTGTTCCTTCTCCATGCTCCCTCAACTGCCCCGGCAGCCTCTGTCCTGAGGTCCGAGGGACTCGATTGTGAGATTGCTGAGGCCTGGGGAGAAGAGGAGCTCCTTCTCTGGGCTGGCCCTCACTCCACTCTGAACCTGAGGCTGGGGCCACACCAGCCACACCCTCGGCAAGGCTCCGCTGGTGGCCTCTGATCCCTGGCGATTAGCAGGTGGGTTTCTTGTGATTAACAAACGCACTCCTGACGGTGAGGAAGGGCCATGGTCCCCGGCCCTCTTTTCCCTGATCAGCACCCTGTCAGTGAGGTCTTATGCACATCCAGATAGTCTGTCTGTGTCAGCTCCGTTCCTGGGTGAGGGTTGGAATGACGGGTGGTGAATTCCTCCTTGTAGCACCCTAAATGACTGCCAGCCCAGGAAGGAGAGCAGCGCCCGCCTCCTCCTGGCACCCCCAGACCAAGGGGCCTCAGCCCAGCAGGGGCTTGAGCCCGGCTCGCCTTGCCCCCTGCGCTGGGTCTCAGCTCCAAAGGGGGCAGCGAGAAGAGAGCTGCTGGGAGAGCTGTGGACGGAGCACTTCAGAGCAGCGCCTTGAAGAGGAAGGAGAGAGCGGCCCCACAGGAGAGCCCCAGGGCCAGGAAGAAGGTCATGAGGGTGCCGGCCACCTCCTTCTCATGTGGCAGCACCTGCCTAGAACACACAGGAGTAGGAGCTCTTAGAAAATGCCGAGCCAGACCTGGCCCCAGCCCCGGCGCCGTCTGCCCTCCTTACAACAGGACGCCTGAGTTATCGTCTGGGCTGGCCCAGCCTCTGGGTCACTATAGTTAGGCCCTTCTCTCTGGACTTCCGTTTCCTGATCTGTAAAACGAGGCCACTGGACAAGGACATGTCTCAGGCCCCTGGGGTCCAGTACCATCTGACTCTAGATTCCACTGCCCTCCCTCTTGACAAAATGTCCCCAACCTGGTCCTCCCTGTCACCTTTACTCTCCCTGGATTTTCAACTCCATTGTCCCTGGAGTAGATAGCTCATAAACTTTGCTTTGGATTAAAACCTTAACTTCCCCTCAACTGAGAATTTGGGGAGTAACTGGGCCCTTAGGAATGACAGTCCAACCCACTTATTTCATGGATGGGGAAACTGAGGCCCAGAGAGGAGCCCCCAGAATGTGGGCTACTACAGTAGGCAGGAACCTCCCCTGTTGAGGCTTCCGCTCCCCAGCTGCTGGCCTGGGGTCGGCTCAGCAGTTGAGACCTGACCTGACAGGGTGGCGCCAGCGAGACTTGGAGCAGCTAGGGCTGGGCTGGCCAGAAGCAGGGTGGGCCCTCCCTTGCAGGCTGGCCCACTTCCCTTCCCCCCCGCCCTCCCCCACCAGCCCCCAGACCTGGGTGCCAGGCACATGGTGAGGGACATCAGGTAACCATTGGAAACGGCAAAGAGCAGCATGAAAGTGATGAAATAGGCGTCCTGTGGGAAGAGGATGGGCAGCCGGGACCTCTTGGGCACGTGGCACAGCATGAAGAGCGGCACAAACAGGACACGCAGGCAGACCAGCAGGGGCAGCAGCCGGCTGTCCTCGTCCGGCTGCAGCAGAAGCTGGGGTGAGGGTGGTCCCTGGCAGCGGGGTCTCTGTGCTCCAGGGGCGCCCCGATAGATTCACTCACCACTTCCCCTGACCTACCCTACATGAGCCGCCGAGGACCAGCACTTGGGCCTCTGGAGAGCGAGGGGCTGGGCCAAGGCCACCCAGCAATCGAGGACCGGCCTGGGGCCAGCCTCTGCCTCTCCTGAGCATCAGCCTGTGCTCTCCCCATGGCAGAACTGGGAGAGGAGTTTGGTTTTCAAACTCAGTTCCTCCGAGCACCCCTGGGGGTTCCACAGACCCCTTTGGAACAGACGGGGTTGCTGAAGGGGATTGGAAGCTGGGGATCCAGGCCCATCCTGGCTTGGATCAGAGCAGCTCCTCTTTGATCTACTTTATTTGTTGTGTCTCCCTGGAAGCTTTCATTTAAAGAAGCAGCACCTTGGCTAAAAGCAACCCAAACACTAGGAATCTTGCCCAACCTCTCATGTGGTGCAGGAACCTCCACGTGAGAGTCTGTGAGCACCGAGGCTGGGCCCTGGGCTGGATGCTGGGGACACAGGTCAATTGGACATGGCTTCTGCTTTCAAGGGGCTCACAGTCAAGCCCTGGCTTGCATCCCTCCAGGGGCCAGGTGCTCACCGCCACTTGGCCTGCTGTTCCATTGCCAGACCCAACCAGTTGGACTGTTGGGAAATCGCCTTTCTGTGCTCTTTCACCCCCTCTGATCCCTGACTGCTTCCTAAAACTGTCAGATCACCGCAGCCTTGGTGCCCTCACCCACAGGAAGTAGGAGGTCAGGCTCCGTCCCAGCCAGTCCATGACGTTGAAGAGAAGGAAGCAGCAGACGGGGTTGAAGAACTGACCTGGGAGAGAGGGAGGGCTTGTCCTGGGGCGGACTCCCCTCCTCCCTCTCTCCCCGGCACACCCTCCGCCCTGCCCTCTTCCGCTTCCCGTCACTCACTCCACTTCCCAGGACTGGTGGAGCTGGTCACCATGGCTGTGATGGCCGGGAAGACAGACAGGGTGACTGTGAAGACCAACACAAGGCACAGCGCCGTCAGCCAGATCTGGGAGCCAGACGCAGGGACGTGAGCCGGCGGGGCAGACCTGGGGCCCCATGCTCAGCCCCAGCCCTCGGGACCTCCCAGGACCCCGGGAGCCTGGCCCAGCTGTGTCCCCAACCCACTATGACCCTGTCACCTTGGGGTGGACAAGGTGAGAACGAAGACCCCTTCCATCTAAGAGTCCCTGGGGAGAGCTGGAGAGAGTGGCTCCCTCTGCCCCAGGGGTGGCGGTTGAGGGCTAGAGCCAAGCCAGACCTTTCGGAAGACAACGAAAACTGAAGGTTTTCCTGGCTGTTGTGGCTCCTCTGGCTCCAACTCTGGCTCCTTCTCAGAGTCAAGATCCAGAGTCAGGGGGCTGTTGGGAATCCCGTCCTTCTCATCTGGAGCAAGAGAGGAGGGCGGGATCATGCCTGTGACTCATGCGTGTGCCAGCCAGGCCCCAGGGAGGGAGGTTCCCGGCAGTTACAACAAGTGACCACCCCCGCACCCCGCACCGCCACAGCCCAAGGTGGGGGCAAAGAGAATTAATAACGGAAATCGGCTTCGCTACTATTTATTAAGCACACACATGTGCCAGGCGGACTTAAGCACCTTACATGGAATATCTCAGTGCCATTGCTTTACAAATAAAGAAACTGAGGCTCAGAGGGGTTAAGTGACTTTGCCTAAGGTCACACAGCTTGGATGTTGTGAAGCCAGGATTCAAACTCAGATGCATTTGAATCCAGAACTTGCATGCCTGAAGCTCTACTGCCTCCCTTTTTTTTTTGTTTTTTGGTGAGCAAGATTGGCCCTTAGCTAACATGTGTTGCCAATCTTCCTCTATTTTTTGTATGTGGGATGCTGCCACAGCATGGCTTGATGAGCAGTGTGTAGGTCACGAACTTAACCACTATACCACCAGGCCAGCTCCCTGCCTCTCCATTTTATAGAGGTGGAAACTGAGGCCCAAACTGAGGCGACAGGGACAACTTTGATCCCACTGACCACCCTTCCCTTCTGCCTCTGCTCATATAAAGCTACTAGGGGTGAGGGCTTTAGCTGGGGACAGAGGGGCAATGCTTTCCTGCTGAGGTGGCTCTAGCCTCTTCTGGGTTTCACCTCCCCAGCAGGGTCCCGGGCTCACCAGAATGGAGGAGCTCAGCTTTGGTCTCCAGCTCCTGACCTTGAGCCTTCGATGGTTCCTTGGCCAGGTAGTAGCGGGCAAACTCCTGCAGAAAGAAAGTGTTGGCCCTGCCTGGCTTGGCTGAGGTGTCTGGATCCCTTCCCATCCTGGTGGCTAAGAGGCTGGGGTCCCCCAGTGGCTGACTCCTTTGGGGATTAGGACGGGGCCCAGGTGCCCTCCGCCTCCCCTGGCCTCTCTCGGGGCCTCAGACTCAGGCTGTATCTGAGATGCTCTGAAGTGGGCCCTTGAGCCCAGTACCAGGCTCACCAGGTGAGGCAGGCTCAGGTAACACACGATGGACATGAGGATGCCCACGCAGGGCGTGATGAAGTACCCCAGGGCGGAGGTCTGGGCATCCACGCCACCTGTGCAGAAACTTCAGCTGCAGCGGGAAGTGGCTGGTCCCGCAGGCTCCCACAGGGCTGACGACTCCTGTCCCACCACCCATGAAGCACTTCTCAGGTTCGCCCTCTGGCCTCTTCCACTCCTCTCACTGACACACTCGGGAATCTTGTGCAGAGTCCCAGCCCAGCCCTTCACTTCTCTCCCTCTGCCCTACGTGTTATTTTTGTTGAGCACCTACTACTTGCTCATTATTACTGCACGCTTCTTACAATGTGAGGATGGAGCTACGGTAATCATTTAGGTGGGGAAACCGACACACGTTAAGTGTCTTGTTAATGCCCCCAGCTGGGAGCAGTGGAACCGGGATTCAGACCCCAGGTCCTCTGAATCCCAAACCCGTCCCCCCTTCCTTCAACTTCAATTTGCTGCCACATTCGAGTGCTGGCCTCAGAAATCCTGCCCCAGGCCCCAAGTTAACCCAGTCCTCACCCGGTCATTCTCTCACTGTAGAACCCAGGAGTCCTGCTCCCTACCCCAAACTCAATCCCCAGCTCCCCATCACCCCGTCACCTCCGTCCCCACCTAGAACCCAAGGCGGCTCACTCCTGGCACACCCCCTCTGCACCCCAGACTCCCTGAGGCCACCCCTGCCCTCCAGCCACCCAAATCCACTCACTGGCCATGGACATGAGCATGGCAAGGGCAGCGAAGATCCCAGCCAGGCCCTGGCCGCTGAGAAAGAGGGTGCTGTAGGTGGAAGGCATGGTGCCCAGCTGCCCGAAGAGGCTGCCCTGCAGAACTGCACAGAAAGCTGTAGAGGGACAAGAGTGGGGTCGCCGCTCCACTAGGCAGGCCTCAGGAGGAGGTGTCGGCGGGGTGCACAGGGGACTCTGGATTAGGTCCGGGCACTCTGGTGTAACACTCCTCACTGACTCTTCTTCTGAGGTGCAGCCATAGGTCTGTGGGGCCAGGAGGCCTGCTCTTAGGTCACTGTGGGGCCTGGGACAAGTGACTTTTCCTCTCCCTATGGGCCTGTTTCTCACCAGGGATATGAGTGATGCTGCTGCTGTCTTCCTTCTTGGATATGTTGGGCCCATTTAGTTACAAAGAAGAGGCTGGGCTGAAGGCCTGGGTGGGTGGGGTGGGGAATGGGGAGGGGCGGTGGAGCTCACAGTTGATGAACCAGACGGAGGCCATGGTGATGGAGAAGAAGGGCCCAGGGCTCACGTCCACCTTGACCAACGCCGCCGTCAGGGTAAAGAGCAGCAGGATGACCAGCAGGCTGCCCAGAATCCGGACCGTCTCAGGGATGCTGCTCACAGCGGGGCAGAGTGGGTATCGGCTGGGCCCAGGCCGGGCAGGGGGATGTGGGCCAGAGGGTCAGCCCAGGGCAGGACAGTGGGGGCTGGGGGGAGGTGCAGGGGGAGCAGAGGAAAGACAGGAGGACTTCCCTGGGCTGGGAGGGAGCTGCCTCAGCAGGGGCTGGTGAGGGACAACAGAGGGATGGCCTGGAGGGAGCTCAAGGGTGGGGCCTCTCACCACTGGTACAGGAAGGAGTTGAGGAGAGTGAAGAGCAGCAGTGGCAGCTGGGACAGCAGCGTCACCCAGTTGTTGAAGTTGAAGGCGTCTGCAGGGCCCGTGTGGTTGGTGCCCAGGGTCTCGGCGGTGCTGTTGGCCCCTGCCAGCCTCCCCTGGAAGTACTGCCAGGATGCCAGGGCAGGGGGTACAGGTCACCCTACAACCTCCCCTCAGGAAGCCTCAGCTTTCCCCCCGGCTTCCCTCATACTTGGGACTGCTTGGTTAATGTCTGCGGGGGCTGTCTGTGTGTCCGTGTACTGCTCCCAGCACATGGCACACAGTCGGCTCTCCACGAATGTGCTTTGAGTTGAACAGCTGAAGTCTAGGACAGAGGCCAGGCCCTAAGCTCCCCTAACTCGGGCCTTGCTCCATCTTTAAATCACACCTCCCCTTCAGTGCCCTGGTCCCAGCTCCCACCCTGACTCCTGCAGCAGCTTTTAGATTCCTAAGTATTTATTGAGCGCCTACTGTAAGCCAGGTTCTGGCCTAGGTGCAGACTAACTGCATTCTCTCTGAAATGCATAAGGCTCTGCTTAACCTCCCCCTCCCCTCTGCCCATGGCTCCCTATTGCCTGCAGGGCAAAGCCCGAAGGTTTTGGAACAGCATTTGGGGCCTTTCAGAACCAGACCCCCGCCTCCCTTTGCGCCCCTTCTCCTGCTCCGGCCCACTAAGCTCCAGGCAGCCCAGGCTGTGGCTCTTTCTCTGAACAGGCTGGCACTCCCCTGCCTCAGTGTCTTCACAAGGCTGTCATCTCCACCTGAAACGCTCTCCCCCTTCCTACCCCTCTGGCCCTGCCCCCCCCCCCCCCCCCCCCCCCGTGAAGCAGAAGGAATTGCTCCCTCCCCTGAGAACCCACAAGACTCTGCTCCAAGCTTGGGATGGCATGTGTCCTGTCACATTATTAACAGCTCTTGGGCACCCATCTTGCTCACAAGACCAGGCGCTGATTCATCTTTGGGTCTCCAGGCACCGGAGAGGCATCTGGAAAGCTGGTGCATTGAATATATGTGAATAACCTAGTCCCAAAGAGAACACAGCCCCACGTTTCTGCCTTCCCTTGAGAGCATATAAGCCACCGGAGGATGGAGCCTTTCTCTGTCGTGTTTCCTCCTGTCCCTCCAGTGCCCTGAACATGGTCTGGTCCACAGTAGGTACACATTCATTATCTGTTGGATGAATGAATGTAATCTGTGCCATTTCGAAGAAAATCAAGGACTTGGATGACCCACTTTTGGAGTGACCAGCCCAGCAATAGTGACAAACAGAGGTAGTGGGCGGGTAGCTCTTTGCTGGCTCTGCAGGGCTGCCTGAGCTGGTGACCTTGCCCCTCCAGGCCTAAGCATCCCTGAACGCTTGGCCTCCCCTAGCCGGGCCAGGGGCGCCTCCCCTCTCTGAGGCTCCGTACTTCAGCCGTACAAACGGGGATAATGAGGAGTCAAAGCCGGCGTGGTGGGGAGAGCGCCTGGGACGCCTCAAGTCCACGGCGGCTGGAGGGAGAGATGGTGGCTGTGGCCGTGGGGCTGTCTGTCCAGCCTCGTGTCTCACCGGGATGGCCGTGATGAAGAAGTTCCAGGGAAGCAGAGTGCCCAGGCCCAGGATAAAGAAGCTGATCCCGACTAAGTGGTAGCTGTGGGGATCAGTCAGAAGGTCACCCCGAGGACGCACCGCCTCGGCCGCCCCTCCCGCTTCCCAGGCCGCCGTCTCCGGAGAGCGGACTACAAGCCCCATTACCTCGGCTCAGGCAGCCGAGGGAGGCGGCTGATGGGAACTGTAGTTCCATTTGGTTTGCTTTGAGCTTTGGAGCGCCCAAAGGGAGCGGGTCTGCGTAGCCCACGGCCACCCGGATCCCCGTACGCACCCCACCGGTCCCCAACTCGCCTGTCCTGCGGTACATCTCCTCGCGCCATGGCCGCCCGGAGGGATGCGCCCAGGCGGCAGGAGGGCGGTGCCGCCCCTGCACCTGCGCCGGGCTCAAGGGCGGGAGGACCCCGGAGGCTGGGTCTTGCTGGCGGTGGGCAAAGGGGAGGCGGGTCGGGTCTCCCTGGAAGAGGCGGGGTTGGCGCCAGCGAGGGAAGCAGCCCCTGGCGGATTTGGGCGGGACTCACGCTCCGCAGGCTCAGATATTGGCTCCGCCCCCGGGGTGGGGACAGAAGGTGGCACCACCCCTCCGCGCTTCCCCCTGCAGGGACTCCAGACTTAGGCGTCAGACACCCGCTGACCTCCAGCCCAGGACCCCATGGCTCCTCGCGCCGCCAGGTGCGGCTTAGAAGTGGCTGACTCAGGAGGGTCCCCCTGCCGCCTCATCTCTCCGCGGGCGCCTGCCCCGGATCCTTGCGGGCTGAGAGGCGGGAGTCCAGCCGAGAGCTCTGGACTAACCTGCGGGGTGTTCTGTCCCCTCCGCTAGCTCGGAGGTGGTGCCAGAGCGCGCTGGCTGGAGCCCCCGGAGGGCCCTGCTCGCCGCGCGCCTGCGGAGCCCCAACCCGGGTGTAACCCGAGCGGGGCCGGCGCCCGGGGAAGCCAGAGAGACCGTCCGTCGCCTGCGGTCCTGGCGAGCTGCGCCGAGCTGGGCGCTTCCGGAGGCCGAGGAGAGGGCCAGATGCCCGTGCTGGCGGAGCCTCTGGGCCGGTCTGGAAGACAGACGGACAGACGGACCCTTTTCCTCCAGCTGGTGCCTGGAGAAGGGCCGAGTCTTTGGGGCGCACAGCGGAGGCGTGGGCCCCGCTGGAGCGTCCAGGCGGGCTTCCCGGTGGCGGTGAAGCTGAGCTGCGTGCGGAGCAGTGAGGGGTTAAGCAAAGCTCCGGAGGAAAAGATGACCCGGAGGTGAGCGCTGGCCCCTCCCCAGCCTCGCCTCTTGCCTTCCCGCCACCGGCGCTTGAAAAAAAAAAAAAAAAAGAGACTTTCGGCGGTCCCAGGTCATATCACGTCAAACATATTACGATACACCCACCTCCCACTTTTTTTCTGTGAAAAACTGATAAGATTATAAACCATTGCATTTTGAAATTAATTTGCTCTAACTCATGTCATTTACGAGTGGATTTGTGTTCTCTGCTGTCACCGTGCATATAGGGGATACTGGAGAAGTACACAAATTATTCTCACAAGTAACGAAATTTTATGGCCATTTCCAGGTACTTGTGGTTTTTTCTCCAGCCGACTGTGAGTCTGTGGGGCAAAGACTGCTTGGCTGGTTCAGCGTTTTATTATCGCAAACGTGCGGTGCCACTGCCCGGTCTGTAGCAGGTGCTTGATGTCATAAAAGCTTGGTGAATAAATGGATTTTAATGATGTACAAGTGGTTTCAGGGAGAACAGAGATGGCATTAAATTACGCTGAAAGAGAAAGTTATTCTCTTTTCATTTTGCTTTCAGGCCTTCGGAATATATCAAGGGGGAAATTCTCATTTAGGAGCCAACATGTTTCTAACACCTGTTAATTTCCCTCTCTCCCTCTCTCTCCAACAAAGAGCTGGCTTCAGGGCTTCTGCTGACGACTTTATCTAAATAGAGGTTAATAACTTATATGTTCCTTCTCTCTGTTTTTATAGTTGCTTTATTTTCTGGGCTACTCGTGGTAGTTTCTTATTTATGATAATGATATATGCTTTTAAAAAAAATACAATTATGTATAATTTAACAAATCAACTTTTATAAATTGATTAAAATTAAATAAAAATGAAATATAATTAAATTAAAAAGATACATTTATTAGAATTAAAGTAAGTAAATTAAAAATATAAATTTGTTGAAATAAAATATATTTTTTTAAAGATTTTATTTTTTTATTTTTTATTTTTTCCTTTTTTCTCCCCAAAGCCCCCCGGTACATAGTTGTGTATTCTTCGTTGTGGGTTCTTCTAGTTGTGGCATGTGGGACGCTGCCTCAGCGTGGTCTGATGAGCAGTGCCATGTCCGCGCCCAGGATTCGAACCAACGAAACACTGGGCCGCCTGCAGCGGAGCGCGCGAACTTAACCACTTGGCCACGGGGCCAGCCCCGAAATAAAATATTTTTAAATAATTTTATTTCACTTTAAAATAAATTTGATTACAAATTTAATAGAAATGAAAAATAAATTTATTTATGAGGACCTGAGTCATTTAGAGAAAATGAACGAAATGAGATTGCAGGTGGGGCACAGCTGTGGCACCAGTTTTCGAAGGAAAGTCGTGAAGAACTGAGGCTTGAGGAGCACACTGAGGTTTGGTGAACACTTCACTGCGGTGAACAAGGAGGATAAAGGCATTTCAGGGGTAGAACAGCCCGTCCCAAGATCAGGGACGTGAGAATGCCGACACATTCTGGGACATACAAATAGATCCCTTTGGTAGGCATGGTGGGAGGAAGGGGCAGAGACTTTGTGACAGCTGGGCTGGTTATGACAGGCCTGAGGGCTGAATAAGTAGTGTGCATTTCATTTGAAAGCAGGGGTTCTCAGTCGGACTCAGCCATCCTTTTAATGACGAATATTTTGTTACTCTCCTGCAATGAAATTCACATATAATAAAACCTATCTATACACACAAAATTTAATGTCAATATAATATCCTAATTGTGCTACCTAGGATAAATAAAGCATTTAGTAATAAAATAACAAGTCTGAATATGTTAATGATGAGGCACAATGAAGCAGTCAGATGCTGGCCCGTCTTTATAAACCCACAGTGAATGCAGGGGCTGCAGACACACACACAATACAGCTGTGCGGTGAACTGACCGCTCAAAGACCGTTAGTTTGCTATTGGTGATGTGACTTTCTGAAATGGTGACCAAGTCTTGGCGGATTTCCAAACCAGACGAAGTCCAGCTGTGTCCTTCTACACAGACAGTAGCTGCATTACTGAAAAACGCTGTGTAGCTTCAAACCTTACAAAGACTACATTGTGTCCATACGGAAAATGGGGTTAAGATCTAGGCTCGGAAAATTGGCAATAAAATTAAAACATAATAGATTTTCTTTTTAGAGCAGTTTTAGATTTACAGAAGAGTTGAGCAACTAGGACATAATTTCATATATTCATCCTCCCACCCCATTCCCCTGTTCCCCTTCTTAGTAACACCTTGCATTAACGTGGTACATTTGTTATACTTGATGAAGCAATATTGATACAATATTCTTAACTTATTGTTAACTTACACCAACTGGGGTCCATAGTTTACGTTAAGGTGCACTCTGTGTGAGGTAGAGCTCTGGGGGTTTTGACAAGTGCGTCATGTCATGTATTCACCATTACAGTTTCATACAGAATAGTTTCACCACCCTGCAGGTCCCTTGTGCCTCATCTATTCATCCCTCCCGTCCGTCCCCTGAATCCCTGGCGACCACTGATCTTTCTACTGTCAATATAGTTGTCCCTTTTCTGAAATGTCATATAGTTGGAATCATAGAGTATGTTGGCTTTTCAGACTGGCTTCTTTCGCTTAGCAATATGCATTTATGCTGGATCGTATGGTAAAACCATGTTTAGTTTTGTAAGAAGCTCTCAAACTGTCTTCCAAGTGGCTGTCCCATTTTGTGTTTCCACCAGTAATGAAGGAACGTTCCTGTTGCTCCACATCCTCGCCAGCATTTGGTGTTGTCAATGTTTTAGATTTCAGCCATTCCAATAGGTTTGTAGTGCTATCTTGTTGGTGTTTTAATTTGCAATTCCCTAATGATGTATTCTGCTGAACATCTTTTCATATGCTTATTTGCCATCTGTCGATCTTCTTTGTTGAGGTGTCTGTTCAGATCATTTGCTCACGTTTGAATTGTGTTGTTTGGTTCCTTAGGATACGTTTGGTTGAATTAGAGTTCTTTGTATATTTTGGACACAAGTCCTTTATCAGATTTGTGTTTTGCAAACATTTCCTCCTAGTCTGTGGCTCGTTTCTTCATTCTCTCAACAATTCCTTTCACAGAGCTGAAGTTTTTAATTTTAACGCAGTCCATCTTATCATTTTTTTCTTTCATGGGTCATTCTTTTGGTGTTGTATCTAAATCCTTATCACAAACCCAAGTTCACCTAGATTTTTTCCTCTGTAATCTTCTAGAAGCAGTTTATATTTTGGTCTAAGATTTGTGTTGGGTTAGTTTTTGTGAAAGGTGTTTTTCCACCTACGTGAATGCCCGGGGAGTCCGTTAAAAGTAGTGCGGGATGCAGACGGGTTTTCCCTGTGTGGGACCGTCCCGTGCATTGGTGGATAACTCTTGTCCCTGCCTCACCCACTAATTGCTATTACCACCCTCTCCTCCCATCACTGTGAGCACTGAAAGACCCTCAAATGCCCTAGGAGGCAATTCTGTCCTTCTAAGCATCACTTCCCCCTGACGTAGAAGGCAGCGGACGGAGGTGTTCAAATAAGCGGACTAAAGGTCACTGTGGTTGCTGTGAGTTTTATCACAGCATTTTGGATGAATCCGTCCCCAAACGATTTCTGTTTTGCTTGGTTTTGAACTTCACATACATGCAACTTGCTTTTTGAAAATTCAGCACATTTTTGAGGTTCATTCACAATGATGGATGTGGCTGTTGTTCATTCACTCTTCACTGATGTATAGTATTCCACTGCCACACGGTACTTATCTTGTTGAATAAATGTTTCAGGCACTTGGTTTGTTTCCCCTTTTATTTTTTTTTTTTTTTTTTTTTTTTTTTAAAGATTTTATTTTTTCCTTTTTCTCCCCAAAGCCCCCCGGTACATAGTTGTGTATTCTTCGTTGTGGGTTCTTCTAGTTGTAGCATGTGGGACGCTGCCTCAGCGTGGTCTGATGAGCAGTGCCATGTCCGCGCCCAGGATTCGAACTAACGAAACACTGGGCCGTCTGCAGCGGAGCGCGCGAACTTAACCACTCGGCCACGGGGCCAGCCCTGTTTCCCCTTTTATTCTAGCATAAGCAATGCTGCTCTGAGTGGTGGTGTACCCACTGCATTTATCTCCTGGGCACTTGTGCAGAAGGCTCCATAGATCAGGGTTTCTCAACTTTAGCGCTACAGATATTTGGCCAGATAATTCTTTGTTGTGGGGGCTGTCTTGTGCGTTGTAGGACAATGGTTTAGCAGCATCCTAGACCACACCCACTAGATGCCAGTAGCACCTTCCCCCAGCTGTGATAATCAACGTCTCCACACGTTGCCAAGTGTCCCCTGGGCGCAAAATTGCCCCTGGTTGGAAACCACTATTTTAGGCCACTTGTTCTCAGCTCTATCAGCCCCAACGCCTTCTTTCCATAACATATTTTGCAACATCACTTTGATAATCCTAAAAGAGATTCACAAGTAACATAACTCATTTACGCAATCTAAAAAACAATGATAATGCCCTAAGTGTAATGCAAAAGAAAAATAAAACGAAAGTAATTTATCATAGAATAGTATTTCAATATGTAAATCTGTGAGCGTAACTACTCTAAAACGAAGTTTGCTGCTTGCACTCGCTTCTAATGAACATGTTTAGATTTAAGGGGAATAGGAAGATAAGAAGTGTAAATGACCCGAGTTTTATTCGCGAGTTTGATGTCACAATAATTCCTGATGTAATGATATGGGATTGGGATAGTAGTGAAATATCTCAGAAGAACTTTGAAAGCTCACCACATGTTAAGATGTGGAGTGGGTCCCTAGTACTTAAGGACTCCGAGGTTATCGCGTCTTTTGTAGGCAAAGAGGAATATAGAGTGGCTTGGAAGGAGCAAGCAGTAATAGGATAAGACATTATGGAGTTGGCTAGGTAGATTTCTGGGAAGAGCTTCCAAGTAAGATTTTTTTTACAAATCCAGGTAATCGCCAAATAAGTAAATAATTACAATATGTAATTTTCATTTTGTAGATTTCTTGTCATTTTGGGTTATAAATACTTTTAAAGCAAGCTTGATTAATTAAATGCAATGAGATCCCTGCATTTCATTTATTGCTAATTTATAATATTTTGTGCTACCTCTGTTCAAAGGAGTCCCCTCAGATTTCTTCTGATACATAGTTACAGTTGGTCTTGTTGCTTTTGCCGTAACTGCACTGCTGCAATGAGAATCTTTGAAATAAAAATGTTGTTGGAAATGCCATATATGATTTAGTTCTTTCCAAAGGAGTGGAGGTGACAGTCATGGTTGGATCCAAAATCTTTCAGAAGTAGATTGATTAAATCATGTGTGAGGCTCCAGCATAGTTCTAAGCTCTGTTTGCTTTGCGTGTCAGTGTTAGCTAACATTCCACATGTGCTTCAGAGGGACTTACTACCCCAAGCAGTACTGGAACTTCAAACCGATCCTTAAATCTGGTCATCATGTCCGTGTCCTTTTAAATTGTATCCAAAATAGACATTCTTAAGACCTGTTTATATCAAATTGCTACAAAAAATGGAAACTGGAAATTCCCTGCAAGAAGGGTTATTTATTTTTTTGGAGGAAGATTAACCCTGAGCTAACATCTGCCAGTCCTCCTCTTTTTTGCTGAGGAAGACTGGCCCTGAGCTAACATCCATGCCCATCTTCCTCTACTTTATATGTGGGACACCTGCCACAGCATGGCTTGCCAAGCGGCGCCATGTCCGCACCGGGGATCCGAACCTGCGAACCCCTGGCTGCCGAAGCTAAAGGTGGGCACCTAACTGCTGCGCCACCCAGCCAGCCCCAAGAAGGGTTATTTTTAAATCCCTTGATAATTCCCTTCATTTTAGCAGGATTGATGTTTCCCAGGAGGTAAATTTTTCAAATATAACTAAAGATATATTACATTATTCTGCAACATCTCAATTACGATGTCTACTAGCTCCTCGATTGAATTAAATAATTCCCCAATAACACCAAAGAGTAAAGAAAAGTTTTAAAGAATTTCTTTGGAGACATTTTGCTTCCAAGGGGTCAGATGAAATGTTTGGACTCCTCTTCATTGTCACCGCAAAAGTTTAGGAAACAATCTATAACTCGAAGGATCATCCTTTATTTTGCTATTAAGTTTCACTATATTAAAATGCCAATATTTGATCTTTTTTAACCGCCAAAATGTCAGTTTCACATAGTTCAATCTACTAACATGGGAGAACCATTCATTTGTAGAGCCTTTCATAGAGATTCTTGGCGGCCGAGTGTTGAGGAGCGATGAAATGAACTGCTGAGGCAGCTTCTGCCTTTTTCTTCAATTGGTCTCCCAACCCATGCAAGGTCAGATTTGTGGCTGGGAATTCCTGTGGGAGCTCTTTTTCAAAAATGATTGTAACTGAGTGAAACACATTGAATGTCTAACAACCCATGAGTCCGTGATGATAACCAAAAAATAAAAAATAAAAAGTGAACAGAAACAAAACAAAACCCCACCATCGTGGCCAGCACTGGAGGTGGCCGTTACATCAACTCGTAACTCTGAACGCTGGTAATTAAAAGGAAAAAATTCAGCAGGTATGGGAAGTAATTAGGGTTGAAATGTCATGATACCTGGTTTTTATTTGTGTATATATTATATTTATTTATATAAAAATGTATTTATTATATATTTATATTATGTCATTTTTCATATAGGTGAAAAAATGTGGCAAAATATTAATAATTGTTGTACCTAGGTTGTAGCTGTATGAGTGTTCATTTTACTTTTCTGTCTGTGTTTCTATAGATTTGAAGCTTTTTGTAATAAAAAGTTTTAAAAGTAAGGATTTCTCTCACATTTCCTGTTCGTTGAACCATTCATCAAAGAGATGTTTTTATATTTTTCCCAGCATTTCAGTTGTGCTATATCAGGAGCAGTCTCTCTGAATCACATTGCCAGACTCCTTAAACTTTTTTTAAAATAACTGCATTGTGTTTCATTGTATAGTTAAACCACAACATTTTAAAGTAATTCCCCTATTCATGGACACACAAAACTGAGCATCACAGGATCCAACTTAATTTTTTCCCGTTTGGGTTCTAGCACTATTTGGTCAATCATCCAACTTTGCCCTACTGATGTGAAATGCCCCTTTTACCATATATTAAATTCCCAGACATATCCGGTGTGTTTTTAGGCTTTCCAATCTGTCCGTTGATCTGTCAGTCTGTTTGTGTGCCAGCACCACTGTGCGTTAATTATCACAGCTTTAACATATGTTTTAATTTATGGCAGGAAGAGTACCTCCTGACTACTCTTCTTTATCAGAAATATTCTTGATATTTTTACTTGTTTATTATTCCAACTGAACTCCAGAATTAGTTTGCTTAATTTTAAAAAATCCCGTTTGCATTCTTATTGGAATTACATTAAAAGGGTAGATTATTTTTGGGGAGTTGACGTCTTTACAATGTTGACTCTCTCTATCCAAGAGCATTATGGCTCTTTCTGTTTTCTCAAGTCTGTTTTTAATGTCTCTTAGTGGAGTTTTAAAGTCTTTTTTAGAAATGCCATGCACATTTCTTGTTAAGTTTATGCCCAGGTATCTTATTTTTTGTTGCCAAAGTGACTTAAAAAAAGAAACTCTTTATTTTAAGATAGTACAGACAGCTCATATATACCCTCAGCCTAATGTTACCTTCTTACGTCACCACAGCGCGTTTGTCAGAACTAAGTAATGGACATTGGTATATTACTATTAACTAAACTCCCAGCCTCCTCTGGCCTGTGATGTTTTCTCAGCCTTTCCTCGTTCTTCATGACTTTGATACTTTTGAGGAGTACTGGCCAGGAATTTTGTAGAATGTTCCCCAAATTGTGTTTTTCTGTTTTCACTATGACTTAGCTGGTATAATGGGGAAAGATACCACAGCGGTGAGGTGCCCTCTCCTCACGTATCAGGAGTACCCAATACCGACATAACATCACTGGCGACATAACGTTGATCACTTGGTTAAGACAATGTTGCCAGCTTTATCCACTAGAAAGCTCCTGTTTCCCTTTCCATACTTTGTCCTTTGGAAGCCAGTTGCCAAGTCCAGCCCCCAGCCAAAGGTGGGTGGGGCTAAGCACTCCTGGAAGGGGGAGGGGCTACATAGATGCTTCAGAATTCTTCTGTAAGGAAGATTTGTCTCTTCTCCCTCATTTCTTTATATCCCCACGGACTCAGGTATATATTTATACTTTGAATTATAATCCAGTACCATGTTATTTACTTTGTTGCCCAGATTGTTCCAGCATTGGCCACTGGGAGCTCTTTCAAGTTGGCTCCTGTGCCCCTCTGACAATGCCCCCATCCGCCTGTTGTTTTGAGTACTGCCCTGATTTCTGGTACTACAAAACGCCCCAGGCTCATCTGGTGTTCTCCTTGCCCTGGCCCTGAATCAGCCATCCCCCAAGGAGCCCTGCTGCTTTTATTGGAAAATGGTATTTAGAAACCAAGATCTGGGCACTGAGAGGCAAAGTGACCTTTTAAAAACGAAATTTTGATTATATCAGTTTCCTGCTTGCGCTCTTGGATGGCTTCCCACTGCGCTCCGAGTTAGAGCTGAGTCTGGGAACAGCCTGCAACATCCTGCCTGAGTGGGCTCCTGCAACCCCCAGCCCCAGCTGGCCCCTCTCCCTCAGCTCACCACGCCCCAGCCATGCCACCCTTTCACGTCCTAGCATATTCCAAGTTTGCTATTCTTGAGGTCAACGTGAGTGTTTTATCCTCTGAGTAACTGATTCCTCTTGAAATGTCCCTTCCTGAGAGAGATTCTATCTACTGGCCTCCTCCTGCTCAATCCCCAAATCTAATTAGCCCTCCCTGTTGCCGGACCCAGTAATTTTTCTTCTGTGGCAGAGACTGCTTGCTATCCACCAAAATCCTTCCTCTTTTTGGTAGTAATAGACTTCAATGGGGCACATGACACCGTCTACACTTCTCTTCCCAGCTTCCTTTGGAGTCGGGTTTGGCCATGTGCTAAGTTCTCCATGGTAGAATTTAACTGGAAGTGATGTGTGCCACTTTCTGGGCTGGCCCATAGAAACTTCCATGTGAGCCCTCCCTGTCCGTTCCCATCCTGACGGCTGGAATGGCCACAAGCAGGGGTTTATGGAAACTTCGTGCAGAAGATGTCAGCCCGGCACTTGAATCCCAGTGTTGGGCAGAGCTCCCCACCAACGTGGACCTGCCACCCTAAACTGTTACGAGAGAGAGTCCAACACTTCTGGGCATGTTTGTTTCATCAGCTTGGCCTTCCCCATTGAAAAACACCTTCCAGTTCAGTTCAGATGTTTTCAGTGGTATGCGGTGGGCAGACTGGAGAAATAAAGGCAGAGCTTGTCGACTGAATGGAAATCAGGCTAGCACTGAATATTGTCAACCGCAACCCTTACAGATGTGGAATAAAATCTCCAACTTCATAAATGTAGTGCAAAGCCGAGCTTCCAAGGAGGAAAGAGAAATCTCCCTCTGACTTATTTCACTCAGCATAATACCCTCAAGGTCCATCCATGTTGTCACAAATGGCCGGATTTCATCATTTCTTATGGCTGAGTAGTATTCCATCGTGTATAAATACCACATCTTCTTTATCCATTTGTCCCTTGCTGGGCACCTAGGTTGCTTCCAAGTCTTGGCTATTGTGTCTAATGCCGCAATGAACGTAGGGGTGCAAGTATCTTTACGCCTTTGTGATTTCAAGTTCTTTGGGTAAATACCCAGCAGTGGAATAGCTGGATCGTATGGTAGATCTATCCTTAATTTTTTGAGGATACTCCAAACTGCTTTCCACAGTGGCTGCACCAGTTTGCACTGCCACCAGCAGTGAACAAGGGTTCCCTTCTCTCAACCAGAGTGAGGTGATACCATATGATCTCACTCATAAGTAGAAGATAAAAATGACAAAAAAAAAAAACCGCATAGCACTGGAGATTGGACTGGTGGTTACCATTGCGGAAGGGGAGGGGGGGAGAGGGCAAAAGGAGTGATTAGGGTCACATGTGAGGGGATGCACTCTAATTAGTGTTCGGGTGGTGAACATGATGTAATGTATACAGGATTTGAAATATGATGTACATCCGAAAACAATAAAAATTTTTTTTAAAAAAAGAAAGAATCAGATAAGTGAAGCATGGAAGATTCATAGTGAAGGCATACAAAGGATATTCAACTTAAGATCACTTATAGTAACATAAGTGACATAAATAGAATAAGCAAATAAATAAAATAAGTAAAACAAACAAACAAACAAAATCTCCAAGTACCAGAAGCAAAGAGGACCCTGGGTGCAGGAGACGCAGCCTGTGAACTGAGTGACTGGCAGCCCCCCCGCCGGCTGGGAAGGGTTGGAGGCATGGTGCGCTGTCATTGTTTTTTGCTTGCTTTTCTTTTAAAGACTTAGAAATAACATTTGTTGAACACACTGCCAGTCACTATTCTAAGCTCTTTGTGTGGGTCCACTCACTTAATCATCACAACCTTATGAGGGAGACACTGTTAAGGTTCACATTTTACTGATGAGGAAACTGAAGCACAGAGACGTTAAGTCACTTGTCTGTGGTCTCACAGGGGGAAAGAGGCGGAGCCAGGACTGGTGGCTGTCTTGCTTCTGAGTCTGCGCTCTTAAGCAGCACGTGTTACTACACTATGCCAGTGTGACAAGGAGAAAAATAAGTACTGTACCAATTTAGTTTAGGACTCAGTTTTACCTTGGGAGTGACGTCCTGGCGTGGCATCCCTCAGAGCTTCGTGCATCCTGCGGCCCACAGAACCCAAGAAGGCTGCATCAAGCCAGGAAAGAGACTGCTGTCCCTGCCACCTTCCAGGCTGTCCGCAGCCCTGCCGGACAAGCCTCCTTACGGTCTTGGGGGGCGGAGTGTCAAGTTCTTTTTTATTCCCTATGCTATTTCCTTCTGAAGAACAAGGTGCCATGAGTTTGCTTAACATAAGTCTCTGCCTAAGGAGACAGCGCTGCAGCCCTCTGTGCCCCCTGGATCCCGGGAAGCCCTCCTGTTAACCAGCAGGCTGGTGGCTGTCATGCCTGGCTCTTGGCTGATTGAAAATAGGCCTTTAAAATGTGAATTTGAAATCAGATGTCCCTAGGACTTCCAGCTGACTTGGCATCATAGGTGTTTCCCACATTTTAAATCTTGGGGGGAAAAATACTCTACTCGTGTCTACCATCTCCACCAGGATGTCCGTTATGGAAGCTTCATTTCTGTGTGTTCCCACTCTTCCTTCTCTATCTCTCTATCTTCTGCACAATCATCCCTTCTTACTAAGTAATTCAAGAATAAGGTCTCGGAATGTTTACATCACAAGCTTAAGAAAAAAATAAAACGAATATTTTCCCAGTCAAAAAAATTGTTTTCATTTGGGGAACGGCTGGGTGAGCTGCTGTTAGGAATCTGTTCAGGTCTCCTCCTCTGAGGCTGTAGTTGCGACATAAGCAGAGAAGGATAGGCACCAGGAACGTGACATTATTTCACATACTAGGGGTCCTCGGGACCTGAGTCACTCTCTTGTCACTCAGTACAGAAGTATTTTCCCTTAAACATAGGAAGGAGCTCTTTCAGATAATTATAAATAAATCAACAATGGGGAGGAGGTGGCAACCATTCTAATTTGTTCCATTTGCAGACTACCTGAAAAGGCCATCTCAGCTTTGCCTGGAGTTTCCCCAAGGGGGCAGTCTAACACTTACTTATAAGTTCCCCAAGGGTGAAGCCTTGTTTTTTAACTTCACTTGGGAACAAAAGATGAAACCTCAGGCTTTGAGAGGGGATAAGTTGGAAACGGGACCCGTGCACAGGGCTAGGACCTTTGAAGGCTGTAATCGCTTTGTAAGGAGGACCAACAAACTTCCCACTGGCCCAGGGAGGCAACCAGGCAGCTGTCTTAGCCACGGCCCCAGCTGGGAAAAATTTTCTTCATCTTCGGGCAGGCATGGAGCCTGACTTAGCTCATTAGGTGGGAAACTCAAGCTGAGAAATTATCATAAAAATTCATCCCAGGCTGCTTCTATGCCTTGGACGCTGTAGGGGCACTAGCCTACATGCCCTTTAAGCCATGAGTCCTTGAAGCCCCTTGTCCGGGCTACCCGCCAGAACTCATGATGATAACGTGGCCAATCCACCTGTTTCTCTGGGATAGGTAGCACAAAGACTGTCATGGTCTGAGGGCCCTGGAGGCCCTCTGGGGGGCAGCTCTGGTCCTTGGAATGCAGGTCATACAGGGACAGTCCCCCTCGGCAAGCATGCAGCCTTTGTTCCTCTTCCTACTTAAGTCAGCTTCTCTCAGGGGCCTGTAGCGGCTGCTCACTTCTGTTCAGCCAGCCGCCACTGGGCGTTCCCTGTAAGTAACTCCCAGTAAACCCATATGTCTCATTTGCCGTCTCTGGGTCTTTTGCTCGGTCTCTCCACAACCCATCCCGCACTGCTTACACAGCCGGGTGTGCAGTGAAACACTTGGTGAGCCAGCCAGGGGACCTGAGAAAAGCCCCCAAGAGCACGAGAGTATGGGGGATGGGAAGGGGAAATCCACCTGGGTTGGCCAGTGTCCTGAATATGGGGGCTGGTGGCCACCATCCTTGATGGACGGGGCCCACTGCATGAGTTGGGGGAAGCCCAAAACACCAAAGGGCCTAGGGGAAGTCCTGGGCATGCGAGAAGCCCAGGCCATTGCTATAGCTGTGGATGGCGTGCAATGAAGGCGGGTGCCAGACGCTGTCCTGCAACCGCTGCAGCCCAGTGACACAGTCGGGGCACACGAAGCACGGGGGTTGCAAAGCAACCCCTGCAGGAACAGCCGAGGGTCCCCCTTGCTCAAACTGCTGTTACTAGATCCTGTATTGGCTCTCTTCATGACGCTTGTGCTCGCCCAGGGGAATCTGCTGGGAAAGGTGAATCCCACTGTAATAGACAAGAAAGGCCCTCTTCTAACACTCCGTCAACATCCCCAGGGCCCTGCCGAAGAAAGAGGGACATTCAGCTGGGATATCGGGGAAGACCCTTCCCAAACAAATATGGACCCATCCCCTTGCCTTCCCCTATAGTCATTGCAGGCAGAGAAATACCCTGGGCCATTAAGGTAGAAGGACGCTGGTGGTACCCCGCCCCCCGCCCCATCCCCCAGGGAACAGGGCTATGCAGAGGTTACCTCCCACACCTACGCCACCTACATCCACTCTAAACGTAGAACAATGGCTGTTCGAAGTAAATAAGAAATACAGATGGGACTATGATGACACGTGGGGGCGCTGGAAAGAAATAGATGGAAAGAGGGTTAAAGGGTCAGATGTCTCAGTGTGGGAGTTATATAAGAGGATGTGGGGACCTGTATGTGCCTGGTCTAAACGTACCTTGGCTCACCTTTGCCCCAAGGCTTGTTTCCTCCTCCAGCATAACCCAAGTCTCGTCCCCTGCAAAGAATACTGTAGAGATCTATAAATATTAACTGCACTTACCCAGAAAATGAAAAGAACAGCTCTTTCCCAGGACTGAATAAGGGAAATAACCTTTAGAAACTGCTGATGACCCAGATAAATTAAGGAAGTAAAATGATATCATGGGGAAAAATCAAGCTACTTCAGGGGAGAAAACAGATGTACCCCAGACGCTTATATAATCCTCAAAACGTATATAAACACACGCTTGACAATAAAGACTTCAGACTTGCTTCCACCAGCTTGGTGTGCAGTCTCAATCTCTTTGCCGACGCCGTTCATTCCTCAGGAACCTGGACTCTGTTGGAGCTGGACTCCGGCAAGTGGCACCCAAACAGGGACTCTTTGAGAGTAGAGTGCTGTACATGGCAACTATCCTCATCCACACCATTGGGAGTAAAGTCAGTACGGACCAGAAGATAGAAAGACCAGTCCTTGCTGAAAGACAGCTGACCGCTCGACTGTCATCTTCTTTTCATTCTTTAGCAAATCAATTTCAATCTCAGGTGGATGGAACCCAGACACATAGCAGTTCAGGAAATTTGGCTTTCCATTCTCTGCTGGGTGACGTGAGTAAACCTGAACCTTCGGAATACGCTGGACGGCCTCCAGGCGGCAGGGGAAATCCTGGACATAATAAATGATGAGAAAAACAAATCAAGGGGCCAGACCAGTTGCGCAGTCGTTAAGTTCACACGTTCTGCTTCGGCAGCCCGGGGTTTGCCAGTTCGATTCCCAGGTGCAGACATATGCACCGCTTGTTGGACCATGCTGTGGCAGGTGTCTCACATATGAAGTAGAGGAAGATGGGCATGGATGGGCATGGAGCTCGGGGCCAATCTACCTCAGCAAAAAGAAGATTGGTGGCAGATGTTAGCTCAGGGCTAATCTTCCTAAAAAAAGAAATCAAAAGCCTGGGCAGTTGCAACAGCCAGCTGTGGGGTAGCCTCTCCCTACCGTGGGATAGCTTACAATAGAAGCTGAGATGGAAGCAAAAGCAAAAGAAAGGCAGTCACAAGAAGAGCCGCTGGCTTTGACCTCACTCTGGCTGCAGTGCATGCACAGGCGCAAGGTCAGGCCAGGAATGCGTCAGGCTATGTGCAGTAAGTGCCTGCTGGGGCAGGGAGAACGCGGTGAGTGCGTGGTCCAGGAACCCAGTGCAGAGGCAGAGCAAAGCAGGACTCCCTGCCCCGCTGGTCTCTCTGCTGGCGGCGACTGAGGCTGAGCAGGGCACGGAGAGAACAGGGTGCGAGGCGGCTGCCACGGCCCCGGGGAGCAACAAGCACCCCTCTGTAGTTGTGCAGGTCAGGCTGCTCTGTGTTCAGCGACAGCCTGGGAACACCCTAGCCCCTTCAAACAGGGGGAGGGCCAAGGGACCTCGACCCATCCCTGCAGGGCCATGCAGGTGGCTCCAGTATTGGGGGACAGGGGGCCACATGTGAAAACAATAGTGGATACTGGAGCAGAAGGTATTTTGCTGTCAGGGGTGAAAATGAGCAAAATGGCTTCCCACACTTCTCACCCCAGCCTGTGGCAATGCCTGTAAAGCAATTCCAGGTGGTCAAAACCCCCTGATGTTGCCTTGTTTCATTACACCGATGATGTCATGTTAACTTCTGAGTCTTTCTAAGACCTTCGAGAAGCCTCCCACTCCATCATCAGCCACCTACACGAGCGAGGATGGGCAGTGAGTCACGGCACTTTACAAGGGTCTAGGTTGTCTATCAAATAGTTGGGTGTCGTCTGGTCGGGTAAGACAAAAGTGGTTCCTGCTACTGTTATAGATAAGATACAGCTTGTCTGTCCTCTTTATAAGTTGGTACAAAAGCGTATTATCTGGGACAGGGGGACCACCGAGCAGGAGGCCTTCACCAAAGCCAAAGTCGCCGTGAAACAAATCCAGGCCTTGGGTGTTTTAACACGTGGACAACCGTGTGAATTGGATGTTTCCAGTTACCCAGAGGGGTTCAGATGGGGGTCTCTGGCAGAGACAGGGCACCCCGAACGGCACTCTGAGATAGAATGACCGAGGAAGAGCCTCTGCCCCCCAACCCCAGGCTGGGGGCCAGACCTCGCTGGAGAGGGCAATGAGAACTCACCGAAGTGCCTTTCTGGCAATACTGCAGAGCTGTCAGAGGGATATGCCAGGGGCAGCTGCTGGCTGTTGGGCACTGCTGGCCACCACCTGCTCAGGAACTGGAGCTGGGAAAGCTGACGTCAGTAGAGCTGATCCCTGGAAAAACCACTGTGCATGAGCCAGATGCTAGAGAAGGCTGTGCTCTCGAGGAGCCTAGTGTGGGAAAACCATCCGCCTAAGAGCTGAGAACCAGGGAAAGGGGGCTCTGCAGACTGGCAAGGGAGACCCGCCAGAACCAGGGAAACCCCTTCCTCCTCCAACGTCTCTTCAGGCCCCTCGATCGATAAGGACAGGATTTCTAGCAAGATGGCTAATAAAACAAGGGAGATGGAAGCCCTCTGGACTGTGTAGTTACTGAGCCAGATCCTGCAGCCAAAGAGGGAAGACCCACTCAGTGGACTTGAGCCCCCTCTCAAGTAAGCTGCTCCTTGAATTTACTGCTCTAGGCTTCAAAGATGGCAGAGGAAATAAAGTTACACTTTTAAGTGCAAGCACTGGTCGTTTAATGCAAAATGATTCAGTATTTCATGACTTATAATCTGTTGTCGTGACACTGATCTATTTTGCCTATGGAGATAAAACTGCAGGAATTTGTGAAGGACACCAGAGTTGCACTAGGAAAATAGTGGATAATCAGCTGGACCTGATTACAGGTGGACCTCGTGCCAAGATGACTTTCCAGCTGAAGCAGGTGAGAAACATCCCAGTGCCCTCCAGCTGAAGTCGAGGTTGGCGATTCACTGAGAGATGTTACAAACTCTGTTCTGGGTTTTATGTCAAAGACATCATATGTGTCTTTCTTGCTGTTTCCATGTTCAGTTAATTGGAGAAAGTGAAGAAGAAGCTGGACCATCATGATAGCTGTTTAAATTTAGATGAAAAATAGACACAAACTCCTATAAGGAAGAGTGCATGGAGGGCAGACGTAACAAGGAATATCCCCTGACTTGTCCTGCAACCTGTTTTCTTTCTAACGCATCTGAAAGACGTTAGCACCACGAGGGGAGCCTTCTCACTTGCGTCTTGGAGAAGAAGACATGGTTCACAACGCATAGCAATTTCTTCTGTCTCCAGAACCTGCAGCCTCTGAATTATTTTTTAAACTTAACTTTGTGTGTACAAAGTATTTTTCATGACACAAAGATTTTCATTTTATTGTCCTTGAAATAAGAGGAAGTAGCCATTGGAAGATGGTAAAATGATCGCCGTAATAATGTCAAGAGCATACCGTATACAGCATTTTTGTATGTAGACTAATAAATCTTGAATTGTGAAAATAATACGTAAATGGTGAGCTAACCCAGATTTCTCTCTTTTTTTTTTAAAGATTGGCACCTGGGCTAACAACTGTTGCCAATCTTTTTTTTTTTTTCTGCTTTATCTCCCCAACCCCCTCCCCTCCCCCCGTACATAGTTGTATATCTTAGTTGCAGGTCTTTCTAGTTGTGGGATGTGGGATGCAGCCTCAACGTGGCCTGACGAGCGGTGCCATGTCCGCACTCAGGATCTGAACCCTGGGCCGCCGCAGCAGAGCATGCGAACTTAACCACTCAGCCACGGAGCCGACCCCCAGATTTCTTGAATGAATGAACAACAGCGTATGCCAGAAGACTATCAGTTTGTGCTTTTCCTGCTTTTGTGCAGTTTATTCTCAGGCGTCATTTGTGTAATTAAAAATAAATGACTAAAATCAAATCAAGAACATTTTCTATTGTTAAAATCAGAAAAAAATATTCTTACATTTCCAATTGAAACTCTACGTTCACGCTTCTGACACAAAACCTAATCTAGACTACAGATGTGTTGTAATCGAAATAGTGGAATATGGAACAGCAAAGTGTATCACCTAAGGATAAGTGCTTAAGATACAAAAATTGTAAAAAACATAGGGGAAGTATTTGTGATCTTAGGTTATGGGCACTTTACTTAGATATGGCACCAAAAGCATGACCCATAAAAGAAGAAAATAATAAATTGGACTTCATCAAAATTTAAAATTTTTGCTCTGCAAAATATACTAAAGTGAAGATAAGACAAATCACAACCCGGGAGAAAATATTTGCAAAACATATATCGAACAAAAAACTTTGATCTAGAATATATAAAGAACTCTTACAACTCAGGAATAACGTCAACCCTGTGTTAAAAGTGCAGATGATTTGGACAGGCACCTCACCAAAGAAGATATGCAGATTATAAATCAGCAAATAAAATATGCTCGGCATCATTAGTCATCAGGGGAATGAAGATTGAAACTACAATGAGATACTACTCACACACCTATTAGGATGAATAAATTAAAAAGACTGACCATACTGAGTGTCGGCTATGATAGGAGCAGCTGGAACTCTCATATGGTGTTGATGAGACTATAAAATTTTACCATTATTTTGGAAAAATAATTGGCAGTTTCTTAAAAAGTTAAACACATATCTACCATGTGACCCAGCCATTCTACTTACAGGTATAGATCCAAGAGAGATGAAAGCATATGTCCGAACAAGGACTATGCCCACACAAGGACTTGTACACAAATACTCATAGCATGTTTATTTGTAATAGCACAAAATTGGAAAAAACCCAAATGTCCATCAACAAGTGAATGGATGAACAAATTACGGTATATCTGTAGAAAGGAATGCTACCCAGAATTAAAAAGAAAGAACTACTGATACACATAACAGCAATGGATGGATCTCATAATAATAATGCTGAGAGAAAGAAGCTAAACTCACCTCCCCCCAAAAGAATACCTATTATATGGTCCCATTTATATAAAATTCTGGAGAAAACAAAAATCTATGGTAACAGAAAGCAGAGAAGTGGTTGCTTAGAGATAGGACTGGGCAGGGAGCAGAGAGAGAAAGAGATTACAAAGGGTCATGAGGAAACGAGGGTGATGGGGATGTTTGTTGTCTTGATTGTGGTGACGGTTTCACGGGTGTACATATATATCAAAACCCGTTATAGGAGTAACGTCAGCATCATGGCAGAGTGAGCTGTTCCCTTTGTCTCTCTCCTCTAAATTACAACTAAATGGGCATTCATTAACTGACTGAAGATTCCCTACACAACACAACAAGATGCCTGAGGGATTCATGCAGCCATACCTCTGAATGTGGGTGGACTGGATCCCTCAAAACCAGTGGCAGTAGGTGAGCAGACCCCTCCCCTTCCCCAGAAGCAGCAATCCAGGTCATGAATCTTCACACAGTGGCTGGCACAACTGTGAGTGGAGGCAGGAGAAGACTTGCCCGCAGGAACACTTTCAGAATGGTAGCCTGGCCCACTGGAGTGCCCACCATGCCATAGCAGCCCCACCAGCACAAACGCTGGCCTAAGTGGCAGGGGCTCAGCTCATGCCAAGGCACCCTGCCCACTAAGCACAGCAGCGCCACTGATCTGCCCCCAATCACAGCAGCAGCCCACGTGAAAGCACCTCTCCCGTCTAGGGCAGCGGCTCAGCTGGACCCGCGTGGTGAGTGCAGTGCCCTGACCATTTGATGTAGACCTGCCCACTGAGCACAGAGGCCCTGCCCCTGTGAGCACAACCTGCCAAGCAGCTGCAACCAGCCCGCATGAACACAGAGCAGCCCGACCAGCACAACTACCAGCAGATGGGGGTGGGATCAGAAAACAGCTCCTGCTACTCCCTAGCGGTGACAGGTGGAATCTGTGACCTGATACTACCACAAATACACCGGCAGAGAGTGGATTCATCAAACACCATGAAAAACTATGGTAACACTGCAGAGCAGAAGGAAAATGACAAGTCTCCAGAAACTGATCCTGAAGTCACAGAAGATTACAATCCAAATGACAGAGAATTCAAAATACTTGTCACAAAGAAACTCAGCAAGTTACAATAAAACACAGAAAGATAGTTCAATGAGCTCAGGGAAAAAAATTAATGAATAGAAGGAATACTACACCAAAGAGATTGAAGCCCTTGAAAAAACTATACAGAAGTTCTAGATGTTAAGAAAACAATCAAAGAGATAAAAAATAATGTAGAAACCCTTAAAAATAGAGCAGACGTTATGGAGGACAGAATAGAAGATAGAAACAGAGAAGTGCTTCAGTGGAGGAGAGAGAACTAAGATTTTTTTAAAAGATTTTATTTTGCCTTTTTCTCCCCAAAGCTCCCTGGTACATAGTTGTGTATTTTTAGTTGTGGGCCCTTCTAGCCGTGGCATGTGGGACGCTGTGTCAGCATGGCTTGATGAGCAGTGCCATGTCCACGCCCAGGATTTGAACCAGTGAAACCCTGGGCCACTGACGTGGATCATGTGAACTTAACCACTTGGCCATGGGGCTGGCCCCCTAAGATTTTTTTAAATGAAGGAATTCCTTGAGAAACTTCTGACTCAGTTAGGAAAAGTAACATAAGGATTATATGTATTCAAGAAGGAGAAGAGAGGGAGAAAGGAGCAGAGAGCTTGGTCAAAGAAATAATAGCTGAGAACTTCCCAAACCTGGGGAATGAACTGTACTTAAAAATATGTGAAGCTAAATACATCAATTCAAAAAGACCTTCTCCAAGGCAGACAATATTAAAATTATCAAAAGTCATTAACAAAGAAAAAATATTAAGGGTAGCAAGGCAGAAGAAAATAACCTGCAAAGGAACCCTTATCAGGCTTTCAGAGGATTTCTCACCAGAAACCTTACAGACTAGGAGAGAATGGAATGATACACTCAAAATACTGGAAGACAAAAATGTTCAGCCAAAAATACTCTATCAAGCAAAATTATCCTTCAGATATGGTGGAGAAATAAAAGCTTTCCCAGATAAACAAAAGCTGAGGGAGTTCACCACCACTAGACTTGCCTTAAAAGAAATGATGAAGGAAGCCCTCCTGAAACAAAAAGACAAAGGTTTGGAATGCTTTGAGCAAGGAGATAAATAGATAAAACCAGAAAATTGTTGCTCTCTATTAGAATAAGTTAGCAAACTCTTAATTATAACATAAAAGATAAAGGGAAGGAAAGCATCAAAAATGACTATAAACACTTCAATTTAGTCATAAAGTCACAACACAAAAACAAATAATTTGTGATAACAATAACTCAGGAGGGGAAGAGGAAGAGCATGGAACCCACTTAGGCTAATTGAGATAAGCGGCTATCAGAAAATGGACTATCTCATCTATGAGATCTTTTATACAAACCTCATGGTAACCACTAAACGAAAAATCAGAGTAGAGACACAAATCATAAATAAAGAGAAAACCATCACAGAAAACCACCAAAATGAAATGGTGGTCAGAAATGCAAGGGAAAGGAAACAATGGAAATATAGAACAACCAAAAGACAAAAGATAAAATGACAGTATTAAGCCCTCATATATCAATAGCCATTCTAAATGTAAATTCATTGAATTCTCCAATCAAAAGATATACAGTGACGGGATGGATTAAAAAACAAAACCCAACAATATGCTGCCTCCAGGAAACTCATCTCAGCTCTAAAGACAAACATGGACTCAGAGTGAATGGATGGAAGATGATACTTCAAGCAAATGGCAAACCGAAGAAAGTAGGTGTTGCCATACTTATATCAGACAAAGCAGGCTTCAAGACAAAAAAGATAATGAGAGACAAAGAGGGGCAGTATATAATAATAAAAAGGACATTCCACCAAGAGGACATAACGCTTATAAATATAAATGCACTTAACACAGGAGCACCAAAGTATATAAAGCAACTATTAACAGACCTAAAGTGAGAAATTGACAGCAACACAATAATAACAGGAGACCTCAACATCCCACCTACATCAGTGGATAGATCAGACAGACAGAAAGTCAACAATGAAACCATGGCCTTAAATGGAACACTAGACCAGATGGACTTAATAGCTATACAGAACATTCCATTCAAAAGCAGCAGAATACACATTCTTCTCAAGTCCATCTGGAACATTCTCAAAGATAGGTCATATGTTGAGAAAAAAAGCAAGCCTCAATAATTTAAGACTGAAATAATATCAAGCATCTTTTTGGACCACAATGCTATGAAACTAGAAATCAACTTTAAGAAAAAAGCTGGGAAAGTCACAAATATGCGGAGACTAAACAATATGCTACTGAATAACCATTGGATCAATGAAGAAATCAAAGGAGAAGTAAAATAATATCTGGAGACAAATGAAAATGAAAACACAACATACCAACTCTTATGGGATACAGCAAAAGCAGAACTAACAGGGGAATTTATAGCAATACAGGTCTACCTCAACAAACAAGAAAAATCTCAAATAAGTAATCGTAAACTACACCTGACAGAACTAGAAAAAGAAGAACAAACAGAGCCCAAAGTCAGCAGAAGAGGGAAATAATAAAAATTAGAGCAGAAATAGGGAGTAAAAAAACAATAGAAAGGATCAATGAAACTAAGAGTTAGTTCTTTGAGAAGATACACAAAACTGACAAACCTTTAGCCAGACTCACTAAGAAAAAAGAGAGAAGGCTCAAACAAACAAGATCAAAAATGAAAGGGGAGAAATTACAATGGTTACCACAGAAATACAAAAGGTTATGAGAGAATACTATGAAAAACTATATGCCAACAAATTGAATAATCTAAAAGAATTGGATACATTCTTAGAATCGTACAATCTCCTAAAAATAAATCAAGAAGAAATAGAGAATCTGAACAGACCAATCACAGATATAGAAATTGAAACAGTAATCAAAAAATTCCCAAAAAATGAAAGTCCAGGACCAGATGGCTTTTCTGGAGAATTCTACCAAACATTCAAATAAGATTTAATACTTAATCCTTTTCAAACTATTCCAAAAATTTGAAGAAGACAGGACACTTCGTAACTCATTCTACAAGGCCAATACTACCCTGATACAAAAACCAGGCAAGGACAACACAAAAAAGGAAAACTACAGGCCAATATCACTGGTGAACGTAGATGCAAAAATCCTCAACAAAATATTAGCAAATCGAATATAGCAATTCACTAAAAGGATCATACACCATGGTCAAGTGGGATTTATATCAGGGATGCAGGGATGGTTCAGTATTCACAAATCAATCAATGTGATATACCACATTAACAAAATGAGAAATAAAAATCACACGATCATCTCAATACTTGCAGAGAAAGCATTTGACAAGATCCAATATCCATTTACGATGAAAACTCTAAAAAAAAATGGGTATAGAAGGAAAGTACCTCAACATAATAAAGCCCATATATGACAAACCCACAGCCAACATCGTACTCAATGGGGAAAAACTGAAAGCCATCCCTCTGAGAACAAGAACAAGACAAGGGTGCCCACTCTCACTACTCCTATTCAACTTAGTACCTGGGATTTTGTCCAGAGCAATTAGGCAAGAAAAAGAAATAAAAGGAATCCAAATTGGAGAAGAAGAAGTAAAACTCTTTCTTTTTGGAGATGATATGATTCTATATACAGAAAACTCTAAAGAATCCACAGAAAACTATTAGAAATAATCAACAACTACAGCAAAGTTGTAGGGTACAAAATCAACTTACAAAAATCAGTTGCATTTCTATACGCTAATAATGAACTAGCAGAAAGAGAAGTCAAGAATACGGTTCCATTTACAATTGCAACAAAAAGAATAAAATATCTAGGAATAAATTTAACCAAGGAGGTGAAAGACCTATACACTGAAAACTATAAGACATTATTGAAAGAAATTGAAGAAGACATAAAGAAATGGAAAGATATTCCGTGCTCATGGATTGGAAGAATAAACTTAGTTAAAATGTCCATATTACCTAAAGTCATCTACAGATTCAATGCAATCCCAATCAGAATCCCAACGACATTCTTCACGGAAATAGAACAAAGAATTCTAAAATGTATACGGAACAACTAAAGACCCCAAATAGCCAAAGCAATCCTGAGAAAAAAGAACAAAGCTGGAGGCTTCACAATCCCTGACTTCAAATGTACTACAAAGCTATAGCAATCAAAAGAGCATGGGGCCAGCAGGAAAACTGACACACAGATCAATAGAACAGAATCGAAAGCCCAGAAATAAAACCACACATCTAGAGACAGCTAATCCTTGATAACAGAGCTAAGAACATACAATGGAGAAAGGAAGTTCTCTTCAATAAACAGCATTGGGAAAACTGGACAGCCATGTGCAAAAGAATGAAAATAGACCATTATCTTATACCATACACAAAAATTAACTTAAAGTGAATTAAAGACTTGAATGTAAAACCTGAAACCATAAAACTCCTGGAAGAAGATATAGGCAGTACACTCTTTGACATCGGTCTTAGCAGTATCTTTTCAAATGCTATGTCCACTCAGGCAAGGGAAACAAAAGAAAAAATAAACAAATGGGATTACATCAGACTAAAAAGTGTCTGCAAGGCAAAAGAAACCATGAACAAAACAAAAAGACAACCCACCAACTGGGAGAAAATATTTGCAAATCATATATTCAACAAGGGGTTAATTTCCAAAATCTGTAAAGAATTCGTACAACTCAACAACAACAACAACAAAAAAACGACCCGATCAAAACATGGGCAGAGGAGGTGAACAGACATTTTTCCAAAGAAGATAGACAGCCTACAGGCACATGAAAAGATGTTCAACATCACTAATTATTAGGGAAATGCAAATCAAATCTACAGTGAGATATCACCTTACACTAGTCAGAATGACTATGGTTGACAAGACGAAAAATAACAAATGTTGGAGAGGATGTGGAGAAAAGGGAACCCTCAAACATTGCTGTTGGGAATCCAAACTGGTGCAGCCACCATGGAAAACAGTATGGAGATTTCTCAGAAAATTAAAAATAGAAATACCATACGATCCAGCTATCCCACTACTGGATGTTTATTCAAAGAACATGAAACCAACAATACAAAGAGACCCATGCACCCCTATGTTCATTGCAGCATTATTCACAATAGCCAAGAGGTGGAAGCAACCCAAGTTCCCGTCAACTGATGAATGGACAAAGAAGATGTGGTATACATATTTAGAACGGAATACTACTCAGCCATAAACAAGACAAAAGCATCCCATTTACAACAACATGGATGGAACTTGAAGTTATTATGTTAATCAAAATAAGCCAGACAAAGAAAGACAAACATCATATGATTTCACTCATATGTGGAAGATAAACAAACACATGGACAAAGAGAACAGATTAGTGGCTACCAGAGGGGAAGGGGATGGAGGGAGGGGGCAAGAGGTAAAGGGGCACGTATGTATGGTGACGGAGACAAAAACTAGACTACTGGGGGTGAGCAGGATGCAGTCTATACAGAAACTGATAAATAACAATATACAACTGAAATTATGCAATGTTATAAACTAATATGACCTCAATAAAATAATTTTTAAAACTCTCTTCAAATTGCACACTTTAAATCTGTGCAGTTTATGTGTACATTTTGAATTAATACTGTCAATAGGCTTATATAAAACCTAATCTATAGTAGAAAACTATTGTAATCAAAACAGAGTATGGCCTAGCAATTGACAACAAATTAATTGAAGAAATTAAGGGTTCCCACAACAGATCTAAGTGTATACAGGAAACTTAAAAATCTGCATCCAGTAAAATTCAGTTTTTGACATATAGTTACATTATATGACTTTTTACAAATGCATAGAATCGTGAAACTCCATACCCACTAAAGCATCCCCTCGTGCTGCCACCTTGCAGTCAACCCTTCCTCCCGCCGACAAACCCTCCCAACCACTGATCTGTTCTCCACCCCTTCAGCTTTGCCTTTTCCAGAATGTCATACACGTGGAAGCATGCAGTATGTGGCCTTTGGGGTCTGGCTTCTTTCACTTAGCATAATGCATTTGAGATTAAATGGTAATAATGCACATCATTAAGAGGTTAGTAAATTACCACATTCTGGGAGAAAGTATTTGGGCAAAATATAAAAGGTGCATAATCTTTCATCCGGAAATCCCTAGAGCCTGGAATATCTTGTCACACCAGATAGCAAGAAGCTATTGAAGATGGTAGAGTCACGCTCAAAAGATCTCAGGTGGCGACTTGAAGAGGGCAAAGATGGGGTAACTTGAGCTTCAATAAGAATAACAAGGGCAATGGATTGAATCCCATCAAACATCTTTAAAACCATGAGATCATAACAATATTTAAAAAATAACGGCCATCTTTGCATGATGATAAGATGTCAACTCCTTATCTTGAAAACTGGTAAATAAAAGGATTAAGCATTTATCCTGCCTTGCTTATATAATATGTACCACTGGGTAACCAAAACCTTGGCATTTAGGCTTTTTTCTGCATCAGACTTTGTATTAGTCCCTCTGAAGCCTGGTGGGATGGGGCTTTAGGTCTGAAGTCAATAAGCAAAGGCGGGCATTGGACATGAAGACAATTGGCATCCCCATAAGGGCAGTACAGGCTTCAGTTGGCATGGGATTTGGGAGTGCAGGATACTTGGCGTCATCTGATGCCTTCCAAAGGTTGTCATTTGAATTCTTGAGGTTCCCAAACTTCCCCACTCAGTGCCCTAAATTTCACACAAAAGACCTGGAAATAGTATGAATTCAATTTGCTTGTTCATTACGACTCTAAGTTTCAGCTACACCAGCCCTGTGGCTACTGGAGTAAGAAATCCTTCTAGTGCAGGGATGGGAACCACTTGGTGCTTTGTGCCTTGAGCCAAGAATTTAATGCCCTGAACTTTTCACTTCCTTTAAACTCTCTGGTGCAGTCCAAAGCATCTGGCCTCTTCCAACAGGATATTTATTAATTACAAAGAGAAAAATGGTAACTTTGCAGTGGAGAAACCCAGCAGACACTGCCTTAACAAAGTGATCAGGGTTAAAATCACCAAGAATAAAACATATCAACATCTGGTACTCAAGTTGCTGGAACTTGAATCTCTCACTAGAAAAACAGAGGCATAACTTGACGGGCCTGTCTGGATTTTAAAAGCAATGTACACCAAGATGAGTGTGATGCTCTGAATCACTCACCATGTGTGGTAGGTAAAACCATGCCCCGCCTCCAAAGATATCCACATCCTAACCCCTAGAACCCGTGAATATGTTACCTTCCATTTGCAGCTGTGATTAAATTAGTCTTGATCTTGAGGTCAAGATGTTGATCTTGAGGATCTTCTCATGAGGAGATTATCCTGGATTATCTGGGCAAACACAATGTAATCACAAGAGTCCTTATAAGTGACAAAGGGAGGTGGTCGTGTGAGTTGGGAGAGATTTGAAGATGCTACCCTGCTGGCTTTGAAGACGGAGGAAGAGGCCACAAGCCAAGGAATGCAGGTGGCCTCCCAAAGCTGGAAACGGAAAGGAAATGGAGCCTCCAGAAGGAATGCAGCCCTGCCCACACCTTGGTCTGAGCCCAGTGAGGCTCATTTCAGACTTCTGACCTCCAGAATTGTAAGATAATAAATTTGTGTCATTTTAAGCCACTAAGTTTGTGGTAATTTGTTACAGCCAGCCTTAAGAGTTTACAATGTGGCCCAAGCAAGAAAAGACTCTGCAGCAGAACCAGCCTGCAATGCAAGACTCTGCTCCTTGGCCCTTATGACTGAGTAGATGCAGTGGTGCCAGACCGAGAAACCGTATGGAGTCATGGCAAGGCTATACTGGAAAATTGCAGCACATTCCCTGTTTTTTTTTTAAATTAAACTTTAATTTTGAGATAATTGTAGTTTCACATGCATTTAAAGAAATAATACAGAGAGATCCCGTGTATACTTTACCCAGTTTCCCCCAGTGGTAACATCTTGCAAAACTTCAGTACAATCTCACACTCAGGATATTGACGTTGGCATAGTCAAGATACAGAACTTTCTGTCACTTCGAGATCATCCATGTAGCTGTTTTATAGACACTCCCAGGTCCTTTCTATTCCCCTCTTCTTCCCCACATCCTCATCCCCTGGCAACCACTAATCTCTCCGCCATTTCTTTAATTTTACCATCCCAAGAATGTCATATAAATAGAACCATATACTATGTAACCTCGTCGGACTGGCTTTTTGTACTCAGCATAATTCTGGAGATTCATCCAGGTTGTTGCATCAGCAGTTCATTCTTTTCATTGCTGAGTAGTGTTCCATGGTATGGATCTGACAGTCATTAGCCACTCATCCGTTGGAGGACATCTGGGTTGTTTCCATTTTGGGGTTATTATGAAGAAATCTGCTATAAACATTCAGGTACAGGTCATTGCATGAACATTAGTATTCATAAATGCCCAGGAGTGCAATTGGTGGGTTGTATTGTAATTGCACATTTAGTTTTCAAAAAAATGGCCAAACTGTTATCAAGAGTCTCTGTACCATTTTACGTTCGCACCAGCAATGTATGAGTGATATACGCATCCTTGCCGGAATTTGATGTGGTCTGTGATCCATTTTGAGTTAATTTGTTTGTATATAAGATGTGAGCTAGGTCAAGGTTCAATTTTTTGCCTATAGATGTCCAGTTACTCCAGCACCGTTGTTGAAAGGACTGTCTTTCCTCCATCAGATTACTTTTGAACCTTTGTCCCAAATCATCGGGCATATTTGTGTGGGTCTATTTATGGGTTCTCTATTCTTTTCCATCCATCTCTGTGTCTAGCTCTCTGCTTATATCACACAATCTTGATTACCATAGCTATATAAGCCTTGAATTTTTAGAGTGATTCCTCTCACTTTATTCTTTTTCCAAAATTATCTTTAACTATACTCTTTCCTTTGCCTTTCCATATAAATTTTAGAATACTCTATAGCTATAAAATACCTTGCTGGGATTTTGATAAGAATTGCATTTGATCTATACATCAGTTTAGAAAGAATTGATGTCTTTACTATTCTATCTTACAATCCACGAACACAATAGGTCTCTCCACTTACTTAGGTATTTTATTTTTTTCGTAAGCATTTTGTAGATTTTAGCCTCGAGTTCTGTACCTCTTTTGTTAGATTTACCCCCTTGTATTTCCTTTTTGCTTTGAGTAATTCTAGATGGCATTCTATTTTTAATTTCTGTGTCCATATGTTCATTGCTAGTATATAAACAGGATTTATTTTTGTACGTTGATCTTGTATTCTGCAATCTTGTTGAACTCACATATTACTTCTAGGAGTTTTTGTGGTGTTTTTTTTTAGTAGATTCCTTGGTATTTTCCGTGTAAATAATCATGTCATCTGCAAGGCGGGATAGTTTTCTTTTCTCCTTTCCAATCTGCATGTCTTTTATTTCTTCTTCTTGCCTGATTGCAGTGGCTAGAACTTCCAGTACTCTGTGAATACGAGTGGTGAGACCTGACATCCTTGTCTGTTCCCAATCTTAGAAACATTCAGTCTTTCGCTACAAAGTATGATGTTAGCCGTAGAGTTTTCATAGATTCTCTTTATCAAGTTGAGGGAGTTTCCCTCTATTCCTATATTTTTGGTAAGTTTTTAGCATGAATGAGTGTTGAACTTTGTCAAATGCTTTTCCTGCATCAATTGATGTGATCTTGTGATTATTTTTTTCTTTAGCCTGTGTCGTGGGCTGAATTGTTCCCTTCCTCCCTCCCCCTCAAATTCATGTGTTGAAGCCTTAACCCCTAGTGTCTCAGAATGTAACTGTATTTGGAGACAGGGTCTTTAAAGAGGCAAGTAAATTAAAATGAGGTCATTAGAGCATGTCCACATGACTGAGCTCCTTGTAAGAATATAATGAGGTCAGTATGACTGGCATCCTCACGAGAAGAGAAGATCAGGACATAGACACACACAGAAGGAGGATGAGATGAAGCCACTGGGAGAAGATGACCATCTATAAACCAAGAAGAGAGTCCTCAGAAGGAACCAACTCTTCTGACACCTTGATTTCAGACTTACACCCCTAGAACTATGAGAAAGAAATTTCTGTCGTTTAACACAGCCCGTTGTGGTTCTTTGTGGTACCATGGTCTTCAGAAAACAATTCATGTTCTTTTGAGAAACATTTCTGGTTTGGTTCTTGGCCCTGGGTGAGATCCAACACCTGATGATATGATGTCAAGTGACCACACAAGCTAGGATGCTGAGTTCTGACCAATCCACCAAGCCATAGGTTGGGCATGCAAAGCCATTCTCCATCAAGTGAAAGTGCTGTGTATGAGACCAAGCTCAAGCACAGCCTGAAAGCAGAAGTAAGTTTAACGCGCAGGGGACTCATATCCTCAGCATTCCTATACTCTCCTCATCTATATCCTACACAACCTCATCCTATACAGCCTCATCTTCCACAACCCACATCCGTAGCCTGGTGGGGAGTGCTGAGCCGGGTCCACAGGTGGTTCTGCATGATATTCTGGCACCAGCTGGAAGTGGGTTGCTACAGCATTACAGCCCACGCATGGGTGTCACTGAAGGACGGCGGGAAGGGAAATCCTCCAAGTGGACAGAATTTTGAGGACTTCTCATCCACTTTGTTCCAAAGGAGAGCTGGTCTGAACTGTGGCTCTACACCAGGGCAGTGGATAACAATTTGGCTGTTGTGAGAAGTAGTATCACCTTAGTAGTTAAGAGCATGGATTTGAGACACATGCCTGAGTTCAAATCCTGGCTTTCCTACTTACTGTTCGTGTGACCATAGGCAATTTACTAAACTTTTTGCACCCCTCTTACCTCTTCTTTAAAATGGGTTAACACTGGTGCCAATCTGATAGAGTCATTGTGCTGATAATTCAATTAATAGAGGTAAAGTGTTTGGATTAGTGCCTGCAACGTAGTAAGCACTATGTAAATTTGCCTGCTATATTAGATGATGATGATGACTGATAGTCAGGATTTGGGAGAAATAGGCATGAGGATTCAAGACAAAAAGATATGGCAGAATCTCTAGTGGTTCAAATCCTTTACGATTGAAAACTTGAGTCACCCCACCAGGGAAAGAACCCCAATCAGCCATAGTGCAGGCTGAGGGCAAAAAGAATATGGAGAGATCATGAAGAAAGGTAGATGTAATTATCAACTACAGCCTTGGACCTACAGCCTTAGCAGAAATGCACATTTCTATAGGTATCTTCTTATACTTTATGCCTGCACCGCGTAGCTGAAAGTGACTGGAGAATGCACTCATCTTGCCAATTTCTCACTTCAGCTTTGCAATTACGATTCTCAAATAGGTCTTTAATGCCATGGGGCAATCATATTCCATTCCCTTGGTCCATTCATTCTCCCAAGCTCTTAGAAAATCTTCTACTCTCTCTTCAAACCTCTCTCACCTCCTCCCCCATCCTCATTCTCAGCTGATGACTCCATTTCCTACTTCCTTGAAAAAGTTGAAGCAATCAGAATTTCCACCGTCTTGGTGGAAATTTCTGCCAACTTGGTATCCACCACATATACTCATCAGCACCCGTTCTTCTTGCTCTCCTAACCATCTAAGGCCCTGTCCAAAGCCAATTCTCCTCTTGTCCTCCACATCCAATTCACTCTCACCTTCTGGAGGACTCCGGTCTAGCAAGTTTCTCCTCTCCCCTCCATCAATGTTTGTTCCCTACAGGATCCTTTCTATCAATATGTAGACCCCTGGTTAGTTCCTATCATCTTAAAAACATACAAACATTCTCCTATCTCACTTCCCTTGACAACTACCAACCGTGCCTTTGCTCATTTTTGCAGAAAAAAAAATTGTTGATACTCCTTATCTCCAATTCTTTTCTTTCTATTCCCTCTTAAATCCACACCAACCTGGCTTTCATCTTGGCTATCCATGGAATAGGCCATCCATGACCTCCAAGTCCTAAATTCTCAGTTCTCACCTTTTGACCTCATCTATTCACATTTTGAAATTGACCTGGTAGATTGCTCTCTCTTCATGGAAGTCCTTTCTTCACTTGCCTTCTAGGACACCGTCCTTTGTTCTTCCTCCTGTCTCAGTGGCATCTCCTTCTCAGTCTTTTCTTCTCCCTGATCTCTTCAGGTCTCTGGTCTTGGCACCTCTCTCTTTTCCATCACACTTGCTCCAAATTTGTGGCTTTAAATACCATTTATACACCAAAGGATCCCAAGAACTTTATTTCTAGTTCACACCTCCTTCTTGAACTTTATGTTTAGTTTCCATTTAGTTAACTTCCTCCTTGACATCTCTCCTTTGTTGTTAAAAGCAATGAAGAATTAGGGATTAATTATGTTGTAGACTTGAAGCTGATATAATTTTGTATGTCAATTGTACTTCAATTAAAACAAAAGAATTGGAGATTACTTGTTGCCACCGTATAAAGTGGCCCACCATTACAGCTCCTAACTTGTCAACAAGTCTTCTCTACTCTATTTAAAATTCCAACCCCAGATTTACCAAGCCCACAACCCTGCTCTACAATTTTCTTTTTTTATAAATTTAACATCTTCTAATTTTCTTATATATTATGTCTGTCATTTGATCTGTCTGTCTCCACCAGACTGTAAGCCTCATGAGGGGAGAGAACTTTATCCCTGTGTACGTTGATGCATCTCAAGTGTCTTGAGCAGGATCTAGCATAAATGTTTGTTGAATGAATGAATGATATTTTCTTACTTGTATACGACAAGTTTTTCTTTTCTTGAATGCCAATGGGGATCTTTCTGTAGCCATGAAATCTAAGGATGCAGCTTCACTCTATCCTTTTACGTGATTGCGCCCCTCCCCCGGGACATGCATACGTCTGCAATGTAAGAGTTCTTTATATGTAAATAAAGGCCATTTCTTATTTCAGAAAAGTGTGATTCTGTATCTTTTAATATTTTTCCTGTTGCATTTTTTTCCTGATCTCTTCATTGGGAATACCAATTATCTTATGTTGGATTTAATTTATGAATCTTCCGTCTCTATCATCTTCTCTATAATCATTTTACGTTGTTCTCTCTTATTATGTTTTGGTTCAGTAATAGCTATCTTAATTCCAGCCAATGAGCCATTGGGAAAGATCTGTAGGGGAGGGTATCTGTCATGCCCTGGGACAGAAGCAGATGGCACACTCAAACTGGGAAAACAGGATTATCTACAAAGATGTGGGTTTAGAGAAACAAGGGTCAGTCTAGCCATAGCAGAGGGCCATCGGCACCCCTCAGCCTGAACCTAGAGAGGGGGCTGCGTGGAGAGAGGTGCCTGACAAGGGCTCCAATTTTTGGTAAAGAAACACCACCAATCCATGGCAACCCAGCAGAGATAGAGCCGGGAGGTTTAAATACCCCAATCTCACTCTCCTCCTGCCTTCTATTCTCTTGCCAATGACTCCTGTTGGCCACATCACCTGGCAAAAAATGAGCAAAGAAGCCCATTGATGCCATCGTAGAGATCACCCTCCCAGGGTATGGAGCAAGCTGGAGAATTGTCGAGTGCATCTGGAGGTGGAAATGGAAAATATTTAGTACCAGAGATTCTTGGGGAAAACTTCCCTCCCTTCTTAGAAAGAGATCCAGGAATAGAAAGATCTGCTCTCTCTTTCTCCTCTGGATCTTGTTCTATCCAGATACAATGCTTGGAACCACTGAAGTCAACTTCTCCCATTCAAAGGATGAATCTCACACTGAGCCCAACAGAACAGAGAGATGGGATGATCCTGGATCCTTGAGATCCTCGGAACTCTAAACCCTTTCTGGATTTCCCCATTTGTGAGATAATATATTTAATTATTTTTAAGCTACTTGAGTTGGCTTTCTTTTACTTGCAGCTGAATGCATGATACATGGATGATGGCAAGCTGCCTGGAGTTGCATTCTAGCTACTAATGAATAAAGTTCTATGGATTCAAAAATTTCTATTTATGGGTGATGTCTGTGAAACCTAATAATAAAAATTCAGAACATGTTTAAAATACATTGGTAAACATCAATGCTAGGAATGTGATATAGAATAATGATACTATTATAAATCAAGGTTTGAGCAGGCATAATTCACTGTCAACATACTCGGCTGTCATACGGAAACTCATGGGGCCTCTGGTAGGCTAATTGCACTCATGGCCCCAATTATTGGCCTCTCTGTATCCATACCATTTGCCCTGTAACTTTGTAGTCTCCTCCCACTCTGACACTGGGTTGAACTTGTGGCTGCCTTGGCCAAATAGAACATGGCACTATCCCATACCTTGGACTCAAAAGGCCTTGTATGCCACCTCTCTCTAGGAACCCTACCACCTCCACATGGACAAGCCCAGGCTAGGCTGCTGGAGGATGAGAGACCACATGGAAGAGAGTCCAACTGTCCCTTTTGAGACTATGCTAGACCAGTCTACAGCCAGCTGATCCTCAAACATGTGAGAGATCCCAGTCAAGATCAGAAGAGTTACCTGTCCAACTCACAGCTGACCACAAAGCACTAACTGAACACATCCCAAACCAGAAGAGCTGTCCAGCTTATCCATAGACTTGTGTACAATAGTAAATGTGTAGTGTTTTAAACTACTCTGTTTTGGGGTTGTGTGTTGTAAAGCAATAACTAACTGGTACGTAACCTCAAGGATTAAACAAATCTGAATGCGTGCAATGCCACAAAGATTGGCCCCACTGACTGCAGGACTACTGTGGAAAAATTTATCTTTAGTGAGTGACCTACCTGCACCACAAGGAGTATGTTTGGTTTATAAGAATTTACTAGATATCGCTCCAATTGAAGATGCTCATAAGACAGTTCTTGGCCCTGCCTGGTGGAAATCAGAACTGAACAGCCACGGAAACCACAGCTGAGAGTTCACATCCCTGTGCCCATCCCCCACTGCTGTGACGCTAAAACCTTGGGTAGGGGACACACACCTGGGAGCCAATCGGGGAAAGATGTGGGATGGGTGGGAAATTACATACGGACAATTATAACCCAATGGTGGAATGGTTAGTGGATAGAGAATTTACCAACTGATCCCAAACTGTCCCACACCTTTAGACTTCCTGGAGCTGTTGGCTGGTCCAGAGAACATTCATGTCAGGAGGCAGAGAGCGTCTATGTGGGCAACTGTAAACACATCTTGTAAGAGAAACTTTGGGGTCAGAAAGAGGGGACACCCCAATATTAGTCAGCAACTGGAGGAAACTGTAAGAAGCATTTAGGAGAAGGTGCTTGGGGACACATCTAAGGAAGTCTAGATAAAGGTCACTTCTGGAGGATTTCTCCAGCCCTTTCAGGATTGCCATAATGTCAGCAAATCCTCTTAATGAGCTCATGGAAAAACAGCAGAGCCATCCAGAATGAAGGAAAGATGTTGAATGAGCTGGTGCCCTTGAATGGGACAAGATGGCCAATCAACAGGGCTTGGAAGTCCAGGATCTGGTAAGTAGAGTTACTGTCACCCACATGAGGACAACACGCCTTGTAGCTGATGGTTCATTGTAAATTCCTGAAAAACCTAAACCACGCTGGCAGCAGTACCTTTAACTGGAGGTTTAGAAATTGTGACCACCACACCCTTGGATTTCTTTTAATGGTTTACCCTCAAACTCTTGGCATCCCCAACGTGTTTGGCTAAGAATAATGTGGAAGACAGCAGCAGAGGCAGAGGCACAGGTTTGAATCTCCACGAATCTCCACTTAAAGACAGAGCAACTAGAGAACAAAACCAGATCACATGGTCAAAGTTTACAACAAAACTAGATGACAGGGCACACCCATGAGCCCCAAAATACAAGCCAGTAAGAACAAACTTCCAACAGCCCCCCAGAGCCTTGCATGGAGTCAGCATCTCTGCAGGGAAACAGGAAAGCAACAGACCAGAGAAGAATTACTCAGTGGAAAATAGGGCAGGTCAACGTAAGAGCAGCAAGCTGAAACCAGGAAGTGTTGTCTCACCCCAATAGTATATAAGTGTGAGGGGTCCAGCATAAGCAGGATGACCACAGTAGAAGGCAACACCGCCAAAATGGGAAGCACAGCATATGCCATACATATGGAGAGAAACGAGAGCGTCTGGCTCCTGTGAACCCTGAAGACGGGGGAGAGTCCCTGCTCCTCTCTTAACCTCGGGCTGCTCCATTTGCTAATGGACGACTGGCCCTGGATGAGCTGGCTCCGCAGTCCCTCTTACTAGGGGGTAAGGTCTTAGAAGGGTGTGCTGGACTCCTCGTTACCCAGCCACCTCATGCTAAAAGTCCCTAGACCAGGGGCCTAGAGACCTGGGCTCTATCCATGGCTGCTGAAACTTCTGGTGAAACATTTCACTTCTCTGAGTCTCAGTTTCCTTATCTGTAAAATGGGAATAATTTTAATGGGTGCCATCCTACTTATCTCAAGAGACTATGAAATGGATCAAAAAACACCATGGGTTTTGGAAGTGAGGGGGTGACAAGTGCTTTTCACGCAGTCACGAGTTCAGGTGGCAGTTCTCCCCCTTACAGTTACAGGCAAGCTGCAACTTCTCTCTGCCTGTTTTTCTCATCTGCAAAATGGTAGCAATAATAATAATAACAACAACAATAATAATAATCTTCATTGCAGGGTTGCTGTGAGAATGAAATGAAGTGATATGAGGAAAGCGCTTAGCAGGGTCCGACACATCGGGAGCACTCATTAAACGTTAACTACTGGTTATAATGATGCCCTTGTTAATTAGGGTCCTAATGTGAAGACTGAGATTTTTTATGCTCTTCCTTCTCGCAATCGCCAGAGGGCGACATAGACGGCGGGATCCCAGCCACAAGCACGCCTGACGCAGCGCCATCATCGGCCACGCGGCGGCGCTGGGCCACATGATGTCTGATTTTCCGCAGAGTTTGGGGAGCGGAGAAAGCTGACCGAGCGAGAGGGGAGACGGGGTAAGGGGAACCCTGGGAGCTGAGGAGCCCTAAACCAAAGGGTCGGGGATCCCTGGAGAGCGTAGCTTCTGCGTTCTTGGGATACGGTAGGATCAGCTGGGAATGAATGGGTCTTGGAGGCTTTTTGAATATGAGGGCGCCCCCTTCCTCCGAGCTCTGGGTCTGCATTCCCTTCCTCTGGGCGGCCTCGGGGCCCGGACGCCTGAAAGAGAGAACGCACATCTCTGCGCGCTCCTCCTCTTCTTGCTGTAGCTCATTCATCAGCGGCCGCGGCACGCCGTTGCCATGGAGATCTGATGCAGGCTGGGAGGGGGGGTCGGGGTGGGGAGGCCCCGGGTGACGTCTGCACTGCTCGCAGCGCGTCTCCCGCGGCCTCCCAGTTCTTGCCTATTTTGGAAGAGAGCCGCAGCCCTTCTGCTGATGCGCGCGCGCTGGCGCCTTTTAAAGGCAACCGGCGGAGTGGCGGCTCCGCCAGAGCCCGGGAGCTGCCCCCGCCCCCGGGCCGCGAGCCCCATACGTGGCCTGGACCCGGGAGGCCCCGTCGCCGCACCCTAGGACCCCCTATCTTAGCGCCCTCCACCCACTTTGGGGAAATTTCAACCATGGAGAAAGGAGGTTTGCCCTTGTCCCTCCCCCGACCCCCCGCCCCGACAGGGGAGACTCTTCTGCCATAGGAACCTTGGAAGGGAACAAGATGCCAGGCCTAGCACGTTTGACCCTCTCTGGACAAGGCCACAGGGCGAAAACAGCAGGTGAGGACTTCACTGCCCGCGGGGCCACCCTGGGTCTCTGGAGACCCGCACCGCCTCCAACCTCCTACCTTAGCCTTTTTCTGGGTGGGCTCAGCCTGAGGTCAGGTTAGGATCTTAGTTGGAAGGCTCCTTAGCAGTTTCTCCAACCCTCTCGCTAAACTGAAAGGAAAACTGAGGCCCAGAGAAGAGTAGTGACTTGACCAGGGTCACATGACATGTTCCTGGAGAGCGTGGGCCAGAGCCCAAGGATGCTGACTTCCTAGCCAGAGGTCAGTCCCTTGTTCCTTAACGTTGAGAATAGCTGGCACAGCGTGGCAGGCCGTGGTCCCTGACTTGCACCCGGGAGAGGGAACAGACAGCTCCTCTTCCCACCGTGGCACCAGCTGCTGCTTCGTCCCCAGCGGAGTCCAGACCTGGGTGGGCTCTCCTGGATTGACGATCACTCTGGACAACCTTCTGGATCCCAGACTCCACAACCAACCAACCAGGTTGCTGCTTGCAGACGTCTGCTTCCATCGAAGGCTTCCTGCAGCCCACCAGCTCTCTGGAACTTTCTGGAACCAAACCTTTTCCAGACTGCTTACAAACGCCAGTCCTTCTGGGTGGAGGTTTGGCTGCAGGCTCTGGCAGGGCTCCCCAGAGCCATGTGGACCCAGCGCTTTGGACTCCCCTGCCCAATCCTGATGGCGCCAGCACTCCCCATGCAGCATTTTCAGGGGTGTTTGACCAAGGTGCACTGAGGACAGCCGTGAAGTACTTGACCATGCCCAAGGAGCTGCGTAGGTTCCAGACATCTCTGGACCCCTGCTCTAGATCAGGGCTGGGGACAAGAGGTGGATCCGATCCAGCCCAGCTGTGGGCACCAAGTCTGGCAAAGGAGAGAGGTTCGTGCTCTGGAGCAGTTAGTCCTAGAGCTGTGAACGGCTTTTCCCAGGGGCATCCATTGCCAGGGCCAAGACTTCAATGCACAGGAGGGGAAACTGAGGCTTCCCCCCAAGAGACATTATTTGCCAAGGTTACACAGCAAGTCAATGCGTTGTTGAAACTAGGACTCAGAACCCTGCCTCCTGGCCCACTCTCTCTGCACCTTGATCCCAGAGGCCAGCCTTTGAGAAGTGCACAAGGTCACTGCACTGTGGTCCAGGGGCCTGATTCAGGGTCCACCTCCACTAAACGCTGGCTGTGTCGCTGGGGCCACTCTACTCTCTGCGCCAGGCCACAGTCACTCCAGGCGGATGATCTCTGAGAGCCCCCCCACCCGTTCCAACTGTGAGTCTAGGATTCTCTGAAATGGGGTATTTTGCCAGACTGTGGAATCTCTCCGTGGCTGTATGTGGGACACTTCTGGGGGTGTTTTCTTTCTCCCACCAGACTGAAGCTAAGGAATACTGGAGGCAGTGGTTGCTTCAGCCACAGGCTGTGCAGACTACTCTGAGGATGCCCGGGGCGGGGGTAGGGGGGGAGGGGGTCTGTTTTACACACCTGGGAACCCATCAGAGTCCTCCAATGGTGAGTCTCCCAGTGCACTTAGCACAGACCTGTGAGAAGGCCCCTGATGGGTTGGGTTTAAAGAAGGAAAACCACAGTCAGTACCAGTACTTGCTTCCCCTGTGTCTGCACAGACCAGATCTCCAGGGCCCAAGGTGGCTCTGCTTCTCCAGAACAGAGGACTTGGTCCTCTGGGAGACTTCAGGCCCACTCAGACCTTAGCAGCCGGCACATGGCTCATCCTCACCTGAAACTGGGTCTCAGGGTGGCAGCATTCAACTTCCAAAGCCTGAGAGGCACTGGCCAGGCAGGACATGGGCCCAGAGATGCTCTGAGTGCCAGAGATTGGCGGGCCTTTCCAGGCCAAGCGGTCCAAAATCACTGCCACTGCCATTTTGCAAAGAGGGAAACTGAGACCCAGAGGGGAAGGGGCTTGCATAACACCCCAGTAGGCTGGTGGCAGAGCTAGGACCAGAACCCACGTCTCCTGACCCTCCTGGCCAGGACTCTTTCCCCTGCATCAAACATAACCCACTGACATCTAGACTGAGTCCGCCTCCAGTTCCTCCCGAACCTTCAGATCCTTGACAGAAGGCTCCTGCAGCCCATCCCACGTCTACACTGGGTGCTTCAGGAGCTTTCCCTTCAACTGGTTTGTCCTTTCTCCTAAAGCTCCCTGATGTCCCATCCCCATCCACCCAGGGCTTATCTTTTCCTGGTTCCAGAAGCTGCTCCATCAGTAGGCCATAACTGCTGCTACCCGCTTCTTGCCATGAACCCACTCCCTGAGCCCCGGTGTTCCACGGGTGGGGGTCACTGTTCCCTCTGCTCTTGGGGGTCTCTTGGTTCCTCCTAGGGCTTCCTTCCTGTGACTGGCCCACTCCCAGGCCTGCTGCTTTCCCGTGATCACCCCAGCCCTGAACCCCATCAATCTCTCCTGGGATCCCATGGACCATTCTCTCTGCTGGGTCCAGGGCCAGAGGGAATAATCTCAGCCTGGACATCATGGGGTTGCTGGGGTTTGAATGAGTGAATGCACATGTTTGGTGTATAAGGGGCAGGGAAAGTGTGCTTCTGTAAACTCGCATGTTACCAGGTGTATTCAGGTGATCACAAGGACACGCTTGAACCTGGAGCCTATGGTGGCCTAGGCACCTGTGGGTAGCAGGGGTCAAGAGGGCCAGGAGACTTTTGAGTAATGAGGAGTGACAGGAACCATGAGGGACTTAAGCAGGGGAAGGACACAGGCGGGTTGGCTTCTAGAAAAATGGCAAGGGAGCTTAGTCGCTGAGCACTGGAAGGGCGCACTGGGCTTCCATCTGGATTTGCTGAGCAGCGTGGGAGCCAGCTGATGCCCAGGGATGGAGTGCACTGGGACCCAGGCCGGAGACTTCAGAATAACTTTGTGTGCATCCCTCAACCTCTGCAGGCCCCCAGCTGTCTACTTTGTCCTTCTCTTTGAACCTGCTGCCGCCCCCAGTCTGGCCCACCCATCTGGTGCTCTCAGACCAAGCTGAGCCAAGGCTACAAAAACCAGTGGGTGCCCGGGCCGTGTTTCCACACTGACAGTGACAGGGCGTGTGCTGCCTCCCGAGCCAGCCCAGGCCGTCTTCAGAGACTTGTTCAAAATTAAATTTTTCATACAGTTAAAATAATGATGACTAACATTCCGTCACTCAGCATCGATTGTGGTCCTTTCGTGTGCCAGGCGTTGTTCCAAGTGCTTAGGGATTTAGCTCATTTCATTTTCTCATCAATCCTTTGATGTAGGTGCTTTTATTCTCCTCACATCCCTATTTAACAGGTAGATAAACTGAGGCACGAAAGATGAGTCAGTTGCCCAATGTGGAGGAGCCAGAGCTCCCCCTGGGCGTCTCACTCCGGAGCTTCCCTTCTGACCTCCGCCCTCTACTGCCTCTCTGAGCCTCAACCTTCCTCCCACCCGCCTTCTCCTCATGGACCCTCTGCTCAAGGCTAAGCCACTTCATCTCAGCCCTGCCCGTAGCACAGGAGCCAAACCTCCTGGTCGAGGTGGGGGCTCGGCACCCTTAGTGGTATCTGTCCCCTCCACCTTTTCTCTGGACATCAGTCGTCAATATGGCCTCAGGCCGTAGCGGCATCTTTGGTGGCTACCTGTCCCTGTATCGAGTCTCATTTATGAATCACTCTTCTGTCCACCCTACCCGACCTACCCACCCAGCACAGCCTAGCCCGGTCAACCAGTCACTTGACACCCGGCAGCTCAACTCAATGACACCTCCTCTGAGAGGCCATCCAGGACTCCCTGGGCTCTGTCATCCCTCATTTTGCTCTCCTCAAACACCCTGTATAGCTTCTTCACAGCAGCCATCCCACTTAAGTGGCTTGATGGAGTTCCCACTTTCTCACCAGCCTGGATGCTCCATGAGGTTAAGACCAGGCCTGTGTTTCCAAACCATTGCATCGCCAGTGCCTAGCAGAGAGCTGGACAGACTCAGCCCTCAGCTGTGTCCATGTGAATGAATTACATACCTTAGGCCGTGCTCTGGGCCAGGCCCTATGCTGGATGCTGAAGATACGGGGACCAGATATAGATGCTAGTGGGGGAGACAGACAAAGATGCAGTGACAATGCAGGATGGGAAGTTCACAGATGAGGAAACACAAGGGGCCATGGGAGGCACTGGGGAGAGGCCCTGGGCCCAACTGGAGGACCAGCAGGGCAAGGAGGAGTTCACCAGCTGGAGAGTGGTGGTGGAGAGGATTCTGAAACTGGGCTGAACTAAAAAATGAATGGTGGAGGGTCTGTCTCCTCCTCCAGACCTCTAGCTCCTTGAGGGCAGGGCCAGTGTCCTGCACTCCTCTCTCCCCAATGGTGCTTAGAGGAGTAAGGAGTCCCTGCTCTGCATTCAAAGAGTGTTTTCAGTTGATTGATTTTCCTTCCCTCCTTGGAATATGGCTGGTCTGACACGCTCCTCACTGCATCACTTGTGCCCTCTTCTCTCAGCCCTGGTCCAGAAAAGCTTCATCTTTTCCCACCTGGGCTACACTCTCCCCCTCCCGCCCCTTCCGTGGTCCCATGTCCCTCACCTTCCCTGCTCAGCCCACTCACCTGGCTCTGACCGTCTCGATGCGTGGGTGCCAGCGTGTACCCTCTTCACATGAGATTTGTTGATTTCATAACCATAAATAGATAAAATGTTCTGAATACTTCCCTGTGCAAGTAGAATTGGGGGAGTGATAACATAATGAAAAGACCTCAGGAGAAAGAAAACAGCCTGCTAGGATGCAGCTGAAGACAAGACAGCCATTGCACAAGTCAGATCTACATGAGGATTATATTTTCACTGCCCAGACTGGTGAAACCCAGACCCAGGACTGGGGAGGAGATGGGAATATGTTAGAAAGTTGTTACATGTTCCAAACTCATAAATTCAAAAGAACAATGTAGTAAAAAATAGAAAGAAGTGGAAATGAGCAAACCTGGGTTCTAATTCTGGATTTATCTCATTCTAGCTGTGTGACTCTGGGCAAGTTTCTAAACCTCTCTGAGAAGGTGTATAGAGATTCTTCCCCTGGGTTAGGTTGGAGGCTCTAGGGCACATGAGACCCCTCAATACCATCATTTCACTCCCACCAGGACATTTTATCTTCCTGAAAAAACCTTAAGCACCAACTATGAGACATCTCCCTCCCCAAAATGCAGCCCTGAGGCAGGGGTTGGGATAGGGATGGAATGGGGTACCCCGATTCTTCATTGCCAATTCAAACTCATGTTGCCATGGGAACAGGATGTGGAGCATCACTCCTGCATGGGGGGGGGGGCGCTACATCTGCACAGTTATAAAGAGGCTAAAAGCTAGTAAGGAGCCTAGCCCATAGGGCTTACCAATCTCTGCCCTTAAGGAATGCAGAGACACTACTGTTCTGTGGCATTTAGAAGAGTAAAGGGAGATGAAAGGACAGCTTGGTATGTCCCGGGCCCAGAGAGCTCCTGGATGAGAAGGGAGAGACTGACAGAGATATTCCTAGTATGAACTCATCCTATACTCTAAAAGATGAAAAACTTTTTCTTTAAAGAGCCAGTTAGTAAATATTTCAGCCTTTCCAGGCCTTACGGTTTCTGCTGCGTCTGCTCAACTCTGCCATTGTAGGGTGAACACAGCCATAGACAATATGTTAACAAATGGATGTGGCTGTGCGCCAATAAAACTTTATTTACAAAACACTCAGTGGGCCAGATTTGGCAAGCAGGCCAGAGTTTGCAGACCCTTGCTTTACCCCACGGTGCAAGAGAAGGAGGTCGGGGGCAGGTGCTAGGCTTAAAATCAAGCATGGCCAATGACTTGCTGTGACTTTGAGTAGGTTATTGTCTGTCTCTGAACCTCAATTTCACCATCTATCAAATTAGCATAATAGTATCAGTCAGATTTGTCATGAGAATAGGTTTAACAGATCAGAGCAAATCTGAAGTCTTCATTCCTCTGTTCCATCACTTCAAGCAGAGCTATCCCCCATCCCCAGGCCATGCCCTTGTCAGCTGAGGGTGGCGGCAGCCTGCTGGAAGGGGGAGGTATTTCTCTCTAGAGTCAGATTCTTGGTCTGGCTTTCCAAACTCCAGCCCCAAGTGACGCTGTTTCTGTAGCAAGCCAAGCCCAGGAGTAAACAAGGAATGCCTTCCTCTCCACCATCCAGTCATTTGGCAGGAGGCTATAGTTCACTTGAGAAAGTGGTGTGGTTGCAGTGGCTGGTGGCCAGGCTTCAGAGGAGGCCTTTGAAACTCAGGCTGGGGCTAGTGTTAGGAAAGGTGAGCTTCAATGCTCCCCTAGATCACCTACCTGTGGCCCCAGCTTCCCTGAGGTGCAAGTCAAGTAGCCACACCTGTGATCTGGTGGTGACTCATAGCACTACCATTGCATTAATGGATCTTTCTTGAGCCATTTGTCCACCTGTCTGGTCTGACCACCACTGAGAGCTTGCATCCTTTGGCATCTCATCATCTCCTCTGAAGACCCATCAAGTGACATGCATTCTCTCTCTCTCCTTTTCCTCCCTCTTTCTCCTTCTCATAGACACATTTGTCCAGCCCAAGGCAGGATACACTTTGACAGTCCTCTGTCAAGATCTTTGCCCCAAGTCTCCGGAAAACAGCCCTAACCGGGAGTCTCCATGCTGTTCTAAAGAAACAGACTCCCCATTCACACTCCAGCTCCCTCCCAGGAAGTTATCCTCTCCGAAATCTCTGGAAAAGATACACCTCTTTTTCTCTGATAGAGGTTGATGGGTGATGTCCCTCCGGGTCCCTAATAAAGCTATGCAGACAGGGGCAAGAGATCTTACGGCCTGTTCTTGCTATAAAAAGCCCTTTTTCGGAAAAAATAATAAAGAAAGAAATCAGCCAATCCCTCCTCGATGCCATCACCTCTTCTTGGTGATTTTTCGGGGAAGGAGTGGGCGGGTTGCCATGGCAACAGATGCGAGCTCGTCTCAGTAAAGAAGGGACCTTGATATTTTTTTCTCTCTCTCATTCTCTCTCTCAGTTGTGTGTGTATATATGTGTGTGTGCACTGCGCATGCCTGTGCCCACACCAGGAATTTTTTTTTTAGAACTAAAGAAAGCCCTTCTCTTCCCTCAACTCCCCAAATATGGAGCTATGAGAAACCACTTACTCCTGCAGGCCAGGGAAGATTCAGGATGGTTCAAGAGAAAACAGAGAGGTCATACGGGGCTCCCGTCCTCCATCTTTTTACTAGAGATTGCATGCAACAGAGGCCTTAACAAATGGTTGGGGGCAAAGGGCTGGAAAGAAGGGAAGATGCTGGGTGGAGAGAGGTGAATATTGGATGGGTGGTGCAAGAACCCAACAAGTGACATCAGAGAGGGCAACAGAAGGTGCATTGAGGCTGGGGATGCATGTAAATCCACGTACACTGTCATATGCTGAGAGAGAAAGGCACAGAGCAGGCTCAGATGTGGACATGAACACACATGGACAGGGAGGCACCCAGAAAGCTGCAAACATATAAATACAGACAGGCATGAACATAGAACTACACACAATGCAGAAAGCATAGACATTTTTTGTAAAGACAGGTATAGATGCAGGCATAGGTGAATGCATAGATATACTGGGATACAGACAAACAGCTACAAAGACACACGTAGCTAGACACACAGAAACATACAAGTACAGTCATCGTCAAATGGACAGACACACACACAGGCACATCCTCAGTCTGGCTCCCTTCCTTCAGTTGCCTAAGCATACTCAAACAGCAGTGCATAGCTGGAAATACTGCAGGCTCATTCAGTGGATTTGACTGGGTGGCTCCTCCTCCCCCTATTCCTTCTACATACTCACCCCAAAGCCCCCCTCTCTAGTCACTCCCTTGTCCACTTTCCTGTAGTCGATGGGCTCTGATACCTCCCCCATCTCAGGCTTCCAATTCTTAGCCTGTTCTGCTGCTGCTTGCTGCTTAGGGGGGGAGAGTGGGGTGACTCAGCCAGGCCAGGATGACTCATACTGCCAGTATTTTTAGCAGCGGCCTGGAGCTCTCTAGCGTGCCAGCCGCCCCCCTCCTCCTGCTTGCTATTTTGGAACCATCACTGGTGATATAAATAGTTCCTCTCCCACGGCCTGAAGCTGTTGCCAAGCTATTTTCGGTTCTGCACAGTTAAAAATAGCTTCACGGAGGTGGGAGGCAAGAGGAGTGGGAGTTGGCCTAGGGAGAGGAGACATTGGGGCATACAGAGCTTCTCAACTTGAATGAAAGTGGGCGAACTGGGATGAGCTCTTCTCTACCCCCTCCCTTGTCCCTTTCTAGACCTTTCTTCCCTTCCAGAGTGCCTTCCCTTCAGTCCATTCTCCTGGAAAAATCCAAGGGCTCTTCCCCCGGCTTCCTTCACTCCTAGAGCTCAGAAATCTTGGCCCCCTGAAACCTCTGCCCATATTAATACTCAGAAAAGAAGGGAAGAATCAACTGAGGCCTCACTCTGAGGTCTGTGTGGACTCAACCTCTGCTTTGATGTCCCAGGCAGACCATGGCCAACACAACTTTCCTGGAGATTATTTCAGAACCATGGACAGCAGTCAGCGACACATTCTTTCACTGTGGATCTGCTCGGCTTGCTGGAGTTCAGCTGGACCCAACCCATAGACACATCTTCTCATGGAGAAGGACGCTAATAATGTCTCCCAGCCAGGGCTAAAGGACCAGTGGGTGAATAAAAAAAGAACACTGTCCTGGATTTTCATACAACAAGGGGGTGCAAAGATCAAGGGCTTGTCCAAATAGAAGCTGGAAGGAGGGTGGGTGGGTACATCAGGGATCAGATAGAGATGAAAGTGGAACAGGGACGTGCTTCCTGGAGAAACAATTTTTCTGTCATCCAGGTAAATATGGTTAGAGATAATGGCACACGCATGCACACACACACACACCCGTTCCCTCCATCTCCCTCATTCCTCATTAATACAGGATGGTTGATGGGGATGACCCCAATCAAAATAACCCAAAATGGCACAAGAGACCAGGATCGAGCTGCCAGGCCCCCTCTTTTTGCTTCTTGGTGTCAAATTTTATCTCCATCCTTCCTATGTGACTTTCTACAATCAGGTCAATCCTTCTCCCCCAATTTTTTAAGTGGCCACATTTCCAACCCCTCTAGTGATTTCACACAGACCCCTACTCCACCAAATGAGATTTCACATAAAATGTCCCCTAGCCCATTTCCTTCTCCTTTTATGGGATCCTGGGGGAAAGAAAGGCACGTCTCAGCCCCTGTAGACGGCAATCATTTGTGCTGAAAAGAAAAAAAAAAAAGAGAGAGAGAGAGAGCCAGGGCAAAGGCGACATGATGTGGAGACAAAACTGACAAATAAAGGAAGAGAGATTTGAGAGAGCAGAAGGGGAATGTTTGGGGGGCGGGGGGTAGAAGGAGCACAAAGCTGAGACAGACCATCAAGCAGGCAATAAGATAAAGAAACTAGTTGGGTGTGTGTGTGTGCATGAAGAGTTGAATGTGGAGAGACAGGGAGAGGAGTCCTAGCCCAGAGATGGGAAGGGGTTTAGAGGGGTTGCTGGAGGACAGCTTGATGGAGTTAAGGCGTCCCTGCCAGGTGCAGGGATCTCGGAAGGTCCAGCATGGCCCCCTCGCTTCTCTGCCGCTTCCTCATTTTCCCTGCTGGAGGCGGGGGGAGCCCTCCGGAGTGTTGCGGAGGCAGCCCGGCCCCGCCCGCTGCCACCGCGGCTGCCGCCGGAGGATTCCTGTCCTAATATGGAGCTGGGATTCCCCAGGCCCCGCCCCCGCCCCCGGCCCGCGGGGAGACCGAGGCTTGCAGTGGGGCGGCGCGGGGGAAGAGGGGGGAACCGCTCGCTTTAGGGACCGGCAACTAGGGTGGGGGAGGGATACCGAGGTGCAGACCCAGATCCTCACCATGCCCTAGGACCCTGCCTCACTTTCTCCGGTCAGTGGCTGAGGTTAATTAGCTGACAGGGAAACAAAGAGTCACTGCAGGCTACAGCGTAGGTGTTGGTGTTCCTATTCCTGCCTGTGGGAAAATAGAACCAAGGCCAAATTCAGCTGGTCCCTCTCCCTCAGGACCTCCTTTCTGCCCCATCCTAGGGACTTGGACCCCCAGCTAACTCCCCCCGCTAAATCGCCAGGGCCCAGGTTTGGAAAGGGGGGAAGAGATTTGTTCTTTGAAAGTGACTAAGGGAATCCCAGACTGAGTAATCCCTAGGGAGAAACCCCAGCTGTGACCTATCCCACGGGGGCCAAGGAAAGTCATTCTTCTCTTCCCCACCATGTGAACGGTGACCTTTGTCTGGCAAATAGCGAAGAGTAATTTGTGGAGGACCCTGCCCCTCCCCATTCCCTTATCTCCTTAGAAAAATGGATGTTGGAACCAGTCCCTCCCTGCCATCTACAGACTCTTCCACCAGGGACTTCAGACCGCCTCAACCCTTGCCCTGTCGCTTCCCTCGGCTGAACACATTCGGACGCCTAGGTCCCTGAACCCCCTTTCAGGCCTTCCTAACGCGGCGCCTGCCTCTCGCTCAGCTGCTGCCAGCGGAGGGCCCCTCCGCAGCCTCCTTGCTCCCCCCTCCCTCCGGCCCCCCTCCCGCTCTCGTTCTACGTCATGGGATGACGTCGGAAACCAGGGAGGGAGGAGGAGCACCCCCCCTCCCCAGCCAGTGGCTCCCGTTGCAGCTTGCTTAGCCCAGCCTCCCGCTTTCCCGCCCCCCCCTTTCTCCAAAGCGAGCCCCCCACGCCTGGCAGGAGCTATATAAGGCGGAACGAGGCAGGCGAGGGGGGCAGCGCAGCCGAGCGGAGCCCAGGAGAGGAGAGAGATTGAGAGAGAGCCTGAGCAAGAGACGGGGAAGCAAGGAGGAGGAAGCCACCGGTGCGTCGGGACAGGAACGCAGGTGTTCGGAGCGCCCGAGCTGGAGCTCCGAAGCCGCTAGTCATGTACCGCTCCACCAAGGGCGCCTCCAAGGCGCGCCGCGACCAGATCAACGCTGAGATCCGGAACCTCAAGGAGCTGCTGCCGCTGGCCGAAGCGGACAAGGTCCGGCTGTCCTACCTGCACATTATGAGTCTTGCCTGCATCTACACTCGCAAGGGCGTCTTCTTCGCTGGAGGTGAGCAAACTGGGGCTGCTGGAGACCCGAGCTGGCCGGCACTGGGGATAGTGGAGCTGAGGGGACCCACTGGGACTACTGCATGTCTAGAGCAGCGTGTTGGCGAGCTGGGGAGAGAAGGGACTTGGGGAACTCAGGATTTAGTACTTTTCCTCTTGAGCTCCGGATGAAGGTTAGAGAGCCTGGATAGCGTCCCTGGTGCCAGACTTCACTGGAGGAGGAGAGCCAGGACAGAATGGCCCCATATCCACCAGCGCAGAGGCGCTCCGGGAGCCCAGGGAGGGAAGCCCGGGAAGTTGCAGGGATGGAGCCGCCGAAGCCCGGGGAAGCGTAGCCGCTGTTCACGGTGGTGAAGGAAAGGGCGCATTTGCAGCCTTTGAGGCGCTGTCCGCGGTGCTGACAGCACCACCGACTGCGCAGCGCTGCCCGCGGTGCTGAACGCCCGATAGACTTTGGAACGCTGTCCGTGGTCCTGAAATTCAGGGCCGCAGAACTCCCTTGACCCCACTTAGAAGTCGAAGGGCTCAAGGGCTGGGGAAATTCAGCAACAGGTTCCCCGGGCAAGAGCTGCGGGCACCGGGTCAACAGGTGTCTGAGGCAGGTTCATGAGAAATTCCTCTGGATTTTCTGAAACTCAGTCCATGCTTTCCTCACTTCTACTTTGCCTCCCAGTCTTACTCCTGACTTATCATATCTTCTCACCCTGCAGGCACTCCTCTGGCGGGCCCTACAGGGCTTCTCTCAGCTCAAGAGCTTGAAGACATAGTGGCAGCACTACCTGGCTTTCTGCTTGTGTTCACAGCTGAGGGGAAGCTGCTATATCTGTCTGAGAGTGTGAGCGAGCATCTGGGCCACTCCATGGTGAGTGCTGAGGGTCTTCTCAGCTTGGGCTGGGGCACAGATGGGACATGATGAACTCTACACTTCTTAGAATTCCTGGGGAGGGAGGGGTTACACTCTGCAAGGTGCTATGTGCCAAGGGTTGCCTCTTGCTGTCTTCGCTAATGGTCATCTCTTCCTTATCTTTCTCCAGGTGGACCTCGTTGCCCAGGGTGACAGTATCTATGACATCATTGACCCAGCTGACCACCTAACTGTGCGCCAGCAACTCACTCTTCCCTCTGCCCTGGACAGCGGTAAGAACTCCCTTCCTCAGTCTAATCTCACTCCTGCTCCACTGCTCCTCCCCATTTGTCATTTCTCTCAGCCATCCAGCCTCTTACCAGTTTTTCTCTTCATTCACCTAGATCGCCTCTTCCGCTGTCGCTTCAACACTTCCAAGTCCCTCAGGCGCCAGAGCGCAGGCAACAAACTGGTGCTTATTCGAGGCCGATTCCACGCTCACCCACCTGGGGCCTACTGGGCAGGAAACCCTGTGTTCACAGCTTTCTGTGCCCCACTGGAGCCAAGACCACGCCCTGGCCCTGGCCCTGGCCTTGGCCCTGCCTCACTTTTCCTGGCCATGTTTCAGAGCCGTCATGCTAAAGACTTGGCCCTACTGGACATCTCTGAGAGGTAAGCCCAGAGTGTTCAGACCTCAGGAGGAAAGCAGGCCAGAGATGAGGGACCCTAGATTCTGGAGTCAGGGGAAGGGAGGATGGATTCAAAGGGGGCAGAGGACCTGGGAGGGAGTGAGATGCCTGGGTATCAAGCAAGGAAAACAGAAAGCTGACCTCACCCTTTCCACCTTCCCAGTGTCCTAATCTACCTGGGCTTTGAGCGCAGTGAACTGCTCTGTAAATCATGGTATGGACTGCTGCACCCTGAGGACCTGGGCCACGCTTCTGCTCAACACTACCGCCTGTGTGAGTGTCCAGAGAAGCTGGGGACAAGACAGGGAACTGGGAAAGGGCATGGGAGACCCAACCAAGAAGGTCTATGGCAAAGGCTGATGCTGGGGAGCTACCAGAGGCCAACAGTTTTGGATGCTATAGGGTGAACTTTAGGGTGAGGAGTCAAGGAGAGAATAGAATCAGAACTTGGGGACTGCAACTGGTGAGGTCAAGGTGGGGAACTGTGTGGCAGGTTAGGGTAGTCAGAAAAGAGGATGTCATTGATACCCTAATTCAGTGGAGAGGTCAGTAAAGGGGGAGTTTAGGTGGTGTTGACCGATGGGCATACTAACTCTGCATCTCTTCTTTCCATTCAGTGGCTGAGAGTGGAGATATTCAGGCAGAGATGGTGGTGAGACTGCAGGCCAAGCCTGGAGGCTGGGCATGGATTTATTGCCTGTTATACTCAGAAGGTCCAGAGAGCCCCATTACTGCCAATAACTACCCAATCAGGTGAGCTGCAAGGCAGGGGCCTGGGGGGCAGCTGAGCTGGACATGGAAGAGACACAAATCAGGGAACTGCTCTGAGAATGGACACCAAACCCTTACCGGCTGCCTCTTCTCTCCTCTCCAGTGACACGGAAGCCTGGAGCCTCCGCCAGCAGCTGAACTCTGAAGACACCCAGGCAGCATATATCCTCGGCACCCCAGCCGTGCTGCCCTCATTCCCTGAGAACATCCTCTCCCAGGAGCAGTGCTCCAGCTCTAACCCACTCTTCAACCCTGCCCTGGGGGCTCCCAGAAGCACCAGTTTCCCCAGTGCTCCTGAGCTGGGTGCTGTCTCAACATCAGAAGAGCTTCCTCGACCCCCCAAAGAGCTGGGCTTCAGTTACATGACGTTCTCATCTGGCCCTGAGCCTTCTCTTCAAGCAGACCTGAGCAAGGATCTTGTGTGCACCCCACCCTACACGCCCCACCAGCCGGGAGGCTGTGCCTTCCTCTTCAGCCTCCATGAGCCCTTCCAGACCCACTTGCCCACTCCATCCAGCTCTCTCCAAGAACAGATGACTCCAAGCACCGCAACCTTCTCTGATCAATTGACACCCAGCAGTGCAACCTTCCCAGATCCACTGACTAGTCCACTACAAGGCCAGCTGACTGAAACTTCAACCAGAAGCTATGAAGATCAGTTGAATCCCTGCACCTCCACCTTCCCAGATCAGCTGCTTCCCAGCACTGCCACCTTCCCAGAGCCTCTGGGCAGCCCTGCCCAGGAGCAGCTGACTCCTCCTAGCACGGCATTCCAAGCACATCTGAACAGCCCCAGCCAAACTTTCCCAGAGCAACTGAGCCCCAGTCACACCAAGACTTACTTCGCCCAGGAGGGATGCAGTTTTCTCTATGAGAAGTTGCCCCCAAGTCCTAGCAGCCCTGGTAATGGGGACTGCACACTCCTGGCCCTAGCCCAGCTCCGGGGCCCCCTCTCTGTGGACGTCCCCCTGATGCCCGAAGGCCTACTTACACCTGAGGCCTCTCCAGTCAAGCAGAGTTTCTTTCACTACTCTGAGAAGGAGCAGAATGAGATAGATCGTCTCATCCAGCAGATCAGCCAGTTGGCTCAGGGCATGGACAGGCCCTTCTCAGCTGAGGCCAGCACGGGTGGGCTGGAGCCGCTTGGGGGGCTGGAGCCCCTGGACTCCAACCTGTCCCTGTCGGGGGCTGGTCCCCCTGTGCTCAGCCTGGACCTGAAACCCTGGAAATGCCAGGAGCTGGATTTCCTGGCTGACCCTGATACTATATTCCTGGAAGAGACGCCCGTGGAAGACATCTTCATGGATCTCTCTACTCCAGACCCCAGTGGGGAATGGAGTTCAGGGGATCCTGAGGCAGCGGTCCCAGGAGGGGCCCCATCGCCTTGCAACAACCTGTCCCCAGAAGACCATAGCTTCCTGGAGGACCTGGCCACATATGAAACCGCCTTTGAGACAGGTGTCTCAGCATTCCCCTACGATGGGTTTCCTGATGAGTTGTATCAACTCCAGAGCCAAGTTCAAGACAGCTTCCATGATGGTGAGTCCAGCCAAAATGTCTAAGAACTCAAGTCCCTGGCCTGCCAATAAGATGTTGGGTGGAATTAGATGAGTAAATTCCCCTTCTGGACCTCAATTTTATTAATGGGATGAAATCACCTGCTGCCGGGGGTAGAGTGGGGATAAGAACTAATGAAAGTCTTAATATGCAAATTCTGGACAAGTAGGTCTGGAGGGCAAGGGTGTGGGCTGTGGGATAAAGTGCCAGAGAATCCTCAGGTCATAGTTTGTGCTTCTTAACTCTGTGAGGGACCTAGATCAGTGATCACCACCTCATTTTACAGATGAAGACAATCAAGGTCCCAGAATTAAAGAAATTTGCCCAAAGTCACACAAAAAATTGATGGAAGAGGGATCTATCTCTTAGATAGAGCTCTATCTCAGTATTATTGTCCCCTAAAGGGAAGACAGAGCAAGAGTTTAATAGGAGTCCAGGAAAGAAAGAGAGTAGGACGCAGCCCCTGGCCCCAACAGAGGCTTTCTGCTTATGGGTCCATCATTTCCAAAACTACAGCCATAGTTTCACTCCATCCGTCCAAATTGCTCCCTTATCTGCTGAGCCTCTGTGATTATTCAGTCATTGGGCCAACATGTATGAGGCCCATACTAGGTGCCAACAGTGCACCACAGCCTCAGCTCGGGGACCCTCTTTCCTAATAGGCCTTACTGACTGTCCCCCCTTCCTCTCTCTCTCTCTCTCTGCAGATGGAAGTGGAGGGGAACCAACGTTTTGAATAAGTCTGTGACTTAACGTCGTCAAGTATGGCATATTGTCATCAAGACGTGGAGCCGCTCTCCACCCCCCCGGGACTGTTGGGGGGATTCTGGGGGCCAGAGGGGGATATATCTGATTCCCCAGGCCCTGTAGGAATTGGGGGGGGGGGGAGGTGGGAGGGCAAGGGAGGGGAACTTCTTTTTAAAATTTAGAGACTTCGAGCGATCCCAGTTTCCATTTCAATCTGTATTCACTCGTAGTGAGTTTCCTTGAATGGGATTTCAAGCGGAGAATGGGGGAGTCTCACTTCCCCCTCCCCGCGCTGCCCCATGGGCCTGGGCCAGTTCTCCACCCCTGGGGGCCAAGCCACCCCTGGGCCTTGGTGGGGGAAAGGCAGCGCCCACCTGGGCCAGCCTGTGCCCTGAGGGGCTCTTGACACCCACGTAGAATTCTCTACACACCAGTAACGGGATTTCAATTCCGATGGACTCTGCCACCCTGGCAGCCCTTCTTGTGACTTTTGCGCCCCGCGCCTGGAGTGGGGGGCGCGAAGAGACGCTACGTTCCTTTCCGATGGAGGAAGGCAGACCTGCCGCCGTCACACGTGTGCTTGCACGAGTGCGTGTACCTGGTGCGGGACTCACCCGGCCACCAGACTGCCTGGGCCTGCCCAGGCGGCCACCTCGTGGTGCTGTGGTGACTTTGTAGCCAACTTTATAATAAAGTCCAGTTTGCCTTTTTGGTACCCCTGGTGTCATGCACTACCGTGAAAAGGGAAGGGTGGGGACGAGAAGGGGGGGAGGCCCAGACAGGAGGTAAAGTCTGGACCTGCTGACAGCCCTGGCATTTCTTCATTCACTCATGCACTCATTCACGTGTTCACTCAACATCTGGGAGTACAGTGTGCAGCCCACGCTGTGCTAGAAGACAGAGAGTGTGGAGCTGAAACAGATACTACATCTCGCCTTCAAGAGGCTTTGGTGTCCCATACTGGAGGGTATCGGAGTCGGCTCCCTGCTCCAAGCTTGCGGTGCTCACAATGTGGGAGGGAGAAGAAGGGGCTGGGAGTGAGCTGGGGATTCTGCTTGGCATTTTCCTGGACAGGGGTTTGAAGTTTCAGGACATGAGTTTCTCTCTTCAGCCTGGTTCTGCAGGAAAGCAGCTTCCCTTTGGGGTCTTGGATCTTCTCATTGGAAATGATAACCACCCCTGTTATCCTTGCATGGGGCTTTCAGATGACAAACAGTTTCGTATCCTTTATTCACTGCAGTAAAGCCTCTGGACAGTCATATTAGTACCATTTCACTGATGAAGAAACAGGATCACAGGTAAAGAGCGATTTGCCCCACAGTTGGTGAGAGGCACAGGTGGGCAACATGCCCACATCATCTCCATCCAAGCCCTGGGCTGTCTCCTCTGCCCCCAAAGCCAGCAGACCACCATCTCAAATGGTCTCATCTCAGATTACCTGAGAGGGGTAGATTTGGGCTGGAGGAGGGGCCACTTCCCCTCCAGGTCCAAATTGCTAGAGCAGACTCCCAACTTCTGAGCAGAATATAACCTAGTTGGTCCAGACAAAAAGTTCCAAAAATACTGTTTTCCTCCAAGCTTTGGACCCAACAGCTGCAGGGTATGGTTGGGGAAATATTGAAAATTAGGAGACAGAAAGACCTGGATTCAAATGCCACCTCCATCAACTGTTTGCTGAGTGGTCCCTGAGCCTCAGTTTCCTCACAGGTAAAATGAAGTTGAAAAAAAAATGACACTTACCTCCAAAAGATGCTGCTAGGACTTGACAGGGTCTCTTTATAAGCTGAGGAGAACAGAGCAGACTTAAGTTATTATGGTGAATTAGAAGGCAATGGCGATTGCAGAGGCTTAGAGGAAGTTTCTTTCTCAAGGAGAGGAAAGAAACACCAAGCCAGATCTTTCCCACAATGAAATATGGAGGCTGGGTTCCAGGAGCTGAGAGCACAATGCCGAGGACTCCCCTAAAGCTCCTCACATTCCAAACCCTCTAGCTCTGGGGCCATGCCCTTCAGAAGGTCCCACGGGAAGGAAGACATTCCAGGGAACTGTCACCCCTTTTCCACCTTGGACGGATCCTTGGGTGAAACAGAAAGGTGAAGTCTTGTGCTCCACCTTCCTGGGCATCCACTCTCCAACCTGGACAAAAGAACTGGATTGTAAGCCCCACGAGGACCCTGTCTTAGCTCCACTCCCTCACTGGCACCGAGCACAGGGTCAGGCACATAGCAGGCACACTAGAAATATTTTGTTGAGAGGACCATTTCTAAAGATCAGCCCAAGGATTTGAGCAGAAAGTCACCAATTTCTAGCGCAAAAATTTGTTCCTGAGTTCCCCAGAGAGCAAAGGGTTGTAACTCTCAGCTTTGACTCTTAAGTGACCAAAAGCTCAAGACAGATATTAGAGTCCCATCCAAAAACATCACTGGTGGTCATCAAAAACAGGGGAACTCTGGGAAGCTGTAACAGCCAGGAGGAGCCCCAGGAAACATGATAATGAAATACGGTATTCTAGATAGGATCCTGGAACAGAATAAGGACGTAGATTAAAAACTAAGGAAATCTGAACAAAGTATGGGTTTTAGTTAATACTAGTGTATCAACATTGGCTGATTAACTGTGACAAATGTACCATATAAGTATAAGATGCAAATAATAGAGGAAATAATAGGTACGGAGTATATGGGAACTCTCTGTACTATTTTCATAAAGTTTCTGTAAATCTAAATCTATTCTGAAATAGAAAGTTCCTGTAAAAAGCAAAACTAAATAAATTAAAATTAAAAAAATAAAAAACATGCAGGGCTAGCCTGGTGGCGTAGTGGTTAAAGTGGCACGCTCCACTTCGGCGGCCTGGGTTTGCAGGTTTGGATCCCGGGCGAGGACATACACCACTCGTCAAGCCATGTTGTGGTGGTGACCCGCAAACAAAATAGAGGAAGACTGGGATGGATGTTAGCTCAGGCCACTCTTCCTAGAGTAAAAAAAGGAAGATTGGCAACAGGTGTTAGCTCAGGGTCAATCTTCCTCACCAAAAATTAAAATAAAAAATATGTGAGAAAAAATAAACACCTCACTTGTGTTTGGTGGTGGTGGTAGGTGATAGCAGAGCGTGTGCGTTTTGATGAGAAGAGACCCTGACAGTCAGAACCAGAGATGCCGGCAGCCAAGTCCAGCAGAGAGAAAAAATGAGAAGGGCCAATGGCTCCACCTGCTGGACAGAGAAGTATTTGCTTCTGTTCCTCTCGGGCAAGGTCCCTGTAGCTCAGAGGGGGCTTAGAACAGATGGTTAAACTGAGATTGGCGGAAGGGAAGGACTTGCCCAATGGCACTGCCAGAGTCGCTGCAAAGCCAGGTCTGACTCACAGCCAGTTCCCTGTCCACCAATACCAGACTCTGCCCTTGGAGCAGAATGTAGGAGAAAGGGCTCAAGTTTTGGGGTCATAAAGACTGAGCTCAAGTGCTGGCCCCGCAGCCTCATTGTTCATGTGATGAATATTCACAATATCTACCGTGTCAGAAACCGTTCTGGGTGCTGGGGCTGCAGCAGTGAACAAGACAGACAAGGTCCCTGGGCACACAGAGCTCACATTGTAGTTGTGGGGAGACATAACAAAGAGGAAACAAACAGTCAAAAAGGAGCATACAGTGGGGCTGGCCCCGTGGCCGAGTGGTTAAGTTCGCGCGCTCTGCTGCAGGCGGCCCAGTGTTTCATTGGTTCGGATCCTGGGCGCGGACATGGCACTGCTCATCGAACCGCACTGGGGCAGCGTCCCACATGTCACAACTGGGGGGACCCACAACGGAGAGTATACAGCTATGTACTGGGGGGCTTTGGGGAGAAAAAGGAAAAAAATAAAATCTTTAAAAAAAAAAAATAAGGAGCATACAGTGTGTACAATAAGGAAAAGAGCCAGGCGCTGTGATAGAGAACCACAGGTCTGCTTTAGAGTGGGAAGAGAGAAAGTCCTTTCTAAGGAGGTGACATTGCGCTCAGACCTAAAAGATGAGAGACAGGAATAAGAATGTTCTGGGCCAAAGGAAGGCGAGAGTGGACCTATTTAGATGGGGGGAGGATTTAACCTGTTTAAGGAATAGCGAGAAAATCAGTATGGCTGGATCAAGGCCAGCAAGAAGAAGAGTGGTTGGAGAGAAGGAAAAAGATTATTTTAGGGCCTTTTGACCATGATAAGAAACTTAGATTTTATTTCATGTGTAATAGGAATCCATTGGGGAGATTTAAGCAGGGGAATGACATGCTGGGATTTGCGTGTCTAAGCCAGCCCTCTGACACTTGTGTGGAGAATGGATCAGAGGAGGCAGGAGTGGAAGCAGAGAGACCAGTCAGGCTTCTGCAGAGATCCAGGCAAAATGGGGTGAGAGTTTTCACCAGACACACATGGAGGTAGGTGGCTGGGTCTGGAATATTATGGAGACAGAACTAGAATGATTTGTTAATGGGTTTAAAGTAGGGATGAGGAAAAGAGAGGAGTCTTGTGTCTCTGACTTTTGTCCTGGGTGAGGAGTTGTGGTTCATTTAGATTGAAATGAGATGGATATCAGGAATTTTGTAGTGTCCTCTGGTGCCTGGCAGGACAATTCAAAACCTCCCTGGATGAGGGCACATCCATCTTAGGCCTCAAGGAGCTTTTATAAATAATTTGTCACAGGCATTGAGCAGGACACAATCATAGACAACCAGACACACAAGGAAGCAAGACAATATGAGCAAGAATCAGCAACCACAGACTTGCCCAGACGTCATATATTGAAATAATCAGTCATTGATTTAAAACAACTATACTTTTCATGTTTAAAGAAAAAATTACAAAGTCAAGAACATTTGCAGGGAACATGAAACAATAAAGGTAATAAACCAGACTTGAAAAAGAACCAATAGAACTTCCAGAAGTGAAAAATGTGAAAAGTAAAATTTAAAACTCAATTGGAGAACAACTGGAAATGGAAAATTGGAAGAGCCAGCAAGTCTTAGAACCATGTCATGCATCGGGTTTTTTTGACCAAAGATGATAAAACAATGTGCTGAGTGGCCCATGTGTACACTGTCTGAAAACCAACTGCCTGTGATCTGGGTAATTTAATGTATTATAGGCTACTATAATCTATACTAGGCCAAGTTTTAGGGGAAGTACATAATCTAAAATATTATTTTCTATTTCAGTTATTTGAGCACCTTGAAGGAGAGAAAATCACTCTATTGATTCAATGAAAACACGTAATTAAAAATCAGTATTTGAAGACAAAATTGTTGACCTACACTGCATATGGAGTATAATTGTGTCATACGCAGTGGCAGATACTTATGTACGATGGTTTATTATACAATGTTTCATTGTGACAGCTATAAAAACATTAATAAGTTGTAAAATTCATGTTGCCAAAGACATCACAGAACTGTAGAAACAACGAGAACCAGATGAACTAAAATTCCAGAGAGGAAAGAGCCCTTCATGTGTGAGCTGATGATCATTAGTCATCTTCTTCCCTGGAGACGTTTCATTATTCTAGGTTCAGGCTGATTGGGTTTAGTCCACACAGAGGGAATCCACCGGGAGTGAGCTTTTGGGTGGTCATGAGGGGCTGATGCATGGCCTGTTTTCCCCGTGGGATATTTGCTAATTCTGAAATGATGGGGGAGACTGGGAGGCTGAGATAAAAGCTGAAAGGCGAAATAGAACCTCCCATAGTCTCATGGTGCTAAAGGGAAGGGACCCTTAAGAAGAAGAGAACCTGCGGCAAACTCCTGACCCGTCTCCCCATCAAGACATTTGCACATTTCAAACCCGTATGCCGAGGAATGCTAAACTCAAAATGTCTGAGGGGCAGAACTGAATTCCCCCAGTTTTTCAGAGCAAGAAAATAGGCCTTTCACATTGCAAAAGCAATTCAATGGAGGAAGGATAATCTTTTCAACAAATGGTACTGGGGTAGTAACTAGATATCCTTAGGGGGAAAAAAAAGAACCTCATGTCTTATACAAAAATTAACTCAAGGGGCCGGCCCAGTGGCGCAGCAGTTAAGTGCGCACGTTCCACTTTGGTGGCCCAGGGTTCGCTGGTCCGGATCCCGGGTGCAGACATGGCACTGCTTGGCAGGCCATGCTGTGGTAGGTATCCCATACCATATATAAAGCAGAGGAAGATGGGCATAGATGTTAGCTCAGGGCCAGTCTTCCTCAGCAAAAAGAGGAGGATTGGCAGCAGATGTTAGCTCAGGGCTAATCTTCCTCAAAAAAAAAAAATTAACTCAAAATGGGTCACAGATTCAAATGTAAAATGTAATGTACTCTGGATATGGTTTAAGAGGACATGGCTATAGTAAATAAAAGTTTTGATGGTGTGGACAGAGAGCTAGAAAAAAACCCTATAAATATAAAACTTTTAGACGAAAAAATAGGAGAAAATCTTAGGTACCAAGGGCTTGGTAAAGAGTTCTTAAGCATGACACCAAAAGAAGGATCTATAAAAGAAAGATTGATAAATTGGACTTCATTGAAATTGAAAACTTTTGCTCTGTGAAAGACCTTCTTAAGAGGGTGAGTAGACAAGCTACATGGTGGGAGAAAATATTTGGAAACTACCTATCTGACAAAGGACTCCTATCTAAAACTCTCAAAAGACAGCAGTAAAAAACCCCAAACAATCCATTAGAAAATGGACAAAAGACATGAAGAAATATTTCACCAAAGAACACATATGCATAGCAAATAAGCACATGGTAAGGTGCTCAACAGCACTAGCCATTAGGGAAACTCAAATTAAGACCAGAATGAGATATGACCACCCACCTATTAGAACAATTAAATAAGCACAATAATAATGACAATTTCAAGGCTAGTGAGGATGCAGGGAAACTGGATCGCTCATAATTGCTGGTGAGAACATAAACTGGTGCAGTTACTCTGGAAAAGATTTCTGCAATCCCTTAAAAAACTAAACGTACACTTACCATACAACCCAGCAATTACACTCCTGGGCATCCATCCCAGAGGAATGAAAAGTCTTTCAAGAATCTTCCCACCAGCTTTATCTGTAACAGCCAAAAAGTGGAAACAACAAAATGTCCTTCAACAGATGAATGGTTAAACAGACTTGTGGTCCATCCACACTTGGGATGCTACAGCAATGGAAAGGAATGAACTCTTGACACAAGCAACTTGGATGGATCTCAAAGGCATTTTGCTGAGATAAAGACAATCTGAAAGGGACACATATTGCATGAGTCCATATGACATTCTAGAAATGAGAACAAAGACTTCCCTCTTATAGAGGTGGAGAGCAGATTAGTGGATGCCTGGGATTAGAGACAGTGGGGGCGAGGGGATGGGTATGACTATAAAGGAGAAAAAGCAATCAAATGGAGCTGTGGGGGTCTTTTATAACCTAATCTCAGAAATGACATAACATCACTTCTGCATAGTCTATTGATGACATAGACCGACCCTGGAACAACGTGGGAGGGTGTTCATTACTAGGAGGTGGGGATCTTTAGGACCATTTTGGAGGGTGGCTACCACACCAACTGACGCTCTTACAAGAACATCTGAAACATAAGGAGAGAGAAAAGTTGAGAGGATGTAAAAAAGATATATCATACTAAATCTAAACAAAAGAGAGATTGGTATAGGTATTTATAGTAACAAACACAAGAGACTTTAAGACTAAAGCGTTACAAGGCAAAGAGTGAGTGGGAGATGAAGAGGTATAGACAGTATGTTTAGACAATTCTTTTAGGTTTCACAGCAAAAGAAAACAGAGAAATGGAGCAGTGGCTAAAGGGAGATGAGCTGTCAAAGAAGCTGCTTTTTAAAAAATGATACTAGAGTATGCATGTGTGCTCAAGAAAATAACCCGGAAACAATAATAGCTGCCGTTTATCGAGGCCTCGCAATATGCCAGTCATTGTTCGAATACTTTCTATGCATTAATTCATTTAATCTTTACCACAACCCCCTCCCCTTTTTCTTACATCATATCCCTATGACTTATCCATTTTATAACTGGAAATTTGTACCTTTTGACCCCCTCCACCCATCTCACCCACCCCCCACCCCCACCTCTGGTAACCACCCATCTGTTCTCTGTATCTATGAGTTCAGGTTTTTGGTTTTTTGGGTTTTTTGCTTGTTTGTTTTTAGGCTCCACATATTAGTGAGATCATATGGTATTTGTCTTTCTTTGTCTGACTTATTTCACTTAGCATAATGCCCTCAAGTTCCAGCCATGTTGTCATGAATGGCAAGATTTCCTTTTTTTTATGGCTGAATATTCTATCGCAATATATACAGCACATTTTCTTTATCCATTCATTCATCAGTGGACACTTAGGTAGTTTCTATATCTTGGCTATTGTAAAAAATGCTGCACTGAACATGGGGGTGCATATATCTTTTTGACTTAGTGTTTTCATTTTCTGTGGATAAATATCCAGAAGTGAGACAGCTGGATCGTACAGCAGTTCTATTTTGAGGAACCTCCACACTGTTTTCCATGGTGGCTGCACCAATTTACATTCCCACCAACAGTGCATAAGGGTTTCCTTTTCTCCACATCCTCTCCAACATTTGTTATTTCTTGTCTTTTTGACAATAGCCATTCTAACAGATGTGAGGTGCTCTCTCATTGTGGATTGGATTTGCATTTCCCTGATCACTAGTGATGTTGAGCACCTGTTGGCCATGAGTGTGTCTTCTTTGGATAAACGTCCATTCTGATCCTCTGCCCATTTTTTAACTATTTTTTTTCTATTGAGTTGTAGGAGTTCTTTGTATATTTTGGCTATTAACCCCTTATTAGATACATGATTTGCAAGTATTTTCTCCCATTTGGTAGGTTGCCTTTTTTTTTTTTTTTTGATGCTTTCCATCACTATGCAGCAGCTTTTTAGTTTCTTGTAGTCCCATTTGTTTATTTTTGCTTTTGTTGCCTTTGATGTTGGTGTCAAATCCAAAAAATCATTGCCAAGACTGATGTCAAGGAGACCATGTTTTCTTCTAGTTGTTCTAGGAGTTTTATGGTTTCAGGTCTTACGTTCAAGTCTTTAATCCACCTTGAGTTAACTTTTGTGTCTGGTGTAAAATAGTTGCCCTGTTTTGCTCTTTTGCACGTGGTTGTTGTTTTCCCAACACCATTTATTAAAGAGACTGCCCTTTTCCCACTGTATATTCTTGGCTCCTTTGTTGTAAATTAATTGACTATATACGTGTGGGTTTATTTCTGGGCTATAACAACCTTTTGAGATAAGCACTATTTTCTCTATCTCATAGATGAGAAGTTTTAGCACAGAGTAGTTAAGTAACTTGCCCAAGACCACAAAGCTAGGGAGCATACAACTGAAGGGGGGTCTCTGGCCAACAACCGACAAGAAACTGAGGCCCTCTGACTACCCAGAAAGAACTAAATGTTGCCAACAACCGCTTGAGTTTGGAGGTGGATCCTTCCCCAGTCAGTGATCTGATGAGACCACGGTCCCCGCTGACACCTTGATTGAAGCTTTGGAGGCCCTGAAGCAGAGAACTAAAGGATCATCACAGGGTTGTGTGTATTTTTTTTTTTTAATGCAAACAACAAAGTACCCAACAGCTGAAGACTTGGTTAAACAAATCATGGTCCACCCATAAGACAGAATACAAAGTAGTCACTAAAAATTGTTGGAGGAAAAAAAAAGAGCAGCAAAGATATGCACCAAAATATTGGCAGGAGTCTCATCTGGTTGATGGGATTATGTGAGGTTTTAATTTTCTTGTGATTTTCTATGCTTTTCAAATCTTCTCAGTGTAAAGCGAAGTGCCTGGTACATAAAAGGTGCTCGGTAAATATGAATCCCATTCCCCCCAACCCCTCCTCTCCTCTCTGAGAGGACAAGGGTCCCTGATGTCCTGAATAACGGGAAAACAACAGGCCAGGGGCTTCCCAAGGACTTCTCCCGCCTTGGGCAGGTACCTACCCAGGTCTGTAGCCATGAGCCCTACCATAGTTCACATTCAGCTAATACTTGACCCAAGGCCAGGGCCAGCTTAATGGAGGGGCCCGAAGTAGCCCCAGGGTCCAGGGCACTCTGCGTACTAACCCTGCTTGGGGCTACTGAAGTCGCCTGACCTGACGTGGCCACAGGGGGTTGTTTCCGTTGAGGAGGCAAGTCCTCAAGAGATAAAAGATATTTCTGATGGAAGCAAAAGCAAGCTGCTGCTTCTGTACCCCCAAACCCCAGCATCCACGGCCCCTACCCAGCCTGCCTGTTCTCTCATCCCTGGAGAGAGGGAAAAAACACAGGATTTCAAATCGGAAGGCCAGGATCCTATTCCACCTCTGCCAATTCAGAACCTGAGCAAGTTGTTCTGCTTGGCTGAGCCTTGGATCACACATCTGAGAAGCGGCATGAAGGCTCCTACTTCCTGGGGCAGCTAATGTCTGTCCACGGTGGCTACTGTCAGTACTGGTGCCTCCCCCTGGTGTCCCAAAGCAGAAGTCGAGAATCGGTGACAAAGGATGTTTATTCAGGCTTGATCCCTTGATACAGCCATACGTGTAAAAATATATACTTTAAAGTCAGGGAAATAAGGACCAGACCAGTGTGACCTCCCTTCCTCCCCTTTGGCACAGTCTTCCCAACTGGCCCCCTTCCCAGCTACTCCCTTCAAAATCCTGGAGTGTGGGGCACAAGGGTCACTTCTTGGCAGCTTCTGCCTGGGCTGCCAAATCTGCCTCTTTCTGAGCAGCCAGGAAGATGGCTCGCTCCTTCTGGAAAGCTGCCAGCTCTTCGGAACTGAGGCTGCAGGTGCAGAAAAACAGACAGAAAGTGAATGGCTGGCCTGTGGTAGGGAGCTCACAGTGCCCATGTCACTGTCTCAGACCCTTTCTCCCTTTCTGGACTTCCCAGCCTCCATTCCTTTGCTCATCTGCTTCCTCTGCCAGGAATGCCAGCCCACCACCCCACCTTTTAGTCCCTTCTTAAAGCTCTACTCGTCCTTTGAGGCCTCAGCTGTATTGGGATATAGATTAACAGCCCTTCCTCTGTATTCCAAAACATTTGTACAAGGAAGTCACCGGGCTGTGCATGTGTGTCTCCCTCAGAGCAGGGATCAGATTTACTCCCCTCTGTACCCTCAGTTCTTTACCTGAGAAAAGTAAAGTCCATCCCTGTTCCATGCTTAACCCCACCCCTCTTGGGAAACCACCAACCATCAGCCTTGGCATGAGGTGTGACACCAGCAGCAAGAGGCCAGTAAAGGGCTGAGTGCTGCCCCTGCTGGTGTCTGGGCCAGATGCTCTCCCACCCAACACCTCATTTCAAGGAAACTGAGGTCATCCAAAGCCCCATGAAGGGGCCCTTGTTGGTCTTGGGGTCAAGTCTGAACTTGAGACCCGACTGGTCCCTGTTTACCTTGCCTCCCTCACACTGTTTCCCACTCTGCCTCTAGTCCTGTACACCCAGATCACCTGAACTTCCTTCCCTCACTCTTTCGCCTCCCATCCTTCACAGGGACTTTTCCACTCTTAGAACGCTTGCCCCAAGTCCTTGACCTCCTTTTCCAGGTCTCTGTTTAGATATCACCTCCCCTACAAGCCTTACTGACACACTGGGCAAAACCAGGAGCCGTATTCTCTGTCCTCAAGACACCTGTGGTCCCTTTTACCAACAGTGACCAGCCGGCAGTCTAATGCTCCATTTATGGATCTCCCTCCATGTCTGGACTGTGAGCTCGTTAGGAGCAGGGCCAAGTACGGCTACCTCCTTCCTAGCTGCATCCAATGTCTAATACATAATGGGTGCTTAATGAATACATTCCAAATGAATGAATGAGGCTCCCCACCCCCAAGAATCTAAGGTCCTTAGACTCAGAAGCTGGCTTTCCCACCAGAATGGGCCCTCTAGGCTTTGTGCTAGAGTCAAGAACTTTCCAGGCCCTCCCCTTACACCATGTCTCCCCAGGACACTCACTCCTTCACCACACGAATGCCCATGGAACGCGCAGAGCCAAGGATGGAGCGGACAACAGAGGACAGGGGCACGTCCTGCAGGGCGAAGGCATCATCCTGAGCTTTGATGCGGGCGATCTCATATACATGTTTCAAGGTCACCAGGCCTGCCACCTCCTTCCCTAGGAGGAAGGCACAAGTAACCCTTCAGGTGTCACTGCTTCCTTCCAGAGCACCAGAATCCCAAGTGCTAACCCTGGCCCTTACCTGTCTGCCGGGCCCCCTTCTCAATCCCAGCAGCTGCCTTCAGGAAGTAGGAAACGGTAGGTTGTCCAATCTTGATTTCAAATGTCCTGTCAGGCTTAACGGAAAAAAGAAATATGAGACTATCTCTTCCTGCCTCCCCCAACCCCTGCTGCCCCAGCCCTGGGAACTAACTTCCTGACCCCTTTCTCTTGACTCACCTTTCGACAGTGTCCCTCTAACCGACCACAAAACCACCGGGAAAGTAAATCTGCAGCAAACATCCCTGTCACTTCTATTCCGGGCCCAACTCTGCTCTGGAAACCCCGGTGAGACGCAGAGGCAAAGGGAGGGACTGCACCATGGCAGGGCGGGCTCAGAAAAGACACGGGCTACTGTCCACCGTGTAAATGGGGAAACCGGGGCCCAGTAACAGGAAGAGACTTGTCCCAAGTTAGGAGCAGCGGAGCAGTCCCAGGTGACCAGCCCCAGGACCTACGGGAGAAGAGGGGGGATGAGAAGGAAACTGGGGATCAAAGTCGAGACTCCGCACCTTCACAAAAATCTTTGTAGGCAGAGGAATGCCTTCTTTGATGTCCTTTGTCTTCTCGTTGAACTCCTTGCAGAACTGGTTGATGGAAACGCCTCGCTGCGAGGGAGGCACGGGGGTTAGCGTGGCGAGGAAAGGATGGCTTCCTACCACCCGGGAGGCTCCGTCCGTTTTCTCCTCTGTCTTCACTTCTCTACGTTCCCACCCTCTTTCCTCTACCCAGATTCCACTCCCACTTTATGTGCCAGATGATCTGTATGCACCTCCCTCTTCATCCTCACAACAGCCCGGTGAGGAAGCTGAGGCTCGCAGAGGCTATGTAACTCACGCAACGACATAAAGCGCGTGAGCAGAGCTGAGCTTTGAACCGAGGCCTCCCTGGCTCCAGAGCCCGCGCCCACCACCCGCATACGAGCTCCCACCCTCCGATGCCTCCCAAGCCGAGTTCCAGCCGCGGCTGCACCTGACCCAGGATGGGGCCCAGTGGGGGCCCGGGCATGGCCTGGCCTGCCCGTACGATGGTCCGGATCACGCCGCCGGCCTCGGGCTTCCTGAGGGCCCGAGTAGCCCGGCTTAGCTTCGACATGATGCTGGCTTCCCGGCCTTAGTTCACCTCAGGGCAAAAGCAAACCGATAATACTGGACGCCGCCATCTTGGGTCAGAGGTCAAGGGTCCTCACGTTAGGTTAGGGTAGGTGAAGCCAGCAAACAGCGTTGTTTCAATCCTTCTGTCCTCCAACTAGTAAGACGAGGAGTGTGAGAAAAAGAAGAGAAAACTTTTAACTTGCCATCTGAAGATAGGGGAAGGATCCGAATGGCTCGACTCTGCATATTCCTCCTGGAGAGCACACAGGCAGTACCTCGAACAGCTAAACTGGAGGAGGGGGCGGTCCTTAAGGCCCGCATAGCATTGTGGGTATGGTAGTTTGACCGCTTACGGAAAAAATCCCGCAAATCGTTATACGCTGGGGCGCCATCTGCTGGGCACAATGATAATCCTTCGGTTTGAAATGAACGCACAGCTTGTTCTTAGGCGTGGGAGTCTCTCCTCTGAGCCTCTTTCCTCCCCTGTTGTTGAAAGGCAGTATGGATAAAAGTACAGACCCTGGAAGCGTACTGCCCGGTTCCTCCACTTGCTGGCTGTGAGCTTGATCGAGTTAATTTGCGCTCGGTTTCCTCCGCGTACGATGGGGATTACGATATGCGGCACCTACTCCTGGGGCTTGTTGTGAGGACTGAGTTAGCAAAATGCTTTAGAACCATGCCTGGCACCGGGGAAACATGTGTTAGTGACTGTACAACGAAGACAAAAGCCTCACAGAGTTGTTGTGAGGCTTAACACGCCAGGAACATGTTTGACACATCATCTGCGTCCAATAAGATAAGTCAGCATCTTATTATATCATTTAACTTTTTTTTTTTTTTTTTTGAGCACTTGCTATATGCCAGGCACTCTGATAAGTGTTTCCAGGGCATTCTTAGCTTGCTTAGTCCTCAAAACGGCACGAGGTAAATTGTTTTGTTAAACCTCGCTGACAAATGAAAAATTCGAGACATAAATAGGGGACCTACTCTGTAAGTGACAGGGCTGGGAAGCAAATATCGAGATTATCTGATTCAAGACCTTGTGCTGTTTACCACGACTCTAGACCTCCTCATCTAGTGAAATGAGATAATCCATGTCAGACCACACTAAACCATGAGACACATACATTTTTTGTTATGAATTGGTGTTGGACCCCCACTAATTAAACGCGATTGTTCCTGCCTCTGCAGTCCGTCAAGTTCTTTATAACATTCAGCCTCATTAGCCTTATCAAGGCTCTGGAACCAAGCTGACTCTTTGATTTACCAGCTGTAAAACCTTGGGCATGATAATTCACTTCCCTGTGCTTCGATTTCCTCACTAATAAAATAGGGCTAATAATGGTACCTACATCATAGGAAATTAGTTAATTCGGGTAAAGCACGTAGAAGCAGGTCTGGCCCAGAGCAAACCACGCTGGATATGATTTATCTCGGGGTGCCCCACACCACCCAGACTTTATTTACAAATAATGAAATAAATCCTTCCTGAAGGAAGGAATCAGGAAGCAGATGGGCATGGCAGGTGCTCAGGGAGCCAAGAATGCAGCCTGGGACAAACTAGGCTCTATTGGGTGCAATCTCCACTTCCTAGCAAAGAAAGGACAGTTTTTATTATTCTAGCTCTTACAGATTATAAGGAAACAACTCCCTCATCTGCCTTTGGAAACGTATGAGGTGAGAATGTTCAGTGGCGAAGATGAGGCCGGACAGGTGAGTGGGAGCCGGGTTATGCAGGCCTTGCCAGCCCTGTGGGCTATGCAGTAGGAATCCCCTTGAAGAGCTAAGCATTTGCATCGTATTTTCACCTTGAAAAAGTCACCCTGGCTTGGGTATGTAGAGGGATTGGAGGAGGACAAGGATTGGATGCAGGGAGACCCATTAGGCCAGGGAAGGAAGATGGTGGAGAGATGATGGTGGCTTGGGGCCAATTCAAGAGATGCTTAGAATTTATCTTAGTCAACAGATGCTTGTGCAGTGTGAACTGTGTCCATCTTTATGAGTACCTCATTACAACCCTATGAGGTATGGGTGCCATTATTATTCCCACTTTATAGATGAGGAAACTAAAGCACAGAGAGGTTAAATCACTTGTCCAAAGTTACACTGCTAGAAAGTGGGAGAGTCGGGATTTGAACCCAGACCATTTGGCTCTAGGATCCATGCACTTAACCAGTCCCTAGTCTGCCTTGCAAACTGGGCTCCTTTCAAACTTTGATTGCAGTCATGGGGAGTTAGGGACCTAGAACTACCCATATATAGCTCACCCCTCTCCCTCTGCCCCTACATTCAACCTTTCCCTAAGTCTTACCCACTTATGTCCCCACAGCTCCTGCCCATTCTGCCATCCCCTCTGTGACTGCCCAGAGAGCAGGGCTGACATCCAAGTTCTGGCTCTCCCAAAACATACACACTTCTCCCTAGCTGTGTGACTTGGGGCAAGTCCCGTCACCTCTCTGGGCCTCAGTTTTCTCAACTGTGAAGTAAGAATAATAAAGATACCTACTACACAGGACTGTTGAGAGAATTCAAAGTGACTACCCAGGTAGGGTGCTTAGCTCAGGCTGGGCTCGTGGCATATGGCAGGCACTCTATAAAGGTTAACTATTACTATTGTCCATTCATACTTCATCTTTTCTTGGCTAAACGTGCAGGACAGCCCCCTTTGTGGCCCCTCTGCCTCCATTCTTGCCCCTCCAATCCATCCTCTCCAACTCGGCCAGAGTCAGGCCCCTGTCTAAAGCTTGTCAATGGCACCTACAGTTTCTCTTCCCAGCGTGTGGGTCTTGAGCCATTGGAGACACTTGTTAAAATGCAGGGATATCTGTACTTTTCAGGGTGCCCCAGGGGATCCTGCCAAGACCCATTGCTCTACAAGCTAAAGTCTACACTTGCTGGTCTGGGATTCAAAGCCCTGGATCTAGTCCTGCTAACCCCTCCAATCTGCTACTCCCTACCTCACACCGTACCCTCCAGCCACACCAGAGCACTACACATCCCTGCCACCCTGCGCTCTCCTGTCTGTGCATGTGCAGACCTGGACACTCTTTCCCCCCCTTTTCTTCCCAGCTCCCTCTGCCTCCCTATCTCTCAGGAAAGTGCCTGTTATGGGCTGAATTATCTCCCCTCAAGGAGTAATATCTTGAAACCCTAACCCCCAGTACCTCTGAGTGTGACTGTATTTGGAGATAGGGCCTTTAAAGCGGTGATTAAGTTAAAATGAGGCTGTTAGGTTGGGCCCTAATCCAATCTGACTGACACTCAATCTTCTTTATAAGAAGAGGAAATTTGGACATGCAGAGAGACAGCAGGGGTTTGAGTGCCCAGAGGAAAGACCACGTGAGGACACAGCGAGAAGGTGGCGCCTGGAGAAGGAGAGGCCTCAGGAGAAACCAGACATGCCGACACCCTGATTTTAGACATGGCTTTTTTCAAACTAGAGTTGTAACCTGTCAGTGGATTGTGAAATTGATTTTGTGAGTTTAACCAGCATTTTTAATGAAAATAGAACGGAATAAAATAGAAGATAGCAGAATACATTACATGGGGTAAAGATATGTATTGTCTTATGAAACTCGTGCTTCCATTGTGTGCGTGTTGTGGGCCACAGTGAATGTGTTTCTTACTAATGCTCATAGCCAAAAACAATAGAAAGGCATGGCAGTGGCCCGTGTGACCCTAAGAAATGATGTCACACCTCTGTCATTTCTGCATGTTCAGTGCCTGACCTAGGACCTGGCGTGCAGTGGGTCTTTGTAAATATCTGATCCTTGCATATATTATCTCCTCGACTTCCACTTCTGTGAGCCTAGTCTCAGAACCAAAATCTTTCACCTGGATGACAACAGCTTCCTAATGATGCGAGCTTGGGGAGCCGAGGAGTCGAAAGAAAGATTTCTTGGACTCCCAAGGTAGTAGTGCTCCTTTATTCAGAGAATAGCATGAGGACAGGACCCATGGGCGGTGAAGAGCTGCAAACGTGGGTTGAGTGTAGGGCTAAATTTATAAGGCATAGGTATGTGAGTTATCTCTTTACAAGGCAAAGGAAAGATGACGTAAAAAAGTCATTAAAATGGTATCAGTGTAGGTGGGGTCTGGTTATTGGGTGGTCCTATAACTTTAGATAAGAATCAGATTGGATCGGGTCAGGACGTCTTATGCTTCCCGGAGAATGACGTAGATCCATATGTAGGGCAGGACGCCTTGGGCTTTTTCTCCCTGGGGCAGCCTTGACTTCATCACTAACAGAGGTTTGCTTCCACATTGGCTCCTCTACAGACCCTTCTCCAGCAGCCAAGAGGGATCTTTCTAAAGCATAAGTCAGAATTTGTCACTCACCTGCTCCAATGACTTCCCACTGGAACCCAAGTAAACTCATAATTGCTTATCCTGCCTGACAAGGCCTGATATGATCTGGCCCCCTCCCCATCCTCCTCCGCCCACCACTCCTTCTCCTCCCTCCCTCATTCCACTCCAGCCACAATGACCTCCTTAGTTGGTGTGGTATTGTGATTTATAATAAGAAGTATATATTTGGTCTTTGTCCTGGTTCCTGGCACAGAGCTCCTAAAACCCTTGGAATTTCCTAAATGATAAGAGCCATAAAGCTGAAAGGGGAGTCTCTTGTTATTCACAGCGAGCTCTTTTTGATCACATTTGAGTTTATGTGAATATGGTGGTTTTTGGAAAGCCTCTAGATAACCAAAGGATGGGACTGGTTGCCACGGGAACCAACTATGTGAACAGAGGGTTGGAACTTTTAGTCCCCACTCCCTGACCTCCAGGGAATGGAGAGGGAGCTGAAGATTGAATTAATCACCAGTGACCAATAATTTAATCAATCATGCCTCCTTAATGAATCTTTTTCTTTTGAGGAAGATTAGCCCTGAGATAACTGCTGCCAATCCTCCTCTTTTTGCTGAGGAAGACTGGCCCTGAGCTAACATCCGTGCCCATCTTCCTCTACTTTATATGTGGGACGCCTACCACAGCATGGCGTGCCAAGTGGTGCAGTGTCCGCACCCGGGATCCGAACTGGCGAACCCTGGGCCACCAAAGTGGAATGTGCGAACTTAACCACTGCACCACCGGGCCAGCCCCTGAATCCTTCTTAGAAACCCAAAAGGGCAAGGTTCTGAGAGCTTCCTGGTTGGTGAACCTGTGGAAGTGCTGGGAGGGTGATACTCCCAAAGTGGGCTTGGAAACTCCATGCCCCTTCCCCATACCTTCCTCTCTGCATCTCTTCCATCTGGCTGTTCATTTGTACTCTTTGAAACATTATTTTTGCGTGTGTGTGTGTGTGAGGAAGACTGGCCCTGAGCTAACATCAGTTACCAATCTTCCTCTTTTTGTTTGGGGAAGATTGTTGCTGAGCTAACATCAGTGCCAATCTTCCTCTATTTTGTATGTGGGATGCTGCCACAGCATGGCTTGATGAGAGTTGCATAGGTTTGTGCCCAGGATCCAGACCCATGAACTCTGGGCCACTGAAGCGAAGTATGCGAACTTAACCACTATGCCACCGGGTGGCTCCTGAAATATTCTTTGTAATAAATCAGCATTAGTGAGTAAACTGTTTTCCTGAGTTCTATGAGCCTTTCCAGCAAATCATGGAACCTGAGGAGGAAGTCATGGGAACCTCTGATTTACAGCCAATTGGTCAGAAGCACAGGTGACAACCTGGACTTGCAATTGGCATCTGAAGTGGGAGCAGTCTTGTGGGATTGGGTCCTTAATCTGTGGAGTCTGCACTATCTTCAGGTACAAATCTCCAATGTCAGAATTGAGTTAATTTGTGGGGCACCAACCTGGTGTCTGCCAGAGTTAGAAAATGGATTGAGTGTCAGTAGAGAAGAAAAACGAGAGGAGTTTTTCTTTACATTCATCCTCAAACCCATCAAGCTATTACTTCTGCTTGGAAGACTGGTTCCTTATCTTTCTGATCTCAAGTCTAATGCCTCCTCTTCAAAGAGGCCATCTGTAGCCATCCTAGCCGTATGTAGGAGGAATACTTAATAACGTGGAAATATGCTTATGATATAATTTTAGATGCTCAAAGAAGAATTGTGTATACAGAGTATGATTACAGTTGTGTGTGTGTGTGTGTGTGTGTACACACTTAGAAAAAAAACTGGACGGAAAATATACCCAAATGGTAATAGTGGTTGTGAGTAGTAAAATTGAGAATGACTTTTTCCTCTTTCTATTTTTCTGTACATTAAAAGTTTCCTACCTCGAATATCTAAAACTTCAATCAGCAGAAGCTTCTGAGTAGATCCACGTCATCCAGGAGGTAAAATCCTAACTTCTCAGCTTGCCTCTCAAGGGTCGCTGGACTTTACGTTGAACTCATCTTCCAGCCTCATACCCTCCTGGGCCCTCTTCACCTCACTACACTTAACTGCTTTTTGTAATGGACACCATTGAGACCAACCCATGACCTGGAGCTTCCCCATTCTCTGAAACTGCACCCTCAATCCACGGGGTTGTACCCCAACAACCACTTTTGTATGCCATGACCCTGCCTGTCTGTAGTTGACTGGCCAGGAGCAAGCATCTCACCCAAGCTGGATCAGGGTTCCTCCCTTTGTAACTTTTAATTAAATGTTAGCAATTCTATTCTCAGTCTGCACTGGCTTCTTGAAAGGAGGAGGTATCAAAATTTGGGCGAGGCAGCCTTTTCCTACCTCAGGCCAAGTATGTTGGTCTGCAGAGAGGGAAGAACGATGCCAACATACAGAGAGATAAAAAGACAAGAAAGGAGGAGAGGTGATGCCTTAAGCTTCCCACCGTCTATCACCACTCCTCAGGAAGGACTGTGTTCAGGTTTGCAGGGGTGTCAGTCAGGGTTCTTAATTTCAAGCACAGAAGCCAATTCTGGACAACCTAAGCAGAAAAAAAAATCATGAAAAGATATTGAGTAAATCACAGAATCTCCAGGCTGCCTAGGGAAGTAGGCTCAGTAGCTAGGCAAGTAGGAACACCACCAAAATTGATGCTACAGAACTGGTCCTACGAACAAACCACAGCCCCCACTGGACACAGACCCAGCACTGACACCTCTGGCACCATGGACAGAGGGCTGAAGACTGCAGTTGGAACCACTTTTGCTGCTACTTCTGAAATTGGATGTAGCCACTGCTACCTCTATCACCCCTGTTCCTTTGGAACTAGCCTCTAATAATTCAGTCTGAAGCAGACTGAATGGACCCAATGCCTCCGATTGGAAGAATCTAACACATGTGCCTGTACCCTAGATGCAAGGGATGCTGGGAAAGGGAGTATCTGGTATTTTCAAGCTTTATGGCTTTCTCATCAAGTTGGGATTACACATACACACACACCCACACAGAGGAAAAATTTTCAGATTATAGACAGTCAAAAGGTATATCAAATATCTATTACAGTAGGATTTTACAATACCATCTTGTGTCTAATTTTAGTCTCTCTCTTTTTTCCCTCCTTATGTAACCCATAAATAATGCAGAAATTGGTGCCGGGAGTGGGATTTGAAAGTAACAGACATAAAAACTATGGAGCTGTCCAAATAGAAGCCAAGTGGTAGGTATGGATGAGTCTCATGTCATAGGAAGGAAGTGGCAGTTCTTGTATCAAGTGGGAAAGCAGTTAATTCACTTATCCCCCATTGTGTTTTGAGACTTGGGTCAAGTGCCCACCAAGGGTGAAGCTTTGGCATAGCAAAATCAGGTTTCCATGATTCTTCAACTCTATGGTAGAAAATGACTATCTGAATTTCCATTCCAAATTCCCAGCAGACGGAATGTGATTGGCCCATCCTGGGTCAAGATGGCAGCCCTCTCCGTTTGGCTGTTGCCAGGGGCTGATGTCACAGAAATAAACATGATTGCTGGGGATGCATCATTCGGGATTAGGGAGAAGCAAGTTCACCGGGATGCCACAAAGTAGATTTTTAATAACATTGTTGATGAATGGGTAAATAAATGAACAAACCAGAAGACTATCAGGATTTGACACTCTAGGGACCCTTCCTAGCCCCTCCCATGGTTCTCACTTCTTTCTTTGTACCTGCCCTGCCATCCTATGTGCTCTCACTGACTGCCTCGGCTCCCTCAAGTTCTGCCCTCTTCATTCACTCTGGTCATGGCTGTCACAGCCTCACCAGTTTCCTCTACCTCCTAACCTGGAAAGAGTCTCTACTCATTCAAACTGCAGACCGTGAGGGTTTGATTGAACGAGCTTATCTTATTTTTAACATTTTTATTAAAAATATATCATAAACAAACAAAAGCTCATACAACATAAATGTACAACTTAACAAACTATTATAAAACAAGAACCCAGGTAAGGACCACTCAGGCAAGAAATTGAGCAGCACCCTGGACAGCACCCCGATGTTCCCTGTGTGCTCCTTCCCAATTATAACCACCGTCCTGATTTTTATGCTATGCTATGCTTCCTTGCCTTTATTTTTACCACTTAAGTGTGCATCCTGAACTGACATAGCTTAGTTTGGGCTATTTTTGAGCTTTATATCAATAGAATCATAGAGAATGAATACTATTTGGCTTCTTTTGCACAACATTTTCTGTTTTTTTTTTTCTTGTAAGTGCTATACAGAGATATAATTCACATATTATACAATTCACTCATTTAAAATGTAAAGTTTAGTGGGTTTTACCATATTCACAGATATATGTAACCATCACCACAGTCGATTTTGGAGCATTTTCACCTCCTCAAACAGAAACTCGTACCCTTTAGCTATCACCACTCATTCCACCATCATTCTCTGCCCTAAGCAACTGCTAACCCACTTCCTATCTCTATAGATTTTCCTATTTTTACATGTCCTATAAACGGAATCATATAATATGTGGCTTTTTGTGACTGGTTTCTTTCACTTAGCACGTTTTCAAGGTCCATCCATAATGTTTTCAAAGTTGTAGCACATAGCAGTACTTTGTTCCTTTTTATGGCTGAATAATATTCCATTGTATAGGTATACTACATTTTGTTTATCCATTCAACAATTGATGAACACTTGGATTGTTTCCACCTTTTGGCTATTATGAATAATGCTGTCACAAACATTTGCACACAACTTTTTGTCCATACACGTCTTCCTTTCTCTTGGTATACACCTAGGAGGGGAATTGCTGGGTCAAATGGTAACTCTATGTTTAACTGTTTCAGGAACTGCTGGGCTGTTTTCCTAAGTGGCTGCACCATTTTACAATCCCACCAGCAGTGTGTGAGGGTGCCAATTTCCCCATATCCTCACAACAACTGCCTACTTTTTCCCCAGTCTATGGCTTATCCTTTTCTGTTTCTTTGCATGACATAATTTTTTTGTTGGAAATATAAGATTTTAAATAATATATTGTAGCAAATTAGTACTGGTACACCTCCTCCAGGGCCTGTTATTGTTACCCGCTTGTTTAGTCATTGGCTGGATTATTTCAGTAAAGTCCATCTCCCCCTTCACGCAGCTTGAGTATAAAGCCTCTGCTGTGGGTCTGCAGCGGGTGCCGCCTTGAGTATGCCCACAGTCACCCCAGGATAACAGCAGTTTGGGGAGGGTTTTCCTTGACTGACTCTTTCCCTGGCCACACGCAGATGTTAAGCTCCATTCACGGACAGCTGAGTTCTCTATTGTCTTCAAGAATGTCTTGGGACGTAAATTGCTCCGCAAATTGATCCCATCAAATTCGGACTCTTTGAAGGAATAGTTGCCAAGACTAGTGTTTCAGATTTGTTCTGACTCTGGTATGGGGCAGCGGGGGGTGGAGGGGCGGTGTCTTCCTCCTACTGGTTTCTTTCCCCATTTCTCTCCAGCAAATTAGCAACCTACAGTTTACCTTATATTTCCAGAGTCTATCTATCTCTCCCCAACTGGTTATCACTGCAACTGCCATTGTTTTTGAGAGTGCCTTTAGGCTTGAACTTGAAATTTCTCCGCGCCCTGTTGCAAATGAAGTCAGTTCCTTTGGGGAGGGATTTGGAGCTCTCACTTTTGCTACCTGCTTCCGCCCCTTGGCTCTGGTACTGGCATGTCCAAGGTTGAGCTTCCACCCCACGAGAGGGGGCTGAGTGGAAAAAAGAAGCTCCACCTTGCCGCCACACTCACTCAGAAGTTAGCTTCAACCAAAGGTAGCTGGGTCAGTGACATCCTGCTGCTCCTGGGAAGATAGCCCTCCAACTGGGACCTGAGAGGGCAGGGAGCCCTGTGTTCTTGGCTTCTCCAGTGTGGAGTGGAGTTTTGGTCTTACTGAAGTGGGAGCAGTAGGGAGGGAGCAGGCCTTGGTTTAAATACCACAGACTCTTCTTTTCCTACTGAGTTTTAGTAGATTTTCTTTTTAAAAATTTTTAAAATTTCAGCTTTATTGAGGTATAATTGAAAATATAGTAGATTTTCTTGAGTAAATGTTTCTTCATTTGCTTTATGCTCTTAAGACCATTTCCAGAGACTTTAAATGGTTGTTGTTGTTTTCTCAATTTGCACCAGTTCCACTGATGGTGGGGGTGGGGGGTGGCATCTGCAGGGCTCCTCACTCTGTCCTTCCAGAAGTGAAACCCCAATGTTATGTTTTAAGGTTAATTCATATTCTTGTATATGGCTATAGTTCATCCATCCTCACTGGTTCATTATATCAATATACACAATTTATTTGTGACTTGTCTTTTCCCAACTGGTAAGGGCATTGGATGCCTTATAGCCTATAGCTGGCCTGTCTTTAAATCAGGAGCCCATCTATGGTCCAGTCAGATGTGAGGGAAGGGGAGAAGGGTCCTAAACTTCAGCAGATGGTTTGGTTGGGTATGGCGGTTGTAAGATGTGGCTGAAAATTCTTAGATATTCCTCTCATCAAGGAGTAGGATCTAACTTCCTCCCCTTGAATCTGGGCAGCACACGATTGCTTCGATCAACAGAGTAGAGCAGAAGCAATACTATGTGGTATTACGGTTTCTGTCTTACACTCTTTGGTCACTTGTTTTGGGGAAGCCAGCTGCCATGTTGTGAGAACACTCAAGAAGTCCTCTGGAAAGGTCCACGTGGAGAAGAACTGAGGCCTCCTGCCAACAGCCAGCAGTAACTTTACAGGCATCTGAACAAGAATGCTTGGAAGTGGATCCACCAGCCCCACTCAGGCTTTTTTGTGAGTTAAGTCCCAGCTGATCTCTTAACTGCGACCCTGTGAGAGACTCTGAGCCAGAACCACCCAGTTAAACTGCTCTCAAATTCCTGATCCTCAGAACTCTGTAAAACTGTAAATGTTTATTGTTTTAAGCTGTTTAGTTTGGGGTAATTTGTCACTCAGCAATAGATAACTAATGCGGATTTGATGCCAGGAGTGGGGTCAATAACAAATACCTAAAAATATGGAAGTGGCTTTGGAACTGGGTAGTAAGCAGAGGCTAGAAAGATTCTGAGATAGTGTTAGTGAAAATCAGAAAATCTTGTGTTAATTATCTATTGCTGTATAAAAATATTAGCACAAACTTAGCAGCTTAGCACAACACACATTTATTTCCTCACAGTTTCTGTGGAGTCAGGAGTCTGGGCATGGCTTAGCTGGGTCCTCTGCTTAGGGTCTCACATGGCTTTGATCAAGGTGTTGGCTTTGGTTGTGGTCTCATCTAAGACTCGACTGGGGAAGGGTCCTCTTTCAGTGGCAGAGTTCAGTTCCTTGCAGCTCTAGGACTGAGAACTTTAGTTTTCTGCTGGCTGCTAGCCAGAGGCCATCTTCAGCTCCGAGAGATTGCCTGAAGTTCCATGACATGTGGGCCTCCCAATGGAGGGGGCCCTGTGGGGCAGCCCACAAAATGGCAGCTCGCTTTTTCAAAGCCAGCGAAGGAGTAAGAAAGACTCCAGGAAGACAGGTGCTACGAACTTATGTAACATAATCATGTACATGTAGTCATGTACATCCTGCCACCTTTAATATTCTATTGGTTAGGAGCAAGTCACACGTCCTGGCTACACTCAAGGGGAGAGGATTACACAAAGGTGTGAATACCAGGAAGTGGGGATCGTAGGGGGCCACTTTAAGACTCTGTGCACCACAGCCCCAAGGATACTTTCAGTAGAAGCCTAACAGCCTTTGATAAGCTGACAGTAAAGGCTGAAGGAAGTGAGGAAAATGTTATCGGATACTCAAGGCAAGGAGACCCTTGTTACACAGGGGCAGGACATTTAGCAACACTGTCACCTGTGGTAATGTGGAAAGTAGAAAGCGTACCTGATGAACTGTGTGATCCAGCTAAGGAGGTTTCCAGGCAAAATGTTGAAGGTACCACCTCATTTCTTCTTGCTGCTTAGAGTAAAATGTGAGAGGAGAGATATAAACTGATAGAAGCACTTTAGACAAAACGGAGTTAGGACTTGAAGATTTTGAGAGTTCCCAGCCTCTCCGGACAGCAACCACACTAAAAATAAGAAAGGGCTTCTGGGAAAAGAGCAAATACAGAGCACTGTCAGGAAAATACGGCACAAGGTGGAAGCCCCAGGTATGGCTGTGAAATCCCTTGTTAAGGCCCCAGAAAGGTCTAAGGCAATAGAACCTTTCAGCCAACCAATAAGTCTTTCAGGAAGCTTACAGGCATTGTCTATCAGCATAAGCCCAAGGTCAAGAGGGGCTTATCTCAAAAAGATTTGTGGGCCAAATTTAATGGAGTGAACCCCAATAAGATTCATAGAAATCTACAAAGTTTTTAGAATTGTATTGGCAGAAATACGGCCAACTTGGAGTGTAAAGGACAGAAATATTATAAATGAAAAACAGGCACTTGGATCCCTCAAACTTCTTTTTTTAAATTAATTTTAATTTTTTTCTTCTTCTCCCCAAAGCCCTCCAGTACATAGCTGTATATTTCTAGTTGTGGGTCCTTCTAGTTGTGGCATGTGGGATGCTGCCTCAGCATGGCCTGATGAGTGGTGCCATGTCTGTGCCCAGGATCCGAACGTGTGAAACCCTGGGCTGCCGAAGCAGAGCGCATAAACTTAACCACTCGGCCATGGGCCAGCCCCCTCCAAACTTCTATAGATAGGAACCAGGCTGAGAAAACTACTCAGTTATCAGGCTACCTTTCATAGAAAAGGAAGGATGACTCAGGGGATGGAGCTAAGAGCCCAGAGGGTGGAGCCAAGAGTCATGGATAATTCTTCCCAGGTTTTTGAGTTTTAATCAAAGAAATGCCAGTTTGTGTCCTGCTAGGTTTCAAAATTACCATGTACCAGTGACTCCTGTGTGCCTCCCGTATTGCCCTTTTTTGGCCAGGAGGGCATCTATGGCAACGATTCTATGCCTGTCCCACCATCGTCTGTTGGATGTGTAAGAAGAAGATAACTTCTCTCTTTAGTTCACAGGTCTTCAGGTGGAGAACTGTACTTGAGGGTCTGTATCCAAGGAACCATGCCTGGGTAGCCTTATGCATACCCGGACCCGGATTAAGTGGAAGAGATTTTGGTCTTCCAGCTGATGCGGTCATGGGGTGAGATGGCGTGGGCGGTTGGGGAGGGAGTGCATTTTTAATATGGAAGGAGAGTCAGAGGGCAGTCTGTGATGCCAGCCTCCAAGATGCCCCTCAACGATCGCTGCCTCCTGATACTCACACCCTTGTGTGGTCCTCTCCCACACTGAATAGGGCTGATCTGTGTAGCCAACAGGATATTACAGAAATGACGGCGTGTGGCTTTAGAGGCTAGGTAAAAAATAGAAGACATTGTGGCTTCTGCCTTGCTCTCTTGGGTCACTCACTGTGAAGAAAGGCAGCTGTCACGATGTGGGGACACTCAAGCATCCTTAAGAAGTCAAATGGAAAGGAATGGTTGACCTCTTGCCAACAACCAGCATTCACTTGCCAGGTAACTGAGTGAATCTTATAGAAATCGGATGCTTCAGCCCCAGGTAAGCTCTCAGATGACTACAGCTCCAGCTGGCACTGGACTGCAACCTCATGAGTGACCCCAAGCTAGAACTACCCAGCTAAGCCGCTCCCAAATTTCTGTCTGCCAGAAATTGCGTGAGACAATAAATGTTTATTATTCTAAGTCACTAAGTTTTGGGATAATTTGCTATGCAGCAATAGCTAACTAATACAGCCAGGCACTGAGATGAGCTATCTACAAGCACCATTTGGTTTAATCCTTACAATGACCCCACGTGGGGTGTCAAGTGTATATATTTAAGCCATCAGTCCTTTCATTATAAAAGGGAGCATAAATTATAACTTCTATCACCTTCCAGAATGGAAGTCAGCAAACTTTTTTGGTAAGGAGTCAGGCAGTAAATATTTACACTGTACTGGCCATACAGTCTCTCTCATGATTTAACTCTGCTGTTGCAGCATGAGAGAAGCCATAAACAATACATATGCAAGTGGGTGTGGCTGTTCCCCAAGAAAAGATAGTTTACAAAAACAGGCATCAGCCTGGATTTGGCCTGTGGACTGCAGTTTGCTCACCCCTGTTCCAGAACTAAACATCGTCTCTCTCCAGTCCCCATTGCACCAGTTGGGGGACAGTGTCATCTAGTAGGTTTCAGCTTTCCTCAGTCATTCCAGATTTAAACTCTGAGTCTTTCAGCCTCCTCACCTCTCTTCTACTTGGAATGGCTTCTCAGATCCAAGAAGACTTCCCTAGCATCATGGCACTGGGAAGATCCAGAGGCCTGTGGACCAGTGATTCTGGAATCTGACTAGCATCTACTGAGGTACTTGCATCGTCTGGCCTCTGGTTGTCAATCCAGGTAGGCTGACCCTACCTCCTGTCAGGTATGACACCCCTTCCCAACAACCTCTCTGAGCTTTGCCCTTCTTGGGGACAGAAATTTCAAGGTTTTCCTGTGTCACTTACGCATCCTGCAGGCACAGGCACAAACCCCACCCACTGCTCCCCTGACTGTGCTCCCAGGGCTCCCCTCCAAAGCTCGGCCTCAGCAATGAGGCCCAGGCCCCCTCTGCTCTGGATCCCCAAGTCTATCCGAGGGTTCTTTCTTTTCCCAACCCCACCCCCCACCTACAATAAGGCCTCAAGGGCAGAGCCCAGCATCTTAGCTCTTCCTTCTCTCCTCTCCAAATCTCCCAGCACAGAAAAAGCTTATTGTTATTGCTTTTTGTTTGTTTTGTTTTTTTCAACATTCCTTCTCAACTAGATACACAAATATTCTTCCAAACTGTTTATGCCAGCCCCTCATCTTTGAGCACTTGAAACCAAGAATTAAAGAAACAAAAGTGGTATCTTCTTCCTTCCTTTTTCCCTTTTTTTGAAGCAGTAGGGTCAAGATCTAGAGAGAAGGAAGGGGTTGAACAAAGGGATTTCAGAACAATACTGCCAATTTTTATCCCACCACAGGTAGGTGCAATTATTATTCCCACATTTCAAATTAGGAAACTGAGGCCTAGAGAGATTAAGAAGCTGGAGTTCTGAGAATAGAGCATGGGACTTACATCCAGAAGCCATGAATGGAACTTGGGCATCTGCGTCTGTTGGTGGTGTCCCAGCTCGCCCTTCCTTTCCCCCACCTGACCAATGCTGGGATCAGGCCAACCCCAGGCTCCCAGAGGCCCGTTGTGGTCTGGGCATGCCCACCACGTGGCTCTGATCCCAGCGCTCTACCCCAGGAGGAGTCTCTGCCTCCTGCAGTGAATCCAGGCAATTTCTCTCAGCCCTTCCTCCCTGCAGTCTGGCGTCAGGTGGTAGCATTAGAGCTCTGCTCAAACTTCAGCTCCATACCTGTCTGGCTGTATGACCTAGGGCAAGTATCCCCGCCCCCCAGCCTCAGTTTCCACATTTGTAAACTGAGGACTCTAATAGTAATTCAGCACCTGTTCACCGAGGGCCTGCTCTGGCAGGCAATGTGCTGGAAGCTGGGAGTGCAAAGGGGAGGAGACTGTCTCAGTGTTCCCACGTTCTATGGTGACTGTGCATACCTGGCATGAAAGTGGGCATACTGTAGGCGTTCAGCGATGGGAGCTATTCTGTGGTGCAGGATTTGTAGGACCTGCTGCCAACAGCCCAGCAGTCCAGCCTGCTTGGCGGTGGCCTCTCTGGGAGTTTCTCTTTGATTAATGAGTGCCTTTGTCCCTAAAGGACATGCTGCCGGCTGCTTTCTTGTTTCATCTGGTTGCTGGGGCCCCAGAACAGCTGGCAAAGCAGTTGGTATCCTGGACTATTTTTAGGTGGGGGAGTTAGTCGGGTGTGCGGATGTGGTGGGGCCCAGGGGGAGTCTCGGAGACTGGGAGCTTCACAAACAACAAGTTGGGTGGGTGGGATGCTCTCTCTCAGGAAGGTGAGGGCAAACTTTCTCTTATTTTTCATGACTGGGGCCAAAGGCCACCTCCTCTGTGTAGCCTTCCTTGATTTCCTCAATAAAACACGCACACCAAAGACGCAGGTTAAGGGTCTAGCCTCTGGCCTTCCCCCAGGCCTTGGTTATAGTCCCAGAGATAATGTGCTGTAGGGATCTTATCTGATGCACCTCTGGTCTCTCCTGCTCTGCACCTGGGAGCCCCATCCTGCCATCTCTAGTCATAAAAACAATTCCCACCTCCAGGAATTAAAGGGCTTCTTTTGCTCAAAGCACAGCGTACAGCACCTAGAACAGACTGAGAGACGAGATCTCTTGCAAGCCCAGGCCCGTAAGGGGCTGTGCACCCCCAAATGTCTCCATCCCCTTTGCGGGATATCGGGTAGTGTGTACATGCTGAGGGCAGGAGGGGAGTGTTTCTGGACACCCGGGGACCCAGAGCCAGCCGGAGGTCACCCAGCGAGAAAGTGGCTGAGCTGGGCTGGAAGACAGGTCTGCGATTCGAGTCAAACGCAGCGGCTTTCCTCGACTTCCCTGCTGACGCACACCCCTTCTTCCGCCTCATCTGGTATTTTTTCTCTCTCCTTCCCGCCCCCGCTCCTTTTCTAATCCTGAGGCTTCCCCAGCTGGGAGGCGGGGTCTCAGACGGGAGGTGGAGAGTCCCAGGGCTAATGTGGGGAAAGGGGCCTCCGGCTCACTGCGAAGGCCCTCGCATTCGGTGGGTGAGCCGGCACCCGGATCTCCGGGAGATCCCCGGAGTCCCCAGAAATGAGGGCGGGGTTTGGGGAGCCCCCAATGGGGGAGGGGTCTTGTAGACTACGGGGAGTCCCTGAGCCAAGGAAAACGGTGGAGGGAGTCCCTGAGACAGAGTGGTGGGCGGGGCTTCCCAGGGCCAGGGGCGGGGCCCTGAGGGGGCGTGGTCTCTTGGGAAGGGGCGGGACTCCGCCGACTAAGGCTAAGCTTCGCCGCAAGGGGCGGAGTCTAGGATGGGGCGGGAGCTCTCCTGGGGGCGGGGCATATTGGGCGGGGCATCGAGACAGGGGGCGGGGCGTGGCGCTTCGCGCTCGTCCCCCTCCCCGGGCCGCGGGTGTCCCCGTGACGAGGCAGCGCGGAGCCGCCGCGGGCCGGGCCCATCCCGCCGCAGCGGCCCCGGGGCCGAGCAGGGGCGAGGCGCGGAAGGAGCGGCGCCGAGCGGGGCCCGGGGCGAGGCCAGGTGAGGCGGCCGGGGCGGAGGGGGCGGGGGCTGCGCCAGGCGGCCCCGGCGGGCGCTGGGGGCGTGTTAGGGTGCCTGGGGGAGGCAGGGGGAGTGGGTCCGAGGGCCGGCGCCTGTGGCTGTTTGCGCCCTGGCGCCTGCGGTCGCGGGCCCGGGTGGGCTGTGCGCCCGTCCGGGCAGTACCCGCGGGGTTCGGGCTGTGCGGGACTGTGTGCGTGCGCGCGCGTGTTTGTGTGGAGGGCCGCCGGGTGGGTATCTGCGTATGCGCTGGGCCGTCATTGTGCCTGCCCCGGGCGCGGGGCGCGGGCCTGCCCCGGCGCAGTCCCTCCTGCGCGGGGATGTTTTCCAAACAGGCTTCCTGCGGAGACGGGCTCTGCTGCAGCCGGAGCCGGAGGAGGGGGGAGAGCCGCCCCCGCAGGCCTCCGGAGACCGGGCGGCCGGGGGACTGCAGACAGACACCTGAGGGAGGGAGGGGGCGCGCATCGGGGAGGGGTCTAGAGGCCTGTCTGCAGGGCAAGGCCAAGATGGGGAGACTGAGGCAGGTGGATGGGGAGGTGGAGGTGGCCAGACAGGCAGAGATGGGGAGGAGGGTGGAAGAGAGACGGTGAAAAGGACAGCGGCGAGGAGGACAGAGAGTCATTGAGAAAACAGACAGACAGGCCTAGACCTGCCAAGGGGCAGAAAGATTGATGGACAGATAAATTCCAAGAACCTGGCAGAAGACTACTCAGGTTTCCGGGCTGAGAGCTAAACCCAAGAACTGAGTCTAAGATGAGGAGTAAGGGCCCCAACTCTTGAGCTGCCCCCTCTTTCAAGCGTGTCCCAGACTGGGGTCCTGGCTACCCCCAAGTTGGTCCATCCCTGTGACCCTACCAAATATCTTGACCCCCTGATTGTGCTGCCCCTCCCTCTTGGTTCCATCTCATCCATATCCCTTCCCTGATATGCCAGCAACCCCGGAGCAGTTTTTAGGGGAGGCAGAGGTGAAGTGGTCACCATAGCAACAGAGGGGGTGAAAGGTCACTGATCTTAGCTTAGGTGATCCTGCAGCAGGCAAAAGCTGGCATTGAGAGAGGTTGGGGTAGAAGGCTGCAAAGCTGTTTTTTCTCCCACTATGCCCAGGATGGTGCTGGAAGGAAACCCTGAAGTGGGGTCCCCCAGAACCTCAGACCTCCGGCACCCTGGAAACCAGGGCTCTTGCGTCCTCTCTCCTCCTGGTGAAGATGCGCAGCCAGGCGAGGAGCCCATCAAGTATGGTGAACTCATCGTCCTGGGGTGAGCATCCCTGGTCTGGGTGGGGTGGGGCACCAGGCATCCCCCAGGGCAGCCAGATCAAGGGCCCCAGCTCTCCCCAGTGTGGCCTTCTGCTGTTGGTCCCTCCTCAAGTTCCCCGAGAGAGAGAGACAAAGTTGACCAAACCCACCTCAATTCGTAAGAGTTTTGTCTTCCCACTTGTCATAAATTATTGAGACAACTCTAACTGCCCACATAAGTTTCAGAAAAAACTTAGATCAGAAAAAAGTAATATCAGCTGCCTTTCATAGAGCACCGAGTGTGTGTAGTCTGGGGTGAAGAACTCTGGTTCTCCAGCAAAACTGCTTGGTTCAAATCCTACCTCTGCAAGTTGCTTTACTTCCCTGTGCCTCTGTTTTCCCATTTTACAAATAGGGATGATGATAATACCTCAGAGGGTTGTCGAAAGGAATGAATGAGGTGATTTCTGTAAAGCACGTAGAACAGTGCCTGGCACGTGTCATGTGTTCTGGGAGGCAGGCCTGTGCCAAGCCCTTTCATGGACATTATTTCATTTCAATCTTCACAAAGATGCTGTGAGGAAGGAGGTGAGGAAACCAAGGCTCAGAGAGGGGAAGTGACTGGCCCAAGGGCACACAGCTGGTAAGTGGCAGGGCTGGGATTTGGACCCAGGTCTTTCTTAATCTAGGTCTAGTCCACTTTCACTAAGCCGCAGCTGACCCTCACGCTACAGATGAGAAAACTGAGGCCAGGACAGAGGAAGCGACATGAGTTGGTGACTGGGTAGACCTCATCCCTTCCTGGTCTGTGCCTGACCAGACCTTTGCCTGCACCACCCACTTATCTCTTCCCCCAGGCACGGATCCCTCTTCCTCCTCCCCCATCCGGACCTCCTTTTGGCCTCTCTCTCTGCCGTCTGCCCTGAAGAAAATATTGGATACATAATGTTATCATAAGGCTGATGATTTAGAAATAATAATGGCTACTGTTTGTTGACATGTACATGCCATGTGCTTTCATTTTTTTAATGATAATAGCTAACTTTTATCAAGGGCTTACTGTATATACGCCAAGCTCTGTGCCAAGCATTTTTAAATGCTTTATCTCATTTAGTTCTCACAACAAACCTGCGAGGTAGGTCCTGATAAATTAGCACCGTTTTACAGAGGTCATGTGATAAGAGGAAGAGCCAGGATTTAAGTCAGGCCCATCTGAGGCCCAAGCCTGACTCCTGAACTCTCCCAACCCCCATACGTGGGAAGAGCTTACAAGGGCAAAAGTGACCTCAAAAGCAGCTGCTTGGTGTCCCAAAGGAAGAGCTGGCTTTGCAGCTAAGAGCAAGGCCACTGATGGGGGAGAGTGTAGACCCCAAGTTACAGGCCCTCTTGACAGCTGTTTGTTCTCTGCAGAGCAGTGAAGCCCCACACGGGCTGTACCCCAGAGCTGCCTGGAGAGTGCATTGAAAATACCCATTGACGGGCCCATCCCAAACCCACAGAATCAGAATCTCCATGAGTGGGGCCAGGGAATCTGCATTTTAACAAGCTCACTAGAAGATTCTGATCCAGGCGGTCCTTGGCTGTATTTGGCAGCTCTTCATCCTGTCATTCCCTGCTGCAGAACCTTCTGTGGCTCCCCAGTGCCTACAGAATAAAGTGCAGATCCCTCAGCCTGCTGTTCAGGGCTTTTCCCCTGTTGCACTTTACCACCCAAGTCACCACTCCCTGATTTCCCCAAACCCAGCCTCAGGGCCTTTGCTCAGGGTGAGCCCTCCATCTAAAAGCGCTTCTGTAACAGAGGCCGGAGTCAGATAGACCCAAGTTCAAGTCTAGACTTTTCCACTTACGAACCTGGGACCTCAGACAAGTCATTTCGCCTCCCTGAGCCTCAATTTTCCTCATTTGTAAAATGGGAAGGATACTTGCCTGGCAGGACATTGCACAGATTCCATTAGGTAATTAATAACGCGAAGCCCCGGGAACACGGGAGGCTCCAGTATATGGCAGCAATCAAGGCCATGACTCACCCCATCTTTGCCTTCCACAATCATTCCCTCCGGACAAGAGCTGGAAAGGAAGGTAGAGATTTGACGTGTATGGCTATATGGAGGTGGTGGCATTGTGGGTCTGGTTTTTTTTTTCATTCTGGTTTCCAGTAGTACTTGTGGTATAATAAACGACAGTTTGCTAAGGGTGAATCCTTTCCAGTTCTTCAAGGCCTAGTATAGGTGTTCCGTCTCCCAGAAACCTGATCCCCAGGCCAGAATTGCCTTCTCCTGCCTCTGGGCCTGTGGCACACTTGGTTTGTGCCTGGGTAATTTCAGGCAGTACCTGGGTTCCTTGAAAAGCTGAGGGTCCCCCTCCCCTGGCACTGAGGACACAGAACTGACCTGTCATTTGTTATCTTTACCACCCCTGCGCCTAGCACCTGGCCAGACATGGCTCAGGCATCCAGAATTGGTTAATTGAATGAAAGGCCTTTTGCAGATGTTCTAAGCCCGACCCCTCTCCCAAAGGCACTGATTTGACATAGTAGGGTGTTCTAGTTTCGGGTTCTAGGACTTGTTTCTGAAGGTAGGATCTGCCCAGAAGTTAGCAGTTCCCCCTAGTCTCTCAGGGGCTCACTTTCTCTCTCTCTCCCTGCAACCGTTTCTTCTTAACCCCCCACATCCGCAGCTACAATGGGTGTCTGGCAAGTGGGGACAAGGGCCGCCGGCGAAGCCGTCTGGCACTGAGCCGCCGGCCGCATGCTAATGGAGTGAAGCCAGACGTCATGCACCACATCTCCACACCGCTCGTCTCCAAGGCAAGCAGCTTGTCCCGGCAGACCTGGGCGCTGGTCCTGCCCTCCCTGCCCGAGTCCAGGTCTTCAGCCTTCTCAGCCCTGCTTGCACCCAGCCCCAGTGGCACAGGGGAGCCCCCTGTGTCTTCACTCCCTGCCTTGGGCTACCAGCGAAGTGGTGCTGATGGGAGATCCCTTGCAGTATGCACGGTCCTTTACAGTTTGCAAAGTGTTTCCTTGACCACGAGATCCCATCCATTGGATGGGATTGATCTGAATCATTTTAGAGGCAGCCGAGGCTCAGAGAGGATGTGACAGTCACACAGCAATGGCAAAGGAAAAGCCTTTGGCTTCAGAGGATTTGGGTTAGAATTTGGGCTCTGCTGTTTCCAGCTGTGTGACTTTAGGCCAGTTTGTTCTCCTCTCTGAATTGCTGTTTGCTCAACTGCAAAATGGGAATAACAATCATGCCTCCTTCTTGGGGTGGCTGTAGCGATCAAAGGAGGTAACCTATGTAAAGAGCCAGCTGCACTCTTTGCAAAGGGTGGTACTGCCCTTTCTCTGGGAGTGGCCGCTGGGCCTTGGGCTCCAGCTTCTGGCTTAGTGGCTCACAATTCTCATGGCCACGTGCTCTGGGAAGTGACTTCTCCTTTCTCCCCACCAGGCGCTGAGTAATCGTGGCCAGCACAGCATCTCGTACACACTGTCCCGGAGCCACTCGGTCATAGTCGAGTACACACATGACAGTGACACAGACATGTTCCAGGTATGCTTGGGCCCCTCCACAAGCCTCCTGGCCACTGGGCCACCAGGCCTCCACACTTAGCTCTGCAGGTGTTCCAGGGTGAGGCTGGAGGACCAGAGGCCATGGGAAAGTGCTTTGGGGGCACTCAGTGCAGTCATCATCAGATGAGGAAGCAGGACATCCCAGTGAGGGCTGTTGACTTCCCAGAGTCACACAGCAAGTCGGTGGTTGTATCAAGATTCAAACCCAAGATCAGACTCCCAGGCTACGGGAGGCCATCCAGTTCAGGGGTTCAGAGTGTGGTGTGACAGTCATACTGCCAGGCTTCAGATCCCAGCTCCGTCACTTAGTAGCTGGGTGACTTTGGACAAGAGTCACTTAACTTCTCTGGGCCTTGGTTTCCTCATCTGTAAGGTGGGCCCTTAATAATACCCACCCCAAGGAATTCTTGGGAAGACTAACTGAGATATTGCACATAAAATGCTTAGGATGGTATACAGTAAATACTTCCTAAAAATTCACTATTTGCTGCTAATATTTGAGCACTCCTTTCATGGTTCTATCAGCTAATCAACTGATTTTTATTGAGTGTGGTGCTCCCCACAGCTGTTGGGGAGACAGAGAAGGAGAAGCCCCAGACCCAGGCGATTGGATTTAGAGACCCCAGGACTTGGGATGGTGCTGCCTCATTGTTGATGACCCTGCATGCAGAGTAACTGCCGGGAACCCTGGGGTGGGAAGCCCGTGGGATAGACCTGTGCACACAGCATCCCTGTGCTTGCCCTCTCATTCCTCACAGATTGGCCGCTCCACAGAGAACATGATCGACTTTGTGGTAACAGACACGTCCCCTGGAGGAGGGGCTGCTGAGGGCCCCTCTGCCCAGAGCACCATCTCCCGCTACGCCTGCCGCATCCTCTGTGACCGCCGGCCGCCCTATATCGCCCGCATCTATGCCGCTGGCTTCGATGCCTCCAGCAACATCTTCCTTGGAGTGAGTGAACCCCCCAGGCAGGGACCAGCGTTTCATCTGAGAGTGAGCAGAGGGGTAGGCTGGGAGGGGCAGCATCCTGGGGTGATGGACCAGCCTCCGGTAATCATCATAACCATGACCTATGCAGGGATTAGCAAGCCCACTTAACAAATGAGCGAAATGAGGCTCAGAGAGGTCAGCAGATACCCAAAGTCAGGCAGCACCAATTCCAGTCCAATCCAGGCCACCTCTGACCTTGAGGGTAGAGGGGCAGCACCCCTGGCTTGCAGCCTGCTGGGGGCCACTTGGAGATGTGATCTGATCCCACATGTGGTCCCAGGAGCGGGCGGCCAAATGGCGGACCCCCGACGGCCTGATGGACGGCTTAACCACCAATGGGGTCCTGGTGATGCACCCAGCAGGCGGCTTCTCTGAGGACTCAGCCCCGGGTGTCTGGCGGGAGATCTCTGTCTGTGGGAACGTGTATACTCTGAGGGACAGCCGCTCGGCGCAGCAGCGGGGGAAGCTGGTAGGTGACCCGCTCCATCCCTGCCTCACCCCATCTTTCTTCCCAGGCCCTCCCAACCTGCCCTTCCCCCTGCCCCAGCCAGGAGAGCATCTCCAGTCCTCCTGCACCAGGGAGCCCCAACAGGTTCCATCTGGGGGAAGGTGCCACTTGCCCCACAGAGAGGACGAGACCAGCATCCCCAAGTGTAGCCCACAGACTGCTGGAGGTCCATGGGTGACGTGAAGTGGAGCACACACAGACACACCGTGCAGTGCCAAGTGGCATTGAGGATGCCCGCAGCTTAAAAAATCACACCCTCTTATGAGGGTGACACTTGGCCTGTGTGTGAACAGTTTATAATCAAAAGTGTTGGCAGTTTGTAACGCGTCTGTCACGTTCAGATGGGTTTAGCTTTATTATCATCTCCCAGTGGGAAAGGGCCTTGGAGTAGTTCTGACACAGGTGACAGTAACACTCCACGTGGTACAGATCCGAGAACTCAGGTTAGGAGCTGAGAGAGTCCTAGAGAGAGGAAGGAACTTGTCTAAGGTCATGTGGCCAAGCTCCTCAAATGGGCCATGCAGAGCTCTTCCTGGATGTGAGCACGTCGGGCAGAGAGATGCAGAACCTCAAAGGAAGGCATAGTTTATCTTTCCAGAGCATCACTTCTACTGGGAGACTTGGGGCAACACTTATTTTTTAAATCATGCACATGACTGTTTCACTAGCATATGCTCGCTGAGCACCCGCTCTGGTCCAGGCACTGTCCCAAGTGTTTACAGTGAGTCATTGATAAGAACCACCTGATACATGGAGATGTGAACTCCATCTTGAGGATTAGGAAATTAAGACACAGAGAGGTTGAGTTACTTGACCAGAGACGCAGAGTTAGTAAACAGTGAAGCCAGAGTTCACACCCAGTCTTTACTGCCAGAGTCCTTGCTTCTAACCACAGCCCCCTTAGGACAGCTGCTTGGGCTAGGTCCCCGGTGTTTTGGATAGAGGAGTTTCCTGCCTCTGCCATTCGGGGAGAGCCTGGGAAAACATTTTAGAAAACCCCCATTTTGGTCCAGACTTCCTGATTTGACAGATCAGGTGACCAAGGCCCATATCCCTCAGAAAGTGAGGGACAGTGCCTCCCTGGAAGCACCTGCCGGCCCTCCCACATGGCTTCTCACTGATCCCCACTCTTCTGCCCCAGCTCTCCCCGCTCCTCCGCCCCAGCCTGCCTTCCTGGTCCAAGGTACCCTCTCCAGGGAGGGTTGGTAGGGTGGATTGGTGGCTTGGCTGGGGTGATGGCTGCCCGATGGCAGGGGGTTTGGGAGTTTCTTGGGCAGTAAGGCCCTTCTGCTGCCCCTGGCAGGTGGAAAATGAGTCCAACGTGCTGCAGGACGGCTCCCTCATCGACCTGTGTGGGGCCACGCTACTGTGGCGCACACCGGCGGGGCTGCTGCGGGCACCCACGCTGAAGCAGCTGGAGGCCCAGCGGCAGGAGGCGAACGCGGCGCGGCCCCAGTGTCCCGTGGGCCTCAGCACTCTGGCCTTCCCCAGTCCAGCCCGTGGCCGTACGGCCCCCGACAAGCAGCAGCCCTGGGTCTACGTCCGTTGCGGCCACGTCCACGGCTACCACGGCTGGGGCTGCCGGCGAGAACGGGGCCCCCAGGAGCGTGAATGTCCTCTCTGCCGCCTCGTGGGGCCCTATGTGCCCCTGTGGCTCGGCCAGGAGGCTGGCCTCTGCCTGGACCCTGGGCCACCCAGCCATGCCTTTGCGCCCTGTGGCCATGTCTGCTCTGAGAAGACTGCCCGCTACTGGGCCCAGACACCACTGCCCCATGGCACCCACGCTTTCCATGCTGCCTGCCCCTTTTGTGGGGCCTGGCTCACTGGCGAGCATGGCTGCGTCCGCCTCATTTTCCAGGGGCCGCTGGACTAGACTACCTGTGGTCTTCTGCTGCTGTGTCCGCCTGCCCACCCAGGTCCCCCACCTCCTGCAGCCCAGAGGGAGCTCTGCATGTGGGACTCTGTCTGCTGGCACATAGCCACACCAGATGGACGCGTTGGATGGGCTGTGCCCCTCCCTTCTTAACTCTGGCCCCTAACGGGGTCCCCGAGACCCCTACCCCAGTCAGAATGACGGGGCCCTCAGCACCAGCTCCGTCGCGGGCTGATGGAGGGAAGCCCACCTCTACGCCCCAGCCCTTCCTGGGGCATCCCACATCATGCCGCCTACACTGTGCCCCTGGGGGAGTGAAGGGGCCGTGGGCCCCTGACCCCCAGCTTAGGCTGGCTGCGCCCTGAGCCTGCCGACCCAGTTCCGGATATTCACCTTGCTGCTGCCCTGGGTTCCTCTATAAACCTTGCTGTTCAGCTGCCCTCACAAATCCCACGTGTCCCGCATGCGTGCAGTGCCTCCGGCCCCCATGCGAGTGATGGGTGGGTGGCAGGCTGGGGCTGGCATCTGCTGATTCCCATTGTGGGCTGGATTCCATGCCAAGGTTCTCTGGGGACACAGAGACAATCAGACCTGGTTCCCTGTCCAGTGAAGTTCACAGTCTAATGGACGACATTCCAAATTGCTGAATGACAGCACGACTTCCTGTGTGCCAGGATCAGAGAATTATCAGCGGCTGTGGAGCAGGTGTCACTGGCGGGTGGAAAGGGAGGGAGCCCGGAGGCGCATAGGAGCTCAGCCTCCATGGCTGCGTGGGAATCCCCTGCAGGAAGGATCCACAGGCAGGGGGGGTTGCTCTGGCCAGAAGGGAGGCCAAGCACAGGCTCAGGTTAAGTAAGCAGGGAGCTGAGTGAGGGGTTCAGAGTGGCTGGAACAGGGCTGCGGGGGGACAGAAAGGAGGCTGGAGCGAGAGGTTAGGACCGTGCTGACAGGGAAGATGCTGGATGGAGGATTTAGAACCTCACTTGTGCACAGTCAGGAGTTGAGGGAGGAGAGAGGACTCATGGATCCAGAGCATTGGCTGTGACAGAAGGTCTACCATGACTGTGCGACACAAGGCCCACTGTGTGCCCTGCACTGTGCTAATGAGAATAATAACTACGTTCATTGAGCACTCACCAGGCACCAGGCTCTGCTTCTTGGAGATTTTATTTAATCCTCACAGTAACCCAGGGGGCGAGGTGTCAGCCTTTCTGTGCACGGGGAGATTAAGGCACATGCTCCAAGTCACAGAGTTAGAGAGTGACCAAGCCAGATTCAAATCCACGGCTGCCAGTCTGGCCTCAGAGCCTGCCCTCTTCTCCATCACGCCATGCTGCTTTCCTTGGACAGGGGTGGGAGGAGTTGGGAGGGCAGCCCAGGTAAGGAGAACAGCATGGGCAAAGGTGTGACAGGGACAGAAAAGAGGAATGAGGGGTGGACACCTGGCTGGGGCCTGGTGGGCTGCGGTTGCCATGGAGGCCAAGACTGAACTGGACCCCTGTTCATTGTGGCTAAGTGTCACCTCTCCCTGAGAGCCAAGGCAAGCTTGGGGTGCTGCTGGGGTTGCCCCCAGACTGTTCCTGGGGGCAGGGAGCTAGGAAGACAGGTAGATGGAGGTTCCGGAGATAGAAACATCTGAAGAAGAGACTATGAGTACAGTCCTAACCTGGGCATCGTTCCCAGTGGAAGACAGCCGCCGGAGCCTTAGGGAGCAGATTCCAAGGGGAGGGACCTGCCCTAAACCACACAGCTGGCTGGGGCCACAGAGACCAGACCTGGGGCTGTTGAGAGGACAGAGGGCACCTGCAGGTGACAAGAGGAGCATGTGATCGGATCCTTGCTTCCAGAGCCTCACACTGCCACAGTGGGGGAGCCCAGATGGGGATGCTGTGAGGGATGTGGGAGCATTGCAACTCCTCCACACACACACAGCACTAGGATGCAACTCTTCTCAGCTGTTCTCTCTTCTGATCTGGTTGGAAACCAGACAGGAACATTCTGATCCCATTTCTAGTAAGGAATCCCAGACTCTGGGAGGAGAGACAAGCAAAGGGCACAGTCACCACCCGAGGGGGAACTCGGAGGTCGTGGTGGAGCGGGTCAGACAGCCTGGTCTTGGCCCAGCTCTGCCCCTTTCCAGCTCCTGGAGCCTCAGTCTCCTTAACTAAGTGGAGTAACAGTCCCTATGTCACCAAATGGTTGTGAATGTATGGAGGGCACCTGTAACATAGTATGTCCTTAATATTAATTCACCTACCCTTTCTTCAGTCCTCTGGGAAAGAGCCAAAGCTGGGGACAGTTGTGACGCCAGTGAGTGAACTGCTGTCTCTGATAGTGTGTGTATGTGTGTGTGTGTGTGAGTGTATCGGGGCAGGTGAAGGCAACTGTGGTGGAAGGTCTGAGTAAGGCTAGACCCCAGTTCAAGGATACCTGAGGACATGCTGAGTGGCCTTAAGGAAATCAGTGAACCTATTAGCCTCAGTTTCTCCATCTGTACAGTGGGCACAATGATGATATCCTATCTCAGGGTTTTTACAAGAATTAAATGAGAGCCTCCATGTCAAGCTGCTGGCACAGGACTTCCGTGAGTGATGCAGCGTGGTTGGGGCGGGGGGGGTGGGGGGGGTGGTCTCAGAAGTACTGGGATCTTCTGCTGGCCTGAGCTGCCACTGGTAGCAATGGACAGCACTACCTCCTTTACCAGTGTGCATTTCAACTTCACGCAAGTCAAGGAAGACTTTATACCCATTTAAAAGACAATGAAAACTGAGGCACAGGGAAGAAGAAGAGTAACTTTCCTAAGGACATAGACCAATCAGTTGAGCTCCTCTCTATAATGATAATCATCATCACAGCCAACAGTTAGTGGCACTGTTGTGTCAAGTAGGTCCTTGGGCACCTTCGTGAATGAGAAACTGGTGCGCACGGTGGGCAGATGATGCTCTGGGCGTAGACACAGGTGTGGCAAAGGCTGGCAAGGAGGGTGTGTGGATTTCAGGCATCCCCTCTTCCCACACGTGTCTCTGCACAACACTAGGGGGTGGCACTGCCTAGTCAGCACTTCATTCAAGCCTACAACATCCCTCGGAGTAGAGGGATTATTAGCCTGGCTTTCTGGCTGAAGAAGTCAAGACTCAGGTAGAGGGACCCACCCAAGGACACACAGCCAGTAGGCAGTAGAGGCCTGATTCTCTACAAGGCTTGCCTTCGCCCTGACTCTCACCTGGGGCCCTCACAATGCTCCCCACGCGTGGCGCCAGGCACTTGCAGACGCAGTGCCGGAGCCAGGCTGTCTTCTTCTGAGTCTGTGCAGACATGCGACAGTGGACCTCAGGCCCGGCTCTGACCTGGGCAGCCCAGGCAGCTTTCTCATCCATCAGGCACACGGTGCCAGCACCAAGAAACTGCCAGGCCCCTCGCCCCTTTGTGCTGAGAAAACCGAGGCTCAGAGATGTCTAGCGGCTGCCCTCCAGGCCCACGGCGAGGTGAGAAGTGGCGATGCAGTGATGCACTCAGAGCGTTTCTCCGCGCCCCACACGGGTGGGACCATCTATAGGTCCTGGCATCTACAGCCCGCTCGCCTGTAGCCTCCATCCCTTGCACTGAGCACTTTGCAGTCTTCACCTCCCGGCTCCTGAATCCAGTGAGGAAGGGGGAGCCACATCACGCCCATGATGCAGGTTCCCACCTGCAAAACCCAAGCTGGAGGAACTCAGAAACACCCCAAAGGAGAGCGGGGTCGGGGCTAGCGGGGTGGGTGGGAATCCCTGATGCTCCGTCCCTGACATCAACGCTGCCCCACCTGGACTCGGGGGATCTTGTCAGCCCGGTCTGCCAAGACTAGGCCACGGCCAGGCCGTCCGCGTAGGTTCCTGGCCGCCGCGCGACCTCGGCCCGTGGACAAAAGGCCAAGGCCGCCGAGGCCATTACGTATCTGACCTCGCAGCTCTTAGGGGCGGGGAGTGGGTGGGCCGACGAAGCTCTACTCGGCGCGCCTGTTGGCTGTAGCCGACGCCCATCAGGGCTCCGAGGCCCGACTATTGGACGGCAGGGCGGAGCTCGCCGAGCCCCAATGAATGGGGGAGCCGGAAGCAGGAAGTGAGTTTGCAATCGGAGCAGCTGCAGCAGGTGAGGCCCGGCGCCCGGGTTTCGGGGTCACAGTGTGTCACACTCGGGGGACAGGGCGAGTCTGGACCGAGCACAAAATCATTCTCTTTCTGCCCCCCATCCGGTACCCCTTCCAAATTCATCGCGGCCTGGAGGCCAAGAAATGCTCCGGGCAGCGAAGGGTTAACATCCCTTTCAGAACCCGGGGGTTTGTGCTGTCGGGGCGGAGCATCGGGAGTGGCGGGGGAGGCTGGAAACTCGTCCCCAGCAAGGGAAGGCAGTGTGGAAGATGCTCTGGGTCGGGAGATCCCCGGATTCCAGCGGGGCTGTGAGACCGTCGTAAGTTGCTTGGCCTCTCTAAACCTCAATCTCCCTATCTGTAAAATGAGTTTTCTTCCAGCTCTGAACTTCTGTGGCTCTGTAGCTCCCTGTGGCCGAGCACAGGGAGAGGGTAGGAGTATGGAGGGCGGAAGAAAAGACCGTTAGAGGGATAAGAGTGGGACAGATCCTAGGAGCAATGAGAGAGGAAAAGAGTACAAGGAAAATCATTTACTGCTATAGGTGCATTCCATCCGGTGTGACCTCATCTAATTTGCACACCGACCTGGTGAGTTTGGGGTTATCACCCCCATTTTACAGAGGCAGAAACTGAGGGACAGAGACAATTGACTTGATTTTAGGAGTCTGAATTGAGCCAGGATTGGAACCTGGGTCTTCCAGCTGGGAGCCCGGGTCTCTGTGCTTATGAACACAGTGGTGGGTGGAATTGAAGAACGTGCAGGAGAATTCAGAGGAGGAGAAGGTGAGACCGAGAGGTGTCTGGGCTGGGAGTCTAGAGATACGGGTCTTTGCTTCTGACTCCTCCACTGCGTGATTAGGCAAAGCTCCTGGCCTCTCTGGGCCTCAGTTTCCCCATCTGTAATACCGGGTAGTTGGATTCAATCTTTAAGGTTGAGTGGCTCAGGTCAAACATGGCCTACCAGTGTATTTTGTAATCTCCCTGGGTGAGTCACCTGACCTTCTCTGAGCCTCAGTTAGCATATCTGGTGAATGGGTACGATGGTATTTTCCCTTTCTCATGGGCTTTTGGGAGGATTAAATGAGATCATGAGAGTGCAGAGCCAGGTGTGCAGTTGGTGTGTGTAAATCATGGCTGTGATGATGGTGATGGTTCTCAGCAGGGCCCATGGCGGACACCCAGTACATCCTGCCCAATGACATCGGCGTGTCTTGCCTGGACTGTCGTGAGGCCTTCCGCCTGCTGTCGCCCACAGAGCGCCTCTATGCCCACCACCTGTCACGGGCCGCCTGGTACGGAGGCCTGGCTGTTCTGCTGCAGACCTCCCCTGAGGCCCCCTACATTTATGCCCTGCTCAGCCGCCTCTTCCGTGCCCAGGACCCCGACCAGCTGCGCCAGCATGCCCTGGCTGAGGGCCTTACAGAGGAGGAGTATCAGGTCAGTTCTCTCAGGTCAACCTGCGTTTCCTGAGTGGCTTCTGGGTGTGAGGGATCAGGAAGCAGGAGTACAAAGGTCTTTCTCTGTGGATTAGAGCAAAAGTTACAAATCCAAATACAAAGGTTCCCCTCCTGGGACCTCAGTCTTCTCATCTGCAAAATATGCATGAGGGTTGTCTGTACCTCTCAGGGTTGTAGTGACCTGACGCCAAGATAAATGGTGGCTGCTGGGATTACAAGGACTGTGAGTAAAGGAAACAGCTGTGGAGGTTCAGAGACGGTGGAGGAATGAGTCCAGGGGAGGAATCAGGAAGTCTGAGTTCTGGACCTGATCATCCTCGACCACAGTGTGCGTTCCTGGGCAGGGTGTTCTGCCCGTCGCCTGGTTTTTATTTGTTTGTGGGTCTACTGGCCAAATAATACAGGAACGCATTCTTAAGTATTGCAGCAATGCAGACAGACACAAAACGAAACACGAAAATTGTTCATTCTCAATGCCCTTGCCAGAGGTAACCTCTGAGGCTGCCGGGTGTGCAGCCCTTTCAATCCTCTGTCTGTATTGTGTACCGACACGTGCACACCTGCCCATGTATCAGTTCCTTATTTTTTCTTTTACATAAATGAGATCATGCTCTCCATGTTCTTATGAGACCTTCTTTTTTCACCAAACACCATGTCTTAGAGAACTTCCATAGGGTACATATAAGTCCACCTCATTCTTATTTATTGGCTGTGAAGCTTTCTGGAGCAGTGTACACAATAAGCAATTTAATCTTCAATTTATTGCTGGGCAGATTGTTCCTGGTTCTTCTTAGAGATAGTACCACAATGAGCAGACTGGTGCCCATGTGTGAGTAGGATCTCTTTCTAGAAGTAGAATTGCTGGGTCAGAGGCTCTGTACATTGACAACTGATTGGTGCTGTTAAATCATCTTCTAAAAAAGCTTCACCAAGAATGTATGAGAATATGGGCTTGTTTTTCTACATGTAAAATAAAGGGATTGGATTACTTATCTCTGAGCTGAGGCCCAGGCTGTTTTTTCCTCCTTTTTTGAACTTTGGTGATCACATCTCATCTCTAGGCCTTGATGTACTCGTTAGAAGAGCTAATAGCTGGGGGACTGCTCATAAATGGAAAAGTGCTGCCCAAGTATGACCATTTTCAGTGGGATTCTGTTGTTTGTAAGTAGCAGAAACCCACCTCGAATGGGCTTAAATGAAAAAAAATTCTGACTTCCAGTTTCTGGTCTGGCATGTGAGGAGGTTAGAAGACTCCAGTTTGTCCTAACGACAACGAAAAACTTGGACAAACTGGAAAAACCAACAACTCTTCTTAGATCTCTAAGAGAAGTGAGGTCGCAGGGCAGACGGCTGCCCCCACGGCTGGAGGGACAGACAGGAAGGTCAACAGAGAATCACAGCTCACCAGAGCAAAAGGTCTGAGCTGGAGCCTGCCCCGCAACCAGTGCTGGGGTAGGAAAACCTGAACCATGATTGACGAATTGCTGGAGGCTCAGTGTGGACAATGCAAGAGTTAAAAACTCCGGGGCGACCCAATCTTAAGGGGGCTCCCACACTTGTGGGGATTTTGCCTCTGAGAGCCTGACTGGATTCTCAGAAGGAATTTCAGAGAAAAAGCTCCTTGTGCTTCCGGCAGGGGGCGGGGAAAAGGAACCGTTTTTGAAACACACTGGAACATTCTATTCTTAACATGGTCTGCTCTCAGGAGAAACTATTCAGCCAGGACATCACCTGCCAGGGTTTTCTCGGAGCCTGAGGAAATACCCAACTCCAGCTTGCTCTAGCCATCCTGTCCCACCTAAGGGAGCTGGGGGGGACATGGGACTGAGAAGCACATGTGAAGTTCACAGTCCAGAGGCAAAGGCTCCCTAGGAGACTGAGACTTAACCGTGGGACTCTAGAACGCTTTCCCTGCTCCCACATCTCACCATGTGACTGAAGGCCTACTTAGAGCAGTTCCTTTTACCCAGGACATCATGTCTGGCTAGCAAGAAAAAAAACCATGAAACATTCTAAATGTCAAAAAACACAGTTTGAAAAGACAGAGCTGCATCAGAACCAGATTCAGATGTGGCAGGGATGATGGACGTACTGGGCTAGGAGTTAAAACACCTGTGACTAATATGCTAAGGGCTCTGATGGATCAAACAGACAGTGTGCAAGAACAGACGGGCACGGTGAGCAGAGAGATGGAAATTCTAAGAGAGAACCAAGAATGCTAGAGATCAAAAAACACTAACAGAAATGAAAAATACCCAGAATGGGCTTAGTAGCAGACTTGACACAGCTGAGGAAAGAATCTCTGAACTGGAGGATGTCTCAAATAGAAACCTCCAAAACTGAAAAGCAAGGAGAAAAAGGACTGAAAAAAGCAGAACAGAGTATCCAGGAATTGTGGGACAGAGGATGTAACATATATGTAGTGGTAATACCAGGAGAAGAAGAAAAAGAGAAAGAAACAGAAGAAATAACTGAAACCATAATGACTGAGAATTTCCCCAAATTGATGTCAGATACCAAATCGCAGATGCAGGAATCTCAGAGAACACCAAGCAGGATATTAAATGCAAAAACCCCCACAAACCCTGTACCTGGGCAGAACATTTTCAAACTACAGAAAATCAAAGATTAAAAAAATTCTTAAAAGAAGCCAGAGGGAAAAAATAATCTTACCTATAGAGAAGCAAAGACAAGGGGCTGGCACTGTGGCCGAGTGGTTAAGTTTGCGTGCTCCACTTTGGCAGCCTGGGGTTTTGCTGGTTTGGATCCTGGGCGCGAACATGGCACCACTCATCAGGCCACGCTGAGGCGGCATCCCACATGCCACAACTAAAGAAGGACAGTCTTTAACGTGTGTGTGTCTAACAACAGAGCATCAAAATATGTGAGGCAAAAACTGATAGAACTGCAAGGAGAAATAGATTAATCCAATATTATAGTTGGAGACTTTAACACCTCTCTCAGAAATGGACAGATCCAACAGGCAGAAAATCAGTACAGACATGGTTGAACTCAACAACTCCATCAATCCATTGGTTATGACATCTATAGACTCCTTCATTTAACAGCAGGATACACATTCTTATCGAGTTCACGTGGAACATTCACCAAGATAGACCACCTTCTGGGCCACAAAAAACAACTTAACAAATTTAAAAGAATAGAAATCATACAGTGTCTGCTCTCAGATCAAAATGGAGTTAAACTAGAAATCAATAACAAAAAGATAGCTGGAAAATCCCAAAATACTTAGAGATTAAACAACACACCTGTAAATAACACATCGGCCAAAAAAGAACTCTCAGGAGCAGTTAAAAAATATTTTGAGCTAAATGAAAGTGAAAGTACAACTTATCAAAATTTGTGGGATGCAGGGAAAGCAGTGCTTAGAGGAAAATTTATAGCACTGAATGCATCTATTAGAAAAGAAGAAATATCTAAAATCAATAATCTAAGTTTCCACCTTAGGAAACAAGAAAAAGAAGAGCAAATTAAATCCAAAGTAAGCAGAAGAAAATAAATAATAAAAATTAGATCAGAGATCAATAAAAGTGAGAACAGGAAATTAGTAAAGAAAAATCAATGAAACCAGAAGCTAGTTCTTTGAAAGGATCAATAAAATTGATGTCTTTTGTTCTCTTGGGCTGCTATCACAAAATACCGCAGACTGGGTGGCGTATAAACAACAGAAATTTATTTCTGAGAGTTTTGGAGGCTGGAAGTCTTGGGGTGCCAGCATGGTCAGATTCTGGTGAAAGCTTTCTTCCAGGTTGCAGACTGCTGACTGTGTCCTCACATGGTGAAATGGGCGAGCTGGCTCTCTGGGGTCTCTTTTGTAAGAGCGCTAATCCCAATGATGAAGGCTCTGCCCTCATGGCCTAATCACCTGCCAAGGGCCCTACCTTCTAATAACATCACTGTGGGGGTTCGATTTCAACATATGGGTGTAGTGGGGGAAGACAAACATCCAGACCATAACAATCAATAAGCCTCTAGACAGTCTAACTAAGAAAAAAAGAGAGAGGTCACAAACTGCTAATATCAGAAATGAAAGAAGGGACATCACTACAGATCCCACGGGCATTGAAGAAATTGAGTCCATAATTAATAATCCTCTCAAACAGAAAACACTAGGCTTAGATGGGTTCACTGGTGAATTCTACCAAACATTTAAGGTTGACATTATACCAATTCTTTATAATCTCTTTCAGAAGAGAGAAGCAGAGGGAATACTTCCTAATTTTATGAGGCTGGCATTACCCTAATACCAAAACCAGACAAAGACATTACAAGAAAAGAAAACTACAGATCAATGTTTTTCATGAACATAGATACAGAAATGTTCAACATATATAGCAAACCGAATCCAACAATGTATAAAAAGAATTATACACCACAACCAAGTAGGATTTATCCTGGTATGAAGATCTGGTTAAACATTTGAAAATCATTAAGTTTTTTGATTCGTATCAACAGGCTAAAGAAGAAAAATCACATCGTCATATCAATAGATGCAGAAAAAGCATTTGACAAAATCCAACACCCATTCGTGATAACTGTCAGTAAACTAGGAATAGAGGGGCACTTCCTCAACTTGATAAAGACTACTACAGAAAACCTACAGCTGGCATCATATTTAATGGTGAAAAACTCAAAGCCTTCCCACTAAGATCAGAAACAAGGCAAGGATGCCCCTCTCACTGCTGCTTTTCAACATGGTGCTGGAAATCCTAGCTAGTGTAATAAGGGAAGAAAAGGGAAAAAGGATATACAGATTGAGAAGGAAGACATAAAACCACCTTTCTTCACAGATAAAGTGATCATCTGTGTAGAAAATCGGAAAGAATCAACAAAAAAACTCCTGGAACTAATAAGCAATTATAGCAAGGTTGCAGGATACAAAGTTAATATACAAAAGCCAATCGCTTTCCTGTGGAGACAGTAAAAAGATCAGTGGTTGCCAGGCACTGGGGGATGGGGAGGTGGAGCACAGAGGATTTTTAGAGCAGTGAAACTACTCTGTATGATACAGAAAAATGTATCATACATCATGGTGGATATGTGTCATACATCTGTCCAAACCTATAGAATGTAGATCACCAAGAATGAACCCTAATGTAAACTATGGTCTTTGGGTGGTGATGTGGCAGAGTAGGTTCATCAATTATAACAAATGTACCACTCTAGTGGGAGATGTTAATAATGGGGGATGCTGTGCATGTTTAGGTGCAGGGGATACATGGTAAATCTCTGTACCTTCTGCTCAGTTTTGCTGTGTTTTAAACACAGTTTTTCAGTTTTTAAGACTGCTCTAAAAAATAAAGTCTATTTTTTTTTTAAAAAAGGGAGAGTTATTGGTTCCAGGGCTAGGGGAGGCTTCAGGTATGGCTCGATTCAGGGGCTCAGTGCTACCATTGCAATGCAGTCTTCCTCTCTCAGCTTTACTTTCTTTCCTCATTCCATAGGGGGGCTCCAGGGGCTCCAGGCTTGATGATCCCTAGTATAAGATAGGCTTTTTTTTTTTTTTTTTTTTAAGGAAGATTAGCCCTGAGCTAACATCTGCTGCCAATCCTCCTCTTTTTGCTGAGGAAGACTGACCCGAAGCTACCATCTGTGCCCATCTTCCTCTACTTTTTTTTAATATGTGGGATGCCTACCACATCATGGCTTTTGCCAAGTGGTGCCATGTCTACACCTGGGATCCGAACTGGCGAACCCCAGGCTGCCGAAGTGGAATGTGTGAACTTAACCACTGCGCCACCGGGCCAGCCCCTAAAACAGGCTTTTTGCCACTGGGAAATTGCCTGGGTATGGCTCTTCCTGGCTAGCCTGAGCCTGTGCCTACCACAGGAGTCGGAGAAGGAAGATTCCTCCCCCTGTGAAAGGAAGATGGAGCTCTTATTGCTGCAGGAAAGGAGACTAGATTTTGGGCCAGCAAAAGCTGTGGAATAGATGGCCAAGGCCCTCCAGCTCGAACATTTGATGCTTCCAACGTCAGCTGCCTGACAGGTTGGGGGCAGAGGACAGGCTTTTTGCAGAAGGAGGTCATGCTTGAACTGGGCCTTAAAGGTCATATGGGATGGCCACAGGTGGCTGATAGGGAGCTGGCCATAGCAGGAACAAAGGTGTGTGAACCTTTAGATGTGTTTGGGAGCTCCTGAGAAGACTAGTTTGACTGGACAACGGGTGTGTGAAGATGGGTGTGTGAAAGTATGTTGGGGCCAGACTGGAGCTTCCCGGGATCTGGGTCCTGCCCCCAGATTTCCCAGCCTCACCCGTACTGTCTCCTCCGGGGTGTTCACATCTCAGGAGGGAACTTCCCTGGCGTGGGGGAGGCTGTGCTTCCAGGTGTCTGATGCCTCCCTCCTCCCAGGCGTTCCTGGTCTATGCCGCGGGAGTCTACTCCAACATGGGCAACTACAAGTCCTTCGGCGACACCAAGTTTGTGCCCAACCTGCCCAAGGTGAGCTGAGGGAAGGCTGGGGAAGGTGGAGAAGTCGGGGCCTGTGGTGTGGCAGTGGGGCCCCAAGCGGAGCCTTGACCCTGTTGCTGCCATTCCGCATGACCTTGGGTAAGCCACCCAGCCACCCTGGATGCTGCAGCCTCTTCGTATGTAAAGAAAAGCAGTGGTTCCTGCGACCATGCTGACCCGAGGGGTGAACAAGGGGAGGATGTGGAAGTGCTCTGTGAACTGTTAGGTGCTTGCAAAAAGGGAGCCTGTTGGTCATCACTGTTGGGGACAGTGGAGAAGCCTGGGCACAGGGAGTCCCTCGCTGTGACAGGCAGAGGCAGCTCCTACACCGGGGCTCTCAGCCCTTGCTGCACACTTGAGTTGCCTGGCAGTCCTGCTGAAATGCACCTGCTGATTGAGCAGGTCTGTGACAGGGCCCGAGGTTTGACATTTCTCAGCAATGCTGATACTGCTGGTCCATCGACTGCACTTTGACCCGGAAGGTCTTGGGCTGTGGGAGAAGAGCTTGGGCTGGATGTGGAGGCTCCAGAAGGCAGGCTTGGGTGGTATGGCTGGGCCAGTGGCCTCTCTTCCTCTGCAGGAGAAGCTGGAACGTGTGATCCTAGGGAGTAAGGCTGCTCAGCAGCATCCAGAAGAAGTCAGGGGCCTCTGGCAGACCTGCGGGGAGCTCATGTTCTCTCTGGAGTCCAGGCTTCGACACCTCGGGCTGGGAAAGGAGGTGAGGCCCCCCAAGCGTACAGAGGAGTGGAGGGTGTCCTTTGAGGACACCTGGTAGGGAGGGACGGGTACCTGATGGAAAGGCAGTGGGCTTTGCCTCACACTCTTGAGGCAAAACTGCTCCCCACTGCTGGCCTCAGTTTTGTCATCTGTAAAATGGGAAGCAGGGCAGATGAAATGCTTTCTGAACACCTTCCTGATTCTAACATCCTGGGATGCTGTGTGCAGGAAGAGGGGAGGAGAGAAGCACTGAGAGCTGGAGGGAGCTGAGGAGGGGTGAATGGGGAAGGATTGGGCCCAGGCTTCCTGCCTCTGGAGGCTGCTTGGGAGCTGCGTGGGGTGAGGGACACGGCAAGCCTTAGGGGCAGGCCAGCCTGTGCGAGGCTGCAGCAGAGCTGCAGGAAGGCTGGAGATGGGCCTCTGTTGCTTGTGTTAGAGTTTTTTCCCCTGCAAAGAGATGGAGGGGGACAGGGTGGAGGCTGCTGAGAGGACATACAGGAAGCCTGGGGCTGGAGAGTGCACTGGGAAGGGATTCGCCAGCCGCCCCTGCAGCACCCTGACCTCCGGAAATCCTCTTTCCCATCATTCTTCCCCGACAGGGGATCACCACCTATTTCTCTGGGGATTGTACCATGGAAGATGCCAAACTGGCCCAAGACTTTCTGGACTCACAGGTTTGCGGGTTGGGCACTCGGGCAGTGGTTTGATGGGGCCCCCTCACCTCCGGCACCCACTCCTGAGTCTCAGCTTGGGCCCAGAGACAGGGGCATTTTGGGTCCCCCAGGTGGAGAAGACTTGGGAATCCTTGTCTAAGAGTCAGCCTGGCTCGAATGAGGTAGCCATCCCCAGGGGGACCCTGATGGAGCTGCCCCTGCTCCACCCCAGGCTGAAGGGCCTTAGGACGGCCTCAGGGCTGGCGACACAGACCATCAGAGCCACTTCCCACTGGGCTCTGGAGTCCACGCGTCGGTTTCACCTCCTAGCTCTGCATGACCCGTTTCCTTGTCTGAAACGGGGCCTGCCTGCCTCCTGTAGCCCTGGGTTCGCTGAGGCCATGCACTGCCTGGCACGGTCGAGTCAACGCTTAGTAAAAGTTAGTGCTCAGTGGGCTGAGCAGAGCAGCAGAGTCTCCCCACCCTGTCTCCCCTCCCAGCCGACTCAGGTGGGTCCCCCGCAGGCCCTGGCCTGCTTTGCTGCTATATCTCCTTTCCCTGGTGTGACTCATTTTCCCTCCCCACAGCCCCCTCTGGACATACTCTCCCCCAAACCTCTGCCCTGGTCTTTTCCAGAACCTCAGTGCCTACAACACACGGCTCTTCAAGGAGGTCGGCCAGGATGGGCAGCCCCGCTACGAGGTGCGGTTGGCTTCCGTGCTTGGCGCAGGTGAGCCTTGCGCACACCCTTCTCCTCCCTCTTTAACGTGGACCGTGGTGGAGGGCGCCAGAACTGAGGACAGGGCTTAGCAGGTTATGGGGTAGGTGTGGGAATAACATTCATAAGAGTTATGGCAGATGTTGATCGAAGACTTACTGGGTGCCCAGCTCCGGGCCATGCTCAGCATCCCGTGGTTCCTGTGAGGTGAGCATGGCTAGCCCGGTATTGGCGGTGACAGTAAAGGTATGCAGTAGGGGGAGGGGTTCTGTTCAACTTGGCCAGTGTCACGGCTGCAAGCCTCTGAGGGGGCTGTGTGTTGGGCGTGGTCCCCATTCTCCAGGCAGTGGCCCCGAAGATAACAAACTACGTAAACAGCAGGGAGAGAGGCTGCACCATACGTCTCATAACAGCCTAGGAGAGAAATCCAAACCTCACACAGTGAAGGCTTAATGGAAGAGGTGACCATATCTGTCTTGGAGGTTGGGGGGAATATAAAAAGGTGAAGACGGTGAACTTATTAAATTCTGCTTCCTAAATATCTCTCAGAGTACCCTCAGACTAAAGCCTAAATCTACCTCCAAGGGCTCTGTCATTCAGAACTCTTTGGTTACAAGTGAAGAAACCTATTTCAAATTTCCCTAAACCAAAAACGGGACTTTACAGGCTTGGGTAATTGAAAAGCCCAGAATAGGATGGCTTCAGGCACCGCTGGATCCAGCTGCTCAGACAGTATTCTCAGAAATTTCTCTCTCTGTCTCTTGTCTTGGCCGTCTCTTTGACCTTGTCCATGGAAAGCTGCTCCCCACACAGGGCCTGGTGGCCAGTAGCATGGTCATTCCAGCAGAAAGAGACGCTTTTCTCCCAGGAGTTTCTTCATAAGGCCTGAAAGTGACTCTGGTTTCTCTATTTTGGGTCCCGTATTTATCTGTGAACCAATCCCTGTGGTCAAGGGCCAGGTCTCTGATTAGCTAGACCTGGTCCCAAGCCTACCTCAGAGCCAGGCAATGAGGTCAGCCCCTCCCACCACCTGAACTGGAGACAGTAGTGGGGCGGGGGATTCTCAAAAGAAAACTGGGGTCTGTTACCAGATGAGGAGGAAATGAATGCAGTGTGGACAGAGACTTCCAGACCCCTCTTTGCAACCTGGTTCTCCCTTCCCCATCCAAATCCCACCTCTCAGCCCCACCCTCATATGTCCCCAGCCTCCCACTTAGACTCTGTACCCCAGCCATGCTCAGCAGCTTCCAGTTCCCTGAAAACGCCATGTTCTCATGTACCCTCCCTGGGCCTTTGCACAGTCTGTTCCCCCTTTCCGCCTGGAATGTCATCCCTCCCCTTGAGGTGTTCACCTGGTGACGATCTGCTCATCCTTTAGGGTGTACTTGGACATCACCTCCAGGACCTTTCCCTGCCTTCCCATAACTGAGTCCGGGCCCTTCCCTTTTCCCATCAGCATGCCCGGTAATTTCCCCGTGATTTTCCTGTTGACCACCAGCTCCTCGAGAGGAGGAACTGTGTGTTCCGTTCACCATTGTCTCCCCAGCAGCTGGCACTTGTAGATACTCAAATACTCAGTGTCGGACTAAATGAAGATGGGAGGGCACTGCGTCCCTGGTGGAGGGAACAGCAGGAGCAAAAGCAGTGTGAGGGAGAGTTTAGGGGTTAGCCAGTCGTTCGGTTTGACTAGAGAAAAGGATATTGGGTTCCAGCAAATAGGAGTAGGTCACACCGGCATACAAACTCAGCCTATACTCGTAGGATAGGATGCAGCCTGGGACAGTGGTTAAGAGTGTGGCTCTGGAGCCTGGCAGCTTGAGTGTATCAGTTACCTATTGCTGTGTAACAAACGCCCCCAAAATTTAGTGATGTAAACCCACCTTTTCATGATCACGGACTCTGTGGGTCAAGCATTTGGACGGGGCATGGTAGGAACAGCTCATGTCTGGTTGACGATATCTGAGGCCTCAGCTGGGAAGACCTGGAGGCTGGGGTGACTTGACAGCCAGGGGCTGGAATCATCTGCAGGCTCACACATCTAGTGGGAGATGCTAGCTGTCTGTTTGCTGGGACCTCAGCTGGGACTGTCAACCCAAACGCCTCACGTGGCTTCTGCATATTGCTCATGGTGGCTGGCCTCCGAGAGCAAGCGTCCCAAGAGAGCCAGGCAGAAGCTGTGTCGCCTTTTACAACCTTGCCTTGGCAGTCACGTGGCTTCACTTCTGTGTCGTCACAAACCCTCCCCCCATCAAAAGGAGGGAATATAGCCGCCATGCCCTAATGGAAGAAGTCACACTGGGAGATGGCAGATACCGTGGCTGTCTTTTTAAAATTCTTTTTACGTAACCTAGAAGTATATTATATTCTTCAGAGCCAACAAACAAAATACAGCAGTATGTTGGTATCCCATTGCTTCTGTAACAAAATCACTACAAATTTAGTGGCATAAAGCAACATACATTTATTCTGTTATAGTTCTGGAGGTCCACTCTAAAACAGGACTCCAGTCCCTTCTGGGGTCTGCGGGGGGCAGTCTGTTTCTTTGCCTCTTTGGGCTGCTAGAGGCCGCCTGCGTTCCTTTGCTCATGGCTCCTTCCTCACATTTCTGCAACCCCTTTCTCCTGTCGTCACATCTCCCACTTCCCATTCACCCTCTTGTCTCCTTGTAAGGCCCATTGTCATTACGTTTAGGGTATGGCTGTCTTGTAAGATGCAGTCTGCTGCACTGGGTTTCAATCCTGCTCTGCCATTGCCACTTGCTGCTGTGTGACCTTTGAAAAGTTACTTAACCTCTCGGTGCCTTAGTTTCTTCGTCTATGAAGTGGAGATAATAATTTCCTTCTCTCCCCAGAGTTGCTGTGAGGCTTAAATGAACACATGTAAAGCACTTGGAACATTTCATGTTACATAATATTAGTATACACTTACATCTTTAATGTAAGAAATGTTACAGAAATGGGTATACACTTTCATCTTTAAAAATTTATATATTATGTAACATGAAATGTTCTTAGGGCTTTATACATGCGTGAGATCTTAGATGAAAGAGCGTCCTGGAGGGGTGCTGGGGTGTCTTGCACTAGCCTTTTCCCTGAGTGAGCCCTCCCCCCTCAGAGCCTGCTCTGGACTCCGAAATGACTTCCAAGCTGAAGAGCTACACATTCCGGGGGAGCCATTTCCAGGTGACCCGGGGGGACTATGCACCCATCCTCCAGAAGGTGGTGGAGCACCTGGAGAAAGCCAAGGTAGCGCTGGCTGGGGGCTGAGGTGTGTGGGGTGGTGGTGGGTGGGCCTGGATCCCTCAGGCAGCAAAGGCGGGGGTGTGGGCTGGGTGGGTGGCCCGAGGCTGATGGACCACTGCTCACCCCCAGGCGTATGCAGCCAATAGCCACCAGGAGCAGATGCTGGCCCAGTACATAGAAAGCTTCACCCAGGGCTCCATTGAGGCCCACAAGAGGGGCTCCCGCTTCTGGATCCAGGACAAAGGCCCCATCGTGGAGAGGTGAGGTGCCCAGCCTTCACCCCCACCCCGTCTGCTCCTGCGCGCCGCTCCTCCATCTCTGCCCTTCTCTCCCCCAGTTACATCGGGTTCATCGAGAGCTACCGCGACCCTTTTGGTTCCCGAGGAGAGTTTGAAGGTAACTTCTGGGAGGAGGGCGGTCAGGTTGGAACCTTTATCCCACGTCCCCTAAGGCTGCTGCCTTCCCCCTTGGCAGTGGTAATAATAGTAACAGCAGCCGGCGTTGATGAGTTGTCTGTATTACCTGGGCACTTACCTATATTAGCTCGTTTAGACACCATCATCCCATGAGGATTTCTGTCCTCACTTTACAGATGTGGGAACTGAGGCACAGACGCCCTGTCTCTGAGCCACTTTGCTGTGCTGCCTCTGGTGTCTGGTCTGGGCACAGGCTCCATCCTTTCCAAGCTCCGCGGCTATGTCACCTTGGGTCAGTTAACCCCACCACTGAGCATCAGTCACTCCCTTTTGGGTGTGTGGGAAGTGAGGTATTGTATGCAGACTGCTCAGCACAAGGCCAGGCACCTAAAAAGCCCCGGGTGAATGGGAGCACAATTAACATTATATCTGTGAACGGTCTCAGCTGCTGTTATCCCAGGGCAGGTGGCAGGCTGCCTTGGCCTCCATGCTCACGCCCCCATGGGACCTACCTGTGCAAAGCAGGGCATCCAGCCTGAGGATTTAGACTCGTCTCTGCCAGGCCTTACCCTCCCCAGACCCTGGGTGCAGAGGCAGGAGCATCTAACTGCTGGAAGCCAGAGAGATTAGCCTGGAAGGAGAGAGGAGATCCTCAACAGCCATCCAGGGGCCTTGGATCTGAGTCCATAGATCCAGGCCCAGGGACGAGGCATAAGGGGGCAGGCGGTCCTGGGGCCTGACGAGGAGAAAGGCATACACACCTGCAGCTTTCCTGATTCACCCACAGCAGCTTAGCCAGGCCTACTCTGGGGCCTGAGACCCCAGGGCCTCCTCAGCAGCCTCCATCTCAGAGGTTTCCCTTCTCATGTAACTTATTGTGATTATTAGAAAGATTCCATGTTCATGGTCAAAATTTTTGAAAATACACAGAAAAAAAAAAGAACTGTAATTGCACCTACCCTAAGGTTAAAATTTGGAGTGTAAGTCTTGTCTTTTGTTTTTGTATAGAGCTATAAATGTTTATAAAAGTGTGTGTATATGTGTGTGTGTGTGTGTACGTGTGTGTATAATTTAAAAATCCACATTTGTTGTAAGTAATGGGAACAATATTGAAGTCCCTCCTTTACCACCCTCCCCTATGTCACTCTCCTTCAGAGGTCACCACAGTTCACAGTTGAGTACAGATCCTTCCAGACCTTTGTTTAAGGATTCACGCACATACACATTACTTTTAATTCATCCAAGTGAATGAGATTATACTCTCTGTATTATTCTGCTACTCACTTTTTTCACTTAACAGTCTATCTTGGATATCTTTTCATATCAGTACATATAGACTTGCCACATTCTTTTTAATAGCTGCATAGTATTCACAGTATATATTAAATAATTTCCCACAACATTTGATCTTGTCCTGTATGTCTAACAGTTGCATGGTGTGCTGTCGTATAGCTGCTCCCTAATTTATTTAGCCAATCCCCAATTGTTGGACATTTAGGTTGCTTTTCCTTCTTTGCTATTTTAATCCTCCTGTCTTCCTGGCCTGGTGTGACGATTCCACCTGACAGATGGGATCCAGACAGGGGGGCTTTGCCAAGCCTGAGTCTTGGCCAGGTTAACTCCTTCTTCTCAAGAGCCTGACCAGCCAACAGTCTAGGCCAGGCCTTCCCAAGGTTTAGTCCATGTGGTGTTAACAAGAATTGCATCCAGGAAGGTTCAGTGCTAAGCAGCAAGGGGTCTTGCCTGCAGGCTCTTAAGTACTTTTAAGATGCAAATGTGCATTAGGAACCTCCAAGAATTTGGAAATAGAGTATATAGCATTGCCCAAACTTATTTGACCAGGAAGCTCTTTCTTTATGAAGGATCTCATAGAAAACGTGTTCTGTAGAGTGTAATTTTGGAAACACTACTTTGAGCCAGGAACTCTCACTGCATTAAGTCTAAAAGGATCAGTCCCAGTCCTCTGTGCAGCAGCCGCACTCACAAGCCAGAGGCTCTAGCCATGCAGGACAGCTCACAGGTCCCCCAAGGAGAGCATTTTTCTTTGCTTGTGCAGTCCCTTCCACTGGGAATCTGATCCTTTCCCCAGCACCCCCTACATGCTCCCTTTTAAGATCCATCTCAGACGTTACCTGGTGAAGCCATCTCTCCACACCACTCACCGCCACCCTCCATGAAGGCAGAGCCCAGGCCTGGGTCACTGCTCTCCCCAGTGGCCAGTACAGGGTCATTGCACACAGCCCGAGTCAATAAATTTGTGATGGCTGGAGGGGTAGAGGAGTTGAGTAGGGGGTGGGATCCCTCCTACACCCTGCCAACCCCCGGCCCCCCTTCCTCCCCTGCAGGCTTCGTGGCCATGGTGAACAAGGCCATGAGTGCCAAGTTTGAATGGCTGGTGGCAAGCGCAGAGCAGCTGCTGAAGGAGCTGCCCTGGCCCCCAGCCTTCGAGAAGGACAAGTTCCTCACCCCCGACTTCACCTCCCTGGATGTTCTCACCTTCGCTGGCTCTGGCATCCCCGCTGGCATCAACATCCCCAACTGTGAGCTTCCTCTAACCGAGCCCCTGGAACCAGGACAGTCACCCCAAGTCCCCAGGAGCCTCCATTGAGAATCGCCCCCTCCCCCTCCACACACTCACTCTGGCCACAAATTGCCTGCTCAGTTCCCCATCCCAGCCTGTCCTCTTGTCTAGACTTCTTGTCCGTGACCCTTGACCTTTGCCCCTTCTCCCTGGTCTCCTCCCCGCCTTCTCCAGACGACGACCTGAGGCAGACGGAAGGCTTTAAGAACGTGTCACTGGGGAACGTGCTGGCTGTGTCCTACACCACGCAGCGGGAGAAGCTCACCTTCCTGGAGGAGGATGACAAGGTGGGCACTGGCAGCCCGAGGGTCAGGGCTGGGCCTGGCCTGACTTAGCTGACGCAGGAGGGCAGACAGCCCAGTGCAGTGGAGAAGAAAGGCTCTCCCACTTCTTAGCCGTGTGGCCTTGTGACTTCAGAGCCGGTTTCCTCACCTGTCAATCAGTGGAGGCAGTCCCTTTCTCCCGGTTGTGCAAGGATGAGATGGGCCCTGTGGTACGCAGTGTGGAGCCTGGCGTGTAGTAGGTCTTTACCAAACGTGCATCAGGCTGGGCCCTCAGCTTGGCAGAGGAGCCGTTGGCAGGCTATGTGGCCATGGTGGGACAGTGGACAGCGTGGGCCTCTGCTTGTCTTGGCAGGACCTGTACATCCGCTGGAAGGGTCCCTCCTTTGACGTGCAGGTGGGACTGCACGAGCTGCTGGGCCATGGCAGCGGCAAGCTCTTCGTGCAGGTAAGAACATGGCCAGTCAGCCCCTGGTGCCCAGGCCTGCAGCTCCCCTCCCCGTGATCAGGCCTTCCCTCAGGGGCTTTGGGTCAGGTGGGGGAAATGGCCCCTTAAGCAGAGAAGTCCCTGTCTTGCCCTCTCCCAAGATGTCCCAGGACCTCCAAGGACTGAGTGGGTGCAAGGATTGAGTGTGACCTGCAGGACAGTCCCACTGAGGTCCCCCACCACAGAGTTTTCTGCCCAGAGTCTTCCAGAGGAATTGCTTGGCCCGAGCCAAGGAAGTCTGCCCTGAGGGTGTGACTCAGGCAGCCCCCGGGACAGAGAGGCTGGGAGGGGCCGTCTCTGGGTGCTCCCAGTCCTGAGTCTTCAACACTGTCTGGCTTTGCACTGCTGTTCCCTGGAGCTGTACCTTTCTAGCCAGTGTAGGGAGCGAGGTCTCCTGAGGGCAGCACCTTCCTGCCATCTGGCCAGAGTGGCTGGAGCCCCCTCGACATACACTCAGGGAATATGAGAAAGACAGATGGCCTTTCTGGCAGGCTGAGGAGAGCCCATATGGACCCCCAGCACGGAGCCACAACAGATGAGATGACCGGAGGCGGGCGGGGCGAGGACCTCAGAGGGAGCGGAGTTCTGGATGGGGCCTGCTCCCTGTGGGGTGGGGCTGCCTCCCTGAATGAGGAGGGGCTGGAGCTGCGCCTGGATGTCAGGAGGATTCAGAGCACAACTGCTGGGTGCAGCAGCCTGGCCTTGGGCCCGTTCAGGCTTGGAAGTCACAGGGAAGTGGGGACAAATGTGGCCACTCTGTGGCCTAGGATAAGTCAGTTCCCCTCACCGAGCCTCAGTTGGCCTGTCTGTAAAATGGAGTTCCTGACCCTTACTGTATGGGCTCACGTAAGGAATAAAAGCGAAGCCGGATAGTAAGCCCTGAGGTTTGCTTGACACGCAGTAGGCACTCTGGAAATGGATGTTGTTAAGAGACAGTGCATGGAGGTTATGTGCTCTGATTCCACTTTGGGGCTCTTAGTCTCTGAGCCTCAGTTTCCTCATCTGAGAAGTGGGCTAATGATGGAACCTTCCTCAGGGTGATTGTGAGGATTAAATGGATGATGCAGAAAAGATACTTGGCGCAGGGAGAGGATGGTGAGGGTGGTGCTTGTTCGAGGTAGAGAATCACATGCTGTGCCCTCCTGCCAGCACTGGGAGAGGGACCAGGAGGCACGTAGGGCGCGAGCAGCCCAGCTCTCTGGCCCACCCCCTGGGACATCTCCAGCTAGGCTCCTGAGATACGGGGGGTCTTCGCCTGACTCTGGGCAGGTCCTTCTGCTCTCTGGCCCTCAGTGTCCCTCTCTGTGCGGTGGGGCAGTGGTTCTGCTTCCTCCACCTCCTGGGGGCTCTAAGAGGGCAGCCAGTGTCACAGGCCTCAGGTGCGGAGGCAGCAGTTTGTCACTAGACCCCGTGTTCCTGCGGGTCGGCCTGCTGCTCCCGGGCTCACCTTTCGGAGCCACGCGTCAGGCCCTGGGATCCTGGAGCTGCAGGCCCAGACTAGGGCAGGGCCTCCTTTCCCTCAGCCGCCCCGTGTTCATGACTCTTCTCCTGCAGGATGAGAAAGGAGCATTCAACTTTGACCAGGACACGGTGATCAACCCCGAGACCGGGGAGCAGGTGAGGGTGGCCTCGGCGGAGCCCCAGGATGCTGGGAGGGTGGGCACGGGTGGGGTGGCAGCCGCCCCTAAACCTGCTTCTTGGGCCTCCCCTCCAGATTCAGAGCTGGTACCGGAGCGGGGAGACGTGGGACAGCAAGTTCAGCACCATCGCCTCCAGCTACGAAGAGTGCCGGGCAGAGAGCGTGGGCCTCTATCTCTGCCTCAACCCCCAAGTGCTGGAGTACGAACAGCAGGCGTGGCGGTGGGGGGTGTCCTGCGGGAGGAGGGGTGCCGGCAGAGAGGGCAGGGCCCAGGCAGCCTCAGACCCCCCCCACACACACACCTTCCTCTCCCTCAGGATCTTTGGCTTTGAGGGGGCTGATGCCGAAGATGTCATCTATGTGAATTGGCTCAACATGGTTCGGGCCGGGCTGCTCGCGCTGGAGTTCTATACCCCTGAGACCGCCAGCTGGAGACAGGTGGGGCCGGGGGAGCCCTCAGGAGCAGGGGAGCCTGCCGTGGGGGCCAAGATCAGGATTCTGAGCGTAGGGAGGGGACATACCCACGAGGCACATAAACTGGGTTTAATCCCAGATCCACTGCATGTGGGGGCAGGTCATGCACTGCTGTGAGCCTGAGTGTCCCTGTCTGTGGAGCAGGAGCGATCATCTCCCTGCCCACCTTTCAGGGCGAATCAGATGAGAAGATTTTACTACGACTACTAATAGGTGACTTGCGTAGGACTTACTCTGTGCCACACACAGTTCTAGGCGCTTTACGTGAATCAGCTCGTTTGCTCCCATTATCAACCCAGGAGGCAGGTACACTATCATTACCTTCATTTTAGAGATGAGGAAATTGAGGCACAAAGAGATTAACTAACACACTGGTAAGTAACAGAGCCAAGATTCAAATCCAAGCGGCCTGCCGGCAGACCCATCAGGCTGCAGCGCTCGATTATGAGATGTATTTGGAAATAGGGGAAGCAATAGAAATGTTGTAAAAAGCCAAAGTATGTTTTGAGGAGGTAATATATCACCAAAAGAATACACATTTTAGTGTCAGGAAGCTTGGGTCTGAGTCCTTGCTCTCCCTTACCAGCTGTGTGACCCTGAGCAAGTCACTTCACTTCTCTGGGCATCTGTTTTCTCATCTGTAAACTAGGGATATTGATGCCTACTTGGTCCCACTGTTGAATGCTAAGAAGATTTTGGAGGAGAAAGTGCTCGGGGTCCTGGTGGCGAGGGACCCTCTGGGGGACTGCTGTCATCAGGGTGGGGTTTGGAGCAGCAGAGGGTGGGTGACAAGGGGGAGCAGAGGGCTCCAGGTCCTGCCTGGAAATGGCCTCCCAATCCCTCAGGCAGCCCGCCCTCCCTTGTGAGTAGAGGAGGGAGGAAGCATTTGAGGGGAGAGGAATAGGCAGAAAAGGACCCACAGGGTGGGGGAGAATAAAACAATAATAGTAATTGACGATTAATGAGCACAGACTGTATTCGGCCTTGGAACAAGCTCTTGGTACGTCTTATCTCAGGGCTGCAAATGATTCCTTCTCCTTGGCCCCGGCAGGCCCACATGCAGGCCCGGTTTGTGATCCTGAGGGTCTTGCTGGAGGCTGGCGAGGGACTCGTGACCGTCACTCCCACCACAGGCTCCGATGGGCGCCCAGATGCCCGGGTCCGTCTTGACCGCAGCAAGATCCGGTCTGTGGGCAAGCCTGCCCTGGAGCGGTTCCTGCGGAGACTCCAGGTAAGCGGAGGCCTGTGAGGGGCACTCGATCTGTGTTTCTCGCATATTCAGCACAGGAGCACTATAGGAGAGCAGACACGGTCCAGGGCTGTGGCCCCTGGCAGAGCCCTGTGGACGCGGGGTGGGCTCCCATCACAGGCACCAACTCCATCTGTCCTCCCACAGGTGCTGAAGTCCACAGGGGATGTGGCCGGAGGCCGGGCCCTGTACGAGGGGTATGCGGCGGTCACCGATGCACCCCCTGAGTGCTTCCTTACCCTCAGGGACACGGTGCTGCTCCGCAAGGAATCTCGAAAGCTCATTGTTCAGCCTAACACTCGCCTCGAAGGTAATGGACTCCTGAGCCCCCTCGGATGGGGGCCCTACAAGCCCTATGGGGGCACAAGGAGGCCTGGAACGGACCCGGTGTGGGGCTCAGGGAAGGCTGCCTGGGGTGGCTCCTCCCTCCGAGCCACAGTCCTCGCCATGCCACAACTCAGGCCCAAACCTTGGCTTCTACCACCACCACCCCGCACACCCAGGGTCACACTGGTCGTAAGAGGACAACAGAAGGTTTGAGGAAGGCCAGCAGAGCAGGGGCTAGTGGAACAGACAGACGCCACGCTTATGGGGAGACCAGGCAGGCTACTGGAGAATCAGGGGGCCCAGGAGCGAGGTCAGGTCACGCTGTGAGTTGGGACTCAGGAGGATGAATGGAACCCAGGGGACAATGCAACTTGGCAGAGAACAGGACAGGATCAGCATCCCCGTCCGTCATCCCTCTTCCTTAAGTGATGATTCCATTTCCAGAAGCCCTGACCCCGTCTGCGTTGCACTTGTACCTTTTGTATTAGAAGTCCTTGGGGTCCCAGCACCTCACTGCATTCACTTTCCTGTCACGCCTTGACTCATCTTTCCCGACACCTGTCACATGAGGCACCTGAGAACAGGTGGTGCCGTGTGGTGGTTAGAGCATGAGCTTCAGAACTGCCCTGTGACCTTGGCCTAATCACTTAACCTCTCTGGGCTTCAGTGTCTTCATTTGTAAAGCCAGTGTTGACAGTGTGCTGATGCTAATAGTGAGCCTGAATTAAGTACTTCCTTTGAGTTCTGAGTGGTTTCCATGGATTAACCTTTAAATCCTCACAGTAACCCAATGAAGTAGGTATTTTTATCATCCCCATTTTACAGATAAGGAAACTGAGGCATAGAGAGTAACTTGCTCAAGGCTTGCAGCTATCAGGGTTAAATGAAATAATTACCTCCTACTGGTGAGGAAAAAGCATTTAAGACGCTTTTTCCAGACTCTTTGCCCTGCGCTCCAGAGGCTCCTTGGGAAGTGGCCCCGACCCGTTCCTGGCCTCAGTGACCCCTCTTCCCTGCCTTGCTGCCCTCCAGGCACACCAGCCTTTCTGTTTGTCCAGCCCCCTGAGCTCGCTCCAGCCCTGTAGTTTTTGCATTCACTATTCCCTCTGCTTGGCACGGTCCTCCCCCAGATCTTTGGCTGGCTGATCCTTCTTGTCATTCGAGTCTCTGTTCATTGGCACCTCCTGGGAGAAGCTGTCCCTGACCCCTCTACCTAAAAACGAGTCAGTCTCTCTAATCTGTCATTCAGCTTCATTTTCGTCATGTGCCCATCACTCTGCCATTTTCCTGGGTGCCTCGTCTCCATGGCAACAGGCATCTCCCCAGCACCAGTGCAGGGCCTGGCACACAGCAGCTTCTCAGTGTCTGTCAAATGTGTGAATGAACGAATCACGCCAGGCACATAGTAAGTGCTTCTTACATGGACAATATCATCATTGCTTTCTCTGTCCAGCCTTGTGTGGGCCATTGGGGATCAAGAGATGAATCGGACCCAGGCCCTCCCCTCATTAGTTCACCACCCATTAGGAATGATAAAACATGGAGAGAAATGAGAAGTGTTCATGAGTGCCCAAGAGACACACAGAAGTGGTCTGCACACTTAGAGGAGGGGAGATCACATCCACTTTCGAGGGAATCAGGGAAGGTTCTGGGAGGAAAGTGGGGGTTAAACTAGGCCTGAAGAACAGGCTGAATTTTCAAAGGTCATGGTGGTGATGATGTTGATGACGTTGGTCACTGACTTCTTGGGACTTCCACGTGCCAGGAACTGGGTAAAAGCTTTCCATGGATTAACTCCCAAGAATCCAACGAGGAAGTTATTATCCCCATTTTGTGGAAACCAAGGCACAGAGGGGCTGTGTATCTGCCTGAGATCACACAGCGAGTGGGTAGCAGAACCAGGATTTGGACTTGGGCTGTCTAAACCCAGCACCTGTGCTCTTAGCTACATACCCCTCCCAGTGCACAGAGCACAAGGCGCCGTGAGTGGGCAGAGCAGTGGAAGTGTGTTAGAAGGACATGCTCCCCGTGAGTATTCAGGGGACCTTCGCAACAGCCCATGAGTTCAATGGATGCCCTTGGAACAGTCCCATTTGACAGATGAGTAAATGGGCTCAGAGATAATGAGGCTGCTGGTAGCTGGCCTTTGTTGGGCACCCACTCGATGCATTATTGTATTTAATCACCACTGCTTCTTGAGAGAAGAGGTGCTGTGCTCACCCCCACTTTACAGATGAGGAAACTAAGGCTTCGAGAGGTTGAGAAACTTGCCCAAGGTCCCACAAGTAGACAGAGATGAAGCAATTGCTGGACTGTAATTCAGGAGGCCAAGGACTGTCTGCTTCACCTCCTGTGGCACCTGGTGTAAATCTTTATTAACTGAGTGAAGGAAGGAATGAAGGAATGCACCAATTCATCAAATACTCCCCCTTTAATATTTCCTTCCTCATAGAGTTATTGTAAGAATTAAATTAGATAATTAACCCAAAACATTGCACACAATTTTTGTAACATGGTAAGAGCTCAGGAAGAACTAGCTGCTCCTATAATTACGATTATGATTATGATTCCACTTCCCTTTTAACACCTTTCCCTGCCGCTGTGTCCTCTCCATCTCCTCCCCAGGCTCCGAAGTGCAGCTTCTTGAGTACGAGGCCTCGGCGGCCGGCCTCATCCAATCCTTCTCTGAGCGCTTCCCGGAGGATGGGCCCGAGTTGGAAGAGGTCCTCACCCAGCTGGCCACAGCTGATGCACGGTTCTGGAAGGGGCCCAGTGAGGCCCCATCTGGCCAGGCTTGAGGAAGATTTGTGTGTGTATCAGAGGCCAGGGGAGGCCCAGCAGCGTGGACTTTGGTGCTACCTGGGCCGAGGGTGGCGACACTAACTCTTTGCATTTGCCAGCACTTTTCAGTCTACCAAGCGCTTCCCTGTGTTATCTCATTTGATGGGCGCTCCCCGCATTGGAGTGGACGATGCAGGGCTTCTGATCCTGCTTTCCAGATGAGGAAATGGAAGTTCTGAGAAGTGACCTGTCTAGACCCCGCAGGACTCAAACCTTCTCTCCAATCCAGTGCTCCTCACGTTACTTTTATAACCAGAAAAATAAATATAGAAACAACCACCATCTTTGTGATTGGTTCGATTCCTCCTTGCCTCCCTCTCACTTCTTACTTGCTCCCGGCAGGGTGGTGGGATCAAGGCCCGGGGAGGAGACAGGAGGGTCATTTTTAGGCTCTCATCCACAACAAGGGGCGGTGATTTTGACATCACCTCTAAATGAAGATACACAGTCACAGAGATGAACACGACACAATTTTTGCAATCCTCCTTTGTGGCATTTCTTGTATTTTAAAATATTCCGGGAGCCTAAAAACTGGAAACCCTCCACTTTGTCAGAATCCTAGGATTTAATCTCTTAAGACTTGTGTGTTATGCCTCTAAGCCCGGACCCCTACAGTAAGGCGGGAAGAAAGGACAGGGCCCCTTTACGACCCCATTAACTGTGAAGATGGAAGAGAAGAGGAGTTAGTTTTGCTGCTGTTAAACACTAGAAGGGCCCCTTTCCAAGCCTCGAGGTTTGCAGTATCCAGAAGCTCTGGCTGGGAAGGAGCAAAGATAAAGCAAATGAGCTGGGATGAGGGACGGCGCCTCAGCAGGCGGAAGCCCAGCAAAGACCCCGCATCCCGCGCGGCGCCTCTTAGGCCCAGGCCACAAAGCTGCGCGCCCGGAATCTTTGTACGAGCGCTTCCGGGAGCCCGGGCGCAATTGGGCGTTGCACGGCGGCGGGGGCGGGGCCGGTTGCCAGGGCGACGGCCGCGAAGATGGCTGCTGCGTCTTCGTCGGATTCCGAGGGCGACCGAGCTGAGAGGTGAAGGACGGGGTCCTCAAGGCCTCCTTTCCTACAGATGTAAAGGGGGTGCCCGGGACCCTGGGATCTGGACTCCTGTGGTTCTCGAACAGCGCTGGCAGTCCTTGAAGAGCTCTTTAGAAATCAAATAGGGAAACTGAGGCCCAAGGAGTGTGTGTGTGCGTGTGCGTGTCTGAGTGTGAGAGTGAGACTCAGCGTCAGTCAGGGCGCCAGTGGGGCACCCTGGACTTGGACGCAGACGCTCTGTACCCCCAGTTCAGAGCTCCCCACTCCCTCACTCTCGGAGACCAGCTCCCCGCCTTGCGCCTCACTCCCCAACTCCTTCCCGCCTCTCCCAGCAGTGAGGCCAGTTCGAAATGGCTCGACGCGCACTACGACCCCATGGCCAACATCCACACCTTTTCCGCATGCCTGGGTGAGTCTTTGGGACCGGGAGACCCGGGTTCTGGGGGGATGGGGGAGTCAGATAATGGTAGGGAAGCCTCTAGGATTCTGAGACCCTGGCTTATGGCCCTTTTGTGTTTTCCAGTGCTGGCAGATTTGCATGGGGACGGGGAATACAAGGTAAGCATATCACCCCAGCAGAGAGAGAATTAGGGGGCAGGAAAATACTCGAAGTGAGATTTCCCACTGACTTCAGAGAGGCTTAGCATAATCTGGAGTTCGTGTGTACTGTGAAAAAGTACATTTAGTGTTAAATTTTATTTTTATGTGGAAGGTGAAGAAAACCTATTGATTCCTTAATACAGACTGCAGAAAGTAACGCAGAACCAAATGCTGGTGGAGATTCTACTAAGAAAAAGCCTCTTAATTTAGTTAATTTGACATAATTCTTTGCTGGATGGGCACATCCCTTGGTTGGAGGCGGAGCGTTGGAATCTGGAGAGAAAGCAGGGAGAGAAGTGAGAGTTTTATGTTTATCAAAAGGGTGTAGATTTTAAGATTAGCCATGAGCTGATAATTATTGAAGCTGGATGATGGGTATGCGGAGGTTCATTATATGAATCTCTCTTGTATATGACTGGAAGTTTTCCATACTAAAAAGTAAATTTTAAACTTAATTTTAAATATAAAGATAAATAAATAAAATTAAATAAATAAAAGTTTTAAAGGCATATGGAAGGTTGAGAAACATATTGTGCTAAAGAAATGAAGTTAACATGAATTGAATATCCGTTTCTGGACTAGACTCTCTTCCAGGCACTTTGACGTACATAGATATGATTTATTCCCATTTTGTTAATGGGAAAATAGATTCAGAGAGGTTAAGGTTACTGAGTTTTTAAGTGGCAGACCTGGGTCTGTCAGATTCTACGTCGTATGTTCCATTGTGGCTCTGCCCTCACCGGGGGCAGTGAACCCACAAAGGGTGTATTGCGTGGTCAGCTAGAAGCTAGCCCTTGAATCGTACCCTACACGGAGAGTGCAGTGGGGCTCACTGGGTTTCACCTCCAAATTCCTATCCTTAAAGCGTTCAGCAAGTCGGCAAGCATTCACTGGGCCTCTGCTGACTACTGACGTCTGTCAGGTGTTGTGCAGACACTAAACTCAGAAACGAATCAGTACACAGGAGGAGATAACAGACACGGTTCTTAATTCATCCGTGATATTGACTGAACACTGAGTGTGCTAGGTGCTGCATTTACAGTAGCGAAGGGTGTAGAAATCACAGACCAATAACTATTGGGAAATGTTAAATTCTTTCATGTAGTAATGTGTTTAATGGCTAGTTTACCATTGGTTCCCAGCATTTAGCCCAGTGCCTGGCACACATTAGGTACTCAATAAATACTTGTGGGGTAAATGAGTGGATGTTAAAATTGAATATATAGAAAGTGTTATGGGAGCAGCAGTGAGAGAATGGTGAAATCTGTCTGGAGGCACCAGGAGGCAGTAACATGAACTGGGTGTTGAAGGATGAATGAAGTGTATCAAGAAGGCACAGAAGAGAGGAGGGGAGGGGGAAGGCATTCCAGGCAGAGGGAACAGCACAAGCGGAGGCACAGAGGTTTGGAAGTTCATAGCATATTTGGAAAGAGTAAATTTGGAGTTAGAAAGTCGAGGTCAATATAAAATGGTAGTTAAGACCACGTGCTCTGGATTTTGACAGACCTAGGTTCCAGTCCCAGCTCTACCGTTTACTAGCTATGTGACTTTTACCTAACATCTCTACAGCACAGCTTCCTCATTTGTGAAATGGGGCTAATAATGGTACCTACCTCATAGGTTGTTGAGAGAGGATTAAATGAAAGGATGCCGTTGTTCCTGGTGGGGCTCCTGGCACCTTGTACGGGCACAGAATCCAGACACTCTGTGGCAGCCCCCATTCTGGCTGGAGCAGCATGGATGAGAAGGTGGTGGAAAACAAGTTGGGAACCAGATCAGAGGGGCCTTGAAGGCCTCCCTCAGGAGAAGGGGCTTGCATGGCAGCTGCAGCAGCTTCGAGAGTGGAAAACAGAGACTGAGGAGCTTGGTTCTCCTCTATGGGTCCTCAGGGCACGTGCTGCTCTGCAGGCTTGGGTCTGCTTCTTTGGCTCTGTTCCCACTTGCAAGCCAGGCCTCAGAAGCCTCAGATAGGAGTTTCCAGCCCCTTACTGACCTCAGCCACTGTCCCAGTGTCTAGAACAGTGCCTGGCATGGAGCATGCCCTGAATAAATGTTTACCGAATGAATCATGAAAACATCAGCTGCCACCTCCTCCTCACGAGGACTCACCAGATTCTGTAATTTATTCTGCCATTTGGTTTTTCACTGCAAGTGTGATGAGCTAGATATTCCCATTTTGCAGGTTGGAATATTGAGGCTCAGGAAGTTTAATCAACTTTCCCAAGGTCACACAGCTTGGAAGATTTAACTGTAAAGCCTTTGCCCCCCTCCCTGTGTACACTGGTGTGGGGACGAATGAATGTGCACCAGCAAAAAGGCTAAGCCCAAGGAGAGGGTCAGTGGAGGGGTCTTTAGACTGAGCCTGGAGTAAGGCAGCCTCTCTCTACAGCTGGCGGTGGGGGACCTCGGCCCCAGTGGGCGGCAGCCCTGCCTGAAGGTGCTTAAAGGACCCACAGTGCTGGCTGAAAGCGCACTACCTGCCCTGCCGGCCGCCGCCGCCGCCTTCCTCATGGGGCAGCATGAGCCGCGGACCCCAGCTCTGGCCCTCGCTTCAGGCCCTTGTGTCTATGTATATAAGAATCTCAGGCCCTACTTCAAGTTCAGCCTGCCCCAGTTGCCTCCAAACCCCCTGGAGCAAGACCTTTGGAACCAGGCCAAGGAGGTAAGTGATGTGGGGGGTGAGAACAAGAAGGCAAAGATGGCAGCCACTGGGTGGCCCTCATTCCCTGCCTGGCTCGGGAACTCACAGGCTCTACCTTCTTCTCATGCTGTCACAGGACCAGATCGACCACTTGACCCTGAAGGAGATGCTGGAGGGCATCCGGTGAGAGCCCACCTTCCCCTTCATACGCCTCCCACCCTTCCCTCACTCCCCCACCACGTCCCCTTCATCCCGGAGCTCTCGGTCTGACCCCCAGGGCCCTGTTCCTCAACTAAAACTGCTGTGATGGTCCCTCTCGTTGCAGGGAGAAGGCAGAGGTGCCTTTGTCTGTACAGTCCCTCAGGTAAGGACCCTCCGGAGGGCCAGGGCTCCAGAAGCTCCAGGGGGAATGGAGTGGCTGTGGAGTGGCCTGTGGAGGGCAGCCAGGCCCAGGGCATGCAGAGGCCAGTTCTCTCTGTGTTCAGGTTTCTGCAGCTGGAGCTGAGCGAAATGGAGGCATTTGTGAACCAGCACAAGTCCAAACCCATCAAGCGGCAGGTAATGCCCCTTCCCTGCTTATTTCCCAATAAAAATATGGACAGTTGTTTTAAAAGACCCGTGTAACAGGAGTGGTCGAGTCTATAACCAAACCCGACTAGTCTGATTTTGCAGTTTCCCTTCCAGCCCATGCCACATACACGGACGTGGTCCCAAAGCTGCGGGCCTTCTTCCCTTCCAGTTAACAGCGGCAGCTTTGAACGGATATATGCATATATCACTTTACATAACTTTTATTGTCTTGAGGTAATAGACTTTCATTAGAGAAAATTTGGAAAATAAAGAGAAGTATAAAGGAGAAATATAAATGACTGCAAGCTCACTACCTAGAGGTCCTCGTTCTCACCATTTTGGCACATTTCCTTCATAAATATGCTTTCCATCCTGCTTCCCTTGAGTGCATAACATTATATCTTGAGCATTAAATAGTCTTTAAGAATGCCATTTTTAGTGGCCCCTTGATTATTTCATTGATCATTCATGATTTCATTCATAGTTGATGTCACTATTCACATGCCGGTCATTAGACGGAAACATTTCCCTTCTATTCACTTGATATTTTTCTTAGTTATCATTTTAATGACGTGATTGATGAGTTTATTCACTGAGGAGCTCTAGTGGTTCCTGACCTAGGGGCTGACCCTCAGTCCAGGGACAGGCTCCCTGAGCTGTTCTCTGCGTTTAGAAAGCCTCATGGGGACCGTCCACTTCCTGCAGAGGCCACTTGAGCCTAACACATTGACCAACACATGCCTCGGCTTTGGCCAGGCCCAGACCAGTCCTGTGAGGAGGATCGTTCTCTCCTGCCGATTAGCAATTCGGGTCCACCGTTGTCAACGTCCTTGAGTCCTTTTAGAATCAGGAAATGAATTGATTATTGCTCCAGAGACGCAGTTTCGCGGAAGGGGCAGTCTTTCTGAGTATGTGTCATGGTTACATGATTGGGAACCGCTAACGTGCGCGTTTCTGTGACCTTCCCTCTTCCACCAGACATTGAGAATGCTTCCTTTTTTTTTAATCTTGAGGATAATCACATTATGAGCAGCTTTATCCAGAGAAAGATTTTGGTCCTACCAAATTATTTCCATAGGAGAAATTCCTGAAAAGGGGGTCATCCCCTTCTCCTTTGTTTTCTCTCCAGTCACAGTTACAAAGAAACCATAGGAATTATAGAAAAGCGCAATGAAGAACTTAAACATCGCCTATGATTTCATTGTCCCCAGACAAGCAATGTTTGGATTTAAGGTTTTAGCCCTCCAGCCTGTTTTCCCATTCATAGCATTTTTAAGCTAGGATTACACTAACATCACCTTTTCCCTATTTTTTTTTCTCTTGATACGTTAGAAGCATTCTTCCTGTCACTGAATCTTTTTTTAAAATGTGATTTTTTTTTTTAGTAGCTGCATGGTTTTTGATCACATGGATGATTTGTAATTAACTTAGACAATCCTCTTTTGTTAGAAAGGCAGCTTTGTTGCACTAAAGATCTTTGTATACAAATCTTCTGTCCCATCTCTGATGCTCTTCCTCCTTTGCCCTCTTTCTTCCCTCCTGTGGCATCCTGGGAATGTCTGGGGTGGTGTGTGGCGATCCCCTGGGTGACCCTGGAGTCCTTCTGCAGGCAGTCATCACCACCATGACCACCTTAAAGAAGAACATGGCTGACGAGGACGCCATGTCCTGCCTGGTGCTGGGCACCGAGAACAAGGAGCTCCTGGTGCTGGACCCGGAGGCCTTCACCATCTTGGCCAAGGTCAGTGTGGGACCTGGCTCTGGGCACACTGAGGCCCAGGCTGCGTCGCCCCCGCCCCCTTCCTGCCTCCAGTTAGTTCTTGTTCATACACATTCACTGTAGAAAAATTATAAAATGTAGATAAGCATAAAGAAAAAGATATCCAAAAATCTCACTATCCACAGATATCTACTATTAAAGTTTTAGCATATGTCTTTCCAGGCATTTTCATATTTAAACACAAATATATAACTTAAAAATTTTTTTTTTTCATAAAAACAGCTTCGTGGTAGAGGATTGCATAACCTGCTCTTTTCACATAGCAGTGGCTCATCAATGTCTTTCTGTATCTATACAAAACCACACCAGCCTTTTCAAAGGCCACGCAATATTCACCATCTGGATGTACCATAATTTGTTTACGCTGTCACCTATTGTAGGTATAAGTTGTTTTCCGTTTTTCACTATTATTAACACCACTGCAATAGGCTTCCTTGCCCAAACGTCTTTGCATGCTTATCTAAATACTACCTCAGGATGTGTTCCTAGAAGTGGTATGGTTTAGTCAAAGGGTGTAGATTTAAAGGCTTTTGCTACATGTTGCCAAGTTTCCCTCCAGAAAAACTGTACAAGTTTAAACTGACCAGCAGGGTGAGTGAGAAGATTGGGACTTCAGACAAGGAGCAAGCTCAGAGGAGCTGCTTCAGGGCAGGGAAGGGCTGGGGCTCCAGGGAAAGTGGGGTGTTTGAGCCTCTTCTTTGCAGATGAGCCTCCCCGGCGTCCCCGTCTTCCTGGAGGTTTCTGGCCAGTTCGATGTAGCGTTCCGCCTTGCCGCTGCCTGCCGCAACGGGAACATCTATATCCTCAGAAGGTAGCCACATCCGTGTCTCTGGGGCTGTCCGTGGGGCCAGAAGGAGCATCTCAAAACCCTCGTGGTTTCGGGGGCTTGCAAGATGAGCAGGGGGCTTTGGGCATGGAATTTGGGATTGGAAAGAGCTGAGAACTTCTTACAGGGGGCTCCCACCAGCACAGGGGGACATCTGGAGGCTTGGGCGATGAGGGCTGGCAAAGTGAAAGACCGGGTTGGGTGCCGTGACACAGGAGCAATGCAATCAGAAATTGGAAGAAATAAAAATAGTCTCTCATATTTGTTATATTGCTTTATAAGTGTGTGATACTTCCTAATGCATTAGTTTGATGTTCCTTACAACGTTCATTTTTTAATTCAAGAAATATTTTTAAGCACCTACTGTGTGTTAAGCATTGTATAAGGTATTAGGGATATATTGATGAACAAAATAAACATAGTCCCTGCTCTCACAGGAAGACAGATATTAAAATCAATAAACCAAAATAGTGTTGCAAATCGGATGCATGCTGTGGAAGAAAAATACAGGCTTAATGGGAAAAAATAATGGGGTGAGGGTGATCAGCGAATGCCTGTCTGTTGAGATAACTTGAAGGTTAAGAAGGAGGCAGTTGTTAAAACAGTGGAGAGGGGCTGGCCCTGTGGTGTAGTGGTTAAGTTTGTACACTCTACTTCAGCGGCCCAGGTTTGCAGATTTGGATCCCAGGCACAGACCTACACCACTCATCAGCCATGCTGTGGTAGCAACCCACATACAAAGTAGAGGAAGATTGGCACAGATGTTAGCTCAGGGCCAATCTTCCTCACCAAAAAAAAAAAAAAAAAAAAGCAATAAAACAAAAAACAACAAAGAAAGAGTGTTGTAGGCAGAGAGGACTTAAGTAAACTCAAGTGGAAATGACATTGGCATGTGCTACCCGAGCTTGGTGGGCAAGGAGGAGGGTGGAGAGATGATGTGGAGACCAGGGTTGGCTCCAGAAGGACCTAGTAGGACATGGTAAAGATTTTGGATTTTGTCTGAAGTGCAGTGGAAAACTATTATGGGGTTTTAATCAGAAGAATGACATGATCCTTTTACATTTTAAAAGATTACTCTGCTGAGTGGAGGGTAGATTGGAAGGAGGCCCAGAGACCAGTGGGAGGCTCTCAGATGAGTCATCAGATGGGATGTGATGTTGGCCCAGGCTTGGTAATGAAGAAAGGTGGGCCATAGCCCGTGGTCGGTGGGCAGGAATTACCCCTGCCTTCTGGATAAGGGAAGCTAAGATTTGGAGGGCGGGCAATTGAAAACAGTGCATTTCACAGAGCACGCTCCTCGTGCTTTTCTGATACCTCACTAAACTGCCTCAGTCCACTAGCTCTTGGTCTAGTCTAAGGTGCACTCACTGCACCCTGCTAAGTGCCAGGTTATCGTACAAGTCCCTAGTAAAGGCGGGAGGGACACGGGAAGGGAAGCACGCTTGATGTCATCCAAGGTCCTGCAGCTGCTAAGTGCTAGAGGTGGAAATAATGCCACAGTCATTTGCTTTGGGACCAAGGTTCCTTCCAGGATAGTGTGTGGGGCCTAGAAAGAGGAGGGTCACCCAGGGAAGGAGAGAGGGTTTCTCTGGGGCTGCAGAGTGTGTCTTTATTCCACAGAGACTGCAAGCGCCCCAAGTACTGCATCGAGCTGAGCACCCAGCCTGTGGGGCTTGTCCTGGCACACAAGGTCCTGGTGGTGGGCAGCACCCAAGACAACCTGCATGGCTTCACCCACAAGGTGTGGCCTCTGGGCAAGCACCACCCCCAGCCTGTCCATGCATGTCTCCCCGGTCCCGCTTAGCAGGCGAGCCCTTCTTGTGTCCCCTTCCCAGCCACTCCTGCCACCCCTCTGTCCACTCTAAACCCTGAGCCCCCTGCAAACACTTGGCTGCTCCCTCCCAGGGTAAGAGGCTGTGGACAGTGCACATGCCTGCAGCCATCCTGACCATGAACCTCCTGGAGCAGCGCTCCCGGGGCCTGCAGGCCGTCATGGCTGGGCTGGCCAATGGAGAGGTCCGCATTTACCACGACAAGGCCCTGCTCAACGTCATCCGCACCCCGGTGAGCTGGCGACTCCCCTGCCTCTCTCCCACCTCTGGGCCTTCTTAGCTGTCTCTCCTGACCTGGCTCCACCTGCTGCCCTTGACTTCTGATGCATTTCACAAATGTTTGTCGAGCACCTCATACGCACAACTCACTGCACTGGGGGCCATAAAACAATGATGACTAAATCCTTGCCTTCAGGGAGCTGACAATCTAAGGTGACAGCCAGCCAAAGACAGCAAATTCAAATACAAGGCAGTCCAAAGCAGAGCAAAGTACTGAAAAAGCACAGTGGGCGCCGAGTGACAGGGTGGTGGTAAAGGATAAATGGGGATGGAACTCGAGCCGTTTCACAGAGCAAGTGACAGTTCAACTGGGCCGTGAAACAGTTTGCCAAGTGGGTAAATGGAGGAAGAAGGTTCCAGACTAGAAACAGCATGAACAAAGGCTGAGAGGCATGAGTGTTCTCAGTCAAGGAGTCCAGAGAGTTAGAGGGGTTTGGACCAGAGTTTTTCAAACAGTAGGTCGTGAGTCATTAAATCAATTTAGTGGGCCACAACTAGCAATGTAAAAAAAAAAAAAGAAGAAAGCTAGAGTACGTCACACCTGAAACTTTTGTGTTTATGTGTGTATAAAGTGTCCTGTGTCACAGCATAAAATTTGCAAGCAACCAGTTTGGACCACAGGCTGCTGGGAGGGCAGGCGGGGTGCAGGCTGGGGGAAGGGAGAGGAGAGAACTGGTGGAAAGGCAGGTTGGAGTGAGATGTGGAAGGCCTGAAATGTCCCAACATGGAGTATGGAAGCCGTTGGAGGGTTTTTAGCAGAGAATAGACATGATCCTATTTGTTTTTGAAAGGCAGCAGAGGCAGCAGTGTGAAGGGCAATCTGGGAAGAAAGACTAGCCTGGGAGACCTGCTGTTAGGAAGCTGACCCCAACAGCCCAGGGCTGTTTAGTCGGGAACTGTGGCCGTGGTAGTGAGGTTGGAGGGGAGATTTAGCAAAACAGGAGATATTTCAGAGGCAGCATTGCCCCAGGCCTCGCCTCACATCTCACCTATTATGTCATGTCTGGGGTCTCCCAATCTTATCCCCACCCCTAGTCTTGCTCTCCTCTCTAAGGTATTTTCCCAGCGAAACTCTGGTGTTTCCACCATAGGATGCAGTGACCAGCCTTTGCTTCGGCCGCTACGGGCGGGAAGATAACACCCTCATCGTGACTACGCGAGGTAGGGGCTCAGACCTGGCGAGGGTTTTAGAGTTGGGAGTAGAGGGGACAGATCCCGGGAACGAAGAAGAGGTGGGTGTGAAGCATGGGTGGGCCTGGGTATAGAAAGCAAGGCCTACAGACACGTGTCCTATCTGGGGCTGGGCCTCCACTGGGGACACTCCTCGGCAGTTTGATATCATACCCAGGGGCCAGCCCTGGCCTGGGCTGTGTCTCCAGTTCACCCCAGTATCCCCAGCGCCTACCACAATGCCAGGAATATCATAGTAGTCAATAAATAACTGCTAAATGAATGAATTAAATAATGGCAGGAGACTATTCAGACATACTTCACTCCTTCCAGAAATTCAGAGACTCGGCGGGAAGACAGACATGTGCAGAAATGGGCCTATATGAGGCAGACTGGGGAGAAAGAACGGGAATGTAGGGTAGACCTGGAGAGGACAAATCTGTTTGTCCACTCCCCTAGGTGGTGGCCTGATTATCAAGATCCTGAAGCGCACAGCAGTGTTTGCGGAGGGGGCAGGGGAGGTGGGCCCCCCACCAGCCCAGGCCATGAAACTCAACGTGCCCCGAAAGACCCGGCTTTATGTCGATCAGACCCTGCGAGAGCGGGAGGCTGGCACCGGTGAGACTCAGGCTGGGTCCTTCCTCTTCTTCCGCCACTGCTCCAAAGGAGCAAGAACTGGGTGAATGCCCCTGGGTGCCCTGAGCAGCGGGTGGAGACCTGGGTGAACTGGGCAGGTCTCGTGCCTCTGGGATGAGTCCAGGGACAGTGTAGAAGGTACACCTGCCTACATATAATTTCCTCTCAAGGTGGAAGGTGCTGGGGGTGAGCGGGGGAGCTCTTAGAACTTGGAGGAGGGAGTGGTCACTTCTAGATGCAGGAATTCTCATGAGAGAAGTAGAATTTGACCAATTCTGCTTTTCCTATTCAATTTTTCCTGCTCATTCATTACTTCATTCCTTCGTTAGCTGTGATTATGCCAGGCCTTGTGTCAGATGCCTTGAATTAGCCTAGTCCCTACCTCAGGAGCTCAGTCTACCTTGCTGACCTCATGTTGCATGACAGGCATAGAAGAGGTCTCTGCAAAGGGCTCTTGAGGCACACAGGAGAGAGTAAGTTTACCTGGGAGACAGGGAAAGGCTTCAGAGACAGGTGACGTTGGCCTTCACCCCAAAAGATGATCACAAGGCTACCAGCCAGAGAGGAGTAGGGAAGGGCCATTCAGGCAGAGGTGCGTGGGGGCACAGGGCCCTCCTGGATTCAGGCAGCATCTGCCATGTAGCTGCGGGGGCAGTGCAGGAAGGCCGAGCAGCCAGAAGGGAGGTGAGAGCAAGTTCCGAAAGGGCCTGGAATGCAAAGCTAAGAAGTTTCGGGTTATTCTCGGTAGTGGGGAACCAGGAAAGATGTTCAGCAGAAAAATACAGTAATTCAACCAGCTCTGTTTAAAAGGGGACCTTGCTTGCTGTTTAAAGGATAAATTAGAGGATAAAGTAAATAGCTAGCAGCCTATTGTAGCCTAGAGAATCCAAGAGAAGCAATTGATATATTAGAGAAATAAGTAGGAAGTTATCTAAGGTGACCAAATGTAAACTATGCAAAAATCAACAGCTTTTGTATATTACAAAAGTAACCTGTTAGAAAATATAATGGAAAGCGTCCATTCACGATAGCAAGGAAATCCCTAGAAATAAACTGAGCACGAAAATGTACAAAGTCTAGTAAAGAAAATTATAAAACTGCTCGCAAGAACATAAAAGAACAGCTGAATATTTAAATTATGAGACTTACCAGGCCTCAGGGTAGCAAGACCTAAAGCAGTTGTAAAGCCGTTGGTTAACAGCTGCTAAAATGAATCCAGAAGCCTAGCCAAATTGCAGTGAAAATCTCAGTGGGGTTCATTTTGAGAACTTGACCAGATGATTCTAAGAGTAAAGCTAAGAAATCTGGGGGAAATCAGAATGAGGGGACTTAGCCTGTCAGATAGCAGGATGCACTGTGAAGCCGTGGGAATTAGCTGTGGGATCGCTCCGGGAATTGATGCAGATCAGCGGCCCGTTCAGGAAGTCCAGAAACAGACCCTTTTATGTGGAAAGTCAGTGTATGTTAAAGATGCCCTTTCAAATTAGTGGGGAAAGGAGAGACTGTCCAAAAAATGTAATTAGGACAACTTGCTTCTAGAAAAAAAAGGTTAGAACTCTACCTCATACCAAACACAAAAATTAATTCCAGGTAAATTAAAAACAAACTGTAAAAGGACTAGAGGAAAAGGAAGGATTAATAGATGGGACAGCATAAAGATGAAAACCTTCTGAATGGCAAGAGGCACCTCACACAAATAACAGGGCAAGGACAGACTGGCAGACCCAGGTGCTGAGTCTGGAAAGGAGTGGCAGCGGGAATGGAGGGGAGGGAGTGGCCTCTGGAGATGGCTTTAAAGAAGAGTCACATGATTAGATGTGCGGGGTGAGCCTAGGTGACTTGATGAAGGGGATGCGAGGATGGAGGTAGGGAGATGAGGTGGGTTTCCGCAGTGTTGAATCTGAGGGGTTGATGGGACGTCCAGGTGGAGGTGACCAGTAGACAGTTAGAAGCAAGAGGCAGGCCCAGGCGCCGAGCTACTGGAGATGCGATGCACAGTATGGAGTGTGGACACGGGCTAGGCCCTGAGCTGGGCATTGAGGCCTCGTCAGTGACGAGTCCCTGCCCGCAGGAGCTCAAGGTTGTTCCTCTCTGAGGGTGGTCACAGCTGGGGCAGGACATAGGTTGTCCAGAGGAGGAAGACGGAGGATGAGAAGAGGACCAGGGACAAGACTCAAGGGGACGCCTGTCCTTAAGGCAGAGTAGAAGGAGCCAGTGAAGGAGACAGATTGTGCGGGCAGTGCGGTGGCAGGAGAACCAGGAAGGAGGAAGCAGGGAGTGGTCCACGGCATCCGGTGTCACCAGAAGGCTGGGCTGCTAGAGCTCAGTCCTCACGGGCCCAGGCTCTGCAGACCCTGCCCGCTGTGCCTTCCTCTGGGACGCCCCCACGGCAGCCTGAGCAGGAGTACACCCCCCACATCCCCCCCTCCCCTCGCCACCTTCAGCATCAGCCCTTTGTGCCCCTCCTCAGCCATGCACCGGACCTTCCAGACCGACCTCTACCTGCTGCGCCTCCGGGCCGCCCGCGCCTACGTGCGGGCCCTCGAGTCCAGCCTGAACCCCGTCTCTGCGACAGCCCGGGAGCCACTCAAGCTGCACGCTGTGGTGAGCACCCAGGTGTCAGGGGAGTCAGGCCACCTCAGGGCCAGAGAGGCAGAAGTCAGGGGTGAGTGAGAACCCCTCAGCCCCAGAGCCAGTTCCAAGCCAGCTAGGCCCCATGCCTCCTTCTCACCTTCCCAAGGCCCAGGGACTAAGTCTCCTGTCCTCCTTTGCGAGAGCAGTCTCACCTTCTCTCTCCTGTGCTGCCTCTCCCCTCGGCTGGCAACAGAGTGGGGCACCCTCTGCAGCTCCCTTGTTCGGGGCTGTGCCTCAGACAAGCCCCCAGGCACACAAGTAGTCACCTTGGGACGTTTCTTCCCAGGAGCCTGGAAGGACTCTTGCGGCTCTGGTACAGGGAAGAAAGCTGCTCGTTTCAGTAGCTGCAGGCAGCCCAAGGTGTCAGGAGCACCCAGTACAGGGAAGGAGCCATCCTGAGACTTGCACAAGTACAAGGAGGAGGAGCCCACACACTCAGACACAAGTGATAAGAGTGGGAGGTGGGCCAGGCCCTGGAAAGAGCGGGCGGGGACAGTGCTGAAGACATAGCTGGGAGTTAGGGCCTGCGTCCCCAGGCCAGCTCTGCCTCCCCAGGCCAGCTCTGCCTCCGACCAACTTGCTGAGTGGCCTCCATCAAGCCCCTCCCCCTCTCTTCCCATCTCTGGGCCTCTGCTGATCCCTGTACACACTGGAGCCAACCTTCTGGGCTTCTGTGCCTTTTGAGGGGCAGACGGACAATGTGTTTGAGCAGTTGGAGGGTGACTCAAGGACACTGATGAGGAAGCCGGCGGGCAGGGCCAGGGCACATCGTGTTCAGCACCCAAGATCACCAGGTCCTGAGGGCTTTTTCCACCCACCCCACCTCTCCACAGGTTCAGGGCCTGGGCCCCACCTTTAAGCTCACACTTCACCTGCAGAACACCTCGACAGCCCGACCCATCCTGGGGCTGCTGGTCTGCTTCCTGTATAACGAGGTGCTCTATGCCCTGCCCCGGGCCTTCTTCAAGGTACTGGACCCCCTCGCTGAGACGTGGAGTGAGGAAGGGTGGGGCGGGCCTGGTTAGATGCCCACAGAGCCCCCACCGGGTCGGAGGTGAGGGTGCTGGCAGGTGGCTGCAGCCACAGACCAGGCTAGGGTGTCTCAGGGGCCTCAGGGGAGAGCACCCAAGACCTGTCTCAGCTCCTTTTCTCCCAGCCTGTGAGAGGTCTCAGGGAGCCACATAGAAGGTTCTGGATCCCACCTGTGCCTCTCTCAGAAGCCTGTTGATGCTCGGGGTCCCAGAGCCCACCCTGCTTCACAGCCACTCCTGCAGCAGGAATGGGAGCCTCTCTCTGCCTCAAGGAGTGAAGGGCTGGGTTCCACCAGGTCCAGATCCGACCCTAAGTTGAGGGGACCAGAAATGAGAAAGACTCTGAGATGTGAAAGAAATAGCCCTGGACTTGGTTGGGGGTCAAGAGGTCTAGGTTTAATCATGGACACACATGTGGCCTTCAGGCATTCACCCCCCAACTGAGCCCATGTCCTCCTTGACAGGCTGGTCATCTCTGGCCCCCTGCAAGCGTTAGGCTTAGGCTTAGGGTTAGGGTATGCTGAAATTCAGCTGCAACAGCAGGTATGAGAGTGCTTTGCAATCTGCCAACACTTTCTGGGCATGAGGGCTGATTTCCTTACCTCTTTGTCCCCAAACTTAGGTCCCCTTGCTGGTGCCAGGGCTCAACTATCCCCTGGAGACCTTTGTGGAGAGTCTCAGTGACAAGGGCATCTCAGACATCATCAAGGTAGGTCACCCTTTGGTACTTCTTGGGAAGGACAATGAGACTGAGTGTGGACAGGGCCCCCAGGTGGCTGCCAGGTCGGGGTGGGTATCCACACAGTGGAGGCCTCCCAGCCTCCCTGTCCCCTTTGACACAGCCCTGGTGGCCTGTCACTAGGGCCAGTGCCGATTAGGCCAGGCTTGGCCTTTGCAGGGAGCAGGGGGAAGGCGACATGCCCCCTAATGCCACAGGCACCTCCTCCTTAGGTGCTGGTGCTTCGAGAAGGCCAGAGCGCACCCCTGCTGAGTGCCCATATCAACATGCCCGTGAGTGAGGGGCTGGCAGCAGCCTGAGCCCTGGGCCGGTGGTAGAGCCCTGCGCAGTCAGGCCCCGGAAGATCCTGCCCCTTCCTCTGAGCTGGGCAGTCAGTGGCCCCAGGCCCACTCTACACGGCAGCGTGCTGGGGCGACAGCTTCCTTCTCTCCCAAGCACCCCCTTTCTCACCACCCCAACCACTGGGTGACCTATCGCTGCAGGTCCTGAGTAGCCAGGAGGTTGAGCTCCTCCCCTCCTCAGGAAGACCCAGGCACTGGCCCCCAGGGCCCCTGCTGCGCCTCCATCCTCCCCACTCTTCTCCAAAAACCACAGCCAGGTCCAGAGGAGCCCCGAAGTGGTCAAGGCGAGATGAGGGGCACAGGCCCAGCCTTCTCCTTTGCCACCTCCCCTCAGGCACATCGCTCACCTGCCTCTGCAGGCCTGGGCCAGAATTGGCTGGGGCCTGGCCTGGGACACTCAGAAGCTTTTCTTGGGTGAGACTGAGCCCCCTGTTGCTCCCTGGGGTTCCACAGGCTTGGCTGCTGCCAGCTCAGCTTGCAGGTAAAACGCACGCTCTGATCTCCCCTCAGGAGCTGAGCAAGGGGCCCAGGGAATAGCTGCCTCCTCTCAGGGGGCTTTTCTGAAATCTTGGTCTCAGCCAAGGTCTCAGGCCTATGATGCTCCTTAAGATTACCAAGGAGGAGCTGATACGCGAGGGCATAGGGTGCAGGGAGCTAGTGGCCCCGCCCCCACCAGCCTCCTGACTTGGATGCTCCTGCCCAGAAAGAGCATCCCAGGAGAAGAAGGCTAAGCTAGACAGACCACAGGTGGGGTCCAGGCACGTAGGTGGGGTGTTTTGGGGAGCTGGCACAGGAGGCAGAAGCCCAGAACTGCCAGTCAAGATGCTCTTCTGCACCCTGGAGCCCAGATCAGTCAGGCGAGTGGAAAGTTCACCAGGCAGCCAGGCAGCGGGAGCCACAGTGTGAGACAGTTAGCTGGAAAGGCGTGGACCAGAGGCAGTGAGTGAGTCTGAAGACTGACCAAAGGCACATGTTTAGACCACAAGGGCCAGAGACCCACAGTCCCTGCCCTTGGTGCCTCCGGGGGCCCCCGGCCAGTACGCCTGGCCCACCTCAGAGCCCTCTGTTGGGCTGCTGCTACCAGGGCCGCTCTGAGCCACTTGTGAACCAGGAACCCTGCTGCCTGAGGATGTATATCTTCCCCCCTCTGACCAGGTGCAGCCGGCTCAGGCTTGTGGGAAGTAACCAGATCTTTCTGGGCTTCAGTTTCCCCACGTGAGGCGGATTGACCAGATTCAGCTCTTACCATCCTATGAGTTTGGCAGCCCCTCTAGAAGAAATGAGGAGTCAACTCCGAAAGGGGATACTTGACAGGAGTAACTTCAGAGCTTTTGCCCTTGAGACCAAGGGCCTCAAGCTGACTGCCACTGCCAGGCAACAGCCTCTGTGCCCAAGACACAGTGAGGGAGTGGGGTGACACCCCCCACAGCCAACCCTCTGTCCATCCCAAGGAATGCATTCTGGGGCCAGGTTAAGAGAAGCATGGAGCCTGAACCAAAGAAGGAGCCCATCCCCCTCCTAGGCCCCTCCTCTCTACAGAGTCCAGCCACTTGCAGACATAGACCAACGGGGTCAGGATGGTGAAGGGTTTCTAGATCAAGCCAGCTGAGGCACAGTTGGAACAAGCAGGAGGTTTAGCCTGGAGATGGAAAGATGGGTAGAGGGAGTATGGCTGTCAGTCAGAGAGATTTCAACTTAAACTGAAGAGCTTTCTCAGAGAGCGCATCAGAGATGAGAGGGCCTGCCCTAGGAGCTGATGAGTCCCTCGTGACTGGAGCGAGCAGTGTCACTGGGGCTGGCCTACCACTTTGCAGGGCTGTGTGTTGGGCCAGATGACCTTACTTTCCCTTTCACCCCAGTCAAGTGATGAACTGTGTGAACTCCGAACAAAAAAGTCTGATGTGGGCTCTGTTCATAGCTATTCATGATAATAAAAGTGGAGAAACTGTTCGTAGGCCCAGCACCGAACGTGAGTTTATATGATGTGGTACTATGGACCTGTTAGTAAAGAACGTATGAACTGCACCAATGTGGACAAATGTACATAGAGCAGCACAGAACAAGGAACAGCGCCTGGCACCCAGTGCCCTCACTAGTCAGAGCTCCAGGAAATTGTGTACATTAAGGATGAGGAGAGTTGGTGTCTTTTTTTCCAAAGCATCTATCTAAAAACATGCACCTGCTTAGTACTATGGCATTAGTTTATAACAAGGCCAAGCCTCTCCCCATTCCCCAGTCCTGCTCCCCTGCTACAGTCAGTTTCAGTTCTTGTAGCTGTTTCTTTTTAAAATATGCTTGTACTACTCTTGCCTGATTTACCAGTCTTAGACACATCTGTTGGCTCCCTGGTGTAATAGAGAGGCCCCTGCTCTCTTGTGACAGCACCCAGCCCCCTCTTTCCCTCCCCAATGCTTAGGTAAATAGATGCTCACTGTTTGGATTACTATTTATATTACTGTGGAAAAGTTACTCACTGCAGAGCCAAGAATTGGGCTATAATTAAATTACCTTTTTTTGTACTTTTTCACGGAGTTAATAATTGCCCTGTTTTTCCATTTGCTTAGTTTTCTAGATAGACCAATTGGTAATTCTTCCCCAACCCGGTCTGACAGTTCTTTTTTCTAGACAGTTCACTTCCCTGCACCCCCTGCTTCAGTGAGGCCTGTCTGCTCTCTAGAACGGCTGCAGGGCACTTCTGGGGCTTCCCTTTGCCCTGTCCCTGGCTGGGTGCCCTGACTCCTGAGCCCCATGTCTTCCTCTTTCACACTTCTTCTCCTCCTCACTTGGTGAAGCAGATCCACATGTACTTTCTTTACAAAGTCACTAAAGGGGCCGGCCTGGTGGCATAGTGGTTAAGTTCGCACACTCCACTCTGGCAACCCAGGGTTCACTGGTTCAGGTCCTGGGCGCAGACCTACACACCGCTCATCAAGCCATGCTGTGGCGGCATCCCACATACAAAATGGAGGACGAGTGGCACAGATGTTAGCTCAGTGACAATGTTCCTCAAGCAAAAAGAGGAAGATTGGCAACAGATGTTAGCTCAGGGCCAATCTTCCTCACAAAAAAAAAGTCACTAGAGTTAAAATTTTTAAGACAGTGTTTGTCTGAAAATTTCTTTATTCAATTCATACATATATATGCTAGTTTGGGTCATAAAATGTGAAGTTGAAAATCATTTTTATGAAAGAAAATCATTTTTAAGGCAGTGCTCCCTGTATTCTAATTTTTGGTAATGCTCTTGAGAAGTTCCATGCCATTTTGCTTCCCTCCTTCTCTTTCTCTGAGGTTCTGAAATGTCAGGTCATGCCTTTCACGTGTCATTATGTGTTGTGCTGTGGGGTGGAGATGTTCATCCTTCAGTTCCAGAAGATTTTGTTTCTTAAGTGATTTCCTCCTATTTTCTCTCTTCTCTCTGAAATTCTAATTAAGGACCAGCATCTGATAAATTCCAGAGAGAACAGGATTGATCCTCTGATTTTCTTCTCTCTTCTTCTCTCTTCTCTCATTTTGTCTTTTTCTTCTATTTTCTAAGAGATTTTTATCTTTCACCTCTTCTCTGAAATTGTTTTAAAAATTCCATTATTTTAATTCTCAACTCTTTTTTGGTTTCTGTTCAATGTTTAATTATGGTATCTTTTCAAGGACATAGTTGAGTTCAACAACACTATCAATCAACTGGATATGACTGACATCTATAGACTGTTTCAACAACAACACAATACACATTTTTCCCAAGCTCACATGGAACATTCACCAAGATAGACCACTTGGGCCATAGAAAACACCTTAACAGAACAGAAATCTTACAGTGTATGCTCTCAGACCAAAATGGAATTAAACTAGAAATCAGTAACAGATAATTGGGAAAAGTCCAAAATACTTCGAGATTAAACAACACATGGGTCAAAGAAGAAATCTCAAGAGAAATTTAAAGAATATTTTGAACTAAATGAAAATGAAAACACAACTTATCAAAATTTGTGGGATGTATTGAAAGTAGTGCTTAGAGGGAAATTTACAGCAGTGAACTCATATATTAGAAAGGAAGGAAGATCTAAAATCAATAATCTAGGTTTCCACCTTATGAAACTAGAAAAAGAAGAGCAAATTAAATCCAAAATAAGTGGAAGAAAAGAAATAAAAAGAATTAGAGCAGAAGTCAATGAAACTGAAAAGAGGAAATCAGTAGAGAAAATCAACAAAACCAAAAGCTGGTTCTTTGAAATCTCACCAGAACCAGCAATAGCAATTGCCTAACTCTAAGCCTACTCCAAGCTGGGCAGAAGGGGGAAAAACCTCTCCTGAGAATTTTTAACCACAAGCCAGCCTGAATAAGTTTGCAGCCTGAATTAACAACACCTAGGTGGTCCAAAAGACTCCTAGCTGAAAATTTAAAGTGTTGCAGGATTGGTTGCTCCTCAGGCAGCTGATAAGCACATTTCCTCTCTGGAGGAAATTACTTTTAACCCAATCTCAAAAAATCTGCATTGATAAAATTCTGAGAAATATGAACTCACAGTCACAACTTAAAAATTGCAAGAAAATAAGGCATTGTGAGCAAAGGCCGACATAAACAATAGCCTGCAGAGTCAGGCCTCAAAGACTTGAGATACTGGAATTACCAAACGGAATATAAAATATGTTTTCAATATATTTAAAGAAATAAAATATAAGTAGAGAGCAGGAGAGTATATAAAATGATCAAGCAAATTTGTCATAGAACTTCTCGAAATGAAGAATAAATATTTGACATGTAAAATTCAATGGATGAGTTGGTACAATCACTTAAAAAAAAAAAGCACAGCTCAATAGATTGATTTAGCAGCTGAAGAAAGACTGGAAGATAGATCTGCAGAAATTATCCAGAATGCCGGAAATAGGAAATATGAGCTATTAAAACACAAGGAGGATGGAGTAGGGAGGTCTACAGAGTTCCATTAGGGACAAAGAAAATATCTGAAGATATGACTGATGAAAGACACCAATTCATAGAATTAGGAAACCTAAGAAATATTATTAGGATAAATACAAAGAAAACCACACTTAATCACATCACAGTAAAACTGCAGAAAACCAAAGACAAAATATCTTAAAAGCAGCTGGAGACAGAAAGTATCTTCAAAGGAACAATAACAACAAAAAATAGATGACAGCTAACAGCAACAATGGAGACCAAAAGAATAATATTTTCAATATATTGAGAGGAAATAACTATTAACCTAGAATTCTGTACCCAGCAAACAATAGCTTTAAATAAAAAGGGTAAAAAACAACAACAAAAAACTAGAAAAGGTGGGACAAATTTTAGAAAGCACAAAATAAGGTGGTAGAAATATATCCAAGTACGTTAACTACAATAAATAGAAATGACTAAATGCTTCAATTAGAAGACAAAGTGTTATCTAGATTTTAAAAATCCATCTATAGGCTGTTCTTAAGAGACAGAAATTGACTGAAACTACAAGGATAAAAACGGTTAACATATTTGGATTAGAAGGGACCTTTCTCAGCCTAGTAAAGGGCATCTCTCTATATATATTTTTAAAACCCACAAACATATTTTATGGTGAAATATTGAAATTATTCCCTCTAAGGTCAGAAACAAGTCAAGGGTGGCCACTATCATTCCTCCACCCGTACAGCAGGGGCAAGAAAAATAAGAGATATAAACAATTAAAAAGGGAAAACAAAACTGTCTTTCCATAGATTATATACAATACAGAAAACTCAGAAGAATTTACAACTAAATTATAAGTTTTAGATTTGCTGGACACAAAAAGCTATTTTCATAAACCATGTACAATAGCATAACAATGTCAAATACTTAAGAATAAATCTAACCAAGAAAAAAGGTATTATCTTTATGAGAAAAAGTATATAACTATTGAAAATGTTAAATGGAAAGATATACCATGTTCATGAACTGGAAAATTCTATTTCATGTAGATGTCAATTTTCCCCAGACTGATCTATAGATTCAATTGGGTTCCATGCACAATCTCAAAGGGGTTTTTATTGGTGGAACTTGACAAGCTGATTCTAAAATTTATATGGAAAAGCAAAGGCCAAGAATAGATCTTAGGGGATCATACACGGGGTAGATAAAATGACCAGTGGAACAAAATAGAAAAATAAATTGTGATGTATTTGATGGATCACTATACAGCAAGGAAAAGGAATGCCCTACAGCTACACACATTAATTTAGATAAATCTCAGAAACATAATATTGAGTAAAAAAGCAATCACGGAAGAATAAACACAGTATGGTTCCATTTATACAAAATTCAAAAACATGCAAAACTAATACAAACATATGTAATAAAATGACAGAGCAAGGGGATGATTAAGACAGCACCTGTTCCCTCTACCAGGGAGGAGCACAGCAGAGACTTCAAAGGAATTTCTTCAGTGGGGCTGGGGAGGGTGTTGTTTCTCTTTATTTTATAAATACTTTCTTTCTTCTTCCCACTATTTAATAAAGAAACAAGAAAAGATATTCTGGAGGGTGAGGTAAAGCCGAGGAGGAAACAGGAAGTCTGCCGATGCTGATGTACGACACAAAGCCCCAGGCACACCAAGTTCCTGATGGAGCTAAAAAATAGTAATAGAACGTGCCATTTGGAAAAACAAAAAAGTCCTAGCGGCTCAAACCTCTGTGGGCCTGGGCAGGGCCTGTGAGAAGGGTGGGCTTCTCCAAGGGTTCTTGAAGGGCAAGGCTGCCACGTCACTGGAAGGCCCTCCCCACCAGCAGCATTGTAGACTTTCACTTAACCCCATTTTTGGTCCAGCCCCTCACCTCCACCCTCGCCAGTGGCCCCGAGACCCAAAGCTTCTTTGAATAGCCCCCACCTCTACCTCAGAGGCGCAGCTGTTTGGCTGCAAGGGGTGGGGTGGGCCCCGGGGGAGGGGCAGCCTGGCTGCTCCTATCTTTGGGTCTGTCCCTACTGTCAGCCCGGAACCTGGCCTTCCTGGTGCTGGTGGGACTCCTGAGCCTCTCAGGGCTCTGGGGGGCAATCTGGCTGCCTGGGCCCCTCCCTCTGGGAATGCTTGTTTTCAATTCCAATTCTCTGCTAAGAGAGGAAATGAGCCTCTGTCCACATTCCATCTTTCAAGATGTCAGGCTCTTTGATCGACTGCTATTTCCCTCCTATTTTCTTTTTCTCTGTAAATTTATATCTTTTTTATTTCTTTACTGTCATTTTTTATTTTAAGAGGAAGCATAAACCCATGTGTTTAAACCTGCCACATTTAACTGGAATTCTGTTTACTAGATTTGAGTTAAAATGACTAATGAGTGGCTCTTGAAGAGTCCAGGAAGAGGAGCTTAGCCCTTCAGCACCCTCCTTCACAGATGCCTGAGCACCCCGCTTGCTTTCTCCGCCTCGATTGTTCTGCTCACTTCCCTCGGCTGTGCAGGGGTGAAGGAAGCGCAAAGGTCTGGGTTCAGATCCTGCGCCTGCACGCACTGCCCCGTGAGCTTATCACATCTGCCCTCAGCCCTTCCAGTTCTTCACCCGCCTAACTGCTGCCCAGTACAGCAGGCTAGCTAGAGGAGGTTCCAGAACGTTGTTGTTCTAGAAATGCTTGTAACTATAAAGCACTGAACCTGGGAAAGCATTTGGATTCTCAAACCCTGGATCGCTACCCGCCACCTTGGCCCACTGGTGTCCCCGACCCCACCCCGCCACGGCCCCAGGAGGCAGAGCCCTGGCCCCTCACACCCTCAGGCATTGTGTGGTTCCCAGGCCTGACAATCAGAGGGACCAAAACAGCAGCACAGGCAACAGTGAGGGACGAGAGACCCACAAAGATGCAGGGAGTCCAAAACCAAGTGGGCGCTTTATTAACTTGGCAAAGGGGCAGCTAGGCTGGCTGAGCAGCCCCTTGCCAGAGCCTCCACTGTACTTGGGGGCCACCAACAGAGGCAGAGTCACAGGGTCCAAGCCCTGGACACCAGGAGTCCAAGCTGGACAGGGGCAAGGGGAAGGATGGGGCTGGAGTTGCCGAAAGCAGGTGTTACATACCAACCCTCTCCTCTCCTAAGGCTGGGGCTGGGCCTGAAATGAGTTATGAGCCCCCTCTCCTGCTTTCCCTGCTCCCTGTACAGCTCTGGCTCTCCCTGGAGTCAGGAAGCCATGAGTCCCACATCAGCTGTGGTCTGGAAGGTGATCCCGTCCCCAGGCAATGGGGAGGCCAGGAAGGGCCAGAGCCAGACGAGGACCCAGCGGGGCCCCAGGGCCGCCTGCAGGTTGTGGTAGGGGCCCAGGTCATAAGAGTGCTGGCCCCGAGCCCACTCCCATGTGGTTTGGCCCCGCAGCAGCAGCATCCCATGGAAGAGCAGGCCAGCCCCGCACAACAGCGCACCCGCGACACATGTGTCGGTCACGAAGGCCAGGGCGAACTGCGCCAGAGACACTCTGCCTGTGAGGAAAGAGCAGAGAGGGTCAGGGTGCAGCAGCAGGCCCAGCCCACCCAACGCCCAGCTCCTGCCTCCTTCCACCCATCCCTACCCTCCACCACGAAGCAGGCCCCATTCCTCCACTCAGCAAGCACCAAGTCACTATTCCCTGGTCAGCCCGGGCTGGGTGGTGAGAACACACTGGTGGACCGGGCAGACACAGCCCGCTGCCCTAGATATGACTTTAATTCATGCATCACAAATTTGCGAGCACCTCCCAAGCGCTGGACACAGTGCCAGGCACTGGTGAATACCAGGATGAACAGTAGATAGCATCTCTGACCTCGGAGCTCACAGACAGACAGTCAAGAGACCATTTCTCAGTTACTTAATTACAGCTGTGATGTGTGTTACAATGGAAAAGTACAGTGTCTTCTACCATCCTGGCCCACAGTGGGTAATAAGTATCTGCTGAACTAATGAACTACAAGATGTCATGGAACGTTATCCAAAAGGACACGTATAGTATGATGCTCTTTATATGAAATGCCCCAAACAGGCAAATCCACAGAGAGTAGAGGAGTGGTTGCCAGGAGCTGGGGGAATGGGGAGTGACTGCTTAACAGGTACGCGGTGTCTTATTGGCAAAATGAGAACGTTCTAGAATGAGATGGTGGTGATGGTTGCACAACATTGTGAATGTACTAAATGCCACTGAATTGTACACTTGCAAACGGTTAACATGATGAATTTCATGTTATGTGAATTTTACGTCCATAAAAAAGAGAGCCTATGAGGAGGGAAATGCCATGCACGCTTACTAAAGGCTAACTAAGGGAAGTGGACCTCATCTATTTTGATAAAGTGACATTTTGAGTGGTGCCTGAAGAAGGTTAAGGAGGTATTTGCTAGGTGAAGAGGGGAGAAAACATTCTGCTTGAAGGTCCTGAGACGGGACAGAGAGTTGCCTGCAAGACGAGTGAGAGGACAGTTCTGGAAGCTCAGGAGAGAAGCCCAGGCTGGACATGCAGATCTGCGGGCAGTCAGTACACAGGCGGTTCCGAGACCCCCGCGAGCATGCAGAGTGAGATGAGAACGGCGCTTCGACCTCAGCACCAGGAAACCAGGTCCTTAGGGACCAGATAAAGAAGAGAAAGGGAACCAGAGAGGAAGGGCTGTCGGTGACGCCCGGGGTAGAGCCCTTCCAGGAGGCTGAAAGGTGTTGTGAAGCAAGGAGAGAACTCAGAAGGGTCCTTTGGGTTTTGTGGAGACAGACGCCTGGGGACCACAGCAGTCTCAGGGGAGTGGTGAGAAAGAAGCCAGTGTGGAGCAGGTGGAGGATGGGTGGGAGGTGAGGAAAAGCAGCCCGTGAGCCCAGGCAAGTCCTTCAGGAAGCTTGGCAGCTGACAGAAGAGCGAGAGGAGGCGGCTGTGGGGTGAAGAGGTTTGTATCAGGTGGGAAAACCCAAAGGCAGCCAGTAGAGGGAGCCTGGGGAGTCAGGAGAGGCCTAGGAGCAGGGAGGGGGTCAGACGCCCGGAGAAGCTGGGGGCAGGCAGCCTGGCTCGGAGATCTGAGGGCAGGACAATTCAGGGCGGCCCATCTGATGTCTTGTTTTCTCTGTGACGGACTTTCAAGAGGGGTAGGGGCTTGGAGGCCAGGAAAGTGGGAAGGTTTGAGCTACAATCACTCTGGGGAGCAAGCTTCTGAGAAGCCAGGACAGCCAGGCACGGCTGAGGGCCTGTGGAGGTCAGCAGCCATGAAATGTGGCATGGGACCAACCTGCCACAAAGTACCATGTGTCTGGCAGCTGTCAGCAGCCAGGGAGACACAGAGAAGCCAGGAAGGCACAGCAGGAGATGGAGAGAAGAGGTTTGAGGTATCGGTAGGAGAATGGTAGAAGTGAGCTGGATGTGGGGGCGATGAGAGGGAAGATGCTGACGGACAGAAAGGCGAGGGCCAGGAGCTCAGGGAACAGGTGTCATGGGGTAAAAGAGGAGAGAGAGACAGAAGGAGAGGAGGCGGGGAGCAGAGAGGGGCGACTGATGGGGTGGTTTGGGAGGTGAAACATTTTGGATTCTGACAGTAGGAGAAGGAAATAAAATGGAGGAGGAGGTCAAGAGGCTGGGCCATTGGGCACCGACTGGGCCGTCTGCCCAGACTTTCAGATACCCGCGATCTCAACAGCGTCCAGGGCTCACAGAGACTGGGCACCCGAGCCCAAGTCTTCAGTGACCGAGGGGCGTGAGCGGAAGGCCGTGGATGACCACAGGGGCTGGGGGGCAGGGAGGGGCTTGACTTTCTGTGGAGGCCGGGGGTCCTGGAGGAGGGCTGCTCAGGAAGCCGGTGTGGGCAGAAGACACTGACAGTCCCACTGGGCCTCCCCAGGGCTGCAGGGAGGGGGGCCTTGGGACAGAGCTGAGCCTGGATCAGATGAGGAGACACAGTGACCACTCAGAGTGGTCAGGGAGTTAAGTAAGTACAGGACAAGGTTACAGAGGGGACCGTGGAGAGGTCAGGAGAGAAAGCCCAAAGAGTTTCCGGGGGGAGAGAACAGAGTTTAAAAGACCAGTGGGCGTTTATCTTGGGTGGTATCAGTGGAAAGAGGAATAAATGTGTCATCTAAAACATAGCCTCGCAACCAGCCTCCTGATGCAAGTCTTCCACTCCCAGCTGCTACAGACTGGACATTCCCTGCCTGCAACTTTCCCTGGCTCCCCACTGCCCAGCAGAGCAGGGGCCATCTCCTTATGCCAGCATCAAGGCCCTCCACCAGCCAGTCCTAACCCACCTCCCAGCCTTAGTTCTCACATTCCCATCAAATTGCCTTTGCTACTCCATGCCCAACCCCTAAGCGCTGGTTCACACTGATTCTCCCAGCCAGAACTCTGTCCCTGTGTTGAGCCCCCGTATTTTACTGTACTGCGCACTCAGCTGAATGCCAGCTGCCCTCACCCCGATAAATGACACTGGGACTGGGTCCCAGGGTGTTGCCAGGAGAACCAGCGGGAATCCCATCTCCCACCAGAATGGCCCACTACAGGGCCTCCGCCACCCCGTGGAGGCGTCCCAGCTCCCCACCTGTGAGCAGCATGAGCCAGGGCAGCAGGAGGAGCGCGGCGGTGTGCAGGGGCGCGTGCGCGCGCAGCAGGGCTGACAGGGCAGGGCCCAGCAGCACAGAGACGTGGAGCAGGACGCCAGCGGCATGCAGCAGCAGGCACAGGAAGGGCCGGTAGTTGCGGAAGCCCACGCAGCGGCCCAGCAGGCGGCAGTGGTGGTCCCGACGCAGGATGCAGACGCGGCAGGCGGAGCAATGCCCGCTGCGTGGCGGCACCTGGCTTTGGCACTGGTAGCAGTAACTGCAGGGAAGGAAGCAGAGGGTCAGTTCCTCCAGCGGCTCTGCGTGCCCCACATCATGCCCCGGGTAGCCCCTGAGCACACCCACCCTCACTAAGCCTCAGGGTCATCAGGGGTCAACGAAGGCTGGACCCCACTGCCCAGGCCCTTCCAGGTCTAGCCCTGAAGCTCTGAGGTCACTTCCAGCGCTGACATCCCCAGTCCTAAGGCCTTTGTCTGGCCTCTAACATCCAGGAGCAAACTTCTCACTTCCTCCACGGCCACTACCTTGGTTCAAGTCACCACGCACTCCCCCCTGAATTATTGCAACAGCCTCTTGACTGCTCTCCCTGACTGCACCTTTGTCCCCTCCTCTATAGTCTCACCAGCAGCCAGACTGATCCTTTTAAAATGGAAGTCAGTCCCTCCTCTGCTCAAAACCCTCCCGTGGCTCTCCATTTCACTTCTAGTAAAAAGCAAAGCCTTCAGTGTCCTACAAGGTCTTTACATCTCTAACCTCTCTCCTCCCCGTCTCTCACTCCATGCCAGCCACACTGGCTTTCTTGATATTCCTGGAACAATCTAGACACACAACTGCTTCAGGGCCTTTGCACTATCTGTTCCCTCTGCCTGTAACACTCTTCCCCCAGATTCCCACATGGCTAACTCCCCCACCTCCTTCAAGTCTTTGCTCAGACACCTCCTTCCAGGAGGTCAGGAATCTGTTTTATTGTACCTCCAGTACCTGGAACAGTACCTTGCACGTGGTGGGTGCTCAGTAAATATGTGTAAGTGAATGAATGATACTCCTTCTGGCCCCACCATCCTAGGTTCAAAAGGAGTTCACTGGCTCTAAGCGGATCCTATTGTAATCTGGTTCTAACATCCTCAGGTCCTAGGGCCCCTCCTCTTGTCCAAGACTCCCGCTTCTTCCTCCCCCCGCCCCTGCCAGATCCCCCACCCCACTCACGCCCAGCCCTGGCCCAGACCGCGGCCGGCCAGCATCACGCCCCGGATGCTGGGATCCGAGCGCAGGAAGAGCCCCACGTTGCCCAGCAGGTTGAGCAGCTGGAAGGCGGCCAGCGCGAGCTGCAAGGTCCGGGCCAGGGGTCCCAGGGGGGGCGGCCCGGGACCCAGCACCAGCACGTAGGCCAGCTCCAGGCCCACTGCCGCCGCCCACAGCGCGGTGAGCACGAGGGGCAGCCGCGCGGGCGCCCACTCCGCGCTCCCGGCCGCCCAAGGCTGCCCCATGGCCTGGACCCACCCGCGGTCGGCTCCCAGCTCCCCGCCGCTTCCGTATTGGGGCGGGGATAGTGGCAGACGGACGTCTGCTACGACCAATAGGAGCGCCGAAGGGATGCGGGGCGCCTTCTGCCTCACACGGAGCGGCCGGCAGATGCAGAGATGTGATTGGACGGCCGAATGAGCCAACGAGATGCTCGGAATCCTGTTGGCGCCAGCGCCCGGTAGGGCCGCGACGTCATAGCCCCGCCCGCCGGCGGAGGCCCCGCCCCGCTCGAGGGAGCCCTGTACGCCCAGCCGCTGGCGGGCGCCACGAGTTGAGTTGCAGTCTCCGTGGCGTCGGGGTTTCCCGGCTCAGCACATTCCCCCTCACCCCCCCGGCCGCCCCGATATTAATAGCCCTGCATCGCCCATCCAGCTGGCCTAGAGCCCCTCCCACTCTCGAGTGTCTCCCTTCATCTCCCCAGAAAACATTCAAAAGAGCTGGGCGCCTGGGGTTTCTGTGAAATGGGGATTGGGCTCCCTGTTTCCCACCAGCGAAGCGCAGTAATAGGGACAGGAGGAGGTCCAAAGGGCAGCTTCTAGAGAGGTCTGCAGCCACTATTATTATCATCATCTCCGTTGTAGACATGAGGAAACAGACTCAGAGAGGGCCAGTGGCTTTCCCAAGGTCACACAGCGCCCAGAGGCGGAGCCGGAACGCGAACCCCGAATCTCCGCCACGGGATCCATTCCAGTGCCCCCAGATTCTGCAGTCCTCTGGCCCCTGGGCAACCTCTCGCCTGGTCCAGACCCGAGCGCCCTCGCCCCGATCCGGCCCCTCCCTCCTCCCCCATATTTAGCGCGAATCCGATCCGGGGCTGGGCCGGACGCTACTTAACGAGGCCCCCGTGTTCTGGAGAGCGCGGAGCTGGAGCCAGGAGCCTGAGCAAGATGATGATGGTTATGCAGCCCGAGGGTCTGGGGGTCGGGGAGGGGCACTTCGTGGGCGGCGGCGGCGGGGGCGGCGAGTATATGGAACAGGAGGAGGACTGGGACCGCGACCTGCTGTTGGACCCGGCCTGGGAGAAGCAGCAGCGGAAAGTGAGTGCTCACCCATTTCCAGATGGCAAAACTGAGGCCTGAGAAGCCGGGCGGTTTGTCCTTGGCATCTCAGCAGGTCAAGGGCAGAGCCTGTCTTGACCCAGAGTGTCTCTCCCTCGCCCAGGCTCTGCCCATCCGTCCTCTGCTGTCCCCCAGGGCTGGAAGAGAGGACTGGGAGCCTTCATGAGGGGTTTAGGGTGACAAGGGGAGTTTCTGGGGTCCCCATCCCCAGGGTTCATTCCCCTGGGCTCACCGCCCCACTTCTGCTGGCGAAAATGGATTGAGAGATGCAAGTTTGAGGGGTTTGGGTAGACTAATCTTTCTCCCCACACCCCCACTCTCTAGTTTAATATTCCTGGCCCGCCTCGAGGGCTTGCAGCCAGGCAACCGGGTGACTTGGGAGTGTGGGGGAGGGGGAACCATCCTAGACCCCCCACCCCCACATCCCCTCTGGATTCTCTCCATCCTGGCGTCCATAGTCACTCTGTCCCAATTGTCAAATGAGGAAACAGGCCTAGAAAGGGGCAGACATAGGACCCAAATCATATACTGCCAGAAAAAGGACCCCCCCAACCTGAGGGTCTTTGCTCTTTGCTTGCCCCACCCCCCACTGTTTCCCAAGATACCCCTCCCCACCCCAGAGGCCCTGAGTCTGCTGAAAAGGCCACGAGGTCGGGAGGAGGGGAGCCCTGGGTCCCCTTACGCAGTAACCTGACCCTCTGGCCAGATGGACACTTTGTGCTGAGGCAGCGCCTTGCGGGAGGCTGGAGAGGGGCACGCGGGCAGCTGCTGCCCAGGCCCAGCCTTGTAGGGCCCTTGGCCCCCCTCCTCGATCTATTTTCACTCCCCGACTTTCCCAAGTGGAGGGGGCAGGACACCTGGGTTCCCAAAAGAGAAAATGATCCGGGCTGGAGTGGGTAAACTGGGGAGCGGCGGGCCAGGGGTAGGGAGGACACCATGAGGTCATTGGACCCTGCTCAGCATTTGCCAGTAATACAATTGCCATGCCAATGGTAGGACTCTAGGAAAGGTCAGGGAAGAGAGGTGGATCTGAGAATTCCAGGACTTAGAATCAGAGCACTTCCGCTGGGTTAGAGACAGGAGATGACCCCCAGGGCCAGGAGGCTTAGCTGACTCGGCTGGGGTGCCCCCGGTGACGCGCCTCCCCGCAGGCTCCTCCTGCACCTGTCTCCAAGCAGGGCTGCGGTCCTCTGGTCCAGCAGTCTCCCGGTGATGTCATCCCTGCCCCTGCCTCCAGCTGCCATCTGTTCTGCAACCACTCCTCTGCCCAGTCCCACCCACCCAGGCCTCTCCCAGATCCAGGTCCACATGCCCCGCTTAAGACACAGGCTACTCTGTAACTTGCTTTCATCACTTAAAAAGATATCCGTAATATCTTTCCAACCCAATTTAAAGCCACCCACCTCATCTATTCATTCAACAGCCGCACAGCGTAGATGCTCTGTAAATTAATCAGCATCCCCTGGAGTTGGACATTCTGGTCATTTTTTTCTCGTGTTTATTACAATGTAATGAACATCTCTGCACTCGGCTTTAGCCCCACCCCTTCCCCGCTCCTCCTCCATGTCTTGGAGCACTCCCACCTCCTCCCTCTTGATGCCTGAGTCCTCTTCATTCAACCTCCAAAACATTCATTCAGTATTTTTTTAGGAGGTCCTACTATGTGCCAGGCACTGTTTTAGGTCCCAGGAATTCAGCACGGGGCAAAATAAAGCCCCTGAGTCAGGGAGCTTATATTCCAGCCAGGAGCAAATGTTTCTATCTCATCCAGCTGGTCCTGCCCCGTTCCCCTCACTGGCCCCCTCCCTCTCTCACGCTGGTCCCAGGCGCCAACTCCTCACTTCTCCCTTCTGCTCTGCCAAGCCGTTTGTCTCCCCTCTGCAACCAGGATGAGCTTTCTACAACACAGTTCTGCCCACCTCTCTCCTCTGTCTGAAAGCTTTCAGGATCCCGAGGGAATGAGCTTTCCTCACTCCCTGTTGCCCTCGGGATCAAGTTCAAACTCCCTGGCTTAGCACCCAAGATGGTGCATGACCTGGCCCCTGCCGCCCCTCCGGCCTGCCTCTCACCAGTCACACCCCAACACCCCCAGCTTCATTCTGGCAGTGCCCAGCGAGCTGTAGCTCCACAGTCCTAGCAACTGTTTCTCGCCGCTGACACTCGTCCGCGTGGCTGTCGCTGCCTGGAATGCCCTTGCCTGCCCTTCTCTGCCTGAGTGACTCCTGTCCTTCCATCACGGCGCTGATCAAATATTAGCCTTCGCCAAGACGTCCCCCACCTGATTTGGAGAACTCCGCCCCTTGACTCCTCAACACTAGTCTTTCCCAGCACTTTTCAGATGAACATGACTCTTTGATTGACTGTGACCTCCTTTAGGGCCGGGACCCCGTCTCATTAAACGTCATGTTTGACAAATGAAATAATGTCCCTTCCTCTGCCATGGAGGCCCCACCCAGACCTGCCTTTCCCCTGCCCCATCCAGACCCAGAGCATCTCCGACTCCAGGGTTGGAAGGAACTACAGAGAATCCAACTGCTCTCTCCTGCGTGAGGCCCCATCAGTTAGTGCTCAGCACCCACTTACACACCACTGGTGATAGGAAGCTCACTCCCTTCCCTGAGCAGTGACAGCCTCTCAACTATTTAAAGCATCACCTTCCATGTCCAGCTCCTAGGGCATCTTAAAAGCTGATCTGTGGAAAGGAAGCTGGCTGAAGGAAATAATTCCAAATTACTTTCAGGGCCACCTCCCTGGAGTATCTGCTTTGCAGTGGGGGAATGCTCTGAATGCTAGAATCCTGCCAGGTCGGAGGAAGAAGGAGCTGAGACGTCATGGAGTCTGACCCCTTAATTGTACAACTGGGGAGACTGAGCTCAAGAGAGGGCAAGGGGCACACCCAAGGTCACAGAGAGGGAGTAGCTCAGCTGGGTTAGGGCCCAAGTATGAATTCTACCAAGGGCTCTACAGCCGATGGCAGAATCCAGGGCCTGGAAGCTTGGGAGGTTGGTGGAATCTTGTGCACCAGGCTCCGGGTCATGCCCATCCCCAAAAGACAAACAGCTGTATACCAGCCCTCCCGTCCCAGATGGAGGCTGAGGCTGAGGCTGATTCTGGGGAGAGAGGGAAGGCAGTCACCTCCAGAAACCAGGTCAGGCCGGGCCTGATCCTCCACGGCCTGCAAAGCTCTCACATCCGCATAGTCTACTTGGAGGCCGGTTCACAGCAGCCCTGGGAGGCCCGTGAGATAATAACACAGGGGCACAGTGCCTTGGGCAAAACCCTCAGAGCCAAATGTGCTTCAACCCAGAGTTTTTCAGATTTTAGAAAGGCCATTTCAGCCTGCATTAGCCCTTGTGCCTCAGAGGGTCCAACACTTTGGAGTGTCTCCTTTACCATTTTCGAAGTCCCCCTCCAGTGCTTGAGACTGGCTGAAGCTGGAGTCCTGGCGGCAAGGTGCCCCTCATCCAAACTGGGACCTGCATGGGCCCCAGACCCCATTTCTCCTCTTCCAGGAGGACTAGAGCTCAGGGAGGGAAAGGGCCTGGCCCCAGATGCACAGCCAGCCCCGGGACTTGAATCCCGGCCTTCGGGCTCTGAGACCTACCTTGACCGAGAGGCCTGAACACTGTCCTCAGCCTAGGGTCTAAGCATTCTCTGCCCCCAGACCTTCACTGCCTGGTGCAACTCACACCTGCGCAAGGCCGGCACCCAGATCGAGAACATCGAGGAGGATTTCCGCAATGGCCTCAAACTCATGTTGCTCCTGGAGGTCATTTCAGGTGAGGGGTGCAAATCAGAGCACAGGGACCCCAGGACCTAGAGGAGTCCAGAGGGCTGGGGAAATATGGCAGCAGAGGGTTGGAAGGGGACCTGGTGGGGGAGGGGGAAGTTTGAGGACAATGTCTTCAGCTTCCTCTCATGACCTTTGACCCCTTGACCTCTCCTCTTTCACCCAGGAGAGAGGCTGCCCAGGCCAGACAAAGGCAAGATGCGCTTCCACAAAATTGCCAATGTCAACAAGGCCCTGGACTTCATTGCCAGCAAGGGGGTTAAGCTGGTGTCCATCGGTGCTGAAGGTGAGGACGTGGTAGGAGGAGGCCTGGTCAGGGGGTGGGGGGAATTCCTGACATCAACAAGTCACCTCCATGGGGATAACCACCCATGCCTCACAGGAAAGAGTGTAGGGACCAGATGTACCCAAAGTGCCGACACGGGACCTGACACCTAGTAGATGTTGAGTGAATCTTTTTTTTTCCCTGAGGAAAATTAGCCCTGAGCTAACGTCTGTGCCAGTCTTCCTCTACTTTATATGTGGGTCACCATCACAGCATGGCTGACAAGTGGTGTAGGTCCATGCCTGGGATCTGAACCCGTGAAGCTGGACTGCCAAAGCGGAGTGCACCAAACTTAACCACTACACCACGGGGCTGGCCCCTTGATGAATCATTTTTAAGTAAAAAGATTGAGCAACTACTAGGCGCCAGCCCAGGGATGGGGGATAAGGGCCAGAGGGTGGAGCAGGGCGGAAGGTAGCTGAGGCCTGGTAGTACAGACCTTGAACGCCAGGTGGAATCTGTCCTCACCCTCTGGCCTGCAGAGATCGTCGACGGGAACCTGAAGATGACCTTGGGCATGATCTGGACCATCATCCTTCGCTTTGCCATCCAGGACATCTCTGTGGAGGGTGAGCAGTGGGGAAGCAGGTAGAGTGAGAGGGCTGGCCCAGACCCCGCCCCAACCAACGCTCCCCCCATCTCCACCCAGAAACCTCGGCCAAGGAGGGCTTGCTCCTGTGGTGCCAGCGGAAGACGGCGCCGTACCGCAATGTCAACGTGCAGAACTTCCACACCAGGTCTGTCAGCTGATCAGCGCATGCGCACGGGCCTCTGCCGGGCCCTAGGGCCCCTGTCACAAGCCACAGGGGAGGAGAGGTCACCACCAAGTTCCCAGAACAGTGACTGGAAATAGGAGGACTGAGTCAATGTTGAACTGAATCCAGGAGGGTGAGAGAGAATCCATGAGGAGGGAGGAGGGGAGACATCCCTGGAAGGGCATTCCAGCCAGGGGGAACCTCCTGAGCAAAGACTTGGAGGGCAAACACATCTAGAAATTGGTGTGGCCCAAGCCTAGGGGAGGTGAAGGAATTGTGATGAGCTCGGGGGGGATGGCGCAAGTCTGGTAATGAAGGGCCTCACATGCCAAGCTGAGGAGTCTGGACTTTACCCCCCTGTACACATGACATTGTCTTGATGGGGGTGCTCCTGCGAGGAGGGCAGAAGAGGGCCCCAGCTTGAACCTGGGCTGACCTCCCTCCTCTCTGCCCAGCTGGAAGGATGGCCTGGCCCTCTGTGCTCTCATCCACCGACACCGCCCTGACCTCATCGACTACGCCAAACTGCGCAAGGTAGGCCTCCGCCGCCCCCAGCCCCAACACCCCAACCTCTGCCCTCAGCTGACCTTTCACCTCTCCTCCTCACACCCATCTAGGATGACCCCATTGGCAACCTGAACACTGCCTTCGAGGTGGCGGAGAAATACCTGGACATCCCCAAGATGTTGGATGCGGAAGGTGAGAGGAAGCCCAGCCCGGGCGAGGACTCCACTTACCCGTCTGCAGGGTCCAACCGCCACACCTGGAATGCTCCTCCTGGAACGCTCCGCCCCTCACCCCACTCCCTGGTCAGAATCCTTCCTGCCACAGGCCCCTGTCTCCAGGCCCCCTCTCTCTCATCCCCCTGCCCCTCTCCACCCAGAGGAAGCAGCCTCCCTGCCTCTCCCCTTACCTAATGGCTCCACCCTCTGGGAGCATATTGGTCCCTCAAGATTGGGAGCTCCTCTGGGAAAGATGCTGCCTCTGGCCCCTTTGCCCAAACAGGGTGTTTAGTCAATTGAGGGAGCAAACACTTTCTGAGCGCCTCCTGTGCCTGGGGTGTGTGGGCACTGATGGACGAGAACTTGGTCTGGCGTCTGAGGAGTTCGTGGACTTGGGGAAGAAACAGACAGACAGATGGAGTCATGGGAGGGTTAGCGACATCAGGCAGTGTGGACTGGTACCTCATGAGGGCCACAGTGTCCGCTCATGCACCCACTCCCTCGTGCTTTCCTCACCACACAGAGGGGGAGGTTGCTGGGCCCTGGGATGACCAGAGGGCTTCAGGGAAGAAGACACTGGGTTTGGGGTAGCTGGAAGCTAGTGGCTGTGACTAAATGTCTCTGCCCCCTTCTGTCCCAGGGGAGCTCTTTGCCTGGGTGGGGGCATGAGTCCATTCCCCAGCCCTGGCTTTGGCTAATGAACACCTCACTGCCATCCCCCAGACATCGTGAACACCCCAAAGCCCGATGAGAAGGCCATCATGACCTACGTTTCCTGCTTCTACCATGCCTTCGCCGGGGCCGAGCAGGTAAAGGCACTCATCTGCTGGGCTGGGCTCGTGCACCCAGGGGCCCAACCTGGGCCGCATCCCGACAGTTGGAGGTGCCAGGCCCCACGTGGATGGGAGTGCTACGGCCCCACCTGCACATCCTCGGTCCTTGGGGAGCTCAGGAGCGGAGGCGTCTGGCCTCGAAGCTCCGTCCTCATCCTAAAAGATGTGCTCCCCTCATCCCTTCCCCGCTTTGCATGGGTCCAGGTTTTAAGGGCATCACACAGGGAGGCTGGGTTGGGGTGTCTGCGGCAGCTTGTTCTAACGCCAGCCCTTCTGCCCACTCCCACCGCAGGCGGAGACAGCTGCCAACAGGATCTGCAAAGTGCTGGCGGTGAACCAGGAAAACGAGAAGCTGATGGAGGAGTACGAGAAGCTTGCCAGTGAGGTGAGATGGGCCAGAGGGCCTTTCCCCTTCCCCGACCTGGGCTCTCCCAGGCCCGGCTAACCGCAGGTCTGCAGAGCGCCCCCCCTCCTCAGAGCAGCCTTGGCCTTCCCCAGCCTTCTCCTGCCATCTTCACCCATCTCTTGCCCCTTTCTGCCCATCCAAGCTCCTGGTCATTCAGTGATTCACTCATCATTCATTCATTTATCCATTCACTCATATTTAGGCAGTCTCGTGGCCCTTTGCTCTGTGCCGACCTCTACTGGTCCCTGGACTCAGAAATTAACGATCCTATTCCTTCCCTGACTAGTGGGGACCCCCCCCCATTCTGTCCTCCAGTACCCCCCCTCCCCCTCTGCTTGAGGCCCAGCCTTTTGGCCACAGGCTGGGTGTGGGTGGAGATGGGTGGATGAGGTGAGCAGGCCAGCTCAGAGCTCTCTGCTCTCCCCCTGCCTGGCCCTGGCAGCTGCTGGAATGGATCCGCCGCACCATACCGTGGCTGGAGAACCGTGTGGGCGAGCCCAGCATGAGTGCCATGCAGCGCAAGCTGGAGGACTTTCGGGACTACCGGCGCCTGCACAAGCCACCCCGCGTGCAGGAGAAGTGCCAGCTGGAGATCAACTTCAACACGCTGCAGACCAAGCTGCGGCTGAGCCACCGGCCAGCCTTCATGCCCTCTGAGGGCAAGCTGGTCTCGGTGAGCCAGGCTGGGGATGGGGGTGACTCCAGCTCTGCCGATGTTCCCTGGGTGACCTTGGGCTCTGTGTCCCCGTCTGTACAATGGGTGAACCGTGATGGAGGGCACCTCTGCCTGTCCCACAGGACATCGCCAACGCATGGCGGGGGCTGGAGCAAGTGGAGAAGGGCTATGAGGACTGGCTGCTCTCGGAGATCCGGCGCCTGCAGCGGCTCCAGCACCTGGCTGAGAAGTTCCAGCAGAAGGCCTCCCTGCATGAGGCCTGGACCCGGGGTAGGTACCTCTCATGGGGCTGGATTCTGTCCTGGGGTGAAGACTGGGAGGAGGGGGTGGTCCTGGCAAAATGCACAGGTCAGGGCTAGGTGTTCTGCCAGTTAGCTAGAGACCCATTTTCTAGTCCCACCCGGACTTGCCGCGCAACCAGGTCACTGGCCGTCTTTGGGCCACAGTGTCTTTATCGTAAACTCAGGCCCCTAATCTCTCCTGGCTCTGGCCTTCGGCAAGTCTACTCTGATTAATTTGTCATTTAGCGTTTTGTTTGTATGCATAGCAGGTGTCCAAAGGTGAGTCTCCAACACTCAAAGTTTGACTCAAAGTTTACCGATGCCAAAATATTGCGTGAGTCAAATATAGCATGCTGTATGAAAACACTCATTCTGTATCTCATCAGGGGTTTTAATCCTACAAATGAATGAGTCCTGCCTAAAAATACTAACAACCATTAATAATGGATTATGGGCATAATGAGTATCAATGGTTTGATATAACAATTCTTTACATATACAGCCACTGATGGGACCCTGTGGAGGTCTCTGAGCCTCTAAAACTCAGTTACTGTCTCTGCATAATGCGGAGGCACTCAACAAATGGTCGTTGTGCAATTATTATAATTATGGGTTTTATTTGCATAATTATGGTAATTGTTATTCTCAAAACACTTTTACATTCATCATTGATTCATCCAACAAATAGTCATTGAAGGTTTACTAAGTACCAGGCACCGTGCCAGGCGCTGGGGACACTGGTGAGCAAGGGAAACCGGCTCAGGGGCTCATGGGGCTCATGGAGTCGTGGGGAGGCAGTTACCAAAACTGTCCGAAGGACCACCCTGAGCGTGGAGGGGATGCTGACGTCATTTATGGGCCATGCCCTGGAACGGCAGCTTCACTTAACTTTATCACACTAGCGCCTCAGGCCAAATCCCTAGGGTAGACTGGGCAGGTGTGGGCACCTGCATTTCACAGAGGAGGAATTTCCGTGGTCACACAGCCCGGCTCGAACCCCCTGCTCCTGCGGCGGCCGCCGCTGCGTGACCAGAGCCGGGCCTCTCTCCGAGCAGGGAAGGAGGAGATGCTGAGCCAGCGCGACTACGAGTCCGCGTCGCTACAGGAGGTGCGGGCGTTGCTGCGGCGCCACGAGGCCTTTGAGAGCGACCTGGCGGCGCACCAGGACCGCGTGGAGCACATCGCGGCGCTGGCCCAGGAGCTCAAGTAGGCGTGACCCACTACCGGGCCCGCCCCCAGCGACAACGCCCCTCCCTGGCCCCGCCCCTCGGCGTCAATCCCCGCCTCACTCCCATGCCCTCAAGAGACTTCCTTCTCCCCGGTTTGGTAACCCTGCCTTGGTACCCAGGTCGTTCCCCATCATCACTTGTCCCGCGCCCCTCCTCCCGTAACCCTGTCTCCATCTCCCGACCCCGCTCTGCTACGCATACTCTTCCCCACCGGCGCTGGGCCTGTCCCACCTCCGTGGCCTGCCCGCTCCCTTCAGCTCCAGGCCAGGTCTACTCCCCCAAATTCTCTCCATCAGCCTTGGCCTCGCCACCTCCTCCTGTAAACCCGCCCTTTTTTGCATAACCCGGCCCCCAAAACTCAAAACCCCGCCCCTCCCTCCAAGCTCCTTGAGGGATTGGAGTTGAGGACCAGTGGGGGGCTCCCCTTCCTCCGAGGAACTCGCTGGGACCCCTCCTCCCCAGGAAAGCTCTGCTTAACCCCTACCTACCCTGGCTGTCTCATGCCTTCATCACCACCCCGGGAGGGCAGGCAAGGAGGAAATCTGGGCTGGGGTCTGACCCACAGTCACCCTGCTTCTCGCTCCCAGTGAACTGGACTACCACGAGGCAGCGTCGGTGAACAGCCGCTGCCAGGCTATCTGCGACCAGTGGGACAACCTGGGCACGCTGACCCAGAAGAGGCGGGATGCGCTTGAGGTGAGGCTGGGGGCCAGGAGCTGGGGGCTGGGGACTGTAGGTGGGTGAGGGGGGCCCACTGGGCAGGCTGCTGACTCACCATCCCCACCACCCCTAGAGGATGGAGAAGCTCCTGGAAACCATCGAGCAGCTGCAGCTGGAGTTTGCCCGGCGGGCAGCACCCTTCAACAACTGGCTGGATGGCGCTGTGGAGGACCTCCAGGACGTGTGGCTGGTGCACTCGGTGCAGGAGACCCAGGTGGCCGCGGGGGTTCCAGGTGTGGGGGGACTGGATGGGATGACAGGGAAGCTGGCCTAAAATCCTATCAGCCACTCCTGTGGGCTCCTGAGGAATGGGGACGGGAGGAAAGCGCCAGTTCTTGAGTGCTGGGCTGGGAGACAAGAGGCCTGGGTTCTTAAGCCAGCCCCGCCCTGGACCAGCTGCGTGGCCTGGAGCACGTCGCTGCCCTTTCTGTTGCCTGTGGGAAGTGTGGGGGCACTGGCTGATGCTTCCTGCCTGTTGCCCCGCAGAGCCTGCTGACAGCACATGAGCAGTTCAAGGCAACGCTGCCCGAGGCTGACCGAGAGCGAGGCGCCATCCTGGGCATCCAGGCTGAGATCCAGAAGATCTGCCAGACGTACGGGCTGCGGCCCAGCACCACCAACCCCTACATCAACCTCAGCCCGCAGGACATCAACACCAAGTGGGACACGGTCAGTGCCGCCTGCGGCCTTCCCTGCCTCCCAGCCACTCCTGTGCATTCTAGCCACCCTGAAACCTCAGGTGTCCCCAGATGTGGAGAATCACGTCCACCTTCGGATCTGGAGTCTGCCACAGCCTCCACGTGGCGTCAGACAAGTCTCCTTGCCTGTCTTGGCCTCATCTGTAAAATGGCCGTAACAGCAGCATTTTCCTATCAGGCCTCACGTGAAGTAGAATTAAATCTGGTGTGTGGACATCCTTTACAAAACAGCCTAAATTAGTTGTAAATGGTGCACTGACCCCATCTCACAGATGAGGAAACGAGCCTAGAGAGGTTGAATAACTTGCCCAGGAGCTTGTCCATATAGCCCAGACAATGCGGCTCAGAGCAGCAGGTTCGAGGCACTGGAGCCCATCTCCCCTGAGAGCCATCTCCTGGCCCCCAGAGCTGCCCCTGGCACAACCACCCTCCTTCGCAGGTCCGAAAGCTGGTACCCAGCCGTGACCAGACACTGCAGGAGGAGCTGACACGGCAGCAGGTGAACGAGAGGCTCCGGCGACAGTTTGCAGCTCAGGCCAATGCCGTCGGGCCCTGGATCCAGGGGAAGGTGGAGGTAAGGCCTGGGTGGAGGGGCCACCCCGGGGGAGTGCGGCCAGGGCTGGACCGTGGCGAGCTGGGGGCCCTCATCCTGCCCGGGTCCCCCTGCAGGAGGTGGGACGCCTGGCAGCAGGGATGGTGGGCTCTCTGGAGGAGCAGATGGCCGGGCTGCGGCAGCAGGAGCAGAACATCATCAACTACAAGAGCAACATCGACCGGCTGGAGGGCGACCACCAGCTGCTGCAGGAGAGCCTCGTGTTTGACAATAAGCACACCGTCTACAGCATGGAGGTGGGGCCACGCCCGCGCAGAGGGCAGGGGAGGCGGCACTGGTTGGGGGAGCCCAGGGCACCGCCGCTGGACACAGCACGTCTGCTCTAGGAGGGTCCCCCATTGTAACCATGGGGCTACTGAGACCTAGCAAGTGGAAGTGACCCATCCGATCACAGAGCAGTCTAAAACCAGGCCAGGATTGGCCGTGGCTGCTTGATCAATACTTAATACATAATAAATCATCAAACTTTAAGGCAGGGAGGGCTGCTGGAGGTCACTCAGTGGAACCTCCAGATGCGGACAGAGGCCCAGACAGGGGGAGGACTTGCCCAGGGTCACACAGTGGGTTGGCCGGGAGCTAGAGCTAGGGGCCAGGCACTGGCCGCCCACTGACTTGGCCTGTCTCCTGCTCTGCCAGCACATCCGCGTGGGCTGGGAGCAGCTGCTCACCTCCATCGCCCGCACCATCAACGAGGTGGAGAACCAGGTACTGACCCGAGACGCCAAGGGCCTGAGCCAGGAGCAGCTCAACGAGTTCCGGGCATCCTTCAACCACTTTGACCGGGTCAGCAGGGGCCCAGGCCTGCGGGGTGGACTTGGGGGCTGGTGGGGTTTGGGACCCAGCCTGACATCCGCTCACCCATCACAGAAGCGGAACGGTATGATGGAGCCCGATGACTTCCGGGCTTGCCTCATCTCCATGGGCTACGACCTGGTGAGTGTCCCCCAGTCCCATCCCAGGAGTCCCTTCAGTGCCTCCCTCCTACATACTGACCACCTACTGTGTCCTTCCCACCTTCACATACATGATCTCACTTCCTCCTCATCACGCCCACTGGGGCTGGGTAGAATTACCCCATTTCACATAGGGGCTGTCAAAGGCTGAGAGAGAGAAATTAACCTGCTCAAAGACACACAGCTAGGATTTGGACCCAGTTCTGTGTGACTCCAAAGCCTGAGCTTGCAACATTTTTACCTCAGAGAAAGGGCACTACAGAAAGCCCCAGAAAAAAGATCAGAACCAATGAGCCACAGGGGGCATTGTCACGGGCAGGAAGCAGATCTCAGCCTAGTAGAAAGGACTTGCTGAAGCCAGAGCTGACTAAGGCTGCAGCAGACGGTCTATGGAGAAAGGAAGCACCTTGTCACCGGGGTTGTCAAGCCAAGGCTGGACAGTCCCCAGGAGGGGACATCAGGAGCCCTCCTGGCTCTAGCACCCATGGGCATGGTGCCTGCCGTCTGTCCCTGCAGGGGGAAGTGGAGTTTGCTCGCATCATGACCATGGTGGACCCCAACGCAGCCGGGGTCGTGACCTTCCAGGCCTTCATCGACTTCATGACCCGAGAGACAGCCGAGACTGACACGGCTGAGCAAGTTGTGGCCTCCTTCAAGATCCTGGCGGGAGACAAGGTGAGTCCCTGGCGGCAGAGGGGGCTGGCGGGCCGGGGCAGGGAACAGAACCTGTGGCCCTCAATGCCTCTTCTCCCCCAGAACTACATCACCCCTGAGGAGCTACGGAGGGAGCTCCCGGCCGAGCAGGCTGAGTACTGCATCCGCCGGATGGCGCCCTACAAGGGGCCTGGGGCTCCGGCTGGGGCCCTGGATTATGTGGCCTTCTCCAGTGCCCTCTACGGGGAGAGCGACCTCTGACCTCTGACCTCGACCCCTGAGGTTCTCCACGCAAGTAGGAGTGAGGTTGCTCCCTCTGGCTGATCCCATGCATCCCTTGGAGCAAGGGCCCCAGAGAATGACCAGCCAAGTGCTTATGAATAAAGATCCATCGAGGGGCCTCTCTCCATCTCCTTTTGGTTCCTGGAGCAGAAGGTGGGCCCTCAGGTTCCTGGGCAGGACCAGCTACCCGACCTTGACCCTCAAGCGGCCCCCACCACCCCTCCTTGCCCTCAGGGATTGAGCATTCACACTACACTAGGTCCCAGGACACCTCTTTATTGCTGTTAGAAAAGGGTGCTTACACCGTGGAAGGGAACACTGTCCCCAGATCCAGGGGGACCAGAAAATTTAGAGCATCACACAGAGGGAAGCCGGGGCGGGAAGCCAGACCCTGCTGAGGACAGAGCTGGGTTTAAGACCAGAATCATTTCTTCCCACCTGCTCCTTACTAGAGCCCAGCGTCCTTGCCCAGCTTCGGCTGCCAAGACATCATCCTTCTCCCAGGATCCTCCTAGCTACCACAATTCAGCCAAGGTGCAGCTGGGGAACTTCAGGGTAGGAGCTGGGTGGAGGACGTAGGGACCGTGCCCCTAGCCCAATGCCCTTTGCTCACCCTGAGGTACCCTGTCCCCCAGCCAGCTGTGCCTCCTGGGGAGGGGCCTGGACATGTAGGGTAGGCTGGGGAAGGGGCCGCTCTGGTCAGCACCACGTCCTGAGCTGGCGCTCCTCAGTTCACCACCGCCGAGCTGGCCATAGTGTTCACCCCACAGGCCCCGGACCCACGATACAAGTAGTAGTAACCCTGGGAGAGAGGGGGGTGGTGAGGGCCCTAGGGCGGGACGGGGGCTGGAGGGCCGGGGGCCGAGCGGGCAAGACTCACCTCCTCACCCCAGTCAGTGCCCCAGCTGTTCTTGATGGCCCAGAAGGGGACTGCAGAGCCTGGGGGGGTGCGGAGTGCACGGAGTCAGGGCCCCAGGCACTCTGCAAATATCTGCTGGGGGCCTACCGGGGGACAGGTGCTAGGAAAAGAGCAGAAAGCGAGACAGGCCCACCCGCCACCTTCCTGGAGACCTGGTGCAGATCTGGGGTTTGCGGACGGCACCCACCCCCTACCTCTAGCAGGTTATTCGCCCCTAACAGGTCAACCTTCCACCGCCTCAGCTTTCCCAGAGCCCAAGGCAGGGTAAGGACAGGGTCCCTAGGCATTCCTCCGATGTCCCCTTCCAGAGATCCTGAGATGCTGTGGTCTAACCTCTGCCTGTGACCTGGGGTGGATGGGAAAGGGGGTCAGTGGAACTCACGGTTGCCATAGCCCACGAGCAGCACAGCATGATCAATGAGCCAAGGGCTGCAGAGGGGCCGCAGTGGGTGAGAGATCCCGTGGCGGTAGAACTGGGTGGGGGGAGAATAAAGGAGTGGGGAGCCAACTCCAAGGAGAAGTGGGGGAGGAGGCACCCAGAGACAGAGCAGGGGCAGTGGGGTGGGGGCCTTACCTGCATGCCAAAGGCATTGATGGCGACGGAGATGGGGCCCTTCTTGGCCAGCCAGGCCGCCAGCTCTGAGACAGGGGAGGGGCAGCATCAGGGACACCCAGGCCCCAGCCCCACCCCCTTGGCTTGTCCTCACCCCATCCCTCACTCACTTTGCTCATTTTTGGTGAGCTCCACTGAATCGTTGATGTAGACCTTGGCCTTCTCTGCAGAGAAGCTGCAAGCCTGCAAGTGGCCATGGTAGCTGTAGTCGTCCTCTGTCTCCAGCCCTCCTAGGGAATGGTGGGGCGGATGGGGGTTAGCAAAAACACGGACCCATTTACCATACACTCGTCTTCTCCCAGCCAGGGGCTGTGCTAAGCCCCTTATACACGAAGTCTCATGTTCCTCATCCACCCCAGGCCACAGGCCACCCCCTCAGAGGGACAGCCTCATTCTAGGGGTGACACAACTGAGGCTGAGGAGGACGGGGGAGGAAGCGGCGAGAAATGTGGCAGAGATGGAACTCAAGTCCCAACTTCTGACTCCTCGCTCATCCCAGCATTCCTGGGATTTTGACCTTGGCTTGCTGGTCCTGCTCTGACAGTCTGCTCCCCATCTGGTCCAGACCCCTGCCAGGCTCCCAGACCAGTCTCTGTACAGCTATCTGAGTCCCTCAGCCCTTCGGCCTTCTGCCACTGCAGCCCGCTGCTGAACTGAATTGCCAGTTTAGGTCAATACCTCCCCTCAAGGGTGAGGCGTGTCACTACCTGGTTTAGCAGCGTTACAGAAACACAGACCTCGGAGCAGCGAAAATACTAAGACCCCCCTGCCCTGCACCAGGAACCTGACACATTTCTGTCCTCACTTGCTACTCAAGGCAATCCTATGAGGTGGGCGTGATTTCACAGAGGAGGCAACGAGACCGCCCTGAGAGAGCTGACTTGCCCAGGGTCTTCAGGCAACCACGGTCAGCGTTAAGACGTGAACCCAGTTCACATGATTCCCAGGCTTCTGTCTCTCTCCCTCACACGGTGACTTCCTGTGGAGGGAGCAGTGGCTCCCGATGCCCCTCCTGACCCCACTAATGCATACCCAGAGTCTTTATGGCTGAGTAGGCGTTGGAGGGCAAGCCGCCCATGCAGGCCTTGTCCACCTTGTCACAGTCCAAGAGCTCTAGGAGACAGAAGGCCGGTCCCGAGGAGCCCTCTGGAGGGGCTGGGCTGGGGACAGGGAGGTGGAGCGGGATGCTCACCCTGCTCAGAGAGGGAGAGCAGGGCACCCCGATTCAGGAACCACTGGCCTTCCACATTGCCTGTGACTGAGAAGGCCCAGCAGGAGCCGCACATGCCCTGCAGAGAGATGGCAAAGTCAGGGCTGGGTCCTCTCAACAACCCCAGGGCAGTCCTTATGTCCCACCCTCACTTCTTAGGGGTCCAACCTGGTCCTTGACTTCAGTGACAGCCCCCTTACTCCTCCAGTCCCACTCAGGTGGGGCGGAGTCGCCGACAGACTTGGCTCGGCGCATCTTCACACCTGGTTCTTCTTTCAGGAGGGGATTCAGGTAGATGGTGCGGAACTCCTCCTCTGTGGGCAAAGGTGGGCAGGGCATGTGGGGAAGAATGTTCTAAGCCAGCCCTGACCAGGGGCCTTGGGAGCAGGTCCCGTCTCTTCCAGGATCCATGAGGGCTCTGGCTACCACCCCTACCTGTGAGGTCACTGAACTTGGTGACGCCGTACTGAGCTGTGCCACGGTCCAGGGCCTGGATCTTCTGCGCTCGTACCATGTTACTGGCAAAGATGGACATGCGCCACTGGGCTTCTGAGGACCAAGGAACAGGAGAAGGGGGGCTTGGACCCCAGGCAGATCACAAGAGGGGCTTGGGGCTAACAGGCAGAGGTTTCCCTGGGGAGTAGGTGGGCTCTGGATCAGGCCTGAAGCGCTTTTCCAGAAGGACAGAACCCTGCGATGGGGAGGGGTGGGGGGCCAGACCTGCACGCGATAACAGTGGGAAGTATGATCAACTTTTGTGGCTAAACTGAGGTGATGACTTTCCAGGTGTGATGGCAGAACCAAAATGGGCTCCACTGGGCATCCCCAGACAGGAGGTGGTGGGGAGGCCTCCAGCAGAGAAAATCTGGCCTGTGTTCCATCCCACTCTACCCAGAATGATGGAGGCCCATGGCTTCTGACCAGGAATATCAGATGTGAGAAGGGGCCAGGTACCTGAAGTGGCTGCCCAGTCCTGGGTGGCTGGGCAAAAACTTGGGGATTCAGGAGTCCTTGAAAGGAGGCACTGCCTTTTGCGTCCTTTCCCTCCCCAACACCAAGGTGCCAAGTTGGAGGGAAGGCCCTGATCTGATTAGGACAGGTACAGCCAAGGCTGGGTCCTCACCCTCCTTCGTCTCATAGGTCCGGTTATAGGTGGTGACAAAGTGCTTGAAGATTGAAGCCATCTTCACAGAAAAGTCCTGGAAAGGCAGAGGGGTCTTTACAAGGGGTCCTTCTCAGACTGACAAGGGAGCCGCAGGCTAGGGTGAGAGGAAGGAAGGGGAAATAAGGCAGCAGCCTGCTCCCCAGAGACAGACAGCCTCCTCACCTGGGTCTGGGACTTGTTCAACAGCGGAAAGACTGAAGTGAAAGACTCGCTTTTGTCATCTGGATAGGGTTAGAACAAAGAAATCACGGCTGAACCCAAGTGAAGTCTGATCTGGGCTATCCCAGCATCCTTGGGCTATCCCAGCACCTGTAATCTTGGTATCCACTGGGCCACAGTCCCGCCTCAGAAGCATATGTTTTCCTAGCTCATCAAGGACTTCGAAGCTGCAGAGCTGGAGGGAGAGGAGGTAGCTAGTCTGGGGGCCTTAGCAAGTTGGAGCTGGAGGCTGGCTCCTCAGAGCCTCTAAGATTACCCCTAAGGCAATCACCCCCATAGTGGAGAGTGAGGCCCCTTTAACCACAGTGTCTCTGGTCCTCAGGGCCTGGGAAATGACTCGGTGGGGCAGCTGCTCCTCCCACCCCTTCCTCTTGGCTTGACCCATCATCCCAACTGCTGCCAGACACAGCCTGGGGGCGGGGAGTCGCAGCAGTTCCATCACTCACCAGGGTTTTCTTGGACACAGGGAGTTGGCACACCGTGGGGTCGTTGCAGGGCGGCTCCTCTAGCGTCACCTTCAGGGAGTACAGCGACCCCCGGCCCGCCTGGATGGAAGGGCGGGTAAGGCGGGCACAGCCACTCCCTCCTCAGCCCGTCCTTCTTTGGGCCCACAATCCTCCCGTGTCCCCACCCCTCCCCAATCAGCAGAGGTTCGATTCTCTCAGGAATCCAGCACCCCCCACCCCAAGTCAAGGCCAAACTTCCCACATCCCTCGGATCAGGGCCCCGCGCACCCCGCACCGGGAAGGGTCCGTCCCCGGCGCGTCCTCACCCGGCGGACGCGACCGCGCACGGCCCCCAGCGCCGCCCGCATGCCGGCAGCCCGGCCGCGGTTGTACATCTCCAGCGCGAAGCGGGCGGGCCCCAGCAGCTCCGGGGGCGCCGGTTCCCAGGCCTGAGCGCCGGCCACTCGGCGGGGCGGGGCGGGGGCAGCGCCCGGGAGCAGCCCCAGCAGCCACAGCAGCTGCAGCCAGGGCGCCATGGCGAGGGCGAAGCCGCGGCCCGCACGCACTGACCGCCCGACGCGGTGACCAACCGATGGGGCGGAGCCGGCGGCGGCCGGGGGACCCGCGTCCCTCTCACGGCTCCTGGCCGCGGGGAGCGGCCAATGGGCGCCGGCCGGGGGCGCCTGCGCACTCGCTTATTTACGGGAGGCACGTGGGGCGCACAGGCGGCGCAGGCGGGACGGCGCCAGCCCCGCGGGCAGCCGGGGCGCGGCCCATGGGATGACTCCGACCTTGAGTAATCCTCTTAGATCTTGGAGCTGCTGTTTGGGGAGGAGAAAGGGCGCTGGGCGGAGAATAAAAATAATAACTAACACTTATTGCATCCTTATTATATATTACGCACTATATGCCGTCTCCCTTTAATCGTCAGCGCAACCCCGTGAAGTGAGTGTTATCCCCGTTTTATAATTGAGGAAATAGAGGCTTAGCGAGATTAAGTGGTTTACCAGAAATCTGGTAAGTGATAGAGCTGGACTTGAACCCTGGGAGTTGGCTTCAGAGCCTGAGTTCACAGCTCGATTGTCTGTTTGAGGCCCCTCTTCTCATCTGCAAAACGGCAGATAATATTCCCTGGACTGGCGGCGCCTCAGGCTGCTGTTGTGAGGACCAAAGGCGAACACGCAAGCATTAGGTAATTGCTAAAGCAATGTGCAGAGGTTGGGACTGTGCTTGTGTTCTTTCAAGCGTTCACCGCTGTGTTCCAGCGCCTAGCAGGAAGAGGCACAAACAGATGCACGAGGACAGTGCTGCCTCCTCGGAGCTCACAGTCTAGGGAGACAGATGAGAAAAAGACGTGTTTCTGCAAGATGTTAGCAGCTAGCAGAGAGGAAACAGGGCAGAGAGAGTTTCAGGGATCTGGGGAAATCACAGAGGAGGGTGGAGTGTTGGTTTGGGGATGGAGAGTAGGGGAGAACTGATAGTAGTCCAAAGCTCACTTCTTACCCCAGAAGAGGTCTGAAAATATGAAATGACTTTCCAGCTGCCTGGAAATTCGTGCTGAAGCCAGAGCAGAGCCAGCTCAGCTCCCGGCTGAGGTGTGAGAGGAGAGGCCCTGAGGGAGTCCAGCAGATGCTGACCCCTCCCTGCTGGGGCTCTCCCCAGTCTAAGCTCTTTGGGGCACCCTTTGTCTCTCTTACAGGACACAGTCCCAAGTCCTTAATGAGGCTCCCTCACCCCCTCGAGGTCCAGTCTCAACTCGGTCCTCACCCGGTGCTATGCACTTGACACTCCAGCCTCGCTCTCTTTGCATCTCCTCGGAAGTTCAAGCTCTTGCACACCTCAGAAGCTTCACACTGCTTTTCCCTTGGCCTAACTCCCAGACACCTTTCAGCTCTCAGTTTAGAGGTCACCATCTCAGGAATGTGTCCCTGGCCCATCCCCACGGTCCCTGTCTAGGCTCGATGCCACTGCCTCTGTACCCCAGACCTCTAGCCCCAGGAACTTCCTCTCACATTGGACTGCAATTTCCTGTTCACTTGTGGGTGTCCTCCACCGAGCCCGGAGCTCGCTAGGGCAGACACCTTGTTATTCTGCTCGCTGCTGTTTCCTCAGCACCTAGCACAGTGCCTGACCCACTTGTACCTGCTTAATAACCATTTGTTGAATGAATTAGTGACTCCCTTGGCATGCCCTGGAGTTGGCGTAATATTACCCAACTATTGTTTAATGTGTAGTTTCACCTTCTAGAAGGATGAAGGCTGTGACTATGGCTCTCACTGTCCTGGCAGAAGAATCTCCGAAAAGCCTGCCATCATTCCATCATTGACCCAGGACCCCTACCCGTGTCTGTGGAAGGCTACCTAGCCACACGGTACACTTCGTCTCCTGAAAGGTCTGAATGAATGAAATGAATTATGAATGAATTAAAAATAGGACTTTCTAAGGCCCCAGCAGAGGCAGCAAGACTTTTCTTAGATCCAGGTTTCCAGAGATCCCCATTAGTGTCATATTTGCCCTTTGTGGGAAACGGTCATCTTTCCCAAAGTCTGTCTCCTGGGCACTGGAGCCACCTGACAAGTGTCTGGGGAAAAGGGTGGCTCACCTTCTCATCAGAGTGAGGCATGAGAGCGTAGTTATATTTAATGGAGTGGGGGAGGAGGAATATATTTATATATATATTTCTTTTTTGGTGAGGAGGATTAGCCCTGAGCTAACATCTGTTGTTAATCCTCCTCCTTTTTTTGCTGGAGGAAGACTAGCCCTGAGCTAACATTTGTGCCAATCTTCCTCTACTTCATATGTGGGTTGCTGCCACAGCATGGCTGACGAGTGGTGTATGTCCGTGCCCAGGTCTGGGCCTGCGAACCTGGGCTGCTGAAGTGGAGTGCACGGAACTTAACCGCTAGGCCACAGGGCTGGCCCCGAGGAGGAATATTTTTTAAAGCCACACGTTACCTTGGGCAATTCTCACAACAACCTTCGAGAGAGAAATTGTACAATTACAAACGAGTACGCTGAAACCAGGGGCATGCCAACATTCAGAAGCTGAGCTGAAAAGAGAGAGGCAGCAGAGGAGACTGGGAAGAAATGGACGCTGAGGAGGCGGAAGACTACGAGAGGGTGATGCCAAGAAAGTGGAAGAAAAGAGTGCATTTCAAGAAGCAGGAGTGGTTGGCCGTGTCGAATGCCATGGAGGAGGCAAGTAAGATGAGGAGAGAGAAGTGACATTTGGATTGGGCAACAAGTATGTCACTGGGGACCTCATTAAGAGTGTTGGGTTAAGGAGAGAATGTGAGAAGTGTGGACAATGACTGGGGACAAAGATTTCAAGAAGTTTTGCCACGGAGGAGAATAGAAAACAAAGTGATAACTGTGGGGTGTGGGCATCTAAAGAGCGTTTTTAAGGGGCTGGCCCAGTGGTGTAGTGGTTAAGTTCACACACTCCACTTTGGCGGCCAGGGTTCGTGGGTTTGGATCTCAGGCACTGACCTAGCACTGCTCATCAAGCCACGCTGTGGCGGCATCCCACATACAGAATAGAGGAAGATTGGCACAGATGTTAGATCAACGACAATCTTCCTCACCAAAAAAAAAATAAAAAATAAAAAAAAATAGTGTTTTTAAGAGGGAGACACTACATGCCTACGGGTTGATGGGAATGACCAAATAGAAAGGGAGATAGTGATGATTCAGGAGAGAGAGGGAAGAATGGCAAGAACAAAGAGCTTGAAAGATCAGGGATGGTATATTAGTTATCTACTGCTGTGTAAAACATTACCACAAACTGAATGGCTTAAAACAATACATATCTATTAAATCAGTTTCTGTGGGTCAGGGGTCAGGCCCAGATTAGCAATCAAGGTGCTGGCCAGGGCTGCAGTCTCATCAGAGTCTGGCCTGGGGAAGGATCCGCTTCCAAGCTCACATGGTTGTTGGCAGCATTCAGCTCCTGGTGGGCTGCTGGACTTGGGCCTCAGTTTTTTGCCATGTGGGCCTTCCCAACATCGCCACTTGCTTCCTCAAAGCCAGTAAAGGAAAGTGAAGATATTACAATCTCATACAATAGAATCACGTACACATAATCCCATGTATGGATCACTTCTGCTGTGATCTGTTGGTTAGAAGCAATCAGAGGTCCCTTCCACACTCGAGGGGAGGGGCTTACACAAAGATGTGAATACCAGGAGGTGGGGATCATGGGGGCTGCTTTCGTGTGTGTCTGCCCCTGCTGCTCCCCAGAAGAGTGCCCAGCACACAAAAATATTAACCACAGCAAGATTAGCGGCTAACATTTAATGAGCACTAACTACATGCTAGGCACTCCGTGTTCTCAGCATGTCCATGTATCAGCCCATTTAGCCCCACAACAACCTCATGAGACAGGTGTGACGCAGAGGAGGAAACTAAAGCAAGAAGAGAGTCAGTCACCTGCACAAGTTGCAGAAGCGGTGAAGGATAGAAGCAGGATTTGAATCCAGTTCCAATAGTGGTAAAGATTTTGCGTCTCAAACTGGCCTCTGCAGACCCCCGGGGGTACACAAGGCATGCCATTTAAAGCCAAATGATAAACAGAGCATTGTTTCTCCAAGCACACGCAATGGACTAAATAGATGAGTCTCCCAGTGGCCTGGGGGGTGTGACGGGTGGGGAGTGGGCGACAATGCATAGTCCTGGCTTCTGGTTCAGGAGGTCTGGGTGAGGAACGTGGAACATGAGCACTTGTGTTTGAAAAATATGCCCTTATACATCAATTTCTACGCTGGAATGAAGTTTATTTGAAATTTATTTTCTACTGGAATATGCCCCCAGAGTAATCGGGATGGTGTGCAAAATTTGCTACACTTTTAAGACCTGTTTCCAATGAGATGGCAGTTGCTTGCAGCTCACCCTCAGGTCCCAGGGTAATGGGTTGATTTCATCCTCTTCTGCCACCAGGGTTTGAGAAGGCCTGTGCCATTTACACGGAGGTAAATGCTGCCTAGAAATGAAAACGTCTAGGGGATGGCCCCAAACCTAGCACATGGCCAGATGGAAATGACCTGCCTGGGACAAGGTGGGGCAAATGGCAGAAGGTTTGCCTGGGAACGCTCACCTGATGGATGAGAATGACGGTTAACAACTGTATGGTCTGAATCCATTCCAGACAACTCTGACTCACCTGTTGACTTTTGAGAATGGCGGACAACTAATGCAAATTTTACCCGGTAAGTAAGATACTTCTGTTTTCTAAGCCTCGGTTCCTCAAGATAACAGAAATCTTCTTCTGGGGCTGGGAGATGGGAGAGATTAGAAAAGATGGCAAAATCACAGGCTTTAGAGTCTGACTGACTGGCCTCGGTTCTAATTCTGGTTCTGCCACTTCAAATTGGCTGTGTGACTATGAGCAAGTTACTTCACCCCTCTGAGCCTTTTGGTAGAAATAAGGAGAGGTCAGAAATGTACCTCATTTATCACATCAGTTCTAGCCTTCTGGCAAAAAAACAAACCAAAACAAAACAAAACCCTTGCAGAGAGAGTCCTAAAGGGAGGGATGAGAAGTGAGAGTATAGAAGCCCAGGGCTTTGGGAGGGCCCTGAAGGAAGGAAAGGCCAATAGAGCAAAGCGTAGGTGGCTGGGCTTTAACACACACCACATACACCGGAGATCTCAAAGGGAGACCTACTGTTCCTGGAAATTTGGATTTGAACTTGGAGGGGCATTTGTGGTTATCACATTAATAGGGGCTCTTTTGGTCCTTAGCAGACAGGGCCAGAGATGCTAGACATCCTTCAATGTTTGGGACAGCCCCACACTACCAAGAGTGGTTCCATGTCCTGCCAAACTTTCTAATGTCCTGCTGGTCATCTACGTAAGTGGAAAAACCTGTTTATAACTCTCTGCACCGAGAATCCTAACTCTGTTGTCTATGTAAATACATGATATCATGTTCACGGTTTTGGTGAATTTTCCAGAAACACTACTGGAGTATAAATCAAGGGGAGAATTTTCCTTGCATGAGTTCAGATCTTTACAAAGGGCGTTCACCATTTCGGAAGGTCAGGTCTCAGCATGCCGGGTCAGTCTGTATTTGGAGCGGTGTCAGTGATCACAAGGATCAGTTCATTATGTCTTTTGACCCAGCATGTACATGTGGAAATGCAGATTTCTTTTGCACAAATTACTTTCATTTTATTTTCCCTTGATTATTTTTTTTTTAAGATTGGTACCTGAGCTAACAAGTGTTGCCAATCTTCTTTTTATTTCCCGCTTTTTCTCCCCAAATCCCCCCAGTACATAGTTGTATATTTTTAGTTGTAGGTCCTTCTAGTTGTGGCCTGTAGGATGCCACCTCAGCATGGCTTGATGAGCAGTGCCATGTCCGCGCCCAGGATCCGAACCAGCGAAACCCTGGGCCGCCGAAGCAGAGCACGCGAACTTAACCACTCGGCCACAGGGCCGGCCCCTTTCCTTGATTTTTAAAATTATGTGGTTAGGTAGGATATTAGCTACGAATTTCATTTCATTCTTTTACAAATACTCACCAAGTGCAACTATGCATCAGGCACAATCTAGATGCTGGGGATGTCAAGAGGGCCTTGTAAAATATTTGTCGTTAAATGGCGTGTTGGATCTGACACAGTTGGCGATTCACTGGTAGGCTCACCCGGGTTTTCATCCTAACTCCACCGTGACCTGGGACACATCTTTTCCCTTCCCGAACCTCAGCTTCCTTGTAGATTGCATAAGATCACGCGGCCTCTCACATCTGCTCACTGAAAGGTAGCGGTGGACATTTTTATTATGTTGATTGATTCCTTTTTGGCACAGGTACAATAACACCCCTTTACCTTTTTAAATAATTCCTCAAACTCCATTGCCTAGTTACCTTTTTTCTTTTGAGGCTCTTCCTTGCTCTCCTACCTCTAAGTTGTCCAGAATCTTCAGTGATTTATTTAGTCCGAAAGAGCGAGGGGTGGGAACTGGATTCTAAGGGCGCTGGCTGTGGTCTGAGCTCTCTTACCACGCGGGGTGCGCGAGCCTGGGAGCCCACTGCTGTTATGACTTCTCCCGACACACGGTGGCGCTGTTGAGTCTGGTCCTGGACATTCCGAGTGTCGTGAGCCCTGGACGGAAGTTGAGGGGCGTGCTGTCTGTGCCCTCACCTCCCATGCAGACACTGCCCTCCAAAGCACGACCCCTGGGCCAGAGGCCAGGGCCAGAGAAGAGTCCGGCATCACTGGACGAAAATCAGCCCTAATCTACATCCCCTACGTGCAGCTAAAAATTAAAGCAGAGATCAGGCCTCTGAGCTTCACACCACCTACTTGACATCAACTCTTGGATCTCAGACTCAGCCAAAAGTGCATATGGTTTTCATCCCCAGCACACTTCAGGAGTCCCCCATCTCAGCATATGGCATCACTATTCCTCCAGCTGTTCAGTCCAGAGACCTGAAGTGTCCTTGATTCTTCCCTTTCCTCCATGTCCCATGTCGAACCCGTCATCAGGTGCTCTGCGTTCCATGTCCCAACATCGCCCAAATTCGTCCACTTATCTCCATTCCCTTGGCCACCGCTCATGGCCACACCATCCTTGCTTGCCGGACTGGATCCACTCTTGCTTCCAATAATTCCCTCTCCACGCAGCAGCTAGAGGGACCTCCTTAAACATAAACTGGACAATATGATTAAAATTGCCTTTTAGAATAAGTTTAAAAAGTGAATCAAGGGACCAGCCCCATGACTGAGTGGTTAAGTTTGTGCGCTCCACTTCGGCAGCCCAGGGTTTTGCTGGTTCAGATCCTGGGACCGGACACAGCACTACTCATCAAGCCATGCTGAGGCGGCATCCCACATGCCACAACTAGAAGGACCCACAACTAAAAATATACAACTACGTACCGGGGGGCTTTTGGGGAGAAAAAGGAAAAATTTTAAAAAATTGAATCAATATATGGGGCCAGCTGGGTGGTGTAGCAGTTGAGTTTGTGCACTCTGCTTCGGTGGCCCAGAGTTCACCGGTTCAGATCCCAGGCGCGGACCTATGTACCGCTTGGCAAGCCATGCTGTGACAGGCATCCCACGTATAAAGTAGAGGAAGATGGGCACGGATGTTAGCTCAGGGCCAGTCTTCCTCAGCAAAAAGAGGAGGATTGGCACAGATGTCAGCTAAGGGCTAATATTCCTCAAAAGAAAAAAAAGTGAATCAATATAAAGAAAAGCGTGTGGTAAACGATAGTATGAGGAAAAGGTGGGTCAAACACAGAAACCCCAAGGCATGAGGCCGGCCCGGTGGCGCAGCAGTTAAGTGAGCACACTCCGCTTCTGTGGCCCGGGGTTCACCAGTTCGGATCCCGGGTGCGGACGTGGCACCACTTGGCACACCATGCTGTGGTAGGCGTCCCACATATAAAGTAGAGGAAGATGGGCATGGATGTTAGCTCAGGGCCAGTCTTCCTCAGCAAAAAGAGAAGGATTGGCAGCAGTTAGTTCAGGGCTAATCTTCCTGAAAAAAAAGGAATCCCAAGGCCAAGAGGATGGGGGCTGCAGGCTCAGTGGCGTCAGAAACACCTGGGCTCAAATCTGGTCCGCCGGCACCTGTGAGCCTGGGGACACTTGGCTTCAGCTCCACAGGTCTCAGCTGCTCAGAACGGCCAGATCACCAAAGGCCAATCTGCTTGTCCAGTAGCTAGATGCCCAATTTCCAGAATTGTCAATTGTTTTCTTTAAAGTTGTAGTTTTACCTCTGGCCTTGCCCTTGACATTTTATGAGCAAACATGTGTCCCTGGTCAACCATCCCTTCCCCCGCTTTACTGCTGCTGCCCCAGCAACTGCCCTGTCCCCTGACCCAACATGTCCCACTGCCCCTCCCACAACTCTCTCTTCTGCCCTCACCCCTATCTCTGCCCCTTCCTCTACTTAAAGAAAATACAGAGTCCCCCAGACCCTTTCTGGGGTTTCACGGTGTCAAAGCTACTCTCACAATCCTGCTAAGACATTATTTGCCTTTTTTAACGCACTCTATCCTGAGTAGAGTGTTTTCCAGAGGCTGTGGGACTGCAATACTGCACAGACGCCCGCAGAGACAGACAGGAGAATCCAGCTTCTCCTCGTAAGCTAGACGCTAGATTTGCCCAAGCGTAACATGGCTACTCTTCACTACATCTGTTTGTTTTGGGAAACAGTTATTTTTCATAAAAATACATTATTTCTGTTAACACATAATGGGATTAATATTAATTTAAATAACTAATAAATATATATTTGAGTATGCAAATGAACGAGCCATCCCTGTCATGTCCTAGCAGATGGAGAACATATGGGACTTTTAGGGGTGGGGCCCTGCCCCTGCCTGGGTAGCACAAGGGCTGAGCAAGTCACCCCAGCCCAGATATAAAGTATATGTCGGATGGCCTCTGGATCTAGGGCAGGCACAAAACTAAAGTGTCTACAAAAATCCTCAGTAATTTAGAGAATTGATTTTTGTGCCATTATCCTAGAGTCCAATTTCCCCAGAGGGAGGTAACAATGCCTTCTCTTTCTTGTAAGACTGTTGTGAAGATTAAATGAAATAATATCCTTAAAGCACCTGAGCATGACACCCAGCAGACAGGTGGTTCTCAGCATGGCTGAGTTTGCTGGGATGGGCCCAGGGGCCTCCGGCTGCACGGAGGCTTGGCATGAAGCAGGGGCCCCCGCCGCAGCCAGACATCCAGGGCAAAGGATTTGAAGTCCCCAGACCTGGACCCACTGAGGCAGTGTGTTGAGTCTCCATGTTTCCTGTGGCTTCCCTTCTCGAGCCTGTCCTGGGTTTCATGATGCCCTTTCATGCCACCTGAGGCCCAGATACCCCAACTAGGCCTGTGCGTTTAGGAACGTACCCTCCCTGTCCTGTCTCTGTGCACTAACCTCATCCAGAACTGTCAGCGGGGATTCCAACGGACTAATTCACAGCAAGATACCGTCCCCCAAAGCTTACTGCCCACTAACCATAATGGCTATGAAGGAATAAAAGGGTTCTTGGTCAAAGTCAAACAGGCGTATTTTTTGCAAGACCCACCAGGGCTTTCAATATGCTAAGGGAATGCAGTGTGCAATGTTCCCCAAAGTTATTTGACCATGGAACCCTTTTTCCAGGGCTAACACCCAGAATTAGTTTACCATGCAACACACTTTGGGAAATGCTGCACCAAGCTTCCCGTCGTACTCCTCCTGCGTGTGTTTGCTTTTTAAAGGGGCTGATGTGGTAGCACCTGGGTTAGCAAACGACAGCCTGGAGACCAAATCTGGCCAGCTGCCTGTTTGTGTAAATAAAGTTTTATTGGAACACAGCCCTGCCCATTTCTTGTCTATAATTGCTTTCACACAACAAAAGCGAAGTTGAGCCTTGCAACAGAGACCATATCACTCACAAAGCCTAAAATATTTACTACCTGTTGCCCTTTACAGAAAGTTTCAACCCCTGCTGCAGCGTCTCTCACCTGGGTTCGGTGTGACTTCTGGGGAATTCAGTAGTATGCCAGGAGAGAAGTATGCCAGGAGAGACAGGAAGCCGCACTCTAAATGCTAAATGTGGCATATCTGCCTGGAGGGCCAGTTTAATTTGAAGGTAAGTCATTTCAAGTATCATTTTTATATTAAAACAAACATGGACATATTATGGAGTAGAAAGCAAATTTTGCATAAATTTCAAAAGTAAAAGACTTTAAAGAAATTTCTCAGGCAGGCTAGAACTACTTTCCTCCATCCCCCAGCCAGCCCCTACCCACCCCAATCCCTCACACCTGACCAAGATGCTTATTTACGTTCCTCCATTCTAAGGGGCACTGGTGGAAAAGTTTGAGAAGTGCTGTTTTATCGGGAAAACAAAACAAAGTGGAAGATTGTGTGCCAGCAAATGGTGAGTGGAGGAGACCTGGGGCTTTCACGTTACCCATGTAGATGGGCAAGGGGGGCTGTGTCTAAGAGCTCTCTTACCATCTCTCTGAGAATCAGTGCACCAAGAAGACACATGTAGGATTCCGGGTCAGACAGACCTGGGCTCAGATCCTGGATCTCCCACTCACTGCCTTTATGACCCTGGGTAAGTTCCTTTACCTATCTGAACCTTCATTTGCTCATCTGTAAGACAGCGATTAAAATACATACTTCTTAAGGTGGTTGTGAGGAGTCAAGAAATCAAGCAGAAGGTAAGAACTTAACAAGTGTTAACTGCTAACATATTAGCTGAATTTCCTGAATATATAAAGAGCTCTGAAAAATCAAGAAAATAGTCAAAACCAATCGAAAAGTGGGCAAAGGGCATGGGCATTTTACAGAAAAGGAAAAGCAAATAGCTTTTAAACATATGAAAGATTCAACTTCCCTCATAAGAGAAATAAGAACACAAGCCAAATGAGATACTATTTTTCACTACCAGATGGTAAAGATCAAAGAATTTGACAACGCTCTATTGGTGAGAGTGGGGAAACAAGTATACTCATGAAATGTGGTTGATAATGTCAATTATTACACCTTTGTGGAAGGTAATCAATAATCTGTTAAAATTACAAATGCTTATGCTTAGACATAATTCCTCTTCCAGGAATTTACACTATAGAAAGTTGCACATCCTAAATAGAAGAACAGGGATGTTTTCTAGAACATTGTTTTTGTTTGTAAATGCAATAAAGGACAATAATAAAGGACTAGTTAAATAAAATAAAAATACACATAGTGGAATACTATACAGCTATCAAAAAGAACAAGGAGGCTCCATGTGTATTGATGTGGAATGAGCTTGAGGAATGTTAAGTGAAAAAAGAAAAGGGCAAAAGAGGGCTAGAGTGTGCCACCATTGGTGTAGTTATAAACATATGCATAGATGATATATACATGTATGCTCGTATATGCATAGGCTACCTCAGAAGTTCATACAATGGCCTACGAGGCCTGATGTAATCTAACCTGTCTCTGGCACCTCACTATGACCCCTCCGACTCATCTCTCCTCCTTGCTCTGCTCCACCCCCACTGGCTTTCTGGAACACTCCAGCACTCGGGGCTTTGCAATGGCTGTCAGGAAAGTTGTCCCAGATGTCCACGGGGCTCACTTCTTCCCTTCCTTCAAGCCTTGGCTTAAAGCTTACCTTCCCAGTGCGGCCTACGCTGACTCCCCTAATTAAAACTGCTTCCCTCACCCCTTATTTCCTCTTACCCTACTCTACTCTTTCCTTTTCCCACAGTATCTATCACCCCCCAACATTCCGTTCCCTAAGTGTGCTTTGGTACTATGTTTATGGTTTCTGGTCTGTCTCCTCAGCAGGATGTAAACGCTACAAAGGAGTTTCGTTTTGTTCCGAGCTGTAGACCAAGCATGTAACATCTGGTGAGTGCTCAATAAATATTTGCTGAATGACGGAGTCAAGAGATGCACAAGAAACTGGTAACAGCTTTGACCCCGGGGAGGGGAACTGAAGTGGTGCAGGCAGGGATGTGCAGGCAGCTTACTTTTCAGTACATACCCTTCTGTACTCCCTACCACGTGCTGGTAGAAACTGGTAAAAATTTAATAAATCTTTTCAGTTCTACCAACAATCTGCTAGAACTGCAAGAAGTGACAACCTGGACCCAAGCCGTGCAGCTGACATTTGATGGTCCAGGTGCAGAATGGTTAGGTAATTTGCCCAAGGTTACACAGCCAGGATCTAAACCCACATCTATTAACTTCACAGCCCTAGCTCGTAATCATTACGCCAGAGAGCCTCTTGATTTGGGGCTCGAATCAGCCAATTTAATGTCGTGTGACAGAGATGCGAACCTGAGAGATTCCCAAGGTGACGGTTTCCTTCTGTTTGACATTTCCCGTTACAGTGAACTCCAAGGGACCATCTCAGTTCTTTTGACGTATGAGATTTTGGGCTGTATTGTGCATGGCTTGACATAAATGGAAATTCTGAGCTTGGGGGTTCTCTTATGAGAACCTCACAGTCAAAACAAAGTGTTCATCTCAGTCCTACTCTAGTCGGAAGCATAAAGTTCCTGCACCCTGCGCTCCCAGATATTTCTTCTTCCGAAGCACTCAGGAGCTGCTGGGTGGGGGGTGAGGGAGGGATCTGAGGGCATTTAGCCCGGTCAAAGGTTACTGGGACTATTTCCAGGAGCTACCAAAGACTGGCTGCTGAGCCTCCTGAACAGGGCCGACTGGCGAGATGCCTTCTGGGCCTGGACCAGGTGGCGGGCCCGCCGCCACTGCTGCAGCCAGTAGAGCATCTCCACTTTGTCGCGCTTCATCTTGTCCAGGTAGTGCCGCCCCTTGAAGGTCACTGGCTCGCCGAAGATTAACTGGATCTCCTCCAGGAGGGAAGCCAAAGGAGCCTCCACTTGATTGAGCTTCCTGTGTAGACGGCTGCGGAACTGACTCTCCTCCAGGAAGCGACTCAGACCCAGGTCAGTCTTTTGGAAGAAGCGGTTGGGGTCGGAGGCATGTCACTCAAACCACTCCAGTCTCCCCAGCAGTCCCTCCCGCAACTGAATGGGCTGCAGGACCTGCTCCCAGGCATTCACCAACGAAGGCAGCTGCCTCAGACGGGCACTAGAGCTGTATTTGATAGCCATGTCCAGCCGGTCCTTGTCGGGGACCTCAAGCATGGACCACAACCGCTCCAGACGCTCCTGCAGGCTCAGGATTTTGTGGGGTTCTGTCGGGAGGCTGGTCTTCCTAGCTCCTAGCCTCTGCCCCAGCACCGTGTCCCAATTCCACTCTCCTGGCACAAAGTCTGGCTCTTCATCTTCTAGCAAGGGAGGTGGGTGCTGAATCTTTAGGGACTCTCTGACGGGGGCCACGATCTCCACAGGCACCTCCTCTTCATACATCTGGAAGATGACGTGGAGGAAATCTGTGTCCTGGTTGGTGAGGTACTTGAAGTAATCATCCACAGTCGTGGTGGTTTTGCACCAGTTCATCCACGACGCCCTGTTTAACCGCTTTTCCGAGCTTTTCCCTCCGTGGAGTGACGTAATGGAGACCATCCTATCAGAGCTGGGCTGTGCAGTGTTTTCTCTCTGGGAATAAAGTCCGGCCAGGTTGGGGTTGATCATACGATACTGTTTTTCTTGACGTAGAAAGGCTGAGGTCAGGAAGCTCGACCAGTCTTTCTCTGCTGCAGGCTCAACCAGGGGTCCCTGGTTAAAAGATAAGTGGTTAGTAGAGACACGGCTCATCAACTCCTTGTAGATTTCCCTGATGCTACTGCCAACAAAGAGATCAATATCCATTTCTTCAATAAGTTTGGGTTCCAGTTCACCAGCCAGGTGGTTGTATAGGACTCCAGCCCCATCAACATGGAAGGAGTCCAAAAAGTTCCTCTCAGAGACCCGGACAGCAGCTGCCTGGACCACGGCCTGATTTCTTAGCTTCAAAGGAACAGTCATTGGCTGTGGTTGAAGTGGAGGGCTTTTGGGGGACTGGAGGCCCCACTGCCCCAAGGCTTCTTCCTCCTTGAGGCCCTTCAACATTCTCTGCAGCTCTTCCATGTGATATGCTGCAGCTGGGCGGCGGGTCAGGGCCCCCAGGAGCGGGGGCAGGCCTGAGTCCAGCGGCGAGTAGCCAGTCCACTCCAATTTCATGTTCTTTATCAGCTGCTTCAGGTCCTCAGCCACCGTGTCCCCTGCCAGCTCTGGTTTGCTCTCTGCAACCAGGACCAACGGGGTTAAGGGGCGAGGGGGGAGAGGAGGAAGGCCCAGCTCATCTGCTAGCTTCCAGCCCTCACGCAAAGAGGGCATGGACTGGCCCCTCCGGGGCTGGGAAGAGAGGGGCAAGTGGGAGGTGGGCGGGGGCCCGCTGGTGGGAGCCACAGAGTACTTCACAACCTGTGAGGAACTGAAGTCGCTTTCTCTCTTCTTTTGCAAGGAGGGCAGCCAGCGGACAGGCTTTGTCCTCTTCAGCTGGGGGATAGACATCAATTCCTTCACTGGATCCGACCCAGGCCTACTGAGAAACTCTGGCGGGCGGCTGAGTTGGATGAGGTAGTTCAGATTGAGGCTGGAGCATGGCACTTGGGCGAAGCCGGTGCTGTGAGCCCATAGGCTCGGGGAGAGCTTGAAAGCCCCGCCGCGACCGAGGGCACGCAGTGTGTGCACGCCGCCCTGGGCCTGCTCCGCTTTCAGCAGCGCGCGGAAGTCAGCGAGCAGGCCACGGTAGACCTCGGGGCTGGTGAGGAAGACCGTGCAGTCCCTGGCGAGGCTGGCGGCCAACCGGGTGAGCGTGGCTGATTCCGTAAAGACACCTCGGGGGGTCGACATGGTCTGCAGCAGGTGCAGGTAGCGTAAGAAGAGCTGCTCGCTGCTGAGCAGCACGTAGACCTGAAGCCGCTTCCGCAGCCTCTGGTTGTTCAAATGGCTCAGACTAGGTTCGGCGGGAGGCTCCTGCCAGCTGCACTTTAGCTCGTCCAGGATGACCTCAGTGAAACGGAGTCGGCCCTCAGGAGGCAGCTGCGCCGCTAGCCCGCTGCTCGCCAGCCGCTGGGCCACCTGGCGGCAGAGCGACGCCACGGTCAGCCGCGAGACCGGTAGGGGCAGCAGCAACGGGGCCTCCTGCGGGAGGCGCTTCTGAGACTCTGGGCGCGTCGCCGGGCGGGGGAAGAGCGATAGCGGACGCAGCAACCGGTGGTAAAACCGCTGAAGCTCGGCTTCCGGCTTGTAGGGCTCCATCTCAGCGCCGGCGGCGCGGTCAGACAGCGCAGAGGAAGCCGAACGGTTACTAAGGCAACCAGGCCCGGACAGCCGGAGTGCGCCTGCGCGGTCCGTGCTCACGAGTTGGAGGGCGTTGGGGGCGGGGCCTTGCGTGCTCACGCACCAGGAGGCGGGGCAAGGTGTGCCTTCCGACGCTCCGCCTTCCCGCGTCGCTGCTCCCGGTTTGCGCTTCTGGACCCGAGCAGTTGAGGTCCTCCGGCCGGTGACTGGGTCCGAGATGGCGTTGGACTCAGGGGACAGCGGGACCGCCTGCACGGTGAGGGTCGAGGCTTCGTGTGGGAGTCTCGCCGGCAGAGAGCCTCGGGCCCTGGGGGTATCATCAACTCGGGAAGTGGGGGAGAAGCGGGCACCCGGTTCGGGGCCTGGGGCGGGGGCGTGAAAGTGGGGTGCGACAGTAGCAGGGCCCTGGGCGTTAATGTTGAGGGGTGTTGGTCCTGGAATGATCATGAGTGATAATGAAGAAGGCGCTTGAGGAGGGGTCACGTGGGGCGTTTCCCCAGGTGTTTGGGGGTGGTCATAAGGGGAGGTAGTGAAATAGGGCCACAAGCAAGAAGGGTCCCCAGCTTTCATCGGCCCGTCCCTGCCGCCCTTGCAGCTGGAGTTCGCGGTGCAGATGACCTGTCAGAGCTGCGTGGACGCGGTGCGCACGTCCCTGCAAGGGGTGGCAGGTAAGAGCCAGATAAACTTTTCTGCGGATAGTCCAGAGGCCTCTGGGAGGGGCAGGCAAATCTCTCAGACCAACCCTACTCCGATTTTACAGACGCAGGAATTGAGGCCCAGAGAGAGGAAGGAATGTTCTCAGAGCCACGCGGAGACCCAGAGGCAGAGCCTAGAGGACGGGTCTCAAGTCTGCCCTGTCAGAACCCTCTCCTGGCTCTAACTGCCTGTCCTGGTGTCTTAAACCCCAGGGGCCCAGAAAATGTGGGGCAAGGGAGAGTACGGCCCCACCTGCAGAGGGAGTTCCCTGGAAAGCAGGCAATTCTTGCTTGGGAAACAGCATAATCTTGACAAAGCAAATGGCAGCCCTGGCCAAGTTCCATCCTAAGCAGGTCCTGATTCTTAGCCACCTAGCTGGTCTGGAGGCGACCTGGCAAAGTTGGAAAGATCTGAGTAGGCAGAGCTAGCAGCATGGCACTGGGAACAGCCTTCCTTTGGTTCTGTTAAATATCCCTCTAGTCATTCAGCAGGAATGGACCAGACACTGGGGGCTTTTTAGGGAGAAGGGTTCACAGGTGTTTCAGGCACAGACCCTGCCCTCAGGTGAAGATAAGCCCGCAAGCATTGCTCTTGGAAGCAGTTCTGGGAGGCGACGAGATGAGGTGGGTTCTGAGGCTGGGACAGTGGTCCCGCTTGGCTCTGTACAGGGCAGCAGTGTGTCGTAGTCGTTAGTGGTATGTGCTGTGGAGTTAGACCGTTAGGTTTCAGATCCCCTCTTTGCCACTTAAAGGCACTGAAACCTCATGCATGTGACATTTTGTGCCTCTGTTTCTTCAGCGTTTAAGTGGGTGTGATAACAGAAGCTACTCTGGAGGATAGCCGTGAAGAGTAGATTAGTTAATACGTATAAAGCGCTTTAGAAAAGTCTCGTGCAAGCTCTCCAGCGCTTGTTGGCTGCAGGTGCCAGGAACGTGGGCAGGCGGAGTCCAGGACCCCACCTCTGCAGCCGCCTTGGGTGGGAGGGAACCAGGCCGGGCAGGAGCTCCCACACGGTGCTTAAAATATTTAAAAGAAAGACAGAGCGGGGGAGGGGAGGTCTTTAGCGTGTAGTGAGAGCCCGCTAAATCTTATGAGTTATGAGACGAAGGGTTTACAGGTGGTAACGTGGTTGGCCCGGGGCATGAGCGGACAGATCTTGAAGCTGGGTGTGCTTAGACTATGTGTTTGGGGATGGTGGGTGAGGGTCTGAGAAGATTGAGCCATTCCTCTGAGAGTGGAGTGTTCTGACCAAAGCCTTCAAGGATGTTGGGCTCTCCACTTCCCATAAAACGTTCTTGCTGGGAGAGCAGACAGCTGGGCTTTCTGTTTTTAGCCCTCGGCAGGCTAGATAGGCACAGATGAAGACTTCTGGTGACTCCGGATTTTCTGGTCTGGGTAACTGGAACCAGCTTGGCTTTCTCGGGGGCTGGCAGGGAAGTTGTACTTTCCAAGAATGCGGGGAGAGAGAGAGACAGACAGAGATTCAATGAGTGAGTGATTTGCCCTCTCCAGGAGGCCTGGGCCTTTGGGGAAGAGGGCTCCGCTCTCCTCCTAGGGGTAGGTGGGAGGAGCTCCCAGCCCAAGCCTCGCTTCCTTGAACCCTTAACACGTACCCTAGAGTTCCCTGTGGCCTTATCTTTTCTCCCTCGCTGGACTCTGAGCTAAACAAAGGCTGACCTGGCCACGCTCCACCAACCCAGCGGAAGTGAACTGTTCAGCTGGGGAGCCAGCCTTCTTCTTGGTTCAGACGCAGCTCCAGAGTTTAGGAAGTTCATAGTCCCCAGGAGCTTCTCACTCGGAGCCCTCCCACTCCAGGAGCAGAGAATCAGCTCTTGTTAGGAGACCCCAGAGCAGGAACCCACCTGTGCCCAAGCCCGTCCATCAGAAAGTCTTGTCTGCTCTGTCTAAAACGTACTCAGAATCCAGCGTCTCTTTTTCCATACTTCAGCCCTCACACCGGTTCAAGCCACCTCACCTCTCCTTGACCCACACAAGGTCCTCATCTTTGGGCTCCCTGTTGCCTCTCTTGCCCCCTCCAATAGCTTTTCCATATAAAAGCTAGAGTGATTTTTAAAATCATACACTGGATAATGTCATTCCCATGCTTAAGTCTTGTAGTAACAGCGTTGAGAGCTTCCCGTGGGCTGGGCACTGCTCTAAGTGCTATGTATGAGATAACTCATTTAGGCCTTCAGTAACCCTCTGAAGTAGGTAGTATTATTATCTCCATTTGCAGGTGAAGAAACTGAATAGAAAACTCAACAGAAAGGTTGAGTAACTTGTCTAAGACCACACAGCTAGTATGTGGCAGACTCAGGATTTCAATTTCAGAGCCCACACACTCAAGCACTACACTCATGGCCTCTCCCGATGGCCTCCCATTGCGTTAAAGTTAAAGTCCAAATTCTTCCCTGTTGCCTACAGGGCTTTGCTTGATTGATCTCCACTTACAGCTTCGTATCTTCCCATTCTCTTGACTCCCAGCTCCAGCCACATTGGCCTTCTTTTCTCTTTCTAGAACACATCGATGTCATTCCTCCCCAGGATCTTTGCCCATGTTGTTCCCTCTACTGGAATGCCCTTCCCTAGCTACATTCAGGCCTTTGCTTAAAGGCTCAGAGAGACCTTCCTTGACCAGCCTAAGTGGTCACCCCCCCGTTGTTCCTGACACCTGATTCATTGGTCACCCTTTTCACTCTCTGAATCTCTCTTGTGCGTGTATTTGATATCCACATCCCTGCCCTGGAACACGTGCTCTGCATGGGGCAGAGACATCACCTGATTTGTTCCTTGCTGTGTCCCCACTGCCTGGAACGTGGCCCATGATAGGTGCTTAGTGTACGTTTGTTAAATGAAGGATAGACAGGTGCATAACTGAAACCTCCCACACTGCATGCTTATCCGAGGCCTGGGAACTCAATCAGTCCTTTGGGGCCCAACCCTACTTCCTGTGGGGCAAGGGGAACAGGCATCAGTTTGGGGCTTGGACAGGCTGCCTTCCAGCCTTTGTGACCTTGAGCCAGTTGTGTAACCTTCTAGTCTTGTTTCCAGCTGAGGACAGTATCACTGTCCTGATGTGTGCAAAGCGGAGCACGCAGTTCTTGGCATAGTCTGGAGGCTCAGGCCACAAGAGTTCCCTGCCGTCCTGCCTACATTCCTTTTGCGGCCATTGGCTCCTCCAGGTCGACCTGGAGCCCCAAGGCTTCGCAGGCTGCCGGGTGGCCCTGGATGAGATGTTCTGTGAAGTGAGGGGCAGTTTGGTTATTTGCAGGGTTTTCTTCTCACAGCATCGCCCGCCCTGTACTTGCAGGGGAGGAGATAGGTGTGTCTGTTTGATCTGTTACAAATTGCGCCCCTCCCCCAACGGTGTCCCCAGTGCCACAGGGGAGCTGAAGAAGCAAGCCGATGAGACCTCTGTAACCACAGACCAAATATTCCTGTCTCAGTGCTCCCTCCTCCCAGTAGGAAGTCCCGGTTTTGCCTCCTTTGAGCTGGAAGGAATCTGAACAGCTGAGGGACCTTGTCTGTACCTCGGGGGCTCTTATTCCGTTCTCTGCCTGATGGTTGATCCGGGCACAGTCTGGGTTCTCCCGCAGCCTGTGAGCTCCCTTGGACAAGGGCTGGTGCTTTTCCTGACTCTGGCCTCCTCTACACCCAGCATGCATTTGTCGTAAGAATATGGAGGAGGGAAGCCAAGGATGAAGCCGGCAGTCAGCGTAACCATCCGTTCACAGAGCACCAGCTTAACAGAGAGTGAAATTCCTCACGTAGCCTGTGTCTTCTGGACGCCCGTGGCTCCCTTGGGTTTGCCCTGCACGGCAACAAACACACTAAGATCAAAGCAGGATGATGTAAGCCCTCCAGGGGAGAGCAGCATTATAGTTCCCAACCTATCCCCTGTGTGCTGGCTAAGGATTCGAGAATTCTCTTAAAAGGCTTGGAATTTCAATTCCAGTCATTCAGTCATTTTTCGTGTATTCTTAGTTGTTAGTATGTTCTTAGAGTTGTGCAACCATCACCACTATCAATTTTAATTGTACCCTTTAGCTATCACCTTCCTTTTGTCCCACCTCCTAATCTGCTTTCTGTCTTGAGATTTACCTGTTCTGGACGTTTCATCCAGAATGGCATCATCTAATATGTAGTCTTTTGTGACTTGCTTTCGCTTAACTTAGTTTTCAAGGTTCACCCATGTTGTAGCAGGTGTCAGTGCTCTGTTCCTTTTTATGGCTGAGTAGTGCTCCATTGTGTGGCTACACAGGTTTTTTTTTCCATTTGTCACGTGACGGGCATCACCTTTTGGCTATCATGTATAATGCAGTGATTGATAGCCCATTTTCGTAAAAACATTTTAAAAGAATTATCTATGTTTCAAAAGTTACAAATAATGCCTGGCATGTAATCAGGACGCACAGCTATCGTGGGGGTGAGGTGGTATTATCCCCGCTTTATATATAAAGAAACAGACCCAGAGAGGTTAAGAGCCTCACACAGCTAGAAGGCAGCTCCCTAGCTTGACTCCGGCCGTGGGAAGATGGATGAAGGTGGGGATGGGGGATCGCCATCTGTTTCTCTCTTCCCTGCTCCCAGCACAGGGGTGCTAGCCCTCTGCTGCCCTCTGCCCACTTCCTCTCCCAGGTGTCCAGAGTGTGGAGGTGCAGTTGGAGAACCAGATGGTTGTGGTGCAGACCACACTGCCCAGCCAGGAGGTGCAGGCCATCCTTGAAGGCACGGGGCGGCAGGCAGTACTCAAGGGCATGGGCAGTGGCATATTGGGTAAGTAACCACTGTGGCCCTGGCCTTGGCCTCTCTGCGGGGGTGGTGGCCTGGGGCTACTACAAATCTAACCATAGGCTTTGGGGGCTTTGGGTTGGGCAAGGCGTGAAAGTTTTGTGGGGCTCTCTCCGTGCCCTTCCTGAGCTGATGCAGGAGGTGGGGCTGGGTGAGTTGGTGAGCCAGCCCGGGTGTCTGATGCCTTGCAGAGAATCTGGGGGCAGCAGTGGCCATTCTCGGGGGGCCTGGCCCCGTGCAGGGGGTGGTGCGCTTCCTACAGCTGACCCCAGAGCGCTGCCTGATCGAGGGGACCATTGACGGCCTGGAGCCTGGGCCGCACGGGCTCCACGTCCACCAGTTCGGGGACCTCACAAGGAACTGCAACAGGTAAATCATCTAGAACCTCCCTTTTGGCATCCTCATCGCCCCAGTTGTGTCCCCACTATGTGCAGGGGACTGTATTCAGCCCTTTACACACACACACACACACACACACACACACACACACACTTGGTTCTTGCAGGTACCCTTGAGTCACATAGACACAGACCCAGTCTATAGATGAGGAAACTGAGGCACAAAGACATGAAATGACTTGTCAGAGGCCCCAGAGCGCATAAATGGTAGAGTGGGGTTTAGAACCAAAATCTTCCTTTGATGCTCCTGCTCTTAGCCACCTTACTGCCTGAGATGGAAGCTGACTGCTGGACACAGGAAGGGCAGGTCCCCGTGTCATGGTGTTTGTCGCACTGTGATGCGATTAGTTGTTTACGCATCTGTGACTCCCCTGGAAGCTTACTGGGGGCAGGACCCACGTCCAATTCTTAGTGCCCTCAACCCAAAGCCTGGCACATAGTGGGCCTGTTTGTTGAATGAATGAGTGAGTGAGTAAACGAATGAGTGAGTGAATGAATGAGTGAGAAACGAATGAGTGAGAGAATGAAACAAATGTACTTTACGTAAGAGGATAGATCACCAGGCCAGGGGCTCCTATTTCGCTGACCGCTGGCTGCCTTTTCTTCTTAGCTGTGGGGACCACTTTAACCCTGATGGAACGTCTCATGGGGGCCCCCAGGACTCTGAGCGGGTAAGTGTCCATCTGAGCAAGGCCTGGGCTGAGAGAGGACCCAGGGTCTCAGAGACAGGACAGGCAGCTCTGGGGGCCTCCGAGTCCGAGACACTTTTTGGTGGCATCTTGTCTCCTCACTTTATTTGGTTCAGTTTAGAAACATTTATTGACACTCTCTGTGACCAAGGCCTGCCCGCTAGGAGCCCGCAGTCCCGTGAGAGAGACCGCTGAGGACTCTGTGGCTGCGGGACAGTCAGAGGAGCCTGTGGGAGGCCCGGGAGCCCAGCAGGCACCTGATCCAGCCCTAGGGGCACGGGCAGCAGGAGGAAGCTCCCTGGAGAAGGTGACGGTGTGGAAGTCGAAAGTTTTACCTATACTAACAAGGCTGTTGCTGATGCTCCAACTCCTGGTCCTGGTTTCGTTTTTCACCAGAGAATTGTTTCCCCAACGGCAGTGAGTCACATCCTGCCTTAGTGATTTTCGCCTTATCTCAGTACTATTTCTTCTGTTAGTTACTCGATATTTTTATTTAAATGGACTCACTTCTTTTCCTTAGGTAAATTTAGTTATTTTTAACGTTTTCTTCTATCACAGAAGCTTTCAAACATATTCCAAAGTAGAGAAACTGGTGTCCTGAACCTCCTTGTCCACTTCACCCGGCTTTAACAGTTACCAGCTCATGGCCGGTCCTGTTTCATCTGCGCCCCTGGCCCTTCTCCACTGTTGTTTTGAAGCAAATCAGGATATCATTTCATATAATTAAGGTAGATTTATTTTTAACAAGAAACTTGATATTGCCACAGAGACTGGAAAACCAGTCCTTCCAGCCATAAGAGGAGGATCGGATCATTGTAAAAATAAATCAATGGGGGCCAGCCCTGTGGCGTAGTAGTTAAGTTTGATGTACTCCGCTTCAGCAGCCTGGGTTTGTGGGTTTGGATCCTGGGCGCAGACCTACACCACTTGTCAGCCATGCTGTGGTGGCAACCCACATATAAAATGGAGAAAGATTGTCACAGATGTTAGCTCAGGGCTAATCTTCCTCAAGTTGAAAAAAAAAAAAAAAGGAAAATTGATAGCAGATGTTTGCTCAGGGCCAATCTTCCTCAGCAAAAAAAAAAAAAATAAATAAATCAGCGCAGGCCTAGAAAGGGTTGTTAGAGTCCCACTAGGGACTGAGGCCTGCTATATCTTTGTTAAAGTGATTAGCCAATATTGGGTGTTAAAGACCTGTTAACACCAAACTGAAACTTTGTCCTGGATGTCATCCCAGGAGGACTGCCTTCTCTCTCAGTGATTTAATGTTTCCTAAAGCACTGTTGACACATACCTAAGACCATTTCCCCTGCTTCTGGTGGTGTGTGTTCCTCCTCCTTGGAGGTTCAGTACCAGGAAGGCCCAGGGTCCTGGTCTTAGGAACTGGCGACTCCTCCTTACACCCTCCCAGGACTCTCAGGCTTCCTTGGTTTTGATTTTCTACCTTGATGAAAGTTTGGAACTTTCCACCATGAAACAAATGAAAATCTGGTATGTATTTCCCTTTTTTTGGTATGTATTTCTTAATTCATGTAACTGATTTTGTGGACTTTTGACAGCTCTGTCATATTTCTAACGGTCAAAAGTTTTTACTCCCTGTCCCGCCCCCGGCAAGTTGGAGAAGGCTTTCTGTGGGCCCGTTGCACAGTGCCACACTTGTGTTCAGGGTGATCAGTTGTCTGTTGCTGCGAATGGAATTACTCCAAACTTAGGGGTTTAGAACAACAAGCATATATCATCTCGCAGTTTATCTGGGGCAGGAATCTGGGCACAGCTTAGCTGGGGCTCTCTCACAGGCTGCCATCAAGGTGTTGGCTGGGGCTGCAGCCATCTCAAGGCCCCACGTGGGGAGAATCTCTTCCACGCTCACTCATGTTGCTGTTGGCAAGCCCCTCAGGGCCTCCCTGGCTGTTGGCCAGAGACATCAGTCCCTTGCCACATGGGCCTCTCCCCAGGGCAGCTCACAACACAGCAGCCGGCTTCCCTCAGAGCAAGTGGGAGAGAGAGGGAGAGAGGGCATCCAAGACTGAAGGCACACTCTTTTGTAACCTAATCCTAGAAGTGACACTAGGTCCAGCCCACACTCACTGTGGGGCACAAAGGGTTGTGAATACAAGAGCTCTGCATCTCAGAGGCTGTCTTCCTCTTTGAGCCTTGAAATGTGCTGAGCAGGAATGAGGCAGGGGAAGAAGGAAGAGTGGGAATGGTGGGCTCAGCAGAGGAAGCCCCGTAGCAAAGCCCTCAAGGCCTGAACCAGCACGGAGCCTCTGCGAACTGGCGGCCCTGTGGCTCTTATGAAGCGGAGGTTTCTGAAGGGCAAGAGACCACCTGGCGACCTGTGCCCTGGCCCGGGCCCCTCTCTGGCAGGAAATCCAAAGAGGCTGGAGCCAGCTGCTCTGCTGTCTCAAGCCCTTGAGACAGACAGAGGAAGACTGGAGAAGAGCTGTGTGGCCAAGGCCACCATGGTGACCAGCAAGTTTCTTTTGAATTTCAGCTCTGGTTTTGCCCAGATGGAAGTGAATTCAGTGTGAGAATTTACATCCAGGCCTGGTTGTCCCTTTGCACGTCTCCTAACTGGTCTTTAAGCTCCCCTCCCATCTCTCCCCATCCCCCTCCAATCCTTTCTCTTCATATGCTGTTTTAGAGGGATTGCTCCAAAGCATGGAGTAACCTTGTCATGCCCCTGCCTGAAACCCTCCTTGGCTCCCCAGTGCCCGAGGGTACAAGGCCTGCCTGGCTACTTGGTATGACGTTCAAGGCCACCCAGCCCAGTTCTACCCACCCGTGTGCAGGGGAGGGACTGGAAATGCTGCTTCTCGTGAGCCGCTGCTGCTGGCTCCTGCCTCCGAGCCACGCTGCCAGGCTGCTCCCTCCCTCGGCCCAGTCCTGAAAACACTCCTCAAGGCTCTGGATCGTGGCCTCCCGCTCCTTGAACTTTCTGCCCTAAAAGCCCCCAACACAGGGCGTAACAAACAGTGCCAGGTGTAAGCAGCAGATGGCTCTCTGGAAAACGAGATAAAGCAGAAGTGGCTCTTCTTGCTGCTTGTCAACCCCATCACACAGAGACATGCTCTGTGAGTGTGCTTTGCAGCAAGGCCACGTGTACCAGCCCACATTGGCACAGGCACTGGCTTCTGCCTGAAGTGTCAGGTTGGGATAATTTATATGCACTGACGTGGGCTTCTGACTCCCCAGTAAGGTCTTGTCACCAGAAAACACACTCACTGTTGTACTGACCCTGTGTTTTGTAATCACTAGTCTGTTCCACATCTGGCTCCCCGCCGTGCTGCAAGCCTGTTGAGGGTGGTCGCCACGTATGCACCTCCCCCCGCCACTGTGCCTGGCAGAGGGTATTTGATGTAGGAGGTGCTTCCTAGATGTGTTATGACATTCGCTATCTCCAAGGGAGAAGGTGGGCAGAGCCAGCTCCCTGGGGGGGGGCAACAGGAGCCTTTGCCCTGTGTGTTTCTTTTCTCTGCTCCTGGAGGCTGGACGTCAGGGAAAGGATGCTGGCTGCCTCTGATGGTCAAGAAGCCAAGCTTGGCCAACTTAAGGCCAGGGAGACTGCAGACTGCCAAGGGCTCATAGAGTCATCAGGAGGCTGAGAACTAGGCTTAGAAAGAAGGAGGAACTGGGCTAGCTTCTGAGGCCAAGATGCAGGGCTGGGCAGCGGCCTCGTAGGAGAAACACTGTGGTCCAGTGGGCATGACTTCCTAGGAAGGGGGGTCACTGGCTATTTTCAGAGCACTGTCATTCTGCCCAGGATTTCAGTTCCAGGGAGGGAGCATCCAGTTGTCTTCCTTGTGTCCTGGGCTGTCCCTTCATCCTACTGGGCTGCACCCACAGGAGGACACTGGTACTTTTGGGGAATAAGATACTGGGAAGCCAGAAGCTAGCAGCTGTGTCCCATGTGCCCCTTTCTCCCTGGGCCTCATTGCAGCACCGTGGAGACCTGGGGAATGTCCACGCTGACGCTGAGGGCCGAGTCGTCTTCAGGATAGAGGATGAGCAGCTGAAGGTAAGGTGGAGAGGAAGGCGGGCACCTTTCCTAACAGGTCCACTGTCTGAGGCCGTTGTCTTCTCTTAAAGGTGTGGGATGTGATTGGCCGAAGCCTGGTCATCGATGAGGGCGAAGACGACCTGGGCCAGGGCGGCCATCCCTTATCCAAGATCACGGGGAACTCAGGAGAGAGGTGAGGAATGCCGCCCCAGCAGGAAGCTGTGCTCTGCCAGCAATGCACACGGAACCCTCCAGGGGCCCGGACGGGTGCCCACTCTTGACTATGTATCCTTCTACAGGTTGGCCTGTGGCATCATCGCACGCTCCGCTGGCCTTTTCCAGAACCCCAAGCAGCTCTGCACCTGCGACGGCCTCACCATCTGGGAGGAGCGAGGCCGGCCCATCGCTGGCAAGGGACGAAAGGAGCCGGCCCAGCCCGCTGCCCACCTCTGAGCACAGCCTCAGCCTCGGGTCTGTTTCTGTCCTCCCAGCTGAGCACCGTCCACTTCCAGAGGGAGCAGAGGGAGGCCCTCCTTGGCCCCGTCCTGGGAGAAATAGGGTAAGGGGTGTATAGGGGCTGCTGTGATGTTCCCTTGACAAATTAAAGTTTTATTTTCATATGGAACTTTGTGTTTCGTCCATGTCTCATGTCCGTTAATGGGCTTGGTGAACACGGTCCTTCTGCCTCTGTCATCCCCATCAAGGGCCACCTCTTGGCCTTGGAGCCAAACAAAACTGTATTCAAATCCATACACATATGAGGGCCACGTCCTCCTCCTCAGGGTCACAGTGAAGGGCCACAGCAGCCATATTTATGTCTGTGGCCTGTCCCCGGCACTACGGCTGATTGTAACCAACATGGACACCTGACCCAGGCAGGGCCTTCCTTTCCCTGAGAAATCAGAGCAGATCCCACTTTAGTTTCTCCCTGTGGCTGGATCTGTAATGTGGGAATGTGGGGACTGCGGGTGGCCCTCTTCTCCCTGCCTTATCAACTGAATATCAGAAAAAGCCGGTCTGCCGAGGAGGCGGGATGAGGCAGATGCACAGGGAGAACCCAAGAGTTGCCGGAGAATGCCAGATGCTCCAGAGTCGCCAGTCCGGGCCTTTCCTGAGGCCAGCTACCTCCTGACCTGGGGGTCAAGAGACATTCCTGTATCCTCCCAATGCATCCCCCCACTTTTTAAAAATTAGTCTGGCTTGAGTTGATTTCTTTACTCACAAGTAAAAGCCTCATAATTAGTCTAATAAGTCAAGTCCTTGGTACAGGACCTGGCACATGGTAAGTTAAAGGAGCAGTGGCTGTGAGTCTGAAGCCAAGCGGGGCCCCTGGAGGCAGCTGCAGCCAAGCTCCCCTCACAAGGATGGCCAGTATCCAGGGACTCGTGTGTGGGGCCGGGGGTTCTGGGCCTCCCCACTCATCTGTTTTGCCCCCCACCCTTCCCCCACTGGACTGTGTCAGGCTTGCTCATCCATGACAAAGCTGCTTTGATGACACGGTGGCCTGTCAGAGTACAGACTTTGCCCCTTACCCTGCCTGCTTGGAACCAGGCTGATGGCTTTCCAGCGAGTTGGTCTTGGCTTGCTTGCGCCTGGCTCTGCTCCCACTGCCCAGGCCCTGCCGGCTTCCTCTCGAGGCCGTTGGCTCTGTCTCTCACCCCAGCCCTTGGACGCTGCTCATCATTCCTGTGCTCAGCCAAACCTTCGCTGGTTGTTTTCCAGCTCCACTTGGTTCCTGGTGAACCAAATCCTTTTAAGCCTGGAGCTCAGGCTGTCTTTCCTCACCTCCAGATCATTACAGGAACTCCCCTTGGACTCTGCCCGCAACCAGCCCCTGACCTCCTCGTACCTTGGCTCTCGAGTTATAGCCGGATTTAACCCTTTTGTGGCTAAGCTGCTTGCCACCCGCTACCACTCTGTTTCCACTCTTAAGAGATCAACATCCACGTTGGTTTTTCTCTCTTCTAAACTCTTAGCCATGTGGTTTTCAAACTTTGTTTTTAAATCACAGAACACAAACGTCTGGAGGCCCCATCTGTAAAGCAGAAGTGGAACCACAGGCAAAGGCGCTTAACCCTGCTAAGGGCTTCCCAGAAGTCCTGGTACTCCAGGGAACACAGTTGGAAAATCTTGGCAAATTCAGGCATTTTTGTGTTACATCTCAACTTCTGCCACGTCCACAAACCATCTGTACTATCATTTAGCAAATACTTCTCTTTAAATTGATTCACTTTTAAACTTGCTTAAAAAGGAAATTTTAATCATATTAGCTAATACCTATATAGGGATTATTAAGTGCCAGGCTCTATTCTAAACACTTTACGTGCAGTAATTCATTTAATCCACGTGACAATGCTGTGAGTAGGTTCTGTTATTATCCCATGTTACAGATGAGGAAACTGAAGCTCAGAGTGGTTATGTAACTTGCCACAAGCCACACAGCTAGTAACATGGCTGAGTCTAGATTCAGACCCAGGTGGTCTGGCTCCAAGTCTATGCTCTTAAGTACTATATTGGTCTTCACTGTAAAACACGGAAAGCAAGATTCATTTGTCATAAATAGAAGTTTGCTAGAAAAAGAACATGCATAGCTATTAAAATAAAATTTGTTCGTCCATTAACTGCCCCAAATTGTGTGTAACTCCAGTGGTGGTGGTTTTTTTTTTTTGAGGAAGATGAGCCCTGAACTAACTACTACCAATCCTCCTCTTTTTGCTGAGGAAGACTGGCCCTGAGCTAACATCCATGCCCATCTTCCTTTACTTTATACGTGGGACGCCTACCACAGCATGGCTTTTGCCAAGCAGTACCATGTCCGCACCCGGAATTCTAACCAGCGGACCCCGGGCCGCCAAGAAGCGGAAGGTGCGAACTTAACCGCTGTGCCACCAGGCCCGCCCCTCCAGTGGTTTTTGCACTGCATTTCAGGGAACCCAGACGCTTTGTTTTGCCCCCTGTTCTCTCAGCCACCGTTTACTATCTTTCCTCTGCCGCAGCTTCTTTCTCAGTGGCCCCCAGCCTCATTATTCATGCTTAGGGACCTCCTATCTCTTCTGCCCTCTTCTCCTTGGGTTTTCCCCTCCTGGCACTCCATCCTCTGTTCTGCCTGGGATTCCACATGGTGGGTTTGCAGTGCTGCGAACATTGAAAGAACATTCTGTTTTCCCAAGTAGGAGAGCTTCTCCCCAGCTGAATCCTAGCAGAGGGGCCCCGTTGGGGTCCCTCTTTGGAGCAGTGGCAGAGGCTCTCCTCAAGGACACCTGGCAGCAGGTGGGGGTCCTTGAAAGAGCTGGGGATGTTTCTAAATGGCCCCAGGTGTGATGGCAAGTGCAGCTCCGGCTTCTGAAAACCCTTCTTCCCGTTCCTCGTCTGTCTCCTCTAACTTTTCCACCACCAGTGGCTCTCAAGTGGGAGCGCTTGTGGTCCCTGGACCAGCAGCGTGAGCATCACCTGGAAGCGATTAAAATGCAAATTCTGGGGCTTCACTCCAGACTTACTGAGTCAGAAACTGTGGGTGAAGCCTAGAAGTCTGTTTTAAAAGCCTTCTCGGTGATTTTGAAGCATGCTAAATTTTGAGAACTACAAGTCTCAAGTTTTAAAAAATGGTTAGCTCAGGGCCCGCCATCCTCTCAGAGCAGTGTGTCTGCCCACTGCTCCCTATCCTGGGGTTGAGGTGGAGATCAGGACCTTCCTCCCTGAAACTTCCCCTCTAACTTAAACATGTATATGTCCCTACTTCCAAAAAGGACTTGCTGTATCTTAGCCAGAGATGGAGAGATTATACCTAAAAACCTGGGCGAGGGAAGCACCATAAGGCAAAGAGGAAAGTGCTCTGTGTTCCCTTGGCCTCATTGCCTAATGATACCACTAACAATTTCAGCAGGAAAGAATCCTGTCATGTGTTTCTGATGCACATTAATGGTACTGGTACACTGAAAAAGACAATTAATGATTATTATTTTTTAAAAATTATGGTGATAAGGGCCTGCCCCGTAGCCGAGTGGTTAAGTTCACGCCCTCTGCTTCGGCAGTCCAGGGTTTCGCCTGTTCAGATCCTGGGCACGGACCTAGCACCGCTCACCAAGCCATGCTGAGGCAGCGTCCCACACAGTAGAACTAGAAGGATCTACAACTTGAATACACAACTATGTACTGGGGGGCTCTGGGGAGAAGAAGAAGAAAAAAAGAAAAAAAGAAAAGATTGGCAACAGATGTTAGCTCAGGGCCAATATTCAAAACAAAAAAAGTTACTGTGATAGACTGATAATGGTCCCCAAAGTTACCGGATACTAATCTCTGGGAGCTATAAATGTTAACCTTCTTTGGAAAAAAGGGTCTTTGTAGATGTGATTAAATTAAAGGTTTCTGAGATGAGGAGATTATCCTGGAATATCCGGATGGGCCCTAAACGCAAGCCCATGTATCTTTATAAGAAGGAAACAGGAAGTTTCAACACGGTTACACGGAGAAAGTGATGGGAAGACAGCAGAGAGAGATTAGATGCTGCCGACCTGGAAGATTGGAGAGATGCAGCCACGAGCCCAGGAATGCCAGCAGCCACCAGAAGCTGCCTGGAAGAGGCAAGGAACGGATGCTCCTTTAGCATCTCGGGGGGGAGCAAGGCCCTGCGGACACTTTGATGTCAGGCCAGTGCTGTTAATTTTGGACTTCTGGCCTCCAGAACTCTGAGAGAATGAAGTTTTGTTATTTTAAGCCATCGGGTTTGTGGTAATTTGCTACAGCAGCCACGAGAAACGAATGCAATGATGATTCACTTTTATTAAAGTAGTACATTTCAAACCTGGTTTTCCTTAAGCCTTTAAGTACGAATTACAAAATTTTTTGTTCTATTTATCAATCTAGTAAAATAAGAACTATTATCTTTACTTTTCTTTGATAAAACTCAGGTTGGATACACTGAACTCCCTTAAATGATGATACCCATTTGTAACGCAAGTTCCCTCAAACTTTTAAAATTGCATTTGGATATTTAATATATTTAATTTTCTTACGTATCACAGATGCCTGGCCTGAATGTAAACTTCCCAACAAACTTGCTGGTAAGTCTTAAACTTATAAATACAGTGAAACTATTCAACTACCATTTACCAAACTTAAAACAAATCATACATTTTAGCTAAAAATCATAACCCTAAAATCAATTTTTAAAGACTTTTTTTATTTTGAAATTATTTTAGATTAACAGAAAAAGTTGCAATGTGGATGAATCTTGAAAACATGCTAAGTGAAAGAAGCCAGACACAAGAGCCATATATTTGTACGATTCCATTTATGTGAAATGTCTTGAACAGCCAAATCCAGAGTCAGAAAGATTAGTGGTCCCCAGGGTCTGGGGGAAGGAGGGAACCGGGAGTGACAGCTAATGAGTACAGGGTTTCCTTTTGGCGGTGATTAAAATGTCCTGGAATTAGAGAATGGTGATAGTTTCACAACCCTGCGAAAATACTAAAAACCACTGAATTGTACACTAAAACGGTGAATTTTATGGTATATGAATTATATCTCAATATTTAAAAAATCATTTACATAGAAAAAAACAGTAGAGAGTTCACCGTACCCTTCACCAGCTCCCCCTAATGTTAATTTATGTAAGTGTAGTGCCGTTATCGAAAGCGGTTAATTAACATTGAGACAATACAAGTAACTGAACTGCGGACCTTATTCAATTTTTCCCAGCTTTTCCAGTAATGGTCATTTTCTGTTTCTGGACCCAATTCTGGATGGCTGCTCTTAGCTGTCGTGTCTCCCTGGTCTCCTCCAATCTGTGACAGTTCCTCAGACTTCCCTTGTCTTCTCTCCCTTGTCTTGACACTTCAATGAGTACTGGTCAAGTAGTTTGTATAATGCTTTTCAATTGGATTTGTCTGCGTTTTCTTGTGATTAAGTTGAGGTTATGTATTTTTGGCTTGAAACCGCAGAAGTGACGTTGTGCCTTCTGCAGTCCATCATGTCGACATATCTTATTACTGATATCTGGGATCATGTGGTTATGATGGGGTCTTCTGAGTTTTTGCATTGTAACCTTAAGACTTTTCCCTTTGCAATTAGTAAATATCTTGTGGGGAGTTGCTGGGAGACTGTGTAAATATCCTGTTTCTCATCAAACTTTTGCTCACTGATTTTAGCATCAAACATCAATTTTTTTTTATTGTGGCAAAATATCCATAACATAAAATTTACTATTTTAACCTTTTTTTTTTTAAAGATTTTATTCTTCCTTTTTCTCCCCAAAGCCTCCCGGTACATAGTTGTGTATTTTTAGTTGTGGGTCCTTCTACTTGTGGCATGTGGGATGCCTCCTCAGCATGGCCTCATGAGTGGTGCCATGTCCCAGCCCAGGATTCGAAACCGCAAAACCCTGGACCACCGAAGCAGAGCGCGCGAGCTTAACCGCTCGGCCGCAGGGCCAGTCCCTATTTTAACCTTTTTTTTTTTTTTTTTTTAGGAAGATTAGCCCTGAGCTAGCTACTGCCAGTCCTCCTCTTTTTGCTGAGGAAGCCTGGCCCTGAGCTAACATCATGCCCATATTCCTCTACATTTTATATGTGGGACACCTACCACAGCATGGCATGCCAAGTAGTGCCACGTCTGCACCCAGGATCCGAACCGGCAAACCCCGGGCCGCCGAGAAGCTGAACGTGCGAACTTAACTGCTGCACCACTGGCCGGCCCCTATTTTAACCACTTTTAAGTGTACATTTCTGTGGCATTAAGTACATTCACAGTGTTGTGCAACCAACACCAAGATCCATTTCCAGAACTTTTCATCTTCCCCAACTGAAGCTCTGTCTCCATTAAACACCAACCCCCCATTTCCCCCTCTTCCCAGCCCCTGGCAACCACTGTTCTGATACCAGCCCTGACATTGGTTCCCCTACATTAAACCCAGCATGTATGGGGTTAAAATCAAAACATTCATCCCCTTTTCCTGCTTCCTCCCTGGCTTCCTGGCACCAGAATGCGCCATCCACCAGGGAGACAGACAGATCCCCTTATGTTGCCATCCTCTTGTCTATAAGCAGCCTCACAAGGCCAAATGCAGGTTGGTGGGAAAGCACCAACTAGCAAGGCCACAGGTTCCCCCTCCCTACAAGCAGCAACATTCCTCAAAACCTTTAAAACCCCTTACCCACTTCTTGATGAGGAGCTAGTAATTCCTAAGGTGCTAGCCGGCTGCTACTCCCTTAGGTGAGCAGAATGTAAATATTCTCCAATCTTGTCTCATTTGATAATGTGCTTAGTAGAGTACTTTAAAAATTAAATTCAGGGGCCAGCTGGCAGCATAGTGGTTAAATTCGCATGCTCTGCTTCAGTGGGCTGGGGTTCACGGGTTTGGATCCTGGGCGTGGACCTATGCACCACTCATCAAGCCATGCTGTGATGGCACCCCGCATACAAAAAAAAGGAAGATTGTCACAGATATTGGCTCAGGCGCAATCTTCCTCACACATACACACAAAAATTTAAATTCAAAGGTTTTTCAAATACCCTTTGTATCCTATCGATTTTCTTTTATTTTTGCCGACTGTTCAAAGCACTTTACATTTTATTTTTATCTAAGTAATATATGTACACAACTTAAAAAGTCAAATAGTACTATTAGACTATAGTGAAAAACAGCAATCTCTGTCGCATCTTTTCTGAAATCCACTTCCTGGAGGCAACAGCTTTCCACTCCTTTAGCCTTCCGGGAATTACCTCCATATTTTTAGACATGACTATATTGCCATTTCTTATGTGCAGTCTTTTTTTTTTTTTTTTTGAGGAAGATTAGCCCTAAGCTAACATCTGCTGCCAATCCTTCTCTCTCTCTCTTTTTTTTTTTTGCTGAGGAAGACTGGCCCTGAGCTAACATCCATGTCCATCTTCCTCCATTTTACATGTGGGACGCCTGCCACAGCCTGGCCTGCCAAGCAGTGCCATGTCTGCACTCAGGATATGAACCAGTGAACCCCAGGCCGCCAAAGCAGAATGTGCGCAACCAACCACTACACCCTGGGCCGGCCCCTGTGCAGTCTTGATGTTGTCTGTTGGTTTTTATATTAGGGTGAAGTCTGCTGCAAGTAACGAGAGTCTTGACTAATAGTGGCCAAAGCAATTAAGACATTGAATTATTTCATAAGGTCAGCAGTCTGGAAGTTTGAGGAGTCAGAGCAGGTCCGGTGGCTCGATGGTGTCAGGACACTGTGTCACCCTGAAGTATGTGTTTCTCTTTTGTTTTTTTGCTGGAAAAGATTCACTCTGAGTTAACATCTATTGCCAATCTTCGTCTTTTTTTTTTCTCCCCAAAGCCCCAGCACATAGCTGCATATTCTAGTTGTAAGTCCTTCCAGGTCTCCTGTGAGAACCGCCGCCACGGCACGGCTACTGACAGACGAGTGGTGTGGTTCCGTAGCTGGGAACTGAACCTGGGCCACAGAAGCAGTGTGCGCTACACTTTAACTGCCAGGCCATCTGTGGCCTAGCTCTGTGTGTTTCTCTTAGCACCCCTCTCCTCTTTTGGTCACAGGGTGGCTGCCGCAGCCCCAAACCTCCCCTCCTCACATGCTCACACACAACAGGTTGGAGAGCAGGAAGGAAGGGGGTTGAAAAGGGAAAAGCTCTTGCCCTTTATCAGGGAGGAACATGTATGGAACAAAATCATATAAATCCATACTGTGAAAATGTCCTCATCTGTGTTTTAAGAATACATAATTTACAACTGTATTAGTTGTCTTTTTTTTTTGAGGAAGATCAGCCCTGAGCTAACTACTGCCAATCCTCTTTTTGCTGAGGAAGACTGGCTCTGAGCTAATGTCCACGTTCATCTTCCTCTACTTTATACGTGGGACGCCTACCACAGCATGGCTTGCCAAGCGGTGCCATGTCCGCACCCGGGATCCGAACCAGTAAACCCTGGAGTGCCAAGAAACAGAATGTGTGAATTTAACCAGTGCACCACCGGGCCAGCCCCTGTATTAGTATTCTGTGGCTGCTATAACAAATTACCACAAACTGATTGGCTTAAAACAACAGAACTTTATTCTCTCGCAGTTCTGGAGGCCAGAAGTCCAAAATTAGTATCACTGCACCGAAATCAAGGTGTCAGCAGGGCCACGCTCTCTTCAGAGGCTCTAGGGAAAAACCCATCCCTTGCCTCTTCCAGCTTCTGGTGACTGCTGGCATTCCTTGGCTTGTGGCCACGTCACTCTAATCTTCAAGGCCAACATCTTCAAATCTCTCTCTGCTCTGTCTTCCCATCACCTTCTCCTCTGTTTCTCTGTGCCAAATATCCCTCTGCCTCCCTCTTACAAGGATACATGCGCTTGCGTTTAGGACTCACTCGAATAATCCAGGATAATCTCTCTGTCTCAAAGTCTTTAATAACATCTGCAAAGACCCTTTTTCCAAATAAGGTAACATTTCCAGGTTCCAGGGATCAGGACCTGATATCTTTGGCCCATGACAGTGACCTATTCAATTAAAGAACTTTGGGTTCGCGAATGTAATTAACAGAGGCGAAGGTCTTATAAGTAGATTTGACTGGGCTCTGTTCTCTTGCTTACAGGATAGAATTTCTAATGTTTCTCTTCCATTCATTGTAAAGAGATAAGGACTTTTCCTATCGGATTGCTTTGTTACAGAAATTGGGTTTTACCCAGAGTTAATTCAAAGTCACCCAAAGTTAAGTTAACTTCAAATTTACAAAATTTGGTTTAGATCAGTGGTTCTCAATGGGGGTGCTACTGCCCCTTAGGGGACTGTCTGGAGTTTGTGAGGGAGATTTTTCTGGCTGTGACAATGCCACGTAGGGGATGCTTTGGCATTTATTGGGGGGGAGGCTAGGGATCCTTGCCAAGCTGCTATGTGCAGGATGGTCCAGCACAATGAAGAACTGTCCCCTTTCAAATGTCCCACCAGATAGCCTTGCAGGTGGAAAACATGTTTATAACTAGAACCTAATTCATTTTATTTATTTATTATTTTATTTACAAACAACAAAATGTTCTTGGTGCAGTTTTCATAGACACTGAATTTTCCTGTTTCTTGTTAGGTTTGGAATGCTACTGAGAGTTCTTCCCTATTTTGGAGAGTGCTGTTGCCCGTGGTAACGGCAATGGTCCTATTCGAGTTGCCAACGCAGTGCCCTGGATCAGTCTGCATTTGTAGCTGACCAGAAGACATGTTTCATTATAAATATTTCATATGACATGTTATTGTATTAGAGATGCCTTTTCTCTTAGTTCTCCTTTTTGTTACAGTTAAAGGCCATTTGGAGCAGCCATGATGGGCTATGTCGCGGGACTACAACAAGGGGAGAGGTGAGGCACAGGGGAAGTCTAGCATCGCTACGAGAGAAACAGACCAACTGTGGGTACGAGGTATGGCGAAAACAGAGAGAGATTTTTTGTCTTTAAGCACATACAGGACATTATAATTCTAATTGAATGTTGTCCCTGAAACTAGAAGAATGCCTGGCAGACAGTAGGTGTTAATAAAATTCTAGTTGACATACTATAGGTTCTTTTTATTTGACTTACAACAGAATTCTGTAGCAAACTTTTCTAATAGATCCGTGTATTGAGCTTCTTCCTATGCGTTTTACATGGTGGCAAACACTTTATTGTATTTGTTTAATGCTCAAACCACCTTGTGGTTCACAGGTATTTACCAAGAAAAATTTTGTTCAAACAAACATGCAAGCTTTAGTTATGACTGCCCCAAACTGGAAACAATCCAGATGTCCTTCAGCTGGGGAATGGAAAAACAAACTGTGGTACATCCATACAAGGTAAATCATTGATGCAAAGGAAGTAACTGCTGATACAGGCAAGGACATTCATGAATGTCAGACGCGTTATGTTGAGTGAAAGAAGCTAGACTCAAAAAGCTACATACTGTATGACTCCATTTAGATGACATTTGGCAAAAGAAAAAACTATAGTGAAAGAAAACAGATCAGTGTTTGCCAGGGACTTGGGGGCGGGAAAAGGATGACTGCAAAAGAATAGCATAAGAAAATTTTTCAGGGGCCGGCCCGGTGGCACAGTGGTTAAGTGCGCATGCTCCGCTTCGGTGGTTTGGATCCCGGGTGCGGACATGGCACCGCTTGGCAAGCCATGCTGTGGTAGGCATCACACGTATAAAGTAGAGGAAGATGGGCAAGGATGTTAGCTCAGGGCCAGGCTTCCTCAGCAAAAAGAGGAGGATCAGCGGTGGATGTTAGCTTAGGGCTAATCTTCCTAAAAAAAAAAACAAATAAATAAAATCCAGCAATTTCACTTCTGAGTATCTACTGAAAAGAAGTGAAAGCAGGGACTCAAACAGATACTCGTACACCCATATTCATAGCTGCATTATTCACAATAGCCAAAAGGTGGAAGCAACACCAATGTCCATTGTCAGATGAATGAACAAAATACACTATATACATACAGCAGAACATTATTCAGCCTCAAAAAGGAAGGAAATTCTGACACATGCTACAGCACGAATGAACCTTGAAGATATTATGCTGAGTGAAGTAAGCTAGTCACAAAAGGACAAATGTGTATGATTCCATTTATATGAGAAGGGGAACCTAGAGTAGTCAAATTCATACAGATAGAAAGAAGAATGGTGGGTATTAGGAGCCGAGGGGAGGGAGGAATGGGGAAATTAGTATTTAATGGGTTCAGATTTTCAGCCGGCGAAGATGAAAAAGTTCTGGAGATGGAGTGTGGTGGCAGTTTCACAACAATGTGAATGTACTTAATGCCACAGAACTCTACCCTTAAAAATGCTAACACGGTAAAAATGGTAAATTTTATGCTATGTATGTTTCACCATAATACAAAAAAATCTTATTTAAAAAGAAAAAACCCACAAAAATCCTTGTAGGAAGGCCAGTTATTTTATAAGTAAAGGAGGTGATGCTCACAGATAGGAAGAATCTTGCTCAAGTTCACACAGCTGGAAAAACGTGATTTGAACATAAATCTAACTCTTTGACGTGGGATCATGGAAAGAGCACCAAAGCAATGTCAGTTCTACCACCAGCTTGATGGTGGGCAACTCCTTTGTCTTCTCCAGCTCTGAGTGGGTCTCTCCTGTGTAAAGTGATCGATTGGCTGGCCTGGCCTGGCTTAGCTCATTTCCCAGAACGCTTTGCAGCTTTGACACTATTTGTTGATGGGTATTTCTGAGCTTGATCTTCCTGCTCACTCTCATTCCCCACACTTGGCTCTGAAGAACATGGGACTATTTTAAAAAATCAGATGCATCCCCAACGTTGAAGTTCTGCTTTTCTTAGGATGTCTCTTCAGGATCTAAAGGCCATTTTGAGAGAAGGACCCACTCTAGCCAATATGGTAGCCACTGTCCCCATGTGGCTACTGAACACTTGAAATGTGGCCAGTCCAAATTGAGATGTACTGTAAGTGTATGATACACAATGAATTTCAAAGACTTAGTGCAGGGAAAAGAAGGTAAAACATCGTAATAATTTTTATATTGATTACATGATGAAATTACAGTGTTTTACATATATTGGGTTAAATAAAATACATTGTTAAAATTTTAAAGTGGATACCAGAAAAATTAAAAGCACATGAGTTTCACATCATATTTTTGTTGCAGTGTTTTGACCCTAAATCCTACCAGTATTATTGGAACAAATGTGGAACTGCCGCCATGACACCTTTATTTATTTATTTTTTTTAAAAGATTTTATTTTTTTCCTTTTTCTCCCCAAAGCCCCCCGGTACATAGTTGAATATTCTTCGTTGTGGGTCCTTCTAGTTGTGGCATGTGGGACGCTGCCTCAGCGTGGTTTGATGAGCAGTGCCATGTCTGCGCCCAGGATTCGAACCAACGAAACACTGGGCCGCCTGCAGCGGACACACGAACTTAACAACTCAGCCATGGGGCCAGCGCCCATGATACCTTTAAAATGGCTATGCTTACTGGGTGGCTAGGGGCCTGCTGATACCCACCCATCTTGGATTTGCAGATATCAAAGTGGTATCAAAGTGGTGCCCCTTTCCCTCCTTAAAACAGAATGTAAAAAAATTATAAAATAATTAGAAGCTCATTGTTAAAAGTCTAATGATATAGAAGAGTATAAAAAAAATTACCCCCCATCTCACCCCCTTGAGGTAACCAATGTTATTTCTCCATGCTGAAAAAACATATGCACATATATGGAAGGTTTTTACCCCTATAGCTTGAAAGGTGTAACAATGTACAATTACATTGTATTTTTTCCGTCTTAAATTATGGTCATCCTTCCATATCAATAAATTCTGAACTTTTTTTTTTTTGAGGAAGATCCGTGAGCTAACTGCTGCCAATCCTCCTTTTTTTGCTGAGGAAGACTGGCCCTGAGCTAACATCCATGCCCATCTTCCTCTACTTTCTATGTGGGACGCCTACCACAGCATGGTGTGTCAAGTGGTGCCATGTCCGCACCTGGGATCTGAACCAGTGAACCCCAGGCCACCAAAGCGGAACGTGTGCACTTAACCACTGCACCACCGGGCCAGCCCTGAACTATTTTTAATAGCAACATAATATTCCATCATAAGGCAATACCTAATTCCTTTATTTATAAACATTCAGGTTGCTTTCACTGCTTGCTACTACGAACAATGCTACAACAAATAAATTTATACCAATGTCCCTGTTGGTGAGTTTTCTGTAGCATAGATTTCCAAAGTAGGATTACTATGTTAAAGGCACACCAGGTTTAAAGTTTTGATACTGCCAGAATACTTCTCAAGAAGGATGTAGAGTTCACATCATCATCAGCAATATGCGAGTGTACTTTCCTCACACCCTTACCAGCAATAGATAAAATCTTTTAATTTTGTTGCAAATCTGAGGGCAGAAAAAATGTTCTCGTTTTCCCAGGAAATTGCATTTCTGACTACCAATGAAGTTTCTTGCTTATTGGCCATTTGCACTTCTTTTCCTATAAAATTGCCAGTTGGAATCCTTGGCCCCTTTATCTCACCTTGTTTTCCATATCAGTTTGTAGGAGTTCTTTGTACAGTGCAGATATTAACTCTTTAGGCTCCCAAATTTCTATCTTCAGCCCAGACGTCTGCTCAGAACCCCAGACAGATTTCTAATTGCCCATTGGTATCTCCACTTGGATGAGTTAGAGGCACCTCCAACTTACGCCCAAAACTGAATTTCTGGTCTTCCACAGAAAATCTGTTTCTCCTGCAATGTTCCCCATCTCAGTAAATGGCAACTCCGTGCTTCCAGTTGCTGGGTGTCGTCTTTGACTCCTCTTTCTCTCGCAACTCACATCCAATTGCATATTGTGTGGACGCTACTGTCAGACGACACTCAAATCTGAACACTTCCCCCAAATTCTACTGCAGCCATCGTGATTCATGTCACCATCATCTCTCTCCTGGATTTTGGAGTGGTAATTGTTCTGAGCAAACAATTGTTGTCCGTTTGTTTTTGCGCATTTCAATAGCAGCTAGAGAGATGCTTATAAAACTGTGAAAAATCACATCAGATGAACCCCTCTGCCCTAAGCTCTCCATAGACTTTCAGCCTCACTAAGAGTGAAAAAAAGTCATTTCAATGGCCCACAAGGTGCTATCCCCCAACCACCCCACCCCCATCCGTATGTGTCTCTATTATTCACTGTTTCCGCCTCCAGCCATACTGGCTCTTCGCTATTTCTTCAACAGGCAGACACGCTCCTGCCCCAGCACTTTTTGGCTCGTACTTTCTGGCTGCAATGATTCCCCTAGGGGATGGCTTGCTTGCTCCATCAGTTACTTCAAATCTTTATCACTATCTAACAGGCTATATGTTTTACCTAGTTCATTATCCGTCTCTCCCCACCCTAATATAACCTCCATGAAGGTCGGGATTTTTGTCACTTTTTGTTGACTGCTATATCCTTGGTGCTGTCCACACGGTAGCTGCTCAATAAAATTTGCAAACTAAACATGGGCAAATATTTCCCTGAGTTTGTCACCTGTATTTATGTTTTTGATGTTTCCTGCCATGCAAAAAACTTATTTGCATACGTCTGTAGGGTTTGAAATTTTTCTTTTATGTTTTTCTAAAGGCTCAACTTTTGCCCCCTCCAAGACCATTCTTTAGCCCTAATTTTCTATTTTATTAAACTTTTTCTTGTGGAAAATTTCAAGCATTCACAAGAGAGATACAGCTTATTATTCCTCGTTTGGAAATTCCATAAAGGCAGAGACAGGCTCTGATTTTTCACTGTCTCCAGCGTCTGCCAGGACCTGCAACCTCAGGGAATGTTTCCAAAGAATGAAATAGTGGCACGAGAGTTTCTCCGGGGCAGACGCCCCTCAGCTGCCCTCAGATCGCCCAGCACAGTCCCGGAGGCAACATTTGCCGACTGAAGGCGTCTGTCCTGGTTTCTCCCGCCAGGCCGGGCCTTCCGGTGGACACTCTCGCTGCCACCTCCAGGGGGGGTTTGGCCTACGCAGCCACAACGGGAGGAGCTGTGACTACCGACTGAACAAACTTTTTCCTTGGGGCCCGCCGATCAGGGGCCCACCCAGACCAGAAGCCGCCTCACCGACTAGGCCTCTGGGCCGCCGACGCTCCCCGCGCACGTACCCCCTTCTCCAACCCTCTTCCCCCTCCCCCCGGCAGCGGCGGTTGGTCGCGCGCCGTCGTTCCTCTCCCACCCCCTCCGCTAACGAGCGGGCTCCACGCCCTCTGGGATTGGCTGCAGCCGAGAGCATCTTCTCTCAGCCTCTCTGATTGGCTGCAGGACGCGCGGGATGCGGGACCCGATTGGCTGGGTCAGAGCGCCTGCGCGGCGGGGTTCTCAGTCGCCAGCCATTCCTGGGGAGGACTGCCGGCCGGTCGGACGTCTCGCCTGTACCTAGAGGAGAGGTCCCGGCTCTCCGGGAAGGCGGCTGCGGCGGCAAAATGAAGATATTCGTGGGAAACGTCGATGGGGCGGATACGACGCCAGAGGAGCTGGCAGCTCTCTTCGCGCCTTACGGCACGGTCATGAGCTGCGCCGTCATGAAACAGTTCGCCTTCGTGCACATGCGCGAGAACGCGGGCGCGCTGCGCGCCATCGAGGCTCTGCACGGCCACGAGCTGCGACCGGGGCGCGCGCTCGTGGTGGAGATGTCGCGCCCACGGCCTCTGAACACATGGAAGATATTCGTGGGCAATGTGTCGGCTGCGTGCACGAGCCAGGAATTGCGCAGCCTCTTCGAGCGCCGCGGACGCGTCATCGAGTGTGACGTGGTGAAAGGTAACGCGGAGGCGCGCGCGGGGGCGCGGGCGCGGGCGCGTTCAGGGCACTCTGCTTGTTAGCCACGCCCCTTTCCCGGGGGTCGGTCACTGCGCGGTTGGGGCGGGGGAGTGGGGAAGTCTGCGGGAGCGAGGTCGGAGGTGTTGGGGGCGCGTTGGGTAGAGCCACCCTCCTCCCCTGCGGTCCAGGCACCATTCACCAAATGGGAGGAAGCGGCTCTGGGTGGGTGCGGCGGCCACTGTGAGCCGAGCTACGGGGCCGGGGACGCGCCTAAGAGTTGCGAGTGTACCGGGGGCGCGTCTTCCACTGGTCTCCTGGGCCTGGCACCGAGCGGAAATTGGGAAGTGACGGGCACAAGCCGGATCATGGAGCGGGGAAGATTTCGCCACTTCCCCACTTCCTCTCCAGACGTCGGTCAGAGCAAGGGAAGAGGGAAAAGGTGGGGGCTGACGCCCCAAGGCCACCCTCGTGTTCCCTCCCGATGAATGCTCCCGAGCGGAAGGTAACGGGGCCCTTGGATGTTTCTCGGGCTGGGATCTTTTAGTCTTGTGTGGCATGGGTCTACTCGTGGGTACAGCAGGGGCCCCTTCCGAACCCCTTTGGCCTTTCACTACTGTCAGGTGGATTAGGCGTGGCTACTCTGCGCTTTCCAACTCCCTCAAACTTGGGTTTTTTCTTTGGGTTCGATTTTATATCTATGAACTGGAGACCCCGACTTTCCGCATGTGGGAGGAGGCTTGTTTTATTGAAGGCCCCTTCTCCGTAGCCTTTGCTTGCCAAGCCCGGCCCCAGAGCAGTGTCATTCTTTTATAAGCTTGGTGATTTTGCAAGGGGCTAACTCGGTGGTGAAGGTGATGTGGGGAGGGGCGTGTGAGAGGTCTTCGTTAAACATTGGCTAAACAGACTTGCTTTCTGGTCGTCTTTGCTTGAGTAGTCTAATCCTCAGGGCAGATCCCTAGTTTGCCTTTTCTTCGAGAAAATATATTACCACAAATTAGGCCCGACTTCTCTTTTGGGACCCAGTTGACTTTTTTCATAGTCTAGGTTATTATTCCCAAGCTCTTTTTCTTTTATGTTGGCAACGTTTGGTGGGATAGCCCTTGTGCCATGTGGCCAATCTCCGTTCCACTTGGGAACAGATGGGTTCCTTGCCCTGCTGTTTTCAGGGATGCAACCTGGGAGTGTCTGGTGCCCTGCTGTTGGTGTTGGTTTCATAGCTACCCTGTGTGAGAAGCTTTGAGCATAGGAAATAAATGTGGGTGCAGATGCTTATTCATTTCCACCAAGATACTTCATTTGTTGTCCCAGAAAGCCACGTCTTTTGGGAGATTCTTGTCCTTTCCGTAACTGAGGGAGATGTAAAGAGTCCAGTCTCCACTCCTAGGAGCAATCCCTTGTTCTGCATTATTATTGCATTCTGTTTTCCTCAACTCGAGTTGTGCAAGACCACTACAATCCAGAATCGAGCTTTCCTGCTAGGTGCTCTGAGGCAGGCTGTATGGTGCATCGATTTTTGCATTAGTTTGGAGTAAAAGAGCGGGAAGGGCCGCAGATTGAGCTTCTGGTCAGGAAATGGATGGGGGTGTATGACTCATTATGAGAGATCTGTGTTTAAGTGACTTACCATACTTGTTCTGTGGTTCTTAGGTAGGGTGCCTACTAGATTGGGAGTCTAGAAACCAGCATCTGAGGGGACAGTCTCCATGGAACTCATTGGTCGAGATGCTTGCTTTCAGATGGCAGAGAAAGCTGAAAATTTGCTTGGGACCGATACCAAGTGACAATGAGGGGCAGGGTAATGTATAACTGCACGTGGTTTTTAGAACTCCTGGCTAACTACTTGTGAAGGTTAGAGCGAAAGTTTTGTGCATTTTGTCCCTTTGTAAACATTTGATTAGCAGAAATGCATTGACTTCCTCAGGATGTCGTGGTCCCCTGTTATTTGTAGTTTTGCTGATATGTAACACAGCTTTGTAATATACCTGATGTAAGGAACCGTGTTAAAGATTGACGCCTTTCTATGTCTTTGGGGTAAAGGAAAGTGAGGTTTTTGAGTTGGGAATGTAGTAGAAGAGACTGGCTCTGGCTCTAAAATTAGCTTACTCATTTCTTGGGCTGGGAATGGGCTTTCGATTGAGTCGTCTTGTCTTGGCTGTCAGGTCTTTGAAGAGCTTAAGCTTGGCATTGCACAGGACAGCCAGTTCTGTTTTATTTCACAGGGGAAAAAAAACATAGTTGCTTGGTTACCCCAGGAGCTTAGATATGATTTGATTTGTGGAGTAGAAGTCTCCATAGCAACAGTGGGTTGTAACCACTCTCCACAACTACATTCTATTGGGTGTTCAAAGATGAAGAATGAGAGTTGCTGACAGCTTTAGGAACCGTTTAGATTTCAGGGGAGGTCTGAAAGGCAGGAGCGGAAACTGTTTCCTCTCTTTTTTTGTGGGTGATAGACAGCTCTGTAGTTTCTATTTAGAGATTTTTACTCTTCTCAGGATAGGAAAACTCATTTTTCTGGATTCTCTTAACTTTGGTTTGCGATGCCATCAGACCGTTAGGAGATCTCTATAAAACGTTGTTTGCTAGTCCCTTTAAGTGCTGTGAATTTCCTTCAGAAGTCACTGTTCCTTGAACTACCTCTCCAGGCAAATGGGCCCTTGGAGCTCTCAAGATCTCTGGTTTTTCTTAATTGTCCTAGGGGTAGTTGGCTTCCTGGGCATCTTTGGTAGGGCCAGATCTGGGTTTAGCTGCTCACTGTGATAGGATTAGATAGCCCTGGTGTGATTGAGTCAGCTGGACAACCTGTTTACACTTCTCTCCAATATCAGGCTTAGGAACTTCCTGATATAAATTGGTTATAGGTAAGATCTGGTGGCTTGCTTTTTTTGTCAGTTGTATAGCTAGACTGGGCAGTCAGTTGAGTTGTACGTGTGCAATCTCAATTTTCACATTTCACAAATCTTTTTTTTTTTTTTAAAGTGATGAGGTTGCATTCTTTTTTTTTTTTCTTTTTTTAAAGATTTTATTTTTTCCTTTTTCTCCCCAAAGCCCCCCGGTACATAGTTGTATATTCTTAGTTGTGGGTCCTTCCAGTTGTGGCATGTGGGACGCCGCCTCAGCGTGGTCTGATGAGCAGTGCCATGTCCGCGCCCAGGATTCGAACCAACGAAACACTGGGCCGCCTGCAGTGGAGCGCGCGAACTTAACCATTCGGCCACGGGGCCAGCCCCACATTTCACAAATCTTAATAGAGATCTCTTAATAAAACCCTGCTAAGAAGGGAGTAGACTATGGGATGTCCTATTGCTCTTGTAAACCCATTGAAATTTTTTTGTTGGGTGTTTTTTCCTAGCTCATTGTAGTCTCAGGTATTTGTGGTTAGATTAGCTAGGAATGTGGTCTGCTTCTTTAATATTCCCTCACAGTGCCTGGAGGGTTTTTTCCCCGTTCCCCTTAATCTGCCTATAAGCTCCTGCTTTCTGCTTGCCATTGCATTCTTGGGGTGGTTTTGCCATTCCCGGGAGGGTCAGCTCAGCGTCTGCTTTTAGAGAGATCTCCGACCACCAGCATCTCTTTCTTAGCTCACTCTACCAAAGTAGAGGTGAGCGATGGAAGGACAATTCTAGTGCCCTGTGGCTAGGCCGAAAGGAACACTTTTGCTTTCCACAGTTGGTAGGTAGGAATCAGGTTCTGGCCATGGGGGTGTGAGGACTGAGAGTTGTGATAGTTCATTTTGTTTTTTTGTCGTCTCTGGCAGGTTCCAAGTTTGCATGTATTGATGGCATTGTGTCTCAGGTGTTTTATCATGGATACCCTTCTGTAGGGAAATAAGCCTGTGGTTATAAGCACCATAATTCTTCATCATTTATATTTTATAAGGGACTTTTATCTTCTTATTTGAACCTCCTAACTGAGGTAAGTAGGACAGATCTGTCAGATTGAGAAATAAATTATAAGTTCTTTAAGAGCTTGCAGCAAGTCAGCGATACCTGGATCTACAACTGAGGTTTAATTCCTAGCCCGGGATTCCCTATGCCATATCATACTTCTGACTTCTACCTGTTGATTATATTTTTATTCTCATTTATGTGAGAGTTGGGTTGGTGGCATTGCCTTACATCCAGGAAAATGACTTCTTCTATAGGAGCAGCTAGAGAGGGCATCCCAGTATGAAAGTTTCTAGAAATTTGGACCCTTGTTCAAAGGCCATTTAAAAGGATTTCTTAGCTTCAAGGATGAAACCTTAGTAACCTCATCCAGGTAGTTCTTCGTAGATGAGGTCCTGGTACTTGGACTCTGTCTTAAAGTAGCCACAGGTCCAGATGGGGTTAAGTGTTTGGCCTGGTTTCCCATGAACATGATCTTATCGTCGTTCTTCAGATTCTGCTTGCACCATTGTGGTTTGTGAGTTTGGATGTGAACAGGGATTTCTTCCCATTCCTCCTAAAATTTTCTCATTCTGTGTGGTAGACAAGTAGGACTTTGAGATCAACATTCTGTCTCCAAGCCTATCCCACCACAACTCATTCAGATTCTGAATGAGAACCTCAGAGGTAACCTGCTTAGCAGAGCCTGCTAGCTGCAGTAAATGTAGCTTCTTGTCTTGAAGCTGAGGAACCAATTCTTTTCTGTAAATAGTTTGCTCTGGGAACAGGAGCTCCAGGGGTAAGATAAACCTTTGTCTCTTGAAGAGGAACCGGTGGAAGATGTAATGTCGCCTGCAGGAGGGGGCTTGGCCCTGAACTCTGCCAGGAGGCTTAGTTTCCATTGCCACACCTCATTCGCTTACATGGGGTCCAGCTTCTCCCCTTCTGAGCTTAAATTCTAGCCATATTACACAGTCCTATTTTATATGTTGACTTCTGAGTGGATAGACTGGTATAGTGAAGGGGCATGGAGAGATGGGATTCTGTACCTGGCTCTAACACATTTTGATTTGGGGCAAGCCATATGAATTCTCTGAGCGTGTTTGCCCACCTGCAGAATGGGGATAATGATCCTTTGCTCTGTCTACCTCGTAGGATTGTTTTGAGGCCTAAATGAGGTCCTTTGCATGGAAGTGTTTTGAAAACTGGGAAGTTCTGTGGGAAAAGGAGAGATCATACTGGAGGAATTTGTTGAACAGCCCATTGCAGTCTAGCTGTCTTGCCTTAATTGGACTGTGTGGTGAGACATGGATCACGCCAAGATGTAGGTGCTTATTTCCAGTGTATGAGAGTTCAGCTTCAAGAGTGAGCAGTAGTGTTTGGTGACCTTAGGTTAGAGAATACTGAATTAGTTGAGTGATTCAGGAAACTTTTCTGCATTTTGTCTGCTGGCTTATACTTAGAGGGGCCTTGAAGAGTCTCATCCTGTGTTGCGGTTCATCTTTGTTCTTTCTTCTCTCACCAGGAGGCTGGGTGAGGTAGCAGGGGAAAGGGGAGAATGGGGAGAAGGCCGTAGGCAAAGGTGACTGCTTGAGACAGTCAGAAGCTTTCTTACATGGGAGCCACATTTTACAACATGCTGCTGGATAGGAGGGTTTGGAGGCCTGGAGGTAGTTGGCAACAGCTGGGTGCTGTTGCTGTGTCCAGTTTGGGACCCATCAGGTAGCATGCCCTGCCCCCCTAATTGCTAACCCTCTGTCTGCTGCTTTATCAGACTACGCGTTTGTTCACATGGAGAAGGAAGCAGATGCCAAAGCCGCCATCGCGCAGCTCAACGGCAAAGAAGTGAAGGGCAAGCGCATCAACGTGGAACTGTCAACCAAGGGTCAGAAGAAGGGGCCTGGCCTGGCTATCCAGTCTGGGGACAAGACCAAGAAACCAGGGGCTGGGGATACGGCATTCCCTGGAACTGGTGGCTTCTCTGCCACCTTCGACTACCAGCAGGCTTTTGGCAACAGCACTGGTGGCTTTGATGGGCAAGCCCGTCAGCCCACACCACCCTTCTTTGGTCGCGACCGCAGCCCCCTGCGCCGTTCACCTCCCCGAGCCTCTTACGTGGCTCCTCTGACGGCCCAGCCAGCCACCTACCGGGCCCAGCCCTCAGTGTCGCTGGGAGCTGCCTACAGGGCCCAGCCTTCTGCCTCTTTGGGTGTCGGCTATCGGACTCAGCCCATGACAGCCCAGGCAGCCTCTTACCGCGCGCAGCCCTCTGTCTCCCTTGGGGCTCCATACCGGGGCCAGCTGGCTAGCCCTAGCTCCCAGTCTGCTGCAGCTTCCTCGCTTGGCCCATATGGTGGAGCCCAGCCCTCAGCCTCGGCCCTTTCCTCCTATGGGGGTCAGCCAGCTGCGGCTTCTTCGCTTAACTCCTATGGGGCTCAAGGCTCCTCCCTTGCCTCCTATGGTAACCAGCCATCTTCTTATGGCGCACAGGCTGCCTCTTCCTATGGGGTTCGTGCAGCTGCCTCCTCCTACAACACCCAGGGAGCAGCTTCCTCCCTCGGCTCCTATGGGGCCCAGGCAGCCTCCTATGGGGCCCAATCTGCAGCCTCCTCACTAGCTTATGGGGCCCAGGCAGCTTCTTACAATGCCCAGCCCTCGGCCTCTTACAATGCCCAGTCTGCCCCATATGCTGCACAACAGGCTGCTTCCTACTCTTCCCAGCCTGCTGCCTATGTGGCACAGCCAGCTACAGCTGCTGCCTATGCCAGCCAGCCAGCTGCCTATGCTGCACAAGCCACTACCCCAATGGCTGGCTCTTATGGGGCCCAGCCAGTTGTTCAGACCCAACTGAATAGCTATGGGGCTCAAGCATCAATGGGCTTGTCAGGCTCCTATGGGGCTCAGTCAGCTGCTGCGGCCACTGGCTCCTATGGTGCCGCAGCTGCCTATGGGGCCCAGCCTTCTGCCACCCTGGCAGCTCCTTACCGCACTCAGTCGTCAGCCTCACTGGCTGCTTCCTATGCTGCTCAGCAGCATCCCCAGGCTGCTGCCTCCTACCGTGGCCAGCCGGGCAATGCCTACGACGGGGCAGGTCAGCCGTCTGCAGCCTACCTGTCCATGTCCCAGGGGGCCGTTGCCAACGCCAACAGCACCCCGCCGCCCTATGAGCGTACCCGCCTCTCCCCACCCCGGGCCAGCTACGACGATCCCTACAAAAAGGCTGTCGCCATGTCGAAAAGGTACTGTATGCCCCCCCGCCTCTGCCCCCAGCTGGGGCTTCGGGCAAGGGGCTGAGGTTGGCATGGGAGGGAAACTGGAGCCATCGGCCCCTCCCTTGGTCGTCTCTCTTCTGCTCCCTTGGGATTTCCACAGGCTGAGGGGGATGATGTCTGTGAACTTTCCTGGTCACCAGGGTTCAGGTGGAGCATAATGCTCAGCCTGGGGTGGTATCAGCTAGTCAGGCTGGGAAAAGTGTCACCTGTCTAGGCTAGCCCAAGTGCCATTGGAGCTACTGCCTGCAAGATTGTGGCCCATACCCTTTCCCACGGTCTCAAGGATCCTTAAGCCGGTTATGTGGTTGTCCTGGCTTTGGTCGGGGTGGGTTTGAAAGAGTAGTCCTTTGGCACTCACTGGCTGAAGGCAAGGAGTATGAGGTGCGTCCACTCTGTGGGAAGTTGGGGACCTTGCTTTCGTCCGCCGTTCTCTTGATAAACAACCAAGGTCTTTCTGTGCAGGGCCCAGGGGTGGGGATAGTTTTGTTTGTGGTTTGGGAATGTAGACCAGAATCCACCTTGGCCAGTTCAGAAGGGAGGGCTGCAGTGGTGGGCTTGGTTTCCCACTGAGTTGAACTGGGCTTGATTTCTTGCCCTGGATAGGGTGATGAGCCTTCTGACAAAATCTTGTTTGTTGGAGACCAATCTGATCACGCCCTCCCTATCCCCATTGGCATCTCCCCCATGCCCACCTGGAGCCCTCCCCTCGATTGTCTCATTCACCAACTGTCTTCTTCTCTCGACTAGGTATGGTTCCGACCGGCGTTTAGCCGAGCTCTCTGATTACCGCCGTTTATCAGAGTCGCAGCTCTCGTTCCGCCGCTCGCCGACAAAGTCCTCGCTGGATTACCGTCGCCTGCCCGATGCCCATTCCGATTACGCACGCTATTCGGGCTCCTATAATGATTACCTGCGGGCAGCTCAGATGCACTCTGGCTACCAGCGCCGCATGTAGGGCCATCCTGGGATGGGGTACCATGGGGAGGGAAGGAGAGGAGAGGTGGAGCAGGGTGCAGATCCAGGTTATAACCACTGGCCCATACCTCTCCTGTTTGCGGTTTTTCATCCCCTCTGCCACGTGGGCCTTCCCCAGGAGACGATCCTTTTGAGTGTTCGGCAGTAACCTACTTTGTTCCTTCGCCTCAGCAGCACATCTTGCTGCTGGCTCTAGATCTGCGGTTTCCCCTCTCCCCTACCTCCCATCTCCCCAGGATGGGAATTTCTTTTGTTTTTATTTTTTTCCTGGCTCCCTTTTATTTTTGCGCGATATTTAAGGTCGTCTGGATGGGGAAGCAACCTGCAGCTGAGGTCGGCGGCGCCTTTTTCTTTTTAGATTTGAGGGAGGCCAGGAAAGGGTTTTAGCTGAACCATTTCCTATGCGCCAAGCTGTGCCAGCAGTCCAGGGGGCCCTGACTCTGTCCCTCTGTAGACTGTATTGAGACTGAGTTTCTGGTGGGACAGTCAGTTGGTTTATGTCCAAATCCCTGCTGACCCCTCATGTTCTAGCTGATGCTGAGCGGCACAGCCCCACTTCCCCATCTCCCCAAGTAGGTGGTGTTAGAAAACCTTAATTTTTTTTCCCTTTTGTATGGACTACAAATAAAACTTGGGGCAATTTGCAGTTTGGAAACCTGGTTGTCATTGTCTTGATTGCACTCAGCTTCAGAGGAGCCAGTTTGACATCCAGGAAGACATGACAGCTAAAGGGAAGGCAGCCAGAGAACTCAGGGCAGGTGAGGGAAGGGATTTGAATGGGGGAATTAGAATGATTTCGCTGCTGCCCAGAAGGATTTAGCTCATTGTCATCCTGCTAGTCTGCCATCTTTAGGACTGGAGAGTCCAGACCAAGTTGTTTGGACTTCTTCAGCCCTCAACTTGAATTAATCACACCAAAATGCAGTATATTTATTGCCCATTTTCCTCTGTCTTCGCTTGACCATTTTCCCTGACTTGTTTCCAGTTCAGAAATGACCTGTGCTCCAGCAGGGTGGTTCTGGGGTTTGGCTTCTCAAGTGAGAAGTGGGGAATGGGCTGCATTGGTGCTTATGAGGCTACTGGGTCCTTCAGGCAGTAGGCTCGAGTGAGTGCTGGGGCCGGCACCTGGAAAGGAGCCAGTAGTAGGGTGGGGGTGATGTCAGTGTCTGGTATTGCCCTATGGTTGGAAAAAGGACGGGCAGGGACAGTTGGAAGCAGGTTTGGGGATTCTGGCCATAGACCTGGTATTTCGCCTGTTGAACATCACCGTGGAGCGTCCTTCCTGCGTCCTGACAACCCCTGCCATCATGGTCACCTGAGACTCTCACTCTCCGTATCTCCATTTGTTCAGGTTTCCAGATGTTTTCTTGGTGGGTTTATATTTGAAAGTGTCATGATAGACTCTCGGAAGGGGGGTGAGGCGCAAGCATAACCAAGTAAGGATGCTGGGATAGGGTGAAGAATTGAAGAGTCTATACTTTTATTCTGGGACTGAGGGTCGAGAGGACCTGGGCAAAAAATACGGCAATTCCAGCTGGGGACAAGACTCAGGCTTGGGCTTAATGATGGTGAATGTTAGAAGACTGGTTGGGTGGGGTGATAACAGGAAAACCTACTGATGTTCCTTTGGGAAAGGGTGCTCTAGAGATTTGATTTGGGAGCCTGCTGGGGCAAGGCGATTTTGCAGAGGCGTTGTATGCCAGTCAAGTGGAGTTCAGGTGGGTTCTCTTCTGCCTCCTTCACTGGCTTCTTGTGAACTTGCCCATGACAGGGTAGTTTGCCCTAGATGTTCTCTTCCCTCTGCCCAGCAGGCAAAAGCGTATGGTCTTTGTAATCATGAGCTTTGATGGATGCTAACTGGGGTGATCTCGGGGTATCGGGGCCATAGCTGTTTTCCTTGCTTCTCTTTCTGTTCACTGCTTTGCTGCTCCTTTTCATTTTTTGCAGTTCTGGGGGGGGGCAGTTGATAGGTTTCTTGTCCCTTTTCTGCAGCGAGGGTGGGGTGATCTGAGGGCCAAGCTAACAAGGTTAGCTCTGGTTATTCTGGAAAATGGAGGGTTGGTTGATTCTAGGGCTGTGATTTGTGGCCTGTGTATTTGTAATATTTCTTTCTTTGTCAATGTGGCTGTCATCTTTTCTCTCCAGTGAGGGTTCTGCCACTATCCCAACCCCAGGGTTCCTGTGAAAAACAGCTTAGTGTGCTCTCCGGGCCAGTGTTGATGTTCTTCATTGCAGACCAAGTTCTTCAGAGTGACCTGGCCTAGGTGATCACTCTAACTGCCAGTCATCTTTAGGTCCTGACGCCCTTGCTGCCTCAGCCCTCAGGCTTCTCCTTGTTTAAGCCAGAAGGCGCTACAAAGCTAAATCATTTGTCATTTTTCTCTTTCTTGCAGATTGTTTTAAAATTCCCTCCCCTCTTTTTTGTTTAAATTATGCCACCTGTGTTAATCCTATAGCCTACTTCTCATACTTTACTTTTTGTGGATTTCTGATTTCCAGGGTCCTATAACTTGAAGATGGTTGGGTTGAGTGAATGGGAGGACAGATGTTTATTCTGTGTTTTGGGAAAAGCTGGTGGGGAATATGGGCTCCCATTGTCCTTCAGATCTTTGCGCTTCTGCATGTATCACCTCTACAACTTGGCGTTCATTGGAGAAGTTTTAGACGGTTTATTCCTGGAACAAGTCTAGCCTCAGCAGCGTGCTCTATTCTGAAGTTTGGACCGTGTTTCAGATTCTGTCTGGGGCAGGCCTGGGGTCCCTTTGTACTGGAGGTAATGGGAGTATCACTGAGTGGTCAGCCTCTGTGGGTAGGCTGCCTTTCTAGTTATGCCCATCAGTTAAGCTCTGCCAAAGTCTGAGCACAGACTGTTGGTTCTCTAGCCATTTTGTCCTTCTAAGCCAAGTAAGCTGACTATAATGTGTAATGCCTGAGGTCATAATGAGAATAAATTTCCTGAAATGAAATAAATTTATGGACTAATATGCTGTGTAATAGGAGTTTGGGTAATGGAGAAGATGAGTTGGATAGCAGCTGGAAAATTTATATTCACCTAAATTCTATAGGTACCTTTAAAAAGGTCCTAAAGGGTAGAATCTAGAATTTTTCAGGAAAAAAATGTTCTCAAAACGATTTCAAGTCTAGCTCTAAATCATTTGAAATATTGTGTGTCTGTAATGCTGGAAATACAGTGTTCAGGTAGCTGACCCCTTGCACTGACCTTGAGGAAGGTCTGGGGAGGCAAGACCTACTCAGTGAACTAGTTATAGTTAATAAGCAATGCTAGGGAAGTGGTAGGTAAGGAAAGAGAGGATGGGGCAGTCTCAGTAGTTAGAGAAAACTTGCTGGATGAGATTTGTTTAATTTGAAAACTGGCTTGGCACAGAGAGAATGACTTAAGGGTGTTGACTCTAAAATCAGGTTTCCTGAGTTTGAATCCTGGTTCTACCACTTAACAGTGTGATCTTGGACATGTCAGGAACTCTGCCTCAGTTTTTTCATCTATAAAATGAGGATAATAGCTAATGTTTATTGAACACATGCTAAGCACTGTTAAAAGTGCTTTTCATATAGTAGTTTCATTTAATCTTCCTTGCAATCCAAATGCATTAGGTATTTCTAAACCTATTTTATAAGTGGTAAAGTTGAGGCTGTAGGTTAAGTAACTTTTCTTAAGATCATTTGGCTAGGAAGTAGTGGATCAAGGAGTTGAACCAGCCATTTTGAACCATCTAGGACTTCGCTTGTATATCATTATGATAAAACTACCTTTGGAAGGATCAAATGAGAACATGTGACAAGTGTAGGGCCTCATATATAGTCACTGCTCATTAAATGCTAGCCATCGTATAGAAATGAGGAGTTAGAACATTCTGGGGAAATTAGGATGGCCTAGTGGAGCACATAGCTGAGCAAAAGACTGGATGGATGTAGGTGTTAGTGTTGCACATACAAGTAACAGTGAAGGCAGTGCATTTTTGTAATGAGTGGTACCTAGGAGTGACGTGGGCCATTGGACCGCATCAGTTTTGGCCATCTCCAGTCTCAGCCAACACCATTCAGTAACCTGGGATCGGATTCTCCTGGGTATGGAGAAGAAAGCTATACGGGGTAGGGGACCTGCAAGAGGATGTAACTGGCAGCGGGATGGAAGCTTGCTTGACTGGCCTAGTGGCTCCTTCTGAACATCCCTGGAGAACACTGGTTTTTAATTTGAGCTCTTATTAGACCAGGAGCTCATTTCTGGACAAGGAGCCAGAGTTATTAGGTATATAAATTATATATATTCACCCCTAAGGGTGTGAAACTAATACAGATTGCTTATTGACATGTGAGTGGTTTTTACTCGTGTTTCCCTGTAAATTTGGATTTGTTCCTTATTTCTCTTTAAAGAGTCCAGGCTCTTTCAGCTCTTCGGTATTTGCAGCCCGAATAAATATTTATGTTTGGCTCTTAACAGAATGTCAGCTTTCTAGATGACTTTGGACAAGTCACTTTTCCTTTTTAGGGGCCTGGTAATCTGATCAGCAAATTAAGAATCACCAAAATGGCATCTACAGTGTTCCAGACAAGGTGCTTTTAAAACCTTCCATTCAGTCGCATTCTCTCTAGTTGGTGTGGTAGAGGATTTGGACCAGATGTCTTTAATTTAAAACCTTTAATGGTTTTTAAGGGGCAAACATTAAGCTCCTTTACTACTTGGTGAAATACAGTTGGGTAGATGAACATCAGCATGGAGACTTGAACTACGAATCTTCTTACCTAACACTTCGTTTTGCAGTGTTTGTCAAGCTCATAATCCTGGCAATCAAAAGCCGTAGCATAGGTTACCCCCTGACTTTTGGGCACCTACTTTATCTGTTTGAGGGAGACTGGAAAGTGTACTAGGTGATAACGAGTATAAAGGTGCTTGTTTTTAGTACTAAGTGTCCACGTTCTTAAACTGATACTGAGAATCCAAAGTCATTTCTCTCCTTTTGGTTATCAAGTTAACTCATGCATTCATTCATCCATTTGTTGACTCAGTCAACAAATATTTAAGTGCCTACCACGTGCCAAGTGCAGTTCTGACACTGAGGATATACTAACGAACAAGAAGAGCCGCCTGCCCTTGTAGAACAGGTATTTGCTGGGGGCAGAGAGTGGAAAGAAGGCAGAAAATGAACAAATAGGATTTCAAGTGGTGGTAAGTATTCAGAAAAATAACATGGAGTCATGGGATAGAGCTCCAAAGTAGGTTTGGAGTGGGGGCATGTCTTTAGATGAGTGGCCAGCGAAGGACCTGGAGAAAGAACATTCCAGTCTGAATGAGCTTGGGACAAAAAGGCCAGTGTGGTGGAGCACAGTTGGGGGTGGGGGTTAAGAGATTGTGAGATTTTGGCAGTTTTCCATTGCAATGGGTTTTGAAAAGCAGGGGGATGATTTAACGTGGTTTACTCAGTTGGGTGAGCTTGCAAAATGACACAAATATAACTCCACCTAGGGCTTTCAGAAGGTAAATCAAGTAACTAGATAAGGGGCTGGGGGAGGTCGTCTGCCAACTGGGTTGAATTGTGATCCTGAGAAGATACACATTCCGTCTCTCCCCTTTGGACTTGGAGAGATTTCCTAGTTTCATAGAGTGAGCTGATCTTATGTGCTTTGGTATTTTGGAAGAAAGTTTATCTCCAGGGCTGTTGGGACACAAAAAATTTGGAAGATCAAACTGAAAGGAGCTGAGAGGATTTCTATAACCGGATGCTTTTCCCTGTGCAGATTGAGTCGTGGCCACCTCCTGATGCTGGCCCCTTAAAGGGCACGCATGGAGCTAACATGGAATTCATTTTCATCGCTGATCCTATGGCCTTATGGCCTTTACTCAGTCTCAACAGTATCAGCATTAGAATCCACAATGAAAATGGAGCAAGATTAGTGACCACCACATCTGTAAATGTTTTTAGGTCCTTTTGCTACCCTAGAATACGTTCTTGACCAGTTTTCCACCATTTGGTTTCTGAGTCATGTCAGGTTTTAAAATCCATTTCCATAACTTTGGCTTCTCCTTTCTCTTTACGCCCCTCCTCCCTCCGCCCCCCTTTTGGGCTGCTTTGGACGGTAGTGTGTTCTACTTGTGTCATCTCCACTCCTGAGGATCCCTTTCCTTCCTCATAAACAATTCACGGCTTTTATGTTTTAAGTTTTTCCATCCAGCACCGCTCCCCTCCCCTCCCCCTTTTAACTCCCTCTTCAAAAGCTGCCTTGCAAAGGGTCATTGCTTGCTCAGTGAATATGGGATTATGTGAAGAAGCCGAAGGATGAGAAAGAGAATGTCATGAGGGGGCCAGACCCTCTGGGGATGTCGTTTTGATTGTATCTTGTTTATAGCTGGTTGTGATTAGGCTCTTCCCTCTAAGGTCGGTTCTAGGAGTTTAAACCTCTACAGCTCTGGCTGATGGCGCCCAATAAAATAAAACAAAAAAACTTTGCTGCTCCAGTTTTTTCTCCGGGCGGGGTGGGGGTATTTTCTCAATCTCCACGGTCACAGGGAGAAGCCGTTCCTTCATCTTGGTCCCTCGAGGGCACTTGCCTCTTCAGCGCCTCCTGAGTAACGCAGCCCCCACCCAGCCGCCTTCGGGGCCATTACACCCTAATTGAAGCTGCGCCCCATTAGCCGTTTTCCGAGTTCCTTTCACCACCTATGAAGTAGTTTTAATTTGGGGGAAGCGCAGGGACTCCCTGGGCTACAGTGCGGATTGTTGGCCAAAGGAGGAGGTTGGGTTCTTCAGGCGGGACGCTTCGCTGTTTTTCCTCCCTGGCGTTTGGGTCTGCGAGAGCGATCGGCCGCAGCATCCTGGCTGCGGGGGGTTGGGGGGGTGGGGTGTCTGGGAGGTCAGAGGGAGGAATTTGGAGTCGAAGGCAAAATGGAGCGCGGAATATTGTCGGGATGTGCACGTGGAAGCTTAACAAAGTTGGCGCCATGAAGCGAAAGACGGCCACACCGGCGTCCTAAGCTCGCTCCGCCTAATGGCGGGCGGAACCCCGCCGGCGAAGCTCACGTTTGTAGTTCCTCCCTCACGCCGACCTCTTGCCCAATTGGTGACTTCGGCTTCTCGAGATTGCTGCTCATTGGCATTCGCGTGAAAGCTCTGGGGTTACTGACGTTTCCACCTCTTCCCGGCCTCAGGTAATTGGCGTTCGTGGTAACCAATCAAGAAGAGGATCTGCGGGAACGCCTGCCTTTTACTTTTTTGAGCGGCCAATCCGATGGTAGGTTCACCTCCCCCTCTACCCAGAGTCACTGCAGCGGCGGCCGCCATTTTAGCGTTTTGTCAGAAGCGTCTGTGCCGCGAGGAAGAGCGCCTGCAGACTTCCGTGCGGGTGAGAGACTCCGAGCCCCTCGCTGTCTTTCTTTTGCCTTGTTAAATCTTATCTTACTCCCTCGGGTTTCGGGGGTGTCCTGGTGGGGTCGCGGCCTCCGCACGCGTGCCTGAGAGCTGACCTCGGTGCTCAGCGTTGCCTGGTAAGCCTGAAGCAGCCCTTCCCCCACGAGCTCCCCCGAGAATGCCTGCCTTTCTCCCCACCCTGCCCTCTCCCCGACTCGGCTCAGTTTCCTCCCTCGAGGTTTCCGCCGAGGTGACCGCACTTCCCTGAGACTTAGGAATTAAAACCCCGTCTCGAGAATTTTTCGGGCCCTCAGACGTCGTCTGGCTGAGGCGTCTGAAGCCCCCTCTGGGCGCGCGTTCCCGCGGTCTGCGGGGCCTCGTAGGCCGGCGCTCCGAGAGAGGCGGGCCGCACGCCGCTGCCTGTGCTCGCCTGGCGCCTCGCTGGCGGGCCCAAGGCGCCCGTTCAGAGCTTCCAGAGGCAACCCGAAAATGTAGCGATTACGAGGCCCGCTTTTCCGGAAACGGTGGCTACTTCGTTTACGGGAGGAGAAGCCAATTCATAATTTCGGGCAGTCAGTCCAGCCGGCCAGTAGCTCGACCTTTGTTTTCTGCCTGTCCTCGTAGTGGATAGAAAAGGCCGGACCCCCAGCTCACTTCCTTTCCATCCCGTTTGAACCTATCCACCTCTTACTGAACCCTTTGTCTGCTAAGGACCTTCCTATTGCAGGCGTCTCCTCCTTGTAGTTTCCATGGCAGGTCCTGAGCGGGCCTCCGTATTCTCACTTCCCCTTGATTATTTGTGTGGAGGTGGGGGGAGGGGCGTGTGAGAAGGGGGGAAAAGTGTTTGGAAATTTTTACTAAAATGAAAGGTGATGGCAGTATCGGTTTTTTTTTTCCTTTTAAACTGATGTGGGTCTAAAGTCTTTTGTTAGAAATTTTGTTTCTTCTCGCCCAGGCTGTGTCGAGATGGTGAAGCTTTTCATCGGAAACCTGCCCCGGGAGGCCACAGAGCAGGAGATCCGCTCACTCTTCGAGCAGTATGGGAAGGTGCTGGAATGTGACATCATTAAGAACTATGGCTTTGTGCACATAGAGGACAAGACGGCGGCTGAGGATGCCATTCGCAACCTGCACCACTACAAGCTGCACGGGGTGAACATCAACGTGGAAGCCAGCAAGAATAAGAGCAAAACCTCCACAAAGTTGCATGTGGGCAACATCAGTCCCACGTGTACCAACAAAGAGCTTCGGGCCAAGTTTGAGGAGTACGGTCCAGTCATCGAATGTGACATCGTGAAAGATTATGCCTTCGTACATATGGAGCGGGCAGAGGACGCAGTGGAGGCCATCAGGGGCCTTGACAACACAGAGTTTCAAGGTGAACCACCCTCTTTGGGAAGAGGGTTGCACACAAGGTTATGTGCAGGAAATAGGTTGGATAAATAGAGAGAGGGGTTTGGGGTAGACCTATAGCTGTTCGCTGGCTGATGGTGAAGGATTAAGTGTAGGCCATGTACTTAAAATGGAGAATGCTGGGATTTAGAGGCTTTACCTTAGGCAAATCTAGTCTCTGGGAGAAAAACCACTTGGCTTTAGTTTGGAGCCCCTGAGGCTTTTGTTTATGCCTATTAGTGCAGAAATCATTTCCTCTGAAGATTTCCCCAGTTACCCGTTTTTTTTTTGTTTTTTTTTGGGGGGGCGGTTTGGGCAATGTAGAGCACATTGCAGTGTTTCACTCTGAATTTATTGCCTCAGCACGGTATCAGCATTATGCCTTATTTTACATATAAAGAACCTGGCAAAAGTGGCTTAAGCAACACGTTTAGGAGCAGAATCCCTGTTATGCTCTCCCACCTCATCCCAACTCACAGTTTTTCAGTAAAGATAGTTATTAAGTGACTAGTGTTTCTGAAGGGCTACAGCTCTTGTTGTTTTTCTGTTGTGGCTTGTACCAAGAGGATCTGTTATGAGGATGAGGCCACTTGAGAATTAAAAGGCTAATTTCAGGAATTTCTGAGGAGGAGGTATTGGGATTTTTGAGGGCAGTATAGGCAGTGCCTTTTCACTGGTTGGGGGAGTAGACTCTAACAACCTTGGTGAATAGAGCACTTAGATGGGTGTTAATTGGAGTTTTGACTAGATGAACTGTTAGTGTGTCCAGGAAGGGGGCAGCATGAATGATGCTGAGGATTGTCACTTTATTTGGAAGGCATGTTTTCTTGGTTTAAGGTCTGAGCTCCTGTGGCAAGAGTGGCAGTCATGAAGGGGGTGGTAACCATGGTGTGTTGCTAACTCTTCTCCCACCCCTTTTGGGTCCTCAGTGTCAAAAAAGCTTTTTCACTTTGGTTTTAACTACTTCCAAATTATGGGATATTTCCACAGCTCCTTGCTACATTTTTGATCTATATTCCAACCTTTTTAGCCTAAACAAGGTAGCGCCTTCTGCTTTTCCTGAGCACTCCTCTTGTTAAGAGTCATTGCTGCTATCTTTGGTGTCTGTTTCTCTTAAGTTGGACCGTTCTTAGAGCTGGAGGTCTGATCATCATTCTTCCAAGTAACGAGTGCCCTGTGTCATGGGTATTGCTGTGCATGATTAAAGAAAGTGTCACAGGTCTCTCAGGTCTAGTTTGTTTTCCTTTTTTAATTGGTAAGTTGAGAATTATTTTATGTCAACAACTTAATTGGAGCAAAGCCTGTTCTTGTGGAGGGTTTGTGGTATGATACCTAGTTTTTGGATACTCTTCTACGCTTTAACCCAGTCATAGAAGAGGTGGTGGTGTCTGGTTGTCACAGTTATGTGTGTAAGGGGAGGACAGTGTAGAGTGATCCAGAACAAATCATCCTTATAGCATAACTCTTGGCATCTGAACTATAGGCTCTCTAATGCTGCCTATGCTTTGTTATTTTTGCCTTTCTTTCATATTATCAGCTATTCTTGTTAGTACTGTCTAGTGGAGTTCTGTGTACTTGTAGAGTAGCAGTATTTATTTACAGGTATTGTATTTATTGTTTGCCCATTTAAAGAACATCTGTTTTAGATATTTTAAAAGATTTAGGTTTTTCTGGCTTTGGGATGGGCAAATCCTTAGCCCGGGACATTTATTAATGACTTTCATGTCCTGAATGTGCATGGTTGGTTCCTTGGTTGCACTTGTTTTCTCTGGTTTTGTTAGATGCCAAAATGGCCCCGTGGGCAAATGCCAGAGAGACACAAGTTAGCACTTTAAAGCGCTTAAGTACTTAATTGCATATACTCTGAACCTGCAACCTACCCAACAGATATGTAATGTTTAAAGCAAGACTTTTTAAATAGTTTGGTCTTTCCACCCCCTTTTCCCTTTTCTAGCCTCCCAGATCCTAAATTTAATTTTCCAGGTGAAATTGTGTATTTACCACTTTCTGTAGTGTTAAATGAGTAGGTGACCTATCTGTTGACGCCCCAGGTTCTAATCATTCAGGTCTTCATCTTTATGTTTTGGTGCATCCAACTACCTTGGAAAGTTTCTGCTGGAATTTTGGTTACCATTAAATTGGTAGATCATGTTAGGTGAAAATTCTGCGAAAAAGTTTGACTTAAACTTTTTCAGAAAATTTTCTCTTTTTCTTTGACTCAGTTTTTAGAAATAGTATTTTTCATATCCAGAATACAAATTGTAATTTTCATCAAGAAATGGTATTAAGTGTATGTTCTTAGGATCTCATATACCTAGTTTAAGGAGAAAAAGTACCTTAATCTTGCTAAAATGCACAGTTTAATCCACTGACTAATTCTATGGGTTATTCATCACTTTTTTGAAATCCCCTTTTCTTCCCTGTTTTCCATAGTATTTGTCTAAAAATGCAGGCATCTTGTGAACTGCCTGTCCTGTTTTCTTGGACCCTAGTAGAGGGTCACAAAGTTAGCTGTCAGATTGGAAAGAATCCTTGTTAGAATTAGTATCAGAACCATCAGTTTAAAGGACTCAGTTAAGGGGAAAGGCAGTCCTTCGACTCATGTTTTGCCCCTCCTCCCCCAATCCATGAGTGTTTTTTCCAAATATCTTGAAACTTGCCTACCACACTCAGCCACGGATCAAGTCTAGGTCGCTCAGTGGTAACTTGAGAGTCTTACTCTATTCTTTGATTTTGGGGTAGGGTGGGGGACTGGCCTTTGCATTTTCCTGTGTAATGAAATCAGAGTCTTGATAGTGAAGGTTGGAGGTGTCAGAATCTTGTGGAGTACTCTTACTTAGTGTGGTTTCTTTTGACATTGGGCCACTGTTCAGGGTAGTTTTTGTCCACAGTTACTTGGCAAAGGAGGAGATGCTTGTTTTGAGCAAAAGCAGTTTCTTAAGCATTAAACTACCATTAGAGCCAAAACATTTCTTCATCTAATTGATCTTTGCCTGAAATTGGGTCATTATACTGTTTTTATATGTTGGACTTTTTTTTTTTTTTTAATCTTTTTGTCAACTAGTTCTGCATTAGGGTTGTCTAGGTAAAGCCATTGCTATGACCAGTGTCTGGGGTAGGGGCTGGGGCTATGACTAAGAGTGATAGCAACCCTTCTTGCGTCTGTTTCTTCAAGGCAAACGAATGCACGTGCAGTTGTCCACCAGCCGGCTTAGGACTGCGCCCGGGATGGGAGACCAGAGCGGCTGCTATCGGTGCGGGAAAGAGGGGCACTGGTCCAAAGAGTGTCCGATAGATCGTTCGGGCCGAGTGGCAGACTTTACCGAGCAATATAATGAGCAATATGGAGCAGTGCGTACACCTTACACCATGAGCTATGGGGATTCGTTGTATTACAACAACGCGTACGGAGCGCTCGATGCCTACTACAAGCGCTGCCGTGCTGCCCGGTCCTATGAGGCAGTGGCGGCTGCAGCTGCCTCTGCGTATAATTACGCAGAGCAGACCCTGTCCCAGCTGCCACAAGTCCAGAACACAGCCATGGCCAGTCACCTCACCTCCACCTCTCTCGATCCCTACGATAGACACCTGTTGCCGACCTCAGGAGCTGCTGCTGCTGCTGCAGCAGCCGCTGCTGCTGCTAATGCAGCTTCCACTTCATATTACGGGCGGGATCGGAGCCCCCTGCGTCGCGCTACAGGCCCAGTCCCCACTGTTGGAGAGGGCTACGGTTACGGGCATGAGAGTGAGTTGTCCCAAGCTTCAGCGGCCGCGCGGAATTCCCTGTACGACATGGCCCGGTATGAGCGGGAGCAGTATGCGGATCGGGCGCGGTATTCAGCCTTTTAAAGCTTGAGGTGAGAGTGGTGGGGTGTCCCCTGTTCTGGTTTTGCCATCTCCTGCAGCCTAAAGGCTCCAGTTAGGCTGCCCTGCTTGCTTGCTTTTGCAGGGTTATGGTAAGGTTACTAGTATGGTTCAGAGGCTAGGGAGAAGTTGTAACTACTTAACTTTTTGAAATGTATAAACATCCTTAGTCCTCTAGGCTATTTTTCTAGGGCTCCTAGTAGTGGGAGTCAATCTGATTCTATTTATGCCTGGAAAAACAAAGAATGGTGTGGTGAATCTTGGGTCACACCTGTGTGCTGTAATTAAACTGAACCTGGGACCCAGACATTCAAACTCGGGTGTGCTGTTTCTCAGAGCCTTTGTTACAGCTTCTAGGTGTACAGCATTACTAAGGTCTGCAGGTTTCCTGTTCTGCTTCGTGCTATGTGAAAGGTCTGATGTGACCTGTAATGATAAAATCCATAACTGTAGTTAACTGGTCATCACTGCTCAAGTCCCAGTTACTATGAAGACTATCCAAGTGGCATCATGTTAATCTTGAAGCAGTATAGTTGTTACATTCCTGAACAGTTCACTCCCCATGAGCTTTATAGACAAAAAAAAACCCCCTATTTCATGGTAAGTTGGGGCAGAGGAGGAGTATAAAAGAAGGTATCTTAGTTTATAAAGTTGTGTTCAACAAGGAGTTTGGGGCATAGACTCAAATCCATCTTCTCCACTCAGCTCAGATTCATTCCCTGAGTAGAGTGCCTACTCCAGTGCTTTATCTTTGAATCTGTCCTGTAAGAGCCCGTTTACTTTGTTCAGTTTTTTTTAAACTGTCCCCATAGTGTTAGATGTGACGTCCTTTCCCTTTCTTCAGGATGTGTGGGAATATAAATGTACATGCACACCTGTTAATTTTACTCTGTTTGATAATGTTGAAATCCAGAGTTGGGAGCTTTGCCTTAAGCGGATCACTCCCTTCATCTTCCCACTAGTTATGAGCATTTAAGACTCTTGAATCACCAGCTCTACCTTGAGTCCTCTGGCGTTTTCCTCTACTGTACGTTTTGAGCCTCATGATCCATTTGGCTCTACTTAAGTATATTCTCTTCTGATGCTTGCCAGCCTTGGGCTCTAGGTGTTTGAGATTGCTGTTGTATTTAAAGGGTGATTCCCAACACCCTTTGTTTTGAGTAGCCCCCAGTGTGTCCCAGACATTAGCCATTGATCTGTAATCCTGTAGTAACAGGGTGAATGATACACTGTCATCTTTTCAGTTAGGGCAGAAAGTATGTGACTTGCCCAGGGTTATTGGATAGGAAATCACTGATAGGGCTGGAAAAGAAATGGAGTGGCTTGACGTGTAGCTTACACATGCCCTCCAGTGCAGTGTTTCAGTTTCTTCCCTAGGCAGAATTGCATGCCCTCAGGTCTTACAGCTTGTTCAGTTGATGCTACTTTTGCCTAGACTTAATGGTTTTTAACTTGGACCTTGGTAGTAACTCCCACATTTAAACACTTCACTTTTTACTCCAGAGAGCTAATTGGAACCTTTCCTTTTTTCCTGCTGTCCACTGACAGTTTGTGATGTAGAATTGCCTTTTCTGAAGAATGCTAATGTTAACATCAAGAGAAATGCAATGTCTCTGCCTACTCTCATGAAAGAAAATTTGCTATTTAATTTAGAGAAAGACCTCAGTTGGAATTGCTTGACCTTTCTAGTTACTCTGGCCTTCAGGCTCTTTTCACTTTTAGAGATTATCATGATACTGGGGATGGGTACAAGTAAACTTTAAAAAGGAGTGTCAAGTTACCAGACTTTGTAAAGATGTTCTTTGAAGTTTTAAGTGGGAAAGCCCTTTTGAGCTTTGCTGTAAAGCCCCTGTATTGTGCTCTCTTTCAGGTGGGATGTGTGTGGGCTGAAATTCCGAGCTGCGGTTGTGCATGAGAATACACCCTTCGTGGTACCCCGTCTCCGGGACGTTCTCGGCTCTGTGTGTTCAGTCCCTCAGGAACCGTGGACCTTAATTTACGTTGCTAAGTTCAGACCACCTCTTCCTTTCCTTTCTCCTGCCCATGTTCCTGTTCTTCCTGTCCTTCAGTACTTCTGTAGCTTCCCATTCATGTTCTGTTCTCCCAGCAGGCCTCATTGTGTGCAGAAACAGTGGTGGGGGTTGTACTATCTCCCCGCCTCCTACTTCGGGTGGGTATTGGATTTGGGAATGACCTTGTTGAGAGTGTCACAGGCTTGTGGCGGGTAGACACCTAGAGTTGGATCACTTTTTTCTTTCTGGTGAAATAAATGGTTTTTCAACTTAGGGTATGTGTGCTTTGAGAGAGTTCTTGCTTGGGCTTGCGTCTGGGTTCTTTATTTGTCCCTGGAAGAGATGGGGAGGGTGTAGTTTGACCTTCAGCTCTGGGTGAACATGACTGCAGTTTCTTTATTACAGATAGGCATTACAAGTGTTAAAGGAAAAGAAGGGTTGTACAGAAGAACCCAGGCAGGCAGCCTTATTCCAGTAAAGACTTCTTTCCTCTGGTTCACCTTTGTTACAAAACCAACTACTTACTAGTAGCTTTGAGATGTAGGTCTTTTCCCTGCTTGAGGAACAGTTATCACCCACTCCTTAGTACTACCATTCCAACCACCCAGATAATCAATAAATCTAGCTTGACTTATTTCCAAGGCAGAGGTCTAGGAAAAGGAAGGGTTTGAGGGAACAGGAGGTCAGCTTTCACTTTTCGTGCCACATGGAAAAATAAAGCTTAAGCTCCAACAGCATTCTGCTAATTCTTCAGGCCAATAAGTAATACTTTTTAATGCCTTCTACCATTTATTGTATAGCTCTGCCAAAATCAAAAGAATCCCTGAATGGGAGCGCTGGCCTGGTGGTGTAGTGGTTAAGTTTGTGTACCCTGCTTTGGCAGCAGCCTGGGGTTTGCAGGTTTGGATCCCAGGCACGGACATACACACTGCTCATCAAGCCATGCTGTGGTGGCATCTCACATACAAAATAGAGGAAGATTGGCAATGGATGTTAGCTTGGGGCCAATTTTCCTCACCAGAAAAAAAGGAATAGCTGAATGATCCCACTAACACCTCATTACTTGTACTTAGAGCCTTTAGAATGACCAGCAGAGAAAAAGGACCCAGCAGTGAGATTTAGGTTTTTTAACAGGATATGGGGTGAGTGTAAGGAAGAACCACTGCCTCAGTTCCATGCTTCTATCGAAACAGACTATTTTCCAGATTTTTTTTTGTTTATACCTTCTTGCTCCAGTTTTAATACGTACAGTCATGCACCACGTAATGACATTTTGGTCACTGAGGGACTCTGTATACAGTGGTGATCCCATAAGCTTAGTACCATAGAGCATAGGTGTGTAGTAGACTATACCATCTAGGCTTGTCCAAGTACACTCTATGATGTTCACATAATGATGAAGTTGCCTAATGACATATCTCAGAGTATTCTCATCGTTAAGCGACTCATAACTAGTAGGGTTGTGTCTAGTTAGATCATTTCCCAGATCATTCATTCAACAAATACTGTGTGCTAGGCATTATGCTTTTAGAAAAGGGGGGTTGTGATGGGGGAACTAAAGGAGCTGGTCTTTAGTTGGGTGATTTCTCAGATTTCTCTAATGCTTCTACTTGACTGATAGATTTTGGTTCTTAGATGGCTGAGATGGGAATAACTATCAATACAACTTGTAAATATTTGCTCTGTGTGAAACCCTGTGATAGGTGTTTCATGTGTTAGCTCATTTAATCCTTCCAGCAACCATTTCTGGTTTATTCCTGTTAGCCTCAAAATACAAATACTGAACATGGAAGCTGTCTCTTGTGAGAGGTCAAGTGATGAAGATGACAATTTCAGGAAAACTTGGTGGAGTTAAGGGGATTAGGGATGGGAAGAGTTATTAGCTCCTTCAGATTAAGAGGTGGTCAGTAATGATGATTGTAACTAATATTTAGGCTAGGTACTTTCCTAGCATCTGTCTTTTTTATCTTCCCTGGCTGGGTTGGTTTTTTTGCCATTGCCACTTGGAGGGTTGTGCCTACTTTGGTCCCTTTTTCTGTTCAAAGACTGATCCATCACTGATCCACACTTTTATACCCCTTGGTCTGATGGGTGGGGTTGGCAAGTTTCAAAAGATGGAGACTAGCAGTATTCATTGATTTAACAAATATTTTGAGTGATACTCTGCAAGTATTGTTCTAGGTGCTGAGGATGCATATAGTTCTGGAGCTTATATTCTCAGAGGGGGAGACAAAATAAAATACGTAATGTCAAGCAGAGAATTTTATTTAGATGGAAATGGTCAGTAAAGGCTTTTCCGAGGTGGTGACATCATAGGTTTATATATATGGGAGTAATATATTTTGCGTTATAAAATATGCTGTCTGGTTAAAATTTTAAAGGGAATCATTTAAGCTTTTTGCTTTGAGAGCATGGTCTCCAAGAAACAGACACAATAGCAGTTTTTCCTGACTGCCAGAATCAGGGCTGGTTTAATGCTGTATTCCTACCAAAGCTGCTTTTTAAAAATTTTTATTTTTTAACTGTTGTTGAAAGGAAGAACACCATTAAGAACAAGGGAAAAATAGTGAATTCTAAAACTTCAGAAGGTGATTTGAAAGGATTGAATTTAGCTTGCTAATATTTCAACATTAAGTTTTTTGAAATTATTTTTATTTAAGCTTCCAATCACATGTATCTCTGAGTTCAAGTCACATAGTCTGCTCTGTGTAATTGACAAAGTTATACTACCATCACTTGACTCGAGTTATGCAGTGGTTTTTAATGAGTAATGCTTTACCACGCTGATTTTCTGTAGCCTTCCACCATTCATTCTGTTGAGTAAAAGTGTGGTTAGTATCCAGCTGAGAGCTGGCTTTGCGCTTCATGAAGTGCTCACTGGTTGCCCACCATGTGTAAGTACCATGTGGAGAATACAAAGATGAATAGGGCATGATGCCTGTCCTTAACCTTGCATCCACAAACAGCTTTCTGTCTAGGCCTGGCTGTGCAAATAATTGGTGTATCACTGGAAGTCAAGTGGGGGTGGGAATGGTCACATTTCCGTAGTGATGGCATCTGGCCCAGCCTGATGGTTCTGGATGGGTCAAAGGACTTAGGAGAGCAGTTTTCAGGGTGATTTTGGAGTTTAATTTGCTGTTAGACCTCTGACTAAAAGTCCTTCAGGCATCTTTAAAATTGAGGTTGACTTGGGTGAATGCTACATTAAATTGGGCTCCTTACCCCAAAGCTACATCAGCAGTAAACTAGACTCTAGGGGGACGGAGTAGTGAGAGGTAGACATTTGCACTGTGTTAAGTAAGTGCTGTAGGAAACTACTGGAATAAAATTTGCTCAGTACTAGAGTTCTCCACTGTGGTCTCATGCTGAGGCAAAAAGAATTACCAAAATGATGGCAATGGTAAGTCTCAGGGCTAGTTTTCTGCTGAGGGCTTGGGGGACAGTAGTCTAGGTTGAAGCAGGAGAAAGTAAGAGTTTTAGAAGGGGGTATCTCCAACACAGAATTTGAAACTTCCTGTATTTGAATATTTTGAGGAAATTTTTGCTTCATTTGAAGAGTTCAGAGTGGAATTACTGACTACATAGAAAATAAATGAAAAAAGGTGAATGTTAATTCCAGAGTAAACAAAAACTGGTAAAATATAATTATGGGGTTCAACCTAGTCATAATATGGCAGCACTGAGTGTTTAATAAAATAATTGTCATCTGAGAATGGGAAAGAGTGGATGAGTGAGTAATGAGGTGTGTAAGAGCAGAACTCTGAAGTTCTTGATAGAAATCAATAGCTAATTTTTAAAAAGTGGCGATGGAGAATAATGAGCATCTTATTCAGATACATAAAGGTAGGAAACAGCTAAAAAGAGCTAAAAGCCATTGCTTCTGGGAGGATGGGACAAGAGACTTTTGAAAGCCTTATACTATTTGCTTTGTTAAACCATGTGCGTGGATTATTTTGACAAAAATAAAAAATTTTGTCACCAACAGCTCTCAGTTTTGTCGTAAGCCTGAGATGGTGGCTTAACACTCAGTGAACCTTCCAACTTTTCACCAAATGCGAATCTTCTGATAGGAGTAGGGACCTGTATTACTTTTTGGCAGGTCAGTAGCATCCCTGAGGGTGCTAGCAGTCTTGTCAAGGAGGTAAGACACCAAAGGAGGAAGTGCTTAGCCTCGTGATAGGTAAACCTTAAAAGCTGAATTCAGGTTTTTATTACTGCTCGAGTGTTGTCTAACTTGTCAAGGCTAGCAGAGGCAAACTGAGTACTCTGCTCTTTCCCCACCAGGGCTGGTTCTTTAAGGGCTTACTTAGCCTGCTGATCTCCTTCAGTACCGTTATCCAGCATGCTGAATTTTTTGTACTCAGTTATGCAAGAAGATGAGAGGACTCTCAGTTTCACTGTGCAAGGAATATTGAAACCAGCTTTGAGAGTTTGCAGCTCCCGTAGTATAGAATTTCTAGTCTGATCTATTTCATCCAGGCTTTTGCAAGGGGAAGGAAGATAGTTTTTACCCACTAGCTTGAGCTGGACTCTAGGACATTCTGATTTAGTCAAAATGGTTTGAAGAGCAGACTTTAGTAGTGAATAATGAAAATTTTTCCTGGAAAGCCAGAGAACCAGCCCGGGAGCTAAGATGTCAAAAAAATTTCCTGTGCAATTTCAGTATGGCACATCTATAAAATGTAGGAGACCCAGCAAAGATAGGGAACCAGATTTTGAATATATACCTCAATTTAAAAAAAAAATTTATGGAATGAAATTAATGAGGTTATAGGATATATATTTAATCAATTCTTATATTTTCCTCATATTTTTTAATACCTGAAATTTGACTGTATCTTGACATCCATAGTTTAATTGGCAGTGTTTTGGTTTTAGTGTTAGCATAATGATGCATTTTAAAATCAAGGATGCCCTTTAAAATCAGTGGCATTTTGGATTAGATGAAATGGTTATTTTGCGTGAGTGCAGTGTATCTATAAACTATATTCCTTTGGTGGAATGGTATTTTACATTTTGTTACATGTCAAATTGTTCTCAGGAGTTATTCCAGTTTATAGTCCCACCAGCAAGGTATCAAAGTGTTTCCTTAAACCCTCATCAATGCATTTGATTTTTTTCCAACCTGATAGGTTAAAATGGTGTACTATTATAGTTATGCATAGCATCTATTTTTATATTAGTGAGGTTGATCATCTTTATATTTTTAAGAGCAATTTGTTTCCTTTTTCATATCTTTAGTCCTTACCTTTTTTTCAGTTGGGTGTTGATCTTACTAATTTTTGAAAGCGATGTATACATTAAGGAAATCAGCTCTTTGTGATATGAGTTGCTAGTGTTTTTTCCAGTTTGTCATTTTATTTCATGAGGTTTTTGCCATGCAGGAAAATTAAATGTACACTAGTTGAATTTCCAGCCTTGTCTTCTTAGGGCTTCAGGACTTTGCATCATACTTGGAATTTCTGTACTTGAAGAATATGAAAATTCGTACTTTTTTTTTCTGGTCCTTTTTTTTCTTTTGCTAGGGAAGATTTGCCCTGAGCTAACATCTGTGATAATCTTCCCCTATTTTGTATGTGGGTTGCCACCACAGCGTGGCCACTGATGAGTAATGTAGGTCTACACCCAGGAACCAAAGCCAGGCTGCTGAAGCGGAGTGTGCCGAACTTAACCACTAGGCCACGAGGCTGGCCCCTCTGGTACTTTTATGGTCTCATTTTTTTAAGCTTAAAATTTTAATTATTTGATATAAAGTGTGAGGTAGATATCTAACTTCGTTTTCTAGATGGCCACTCAGTTGGGGACCCAGTGGAGACAAATTTTAATTGCAGTGGAACCACAGGAATGAAAATAATGTTATTAGAGCATCTCCTTTTCTAATTAAAAGGAGTAAGAAATTTTAGCACCTTTTTTGATGAAAGACTGAAATGAGCAGGACATAGAGGCCTCCTACCTACTCTAACAAACCCTGCTTATCCAGGGGTAACCACTGCCTTATACCAATTAAATCACAGTCTCTAGGGCTTGGCTTGGGGGGCAAGATGAACCCCCTTAGAGTGCTTTACATAGGAGGCTTTAGACTTTATTTCATAGAGTGTTAATCAGATTTCTTGTACTTTGTCATGCCTGTCTTCCAGGGATTCAGTCTATAGGATACTACCTACAGAACCTGCTGGAGAATCAGTGGTGCTCCCCAATCCAGTATGACAATGCCCAGGACTTCTCTATCAGGATTGAACCTACAGGGCCCCACCCTGCCTCTGTTAGTCAAGATGCATGAGAATGACATTTCTCTTCTCACTTAGTCCTTTTCTGTCTTGTAATACTGTTTCCATCTAGTGGACAGCATGCAGACCAATTTGCGAGCAGATAGATAAGTTTTAATTCCCCAACTTTTGAAACATTTTCTTTGGCAAATTATCCCCATTGGCAATCCAAGGCAAAGCTTATTTGTGAGTTTTAGAACCTCTTATTTGGGGGGAGAGCTCATTTTACTTGATTTGCAGTATCTCCAGTTTCATCTGGGCGCATTCCCGTGTTTGGCTGCTTCGTATGTTTGCTCTATTAGGAGTTGTTCTTCACTCCGGTCCCGTGGCCTTTTCCTTGAGTTAGGCTTCAAGACCATTGGTGGCCTCTTAGAATATGTGAGTTATCTGTCTGCAAGACAGACTTCAGATTTGGCCCAAGTTAGAGGCCATTATCTTGGCCTAAGCAGAGATTTTGTCCCCCAGGTTTCCTGCTGGGTGGAAGACTTGGTGAACCTTTACCCAGCTGGCTTTCTGTGATGGTTGTAGGTCAAGCTATAGGCTATATATTAGCAGATGTCTTACTTTCTTGGTGTCCAGTTCCAGTACATTCTTATGCTGCAACAAGAACTTTTTTTTTTTAAACCTGATTTCACTAAACTGACTTTACATGGCTTGGTGTGTATTGACCAACATTCCTATTGGTTGGTCCAGCTTTTCATCGGAGACTAATTTTTTACATGGTTCATATAACTTTGATTTAGAGAGTCATGTTACCACCATATTGATTTGCTTTACCAGAGTGAATAATGAAACAAAAATAAACAGTACCTGGGCATCATTAAAATTAATTAACTTAGTCATAAAACAGTTTCTTTAAACAAATTTCCTTTAGGTTTTAGTCTTGGACATCTCTTAAGATAGCAGATGGATAACAAATCTGGCTGGCAGTATTTTCCCACCTTACCAAGGGAGAATCGGTAAATCATATCAGTGCATCATTCTTAAATATCAATTGATATGAAAGGGTGTCTTGTTTTTTTGGTTTCAAAATGCCAGCCTCCTAATTTCTTGAAATTTACTTCTTGTCTTTACCTCAGCTATCTCTGGTCTTTCCAGGTTGCTTTGTTTAATATTCCAATCCCTTTGATCCCACTGGAACTTCCAATCCATCCAGTTTTTCATTGTTCTTCACCCTCTTAATCTGTTCACTTATTTACCCAACTTGAAATCTGTAGCCACTCATTGTCATTCCTTTACCTACACCATCATTTTCTTTGCGAGTCCCAGGGCTACCCAGTCCCCCAGCTTCATCATACTTGCTTGGCAAAACCACAAAACAGATTGAATCCAATTCACTTACTCAATTCTGCTGACTGGTAAGGCTGAAGGTAACTGGAGAAAAACAATCTCAGTGACTTAAATGATCACAAATTTTGTATCTTGTGTAGACCTGTAATTCTGCCAAGCAGTCAGAGAATAGGTCCCTGGTCAATTTGCTCTCCCATTCACTTCCTCTCCCTTCATGCTTACTTAGCTAATGACCTTATTTTTGCTGAAGAAGATCTGCCCTGAGCCAACATCTGTGCCAGTCTTCCTTCCTTTGTATGTGGGTCTCCACCACAGCACGGCTGCCAACTAGTGGTGTAGGTCCATGCCTGGGAACCCAACCCAGCCCACCGAAGCAGAGCACGCCAAACTCAACCATTAGGCCATGGGGCCAGCCCTGACCTTTTTCATACTTCACTGAAGAAATCCGAAGCAATCAGAAGAGAATTTTAGCATTCTCATCATACCTACTCACCTTCCAGCATCTGCACCTACATCACATTCCCTTTTGTTAACTCAGTTTATCTAAGGCCAGTTGCTTTACTTACGCATTAGGGCCCATCTTCTTGCTCCTGCAGTTCTGTCCCTCTCACGTCATCTATTGCAAACAAACATTCTCTTGTTCCCATTTTAAAGAAAAGTCTTGATTCTGTTCCCCTGCCAGTTACCACCACTTCATTTCTTCACTCCTTTTTGTAGCAAAACTCCTGAAAAGGGTCTTTGTTAACTGTCTCAAATTATCACCTTCCATTTTCTCTTAAAACCTCTTTAATCAGGCTTTTACCCCTAGGGGTACACAGGAACATTGCTAGTGATTTCATGTTGCTAAATCATGTGGTCACTTTTTTTTTTTTTTAACTTACAAGATCAGGGTTTATTTCTTGCTCATGACACATGTCCATTATAGTTGCGTGGTGGTTTCTTCTCTTTCTTATCCTCATGACCCAAACTAATGGAAGCTCCACCATCTGAAATTTACACTCCAGCCGAAGACAGACAGTAAACATGGTAATAAGTAAACTGTATGTTCGGAGATAAGAGCTTTGTATTAAAAAGGGTGTAGTTGAGTAAGGAGGATTGGGAGAGCTAGAGCAATGAAAGCTTGCAGATTACTGTAATAAATAGGGTGGCCAGGCCTCATTGAGAAGTTGAGATTTGAGCAGACTTGAATGAGATGAGAGCCAAACAGACTTCCAGTATTCCAAGTAGAGAGAACAGCTTGAGCAAGGGCCCCAGGGTGGGACTGTAGCTGACCTGTTCTAACAGTCTGGAGGCAAGAGTGGAATGACAGGGAGAGAGTAGTAGGAAAGGAGGTCAGATAAACAATGAGGCAGATAATCTAGGGCCATTTTGTCCTTTACTCTGAGTGAAATAGTCTTGCATTGTCTTCAAGCAGAGGGGTATCATGATGTGATGCACTTGTTTAAAAATAGAGCTTTTGAGGTTTCTTTTATAAAAATATACCAATTTTTAGAGTACAGTTTTGAGACATTTTGGTAAATTATACCATCGTGTAACGATCACCACAATCAAGATATGGAACATTTTTGTAATTCCAAAGAGCCCATGTGCTGCTTTGCAGTTAATCCCCTCAGCCCCTGGTCAATTCTTAGTCCTCATCTACCTACTTATATCTTTGGTATTAGTATTTTGATGTAGTTGATTACTCTCTGTTCCTTAACGCTTAATTCACTTCCAGGATGCAACACTCTTAGTTTTCTTATCTTCTCAATTTCCTCTACTGGTTCCTTTTAGTCTCTCTGACCTCTTGATGTTGGAAGCTCCATAAGTCAGATCTTGGTCTTTGGTGATCCTGTGGATTCAAATGCCATTTATGCACAAAAATTCCCAGTTTCTATCTGTGATCCAGATCTTTCTCCCAAACTCCAGATTCATATGTTACTGCCCATTTGACGTTTTTGCTTGGCTATCTGATGTTTCAAACAACTTGTATAAAACTGAACTTCTGATCTCCTCCCCCTTGAACCCTTCCTGCATCTCAGTTGATGGAACTCCATCCTTCGTTACTCTGGCCAAAAACTTAGGGGTTATACTCACCTTCAGTCTGTTAGGAAATCTTGTTGGCTCTACTTCACATAATCTCCCTGACTGTTAGCAGCCTCATCAGAGCCACCATCATCTCACCTGGATTTATAAGTTCTTTCCTAATTGATCTCCCTGCTTCTACACTGTCTACCATCCATTCACAATATAGCTGCCCCAGTGATCCTTGTAAAATAGAAATCACATATTTTCACAACTCAGCTCATACTGCACCTACCCCCCTCCCCGGGGGCTTTTCATTTCCTTCAGAGTAAAAGTCAAGAGTCCATGGAAAGGTCTATAAAGGCCTATATGATCCAGCCCCTTCTCCTCTTAGCTCTCTGACTTTATCCTACTTTCCTTTGCTCACTTGGCTTTGACCATACTGCACTAGACTTTGTTTTTACAGATATTTGAATACATGCCAGGCCCCTTCTCCCTTAGCATTTGCACTAGGTGTTCCTTAAAGGCCTGTTTTGGGTTTCTTTAAAAAAAAAAACAAACAGATTTGGACTTTCAAGGTGAAAAGCTACGTTTTTGAGGCAGTAAAAATGAGGCTAGGGTTCCATCCTCTTTTTTCCGTGTTCCTCATTTAAGTGGTATCAGTCAATTCCCTTGGCTCTACCTACCATCTGGATTCTAAAGATTCCCAGATGTATATCTCCAGCCCGCATACTTTTTCCTCTGTGCTCAAGAGAGCTGTGTATCTGACCAAGAGGCCATGGAAGCTTGATACTTGAATCCGCACCCATACTTTCTTCTAATTGGGATAACCTCCAATCTCTCCAGACAGGTTTGTGGAGTTTCTCTTGGAGGACAGTTCTCAAAATTAAATGCCATGGGTTGTCAAGAGGAAGAGATCAGAAGAGAACAGAAAAACTTGATTATATAAGTGACAGTGGCAGAAGACCTCTTGATGTTGCTGTTACAGATATTGGTTGGTTTTTTTCATGTGCTAGAAACTGGATCTCTGCAGTTTTCACATGAAATCACCCACCTCTTCCTTTCATTTCCATACAATCTTAGAAAAATTGAACCAGAGAATTTATTTGTTCCTTTCAATTCCCCATGCACACTACCTAAGGCAGAGGCTGAGGCTGGAGTTCCCCAGAGTTCTCCTGGGCCCTCTTCCCTCAACACTCTCCCTATAGGTCAGTGGTTTTCAACCACTGGTGATTGCTTCTCTCCACTCCCCACCCTCCGCCGGGACATTTTGCAGTGCCTGAGGTTGTTTTTAATTGTCAAAATGGTGGATGCTACCGGCATCCAGAGGGTAGAGGTCAGGGATGCTGCTGAACATCCTACAGTGCACAAGACAACCCCCACATCACGCCACCTCCCCCTGCTCAGAATTAGCCAGCTCCAAGTATTAACAGTGCCAAGGATGAAACCCCATTCTAGGTGATTTGATCAATTCCCTTGGCTTTGTATATCATGTAAAGTGCTGTCCAGTATCATAGCCACAGCCACATACGGTGCTGTGAGTGTAAAATATCCCTGGGGTTTCAAAAGCTTAGTATAAAAAACAATGTAAAATATTCATGTTTAGGGGCTGGCCCCATGGCCAACTCATTAAGTTTGCGTGTTCTGCCTTGGTGGTCTGGGGTTCACCGGTTCGGATCCTGGGCACAGACCTACATACTGCTTATCAAGCCATGCCGTGGTGGCATCCCACACAGAATAACTAGAAGGACTTAGAACTATGATATACAACTATGCACTGGGGCTTTGGGGAGGAAAAAAAAAAGGGAAGATTGGCAACAGATGTTATCTTAGGGCCAGTCTTCCTCATTGGAAAAAACATAAAATACTCATTTTTAAATGATTATTATATGTTGAAATATTTTGGATATATTGGGTTAAGTAAAGTACATTATTAAAAATAATAACTTCACCTGTTTTTTTACTTTTTACACTTCTAAATGTGTCTGTATTAGAAGTTTTCAGATTACATATGTGGTTTGCATTTGTGGCTCACATCATTCTGTTGGATAATGCTGATCTCTCTGCTGAAGACTCAAATTTATCTCTCTTGTCTGTGCTCAAAGTTCAGGGATCCAAAGACCTACTTGAGAGTGCTCCTTGGTGGTTTTAATTCATCTCAAACTTGATATATCTGAAGTAGAACTCCTGAGTCCCCCACTCCAAAATAGTTTCTCCTCCAGTCTTCCCCATTTCTTTAAATAGTGTTACCATCCACATAGCTGCTCCAGCCAGATTCCTGGTAGTCATCCTTGATACTTCCCTCATTTCTTATTCCCCCTCATCAGTTCTTTAGCACATTTTATATCAAATGTTGCCACTTCTGTCCATGTCTTTGCCACAGTGATAGTCAAGACCATACAAACCATCTACCACTAGGACTATAGTGGCCTTCTCCTGGCCTCTCTTTTCCTTCTTTGTTTTTTTCCTCTCTTGTCTGTCTGCAATTTTTATTTGTATTTCTTTGGTGAGGAAGATTGTCACTGAGCTAATATCTGTGGCAATCTTCCTCTATTTTATATGTGGGATCCCTCCACAGCATGGCTTGAGCAGTGCATAGTTCTGCACCTGGGATCCAAACCTGAGAACCCCAGGCCACCGAAGTGGAGTGCAGTAACTTAACCACTATGCCACCGGGCCAGCCTCCCGTCTTTCCTCAGTGTAATCTCCATTCAGTAGCTGGGATGATCTTGTTAAATATAAATCAGATTGTCACTCCATAACTTAGAAGCTTTCAGCTACTTCCCATTGTATTTAAAATAAAATGCCAGTCCTCTACCGTGGCCTAAAAATGTCTTGAAGTGTCTGGCCTCTACCTCACACTCCATCATCATCTCAGGCCCTTCCACCTCACCTACCTTTTTCTAACCACACTGGCCCTCCTTTCAGATCCTTGTTCACCAAGCACTTTCCTCCCTCGGGGCCTTCTTTCTACCTGGAAGGACCTTCTCTTGACCATTTTAGGGGTAACTTCTTCACTTTCAGGTCTTAGCTTCAGGATCAAGCATCAGAGGCCCCTCCCTGACAACCTCTAAGTAGATGCCCCCTCCCATTCTTCCCTACCATTGTGCCCAGTTTGTATATTTTGTGGCACTTAACCCAATTTCTTTGCTTAATCAGTTATTGAATAATTTCTTCACAAAATCATAAGCTAGGGGGATGGGAAATTGCCCCAGTGCCGGGCAACAGTGCCTCGCACATAAAGGCTTTTAATATAAATGTGTATATGTAAGCTATCACTTGAATGATGTGCTTCTCTTGGGAACATACTACCCCCTGGCCTTGCCCCCGTCCATTCATTTTTAGGAGTCGCAGAAGTCATTCAAGAAACTTAGTGCCAGCAGAGGACTGGGCCCTAGGGTATGACCAGAGGATTTGTGGATGGCCACTGTTAGGGCTAGAATCATGCCCCATCCCATAGGAGTTCAGCAGTCAAGAAAGGCAGAGATGGAGGAACTTTTTGATAACCTAGGAGAGCCCTTTAGCTTCGAGACTTGGTGATCCCTAAGGGCAGAGCTTGAGTAGGTTTGTCTCTAGGTCTTAGAATTGGGCAAGAAACAGGAGGGGGAGCTGGAATCCTTGAAAGACTGAAGAGGAGGACAGTTTTGTCTTCCTGCACAGATAGTCCTCTTGAGAGTTTGCCATCACAGATTTGTTTCTTTGTGGGTCTACCTCTTCCATTAGTTGCTGAGCTGCAGGAGGGGTGGAACACTCTTCTGCTCGCACTCAGTTTATGATGGTAATAGCCAGTCAGGTGCTTTACATTTACCCTGAACAAGTGTAAGAGGAAAGTTACAATTGTTCTCACTTTACAATTGAGGAAACAAGCTCAGAGAGATTAAGTAATATGCGCAAGGCCACAGAAAGGGCTTGGGTTTAAGTTCTGGCCGTCCAGCTCCAGAGCCCGAATTTTAGGCATTAGTCTAGCGAGTGTGCACAAGCTCCACCCCTGGGTGGGAGCTCCATTCCCAGGTGTGGCCGGGGTTCTGTCACTCCGCTGCTTTGTCTGCCCACCTCTGTTCAGGGAAGTACTGGTCCGGGTGGGGATGCGTGCTGGCAGCAGCATGGTCCCTGAGTGTTGGCCACTCGCACCTAGCTTAGAGCTTGGCCAAAATTTCTCGTGTCCAGACAGAAAGGCAAGGTTCGATCCACAAACACAGCCACTGAAGTGTGTTGGCAGTGCCCCAACTTGAAGGGACTGTAATGGTACTTACGGCAGGAAGGGCCCTTTCCCTAACCACTCATTTTCCTAATTTCATAGCCAATGTCCTGCTTCTGAGATACCAGAGCCAAGGGCTGGCCAAGGCCATCACTGGCACTCTGGTTCACCTCGCCAAATGAAGAGGCTTAAAAACCTCCCTCTCCACCTGCTTCCATGTACATAGGGCCTACTCTTAGGAGGGCCGGGTCCCTTTGCCAACTGCTCTTCTCCATTTCAGTAGCTTCTTAAGACACACTAGGAATCGGGAGTCTTTTCTCCTCACCACTGTGTGTGGGGAGGGGGGCCAAATTATTTAACCTTTATAAACCTTGTTTGCTTTAATTCCTGGGAGACGAAAGATGTTGCCTCACTGAGTTCTTGTGGATAAGCAGAGATGATGGATGAGTCATCAAATCTGTAGTGCCATTGTGAGGTTTGAATTTGGCCTGGGTCCTCAAAGAGCTTGCAAACCTAAGGCACTACTGATTGAAATCATCTCACCAGACATTTCCCTCTTCCTTAGTGGGTTCCTGGGGCTGATCCATCAATAGTTCTTGCACTTGGCAGTAGAGCATAGACTTCATCTTTTTTATTTTCATTTTTTTTTTTTTTGAGGAAGATTAGCCCTGAGCTAACATCTGCTGCCAATCGTCCTCTTTTTGCTGAGAAAGACTGGCCCTGAGCTAACAACCATGCCCATCTTCCTCAACTTTTTTTAAACGTGGGACGCCTGCCACAGCAAGGCTTGACAAGCACTGCTCTCAGGTCCGCACCTGGGTTCGAACCCCAGGCCACCAGAGTGGAACGTGCAAACTTAACTGCTGTGCCACTGGACCAGCCCCAAACCTCATCTTAAGAAAGCTCTGAAGTGGATTCTTCTGACAAGCAGACAGCTCTTCCTACGAGCGCATTTTTATTTCTCTCCACTTCCAAATCTCTTATGGCAGGAGACTCATCTCTGAGGACCAGATTTGTGAGCCAAATCCTGACAAGCCATGAGGCCAATCTTGAGCAAGTTGTTTCCCTTTTCTGGGCTACCTTGGAGCCAGCCAACCCTTTTCTGCCTTTGGACAAGCTCTGTGTGGTGCATTGAGTGCCCTGAGGTCCTAGTATCTTTCTGTGTCACATTGTCTAACTCCTCTGTGGCTGGAAATCAGAGAAGAGGTAGATTTGATGCTGTTGCAGGCCTAAAAAGTGGAGCAAAACTTTGGTTACACAGTAGGAGCTTTTGCCAAGGACGAGCTGTGGCTCAGTAGGTTTGTCTCCCCCACCACCCTAGGGAGGGTGTTGCAGTAGAACCCAGGGAGTTGTCTTACAGGGGAATCTGGATACTTTTCTCGCCAGCAGCAATATTTAAATCAGGGTAGGGTTTACTTTGCTTGTATTTGAAGTGCCTCGGTGTTTGGGCCTTGTTTGAGGTGGTGCCCAGAACCCCACCTCAAATAGCTGACTGCTCAGGAAGAAATCCATGGAGATGGAGGGCCGGGGTATTACTCTTTTTCTCCCCCAAACTGGGCCAAGGGCATCCCCTCGGCCTTCCTCATCTCTCACATTTCAGTCTCTGTGGACTACTGATAAGTATATTTCTATTTCAAAGGGGAGAGATAGTAAGAGTTTCAATCTCAAGGCACAAAGAATAAGCTATAGAATTTTTGTAGAACTCCGTAAATAACTGCCCTTCTCTGAACTCTCACAATGCTTTTACGTTTCTCATAGCAATGAACACTTCATCATACCATGCTGTCTTTCAATAGTCTCTTAAATATCTGAGACTTTAGGTCGTCTTCCCTGCTCCTCAGTACTCAGTGGTGCCTTGAGAAAAGCCCTTAGACATGGCCTGGTCCGCAGCAGGTGCTCGGCAAATGCAAGGGTGGGACAGGCACAGCCCATTCCTTTATTTATGGCTCAGGGACTTAAACCTGCCCCCTTGACTACCCCTTCAATCACATGTCCTTATGGATGGTCCTTTTCCTTGTATTTTTTCTCTCTTTAAAGCAAAACACCAACTTAATTGGCTTCATGATTAGGGGAAGAGACCTCTTTTATATCAGACAAATCTCACATTTATAATCACTTTTGTTCCCCTCCAGAGCGATTTTTTTTAAAAAAAATGAATCTGATCCTGTTACCTCCAAACATAAAACCCTTTACTAGCTTCCAATTAAAGATAAATTTCTTAACACAGCCTCTCATGAACTGTGCCTGTAACTTAGCTCTTCAGATTTCTCCTGCACAGATTTTCTCCTGCCATAGAGCTCCCTTTCTGCTTCCTAACGGGCACCACAAACTTCCTGATCAGGGGCCTTTGTATGTGCTGCTTCCTTGCCAGAGAATAGCACCCCCCCGCCTCCCCCCCCCCCAATGTTACTATTACAGGTTTTCATAGCACCCTGTATTTGTCCTTCCATAGTACTTATCACAGATATAATTAAGGTTTGCTTTTCTATTAGGAACCATGCATGTCTTCTTCATCACCCAGATCCTGGCTCGTAGGAATGCAAATCACTGATAAGTGAATTCAGGAGCTTTTACTGTGAGGCTTCGTGGGACTCTGAAATGGTGGTCTATAACGAGAAGCTTGTTTTGGTGAATAAAGGGGATTTTGTATACACAGTGTGCAGTTTTTCACATAAGAACTGAAATTTAGAAATAAACACGTTTGTTCCTACTCAACTGTCCTCTTACATTGACTGAAAACTAACCCTTTTCCCAGTATTATTTATTCTGGGGCGAGTGAGTGGATTTCCTAAGGGAAAAATATTTTGTATGATTCTGCAAGGCTTTTCTTCCTCCTCATGTAAGAAACTTATTTTACCATTTAAACTGTGCTGTCCAGTACACTAACCACCAGTCACATGTGGCTAATTATACTAAAAAAAAAATGTTTCTCAGCTTCATTAGCCACATTTTAAGTCCTCAGTAGCTGCATGTGGCTAATTAAAATGAACTCAGTTTCTCAGCTTCAGTAGCCATGTGTAAATTACTGAACAACCACATGTAGCTAGTGGCTACAAGCTGGACAGCACAGTAATATAGAATGTTTCCAACACTGCCAAAAGTTTTACTGGACAGTGCTGATGTAGAACTATTCTGCGGAATCTAATTTGTCCTGCCGGTGAGATAGCACTCAAGATGGTTAAACTGCTATGTTAAGTTAGCACAGAGGACTGGAGATTTTGGTGAGGCCAGCAAAACCTTTAAATATTTCTTTCTTTGCCTGGTGCCTTGCAGATTAATTCCAAGGAAATCTCAGTATTTCCCTTTTGGTAAAACAGGGACAGTCCTGCCTCCTTGGGGAATGTTGAAGCTAACAGAGGCCTTGTGAACTTCACTACTAGTTGGAGTGTGTACACAGACAGGTTAACCTCTCTAGATTGCTGTCTCCTAGCCTTAAGAAATCAGGGAAAAAATCTGCTTCACCTGTGTCAGGATTATTTTAGGTATAAAATAGGTGGGGGAAATGCTATATAATTGTAGATAAGAATTCACAGAATTTATATGTCACCATTTCCATGTAGGATACAATAAAGCTTAAGTAAGGTTGAGTTCATCATTAAACCTGTTTTGTGAGGATCTAAGCAATGATAATAAATGTCCATAAATCTTTTTTTAAAATTCCAGGATACATTTTATTGTAGAATGTTGTCAGTGTTAATCATGAATACCCCACTTTTCTGCTCAAAACATTATGACATACATTTCCCCTCTTTTGATATAACTATCTTATTCATTTTAGTCAAAGCCTAGTCCTGGCAGAATACTATCATCATGCAAAGAGAGACCTCTTTAAACCGTTTGTGACTCTAAACAAACATACACTATCAAGTCGAGTTGAGTCAACCTGATGGGTTTTCTGGCTCAACCTTTTCCTGATGCAGGGTTCTCTCTGGGGCTTACTTCTATCACTACTAACCTGGGTTTGCTAGCCTTTAAACTGGAAAGAGCAACTCTGGTTATTTAGAGAAAAGGAGCCTGACCACCAGCAGTAGCGTATTTATCAATGTCTGAGATGCTGACTAACTTCTCTCCATCCACTGCTGAAGCCATATTACTTACCTCACTAAATTCTTCTTTCTACATCTAAACTTCATACGTGTATTCATTTGAATTTTGTAGCTTGAGCACAACTGAGAAAGAACCAGAAAACACTGGTGGTAAATAACACACACATACAAGAAGACACTTAAGTGTTAGAAACGTTTATTTGTCAAAATATTAAAAAAAAAAAAAAAGTGGGAGGAGTGGAATAAAACAAGGCTAAATTTCAGCTAATGCTGTACCACGATCACAGGTCAGACATAAAAAAACAAAACAAACAAACAAAACAACAACAACCCTCCCCCCCTCCCCCACCCCACTGGTCCTAGCAATTTCAGAAGATTAGCTTCAATGTTAGGGTCCAGAGCTAACAGAGAAGAGTAAAAGGTTGCTTGCCACTACATGGTCAATTTTTAAAGGGAAAGGAGATGTTGCTGTAGACAGGGAGAAGGGTTCAACTCCTAAGGAAAGCAAGATATGAGGGGTTCCACTGTACAGGAAAAAGGGATGCCAGCATAATCCTTACCTAGGGCTGCTCAGAGGCTGGGAATATAAGGAATAGAGTGAAAAGCTACAGAGACTAGTCTCAGGAGGAAAGAAAAGTCAACTGAGAAGAATTAAATTAAGAAAGAAAACATAGTTGGTCACAAATTCCTTTGTTTACTGAAACATGAAGCAATGGAAACATCCCGGCAAAGGGGACCGCGCGGAGCAAGTTCTCATATATGACCGCAGCCCGAGGGTTCAGTCCGCAATTATCCTACCTGAAAGAGAGCACAACACAAGAGGCTTACACAATGCCTGGAGAGCAGCTTGGCTCCGAGTACAAGGGCCCTGGTCCCGTCCTGTATTCCAGGGGGAAAAAAACAAAGAACAAAACAAAACCAAGTCAGACTGGATCAAACTTATATCCCATGTAATTACCTAGGAGTCTACTTTGGCTATATACAGGAATCTACTTATAGCTATACACAGAACAAGAAGCAATCTATCTGGAAGACTGCTGTGTTGGTGATAAATACATCTTTCTCATTTTCTTATCTATCTTTTAGGCAAGACAACCTCTGTGATACAAGGCTACTATCACTGCAACAAAGGGCATACAGATATTATCAAGAATCATAATTTTTGGGTCCAGGAAAAGCAGAAGATGCCAACATCTCAAATATGGCTAATTGCACTATTCTAAATTGTTTCATTTTAATCTTTCATAGTAAACAAGTTTTCAGAAATGACAATCACAAAGGATATCAAGGAGTGGTTCATTCACCCTCCAACACACCAACATGTCATATGGTCACAGATTTAGAGCCATAATTCCAGTAGTTCCCCTAATTGATCAAATTCCCCTTACCAAATCAAAAGAAGAAATCCTAAAATTCTCTAATTCTTCCATTGATGATGGGAACTCCAGACACCAATGGCTGGGGGAAAAAAAAAGTTAACTCACACCAAGTTCCTCTACTTATTACAGACAAAGGGCCAAATCTTGGTCTTGATCTGTGCCAATCGACTTCAAAAGTTGTGACGTTCTTGAATCAGTTCTGCTAGGGTGAGACCCGAATTTGGATCCCCAACAGTTCTGGAGTATTTCATCCTGGCAGCCTCATTAACATCAGGCTCCTGGGACTGCAACCAACTCAGGGTTATTCAGTCCATTTGAGGTTCACACCTGGAAGGTAAGTTTCTTTAAAAGTCATCACTAAAAAGAGTTAGTTGAACAACCACTGCTTGCAGTCAAAATTCACTTTAAAATACCTTAGCAATACCCTTTAAAGACCACAATATACTAATTTAATATTTAACTTTGAAACATATTCAAGAGAAACAAGTTATCTGATAGATGATACCACCTTATTATAGAGGCATATCCCACTTCATGGCAGATCCAGCTGCATTAAAAGTAAAAATTAATGGCAAACTATAGAAATTTTAAGATTATCCACTTCATGCACATGAACCCACACTGCTACACAGTGGTCTTAGGAGATCCCAAGTCGTGTCCTGGTCTTATAGGACATAACTTATCACAGGTTCATGCCATATTTGCTTCTCACTACACAAAAGGGCAAATTCCTATTGCTTTGTTTTCTTCTACATGAGTACTAAAGGGCTAAGTTAGGAACACTGGAAACTCAGTGATAACTTCAGTTAACTTTGCCGTTAGGCCTCTAATTCAAGCGATGCTCAATTTCAAGGTACAAGAAAAACCACGAGAGTAGAAAGTTGTCATGATACCATTTCCACTCAGATAAAGAGATTTATCAATCTTTAGATACTCCTAATTATTCTTGCCATCTCAACATCTTTGGTATACATGCAGGAAAAATTAAATTTCCAGGGTCCCCACCAATGGGATTTTACAGATGTCAGAAAATTACCTGTTTCATCTAGTTCCTTAAATATTCCTCTCAAACAAAAAGCAAAACAAAAACCACTGGAAGAAACGGGAAGCATCTGGCTCTAAATGAGAGCATCAAAGGCTATTCAGAAATATGACTTAAGTGCCCACATATAACAAGATGCTCTGGATTACTAATAAGGAAAGGACTCCAAGGGACAGTGGCATAAAAAATTCTGCTTTTAAACAAGTGTCTCCGAACTAAACACCTAAAATTTATAGGACCTTATTTGGCTTATAGATATATATTAGAAGAATTTCCCCTGATAAAGGCTCACGACCTAACTAGTTTTATTAGCAAATTGGAAGTCTAACGGTATAGTTAAAATTCTCACTGTTACATTATTGTTAACTTCAGAACCTGTACTCTTCAGCTTACACCACAGTGACTCTTGTAGTGGGAAGAGAATGGGTTTTGGAGTCAGCCAGGCCTGAGAGTGAATTCTGGCTCTACCTCTCAATTACCAGATGACTTCAGACGCAGCACTTAACCTCTCTGAGCCTTAGTTCCCTTCTTTGTCAAAGAGAAAATATCTTAAAGGCTTATTGTGTAGATTAAATGATATAATGTACACAAAAGGCACTCAACAAATGTGAGTTCTCTGAACTGTTTCTGTAACCCAGATCTGCTTACACTTGATTAAAAACAATATTCTCATTAACAAACTGAGTTTGTTGTTGTTCTCTCAGAAGGAACAAGTTGGTTGGAATCACACATGAACCTCTGGCCTAAGCTAAAGAAATAAATTACTAAAATTTAAACCTTTTGGATACTGTCCTGACAGCAAACAGGTGGCTTTAGCCTCCTCTATGCAGGATGGGTCTCTTTCAAGGGAACTAAATGGAATCTCTTAACCACACCCACCCCACTCTCACCTCCAGTTTTTAAAAGGCTGAGTACCGTGCTCGGTCCACATACGGCTCCCGCTCATACCGGGCCATGTCATAGAGAGAATTCCGTGCAGCTGCTGAAGCCTGAGACAGCTCACTCTCTGGCCCATAACCGTAGCCCTCTCCAACTGTGGGGAGCACAGCTGCAGCACGACGCAGAGGGCTCCTGTCCCTTCCATAATAGGAGGAAGTGGTGGCAGCGGCAGCAGCCATAGCAGCTGAGGTGGCAGTGGCACCTGAGTTCGGCAACAGGTGTCTGTCATAGGGATCTACAGAAGTGGAGTTGAGGTGACTGGTCACAGCTGTGCTCTGGACTTGAGGCAGATGGGACATGGTCTGCTCTGCGTAGTTGTACGCGGAAGCTGCCGCCGCCGCTGCCACTGCCTCATAAGAGCGGACCCGGTAACGCTTATAGTAGTCGAGTGCTCCATATGCATCGTTGTAATACATGGATTCCCCGTAGCCCATGGTGTAGGGCGTGCGCACTGCTCCATACTGTTCGTTATACTGCTCGGTAAAGTCCGCCACACGACCTGTACGATCCACTGGGCACTCTTTGGACCAGTGCCCCTCTTTCCCACACCGATAGCAGCCACTCTGGTCTCCCATCCCAGGGGCAGTCCGAAGTCGGCTTGTGGACAACTGCACGTGCATTCTTTTGCCTTGAGGAAATAGACGTAAGAATTATTATAATTCACTGACAATCTATCCTTCCCCAAATGAAAGTAAACTAGTTGGTAGCAGACACACATACATACACACACTCCTGCAACCCTGTTTCAGCAATCCCCTCCAAAAGAAGCTCAAGTTTTAATACAGGTGAGAGCTAGAGAAAATCTGAGTTCTCAGAGACCAGTCAATACTTTCTACTTACACCAGGTAGACTGGATTCTCTACTTCTGTCTCCACAACTCTCCTTCCTTCCAACCCCAGCACAGAAATTGAAAAAGTTTCCACTTTTCACTGCTAAGACTGTTATTAATTGTTATTAACGATTCAAAATGTGTCAATTCTTCCAAATTAAATAGCCAACAAAACCTCCGTTATGCTAAATTTGGAAAGCATCTTACCAACCTCTCACTGATTTACTCAGGGCCACATGAGGCCTGAGCATTTACTGTAGCTTAAACACAACAGCAATCTTTTGTCCATCTTGTTTCCTCCAGCCATTTTTGCAGGTGTCACCAGTGGCTATGCTGGCTTCACAAATCATACCTAACTCACCATATGCTTCCTCTCCAGTACCTCTAGGAGTTATAAGATCCTCCAGGTTTCAACCCGACCCCCACTTTTCTCAGCAAGGGTGAATCCATGCCTACTGTGGCAAAGAAAACTACTTGACCAAGGTCTCTCAACAGCAAGAATTAGAAAGATCTTGAAGCAGTACTGTTTCTTAGGCACAGTGTGTTCCCGTGTAGTGGAATGATCACCATTTCATCCTGCCATGTAGCTTATAATTCTTTAGAGGATTATATACTTGCTAGGAAAAGGTAGCATTTGCCTAAAGGCTTCTGGGCACCCATACACACAAGCCACATCCATACTTCCAGGAAATGACCAGCACTAGGAACAGCTAAGAGAAGAAACAATCTTTGCCCTGGGCTTGTGTACCACCAAGCCCAGGGACCCTTACTGATGAAAGCATCCAAGGTCTTTAAAAGCAGTTTGAGAGGACTATTCTTGGCAGTATTTAGTTCCAAACTGCCTAAGACTTTGGAGATCAAGTCAATGCTTTTCAAATTGTAGCCAAAAGACAGCCAGTACAGACGGTAGAGAACAGGGGCTTCGCGTCACTCTTAAGGGCTGCTCAGAACAAATCCCCCCTCTGTGATCAGCAAGTTGCTCTCTCTTTAACAGACCTTGTTCTGGATGCAGCTATGCGATAGGAGGCCTCGTGCTCCACCATCCTGTTGGAAACAGCCCGATTCAGGACGGCAGCCAGAACAGCGCAATGCACTGACCCTGAGAGGGGAGCGGGTTAGTGCAGTAACATCACTTTAGTCAAACTCAGTTCTGCCCAATGTCTAAGATTCCTACTACCCAGTTTCTAGTAGTTGCCACCTCCAACTTAAAACCCTTTATTTGGCAGAAATAAAGGTGCTCAGGTTTTTACTTCCAGCTGCTAACAGAGACGCAGCATCCACCATCACCACTGACACAGTCAACGGATAGCAAATGGCAGTAATTCTCTGAAAGCAGCATTTAGCCACCCCATTGTTTTCAGAGATTTAAATACTCCCATTCTAATTCTTAGAAGTTATTAACGGCCACATACTAACTATGCTTAGAACAGAAATACACAGATTTTTGTCCCAATTTATTTCCCAAAAGTAGAGTTCTCTATAACACAGAATGGAGGATTCAAGTGACTTGGCTTTCAAGTATGCACAGTGACATTAATCTGTGTGAGAGACGTAACACTGTGCTCCAATTCTGATGATGGAGTAACCATGCCAATCTAAAAGGGAGCAATCCAGAGACATCCATAAATACATTTTTAAGGAAAAAATTTCAATTTAACTTGCTCTTTTATAGATTCTGAGTCCATTTTTTTGAGTAACAAAACTCGGTGATTTTTCCTTGATGCTTCTATTACTACATCAAATCTTTATCCCTGCTTTATTTAGAGAGTGCAACTCATAAGTTTATAAACATCTGTGACAAAATCTACTTTGGCAGCAGCTGTGAAAAGGAGTCAGGTAAAAAATTTTTTACCTAGAACTAAAAGACCTGTCATAGAAGTGAAGCTCCTTTCACTCAGTCCTTCCAAAGATTCTAACTAGGCTTTTAATTGAAATCCCCTAAAGCTGTTACAATAAGAGAGACACAGTGCTTCTCTATTACCTCAAGGAACCAGGGCAAAGAAAACGGAAAGAAAATTCAATTCTACCACTCCACCACACTTGGAGAGGCCGAAAGCTTAAAGATTTTCTGAGACCTCCAAAAGTGACTGAAATGGGCTGCCAACATTTTCCAGAAAACCAGCCCAATAAAAGTGTTTTCTTCTGAAAGCTGGAACAGAAAAAGTATTAAAATACTGCAAGGTGGGCAACGTGGGGTCCCAAGTGCTGAGCTCCTATCACGTGCCAGGATCCAGAGAAGGCTGGGGATGTAGCTGATAGACAACAGTACTCCAATTTAATGCTTGTTTACACATCAGAAGAACGAGACACTGAACGCTTACACATCATTCCCAATTCAGCTGCAGAAGTGTTCCCTGGGAACAGTGTCTTTGGGGTCTTCCAGTGCAAACGGTTTGCTAACTCAATATCGGGTCAGTTCAGTGCGGCTTGTGGAGAGGAGACATCCTGAAAGACCCAGGTAAACTCAGATCCTGCTGCTTCCTTTTGGAAGGCATACAATTCAGAAGCCCTAAATGGCAGCCATTAACATAGCAAGATTCAAAAGATGTCCACAGTGGCACTCTGAAGAGGCCACCTTCTTTAGGAGATGATTGAAAAAGCTTTATTGAAAAATATGACAAATTGGTACCTAGATTTTATTTTCTGTAAAACTGCAACTTATTATCCAATGCTAAACTTTCTCTGGAAAAAAAACTTTGGTTATACAAATATCTTTATGTATAACTCAGAGCGCTTTCTCCAGAGGGCCCAGCCTAAGAACATGAAAACCAAATAAAGGATTTTTCTTTTCCAGGGATGACGGTTTAAAAACTCTTCACGGATCACTGCTTTACTCAGACATCCACTTCCTCAAGTAATTAAACCTGCTTTATTAAAACACACTCTCCTCCCAAGCCAACTCCCCCGACAATGAACTCAACTCACTTCCGTATACATATTTTTGCCCCTTTCATTCGATTGTATATTAAAATGTAAGGACACGCAGTATTACATTATTAGAATATCTCTGCAGTTTGTACCTTTTCCCACATTCTTTTTACATTTTGCTTGTTACCTGTCAGAACTCCTCCCCACTGTCCGCTCATGATCCCTTCCATCAAATGAAATAATTAGAATACTTTCTAAAGCTGTCTAAAGTGCAAGAGCTTTCTAAAATGGTAGAAGAGAAACAAACATAAATAAGGAAAGTAAATAAGGAAAGCTAACTATCACATTTTAAATGTTTCTAACCATAACAGAAACACACTCATTGTGACCAGCCACACTCACCTTTCATCATAGAGTGCTTTTACTGTCAAAACACTTTCCCATCTACCACCTCACTCTAGCCTCACTACCATTCTGTGAGGGAGGTACCGCAGGGATCATTAACTCTATTTTATAAGTGGGGAAAATGAAGCACAGAGAGGTTAAAACACTTGTCCAAAGTCATACGACTAGTTAAGAGTAGCAAGTATCTACGACTTTTGCCCTATGCTGTAGAGTAGCTACAGGCCATGGCACCACGGGCTGAGGCCAGACACACCTCATGCACTATTTGCTATTTCCACTACTTGCAAACTCTCTTACCCTTTTCTGGTCAACTTTTTTTCTTCTCCCATTTCTTTTGTTTTGTAGGTTTAGCAGAGGACCCGTAAGTACTTCTTAACAACCCTGTTAGTGGCACCCAAAGAAAAAATCATGTTCATTTATGAACCTGAAGAGTGGCTATAAAAGTGTGGTCCAAGATGATACTGGAGAAAAAAACCTGGAGAACAGTGCTATCCAACAGAACTTTCTATGATAATGGAAACGTTTCATATCTGTGCTAATAAGGTAGCCTCTAGCCTCATGTGACTCCTGAGTGTTTTAAGTGTGTGCAGTACAAGTGAGAAACTGAATTTTGAATTTTATTTAAGTTCAATTTAATAGCTACATGTGGCTAGGGGCTACATATTAGACAGCACAGTTTTAGAGTCTTCAGCCAACCTCTTGTGGTATTAATGACGACATATGTACCTTTATTGGTATAAATAACACAATATGCTCTATGGCACACTTACTGGAACCTCCTCAGAAGCAGGCCCATCATTCCCATTCAACCTAATAGTTTTAGAAACGTTCTTTTTTTCCCTTAGGGTTAAATAATAGTAGGTGGAGCAGAAGGTCACAAACTGAGCAAATCTGAGCACTCAAAAGGTACTCCCCTAAATCCAGATTCACCACCCAGATCTATAATATAGGGATTCTTCTAGATGTCTTATGTTCCTCTTCCCCACAACACATCACCCAAGACAGCAGAGAGTATAAATCCAAGGCATTGAAACTTTCAAATATAAGGCTTCCTGGTCAAAACAAAAGCAGCAGGTCAGCCACAGACCTTTATCCTCCCTTCTCTTAGGAGGTACTCATTTGCCCAGAGAGATTAAACTTCCAACAGCACTCAAATGAAAGAAGCCTGTAGGATAAAGTAACCTACAGTTTGTGATGCCACGCAGTTGCTCACGAACATCTTGGCACATCTGAAAAGGGGAAGTGTGTGCTTCTCCAAGAAAATTGTACTTAAGAGTGGTAAACATACAATCTATCATTTCTAGCTGAAATCCAATGGAAGACACCACCCTGCCAGCCCCACGGTCCTGTGTTCTTGCCTCTGTCTTGAGCTAGACCCCATTCAGTTCTGCCACCCAGACCCCAGAGCAGTTCACCTTGAAACTCTGTGTTGTCAAGGCCCCTGATGGCCTCCACTGCGTCCTCTGCCCGCTCCATATGTACGAAGGCATAATCTTTCACGATGTCACATTCGATGACTGGACCGTACTCCTCAAACTTGGCCCGAAGCTCTTGGTTGGTACACGTGGGGCTGATGTTGCCCACATGCAACTTGGTTGAAGCTTTGCTCTTATTCTTGCTGGCTTCCACGTTGATGTTCACCCCGTGCAGCTTGTAGTGGTGCAGGTTGCGAATGGCATCCTCAGCCGCCGTCTTGTCCTCTATGTGCACAAAGCCATAGTTCTTAATGATGTCACATTCCAGCACCTTCCCATACTGCTCGAAGAGTGAGCGGATCTCCTGCTCTGTGGCCTCCCGGGGCAGGTTTCCGATGAAAAGCTTCACCATCCTGACAAGAGCCTGGGAGAGAAGAAACGAGATTTCCAAAAGTTAGGGGAGGAGTGGGAAATTTCAGCGCATTGCATTTTGGTTACTTTTAATTCTCCAGAGAAGTTCTTGGCACCTCGGGACCTTCACAGAGACGTTCATTATTTTTTCTCAATAAGAGGAGAAAGGTTTGTGCTTAAGTAGTGTGGGCTGTGTGACACACAAACAGGAGGCGGGGGGTCAGCATGCAGTGCACGGTCCATCATCTGCGTGCAACGAGGCACGCTTCAGTAACAGGGTTAGCCGTCTCATGTCTTAAAATACTCTTTTTCGGGGGGCAGGAAAGACAAGAGCCCAAGCAGGGGCAAGAGGCATTTATCGGAGCGGCCCTGCTAACAAGGTTTTGGAGGGAAATCTGTGTCTCGCTCCTCCGTGCCGTATCACCTTTCAATATACTCTAAGAATAAAAAGGACCCCTTGGCCCCAAACCGGGATCCCCCAGTGACCCAACCTCCAGCTCCTTCGCCCCAACAAAGACTCGACCCGACCCCTGCCCCGCCCCCTCCGGGAACCCGGCCCCGCCTCCTCCCGTTGTCTTTCCCGGACCGCTCGCAGCGAGAGGAGAAACCCAAACCCGGGCCATCCTCGTCCACCAGAGGCCTGGCCCGCCACCCTCGGGCTCCCCACACACCCGCAAGACCCCCTCGCACCTCCCGGTGGCGGCGGCGGTGGCGGCGGCTCCCGCGTCAGAGAGAACCCTACAAAATGGCGACGGCCGCTCGAGCCTCGGCGCGACCGGGCCCTTTCTCCCGCGCCAGTTCACGCACGCGCGGGTGCGCGCTGCCTCCCTCCCCTCCCCCTCGCGGGAGCCGGGCGACCAATCCCGCGGCCGCACACAAATGACTGCTGCAGGCTCGGCTCCCAGCCGCCCGGGGCCGAGGGCGGGGCCAGCTGGTGACGGCGCTGCGGAGCGGAGTCGGCCCGCCCCCAGCCCCGGCTGGCCAATCACCACCCTGGAATGGGTTCGGCGCCAACGCGTCAGAAGGGCTCCGGACGCAACCACTGCCTTGTGAAGTCAGCAGCCTGGGGGAGTCCTGGCGTCACAATGGGTCGTGCTATTGGGGCGGCTGGAGGGGGCGGCAGCTGATGACAAAGGGTTATCTCACTGAGTCCCCTAAAAGGGGGCTCACTTAGCGGGCTGGCCAGCCTCTATGGCAGCTTGGGACAACATTTTCGAAATACAGGCCTGCCACATTTTAAGCAAACCTAGTTATTTTTTGTAGCGCTTTAAACATAATTTAAAATTTTTTCATTGCAAACAGGTTATTCGTTAATGAGGAAACTGAGAACCAAAGATGGCAGAGCTGGGATAGCTCTAAGAGGCCTTGTATCCAGGCTACACTTAATCGTGTTTTGTTTGCTCGTGTATATACGTGGGCTGATTTTCTCCCTCTAGCTAGAGTAAACGCTCTAATTATGTGTCTTTCACGGTTTCTGGTCCATGGTGAGCACACCAAGGAAATACCTGATGCAGAGGCCCAGAGAGATTCCTTGTTTCGGGAGTGGGACAGGGTCTCCACGTCCACACCAAGCTGCTGGAGGACTAGGTAACTGAGTCCCCGGGCACTTTCTAGCATTCAAAATTCAGCTGTGGTCCAAGGGCACCTCCTGGTGGCAAAAAAGCTACTAGGTGGATTACTGACTGTCACCCTTGAAGAAAGAATAGACATTTATGGAGATTGATGGACTGAGCTTATCTCCGAGTAGGGCATGCCAGGGTGACTGTCAATAACCATTCCTCATTGTGCTGGTTCCGTAGAAGCTTCTCCGATACCATCAGGCACAAATTCCTAGGCTGCCCTCTTCCTCCCCAGCCACTTTGATGTGTTCCTTTCGCTGAATTCTGTTTCCCAGCCATTTCAGAAGAGGTACTGTCCTTCCAATTTTAATAACACTCATACTTGTCTCCCACCTAGTTCTATCTACCTCTCCCCTTCCCGTCTTCTCTTGGGCATTTCCAGTTTCTCTCTACACTCAGACTTTTAAAACATGTGTGGGGACCTCCTTGCCCATTTCCGACATAGCTTTCTCTCGTCTTCACTATTGTTTTCTAACTTGGGTTTCTTCACTGTGTTCCAGGACAAACTTCACAAGTGGAGAGCCTGAACCTGCTATGGCCCACCTTCATACCCTGGGTTTTGGGTTCTGTCTTCCTCTGCAATTCCCAGAATTTTGTGAGGTCACCAAAACTAATGTTCTTTTCGTAGTTTTCACCCTTCTAAGATTTTCATTACATTTACTATCCCTCTCCCCACGTTTGGATACTGCACCAGTCCGTCACCTTCCCCATGGATTTCCCTACTCTTTTTTATTCCCTTTTATCTCCCGTCCCCTTCCCTCATAGGCAACCATTCTAATAGTTTAACGTGTATTATTTTGTCTGTGTTCTTGCAAGACATGTCTTTTTAGTACACATTTGCTTTTTCCATCATTAAAAATGTTTTATTGCGGAAATTTTCAAAAAGGCACAAATAGAGAATGTTATGTTGAACTCCTTGTGGACCCTTTACCACAGCTTTGACGATTATCAACATTTTGCTGATCTTATTTCATCTAACCCCTCCAGTTCTTTTTTTTGGCTGGAGTTTTTAAAAGCAAATCCCAGATATAATGTCCTTTTGCCTATAAGAACTTCACTATCTGCCTCTAATTAAAACATCAGCCAGCGCTATGCGCGTATTACCTAATACTTATATTCACATTTCCCCTAGATTGTTGCAAATATGTCTTTTTACAGTTGGTGTCTTCTAATATGGATCTAAATGAGGTTCACAAATTATGCATTTAGGTAAATTATGTAAATCGTGTTGTATAGCTCATCGTTGCTTACTTTTTTCACTAAGCGCTATGTTGCTCTGTGGTAGCCAACCGCTGAGTAATACTCTATAGTGTGCGACCACCACATTTTACCTTTCCATCTCTGGGTGTAGGACACTCAGGTTGCCTCCGACTCCCCACCATTATAAACAAGGTTGCAATTAACACCTGTCTGTTAATCATGTACCCTAATAGATCCCGGCAAGAATTTGGGGATGTAAGCCCAGGGGTGGCATTGCTAGGTTGCTGGGCCACAGGGTGTGCATGGAACTAATTTGTCTAAGTAGTGCCAGCTTGTTCTCTGGCAAAACTGCACCAGTCTACCCTCCCACCTGCAGCACACGAGGGGCCCTGTGTCTCAACATCTGCGCCAATGTTTGACATTATCCAGTTTTCTAATTTTTGCCAGTTTACTAGGTATAAAGTGATACATCACTGTTGCTTTAATTTGCATTTCTCTGATTACTAATGATTTTAAGTATCGCTTCTTGTTCTTGTGAAGGTTTTTGGGATTACGCGTCTGTAAATTTCCTATTCCTATCTTTTGCCCATCTTTCTTGTTAGGTTGCAGTTTCCTTTCTGTTGTTGATTTGCAGGATTTTCTTGTACATTCTAGATATTAATCTATCATTGGTTTCAAATATCTTCTCTTATTTCACCATATTATTAACTTTGTCCATGGTGTCTGTCAGTGAGCAGGAACCCTTCATTTTTATGTAATCAAATTAATCAATTTTTGTCTTAAAGTTTGTGCTTTTGAAGTTTTTTTTTTCCCTCCCCAAACCTGGGCCATCCTCGTCCGCCATAGTTGGTACTTATGCTTAGAATATACATAGTATATTCTATTTGTAGTTCCTTCTAGTTCTTCTGTGTGAGCTGCTGCCACAGCATGGCTACTGACAGAAGAGTGGTATGGTTTTGTGCCCGGGAACCGAACCCAGGCTGCTGAAGTGGAGCGTGCCAAACTTTACCCACTAGGCCATCAGGGCTGGCCCTTGAAGATTTGTATAAGATGTCATTTTCTACCCCCCTGAGTCACAAATATATTCTCCTACATTTTTGTCTGTTCACATTAATGTTTTTACCTTTCACATTTACATCTGCAGTCCATTCAGAGCAATGCTGTCCAAATAGAAATATAACGTGAGCCACATATGGAACTGAAAATTTTCTAGTAAACACATTTAAAAAGTAAAATGAAACAGTTGAAATTAACTTTAATACTTTTGAAACCCAATATAGCTAAAATATCATTTCAATTTATAATGAGTATAAAAATGATTAATGAGATATTTTAAGTTATTTTTTTTCCTCTTCAGTCTTCAAAATCTGGTGAGCATTTGCCACTTACAGTGCATCACAGGTTGGACTGGCCACACTTCAAGTGCTCGGTAGCCCCATGTGGTTTGTGGCTTCTGTATTGGACAGCACAGACCTAGAGTTCACCCTTGGAGGTGGTGTTAGGTAAGAATGCAAACACATTTTTCCTCTAAATAATTAATGCATTTTATCTGTCCATATTTCCCCACTGACTTTTGGTGCCTGCATTATTGCATTTTGGGGCTCTGTCTCATATCCCTCACTGCTCCATTCCATTCTGTCATCTTTCCTGGAACATATCTTTCCTTCCACTCATATCCGAAGATGTCTCCCAAGACTTACTTCTTGACCTTGTGCTTATCCTCGTCCATGTCCTGTCCTTAAGGATTCATGCACTCTGGTAGCATCGGCTGCCACAGGTATGGAGATGATGCTCCAACCATATCTTCATTGCTCGTCCATTCACAGGGACTCACCACGTTCTGCAGGACCAGTTCATGTGGCTGCCCTATTTACACTTACACTTTACATGTTTACATGATAATTTCTCCATTCATTTCTCACCCTCGTATACATTTCCTTCTAAAATTTCCAATTATTGCTTTCCCCCTCAGCCCCCGGGCTTGCCACCTTGGAGTATAAACACCCAGCTTCCCTGAACAGTCCACAATATGTGACTTCCTCTTCCTTCACACAGTGGAGATTTTACAGTTGTACCTGAAGAACAAGAGAAGCTTGTAGTGCTGACGTGTTATTCCGTTTAGTGCCATGACAGATTGTTCCAGTTACGTTTTTCTACGTTCACAGTGGAAGACTTCTGAATCTGCTTTTCTTAAGAGAAAAGGGTAATTATTCTGTGGGCTGTCTGGTCTACCACATCTCATGTTGGGAGACCATTCTGGGGTTGTGTTGTGCCAGTCCTGGGCCTGCACACGCCTGACCCTCTCTTTGTCATGGCTGATGACAGTTGGGGTCTGCTAAGCCAGGGCCCTCGGCCGAATACGCTGAAGATGGGGCTGCTTTCCCAGAAAGATCTTCTTTGAGCCCCAAAAAGAAACGGTTGTTTGTGTGTGTACGGGAAACCATGAAAGAACAAAGCTTTTCCTGGAGGAGGCCACCAAGGCAAATACTATTGCCCTGAAACTTCTAATTGCCAAGCCAGAGACAAGGGAGGAAGCCACCTGCTCCTTTTTTTTATACTTCACTAGATCTAGAATACATTCTCCTGCGTGTGTGTGTGTGTACTTACACAATTAGGATGTACCTTGTGGCTTCCCAGGGTGATGTCATTCTATTGGTCAGTGGATTGGGAACCTGTCACTTATCGGATCCCTGTCTGAACTCCCTTGATCCTCTCTATTGGGGATGAGACAGAAAGTGGGGTCAGTAATCACCCTCTGTGTTGCTCCACTCTCCACTGTCAGGCTGAGCAGTGGCTGAGACTAGGTTGTGTCAATGCTCTTCAGTCTCTCCTTTTTTTTGTGGTGAGGAAGATTGGCCCTGAGCTAACATCTGTTGCCAATCTTCCTCTTTTTGCTTGAGGAAGATTGTCACTGATCTAACATCTGTGCCAATCTTCCTCTATTTTGTATGTGGGACGCCCCCACAGCATGGCCTGATGAGTGGTGTGTAGGTCCGTGTCTGGGATCTGAACCTGTGAACCCCAGGCCGCCGAAGCGGAGAGCACGAACTTAACCACTGCGCCACCAGGTCAGCCCTGAGTCTTTCATTTTTGAAAACATGTGAGAGAATCACAAGTGAAGAAAGCTGTGCACAGGGAAGTAGTTGTTCCCTGCCTTTTAACATTAATACTGCTTGTTAACGTCATCTTGACCCATGGTGAACTTTCGTCTAAAAAGAGGCTTGACATTGGTCAACCCAAAAACCGGAAGTTATTATCATGGGGAGCGAGACCAAGGTAGGCAGGCTCTCAAAATAATGTGATTCTTTGAGGGCTTGCAGGCTGGGGGCAGGGTGGAAACCTGACACCCAGGAGACCGGAGCCAAGGGGAAGAACACGGCATAAGCAGAGAAGCTTGTGGTCAGGAAAGCAAAGACACCCAGAGGCAGTAAGAGAAGCTGAGCCGTTTAATCACCTCCTTGGCCAGACTCAAGGCTGCGGTTGCCCCTGAACAACTCACACCTGGAAGCCGTTGAGAGTCACTGGAGATGGAGTGGCCACTTGAGTCAGAGGATGAGGGGGGATGGGAAGGGGGGGTTGCAGTGTCTCTGACTCTGTCATCTGGCCATCTTGCCCCCAGGTCCTGCTTCAGCTCTGAGAGGTTCCTGGCTGGTCCCCAGGGGCAAGGAACCAGATGGCGTGCCCTAGCTGTGGTGGGAGAACGGCCCTGAGGCAGGGGCAGCCATTCCCCACATGGCCTATGGTGAGGGTGTGGCGCCGTCCGCACTGTGGTGGGGGGTAGAGGCGTAAGGCTGGGGAAGAGCGAAGTGGGGGGAGTGGAATCGGGGGTTGCTTGGGTGCCACCACCAGTCTGGAATTAAATAGCAGAAGAGAAGGGTTGCCCTTGGGAACACTGACTTGTCCCCAGAGACAGTTCCTGGTGGTGGGCTGACCTTGGCAACAGACCCTAGCAGCAGGCAGTTGTCCTGACAAGAGGGTGGTCCCTGTTGACAGTCCCTGGCAGTTTCCTGAACAGAGGGAGGGAGCTGGCCTGGGAGTCTTGCCCCCAACTACTTGCTCTTCTTGAAGAAGCTGAAGCGTTTTTCTCGCTCTCGTTCTCTGCCATCTTTGCTGCGAAGAACGACAGGCCCCTCAGCCCCAACTGGTGACACGGGGGGCATGGTCATGGCCCGGGTCATGCCCCGGGTGGCAATGGGCACTGCTGGCTCTTCAGGCTCTCCAGAGGCGGAGGATGCAGTGGCAATGGCCGCATTCACCACCCGCAGCCACGAGCTCATCTCTGCCTGCAGGGGGCATGAACAGACAACTGGTCAGCTTCAAGGACGCTGTGCCGGGGTCGCCAGCCTGCGGAGAGCAGGGAGGCTGAAGAGGAGGAGGCAGAGAAGCATCTGACTATTTCATCTCATTGGAGGAAAAAACCCCTTTAAGATAGGGAACATGTTTTTGTGTGGCCTTCACAAACATCCAGTGGGCACATTGTGGGTTGTCTGATTACAAAGAATGAGACACTTAAGAAAAAAGAGAGAGGAGAGTGGAGAAAGGCGAATCTGCAAACAGAGGATTCTAAGAACGGCACGGAGAGACAGGGACACGGGCGGAGAAGGGAAGAGCTCACCTCGTCCTTGGCCTGGAATAAATATTCTTTTCCATCCTGTAAGCTGTTGAGAGAGAGAGAAACCTCAGAGCAGAGCTGAGAATCTGGATTGGCCCGATCAGGGCTGGCGCGAGCTCAGGGACCAGGCTGGAGAACATGCCAGCTGCAGCCCTCAGAGCCAGATCTGACACGCTCTGCACATTCTTCAGATTCCCAGGACTGTGCAAAAGCAAATCCTTCCTGATTGGCTGCCGAGGACCAGGGTGAGCTCACTTTCATCCCAGGCCGCGCCTCCTGCTCTGGCTGCCTCCTGGCAGGCAGGGGCAGGCCCCTGAAGGTCCCTGGAGGCAGGGGAGTGCCAGCACTCTGCCTGCACATTTCCGACCCAGGATAAGCTTTCAGCTTGATATAATCAGCCGTCAGGCCTGCGTCTCGGTGCTCCTGCTCCCCTTTGTGTGGAATACAACCAGAATCCCCCGCCTCTCCCTCATGCCCATCTCTGTCCCTAAACGCCTGGCCCTGTAACTCTATTCCCTCGGGACCTAGCTCATGGCTCCCTGTCACCTTTATCATTTCAGCTTCCCCTCCCATCTGGAGAGCCCGGTTCCGCTCCTACCCCAGCTTGAAGACATGTTTGCGTTTTCGATAATCAAAGGCGACGCTGCCCTGGGCCCTGGCCAGGCTGACAGGCACTTCTCCGTGGTATGGCACGCCTGTGCTGGCTGCCTTCGCATCCTTATAAAAGCCGAGGCTCCCACGCCGCAGGACGCAGTACACGTTCTGCCATGACCTGGGAGGGACATGGTGCAGGTGACGAAGCCTGTAACCCTGGGAATAGCTTGGGCGTCCTAGGACTTCCAGGGAAACTCCTGTCATTAGGCCCGTCATCTTTACACCCTCCTAGCCCTTGCTGAGCCCCACTCTGCTCCTGAGTCCCACCCCTTTCCCACAGGACGCTCCTTCTACAGGGCACCCCTTCCCCTCTATCTAGGAAGAGGTTCCAGGCAAGCCTCTTCAGAAGGCGGGAACTGGAAAGGCCACAGTGCTGCACGGCCAGACCCAGCACCTGTTGGCAGCCTTCTTGCCGAAGGCCTCCATCTCCTGTTTTCGGCACAGCATCCCCTCCATCTGCTCCTGGGCGGAGAGCTCTGGGCCTCGAGGGGGCAAGGTGGCAACCCGGGCTGACTCAGATGACCTGCTCTGGGGCATTGTAGGAGGGGCCGGGCCCCGAGTCTGGGTCTGCCTCTCTCCCCGTGGCCCGTTGGCCTCATCCCCTGCGCCAGACTCCTGAGGGGAAATCAGTGTCAGCGTCAAAGGATAAGACAGCAGATACTTAACCTGAACGTCATGAAGCTTGAGGTCTAAGAGCTGGTCTTCCCACCCCCAAATTTCCTTTGAGCCTCTGCCCTCTCCCATCCCCACGATCCCCCCCACCCGCTCACACCCCTCTTCGTCCCTTCATCTCCCAGTTGTCAACACCCACACCTCCAGGAGAAACTCACAGGCCTTTCTGGGAAGCTGCCCTGCTCAAGTCTCTGTTGTTCCAACAGGGGCTACAAGGACAAGAAGCTGTAAGATGATGTGCAAGAGGGGCTAAGGTTCTGAAGGGGGCACACGGGACAGGGGTGTCACCTGTGGGGACTCTGCATCTGTGCAGACTCCGTTAATGCTGGCCGCCTGTGTGGCTGCTGGTAGTCGGGGGTGGGTTCTGGAGCAGCAGAAGGTGACACAGAATGCTAAGTCCTCAGGTCGCTCAGGCTCAGCGTCATCCTCCTCCCCCAAGAGCCCCGACTCTCACCCGTCCCAGGGAGCAGCAGGAGCTGTGTGGCTGTCCGCTGGGGCCCCGGCAGGCAGGCTGGCTGTGGGCTCGGGAGGCGGGGGCTGCTTCCTCCGTTCTTCCTCCTCCCTCTTTCTCTTCCGTTCCTTCTCCTGCTCCTCCAGCTGTCAAAAAATTCTGAGATCAGAGCGTAGAAGTTCTCATTTAAAAGGTGTTGGGAAAAGCTGAAATGGCTCAGCTCGAGTCTAATGAAACAGGAAGGATGGAGACTATAATTCCCAAAGAAGGTGGGGATTAGAAGTAATGGGGGAGGATGGTGTCTCTTAGTGTCGCCCAAGGGAACTGATGACTCCTAAAGCTGTGGTGACAACACGGCACTCTCGGCTCACATCTTGGAGATGCCGGTGCAATGGGAAGAGAAGAAATGTGTTCCCTAAGCAAGAGAGAACACAAGGGTGGGTGGGGAGGGGCAGTGGGATGGGGCGGGCGTTCTGGGGGTCGTGCAGCCCTCACCGCGGTGAGCTTCTCCAGTGCGCTGAAACGCTCCTCCCAGGCCACTGCTGACTTCTGGAAGGCCTCGTGCCGCTTGATGAGGGTCTCGACTTCATCGACTGTGCAACCCAGCTCAGCACTCCGCACCAACGGCTCTTGGCTGCACAGCCAGGCCTCCGCCATACCCGCATCTCTCCCAAACACGAGCACCTCCAAAACTGCAGGGATTGGGGGTCACAGGGAGATGGCAGGTCAGAGTGGGCACAGGCAGGGCACTGTAGCCACAGCACTTCAAGAGCAGGGACACAGAAAAAGCCACTGCCCCAGAGCAGGAGCACAGGGCAGAGCCAGGCAGTGCCAAGGGTGGGTGCCTTGCATCCCACGCCCAGGATTCCTGGTCTTACCTGCTCTGGAAACTACAGGGTACAAGAACCCCTGCCCCTCCTCCCAGGGCCTGGTGTCCTCAGCCTGTTTCCTGACCCCCACAGTGGCTCACCAAGCTGGAGCCAGTCCATCTTCTCCTGCCACTTGTTGGCTGTCTCCTGGCGCCGCGCCTGCAGCTGAGACAGCTTCTCTGAGATCTAGGGGGCAGAGATGTGAGTTAGCACCCAGTGGGGCTTTTCCAGGGTCTCTGGGGACACACACAGGGGAACTAGTGACTTCTGATGTCAAGAGGCAGACAGTTCTGGGGGAAAGAGGAAATGTGGGAAATCCCTGAACAGCGCTGAGGGGAGAACAGCGAAAGGTTTCTGCAAAGAAAGAATGAGAGGAAGCAGAAAGACTCAGAGGAGAAATCAGTGAGGATGCTCCAGCTGCACCCGGGCCTCACCCACCTCCTCAGCCGCATAGTGGCTCCTGGCGAGCAGCCCCTGCCCCATGTCAATGCAGGAGGAGAAGCGGTCCGCCCTGGCCTCTATCTCTGCCTTGATGCCCTGGTGGTTCTTGATGACCAGGTCTGCAGAGGACACATCTCTGGGGGTACAGAGACTGTATTACCTGCTGGCCACAACCCTATCCCAGCCACCAGCCCACAACCCCAGGAGGCCACTGGGCACCACGGGCCTCACCGGGGCCGCTCCTGGGCATCCATCTGCAGGTTCACCCCATCCATCCACAGCATCAGCTCCCGGACAGCCTTGAAGAAGCGGAACTTGTCCGTGGTGTCCACAAGCAGCTGGTGCCGTGCAGCAGAGCTTCCCTGAAGCTGGGCCCAGGCCTCGGCCACAGCCTGCATGTGGCGACCAATCTCCTCGGCCTTGTCTCCGGCGTAAGCCTTCTGGAGCCGGTGGCCATCGTCCTGTACCTGCTGGACCTGCATGGCCCCAGGTCAGAGTCAGGAAGAGCTCAGAGACCGCGAGGAGCTGCAGTCTCTGCTCTCTACGTCCTGTCCATTTTACCAGCCAGAGATTCAGGAGGAGGAGTGGGGGCGGGGGGCTGGCAAAGATGAAAGCTGCTACCCAGAGCAAGCCTTGTCAAAAAACAGGGCCCCTGTTGGGTCTCATCTGGGGGCCTGGGCTTAGCTGGAGGCTGGGGGCAACCCTTTAAAAGGGCCACTAGCCTGTTGAGCTCTCAGAGGCCTGGCCATGACATGAGGGACGTCAAAGATTGACAGAATGAGATTTTCAGCCTGAAGAAGGGACTTGGCTGGGGGGTCTGTGGGGTCTACAGGGTTGGAGAAAGGACCTATGCTTATTTTGTGCAGGTCGAGAGCCTGAATGGGACCAACAGGTAGATTTTAGTACAATGTGAAGAATCTTCTAGCCATTGGGACCATCTGAAAATATGGGTCCTCAAGGAGCCTTGTCATTAAAAGTGTGAATGCGGTAGCTAGATGTCCCCTGGCCAGAGATGTTTTCCTGGAACTATTCTGACCTCATCCCTAAGTGGCCCTCAAGAGGATGCCCTCCCCCCAGCGTTTCTGAGGGACCCCTTCCCCCCTTCCCCACGAAGTCTCCTCCAAGCCACCCCCAACCTCCTCATGCTGGGGTCAGACCTGGGCGCTGAGGGCCTGGATGTCATGCTCAAAGGCACAGTGTCGGCGCTGCAGGGCCTCGGCGGCGTTGAGGTCCCGGCCGGTGCCATCGGGAAGCTGCTGCTGCTTGTGCTGCACCCGCGCCAGGGCCTGGCGGGCCCCGTGCAGGAAGCGCTGCAGCTCGTGCGCGGCTGCCAGCACCTGACCCCGCGTGTCCAGCAGCTCCAGCAGGTCAGCCCAGGCCTCGTTGAGACTGTCCTTCCACTCAGCCACGGTGGCCCGGGCGGCATGGCCCCCAGCGATGAGCCCGTTGGCCAGTGCGTTGGCACTATCCACGCGCTCCTGCCCGATGGTGCTCGTGTCCCGAGAGAACTCTCGGAATTTGTCCCGGAGCATCTGGTGGAGGAAGCAGTTGCACGGACAGCGCTGTCACACAGGTGGAGCGAGTCCTCTCACCCCAAACTGGGAACCCACTTCTCTCCCCTGGGCCACTTGGACCAAAATAGACTTCTTCAGTAGGGCTGACTCACTGAGCAGAAGCAACTGGTTCCCATTGACCCTGATTTGACCGGTGCTCGCAGCCCCCATCAAAGGTGTTGGGGGTGCTTGGAACCTTTAGCCTTCACATGAGGATCCCCTAACTACGGCCCATTAGTTTTGCACCAGTGACGGTCCAAATCCCCAAACTGTGGAGAGGAGTCTCAAATCCCCCTGACTGTTGAGTTCTGTTGAAAAAGAGTGATGGGTAATTTCCTTCATGCCCACATCTACGCTCAGTCCCATGTCCTCCTTTCTGCACAAATCTTCAGATTAAATACCTCAAAACCATTGGGGACAGCGCTGCTCAGTCTGATCTTGCACCCCCTGCCCCTTGGCTCTGCCCAGGATGAGGCCCTAGTCTCCCAAAGGGTCCTCTACTCTTCCCAGAGCTGATCTGCGGCCGGCATCCTCCCTGTACTCACGGTCACGTGCTCGTAGTCCTGGCCCAGCTCATGGGAGGCTGCCACCACCTCGCGCTCCTGGATCCACTGCTCCAGGTCATCCAGCTCACGGCGGAGCTGGCACAGCCGCAAGTGCTCCTGCAGGCGCTCCCTGCGCTCGCCGGCCAGCTCCTTCAGGCTGGCGTACAGCTTGTCCACCTGGGCTTGGCGGATCAGTATCCGCGTGCTACAGGGGATGGGGAGGCACCACAGGACTTAGGACGCATTGTTCTGGTCCCTGGCCTATTCCATAGAGTCCTGTCCCTCTTAGCCCCCCAACTACCTGCCAAGTCCCTGCTTCTCCAGCTTTCTAGATGGTTCTAAACACACGCAGTACAGAAGGCTCTGCAATCCCCGTACCTTCTTGGAACTGGCTCCCCCTCCCCCACGGGCTGGGCCCCTTGCTGCCCGCTGTGCTCACCTCTCTGGGTGGTCATGGTCAATCATGTCCTGGCTGCTGGCTGCCAGCTGGTGGATGGTCCGGGCGTAGTCAGCCAGGGCTTGCTCCAATACCTGATGCTTCTTCACCTCTGCCTGGGCGCTCAGCTCATCCTGGGGGAGGGGACAGTGGGCATCAGGGAACAGGGGTCAGGGGGAGGAAACAAGCAGCCACACAGCCTGAGCGCTCACCTTGGCTTTCTCCTGGCCCATCATGTGTAACTCCTGCTCGCCCATCCAGGCCTCTGCTTCGGCGGCATCCCGGTAGAACTGCTGGGCCCTCAGGGCCTCCTCGAGTCGCTTTCCTCGAAGCTCCAGCTCGTGGCCCAGGCATTTCCACATTTGCTGCAGCTCGGCCAGCTCCGGGCCTGCTGCCGCCGCCCCCAGAGCACGCTGCCGCTCTGTCAGGTCCGCAATCCGCGGCTCGTGGCCCTGGATCTCCTTCTGCAGGGTCTGTCCACAGCACAGAAGAGGAAACACTGAAAGGCTTGCTCAGGGACCCCTCAGCCACATCCCTTCTTACACCTACTCAACGTCAAGGGCCCCACACTGTTGCTTCTCCTCCTTCCTGAGTCCTCATCATGTCCCCTCTTTTCTGGCCCAAGCATGTGTTGGTAGCGCCACTTCAGGCCACAGGATCTCCTACCAAGGGAACCCACCCTCCATGGTGAGGAAAGGCGAACCACTAACGTCTAGGATTACACACAGCATTGAGAGGGAGCCAGGGAAACCCCAGGTCTTAAGAAGGAAACAACTTCCAAGGCTGGGGAGGCTCATGGAACCTTTCCTTTTGCCTTTAGCCTCTGCCTCACCTGGTTTTTCTTCATGAGGAGCTGGACACTGGGCAGGTCCTTGCCGTGTTCCATGGAGCTAGCCATGGGTAGCCGCTCCGTCACCCACAACTGGAGGAGAAAAAGGGGTCAGTGGAGGTGCAGAGGGCAAAGCGAGGGCTAGGGGGTGGACCGTGGGGATCCCCGGGACAGGTTTTCTAGGGCTCCTGGTATGTGTGTGCTAGGAATGGTCATCTCTGGTTCTGGGGTAAAGGGATATAGAGGACATCCCCAAGTGTCCCTAGAGGGTTGATTTTCAATGCCAAAGGGAAGAGAAAACAGGGCACTTCTGGCATCTCCCCAGCATCCGGGAATGAGACTAGAAAGCCACAAGGCAGGGGGCAACTTGCCACGATGACGACTCTACCCCATCCCAGATCCTAGTGACTCACGATCTCATCCTCCACGTCCCGGTGGAACTGGTGCCGCTCGCGGGAGGCCTGCAGGCGCTGGCAGCGCTCCTTCATGGGCTGGCACAGGGCCCTGAACTTCTCCTCCACAGCCCTCGAGGTCCTCTCCACCTCCCCGGCTCCCTGGTCTTCCTGGGCCAGTGCTTTCGCCTGGGCCTGGATTGCCTCCACCTCCTTCTCCCGCACAGCCATCTCCCGTTCCAGCATCTGTCCACCCGAAGACGAAGCAGGTGTTATCACTGCGCTTCTGCTTTCAGACTCAGAGGAGACGCTGGTCTGTATTAAGCCGGTCATGACTTCTTATCCCCAGGGCTCACCCCAGGGAGAGTATCCTCCTGGCCTAGTAAGTGGATCTCTAACTTCAACGTACATAAAGAATCCAGGGGGGCATAACAACTGTGCCAGTTATCAATTTATTGCCTCTCAGCCCCAAATCCACCTCAGTTCCAAATCCGTCTTTCCCTGTTTTGAGAGTTGCAATTGGAGCCTGTAAACATTTCTCCTTTGCCCGCTGGTGCAATGCTAAGCCTTGTCAGTAGAGGGCGCTGGAGGGACACGACAATGTACAGGAGCGGAAGGGGTTTTTATCTATGGTTCCAGCGTGCTGCTTGTTTCTATAGCAACACTGCCCATGGCGTGCAGGAGACCTAGTGGCTCTCACTCTCCAGCAAGGCTTACTGCATCCCAGCGGGAACTTCCTGCTGGCCAGCCTTGACCTGCCAGCTTCAGATCTGCTCGGGTCCATGACACCCCAGCAAAGTTCTATGCCATCCAGGGGGCCTCTGCCCCCTCCAATGAGGTCTGAAACTCAGCCTTGGGGTGGGGAGAGGGCATCTTGTTCCTTCCTCGGGTTCCCCTCCTCCGCCCTAGAGGTAGTAGTTGCTCTCTGCATTTGCTATTCCTGGATTCTTTAGAGCAGGGAGCAGCAAACCCTGGTCCCTGCCTGTTTTTGTAAATAAAGTTTTATTGGCACACAGCCGCACCCATTCTTTCGCGTTTCGTCTATGGCTGCTTTTACCCAACCAGGACAGAGTTGAATAGTTGTGACAGAGGTCATATGACCCACAAAGCCCAAAATATTTACTATCTGGCCCTTTCCAGAAAAGTGTTTTCTGATCCCTGCTTTGGGGTTCTCTTTACCCCTTTGGTAGTTAACCACCTTTTACTAATTAATGCTACTTTTTACTAAAGGTTCCTTGTTCGAGTTAGAGTGTGGGTTCTGTCTCCTGACTTTACACTGACTGATACACACTCCCAGAGATTCTGATATGGTGGCCCAGGGAAATCACCTGGAGAAATATCAGTAAATATGTCGTCTGCGAGGTCTAAGAACGAGCTCCCAGATCTCAAAAGCTACAGACTCCCTCTTCTTTTCTTCTGCTGTTCAGTCCATCAAAGGCCCAGAACGCACCTGCTGCTTCTTGAGCAGAATGTTGACGCTGGTGAGGTCCTTGCCGTAGTCGTCAGAGTGCAGCTGGGCCTGCAGGCTCTCCAGCCAGCTCTCCAGGGCAGAGCAGCTTTGCGCAAACAGCTCGGCTCGGTTGGCATCAAAGAGGCTGCGGGCCTTGGCCTGGGTGGTGGTCTCCAGCTCATCCCAGCGCTTGTGCAGGTCCTCCAGCTTCTCTGACACCAGGGCTTTCAGCTCTGGCTTCTCAAGGGTCAGCTCCCGCCCTTCCTGGGTGCAAAGAAGGTCTAAGTGTCAGAATTAGACACCATTGAACTTTACAGGCTGAGAGCAGACCAGGGCCCTACAGGGCAGTAGGGACCTAAAGTGTGGGCAATAATTCCAGGTTCCTGAGTGTTCTCCTTAACAGGCTCTTCCCAAAGGTTTTAAACCCCTTCTAAACTTCCCTACCCTCCCTGCTGATTAAACCCTCCTCCACCTTCCAGGTCCAGCTCCAACCTCATTTCAACTAAGCAGCCACTGCAATCTTGCCTCGTTTTGAGCTCCTGGTGCTGTGGTTTCTAGTGGCACATTGTACGTGGTCTCGTATTATCTGCTCTCATTCATGTTTCTCAGCTCATGACCTCTCACCTGGACTCTGGCAAGTGAGTCCCACCTGGTCTCCCCACTCCCAGCCTTTCTGCTTGAGGACTTTTGCTTCCAGGCACGTGAGGGAAGTGTGGCCTCTTGACATGCATGCAAGGCAGGCTGGTTGTGCCAGAGAGTTATCGCCCCCAGGAGCAGCCCTCTACCAGTGACAGACGGGGAGCGGGAAGGCAAATACTTGGTGCCCTTGTGCTTTGGCTGGGATAACTCTGATGCACGTTCTGCGCCGTCTCCCAGGGTGCCCCATTTGGACTGAGCGTCAGTTCCGCACCAGGGCAACTGGAATGGCAATGGACCCTTTAGGAACCACCTTCCCTCCTCTGTCTGATCTCCCTACTCTCCTACTAGTGTTTCCTGCGATCACCTCCCAGATAAGTGGCCTTCACTGGAAGCCTTGTTTCAGGGTCTGCTTCCAGGGGAACACAAACCAAGGTACCACCTTCAGGCCATTTCACACGTGGCTGCAAGGATGAAGAGTGGCGGAGTCTAGCACTGCTGGGGGAACTTTATGACTCTCCAGCACAAGCCACACTTCAACACACAGTCTGTACGGGGTGAGCAGGGCTTCCCATGACCTGGCCCTGCAGGCTCTCCTGCCCTTTTCTTCCATGGGGCCCTTCACACAGTCTGCGCTCCTGCCACACTGACTTGCCCCCTGACCCCCATACAGGAACCCCACTTCCACATCTCTGCTTTCCTGTTCACACTCTTCTCTCCACCTAGAAACATCTTTCCCCCAATAGCTCTGCTTGTCCAAATCCTACTCGTCCTTCATGGACTGCCCTGGAGGCTCCTGCTTCCAGATTCCCACATCTCTCTCCTTAGCGCCCACGCTTTATCGGGCTCTCTATTGCACTATATCCTGCGGTGGATTTAATTTAGCTATTTGCGTACATCTCATTCTGGCTACAGTGTCATTCCTCAGGAGTGGAGCCCGCAATGGAATCACCTTCATTCTCCCCTCAGTGCCTAGTACAGTGCTTTGCATACAATAGCACCAATTAAATATATGCTGAATGAATAGAAAAACTGAATATACACTGCTCTCCTCCTTTTCCCAACCATCATGCCCTTGCAGGAAGGAAAGAGTCTTCTTATATACCTTGCAGCACCTAGCAGAGTCTGGAGCACACACAGCGTTGTCCGGGAACACTTGCTGAGTTGAAATAAGGTTTTACCTGAGCTCAGCTCTTGAGGAAGAGCTGGGTGGGAGACCAAGTACCACGAACAGCAAGACTCAAAAGCAAGGGTTGGCAAACTGTGGCCTGTAGGCCCAATCTGGCCCACCGCTTGTGTTTATAAATAAAGTTTTATTGACACAGCTATACTCATTTGTTTATGTTTTCTCTACGGCTGCTTTTGCACTGTAACAGTGGAGTTGAGTACTCACAGCAGAAACTGTATGGCCCACAAAGCCTAAACTATTTACCATCTGTCCCTTTACAGAAGTTTGCTGACCCCTGATAAAGAGCATCACCCAGCTCTAGACCCAGGAATAGTTATCGTGTTGACCCAAAGCTGTACTTTGGTTTCCTACTCATTTGTACATTCTCAAAGCTCTAGAGTCACTGTCCCACAGACCTCAGACGTTTGTTCCCCAGATCATAACTTTCTGCCTTGGAGGTTTGGCACGAGAGGCCCCCTGATCTCTAGCTCTGAAAGAGCCATAATCTGAAGCCAGGACCCTCCCCTGCACTGTGGCCGGGCCCCTGCCTGGAGGAGGCCCCAAAGGCTCTCTTCTTTCTGCTCCCATCACACCGCTCACCTTGTCCACCTTGTCCAACCAGTCCTTGTTGGCAGCCAGCTCCGCCATGAACGCCTGGTGCTTCTGCCATTTGGTGTGCAGGTTGCGGGCCTCATCATAGGACACATCCTGGGCTGTCAGCATCTTCTCGTCAATCCAGAGTTTCAGCTGGACCAAGCACAGAGCAGGGATGGAGGCGGGCAGAGTACATTTCAGAGGGAGGGGAGACTGAAGCACAAAGTGGGCAAGAGCGAGCCAGGAGGAAAAGTGCTGGCTGTGGGGAGAAGCCATGGAGGGGTCCACATGCTCAGGAGACATCACAATGGACTTACCCTATGCTCAAAGAGCGAGGGTGTGTGGGAAAGGGATGTCGGGAATGTCGGAGGGGACACGGGAGAACTGAGAGCCTCACCTCATGACAATCCTGTAAGAAACGCTGCTGCTCTCGGTTGTCCCGAACACGGCCCAGGAGCTGCTGCACGGCTTCTTGATTCTTCCTGTGTCTGTAACGACAGCCCCTTGTGAAGCCCCTGAACCTGCTGTGAAAGGCTTAGGATCCTCTAACTAACCTAGAAGCCTTCAGTGCTCCTCCTCTGGGGACAATGCTTTCTGGGAGCACAAGACAACTCAGGAATCCTGATGTCACATCCAGCTATCCTAGCAAACTTCATTTCGCCCCAGTGTGGGGGAGGCGGAACTTCCCAGACTGTGGCTCCGTCCCTCTTCAACCACTTGGCTCTTCCTCTCCTACTTTTTGTCAGCTTCCCACCCCTATCGGTTCGTCCGCCCGTGCCACGATCTCCATCTTCCTGGTCAGTGAAACGGGTCATCTGGTGCTCACTCATTTCCCTCTCTGGCCCCTCGTTTGCCCACTGTTCTCATCATACCTCCTCTCAATGGAGTCTGCCTTCTCTTGGATCTTCTCGGCGTGGATGTTACCCTCAGACACGAGCTGGCGCCCGGCCTCCAGGAGGCCGCGGATCCGCTCCCCGTTGGCGTCCATGGTGCTCACGAAGTCTTCCAGTTTCTTTATGGCGGCATCAGCAGCCTGGAGTGTCCCCGGCATCTCCGTGTGAGACAAGACATATTCCTGTCGGGGTGGGGCGAGAGATCGAGTTCACTTCTCAAAGCACTTCTCAACCTCTCCGAGGGGACCTGAGACACTGAGGCCAACCAGGAAGGGGCAGGGCAGACCCTGTGGCTCTGAAGACAGTGGGAATGGTGCCTGATAATGTGAGAGGCTCAGAAAACTATACGGACGCTGGGCTGGGGGGCCTTTGACAGTCCAAATTCTGCTCTATCTTGTTTCTAGCTAAGATTTGATTTCTTTAATAGTTATGTGACAAGCCAGGTTTTCTATTTCTTCCTAACTCAGTTTAGCTAAGTTATACTTACATCTTTTTTCCACTCCCATATTTTTCTATGTCCTCCTTGCCCATCCTGTTTCCTCCACTAATCCACCACTGCCATTTTCCTCCCCACCCACCACTGTCCTTCGCATTCCCTGCTCCCTAGTTCCTGCTTCTTCCTGGTTGGGCCCTGTCCCCCGGGCTCTCACCTGGCTGCTGAGCACGCCCTCGGCCTGGCGAGCATCCCGCAGGAACCCCTGGAAGCCATGGGCCTGGGCCAGACGGCCTTGCCGGCTCTCCCACATGCGGCCCAGCTCCTCCCAGCCGGTTCCCAGGGCTTCCAGTCGCTGCCGTAGGAAGAGGCACTGGGGATCGGCCTGGTCCCGGGTCACCTCCTCACCCAAGGCCCGCAGCCGGCTGTACTCGCTCTGGGCTCGCTCCACCTCTCCGCGCAGGGCTGCATGTTGGGCCAGGAGGGCCTCTGCCTCAGGCAGGGTGGCCGGCCCCTCTTCAGAGGCCACAGAGGTCTGTGTGCGACCCAGCCACGCCTGGAAGTCATCCAAGCTGCGCAGGAAGTCCTGCAGCCGCCGCGCCTCACCCAGCGACTCCTCTCGACGCCGCATGGTGGCCCTTAGGTCGTCCCAGCCAGCTTGCACCTCCGCAAGCCGGGCGTTGATGGCAGAGGCTTGGGCCGGGTGGCCAGCAGCCAGGGCATTTGCCTCTCGTGTCAGTTCACCCACCCGGGCGGCGATGGCCTCCAGGTCCCGCTCGGTGCCGGCCAGCTTCCGCTGCAGCGCCAGCACTCCGGCCAGGTCATTGCCCAGGCCTTGGGTGGACTCGATGACCTTGGTCTTTTCTCTCATCCAGGCCTGGGTCTCCGTGCACTCTAAGTGGTAGTTCTGGATGCTCAGGGCTGATGTCAGAGCTGCCTTCTTGCCATCCGCCAGAGACCGAAACTGCTGCCACCTGGGAGTGGAGCGAGGGTCTGGCGTTTGGAGTTGCTCAGCCTCCCCACCCCGTCCAGGGATATCTGGAAGCTTTGTCCCTGCTTCTCTCTCCTTTGGTACATTCTACCCACCTGCTTCTGCTGTTTGAAAGAGGCTGCTCCCACTCATCCTCCGCTGACTCCTGCTTAATTGCTCAGGGCACCAGCCTCTTCAAACTGCCTTTACCCCACCTCCAACTCTTTCATCATCCGCTCCACCAACATCTTCCAGACTACTCTCCCTCCTCATTAGCCTCTATCCCATGCCCTACAGAGCTCTCTTCCAGTTTCCATCGTGCCTGCTGCCTGCTCTCTCAGTCCCTAGTTCTGCCTTCCCCAACCCTACCTGTGGTTGAGCTGCTTCTGGGTGTTGACGATGCTGTCCTTGCCTGGGGGGTTGGCCTTCAGCAACTGCTCCGCAATGTCATTCACGGCAGTAATTCGCGCTGCGAGGGCGTTCATTTCGGGCTCCAGGGTCTCGAACCTGAGGGTGCAAGAAGCTGGGCATGAAGGGCAGGCGGCAGCGATGCACCGGCCCACCTCCCTTAGCCTCCCACAGACTCCTCTCCACTCAGCACGAGGCTCATTTTTAGGAGCCTCTGCACCTCCGACCCACAAGGTTCATAGTATCTGTGGGTCAGAGGGAGCTCCTAATTCCCCCAAAACAAGAACAAAAACGAGGATCTCTGGAGTTACTCAAAAAGATGGTGAAAGTTAAAGGTCAGGAACAGCTGTAAAAATCAAACTAATCTCTGGCTCAGGGCCCCACCTTCATCAGAACCTCCGTCTTCCCCCTGGGACTCACCCCTCAGCGGCCCAGCTGGGTCCCTTCCTACCAATATGTGTCGAAAAGTGAATGGATAACCAGAAATATTTAAGTGATAAAGATGAGAAGCACAACTTCTCCCAGGGACATTGACATTCTCATGGAGCAGAGTCTGCACACGTTTTGTGTCAGGGCCATCAGTAAAGACTTAGACCTTGCTGGCCATACGGTCTCTGTCTCAAGTACTCTGCTCCGCTGTCGTGGTGCAAAAGCAGGCGGGACGATGTGGAAATGAATGAGCGTGGGCTCCGTTCCAATAAAGCCTTGTTTACAAAAACAGGCAGCCGGCTGCATTGGCCTAAGGTTGTAGTTTGCCGACCCCTGTCATGGGATGCCTTGAAAACTACAAAAATCTTTAATTACATTTTGAAAACCACCAGGAAATTTGAGTATAGATTGAGTAGCAGACGATATGAAGGAATTGCTAATTTTTGGTTCTGTGATAATGGTATTGTGGTTCTATAAGAAAAATACCCTTTCTAAATGATTTTAATATTTATTATTCTGTAAATAAATCTACTTCGCGAGAGGCTAATCAGTGTCTCTGACTAAAAGGTTTATAACTTCAAAGCCTTAACTATTTTAGGTCTGCATGCACAATTAAAAAATAATTTACTCTTTAAGAATACTTCCTCATATTTCTTAAAGGACGCATCCTGGAGAATGTAGCAATGAAATGATGATATTGGGGATTTGCTTTTAAAAAGAAAAATTAATCAAATAGAGCAAAGTCTTGACAATTAGTGAATCTGAGTGACAAGTACGTAGGAGTTTGTTGGATAATGCTTTCTACTTCTTAGTTTAACATTTTTCCTTAAAACAAAAACTGCTAAGACTCAAAGGGATTAGCAAGAGCAGGCAGTTTATGGTGGGACCCCCCACCCCCGCCACTGCACACTGGCCCCTACTCACAAGGCCACTCCCGGGGGGAGCCTGCATGGGGCCTACCTTTGCTGCACGACCTCCAGGTCCTCTAGGCGCTCAGGCAGGGCCAGCCCGTTGAGCCACTGCTCCTTCTCCTCCACCCACAGCCCGCAGGCCCCGGCCTCGCTGAGCATGGTGTAGAGCGCCAGGGCCGCCTCCAGGGCCCGCGCTCGCTCGCCCGCCCGGGCCTGCAGCTCCTCGTAGTGCCGCTCCAGGGTGGGCACCCTGCCCTGCACCTCGGGCGCGCGGCTCAGGGCGGGAGGCAGCGCCGTGGCCTGGTCCCTCAGGGCATCCAGGGTTGGCCGGTGGCCTCGGATCTCCTCCTCCAGGGCCCGATGCTGCCGGGCCAGGGCCTGCGTGGAGAACTCGTCGTGCCCCAGCTCAGGGCTGGACACCAGGCGCAGCGCGTCCACCAGCCAGGCCTCCATGTCGTTTGCGTCCGCCTGGAACTGGTAGAGGCTGGCGGCCTGGGCCAGCCGCTGGGCGCGCTCCTCCGCCAGGGCCTCTAGCCGCTCCCACTGGGCTTGGAGCTCGGCGGTGCGGGCGGCGGCCTGGCCTGCCCCGGGGTGGCCCTCGGCGACTAACTGCTGGCCCTGCTCCAGGGTGAGCTTCAAGGGCCCCAGCCGGCCGCTCATCTCACCTCGCAGGGCTGTGTGCTTGTTGAGCAGGCGGAGGACACCGGTCAGGTCGCGGCCAGTTTCGGCCGAGGTCAGCAGGTGCTGCTGCTCCCGCACCCAGGCCTCGGCCTCGCCCGCCTCCCAGAGGAACCGCCAGAGGCGCCGGGACTCCTCCAGACGGGCCCGCCGCGCTGCCGCCAACTCGCACAGCGCCTCGTAGCTCCGCTCCAGGGCAGCCACCCGCTCCGACACCAGCTGGGGGTCGCATGGTTTGTACTCTGAAAAGTCACACCAGAGGGTTAAGAGCTGTACCTCAGCCTTCCTGCTGCACCACATGCACCCCGGTTCCGAATCCCCCCACCCACTCTCTTAGGCCTCCCTCCCTAGCTCTGTCACCCACCATCCGCCCATCATCCTTCCTGTCCCCAGGTTTCCCCGCTCTTGCTGCTGCAGCTGTTAACGTTCTCCTTCCTAGCCCCTCCTTTTCCAGTTCCTCCCCCGACTTTTCACCTTTTCCTGGGTCGCAGAAGCGCAGCGCGGAGGCACTGACAGCCCGCACTCTCTCAGCCTGCACAGCAATGTCTGCTTCCACCAGCTCGTGCAGCTGCAGCAGGTCCTCCACGCCAGCCAGATGCTTGCCCAGGTCCTGCGACTGCAGCCGGCCCTGCCAGGCACACGCGGCATACTGATGCCCGTCTGAGAGCCGCCACCACACTCACATGCTAACTGCGCTCCATTTTCCTGCATCGACGGCACCGCCCGACCTCTTTGGTGCTGAGCTCACCTGCTTCTGTCTGTCACTCACCCGCATAGCAACCCCCAGTTCTGTCCTGCACCCCAGCCTCATAGTGTTCAACTCCCCTCCTGAAGAATGACTTTCTTGCTAAATCTTGCTCCTGGAATCTCCGCTCTGACTCATTTTCTCAGCTCCAGAATTATCGCCACCCTCCTATCGTCATGGCTCAGTTCCCAGCACTCCAACAATCTTCAGCATCACTCCAGACCCATCCTTATCCCCACCTCTTGCCTAGATCCCCACAACAGCCTCTAGCTGGTCTCCCGGCTCCCACTCTGGCTGCCCACAGTCCTTTCTCCCACAGTATCAAAGGGATCTTTTAAGGAACAGAAGGCAGAATCACGTCTCTCCCCTTTGCAAAACCTTCTCGTCGCTTTCAATGCGGCGTGTTACTTGGAATAAAATCCAAACTCCTTGGCCAGGCCTGTAAGGCCCTGAGTGAGCTGGCTGCCCCCTCCCTGATCTCATTCCATGGCCCACTCCTTGTTCTTACGGTCCCGCTGGCCTCCCTTCTCAGGCCGACCACGCCACGCTTGAACAGGCCTGAGGCCTTTGCCTAGCTGCTCCTTCTGCCTGGACCTTCTCTCCTCAGATTTCCCTGTGGTGGCTCCTAGTGCTATTCTGCTTTCAGCTTAAATGGCATTTTCTCAGAGAGGCCTTCCGGGAACCCTCCAGCACACACCCTCTTCCAGCTTCCTCCTAGGTTTTATGCCCACTTGCTATCTTGCTTATTGATCGGTCCACGGGTTTTATTAGCCATCTCCTCCCGCTAGAACGTGAGCTCCATGAGGACAGGGCCCTGTGTGTTCATCTGAGGACAGGGCTCTGCACCGCAAATACACCACAAAGATCGGCTGAGCAAACGAGCGAAGGCGCCCCTCGTCAAACCCCCGCAATTCCTGATCATCTCAAGCCCACCATACATGTCCCACTGGTACCTTCATCTCTTCCATCCAGTCCATGAGGTAGAGCAGGTCCTGAAACACCTTCTGCAGCTCCAGGTTGAGGAGGAGCCGCTCCCGCCGGGCGGCCACCATCTGCCGCAAGAAGTCCCAGAGCCGCGCCACGTTGTGCTGCCGTGCGGCAATGCGCTTGATGTCGTGGTAGCGCTCGGCAGCCAGCTCGGCGGCCACGGCGTCCACTGCCTGCACCCGGCCACTGTAGGCCACGATGTCTGTCTCGATGGCTTCGTGCTTCCGCACCGCCGCCTCCACCGCAGCCAGCTCCAGCCCGAAGTTGTCCTGGGGCGGGGGGCAGGGAGGGGAGATTTGGGAGCTCGGGGACACCACCTCTGCTCTCCCCTTCTGCCCTCCAGGCCGCTTCTGCTGCAAGATGCCAACTCTACGAGGTGGCTCTGAGTCTCCTCTCTACCCCATCCCATCCTGTCTCACTAACTCTTTCTTTGCTCAAGCCTCTGGCCTCTGGTTCTTCCTGAGTTCCTTGGTCTTCTTATCTGGGTGATGGATTTCTTGTTTCATTAGCGCCCACATCGCACGGCTCCTATCCACCGCTCTCTCTCTCCCATTTCTCCTGACCAGCCTGGACAGGCCAAGGGACCCCGTGTCCTACCTGGGACACGAGGCGCTGGTTCTCGCTAAGCCAGGTCTCCCGCATGGCAGCCTTGCGGTCAAAGCGGGCGGCTAGCTGCTCCAGCTTCTCTTGGCGGATCAGCTCGGTGCGCAGGGCCAGCTCCCGCTCATGCTCGGCCTTCTCGAGCCGCTCCCAGGCCTGCGAGGTGGGGACAGGATGGGCGCTAAAGGGCCAGGGCTCAGGAAGGGAGGGTAGGGAGGGGTCCTCGGAGCTGGGGGCACATGGCGAGTCACAGGAAGCTCGGCCTAGTGGGTCTGTTCGAGAAATGGGCGGTGTGAGAGCTATGGAGCCATATGACCCCTACGTCTGCTTATGGAAAAGGACGAGGGGAAAAGGGAGCAATGGAAACCACTGGATTTGTCTGTGGTGGTGGGACTGCGGGTGAACCCCATTACTTTTCTTAATCTTATAATGTTGTCTGTGAAGACAATAAAAGTAGGGAGAGAGAGTTGGGGACATGAATAAGATATGGGACTTAGGGTACAATTTTATTATGTGGCTCGCATGGAGAGACAGATGGAGGAGGAAGGGGGATGTGCAGGCAGCATGAGAGGATGCATGAGTCACGTCTGCACCAGGGAGGGGTGCGGGCAGCCGGACGAGTGTTCAAGTTGGGGCAGTGGGGGCCGGTGCTGAGGGTGGGACGTCTGTGGGACGGGAGGGGAGGCCGCGGACCTTGTTGATGTCGGAGATGAGCCGGCCCTCACGGGGCGTGTAGACCTTCTGGTTGTTGGCCCGTAGCTTGCTCTGGATGGTGAAGAGCAGCACTTCCAAGTTCCCTTTCTCTGTGAACCTGAGACAGGAGGCCGCGGGCGGAGGGGGGAAGTCAGAGGCAGAGGCCACTAGGGGCTCAGGGACTCTTTAGGTTTCAAAATGAAGGGTTCTGTGTTGCTCTCCTTCTCATAAAAGCAATACATGCTCTTTGGGTGAAAGCCGGAAAATACTGGCAAACCAAAATAACAGAATTTTAAAACAACTAAAACCACATAGAAATGACCACTGTCACCCTTTGGCAGGTGCATATGTCCTTCATTTTCGTTTTACCCAAATGAGATTGCCTCATAACCACAGCTTCCGTTTTAGAGCACTCACTCACTGTGAGCCAGGCCTGTCCTCAGGGCTTTACATGTATGAACTCGCTATCTATGGTTTCTTATTACCCCCACTTTCCAGATGAGAACACTGAGGCGCACAGAGGCCAAATAAGTTGCCCAAGGCTCACAGCTGTGAGGTGGCGGAGCCAGGATTTGAACTCAGCCACCCTGAGCCTCGTCACTGAGCCCTTTGCTCTCTGCTGCCCACAATCACTGTTTTGCAAACTGCTTCTTCACTGATTTTTCAAGAATATCTTTTCAGGTCAATAAATGTATTTCTTCGACATTATTTGCAGTGGCTGTCCCATGACTTATTTTTCTTTTGCAAAGGTCTGGCTTGTGAACATCTTTGAAGCCACCTCTCCATTCAAAGCCCAGAAGAGGACTTTCTGGGTCAAAGGGCACACCTCACATCATTCCTGGAATGTACAGGGACAGAGGTTTTCTGGATTAATATTAGTTTTGGAGCTGGAACATATTAACTCCCAAAGAGCTCAAAAACAGAAAAACACAGAAGTTTTAGCATATAGAATTGCTTAACAGCAACTCCACACTTGAAAACAGTTAATTGCTGTAATAGACAAATGCTAAGAACCTTTGCAACGTGCACATCACCAGCCACACTCCTGTGTGGACAGTTATAACCCGCCTGTCGGGCCCACTCCCTCCTGTCCCTAAGCTGGGATGGGGTTGCTGCGACACCCCAACCAGGAATCTTGTCTGAGTAGGCTGCACTGATTCCACACACCACAGCAATCATTTCCACAGCATGATTTTTTCTTAAAATGGATACTCATTTTTAAAATGTATTTTGGAACTGCTTCTGGCACTTTGAGCTGGGGGAAACGAGCCTCCACCGCATTTAGGCACTGCCAAATTTCCCTCCCAAAAGGCCGCCCTAATTTAGGCTTCCTCTTGGGTGAGCACAGGCATGCTATGGCCTGGGGCACCTACTTGGGCGGCTTCTCCACGGTGCGGTAGGAGTTGAATGACTGCAGCTGGTTCTGGACCCCGCTCAGGGAGTTGGCCAGCTGCCGGTCATTGAGGGTCACAATCGTTTGCTCGATCCACTGCAGCAGCTCTGAGGCCAGGGACTCGTATTTCTCCACAAGGCGCTCAGCCTCCATGGCGTGGTCCAGCACCTGCAGACAGCGACATGGGCGTCCTGGCCACGTGGTCCCTGGCCCAGTCCTGAAGCTCCATTCTGCCTCTGTTTTAGGGGAGTAAGACCCCTCTGGCCTTATGCCTCCCAGCCCATGGTGGGGAGTACCTTGCCAATTCTTTTGCCTTCCACAGCCAGGGCCTTCATCTTGGAGAAGTAGTGGTAGTAAGTAGCCACATAGGTAATGATGGATTTCTCATCTGGCTGATCCACATTCACATCTGAGAAAAAGGACCACTCAGGTCAGGCAGAGACTGGAAACCTGCCTCCCAGAAGTTCACCGGCAACTTGAATCGCTAACCCCAATCCTAGGGCCATGGCAGCGCCCCAAGGCTGACATCTTTCCAGCTCCCTTCAGAGCAAAATGACAAACTATTTGGACAAAAAGGGCACGAAAAAACTAACATTTATATCTTTAACTCCTAGAAACAAGCAGAGTACAAAATCCAGGAACACGAGAAGGCTTTTACCCAGTGTCCCCAGCGGAGAATAAAATTAGCTGTTTGGGGGAAGAAAGGCAAGAAAAGAAACAGCACTCCCATTTGGGGACAGATTGTGGACTTATGGGCCGGAAATACGTCTAAGAAGTCAGCCGAGGGAGGGACAGCAAGACGGAAGGTACAAAGGGAGCCTCCTGAACTGGGGATGTTCGAGAAATGGACCCTGTGAGCCCTGGCAGCGGGAACAGAGGTCAGTTCTCAGGGCTATCTCGGGGCACGGTCATGACTATTTCTGACCTCAGTCCCAGACCTCAGCTGTGGGCCCAAGGATATGAGGGTCCTTCAAGTGAAATCAGCTTCCACCACAAGGACTGAGGCTGACTATGACTTGAAATCCCTGGGGTTCTCTTTTTTTTTGAGGAAGATTAGTCCTGAGCTAACATCTGCTGCCAATCCTCCTCTTTTTGCTGAGGAAGACTGGCCCTGAGCTAAGATCCGTGCCCGTCTTCCTCTACTTTATATGTGAGACGGCTACCACAGCATGGCTTGCCAAGCGGTGCCATGTCCGCACCCGGGATCTGAACTGGCGAACCCCAGGCTACTGAGAAGTGGAAAGTGCGAACTTAACTGCTGCACCACCGGGCTGGCCCCCCGGGGGTTCTCTTAATTAGGCCAAATGGTATCGTAGCTAAAGAAGCCCTCTTGACCACCTCTGAAAACCCACAGGCAGCCAGGAACCACTGAAATCATCTCAGAAAGTTAAAGGACACTTAGCTGTACTTAAATGTTCCTTATCAAAGCTGTGCTTCTCAAATACTCTTCAAGGACCCTTGTACTTGGCCTACTTCCATCAATAGCTGGCTGTTGGCCATTCTGGACTAAGAGGGCAGAGGAGACGGGGCTACGGGTGGGATGGAAAACAGGAAGAAAATAACCAAGACCCAGATCTGCCCAGTGAGCTTAGTAAAGAGTGTTTCTCACAGAGCAGTCACTTGGCCCTCTCTCCTCCCCTCTTCTGGCTCTTCTCCCAGGGAGGTGGCTGAGGAAATAGGCTCTGGAGCCAGGCTGCCTGAATTTGAATCTCGGCTCCACCAGCTGTACGACCTTGGGAAAGTCACTTAACCTTTACTCGCCCCCAACCCCCTTTAATTGTGAGGATTAAAGAAATCAAAGCCTGCCAAGTGTAGTGCCAGGCACAAAATAAGAACCCAGAGGCCAGTACCAGTCTCATCAGCATTAAGATCAGAACTACAGGAGCCCACGGGCAGGGTCAGCTGACCAAAAGGCCAGTGCACAGGGAGACCTCAAGGTCACGTAGTTTAACTTAGAACCTTAGAATTTTAGAATCAGAAAGACCCTTAAAGACCACATAGACTCACCTTCTCATTTTTGAGATAAGGAAACTGAGCCACAGGGAGGCCAAGCAACTGGCTCTAAGTCACAGAGCTGCCCTGTGGTAGGGCTGGGATAGAACGACATCCCAGGACTCTTTCTGCCACAGGGCTGCCTTTCTTCCTACAGCTTTTTTTTTAATTGCGATATTATTTTCATCCCATAAAATTCACCTTTTGAAGTATACTATTCCGTGGTTTTTAGCATAGTCACAAGGTTGTGCGGCCATCACCACTATCTCATTCCAGAACATTTTCATCACCCCCAAATGAAACCTGCACCCGTTGGCAGTTACTCCCCCTTCTCCCCGCCCTCGCCCCTGGCACCCACTCATCTACCTTCTGTCTCTATCCCACTGCCTCTTTTTCACATAGCTCTGCCCCACCTTCAGGATCCAGCAGCTTCGTAAGTCCCAGCTCCTTCTCAGCCAGATTGAAAGCGTTCTGCAGATTGTAGTGAGCATTACACTTCCTCAGTGACTCAAAATCCAGAAGGTCTGGCCTGGGTGGGGAGGGAAGTTAGAAGGTATCAAAAGCATGTGAGATCCCAAAGAGGAAAAGTAAAGCCACCCCTATCTTTATCCCTAAGTCACCAACTCTATTTTGTCGAGAACTAGGCCGCTCAAGCCCACACCCACTGCTCCTGTCCCCTCGCTTCCTATTGCAAGCCCTGTGTGCAGGACGGCGCCCCCACATCCTGGCTCTTCTCCGAACGTTCATCCTTCATAAGTGCTGTGTAGCTTGTCTCACTGCTTTGTTTACACGTGTGCTTGCCCCTGGCTCCTTAACCCCTCCAGCAGTCCCGCCAGGCTAGCTAACCCCATCTTCTCGTCTTCTCACCGGTGTTTATGTACAATGGCGTTGAAGGCCAGCCCATCTCTCCAGCTGGTGGTGAAGTTGTGCACGTTGACGTTGGGATACCTATAGACAGGGACCAGGAAAAACAGAGAGTTGGGTCAAGTCCCAGTCCGCGACTCAAGGACGGATCCCCAGCTTGTGGAGCCCGTCCTTCCTTTACCGCATGGCCTCGGTGCATCCACCCTCCAAGGCCACGCTCCCTGGGCAGCCTCACCCTGCAGTCTTCATCTGGCACCACAGCAGCAGGGCATCCTTGGCTGACTTCTTCTCCTTGTTGTCTTCGGTTTCCACACTGATGTCTTGGATCTAAGAAGGAAGGAAGGCCCTCACTCCCTGGACAGTTCTGAGATACACGGCAGGAAACCGCTCTTTAGACTCCTGTAATCGGGGTGCAGGGGCAGAGCCTGGGGACCTTTCATACAGGGCCAGTGACCCCAAAAATCAGGTCAAAGGGATCTGAGGCAGTAGAATGGGGTAGGAAGCCAGAAGAGTGGGAGCGCTTTGAAGCAAAGGATGCTGATTCCTCCAGGTGGGGAAGTGCAGGAGGATGAGGGAACATTCCCCGAGAGCTAGGTTTCAGACATGAAGCTGATGGAGCTCTGCTCAGGGCTGGAAGGAGCAGAGGAGGTTACACGTGGGGAGGAAGCGGGGCAATCAGGAGAGCTGTGATGGAATGAGGACAGTGGACTGGCTATGCTCTGTGCATAAGAAGTAGGGTGGCTGTTCTCTTGAGGAAGGTAGGAGAATTTGAAGAAGAGTGGGCCGACCAGACTGTGAATGCAGTTCTCAAACTCCCAGTGGTGAAGGACCAGTTTGTGAAATTTCCATTCCCCGTGGACCAACATGTGGTCCCACAGCGCAGGACCAGCACACAGATCAGGCCACAGGGAGTTTGCCAGAGAAGTTTGACAACATCCACACTGGTCTCCACCCCGCTTAATTGATCCGCAGCAACCACAAATTGCTACACAAGGTTCTAGACCCTCCATTCTGGTATCGATCTTGCCTTGGACCAGCAGTGGCTGTTTGAGGCGCAGCACCGGTGTGCAGCGCACACTCCGAGTAACGCTTTGCCGGGGTACCTGGAACCGAAGGATGATGGTCCAGACCAGCCCAAGGGTCAGCCGGTGGTTTCCGTCCACGATGTCATGGGAGCCCATATTTTCCAAGTGCACTTTCTGCTCCTTCAGGAACTGCAGGGCCTTGTCCACGTTCTCCAGGCAGTGGATCCGCATGCGGCCTTTGGTGGGCTTTGGCTGTGGGGGGACAGGGGACACAAAGGCATGGGACCGTGGGCCTCCTCCTTCCCTCCTAGCCTTCCCGGGGCCCTGCTTCGCACACCTTCCCCATGAGCTCCCTCGGGAGCACAGGGACAGCCCCAGGGCTGTGCCAGAGTTCATGGAGCCAAAGCTGCGGTTATAGATGAGGCTTGGAGCAGATTAAGATTCCCAAGGGAATTAATGGCACTCAGAGTGGGTGGGAAAAGAAATGTTTTCAATGGGGCCACTGTTCCTGTCTCCATGAGGCAGTGCTCCTATTTAATCCACATGGCAAAACTTCTCAAAATGAAACCATCCTCTGAGCAGAGGGCAGCCACTGCTTTCCGCTCTGTGGTGTCGCTCTTCTCTCTAAGGGCGACTCCTATGGCTTGTCCCCTTCACCGCTGTTTCTCAGGCTCCCTCCTCCCTCAGGACCACAGCTCACCAGTGTCTCTCCTGAGAGCACCTCGAGGAGCCTCAGGAGGTTCCGTCCATCCCGGAGGTCGCTGTACAGGTCCCCCACCCGGCACGTCACCCGGGCCAGGTGCGAGTTCACCCACTTGGTGAAAGTCTTCTTCTGCACAGCTTCTCGCTCATCTGTGGCAGCAACATGGGGTCATTTCTGTCCTTCATGAGCAGTGCCCCTGCTTCTAACCACCACTTGGTGGGGTTGGGGGGATGAGGGGGTGCCTGAGAGGCCGGAAGTCAGGTCCGGGGAGGAGGAGGGGAAGGAAAACGGCCAAGAGGAAACCCCATAACTTAAAAAGCTGGGAAATAAAGAAATTGGAATGAGCTCATAAGCAAGGTAAAAAACAAAAATGAGAGCTAGAAAACAGGTTTGAGAAGAAGGATGAAAGAAATTAGAAGCGCGGGACATGCAGGGAAGGGCTGCGATCTGGGATCAGGGCCCTGTCACGTAACAGGGGTGAAACGCTATTACTTCACCCGTCAGGGCCTCACTTTCCTCATCTGTCAAACGGGCACATTACTTTCTACTTCAGCAGGTCACTGTGGTGATTAAATGAGACAACGTGTGTAAGACGCCTGGCAGGAAGTGGCTCCTTGATGAGTTATGATTGTCCAGGCGTGAACTAACCCAAAGCAAAGAGCCAGAGGTGCTCAGGTCAAGCAGGAGGCATGGCTGTTCTCTTTGAGTGGTGGACAAAGGGGAGGGTGTGGACTGAAATTACAGCAATGGCTCTTCCAAGGGGTCATTAGGAGGATGTGACGTGACAGAGGCCGCAGGCCTCCTCGGGCAGCTGGCTCTCCTGGGATCATTTTTTAAAGAAAAGATGGGTTCCTCTACTTGTGGGGTGGGTTCATTCAATGGGCTGCAAGGGGATCCATTCCCAGGACACCAACATTCCAACGCTAAGAAAAGAAACGAGACCTTGAAAGTTGGGAACAGGGAAAACAATAAGCCCAAGAAACACGGGGGGCGGGGAAGGCCAGGCAGAATTAGGCACCAATCTCAAAAAAAGTGGGGAAATGCCCTGCTGCCTGGTTCACAGGGGGAGCTACCGCTGAGGGGATGCTGGCAGGTCCCACAAAAAATTAAAATTAAAAATGTTATAAATGAGAAAGGGAGGGAGGAGGCTCAGGCCATTGGAAGCTGTTCCCCCGCAGAGGAGCCCAGGGCGAGGACCCCACCCAAGTGGCCGGGGCCTGAAGAGTCACTTTTTGTTTCCTTCTCAGCACCAGCATCTCCGAAACCGAAAAGACTCATCCCTTAATCTCACATTCCTGGGCACCTCACCCATAAAACCTGGCGACACACCCATGTCTATTCCTGTCTCTGCTGCCTCCAACCCCTATACCTGGGCCAAGCTCAGGGTCCTAACAACTGCACAGGACATCCCGCGAACCAAGGGTGCCTTTGGGCCTCCCTTCAGGGTCTACAGCCCGAGCTGGGATTGCCCAGATCATAGCGATTACTGGATCCAGGAGGCCTGCCCCAATGCCAGGCACACTAGGGTGAGGCCATTTTGGCACACAGGTACAATAAAAGGGGAGGGGTGGACATAGGGGCAGCTGGGGGGAACTGCACAAAGCCAAGCACCAGAGACAAAGTGTAGCTTCACACAGCATCCACAACTTCCACAGACACACACACACACAAAACACAGTGACTCTCAGAAATACACTGCAATATTGGTGCCGGATGAACACACGCCTGCTCAGAGATACACCTGAGCCTGTTGCACCAACTCCCCTTGACACACTCCGTTTCCACACACACTGTCTCCTCACACACAGTTAGACACCCACTCAGAAACCCAGGGCAACACAAACAAGCCCCGGGTGCCTCAGCCTCCTGGCTCGCTCCCCTCTCTCCTGCTCCAACTATGCAAGCAGGAGCTCCATCTCTGAACGCACCGACAGCGAGCTGCCTCAGTGAGACTGCGCAAAAGGCCTCATTAGCTGACACACATGCTGCTTTGCACAGCCTCGCCCGCTGCCTCCATGCTCATAGCATTCGCTGCAACACACACGTTCTGCCGCTCCCAGCGGGCCTGTGGTCACACCCACTCACGCTCTCTCACGGTCCCTTCCAGTGGGTCCAAGCTTTTCCCAATTCTGTCAGCATCCATATATTTTCTGGCCACTTGTAATTATTCCCCTTGCCCATTGTCTCCCAACACAAACGTCTGAGTCATAGAAAATGCTCCACTCCGTGTGTCCTTGGCTCTGGCTCCTCTCCCACGCCCCCAGGCCCCCTCCCTGGGCACAGCGCTTCCTTCTGCCCGCTGAGCTCACCTTGAAGCTGTTTGAAGCGTCCTTCCAGCACGCTGGCATACTGAGCGGGGTCGATGAAGGCAGCTGGTGAGAGCAGGAGGCCCCCGGGGTTCTGAGACCCTTCCACAGCCTCATAGTAAAACTCACCAGCCCCGTTCAGGCCGTGCCCGTGCACCCTGCTCACTCCGTTCACACTCATGGTGTCTGCTGCCTCTCAACGGCCCAGGTCCCAGAGTCCATGCTCTGCCCGCGCTGGGGCCGGGCAGCAAGGTTCTCCTCCCCCTGGAGCCTGGGATCCCAAGAGGCTGGGGTCCTGGGCGGGGGGTGGTTCAAGGCTGGTGGAAGTTTCAAGGAGTGGGAGAAAGGAGTTACAGGATGTCTGAGCTCCCAAGCTCCGGGACAAGTCAGCAGGGCACACCTGGCTGTGGTGAGAGGAGACAGAGGCAGCTCCAGACAAACAGGTCGGACAGTGGCGGGGGAGGGGTGGGGGGCGGAGCTCAGCCTGCTGGGGCAGGGCCAGGCCCTGTGGGGCAGAGGAGGGAACTGCAAGTGCCTTAGAGACCTGCCCATCAGGCCCCAAACTGCCTAAGAGTTCAGAAGACCAGAGAGAGGTCTCCCCAAAGGCAGTTCTACTTCCCGAAGGTTTGCAAGTATGACAAGGATGGCCCCTCTCTGGGTGACTCTGGGAGGTCCCGCTTCAGGACATGGGTTTTAATCTCCAGCTTGGAGAGCAGAGAAAGAAAAATCCTTGGAGAGGAAAAGCCAGCTCAGCACATGCCAAGCGTCGTGCTAGGTGTTTGCTTACGGTCCCTCACCTGTGAAATAGGTGGTGCCATCCTCCCCACCTGCTTGTCATCATCACCTCCAGTCTGGCCCCTTCCCTGCCACTGGGCCCACCAGGCCCTCCTCAGCCAGGCCACCCCAGGCCCCCAGTATACCCACTGCTGGGCACATCTGCCAGATTCCCTCCTACCTCTCTCTGGGCTTCAGCTCTCGTCACTTACAGCCTACTCTTGCCATCCACCATCTTTATTCATTCAGCATTTATTTGGCACCTACTGATGTGAGGCGCTGTGCAAGGCAAAACCCGTACAGCGAGGCCCCTTCAGGAGAGCCCAGTGTAGTGGTAGAGATAAACATCTAATGACAGCACGAGGTGGCACGTGTCGTGTATACAGACATCACAACGGTCCTGGGGATCACGTGTATGTACACACGGCCATCACAACAGTTCTGGAGGCTACACGCACCAAAACCAGGGTACCAGGGGCTCTTTTCCCCAAAGAGGTGCCATTCTCTATAACCCATGTCTTCCATTTTCTCTCATCTATAGAAATGCTGATGCGAGTATTTCACAAGCCAGCCTGAAGGCCCAGCCAGAAGGACAGAGAAGCCCAGGGGAAAATGATAAGGGACCCCCAGAGCTATGGGCACCATGAGGTGGTCCTCGGACTGGTGCTGGGCTGGCTGAAAAGAATTACCAGGAAAGCTTAAAAATGCTGATTTCTGGACCATATGTCCAAAGATTCTAATTCAGTGTGTCCAGGAAGGGGTTGGGAGCCTGTATTTGTAAAAATGTCCCTGAGTGATCCTGTAAAAAGTGTGGCTAGGTTTGGGAACCACCCTCCTCAGAGTCTCCCTTCTTCCAGGAGGCCACCCCACCCACCCTGGGAGCACCGCCTCTCAGGAGGGCGTAATTGTGACCTCTCCCACTGCGCTGGTCTGGGAGGCCGGCAGGTCAGTGAGAAAGACAAGGGTGGGATGGAGGAGGGAAGCCAGACGGGGTGGGTGGCCTTGGGGTGTGTGGGTGACTCAGCCCCACGCCATCCGCTGGTGGTGTCAGGTGGCAGCCCCACTCTTGTTGCCATGACAACTCCTCCCGGAACGCAGGGAGGCCCGGTCAGACGGGTTTGTTTGTGCTCAGAGGAGCAGAAGGGGAGAGCCCAGGCCGTAGGGGAGGGCAGGGGCCGAGGCAGGCAGAGAGCAAACCCAGGAGAATGGGCGGCTGCGGAGGGAACCTGCTTCAGGGAACAGGTAGATGAAATAATGGGACAGGTGGCAGGTGGAAGGAACAGGTGGGGAGGGAGAGGAGAGGATAATGGCCCTGGAGGGAGAACAGGTGTGAGAGATGACAGTGGGAATCCAGGAAGAACAAGGGGATGAAAGGTTAGGGACAGGCAGGCGGAAACAGAATAGCAAGAGGACAAGTGCCAAAGTGCTACAGAATGCGACTCAGGAACAGAAACCTGGAAGTCAGTAAGTGCAGAGGGAACCCAGCTGAGTCCGGGGTCAGCAAGGCTTCTCTCTGCTTAGCGGAAGGGAAGCTGGGGAAATGTTCTGGATTGCACAAAGTTTGCTCTTAAGGCTGGAGCTGGGGAGCCGGGGCTTGATAGGGGAATCTGGATTTCCCACTCTAGAGCAGCAGCTTAGAAAGAAATGTGGTCTTCCCATGAAGTTAAAGGACTCTTCACGACAAGCTTCTCCCCTCAGCCCCCTCAGCATACCCTCGGCTCTCCCCTGACCTCACCTGCCAGGGCCTTAATGCGAGACCTCTCAAAGAGGCGGGCCGAGCTGCTGTCATTGTCCCAGTCCGAGTCGGGCAGGTCCCAGCGGTTGTTGATATCGCTGTACTGGCCCTGGATCTCCAAGCTGTCGAAGTCTGTGGGTGACAGGGTGCTGCTCATGGTGGAGAATGGCCTCCCGCTCCTGCAAGGGGGAATGTGGCTGGTGAGGGGCATCTCAGGGCCACTGAGCCCACCACTCACCATGTCCTTCTATCCTCCTGCCTAGATCTCGGCTCTCCTGATGGCCAAAGGTTACGGTTGGGTTTTTTGGTCAATGGAAATCAGCTCCCCGTGGGAGAGGGAAAGCCATGGTGGGGAAGGAGGGGGACAGAAATACAACAGATGCACATGGAGTGAGGCAGGAAGGCAGCAGTGTCTCAGAGCGATGCAGTAGACAGAAAGGGCTCCAGGGCCTCAGGCCAGAGAGGGACAGCAGGCAGAGCAGGGGGGCTGGAAGTGGCGATGCCCATCAGCATGGTTCAGGATAGCAGTGGGTAAACCAGGGTGACGCAGGAGGCAGGCGTGGGACCCCCTGGGCAAGACTGAGTATAAACTGGAATTCTTTTATTCCCCAGTTCCACAAACTGTTCTGAGCCCCTCCTCCATACAAGACGGCCTCCCTTACCCTGTAGGCAATTTGAGATGAGAAGACCCAGATCCTGCTCTGGAGCAAAGATACATCTATGATACATCAGGAAGACTGCGATGCTCTGCTGAGTGAATGTGAGTGAAGTGCCTGGAGTTCAAAGGAGGACACACAACGCTTCTCTTCCCTTTGTTTCCTTTTGTTTGCTACAGGGAATACTTAATAGGTGCTCGATAAATGTCGGCTGTGAGGGCCCGCCCGGTGGCGTAGTGGTTAAGTTCGCGCTCCACTTCGGCGGCCCAGGGTTCATGGGTTCGGATCCCAGGTGCGGACCAACACACCGCTCACCAAGGCATGCTGTGGCGGTGTCCCACATACAAAATAGAGGAAGACAGGCACAAATGTTAGCTCAGCGACAATCTTCCTCAAGCAAAAAGAGGAAGATTGGCAACAGATATTAGCTCAGGGCCAATCTTCCTCATACACACACACAAAGTTGGCTGTGATATGGGTCCTCGCCATTTAAATGCATCACCTCATCCCAACCCGCTGTGGGGCAGGGTCCATCATCATCCCCATCTCATAGATGAGGAAGCTGTACTGTGAAAGTTAAGTCACCGTTTAAGATCACACAGTTGGAAGGAGCAAAGCTGGGTTTTGAAGCCAGGTTCTTTCTCTCGAGCTCTTAATCAGAACATTTACACGTTCCTCAAACTTTCTGGAGCTCTTCACACTCCCCAGGAAAGATCCGCACTCATGGCTCCCTTCTAGGGCCCAGGCTAGGGGTTAGGACCACGCATGCTCACAGCATTACTTACAACTCTATGTTATGCAAACAAACTCTGTCCTTCTCAAAACTAACAAATGAGCTTCAGATTAGCCGCTGGGGATTTTTAAAATACCTCTACTGTCCAAAGGTCTCGTGTAACTCAGCATTCAGCAGCCATTCAAGGGAATGGAGGGGGCTGGGTCTTTAACTTTATCGGAACCCCGAATTCTCCATTTCTCATTTTCCTAGTACCCCTCAAATAAAAGAGATTTACTTCTTAGCACTACTTCCTAGGATGGGGCTATGACCTTTGCAGTCTCTGGCTCTGGAAAGGAGGTACAGAGAGCCTCCCGTGTGGTTTTGGGGGAAGGAAAAAGGGATGGGTAGTGAGATGTAGGTGGGTAGGGAGGTGTGTTCTCATGGGCACACAAAGGCAGAACTTGGCTTCTGTCATTAACTTGTTCCATGAAGCTGAACCTGACCCACGAGAAGGCCAGGATTGTCTGCCCTCCTCTTTCTCCCAAAGAGAAAACAGACACAAGGATTTCCCTGCACTGATGAGGTGCGAGGGAGCTAAGATCTGAGGTTCCTAGATTTAGGCTCTCCATCCCCTAGAATAGGAAAGAGGACTTAATTTCCACTGGGCCTAGGACTCCTGTCTCATTTACAATCCATCATTTCCCCTAGTCCCCAAAAGATTCTTTGAATTTGCTCTGTAAATATTTACATAAAAATAAATTCTAGGGCAGAGTTGAATCACCCTGAGCAAAGGGCACTTTGGGCAAGGCGTGACCTGAACCAGAGTCACCGCTGGACAGGGAAGCAGCCCAAGCCCCAGGACCAGTTCTACTCCATTTCTGTCCACCCTTCAGATTAAGGCTCCCTTACCAGCAGCCATGCTCACACCAAGCTCTGGGATGGACATTTCCAGCACTCACACTCTCCCTGCACAGACCTCCCCACTAGAACTTCTAGATACAACGCCCCCTGACCTTGTTTCCATGACCACTTTCCTTTTATCAGGAGTCACAAACCTATGGAGCCTGGCCCCCAGGAGCGTGGCCAATAAGCTGTTTAAAAATAACTGCTTTTGGATTCCTTTAGGTGGGCCTGTGCCTTCCATTTCTCTACAAGCCCCACCATTCCCTTTTGTCTCCTCCCCAGCCACGTCACATATTTCTGTTACCTGCCTGGCCCCGAAGGCATCTGAGGTTTTCGAACCCTGCTTTATAACTTTGTACTCCACAAAGAGCAGAAACTTAAAGAAACAGATTTTCTGACTGTGTCTCCAAACTACTGTGTGTCCCTGGGGCCCCCATAAGCTGCATAAAACCTGAACGTGTGCCGCTTTGGCATCTTTTTGGTGATCCAACTTGGTTGTCCCACGGGACCTAGTGGGGCCCAGGCACAGGATCTAGACCTCCCAGCGAGGTCTGGCTGCTAGTGCCTCTCCTTGGATCCTATAATTTGGGGGAGAACGTATGAAGCTGGAACCTCCCCTTCTCCCAAATGAAAATTCAGCCACTTAAATGCTCCACTGACCAAATTATACATACTTTGTGCCCTGAGTTTCCAGGGATGCCTGACATCATACAGACAAGGAACGAAAATAGCACTGGTGTCTTGAGATCACAGAGCCCCACAGGACCACCAGGTTGGGACTCCAAGGAGTTTATTCCCACGGACTCGCACATGAACTGTGCTCTCTGGGGTTCTGAGGGCCTCTGAGCTTTGGTTTTCAAACATTTGGGTTCTGCAGCCCCATGAGCTTCTGGACAATATGCTGTGTTCTCCACATTCCCTGCGCCGTCTCCAGATTCCTGGAGTTTCCCACTTGAGTTTCTTTACATAGATCTGCTCTGGTTTCTCCTCACTATGACCCGGGTCTCCATGCTCACATTTCCTTAATTGGCCTGCCCCCCCACCCCCCAGCCCCAGGACCCCCTGTCTCTCTCTGTGCTGGAGAATCATCAATCTTATTCTCTGTGGATTCCTGAACTCTGGCAATAGGGCGGGCCAGCAGCTAATCCAGATTACCGTTTCACCAGCACCTTATTCTTAGCCACTGACCTCGAGGCCAGGCCCAAGGAGCTTACATTGGTCCTGCTAGAATAAAGCCAATCCTGCCAGCTGCAAGCCTGGGGTCCTGCTAGATTTTACGCCCAAGCGCCGCGGGATGCAGACTCTGTTCAGCCGCGTGCCGACCCTCAGGGGCAGCTGCCTCGCTTCCCCTTCCCACCGATTTAGCCAGCGTGTAAAGCTAGAAATCCTATCCCCTGGGCTAGAGCCTGTCATGTACCCTAATTCCTCCTCTCGCCACATCCTGTTCCTGATTAATTCTCTACCTCCCTCGGAGAGAGTTGATCATCCCCTCCTCTGTGCTCCCACAGCACTTCAGCAGGCAGCTATTAGCGCACTTATCACATTGTATTATAGTTACTTGTTTATGTGTCTCTCCGCCTGTTCCACTTTTAACCCATTAAGGACAAGGGCTGTGTCTTACTCCTGTTTGGGTTTTTCAAGCCCAGTACAATAGATATTCAATAAAGACATATTGAATGAATGGACCAGAATTCATTTTTTGGCCATCAAATTAACGTCTTTCTTAGGACTAGAGAAAAACTCAAGGAAAGAATGAAAATGGGATCGGAGAAGACCCTCTGCTCCTCAGCGGGAGGACTGTCTGGGTTGAGCTGTACAGGTCAGGACCAGAGAGTCTCAAACTTGCCTGAACCGCAGTTACCTGGAAGGCTGTTAAAACACAGCTCACTGGGCCCTGTCCCCCAGAGTCTCTGTTCAGTAGCTCTGGGGTGGGGCCAGGGAATTTGCATTTCTAAGCTGTTCCCAGATCATACTAAAGCTACGGGTCCGGGGACCACACTTTGAAGGCCACCATTGTACAAAGATGAGGAACAGTTAGAATTGATTAGAGGAGCGACAAGGAGTGAGAAGACACAAAGTTTCCAGGGTGAGTGTGCCCCGAAGTTAGCTGCTGGGTCTGCTCGGGCTCTATCCCAGACGGAACTCAAATACAACTTCCCCTCAGAAACCCCAAGACCCACAAAGAGCCAGAAGCCTCAGGGGATGAGAGAGGAAACTGAAGATGGAGCGGGCTCTCGATCTAACGAGACAAACAGAGCTGATGCGCCGGCACAGGCGAATCACAGATGTGTGGAAGGAGGACGTTATGGCTAGAGACACTATGGGGAGGCAGAGCTGAACAAATGACAGCAGGTTGAATAATAGATTAGAAAAAAAATGAGGACTTTGGCAAAGTAAAAATCTTATTTGACTCAAAGTATGAGTGGACCAGCGGAGAGATAAAGGAAAAAGAGATCACCAATAAACTCAGGGCTCCTAGGAAGAGAAAAGAAAGATGCACTCAGGGGAATAAGACATCCAAGAGGAGAAACGAAACCCAGACCCATTCTCCTCAAGGCTGTCCCCGATAAAGCACAGGAACTCTCCTCCAAAGAACTGAGGGACTGGGCTGAAGAGTGGGATTCAACTTTTGATTGATCTTCTCCTTTAGAATCCTCCACTCAGGGCAGAATAATTCAGACTAATTTTCACTCCCTTGCTACCCACCTCCCCCAGGTGTCTAACTGACGAGTTACATCACTTTCTCTAAGGGACAAATCTAAGATCCATATTAGCTTTGTCCTCCCTAATCCTTTGCTCCTCTGAATACGCCAAGAGGTTGCCCGGCATCTCAAGCGAAGACACATATTTGGAACTCACTCTGCCCCCTTCACCTTCAAGGAAAACTGGTTTGTGGATACCCTGCCCATGCCTGAACTGACCAGCTCTGGAGCGCTGGAACTGTGGCTGCTGCAGGAGGGGAGGAGGGCAGCTGAGAAACAGCCCACGGAGACGACATGTAGCAGGTTAGGACAGGGGCAAGAGTGCATCTCGTAGAAGCATGCAATGCCATGGGGTTAACAGAGTAAAGTCTTTCCAAGCCAGAGTGGACGGTAAATGCCAACTGTGGTGCTGGAGTTGGAATAATGCAGGAGGAGGCCTTGCCAGATAGTTCCTGTGCCAGGAGGTCTCCAAGCCCTCTGCATGTCCCAGCCACAGAAACGCCTTACAGCGAGGCTTCCTCACCACCCGAAGGGGCTTTATTCTCCCTCTGCCAGTGTTCTGGTCACCACAACCAATCGTATCCCCCTCTCACACCACACTGTGAATTTGCATAAAGGAGAGCGTGGAGCTAGCTACCGAAGAGGCGAGGAGAAGCCCACCCGGCTCCAGAAGAAGCCCCCAGCCAGCTCCCGAGAGGGAGCCGGGCGCTCGCAGACCCGGCCAGAGACCGCCGAGCGTGTCCGCAGCAGCTGGACCGGCGCCGGCCGGTCCGCCGAGGAGCCTCAGCTACGCGGACAGCCGGCGCTGTCAGACACGCTCCGAGCCCAGCCGACCCGATCCCTTCTCGCGTTTGTCAGCCTCAACTCTTCCAGACTCTTCTCTCGGCTCTGGAAAGGCCCACGTTTCCCAAGACTCGACCCCCCACCGCCCGCACACTGGTACCTGGGTGGCTGGCACATGACTCTCTCCATCCTGTCCCCAGGACCGGGCGGGAGCGAGGGCCAGGCGCCGCATCCTCCCTCCCCGGCTCCCCTGGCTGGCCCCGACCCCGACCCCGACCCCGACCCCGACCCAGCCGCCCGCACGCGCTGCACAAAGCACGCCGCCCCGCCGGCCCGGACAAAGCGTTCCCGGCGCCGGCACCTACCTCGGTGCGGAGCGCCGGCCCCGCAGGCGGGAGCGCGGCGAGCGGGGGCGCACCGGTGGTCGCTGCGCCCGCAGCCCTCCGCGAGGGGCGGTTGCGGGCGGCGGCGGGTGGCCCGGAGGCGGCGGGGCGCACAGCGGGCGGCGGGCGGGCGCTGTCACGGGGCGCGAGCTGCGCGGGGGGCGCGCGGGGCCGGCGGCGGCGGGGCGCGTGGCGGCGCGCGGGCGCGAGCGGCGGGACTGCGGCGCCGCGGATGGAGGACAATAGCCTCCCCCTGCCGCAGGCCGGCGGCTCCCGCGGGAGGCCCGGGACCATCTGGAGCCCGCGGCCCCGCGGGGCTCGGGGCGGGGCCCGAGTCACCCCCTCCCTGCCCGGCGCCATGGCAACCGCGGCCCCTCTCGGTTCTCCGCGCGGCTCCCGGGCCCGGGGTCGCTGACCTTCCCCGGGGCGAACGCGGAGGCGGCTTCGCTGCCGGCTCCCGACCGTCCCCCACCTTCCCTGTGGGTGTCCCCCAAACCCGCCTTCCGGTCCTCGCCGGCCCTGGGTCACCCCTGGGCCGTCTGGGTACCTCCCACAGCTTGCCCCCACAGCTTGCCGGGCTGGATCTCCGCAGTTTGAGTACCCCACCTTTGTCCCTACTCCGCTTCTCCTCCAAAATCTGTGTCCCCAGAAAGCGCAATCCTTCCTTTAATGGCACTCACCGCCCAGAAGGTTTCCAGTATCCAGCCTCTGTTTTCCTTTTCAAATTTTCCTCTTTGGGCACCTCCAGTCCATCTCCCTTTAAGCATTTCCTTCACGCATCCCTTCTCTCTCGCGTCCTCCTTCAGGCAGGTAGGCCGGCTCTCTTTCCCAAAGCATCTCCATGGTACATGTGGTGGAGATTCGCCTTCTGGCGGATCAGATTCTCGGAACAGTCATCGCTGCGGCTCTCGGCTCCTTCTCAGCTCCTCTCATTTATCAACCGGGAGAATTCCGGCCTACTCACTGTCTTAAGAGGGAGTGGGGGCGGGGATGGACATTTCTAGGCCTGGCACAGCTGGGTTTCTCCCTGCTTTAGTAGCATCTGAGTGGTCTAAGGTCTAAGGTCATTAACCAAGGTGAATTGCTATCTGTTAAGAGAGGAAAGAATTATGCCTAAATGATAGCAAAGTTATAGAGTGCCAGGTACGTGCTAAAAGTGCATGATTTCCTGTGACCCCCAGCCCTCACTCCAGCTCTAAGAGGTAGGTACTGTTCCTTCCAGACTGCCAGACTAAGCTTAGAGATGAACCATAGAGTGGGCTTTGTATACAGTAGTCTGAATCTAACCATTAGGCTATACTTCTCCTGAAGATGTGGGCCTATTTTTACCTGAGAAATGCCTGAAATGACCAAGTGAGGGCAATGTGAAGAATGAGCTTTGTGTGAATTATTGGGTTTAACGTTTTATTTATTTATGGGTAATCAAATTTTAGGATTTCGCTCCTTTCTGAAAAGGTATGCATACCGAAACTAATATATAAGTAATTGAAGTACTTTCCAGATATGATTTTGGCAAGGTGAAAGCGTTTGTGTTAAACCTATTTGGAAAGATTTTCAAGGTAAATAAAAAGTCCTGCTACTAGTCCTAACTAGTTGTGTCATCTCACCTACGTGGCCTCAGTTTTCCTGGTCTATGAAATGGGTTGGAAGAGGGAATGGGGGGTTGCACTAAACAGTGACCTTGAAGCTTTCTTCTAGCTCTAATAGTCTGATTCCATCACTAAACTGGAACAATGATTGTATCACCAAGCTGGAACTTGGCCTTCTAGGGTACACTCCACCATTAGCTGTAATCCAGACTATTTATTACTTACTCCTTAACATTCATTCCTTCAGGCAACGGAACCAAAGAAGTGAGGGCGTAAGCTGTAACTGTTCCCAGAGGGGGCAGTGAGTGTGTGCAGGGGGAAGGGAGCACCGAGGTGTGGACCCCAAGGAGACTTGGTTGGGGATGTTAAAGCTGGTGGGATGAGAAACAGCCAATTTGCTGCTGCTGTGCTGGTTATGGGAACCGAGGGTCTCACTCACCAACAGCCTATCGGATTTGTGATCCAATTAGCAGACAAGGATATTAGGTCTTATGATTAGCATAATAATAATATCTTTTGTATAGTGATTTCCCATTTTCAGCATTTCATGATCCTTTGAAAAGCCTCGTAAGGTAAACATTCTCAGTCTCATTTCATTGATGAGCAAACTGGTGTTCCGGCGACGCCTGAGTGCCCAAGTCCACAGTTAGTTCAGGTAGAGACCCCGGGTCTTCTGATTCCTATGTGCTCTCTCCCCTCTGCTAGAGATGGAAGACAGCAGAGGGGTTAACAGCATCAATTTTGGAGTCAGACCCCTGGGTTCAAAACCTAGTTTTGCCACCTACTAGCCGTTGACCTGGGCAAGTTCCTTAACCTCCCCAGAATTCAGTTTCCTCATCATGTGGGCCCAAATGAGTTATTGCAGGGAAAGTACTAGAAAGGTGCCTGGCACGTAGTAACACTCCACCAGTGTCAGCCATCATTACTTCTCCATATTATCGTTTTACCGTACTGTTTCCCAACTGGGGGAGGAAGCATGCTCAGTAAAGAGAACACTGAGATCCCTCGCCTCAGCTCTGTTACCGAGTTGCTTTGGAAACTTGTTATTTTGCTCCGTGGTGCGTCAGTACAGACAATGATGAAGAAAACGTCTGCTTCCTTTTTACATAAGTTACAAATGGGAATGGAAAGATGTTCCCAAGTATGCTGAGCTTCTCAGAGAATCCAGATTTGCTGCCCACGTTACCAAGATTCACAGAAAGGTCTTGGTAGGACTTCCTGCCACGAAACCTACAGATACAGCTGAATTCTCAGCTCTCATTCCTATACCATGAAGAGGTGTCCCTCCTCCTATCTGTGACTGATTCTTCTGGCTCCTGTCCCAAGTCCCATCCCCTCCCGCAGCCTCGTGGCTCACACTCCTGGTGAGCTCCCTCTTCTCTGGCTCCTTCCCGTCAGCATTTTAACATGCTCAAGTGTCTGCTAGCTTAAAAAATAAGTGAGAAACCATGATCCTTCTCCATGTCTTGCTCTTAATCTTTATGATCACAGTCTTCCTGAGTCGCTTGAACTCATTGGCTCCACTTGCTTGCCTGCCATTCAATCACACATTCATTCAAAAACCATCTGGCCTATGTGCCAGGCACCATGCTGGGATCTGGGGATCTAACGATGAGTCACATGGATACTGCCTCTATCTTCTTGGAGCTTACGGTCTGGTAGCGTTGACAGATATTAATAAAATAACCCCACAGATAGATAATAACAAAGTATAATGAATGAAAAGTTCAGGATGCTATGTGAGGATTTAACAGAGAGTCGTAACCTGCTTAGGGAGTGGGGGGTCACGGGAGACCTCCCTCCGGTAATTTGAGCTGAGATCTGAGATATGAGAAGCATTAACCAGGCAGAGAATGGGGTATAATAATAGCAGTTACTAACATTAATTGGGGACTATATTTCTAGCACTTTACACATATCATTTCATTTAATTCTTGTAACAGCTCTGAGAGGTAAGTATTAGCCCCATTTTACAGAAGAAGAAACGGAGGGACTGAGAGATTAAGTACCATCCCCAGGGTCATTGAACCAGGCGGGGGCGGAGCTGGGATTTTAACCCAGACAGCCTGACACGTGAGCCACATTCTTAGTTACAGGGACACAGAGCGTATGGATAGCAGGCCTGATGCCGCAGGGTGCAGGGTGCATGTGAGAAACAGAGAGAAAGGCAGTGGGAGAGAAAGCAGAGGGCAAGAGGGAATGTGGGGTGAATTCTAGGTGGGAAGATAGGCAAGGGCTAGTCATGCAGGGCGTGCAAGGTCATTTAAAGAATTTTGTTTTTCACCTTTAGAGCCCTGGGAGGCTTTTGAAGGATTTGAACCAAGGAAGCGAAGTGATCAACTTTGTATTTTAAAAGGATTACTCCAGCCACTGTGTGGGGAATAGGTTGGAGGGGGGCGCAAGTTGATGTGAGAAACCAGTTAGGAGGCCACTGCTGTGGTTCAGGTGAGAGGAGATGGTCGCTTGAACTTGGATGATGACAGTGGAGACAGAGGAACACCTAGGTAGAAAGAATTAACAAGATGTGGTGATGGGGTAGATATAGACGTGGTGGTGAGGAAAAAGGGTTTTTCTTGGATGGACTGTGCAACTGGAAGAATGGGGTACCGTTTGCTGAGATGAGGCATACCGGAGGAAGACCAGGTTTGGGGGCGGGGGGAGAGTGTTAGTTTTGGAAGCTGCTGAGTTTGAGATACCTTTGAAGGAATCAAGTGGAGACATTGAGTGGTCAATTGTACCTGGGTATGGAGCTCAAAGAGGAAGTCTGGACTTAAGATATACGTTTGGAAGACAGAAGTGTAGAGATAGACGGTGTGGGAAGGGGGTAGATGAGCATCAATGCAATTGATTTAATCCAGTACAATTTCTACTCCTCTAAAGCTGCTTTCAGCAAGGTCGTCAAAAATCCTACTGCCAAATACAGCATCAATTTCCAGTTGCTATCTTCCTGTTTCTCTTGGCAGCAATTGATTCTAATTATGCCCTGCTTCTTGAAATTTTCTTCCTTTGGTTTAGAGTTGCCACACTCTCTCCTGGTTTTCCTTCAACCCTTGTGGTCCCTCCTTTGTTTCTTTTGTGAGCTCCTTTTCTGCCTGTCACTTAATTTTGTTGTTGTCATTGTTGGTGGTGTTTTGTTCTCGGCCCTTTTCTCATTCTATGCCTTCTCCCTCGGCCACCTTATCTATCACTCTGCAGCTAGAGGAGTCTTTTTAAGACAACAATCTGACAGATCACTCCTCTGCTGAAAAGCCTTCAGTGGCTCCCTAATGCCTTTGGGATAAAGTCCAAAGTTCTTAACAGAGTTTACATGCCCTGCTTATCTCATAGCCGGCCTCATTTCTCACCACTCCTCACTTGACACTCTGTGTCCTAGACATAAGGAACCTATTAGAGTTTTCTGATGTTTGTGGGATTTTGAACATGCTTTTCCCTCTGGCTGGAAACTCTTCCTTTTCCATTCACCTTGGTCTCAGTTGAGGTGTCGTTTCTTCCGAAAGCCTTCCCTGGGCTCCAAGTCTGGGCCAGGGGCCTTCTGACAGCCGTACTCCATACTTGCTCACCACTGTCCATTGGTTGTGTTCCCTCTTAGAGAGTGAGCTTCGTGAGGGAAGAGAATCCATTTCACAGTTGTATCCCCAGCAGAGTGGACTCATAGGTATCTGTGCAATAAATTAATGAATGACAGAAAAGACCTTGGAGGAGAAGGTGATTCCTTGTTGTGAATAGACGAAACTAGTTGTTTTCATATCAAACAATGTGTTTTCCATTTCTTTTACCCCTAATCTACCCCCCCATCATAACCAGCAGCAAGTGCTTTCTAGATACACTGCCTTCTGCGTGAGGAGGATACAGAAAGTTCACACTCAAATTCTTGGCTTTTGAACTCTTAACTAGACCTTTTAAAATCTATTGCAGAGGAGATGTTCTTGAAAGCTTCAGTTTTTAAACTGTAAGAGCCAGGTTCTTGAGGGAGATTTTTTTTTCCTTCAGAGCTTCCCCGTAAATATCAAGAGACAGAACTTGATAAATCTAATGCTCAAAGTTTCTGCTGTCAACTGTTGAATTGGGAAGAACATGTGAGTTTCCCCTCCACACAGAAAATATAATCCTTTTTGAGCTTGGAGCAGAATTGAAAAGGATTGGGAAAGGAGAGAAAGAGAGGTTAGATGCAACTGTGGGGCTTCGTTTTCTGTCCCCACTGCCAAACAATAGTAGACAGAAGGGGATATGCTCCATTTCACTCCTGGAACTCGGAGAAGACACAGCCTTTCAAAGTACCCTGTGCTAATAAGGGGCAACAGCCACAGAGTAGAAGTGGCATTGTCACTTGTGTAGACAAAGCAGGTCTGAGATAAATTCCAGCTCCTCATCACGCCCAGCCTTCTCACCCCTTAAGCCCAAGTCTCTTCGGCTCCTTTGTATTTGGAGGAAATCTGAAAAGTTCCTTGGTACCCAGCCCCTGAGAGGAGTGTGAGGGTGAGCTGAGAACTGGGTCCCCGTGGGGCCTGCTGTGAAGTAGGGGGTGAGAACGCCATAGTAGACGCTGAGGGGTGCAAGACCAGGGACCAGATGCAGGTGCAGTAATGCCAGGAAGAGCTGAGGGGGGAGCCACTGAGCTCCCCATGAAGCAATCACTGTGCTTCGTCTATACCAAGGCCACAGGGTCCACCTGTTAGGGAACTCCGCAGCAGATGCAGTGGTGGTGGAGCCAAATGCCAACACCAAATGAAGGAAGCTACACTTGATCAGTTAAGCAAGAGAGACAGAAGATGGCACTTGGTCTTGAAGCCCCTTCCTTGATGTCAGAATGATACGTAAACCCCACACTAGAACATCGTCAGGAGAAGGGGACCGGGAGGAGAATCCTAAGAGACTGAGTTTAAAACTCGAAATGAGTGAGTTGTCTTGAACTGATGAGCTTTATTATTTTTCTGCTATTCACAGAAATGGGGGCTGAGGAGCTAGGTTGAGAAATAAAGAGAATTACATATTTCCTCATCTGAGTCTATGACTTGAGGTTCTAACCATGCCTGCTGTACAACTAAAAGTCAGAAAGGTGGGCTTGCAAGGGAGTTCCAGTGCCTTACAAGGACTGACCTGATTTCCTGAGGCTAGTGTACCAGGAGGCCGGTGTCACACCAGCTCGAGACACGATTTGCAAAGAAAGATCGTGTATTTGAAAGCAAAAGTCTGCAGATGAACCAAGATAAAGTCTCAAGTTAAAGGGGCATTGTGATGGTGGGGTGGGTGGAGGAGGGCACGGAGAGCACAAGAGTCCTACCTGGAGCTCCCTCACACAGGGTAGAAAAGTCTAGGCTTCTAGGAGCCTCTAGGGATGTGTTCTGAGCTGAGCAATGTGAGTGTGCGCTGTTGTTGACTAAACTGGAGAAACTGGACCTGGTTTGAGGACACGGAAGTGTTACATCCATTTATCTTTGTCCAGTTTGGATTCAAAACAGCACTTATTTATGGACCCAACTATTTTTTTTCCCCAAACTATTTTTAACTTGCAAACCTAAACACCATTAAAAACTGGGCTTAAAAACCCATTTGAATGATTCTAACCGATCTAGGAGCAGGCTGGGATCAATCACGACTCTCAACACTCATGATTCTACCTGTCAATCATGAACTGCTTCTTTCTTCTAAGCAGCTTATGCCGCGAACCCCTGGGGATACACGGACCCCTTGAAAAAGTGATTGATCATCCCCATATACCTGAAATAAATTTTAGCAGCATCTGCTTAATACTAACAGCTGAAGGGAAGCCTTTGGGGTTCCCTGATCAAATTGCACTGGGAAATGTGAGCTCTGCTGGGAAACCCACCGCGCCGTAACCCAAAAAGAGTGGGGTCTGTGGACATCTTTGAAGCTGTAGAAATCTTAGGTCAGTTTTCTGTATTGTAGCCTAATTTCCTTGTGCTGTGGCACACAGCTAGGAGCCAGTCATTTCAACTATCATTGGCACCTGAAACTTCCAGGTGGTTAAGACACAAGATCCTGGAGTCTTGAGACCTTGTTGGAATTCTGGTCCAACACTTTCTAATTGTGTGACCTTGGACAAGTTATTTAACTTCTCTTAGCCTTGGTTTTCTCATCTGTAAATAGGGGATGATTTTAAGGGAAGTTGTGGTGAGAAATTAAACAATGCGTGTCAGGTGCATGACACCTGGTGCCAGAAGAAGGCTCAATCAATGTTAGGTATTGCTATTATCATTATTTTACTTGTTTTTTATATAGGGAAATCTTGCCTTAAGTAAAACATAATGTATGAAAATCTAGATTTGCATAAAAGGTTAATGGGGGATGTTATTTGCATTACAAAAGGATTCTTCAGTTTATGAAAGAACTGATAGGATTTCTTTTAGACAGTCAACTTCCCAACATGTCTAAAATGATTTGATTCACATAAAACTGGGTGTATACAATGTTTTAGGAATACAGCTAGTGTACAATGCACAAGACATCTATAATACAATCATTCAGGCCAGGTCTGAACCACTGTGACAAGTTAACAATAACAATCCTGGGTATATCCCACTCCCCTTTACAAAGGGATTAGACAAACTCTGTGTGGTTTCAAAGGGCAGAGCTGGAACCAATGGGTGGAAGATAGAGTGGGGCTGATTTCAGTTCGATATAATGAAAAACTACCAAATCACTGCCGTCCAAAACTGGAATGGGTTGCCTCTGAAGTGGAAAATTTCCCAACACGAGATATTCAAATAAAAGCTAGATATCAACTTGTCGGGACTGTTAGAATGACTATTGCAAGAAACAGGGAGGTGAATTAGGGCAGTGTTTCCCAACCCTACACACACGAAATATACTATGCAAACTAGATCAGTTCTTGATCTTGCATACCAGGAAGAGGCTGAGGAAGGAGGGAGAGAGAGGCTATTCAGGAGGAGGGGGTGGGGAGAAAGGAAGTGGATTGGAAAAAATATTGTTCCTCTGGTTAGGAAATACTAGATTAAATGAATTCTAAGATTTCTTCTAATTTAGAGATTGTAAAACTCTCGAATTGTTTCACAGATGTTATTTTAACTATATTCCTGGGAGAATTTTCCTATTTTAGTTGTGGAAAACTAGAACATAACACCTAAAGTAAGTGGTAAAATGGGAAAAGAATTCAGACATCCTGACCCTTTTAGACTTTTGATCCTACAGCCTCTTCTCGACTGGTGAGAATGAAAATTGAGCAAATAGAAGACAGTAGTGGCCTGAAAGCTAGAACAGATGAAAATCAAGTCAACTTCAGAGATCAGCGAAAAATCAGCTCAACTAAGGTTCCATATTGCCAGTTTTCAAGACTTTTTACACCAGCATTCCTGGTAAAGTACTTCAGAGTACTGTGATCGTACAAAGACTGAACCAAGAATGAACACGTGGAGCCAGCGTCCTCTTAAATGGGGCTCCTCAAAGACGAATCTCTGTCTCAGTTAGTCTACTTGTCTTTCAAACAGAGTTGATCATCTGGCCTTTGGATCAATAGGTTTACTTGGCCATATGTGACCAGATTATACTGCTGTTTCCATTCCAGAGGCTTTTATGACACAAAGAGTACTTCCCTTTTGATGGACATCAGCTGGGAGGACAAATCCAACTCTGCCTAGAGAGGAGGTAAAAAGCCAATTACAGAGAGCAGAACCACTTTGTGATATAGATTTTATTGGTTATTTAGGAAGAGGAGAAATTGGACACTAACAGGAAAGGAATGAAACCTCCTGGGCTGGGCCCAGAACCTGCTACTGTTAGATGAAAAATCAGAGACTCTGTGCTAAAGGTGATTGTCAGGCGGGAAAAACGGGAAGCTACCCGGTATCATAGTCAGTCATTCGAAGAAGGAGAGGAAGAAAACACAGGGAATGAGGGTGAAGTAGAAAATACTCTAGTTATACAAACGTTGGTATTGTCTTAGAGGGGACAATCTTTCCTTTGCCCATAAGTCTTAGAATGAGGAAGAGCAAATGCTGTAGTCCTAGAATTGGCACAAAAGTCAACACCGCTATGACCTTTAGTGCCCCCATAACCTGACATTCCTCTGCAAGAACATCCCTGTCTGACCCCTGATAGGAAGGCAGAGGGAGGTGAGTAACGAAGCTGCCCCAGATTCAGTGCTCCAGGTGGAGAAGGCCTCAACAAGGTGAAGAGATGAGCTAATCTGAGCTTCCTGGCCCCATTTCCAAGGATGTGATTAGTGGAGAGGCACCTGGGACCTGCTCCATTTCAGGAAACCCGGTTATGGGAACCAGTGGGGGACAGACTTGGCTCAGGACCCGAGAGAAGCAGTTAACCCTTTCCTATTGTCTGTATGGGAAACAGCCTCTTTTAGTAGTTTCCCAGGGGAAAAGAAACTCCTCAAATGGACTTAGTTTTACATCAGGCTCATAAGGGGATCCTCAGGGATATTTTCCACCTAAGTTCCTAGGGTCAATCTCTTCAGGACCTTTGAATGTTCTAGCGGAGGCTGAGAACAGGTAGGATCTAAGACTGTCTAGAAATGATATCCACAGAGAGGGCGCATTCAAAAGGGAAAGACACCTTAACAGTTCCTAAAATGTCACTGTTCACCTGGCAGACTTCCCTGGGATGTTCTGGTTCCTCTTAAAAACTTGGGTTTGGGATAGAATCAGTCTGGGGCTCTTCAGGTGGGGTCTCTTCTGACCAGACAGGGGATTTCTTCTCAGAATAAACAGGACATCCAAAGTGGACATGAAACCCTAATCCAAATCCTGAGGTGAGTGGAGGAACGCGAGCGGAATCCATATACCACTAAGTCTAAGGACGGGGGGACTGCTGAGACCCTGAACACCAGGGCGGAAAATATCCAGAGCAGCACCCAAAGGCTCCTTGGTTGACCTGGTTGACTATGGCGGCCTGAACCTTGGGCATTTAATTTGGGGCCTCAAATTTCTTTTTTTTTTTTTAAGATTTTATTTTTCCTTTTTCTCCTAAAGCCCCCTGGTACATAGTTGTATATTTCTAGTTGTGGGTCCTTCTAGTTGTGGCATGTGGGATGCCACCTCAGCATGGCTTAATGAGCAGTGCCACATCCATGCCCAGGATCCGAACCTGTGAAACCCTGGGCCGCCAAAGCGGAGCACGCGAACTTAACCACTCGGACACGGGGCCGGCTGCTGGGCCTCAAATTTCTTCATCTATTGAATATAATCGATAACCTCTATAGTCCCTCTGGATCTAACATTCTATTGCTCTGAAGATGAGGTCTGAGTAAGAACACTTTCAATAACGTGGCATCAGTCCAATAGTATATTAGTTACTAGACCCCAAACAAGTTAGGGTCAAACATTGATGGGGAGAGAAGGGCTGGGAGCTGTGGCTCATTCAAGCCTCAGTTTGTGGGAGACGAGGGTATCTGAGTTCATTGGCTCTTAGCTTTTGCATGGAGGGATTTGCATGGCTTTCTCACGGTCATGTTAATGTTCCCATACTACAGAACTCTGAGACATCAGTTAGGTAGGTCACATGCAGGTGGGAGATGTCCTGGGTAATTGTGGGGGAGTGGAAAGAGGGGTCAAGAGATTTTTCCTTCAGGTTCTGGCTCTGCCATTTACAAACTCAGTGTCATACCACCTCTTCTTGGAACCTCATCTTCAATTATAAAATGATAACAACACCTCCCACACAAGGTTGGGAGGATTAGTTAAGATAAATAAGAAAAAGAGAAGCCCACTGAGCACCGAGTAGATGCCCATCAAATGTCAAGCCTGTGTCACACCTTGCCTGACTACCAGGGTTTATGCTGTCGAAGTCCTGATGTGGCAGGCCCTCACATCAGAGGCTCCCTTCCTAGCTTCTGCCTGCATCCAGTAGGGGGGGCAGCTGTGTCCCTGGCTACTTCTGTTAGGCCTCCCCTGCCTCTAGGATGGTGGTGGATGTTCTGCTGCATGTTCACCCCCGAGCCTCATTCCAAGGAGAAGGCCTGACAGCCAGGATGACCAGCTCATCTGCAGCACTTCTACATCGGCAACTGTCCCTCCACCCTTCATTCCCAATGCCATTCTCAAGGTGGGGCTTTTCCTACTGGGCCAACACTCTCCAGCAGAAATATTTTTAAAGACCCATCCTCACCCATCAAAAGATAACAGTTATCTCACAAGATACTTGTGAGTGAAAAAATTTACATAAAGAGCCAATGGTGTCCCACAACAGGCAGTCATTCAATGAATGTTAGCTCTCTTCCCTTTGGCAACGCCTCTTCCTAAAGGGGACACCTGAGAGAGGAGTGAAAGGAAGAGGAATCTCCAGTGATTTCCCAAATGCCTGCTATCTTATCAAGGGTGAGATGGTATAATAACGAATTTTCTAGAAATAAAAGACACCTTTCTCCAATAGGTTTATCTGTGAGCAACTGAGATGGGGAGGGTGGTCAACAGCGCTGAGCACAGACTCCAGAAGGCTATGATTCAGGTCTCAGTAGACATGTTTTTTGGAGCAGCACCAAGGTTGCATATTGGACAGGCACTCCGCCAGTTGCCCTGCCTGTTCTGTCCAATCCTGGCTTCTGAGAGCTGGGGTGGAAGAATCTTCCCTAAAGGAAAGCAGCCAACACCCTGTCCCACCATCCTCCTTGGGTAACTCTTTACCACGTAGGAATCTCTCTCAACAGTTTTCTTTTGGTGCCTGAGGAACCAGCTGCCAGATCACCAGTTTGGGCTCAAGGTCCCCTCACCACGCCCCTTCCTGAACCAACCCAGAGTCCAGCAGCCAGAGCCTGGAGGACCCCCTTTCTGTCAGCTGGGAATACTCTTGGAAAAGCCCCAGAGCTTCTGTCAGCAGGAGCCCGGGAAAGCCAGCTCCCGCCCTCGGCATATTTAGTGCAGAATCCACGTGCGGAGCAGCCTTTTCCACAGAGGGTCCCCTTCCAGGTTCTGCCTGGTGCTGGCTGGCCACCTTGGAATTAGGCTGGGGACATGCTTGGGACAGGTCGTCAGAGAAAAGGCAGGACGCCCAGTTTTGAATTTCAGATGAACAAATACTTTTTAAAGGATAAGTATATCCCAAATATTGCATGGGATCGACGTACGCTTAAAAAATTCCGCTTTTTGATCTGAAACTCAAATTTAACCGTCCCTCCTGCCTTTTCATTTGCTGTATCTGAAACCCCGAGGTCGGCCTGGGGCACTTGGGGGAGCCTCCGCAGGAGGCGAGGCTGCCCGGGGTCAAGGGCCGGCGTGGGGCCCCGCCCCCGGCACCCGCGGCTTCTCCAGGCCGAAGGAAAGCGGCGAGCGCGGCTACGGCCTTCTGAGCACGGCTGCGGGCTGCACCCCGGCGGGACCGTGGGAAAGTCTCCTTCGGGAGGAAGGAGGAGTCGCGGCCTGGCCTCATTCCTGCTCGCCTCCAGCCTCGGCCCCTGCCCGCGGCTCTTCCCAACCCCGCGGCTGGCCCACCCGTCCGCCCACGGGCCGCCGCGCAGCTGGCAGCCTCCACCGCTCCGGGCAGGTCCCCGCGGCCCGCGGGCGGGGCGGCGCAGAGTGCGCAGGCGCGCCGGGCCGGTGGGCGGGGCAAGCGCGCGCGGGCGGGAAGGGACGGCGTCGCGCGGCCGGGCGTGTGCGCGGACGGACGTCGAAGCCTCGGCTGGCAACCCGGCGGGCGGCTGGGCGTCGCCGCTGCTCCCGGCGCGGAATGGAGGGCACGGCCGTGGCCGTGTGCGAGGTGATGCCGGGAAGGGAGAGAAAGCCGAGAAGGACGCTCTATGAGGAGGCGGGCTCTGTGGGCAGACCGCGAAGTCGGGGCAGAGGGGGCTGGCGTTGCCTGAGGTGGAGAAGGAAGGTTCGGGAAAGATAGGATTCGGTGACAGTCGGCCTGCCCCGCACGGTGCTGTGGGAAACAGAAGGGGGTGCGGAAACGTCGTTCTGGGCCCTCGGGTGGAGCAGGGTGTGGGGCGAGGGCCTGGAGTCGCTGGATGGGGACAGGGCGGGCTTCAGAGGCCCCCAGCCCTGACCACACCGCGGACCGGAGGGCTTCTGTGCTCTGGAAGGTGGGACCGAACGCCTGGCGCGCTTGCCGCGTTTGTCCGTCTGTGACAGCCCGTTCGCGGCAGGGGCCTGCCGGAGTTCGGAGCCCCGGGGCGTGAGGGACGCCGGGCGGGTGAGATGGCCCCGGCGGCCTGTTTCACGGGCGGGACCTGGCGGCCCCTGGAGGTCCACAGCCTTCCCGCCTTCTTCGTTGTCATCAGAGGAAGTTGGAGGATCACATTCACGCGTGACAGAACCTAGGCTGGAACCCAGAGCTTCTGGCTTGCAGGCCTATGTTCTTTGCCCAGCTGCTCTCTCGTTCTGGAAAAAGAAACTTCGGGAAGATCTTAACAGAGGGAGCGCAGTGGAAGGATGTGCGAAGGAAAGTGGTAGACGGTAGAAATGCCTGGAAACCATCCTTAAAACTGGAGTACAAATTAGAATCTGAGTTCCCGAGTTCTCTTACTGAGCTCTCTCTGCCTTTGAAAAAGGGGGTAATAATTTTCCCCGTGGTACCTTAGTGTGGAAGTGAGGGTCTAGTGTCATAAGTAATAATGGGAATTCAATAAATATATTCTGTTTTAAATTTGTCTCAAGACTGCATGTTTTATCCAGACATCTTGGAGACCTGTTCAACTTAAAATATTGTGTGCAGTCCTCACTGCAGATGAACTGATTAGAAATAATAGCGAATATTGATTAAGCCTTTACTTTATGCCAGGCACTGCGTTAAGCATTTTGCACGTATTATTTTGTTGACATTCAGCAGCAGCCATATGTGGGGGGGTTTGTCCTCATTTCGATAAATGAGGAAGCTGAGGTGCAGAGATGTTCAGTAACTTGCCCAAGGTCACCTGCTGGCATAGGCACATCAGGGATTCAAAGCCACGGGAATCTTTGTCCAGAGGGAGAGTTCTAAACTAGTATTCTGACCCTCAGAAATGTTGAGTTCATGAAGGATAAAGATGATTCATAGCTAGCTGCCATTCTCATTCATAGTCTTCATGTTGGCTTTTGTTTAGGGAGAAAAAGAAAAACAGGAAAAACTCGCACTTAATTTTTCCAAATTGTTATTTCCAGATGAACCTAGCCTTTGAATAAAGCAATTTATTGTCTCCGTTTCCTGTTGTCGGGCATTGTGTTGAATTTCAGTCCCCTTTCTTACGTCGCTTCCCTAGCTATTTCTTCTTTTTAGACACAGTGCTTTGTTTGGAACAAGTGTAAAGTTGACATTTTGCAAGCAAGAATACTATTTTTTGGAAATTAGAATTAACTGTATCATACAAATTTATTATTGCCATGATTTCTGAAGAAGATTGTGTTTTCTTTGAATTGTGCCCTTTTCAGATTTTGAAATATTTAATAATTCACTGGAAGTGTGAAACAGCAGGAGTATCAAAGGGAACGTTGCTAGAAGGACAGCTAGTGATTTCCATAGAAGCATTAAATTCTAAGCACCAGACAAATACTCTTCATTGTGTAACAACTAGTAAGTGGAGGAAGAAAAAATACTCATTTTCTGTGTTTGTTTTGTCGTGATTTGTGTTATAGTTTATTTAAAAATTTTAATTAGTCATAATCTTATATCATGTTATCACTCTAAGGTTGTTCTCTAATTAAAAAACTTAAATGATACTGTAATGGATATCTGATGCTAGATTTACAAATGTGCCGTACAGGAAAGGTGAGTAGAAAGACTTATCACAGGATTTATTTTACTGGCTCAAGTTAAGGATGCTTAGAAACAGTCTCACTCTTACACTTGGTTTTAACCTCCTCTTTCACACAAAAATTACGCTACATTGAATTTTGTTTTCTTTCTCTGTTGTGTCCAGCCTTTGGTAGTTGGAAAAGAGCCAGAAAATAAAGGAAAAGGAAAAGAAATAAAATGATAAATGGTGCACACTTTGATGATCCTCACTTGCAGTTAGTTTGAAAATACATCTCTCTTCCAGTTGGCTATTATTCTTACATCGTTTTTGCCTGTTCTCTTAAAGGAAAGCTGATGTATTGAATAGCCCTGAAACAACTAATTGTCTCGAATTTGTGAAGTGATAGCCTTTTTGGGGTTGTTTTGGTGTGTTTGTGTGTGTCTGTATAGGTTTATTGAAGGGTACTTTGGAATGAAGTTGTCCTATCAGCCTCAGAGGAGTCACCTGAGTCCTAGTTGAGACTGGCTAGTACTTCAGACTCTACAAGACATTTTCTTGTTGGGAATGACCTGTCTTCTCTTTGTGTACCTAGCAGTAAGCATCCTCAAGAGAGGTAGGATAGGTTGGTTTGCTGTTACTCTGCATGAACTCCACTCTGACCGGACAGAGTTCCCACCATTCATGAGAGGTGGTTAGCTACGTGGCTAGGGGGATGTTGGTTTGTATCTGGTTGTATTAGCTTGTGCATTGATTCTAATCCAGTAAACTGTGGCCAGGGAAGCAGAGTTGACTTCACTGAAAGCGAAGAACTTGAGCCACAATAGCTTTTGGCAAGAAACTCAATTCCATACGTGTTTTGAGCCTAATGGACTTCTTCACCCCATCTAGTAGAGGGGGCATTTCTCTTCTCTTTATTGTCTCTGATCTTTTTGTAATTATTTTCATAATGTTTTTGGCAGGAGGAAAGGTGATACATGCTTGTCATAAACATTCCATTACAGAAACATATATTATGGAAAGTGAGACTTTCCAGTAATTTCACCCCTTGAGATAATCATTTATTAACATTCAATATATATTCTTCTAGGTTTTTCTTTGCGTATGTTCATAGCCTCTCACAGGGTGGATAAAATGCCAGATCACCAGCATTCTGGGATTGAGGGGTAAGGGGTGTTGGGTCTCTCAGCAGTCAGTGTTTATGGTCCTTCAATCCGTTTGTTTTTAGTACAGTTTTGATTCTCAGCCTGGAGACCCATGCTTCTATCTTTTTAAAGAATAATCTCTCCTCCAACCCCCACCAAGGTTAGGGAGGGCCAGTCACACTTGTCTGTTGAGTAGTAATTGTTGAAAGCTTTAATAAACGTTATTTATTGTAGCTTTTCCCAAAATGTGTGCTATAGGATGTTTATGTGAGCTGTGAGAGAGAAGTTATGTAGTCATCTAAATTCGAGGAATGCTGATTAAAATCAAATGAGTTTTGTTACTTTAGATCTTCTCAGAAGCTTTAGTATGCCAGTGTGGACTGTGAATCTTTAAAAATGGGCTATAATGGGGCCGGCCCTGTGGCCAAGTGGTTAAATTCGCACGTTCTGCTTCGGTGGCCCAGGGTTTTGCCAGTTTGAATCCTGGGTGCGGACATGGCACCGCTCATCAAGCCATGCTGAGGCGGCGTCCCACATGCCACAACTACAAGGACCCACAACTAAAAATACACAACTATGTACCAGGGGGCTTTGGGGGGAAAAAGAAAAAAAAAATCTTAAAAAAAATGGGCTATAGTATATAGCATTTCCCAAATATATTTGACCTCATAGCTGCTTCTTTTTGTAAGATCACCTTCTGTTCTGTAGAGGGAATTTTAGGGAATGTTGTTGCTTTAAAAATGTGTTCTACAAATAAGTTTCTATTGCGATCTTAGCATTTAAAGGATAGCACTTTATTACTTAGAAGTATAGCTGAAAATTGGGGGCTGGATAGAGTGTGGAGTCGGCAGGATGATTGCGCTTCCTGAGCACATTCACTAAAAGTGACCCATTTTCAACAACTGTTGACATGGTATTTGTTAAAACTAAGAAAAGATATTAGAGGAAATAGTGTGACATATGCAATTGAGAAATATCATGGACACACCGCAAGACATAAAGGCTGTGCTTTTTTTCTTCATATTCTAGGTCTTCACTAATCCTTAGTGTAGGCCCGCCTTCACCTGCCATCCCTGTCCCAGTGACCTACTGTCCTTTAAGTTAGAACCAGTATATCCTTGTGAGGAACACTGAGAAAAAAAGATGATTGTCTTTTATTAAACGTTCTATTTTCCTTGGGCTCAGGCCTTTTGAAGTGTGTATCATTTGTCCAGAATCATTCAAAATCTGGAGATCTAGAGCATTGCTGTCCAATAGAACTTGTTGTGATGATGGAAATGTTCTGTATCAGTGCTGTTTGATATAGTAGCCATTAGCCACACTTGTCTATTGAGCACTTGAAATGTAGCTAATGTGACTGAGGAACTGAATTTTTCATTTAGTTTAGCTAATTTAAATTTAAATAACCACATATAGCTAGTGGCTACTGGGTTGGACAGCACACATTTAGAGAATGGTGTTGCCTCTCACTCTAGTGATTCTCAATCTTTTTTCCCCTCCTAAAGAGTACACATTTCTTGAGGAATAGACACGTTTCCATTGGTTCCTATGGCAGTGGCTCTTAACTGTAGGGTCACATCCCTCTGGGGGAGGGCATGTTGAATTTGGAAAAAAGCCTCCAGGTGGTTCTGATCTTTTTTCCCATTAGACTTATACTGAAAGATAGGATTTCCAGATTTAGCAAATAAAAATACAAGACACATTTAAATTTGAATTTCAGAAAAACAATGAATAATTTTTGGGTATAAGTATGTTTTATGCAATATTTTATTTGCTTGCTTTCTCCCTCATCCTCTGTCTCTGTAGAATTATTGCTCTAAATGTTCTAATGTTCAGATTTAGAACTCTAGGTACAGAGAATTCTTACCTCACAGTCTAGTAAAGTTTTTTCCTGCTGAGGAGTAAACTGGTCAAAAGAAGGGCCAAAAGTTTTAATTGTGTCTTATACTGGAACATGGGTTATGGCATGATATACTCTAGTTACTAGCTACAGTTTGCCATCTTCCCATAATCTTTTTCTATCAGGAATAGTAATATCCAAAGAGACAATTCTGGTGTTGAACATAGGTGAAAAGACTTGCTATTTGGTTCTCATCTCCAAGAAGTTATTCTGTCCCCAGTTGTTGTAGCCTCATAATACTTTTTTGGTGCCTCCACTTTTACTGAACTCATTAGTAGTGGTCACCTTTTTTATGTTCTGAATTTGTGAGCAGTGTTTTCAGGCTCCCACTAGATTCTTTAGATAAAATCCATTTAATTGTTTTATTTGTGATCTTTTTTGTATTCTGTTTCTTACAGTTGCTTCTGCTGGAAGCATTTATGGTGGTTTGGTCCTCGAGAAGTTCTTAAAAGGTAAAGAATTACTCAACTTCCACAAGACTAAATCTCTTTCTGGCAATGAATTTGATCTTTTCTGAAACAGACTTATTCTGAAAGATAGGGTTTCCAGATTTAGCAAATAAAAATACAAGACACACACTTAAATTTGAATTTCAGAAAAACAATGAATAATTTTTTGGTATAAGTCTGTTCCATGCAGTATTTTATCTGGCAATCCTCCTGAAAAATGATCTATAAAATTGTATAGATACAGGAATGGACAAGATATCTAGGTCACTGTAGCTTACCTAAATACTCTCTACACAGCCTCAGGCAAAATTTTCCCAGATGTAAAATAAAATTTTTAGTAAAGTATTTGTTCCTGTCTACCTCAAAGAAATAATGTGTGGAGAATGCTTTTACTGTAAATTATTTTGGCTGTTATTAATACTGTTTTCCACATACCAAAATCGGTGTAGTTTGGGGACTTTTGGTAACTTTGGTTTTAAAGTTCTTCTTTCCTTGGCTTGAGAATAATCTAAAGCTGAAGGACACCTGTTTATGTTAAAGAGACCAAAATGATCTGAGAACTGTTGTGCTTTCATTTTTATCTTCTATGGTTGTGTGGTTTGTACATATTACCCAGTGGGCCTAAGTTTCGTAACGAGTGGTTAATTTACAAATTTTACAAAATAATTTTTTAAAAGACATTTTCCCCAGCTAAATTGGAATATAAGTAGATTGTGGGGTTTTTTGTTTTTTGAGGAAGATTAGCCCTGAGCCAACATCCACTGCCAATACTCCTCTTTTTGCTAAGGAAGATTGGCCCTGAGCCAACATCTGTGCCCATCTTCCTCTATTTCATATGTGGGACGTCTACCACAGCATGGCTTGATGAGCGGTGTATGGGTCTGCACTCGGGCTCTGAACCAGCAAACCCTGGGCCGAAAGTGGAGTGCGTGAACTTAACCGCTACACCACTGGCCGGCCCCTGTGGTGTTTTTAAACAAATTTATATTTGTCATTGCTTTAGGAAAATATGGTATATATTAAATATGGAAACGACCAAAAAACTACATTAGAAAGCTGTATAACATAAATTTTTATTAAATATATTATCATTGGACTTTTTTAAATGGCAAGGTTTCTAGTGTTTTTTAAAATGCAATCAATTAAAAAATTTAATTTATAACCAAATTTACAGCAACTCAGTTACTGCATAAACCAAAAATACCTTTGTTTATCTTGGTCATATCAAAGAAAAAGAAGAAACTATTTTTGCAACTTACAAAATTAATGATTCTAAAGACATAAATGTATTGAAAACAGTTTTACCTTTTGAAACTTCTTTTTTGAAGTAATTTTTAGTTTAAGCATGGGGATTTAAAAGTGTTTGCTTGCTAAATTAAGGGTCATCAGCTGTATTCCTCTTTGCGTTCTAAATTGTCTTTGCCCTCTGAATCCACCTTTCAGCTGTCTGTATCCTGGATTCTTAATAGACCTCAGCTTTTTGCTCTGTGATTTAATTTTGTTTAGATTCTGCTTGGTGTGCACACATTTGAAAATGGTAATTGTGGAAGAAAAATAATAAAACAAAAAATAAATTGAGATTTTTGTTCTTAGCTCCATAACAGATACTCTGTGGGAGCTTGGGTAGAATATTCTCTCTGTACGAACAATCACAGTGATGGTTTATTGAGCATTTACTACGCACTGAGCTTTGTGCTTGACACAGATGGGTTCCAGTGGGGAACAAGATAGTCTGGTTTCTCCCCTTATGCCCATACTTAGGATACCTTAGTCACTTAATTTTACTACCTCTCAAAACCTATGCCTGGAAGAGAGGAAGAATCAGCTTATTGTCCTGGAGAGTTTGCTCCGATTCTAAGACCTTTGGTAAATCTGAATGTAACTTTAAGAATCGTGAATTGACTGCCTCAAAATCATCTAGTCTATTTATCAATCTTTAGTTCTCTTCTTTTTTGGATTATGCCCTTGGGATGATGCAAAGGACGGAAAGATCATTCCTAATGCCACTGCTCCAGTTAGTATGTGTGAAAGTGCTTTGAAAGAAGTGAAAATCCATGTAAATAAAAGGGAGTTTGTTATTAGCACTAGGGAGGAGATAGGAGCATTTCCTGCAACATAAACCTATACTTAACATGTCTGTACATTGAGTGGTCGGATCATACATAATGCTACTTCTTTGACTAATATTTGTGAAAACACTTTGAAAAAAGTGAAAAGCCATATAAGTACAAAGGGAATGGTTTTATTATCATTGTTAATACTAGAGAGAAAGTATTGAGTCGAGTATAGTGTATGGAATAACCACCTGTATTATACTAATACAAACTTTAGACAGTTTGTGTCCCAGTGACTTAATTTTGCTATTTTAAAAGCTCAAAGCAATTTTATGCATATTTATGTAGTCTATTTTTATATCCTTCTGATAAGGTGGAGCTGGCTAACTTTTTGTACAAAGTAGTAGTACTGCACATCAAGTACACAGTAAAAATTGAGTAATTTGTTCGTAGTTAATCACATTTAGTAGCCAACTTTGTTTCAGCCTGTTATTTCTCCGGCTGTTAGAGCTCATAATACTAACCTCCACTCAATAATGCTATTTATTCTTATTAATTAGTAACAAAAATGACTCAGTGAAGCTCATAAAGGAAATTGTCCAAGACTAAGATTTGAATCCCTTAGCTCCCTGGCTTATGCACCATTAATTATGCCTTTATTACTATTGTTATTTATTTAGCATTCCTGTAACATTAGCAAACTGCTTCAAATTAGTCCATTCACAAATCTTTACACTGTTTAATTAGGTTCATCAGGAGGTCTCTCATTGCAGATTCATTAAACATCGGATTTCCAGATGCTAAAGAATTATGTATCTATACAAAATTAATAGTATGGCTCTGAATTCAGTTTGTCAATTATGTTGTCCTCTTCATCGCTCGGTTGATTTCTCTCAGTGCCTAAAGAATAAGGTCTGAGCTCTGTTTAGGGCAACTGTACTGTTGTAGAGCCATCCAGCTTCAGTTTTCTTTACTCTTCAGTCTATTCTATCAAGGTTGTGTCAAGGTACTTTTTCTCTGAATCTGGACTACTTCAGAGCAATTCTTATACAAACAGGCTCATATTTCTGTGTGTTTATCCGTGCTGGATTAATAAACAATGACCAAGATAATCTCCCTATTTTCCTACCTCTTTAATGGTTTATGTTCTCTTTTTTGTTTTCTTTCTTCTCTGGTTTCTAACTACTCCTACTTTTATCCAGTAAGCCTTTATTGAACATCTATCTTTCCACAAGGAAGTCATAGGTAGGGGTAACTCTGAATATAAAATACAGTGTGGTAAGTAGTCTAATGGAGGTACGTGTGTTCAAGGTGCTTCTTTGGTAACCCAGAGAATACTCCCTCAAGTTCAGTCACTGATATGCCTTTCTTCCCTTCATTATTCTGCATTATTATTCTACATTCACGTCAGGTCGCTTTCCTACTTTTAATGCTTTAGCTATCATTTCTATGCTGACGAGACGTTTTTTTCCTTCTCTATCACTAACGTGGTTCCAGCTTTGTCAGACTATTCCATTTGAGGGTGCCTCTGAAATATCATGTGCAACAGGTCTAAAATGGGGTTCATTTTCTTCAAACTAACTTGCTGTGTAGTCTTTCCATTCCTTTTAATGATACTAACATTCTCATAATTCTCCAGGCTTAAAAATTTTGGCTTTGGGGCCAGTCCCATGGCCGAATGGTTAAGTTCACGTGCTCCGCTTCAGTGGCCCAGGGTTTCACCAGTTTGGATCCTAGGCATGGACCTAGCACCGCTCATCAAGCCATGCTGAGGTGGCATCCCACACAGTAGAACTAGAAGGATCTACAACCAGAATATACAACTGTGTGCTGGGGGGCTTTGGAGAGAAGAAGAAGAAAAAAAAGATTGGCAACAGATGTTAGCTCAGGGCCAATCTTTAAAAAAAAAGTTGGCTTTTTTTCTTTTTGGCTTCTCCTTTTTCTTTTCTCCATTATCTAATCTAATTGAATTTTTTGGTTAAATTTGCTTTTATAGTATAGAATTATTATTTATTAAATTATATATTAAACATAGTTTTATATTCCTCACTTAATGACTCCTGATTGCTTATTAGAATAAAACACCTCAGACCAGATTTGAGGTCCTCTGTCAATTAGAATAATCTTCTATACTTTGAAGAATGATGCCCATTAAGATAGATAAATTCTTACATATTTAAAAATTCTCATTACTTCATATTAATATATGTCTACTATTCTGCATCGTATACTTATCCATTATGTAGAAATCCATTTATGTATATTCTTATCCACTTATATAGAACTACTTCTGTCATAAACATGTTTGGTGGAACATGATGGATTTAGTTTTGTCTGTCTTGCCCAGGTCTAGAAGCTACTTCCTATCATGTTCTTACTCTAGTGAAGAAAAGAAAAAGAAAGGGTAGAAGAGAGTAATGAGATGGTGCAATATGAAAAAAGCCTTATTTATAGGTCTCTATTTATTTTACTGTTTGTTTCTTGTCTCTTCTATTCATATTATTTTTATATTTTATCTTTTAAAATATCTCCTCCTCATTCCCATGTTTATTGACATAATTTAACTCTATAGTAAGACATAATTTGTCCAATCATTTAAAAAAATGTTCAAGTGTTTTTCCCAAGTCAGAAAATTTACAGCCTTTTTTCCTTCAAAAAACTGATAAATACACCAGCCCTTGAAGGTAGGAGTGACAGCTTTGCTGTTGATGTGCGGTTATGTGGTTATGATAGTTCACTTCTTGCCTCTTTCCTGTTTTCCACCCTTTTGGCATCAGGGAGACTTTCAAAAAATGTTTAATTTTGTCCTCTTTGTTAATTTGTTAGGAAAGGAATTGAGAAGTGGTGCTTTTTGTACATTAGAGAGATTGACCAGTCTAGGCTTGCTCAGCGTTGAGGGAGACACTCAAAATGCTGAACTCTTGGATGTCTGACTTAGTTTTTTTTAAATCTGAGATTCTCATAGTCAAAGATGAAAGATCTATTATAATTTTATATCTTACAAGATCAACATTTCTAAGGCTCAGTTCTTATGTAATGCTTTTTTCCCCAGGAGCTCATTTTGTAGACATGATCTCATTTGTTCTTGAGAGGTAGGTCAGACATAAGTGTTGTCACCATTTCTGTTTCAAAGATGAGGAAACTGAGACTTACTTCAGCCTCACATATTAAGTTTAGAAGTAAAGGAAGAATTTGTGGATTTGTAGGTCCTTGGTTACCCTGTAAGTCCACACTTAGTCCTCAAGCTTTTGATACCTTCTAAGCAGGCTCTTGCTGCCAATTTTGCATAACACACGGCAAGATTTTATAAAGAGAAGATTGGTTGAAGGTAAAGAGAAGTTAAAATAAATGAATTTATCCTCGTTTGCTTCCTTAATATTTCTTTAGTCTTTTCCCTGTTAAATTTCTCTAATCGTACTTCACGAGAATATTTTCAAGATTTGATGTGAAAGGGAAGAGGATGGAAAGGACATGAACCTTGACATGTTTTTTTTCCTTTTAAACTTGGGTAGGTAAAGGAGGAAGAGAAGGACAGCTTTTATTGTTGGAGATCTTGAGAGTTGGCGCATACTCCAGCTGAGTAACTTTTATTCAGCACTCTGTGGGAACTAGCCTACCTTGTACCTGCTTTGGCTTAAAATACTTGAACTGTTGTTATGCCTCATTTAGTAATCAGCTGGACACTTCTTGCTCCAACTCTGGCCTCTTGGGTTACCATATCCCTTTCATCTCCATAGCAGAAAATGTTAGCTGCCTCTGGTAGTGAATTTGGCTAGTATGGGCAGAGAGTACATTTTGAGTATTCTTGCCTGAATATACTTTATGGTTAGCCATTTAGCACATTTTTAACAGTGGTCATATGACACTATATACAAAAGTTAACTCAAAATGGATCAAAGACCTAAAGCTAAGAGCTAAAACTATAAAATCTTAGAAGAAAACATAGGTGTAAATCTTCATGACCTTGAATTAGGCAATGTTTTCTTAGATAGGACATTTAAAGCACAAGCAACCAAGGGAAAAATGGATAAATTGGACTTCATCAATATTAAAAACTTCTGTGGGGTCTGGCTCAGTGCCTCAGCAGTTAAGTTCACACGTTCTGCTTCGGTGGCCTCTGGTCCACCGGTTCAATCCCGGGTGCGCACCTACGCATGGCTTGTCAAGCTATGCTGTGGTAGGCGTTCCACATACAAAGTAGAGGAAGATGGGTAGCTCAGGGCCAGTCTTCTTCAGCAAAAAAAAGGAGGAGGATTGGCAGCAGATGTTAGCTCAGGGCTAATCTTCCTCAAAACAAAAATAAAAACAAAAAAACTTGTGTGCTTCAAAAAACACTATCAAGAAAGTGAAAAGACACAAAAGAAATGGTTATTATGTAATGTGATGGAGGTGTTAGCTAATGCCACAGTGGTAATCATCTTACAGTATATAAGTGTATTAAACTAAAAGGTTGTATACCTTAAACTTACACACTGTTGTATGTCAATTATATATCAATAAAGCTGGGAAAAAAACTAAAAAAATAGAGTGAAAAGACAGCCCACATAATATTTGCAAATTATATATCTGATAAGAGTCTAATAATCCAGAGTACATAAAGAACTCTTGCAAGTCAACAATAAAAAGACAACCTAATTTAAAAATGGGCAAAGGATCTGAATAGACATTTGTTATGAATCGACTGTCTGTGTCCTGCAAAATTCATATATTGAAACCCTAGTCTCCATTGCAGTGGTGTTTGGAGATGAGGCCTTTGGGAAGTAATTAGGGTTATATTAGGTCATGAAGCTGGGGCCCTCATGATGGGGTTAGTGGCTTTAAAAAAAGAGGTGTACCCCCTGAGGAAAGGCCATGTGAGGACACAGTGAGAAGGCAGCCGTCTGCAAGCCAGGAAGAGAGCTCTCCCCAGGAACTGAATCACTGGCACCTTGATCTTAGACTTCCAGCCTCTGGGACTATGAGAAATAAATTTCTGTTGTTTTAATGCACTCAGTTTATGGTATTTGTTATGGTAGCCTGGGCAGACTAAAACAGCATTTATCCAAAGTGGCCAATAAGCCCATGGAAAGATGCTCAATGTCATTAGTCATTAGGGGAATGCGATACCATAATGAGATACCACTTTCTACCCACTAATATGGCTGTAATTCTAAACAAGAAAATAAGCATTGGCAAGGATATAGAGAAATTGAAATGCTCATACTTTGCTGGTAGGAATGTAAAATGGTGCAGCCACTTTGGAAAACAGTTTGGAAGCTCCTCAAATAGCTAAACGTTGAATTATCATATCACCTAGTAGTATTCACCCAAAAACTTATACACAAGTATTTATAACAGCATTATTCTTGGAATAGAAAATGTAGGTGGGTACTGTATAAAAGGCTTTGGAAATCTGATTTTTAAATTCTGTCTTAACATCTTTGAACCTTAGTTTTTGGGTATGTAAATGAAAAATGTAGGTCTCTTTCACAGTAGTTTTAATTTTATAATGTGAAAGCAATTTGAAAAAGTATAAAGCACTATGTAAATGAACAGGAATGATATTTTGTATTTCCAGAAGTATTTCTCATCCTTTAAAAAAGATAAATAGGCTATTTCTGTGTACCCGAGTCCCTTCCTGTTGAGCCTGTGTCACCTCATCTTGTGCTGTTTAAGTCTTTGCCTCTCATACTGGCTTCTTTGCCCTACGTGCAGATATTATCAAGTCTTCCCCAGTTTTACAAAACAAGGAACAAAAACAAGCAACCCTCAATCCTACTGTTTATTTTTCTCCTTTCCTATATAAATTTCTTAAGGGCGCAGTCTTCACTTACTGTTCTTACCTATTTTCATTCACTCAATTCCTTAGTCCCTTATAAATTCACTTTTCACTCTCACAATTCTATTGAAATCATCCCTGAATGGTTAACATTAACCTCTATTATATGTTTGCTTTTTAATCATTGTTTTATAATTGTAAAATGAATACATTTTTGTTGTAGAACATTTGGAAAATGCATAAAATATAAAGAAAAAACAGAAGTCACTCCATAAGTCCATCATTCAGAGATGATAATTTTTAACATTTTGATGTTTTTTCCTTCCAATCTGTATAGTGATAACTACACACAAGCCCAAACAATATATCAGATGTATCTAATATGGCTGCAAGACTGAATGATCTGGCTCATTTCTGCCTCTCCAAGCCTTATTTCCAACTCTTCTTTCCTCAGCTCACTTGTTCTCCAGCCACACTGGCCTCATTTCTGTTCCTTGACACACACCAAACCCTTTCTCATCTCTGAGCTTTGTACTTATTCCCTTTACCTGTAATGTTCTTTCCCTGGTTTATCGTGTGGCTGATTGGTTCACTTCCATTTCTGTATCTCAGCTCAAGTGTCACCTCCTCAGAGAAGCCTTCCCTCACTACCATATCTGAAGTAGTTTATCTCACTACTCTACTTATTTCTTTCATAGCACCTATTATATTCTTTAGGGACCTAGTGGGGTTTTTTGTTACTGCTATTTGTCTTTCTCAATTAGAATTTAAGCTCCATGGTGAGAGGGATATTGTCTGCCTTAATCATCCCTGTGTTTCCAGAACCCAATACAATGTCTGGCATATAGCAGTTGTTGAATAAATATTGGTTGAATTAATGAATGTATTAGTCGTCTCCTTTTGTATGGTGTTAACCTCTTTCTCCCTGTGCCTCCTTCAAATTAGTCTATGACAGACGAGAGGTTCTTAACTTACGGTCATTCATCTAAAATTTTGTGCAGAGTTTTGTGTTTGTGTACCTGTATCTGGTGAGAGGGAGCATAACTTAATCAGATTTTAACAGAGTCTGTGACCCAATGAAGATTAAGATGGCAGGCTGGGGCCAACCCAGTGGCACAGTGGTTTAAGTTCACACGTTCTGCTTTGGTGGCCCAGGGTTTGCTGGCTCAGATCCTGGGTGCGGACCTATGTATGCACTGCTTGTCAAGCCATCCTATGGCAGGCGTCCCACATATAAAGTAGAGGAAGGTGGGCATGAATGTTAGCTCAGGGCCAGTCTTCTTCAACAAAAAGAGGAGGATTGGTGGCACATGTTAGCTCAGAGCTAATCTTCCTCCAAAAAAAAAAAGGCAAAAAATAAGATGGCAGGCTAACTTTTCACCCATTCTTTAAATAATTATATTCCTTACATTCCTCCCATACACATAACTGTTGTCCCCCTAAAGTGGCATCTGTTCTCTTTTTTCCTTTCCCTTCTCACCTAAACTTTTTAAGATTAGTCATCTGAATTTCCACACGTGTCTCAAATTGAGCATGTCTAAAATTTAATATCCCATGTTCTCCCCTAAGCCTGATCCTCCTCCGAGTTCATTTCCTATTTCACTATCTAAGTAGTTATCCAGCTTAGTGGTCTCAGTTTTTCTTTACTTTTCTCTTCCTTGCACTCATATCCAGTCAATCTCAAAATTTTGCCGATTTTACCTTCTAAGTATTTCTTGAATCTGCTCCCTTTTCTCTATCCCTATAATGGTTGTAATTCAGAATCTCATTATTCTTGCCTGTAATAATTTCCTAATTGGTGTTTTTATCTCTAGTCTTGGCCCCTCAAATCCGTTTTCTTCAAAGTTGCGACTCCTAAGTCCACGCTGCTCCATAACTGATTCTCACTCTTACTAAAATGATCTATTAATGCATCTGTCTCCCTCATGGACCTTGAGTTTCTTGAGGGTAAGGTTTTTGTCTTAGTTATCCCTGTATCCCCAGTGTTTAGCCCACTGTTGGCCACGCAGTGGGTACTCCATAAATGTTTAAAAACACCTAAAAAAATTTGACATATGAAATATTTGCTTAAATAGATAAAATATCAAAGGATTATATAAAAAATAAGTGTACTCATTACACAAAATTAGATATTCGATCGGTATATTTGCTTCAAGCTTTTTTTTTAAATGATAATACATTAGAGGTAAAGTTGAAAACTCTCCCATTCCCTACAAGTTTTAAGAATAAAATCTGATAAGTTCTGAAGTATGTGCTTATTTGTCATATATGTATTTTCCTTGGTGAAGTGTATATTCATATCTTTTGACCATATTTTAATTAAGTTGTTTGTTTTCTTATTGAATTTTGAGAGTTTAAAAAAATAGATTCTGGATACAAGTCGTTTATCAGATACGTGATTTGAATATATTTTCTGCCAGTCTTTGGCTTTCCTTTCATTCTTTTAAGTGTCTTTAGAGGAGAAATTCTTAATTTTTATTAAGTCAGATTTATCATTTTATTCTTTTACAGATCACACTTTTGGTGTCATAGCTAAAAAACCTTTGCCTGGCCTAAGGTTACAAACTTTTCCTTCTATGTGTTCTTCTAAAAGTTTTATAGTTTTGGGTTTTACATTTATGTCTGTGACCCATTTTGAGTTAATTTTTTTATATTGCAAAATTTGAATTGAAGTTTATTTTTTTGCCTATGGATATCCCAGTTGTTCCAGCATCATTTATTGAAAAGCCTATCCTTTCTCCACTAAGTTGCTTTTGTACTTTGCTGAAAACTAATTGACCATATGTATGTTGGTTTTTTTCTGGACTTTGTATTCTGTTACTTCAGTCTGTTTGTTTTGATGCTAATACTGTCTTGATTTCTGTAGGTTTAAAATAGGTCTTCAAGGGGGCCTCCCGGTGGTGTAGTGGTTAAGTTCCCATGCTCCACTTCCGCAGGCTGGAGTTCACAGCTTCAGATCCCGAGAGCAGAAGTAGTACCGTTCATCAAGCCACACTGCGGCGGCATCCCACGTAAAATAGAGGAAGATTGGCAACAGATGTTAGCTCACTGATAATCTTCCTAAAAAAAAAATATATGTATATATATAAAATCTTCAAGACAGACAGTATAAGTCTTTCAACTTCATTCTTTCTTCAAGTTGTTTTGGCTATTGTAGGTTCTTGGCATTTCTATATGTATTTTAGAAGCTACTTGTCAATGTTTACAAAAGAGCCTGCTGGGATTTTGATTGAGATTGCATTGTGTTGATAGGTCAATTTAGGGGAGAATTAACATCTGTCTTTGCAGTACTCAGTCTTCTGATCCATGAACACAGTATATCTCTACAGTTTTTAGGTCTTTAATCTCTTTTTTTTTTTTGAGGAAGATTAGCTCTGAGCTAACTACTGCCAGTCCTCTTTTTGCTAAGGAAGCCTGGCCCTGAGTGAACATCCGTGCCCATCTTCCTCTGCTTTATATGGGGGACACCTACTACAGCATGGGGTGCCAAGTGGTGCCATGTCCGCACCCGGGATCCGAACCACGAACCCTGGGCTGCTGAGAAGCGCATGTGTGAACTTAACCGCTGTGCCACCGGGCCGGCTCCTACGTCTTTAATTTCTATGAATGGCGTTTTGTGGTTTTCAGTGTACAAGTATTGCTCCTTTTTCATCAGGTGTAACACTAAGTGTTTAATATTTTTGATGCCATGATAAATGGCGTTTTTAAAATTTTCTATTCCCAATTGCTCATTACTAGTATTTGAAATACAATAGATTTAAATTTTTTCAACTTTGCTAAACTCTAAGTTCTAGTAGCTTTTTTGTAGATTCCATGGGATTTTCTACATTGAGGGTCATAGCATCTGCAAATAGTTTCATTTCTTCCTTTCCAGTCTTGGTACCTTTTATTTCTTTTCTTGCCTTATTGAACTGTCTAGATCCTCTAGTACAACGTTGGATACAAGTGGTGACTTCTCACCTTGTTCTTGATCTTATAGGGAAATCTTTCAGTCTTTCACTGTTAAGTATGATGTTAGCTGTAGGTTTTCTGTAGATGCCCTTTATGAGTTTCAGGAAGTTCTCTTTTTAGTCCTGGCTTGCTAAGAGTTTTTATTAGGAATGGATGTTAGATTTTATCAAATGCTTTTTTATGCATCTGTTGAGAGGATCATATGGTTTTTCTTTTTTAGTCTGTTAATATGGTGAATTACATTGATTTTTCAAGTGTTAAGCCAACTTTGCATTTCTGGGATAAATTCCACTTGGCCGTGATGTATTATCCTTTTTATATATTGTTGGATTTGATTTGCCAAAATTTTATTAAGAATTTTTCCATCTATGTTCATAAGAGATATTTGTAGTTTTCTTTTCTTGTAATGATTTTGTCTTTGATATCAGAGTAATACTGACCTCATAGAATGAATTGGGAAGTATTCTCTGTTTTTCAATTGTGTAGAAGAGTTTGTGTGGAAGGTGTTATTTCTTCCTTAAATATTTCGTACAATTCATCAGTGAAGTCATCTGGGCCTGATTTTTCCTTTGTTGGAAATATTTTAACTAGAAATTCAATTTCTTTAATAATTATAGGCTATTCAGGTTATTTATTTTTTCTTGAGTATGTGTGGGTAGTTTGTGTCTTTCAAGGAATTTGTCCATTTCACCTAAGTTATTGAATTTATTGGCATAAAATTTTTCATAATATACCCTTATTATCCTTGCAATATTTGTGGAATCTCTAGCCATAGCACCTCTCTCACTCCTGGTATTAGTAATTTGTGTTCATTCTCTCTCTCTTTCCTTAATCAGTCTAGCTAGAACCAGGTTCTTTCTGTTATATTTTATTTCATTGATTTCCATTCTGATCTTTTAGTCTTTCCTTTCTTCTATTTGCTTTGTGTCTCATTTGCTCTTCTATTTCTAGTTACTTAAAGTGGAAGCTGCAATCATTGATTTGAGACCATTCTTTTATATACTGAAGTAATAATATTCTTTTATATAGTTATTTTAATAGTTGTAAAGTCTTAAAATTATATTTAATAATTATTAACTTAATTATTACAGTTACTCTGGAGTTTATTTTTATTTATGGCACAAGTTAGGAATCTGATTTAAATTTTTTCCCTTCTTCAATAATTTGTATTACTATTCTGTCATACAGTAAGGTTCTGTATATGCTTGAATCTGTTTCTGGGTGCCATAGTCATTATGTCTGTCCCTGGGCCCTATCCTAGAGTCTTGTTTCCTAAAGCTTTAGAGTAAATCTTGCTGTTTGATAGGACAAATCCCCCCACCAGGTTGTTCTTTTTCAGAATTGTCTTTGGTTTTTAAAACTGCTGCTCTTGCCTATGAATTTTATAATTAGTTAAGTTTCATAAAAATTCTTGTTGTGATCTTGATTGTTATTATATGGAATATATAGATTAATTTGGCAGCAATTAGCATTTTTATAGTATTAGGTGTTTCTACCTGTGAGTTGATATAGCTTGTCTTTTATTTGGATCTTCTTTTTTTAAAATGTTATTTAGTTTTAATTGTCATAACTAGGAGATAGGCACTATAGTCTCTAATATATAAATTCTGTGGGAGAATAAGGAGCTTTCCAAAGAGGACATGATTAGTCAAGCCAAAGTCTGCTTGACTCCAGAGACTGTTTTGCTAGATTTTATTATTTGTACAAAATATTTTCTTCTCTCTCTGTGGGAGAATTATACTTCTTGACCCATTGAGATAAAGCTGGGCCCTGTAAGTTGCTTGGGCCAACGAAATGTGAGTGGAAGTGATGTGTGCCACCTCCCAGGAGGTATTTTGGTCATAGCTCCTTTTCTTCCGCTATGAGGCTAGGATGTAAGATGGAAGGTTCTCCTTTAGCCTGGATCCTGCTTGGAAGTGGCTCTTTTTTGACTGGCCTGGAGTGCTGCAACCTCTTAATTGGTTTCTAGAGTTCTCATAACAGCGATTAGGTATTGTTGTTAAGTTGGTATCTCCAAGGGAGGGTGAGGGCCTGGGACTTCCTCTTCCTCCATCTTGCTGATATCTCTCCTATTTAGATCATCTTTTATGTTAACAGTTTGTAATTCTTTTCATAACAGTCTTAGGCATCTTTTGTTACATTTATTCCTAGTGTCTTACAGTTTTTGTTACTACTGTGAGTGGTATTAATTTTTTTCAACATTCTGAATTGAACTCATTAATTTTGATAGTTTGTCGACTCTCTTCGGTCCTCTATATGGGCAATCAAAGCATCTCTAAATTATGACAGTTTTGTCTTTTCCTTTTCATTCCTTATGTGACTGACTTCTTTTCCTTGCCATACTGCATTGGATAGAATAGTATTAGTATTGAGTAGAAGAGCAGGGGTGATAGTAGGCAGTGTCTTGTCTTCCTTTAATGGGATTACTTAAAATTCTACCACTAAGTATGATATTTACTATAGTTTTTTGGTGCTTGCTCCTTGTCAGGTTGGGGAGTTTTTGTTTTATTCTTAATTTGCCAGTAGTGTTTATTATGTGTTGTATTTTCTAAAGTGCTTTTTCTACATCTTTTGGGATTATTATACATTTTAAAAAATCTTTAATCTATTAATATGATGAGTTATGGTGATAGGCTTTCTGATGAAACATCCTTGCAGTTGTATCACAATTTAATATATAATTTTTGTGTTTCCTGGATTTAATTTTCACATTTATGTTCCTAGTGAGATTGGTTTATATTGTCCTTGTCTTGTTTTGGTATCAAGATTATACCAGCTTTATAAAATGATTGAGTAGGCTTATTCATTTCTGTTCTGGAGCTTTTTCTATCTGTTCTTTGAAGATTTCTTAAAGCTGACCTATAAAAAAGTCATTTGAACCTGGTATTTTGGGGTGCGGGGGAGGTGAAGGAGGAAATATTTTTGATAACCAACTTGTTTTCTGTAATGATGTTTGGTTTGTTTAAGTTTTCTATTGCTCCCAGAGCCAGTTTTGGAGATGTGTATATTTCTTAAAACATACACACACAAATTATCCCTTAGTCCCTTTCATTCATTCATCCAGTATGTATTTACTGAGCGCTTGTTATGTATTAGGCATTTCATCTTAGTTTTCAAATCGATTGAATCAGTTATTTATAGTATTATTTTATGGTTTAAAAATATTTGTGCTCTTATCTCTTTGAGGCTTCTTATGTTTTTGTGTCTTCTCTTTTTCTTCATGATGGTGATGATAACACTAATAGCAGACATTTCAAGTACAAAAAAAGTTAAGTAACCTGTTCAAAGTCTCAAATCTAGTAAGTGGTTGAGTGGGATAGATGAACCCAGACAGACAGGCTCCAGAGGCTGTCTTAACCACTATTCCATAGTATTTTGGTCTATTCTACAGTATACTGTTTTGCCAGAGGTTTGTCTACTATGTTAGCTTTTCAGATAACCAGCTCTTCATTTATGCTCAATGAATGAACTGAACAGATATTAATTTCTCTCTTCCTTTCACAACTTCTCACTTTGCTTTTACCCTACAAGTTGAAGAAATCTATAGCCTGTATCACATTTGGTGGTCAAGTTGTTGAGGTTTTGTGAAGAGGGAGGTGTAGGCTTGGAAAAATGATTAAGTTTTTCTCCCTCTGTTCTCAATCTGTGTCCCTTTTGTTTGGCAGCTGGTGGTAGTATGAGGCTCAGATGTGTATTTCTTTGTTAGTGACCTGAGTGACCACACCTTTGCTTACTGGCTTGCTTGGCTGGTTGAGCCCACTGAATGTGCAGCAATGGCCACTAATCTTTCTGCTTTTTGAGGAAGTGAATGAGGATTTGACACTACATTTCTGAAAGGTTGCTGATCCTCCTTTAAAATGTCCTGCCTTCTATTTCTTTCTCTAAAGCATGTCTGGTGTTGTTTTATAATGTGGAAATAATTAGCCAATTTAACTAATTACATCAAGCCACAGAGCCGACCAAAGAACTTTTCTTCTTTTGGCTTAATTAGCCTCATTCTTTAAAATGCTTGGTATTACTACTTTATTTACAGGTACATTACTTGCAAGCATTATTATAAGACTATTTTAAAGGATGAGAGTCAGACCAAGCAAGACCAAATAGTTACTGGTTTGCTTGGTCTCTCAGGGAAAAAACAAACACAACAAACAGATCTCAACTCTTGCCACAATCAGAGAAATTACTTTTAAGTGGAACTTTTTGTTATAAAAGCCATATAGCCTATTTTAGAAAATTGGAAAAATAGAGAAAAGGAAAAAACTTCTTGGACAATAAATGTTGGCATTTTATTATATTCTTTTTAGACTTTCATCCCATGTATTTTTAATGGAATTGTAATCATGATAGATACACAATTTCTCCTACTACTTTATTTCACTTAACATGCAAGCATTTTTCATGTTGTGACATAGTCTTCTAGTCATTTTTAATTAATAAATTGTTTATAAGAAGATGTATCAAATTAATTAACCACTTTTATATTTTAAGCATTTAGGTTTGTTTTTGTTTTCCCATTATTATGCTTAGCGGTATACTGTAGTAGTTAGGAACTCCTCCTGTATGTCCTTGAGCAAGTTTTTGATCTTTTAAAACTACCTACCTCATAAAGCTGTTTTGAGGATTAAATGAGGTAATAGACATAATGCAGGTAGCACAGTGGTTGTTCTGAGTACATAGTTCTCAGTAAGTGCTAATTAATGATTGATTAGCTGGGATGAATATCGTATGCATTTAACTTTTTATTTCCTAAAGTAGAATTAACTTGATTAAAGTCTATGTATATTTTTATGGCTCTTGAAATTGCTTCAAAAAAAGTTGTGTCATGTAATAGTAGCATTTGTGTGTGAGGATAGTATGTAAAGATATCAACTTCCTGTACTTTGCTAGCATTGGAAATTTCAGTTACTTAAAATACTTTAACCAATTTACTAGTTAATGAAATGGTATGTAATTCTAATTTGTATTTACTTAAAACTTTTTATACGTGTTTACTATCTGTACTTTCTTTTTCCTGAATTGTCTCCATGTCTTTGGGGACAAACATCTAAGATGAAGTTTAGGATAAATTAGGTCATTAGCTGTGTACTATAGTCTAAATGTTTGTGTCCCTCCCCAAATTCATATGTTGAAATCCAAATGCCCAATGTAATGGTATTAGGAGATGGGAACTTTGGGAGATGCTTAGGTCATGAGAGTGGAGCCCTCATGAATGGGATTAATGCACTTATAAAAGAGACCACACAGAGCTCTTTAGGTCCTTCTGGCATGTGAGGATACAATGAAAAGTCTGCAACCCGAAAGAGGACCCAGAACCTAACCATTCTGCTACCTCGATCTTGGACTTCCAGACTCCAGAACTGTGAGAAATAAATTTCTATTGTTTATAAGCCACCCAATCTGTGGTATTTTATTATAGCAGCCCAAACGGACTAAGATACTGTGCAAAGTGTATTTTTAGACTTGAAACCGTGATGTACAAATTATTGAGATTCAATTTCACTGTTGTAATGCCGTTTTCTTTCAAAATACACAGTTGGCTATGGAATGATAAGTCTAATGTAATGATTTCCTAAATCACATTTTCTTCTAATACTCTACCGATGCAAGAGTATCACTGTGGAGTTTCTTGAAGAATTAGAATGTTATCTAAAAATATTCTTTCAGCAACAACTATTTGTATGATGATGTTCTTTTCCAAGTAAAATAATGAAAACTGAATGTGCTGTGTTACTTAGGTTAGAATTTATTTCACGCTAAGAAGGTATATGTAGTGACTAAAAACACAGGCTTTAGAGTCAGCACTATGCTTGAACCCCAACTTTTATGTGCTATGTAACATCTGAACATCAGTTTTCTCAGTTGTAGAAATGGGAATAATAATAGGACTCCTACCTCATAGAGTTATGCGAATTTGGGTAGGTAATATTATGAAGTGTTAGTATAGTGCCCGACACATAGGAAATGCTTAATAAATGTTACCTGTTATTTATAATAACATTTAGTTTTACTCTGAATAATCAGGTGGGTTCTAAATAAAGTTTCTCTTTGTTTTGCTCCAAACTTTCTGAAAGGACTTATTGAATATGAATTACTTGTTTTGGGGAAGCTAACAGAAAACTAGATGGTATAAGTTCTCTTTAGTTATTGAAAAAAATCATAATAGGACAAAAAAAGACTTTCATTTCTTCCATATACTTTTTATTCTCATTCAAAAGAGAATAATTTCTTTGCCTATTAATTGCCAGATATAAAATGTGTATACTGCATATCCTAATAGTTGTCAGGAATTTTAATTTTTCAGGTATTCTAGACTTGTCTGTATTTATTTGCTACATCAAATCCAAGTTTTATTTGAGTATTTAATTACTCTGGGTTTTTAAAAATTAATTTCATTTTTTTCTTATTTATGAAGTATTTCATATGCATGATATAAAACTAAGAATAATGAAAGAAACAAATATCACCCATAATTCTAGAGATAATTATTAACATTTAAATATTTTTTCTTAAAGTCTTTTTTCTGTACATATATCTTATAAATACTATTTTGCATAGTATATCTTACATTTTTCATTTAGAGTAAGCATTTGCTTATCTCACAAGAAGTCTGAAAATATCATTTAAAAATTGTAGTGGAGGTCCTAGCCAATCTATTAAGGCAAGAAAAAGAAAGAAAAGGCATAGAAGTTGGAAAGGCAGAAGTAAAACTGTCTTTATTTGTAAATGACATGATTGTTTATATACAAAATACTAGGGAATCTGCAACATTATATGAATTATGTGAAGGAATATGTGAATTTAGAAGGTCACAGGATACAAAGTCGATATACGAAAACATCTATTTTTATTTTCTAGCAGCAAACAATTGGAAAATAAAATTTTTTAAAAATCCATTTATAACAACACCAAAAAACATGAAACATTTAGTGTTAGATTTAATGTAAAAAAAAAAAGAAAGTAGAATGTCTTTATGCTAAAACAATAAAACATTGCTGGGAGAAATTAAACAATAAATGGAGAGATATACCATGTTCATAGACTGGAAGATTCAATATTGCTAAGATGTCCATTCTCTGCAGATTGGTCTGTTGATTCAACACAATCATAATTCAGCAGACTTTTTGTAGAAATCGACAAGCTGGTTGAAAAATTTGTATGGACTAATAAGTGATTATAGCAAGGTTGCAGGAATCAATATACAAAAGTCAATTGGTTTGTTATATACCAGCAATGAAAGAGTGGAATTTTAAATTAAAAACATATTACCATTTACATTAGCACGCCCCAAAATGATATACTTAGATGTAAAGCAAAAAAAAAAAAAGTACAAGACCTATATGAAGAAAACTATAAAGCTCTGATGAAAGATATCAAAAGAGAACTAAATAAATGGAGAGGTGTTCCATGTCATGAATAGGAAGATGCAATATTGTCAAGATGTCAGTTCTTCCCAACTTGATCAATAGATCCAGTGCAATCCCAATCAAAATCCCAGCAAGTTATTTTGTGAGTATCAATAACCGGTTTTAAAGTTTATATGGAGAGGCAGAAGATCCAGAATCGCTAACTCAATACTGAAGGAGAAGAACAAAGTGAAAGAACTGACACTACCCAACTTCAAGACTTACTATAAAGCTACAGTGATGAGGACAGTGTGGTATTGGAGAAAAAATAGACAGATAGATCAATGGAAAAGAATAGAGAGTCCAAAAATAGAGCTCCAAACAAAATAGAGAGCCCACATAAATATAGTCACCTGATCTTTGACAAAGGAGTAAAGGCATTTCAGCGGAGCAAAGATAGTCTTTTCCACAAATGGTACTGGAACAACTGGACATTTACATGCAAAAAAAAGATCTAGACAGATCTTTTCACACAAATTAACTCAAAATGGCTCGTAGACCTAAATGTAAAACACAAAACTGTAAAACACCTAGAAGATAATATAGGAGAAAACATAGATGACCTTGGATCTAGAGATGACTTTTTAGATACAACACCAAAAGCATGATCCATGAAAGAAAGAATTGATAAACTAAGCCTCATTAAAATTAAAAATTCTGCACTGTGGAAGATAATGTCAAGAGAATGAGGGGGCCGGCCCTATGGCAGAGTGGTTAATTAAGTTCGTGTGCTCCACTTCGGTGGCCCAGGGTTTTGCCAGTTTGGATCCTGGGCTTGGACAGGGCACTGCTCATCAGGCCATGCTGAGGTGGCATCCCACATGCCACACTTAGAAGGACCCACAACTGAAAATATACAACTGTACCGGGGGGCTTTGGGGAGAAAAAGGAAAAATAAAAAATCTTTAAAAGAAGAATGAGAAGGCAAGCCACAGACTAGGAGACAATGTTTGCAAAAGACACATCTGATAAAGGACTGTTATCCAAAATATACAAAGAACTCTTAAATCTCAACAATAAGAAAACAAACCAGTTGAAAAGTGGGCAGAAGACCTAACAGGCACCTCACCAAAGAAGATATACAAGTAGCAAATAAGCACATGAAAAGATGCTCCACATCATATGTCATTAGGGAATTGCAAATGGAAACAACAATGAGATACTGCTCCACACCTATTAGAATGGCCAAAATCTAGAACTGACAACTTCAAATGCTGACAAGGATGTGGAGCAACAGGAACTCTCATTCATTGCTAGCGGGAATGCAAAATTGTACAGCCACTTTGGAAGACACTTTGGCAGTTTCTTAAAAAGTTAAACATACTCTTACCGTATGATCTAGTAATCATGCTCCATCGTATTTACCCAAATGAATTGAAAATTATGTCCACACAAAAACCTGCACATGGATGTATGTAGAAGCTTTCTTCATAATTGCCAAAACTTGGAGGCAACCAAGATATCCTTCACTAGTGAGTAGATAAGTAAACTGTGGTATATCTAGACAGTAGAATTCTAGACAATAGAATATAATGCAGCATTAAAAAGAAATGAGCTATCAAACCATAAAAATACATGGGTGAAACTTAAATGTGCATTGCTGAGTAAAAGAGGCCAATCCAAAAAGGCTATGTACTGCATAATTCCAAATATATGACATTCTGGAAAAGGCAAAACTATGGAGACAGTTAAAAAGATAGGGGTTGCCAGAGGTTACAGGGTGGGGGAAAGAATGCACAGGTGGAGCACAGGATTTTCAAGGCAGTGGAACTATTCTCTATAAAACTACAGTGGTGGCTATACGTCAGTATACATTTGTCAAAACCCACATAATGTATAAAACCAAGAGTGAACCCTAAGGTAAACTATGGACTTCAGGTGATAATGATGTGTCAGTTAACTCATTAGTCTCATCGATGGTAGCAAATGTACCACGGTGGTGCAGAATGTTCATAGTGGGGGAGGTTGTGTGTGTGTAGAGGAGAATGCTCTGTACCTTCCCTCAACTTTTCCCTCAAAACTGCTCTGAAAAAATAAAGATTATTTTTTAAAAACAGGAAAATATTAAATGGAAAACATGAAAAAGTGCTGAAATAGTCAAAACAATCTTGAAAAAGAAGAACATTGGGGCTGGCCTGGTGGCACAGTGGTTGGGTGTGCACGTTCTGCTTTGGCGGCCCGGGGTTCGCTGGTTCGGATCCCAGGTGCGGACAGGGCACTGCTTGGCAGGCCATGCTGTGGTAGGCGTCCCACATATAAAGTAGAGGAATATGGGCATGGATGTTAGCTCAGGGTCAGCCTTCCTCAGCAAAAAGAGGAGAATTGGCAGCAGAAGTTAGCTCAGGGCTAATCTTCCTCAAAAAAAAATTGTTGGAGGACTTAACCTACACAACAAAGTACTTTCTATAAAGCTACAGTAATCAATAAAGTGTCATATTGGCATAGGGATAGACAAATGGAACAATAGGAAAGAATATTGTCCAAAAATAGGCCCATACTTGTATTGTCACTTGAATTTTCTTTTTGGTGAGGAAGATTGTCCCTGAGCTAGTATCCATGCCAGTCTTCCTCTACTTTGTATATGGGATGCCGCCACAGCATGGCTTGATGAGCGGTGTGTAGGTCTGCTCCTGGGATCTGAACCTGTGAATCCTGGGCCGCTGAAGCAGAGCACATGAACTTAACCTCTATGCTACTGGGCCAGCCCCCTAATTTTTTTAATAAAGTTTCCAAAGTAATCCAATGACGAGATGAAGGCCTTTCCACAAATGTTGCTGCAACAACCAGATATCTGTAAGGAAAAAAATGAACCTTGACATCTCCTGCAGATCACACACACACGTTAGAGTTGAAAGATAGACCTAAAAATAAAGGCTATGAGGATATTTGAAGAAAACAAGGGAGAATAATATCCTTGTAACCTGAGGGTAGGCAAAGATCTTAGGGCATAGAAATAGGTAACTATAAAAGAAAAAAAATGAATAAACTTCATCAAAGTAAGAAACTCCCACTCATGAAAGACTGTTAAGAAAATGGATAGGTAAGCCACAGTTGTGAGAAAATACTTGCAAAACATGTGTCTGACAATGGGCTTTTATCCACAATATAAAAACAGTTTCTTAACCTTAATAATAAAAAGACATCCTGATTAAAAAAATGGGCCAAACACTTTACACCTACTAGGATGGCAATAATAACAATAATAATAGAAATAAATGTTGATGAGTATATGGCAAAATTGGAACCCTTGTACATTGTTGGTGGGAATGTAAAATGGTGCAGCCACCATGGAAAACAGTTTGGCAATTCCTCAACAAGCTAAACATAGAATTGCCATATGACCCCAAAATTCCACTCCTCTGTATACGCCCACAGGAGTTGAAAGCAGGGACTCATACAGGTATTTGCACACCAGTGTTCATTGCAGCATTATTGACAATAACCAAAAGGTGGGAGCAACCCAATGTCCATCAACTTATGAATAAATAAACAAATCGTGGTGTATATATATATATAGAAGAGAATATTATTCAGCCATGAAAAAGAATGAAATTCTGATACGTGTTACAACATTGATTAACCTTAAAAACATTATGCTAAGTGAAATATGCCAGACACAAAAGGACAAATATTGTGTGATTCCACTTATATGAAATATCTGGACTAGGTAAATTCACAGAAACAGGAAGTAGATGAGAGGTTACCAGGGGCGGGAAGGAGAGAGAATGGGGAGTTATTGCTTAACAGTTACAGAGTTTCTGTTTGGGATGATGAGAAAATCTTAGAAATAGTGGTGATGGTTGCACAACATTGTAAATATAACTAATGCCACTGAATTGTATACTTAAAAATAGTTAAAATGGAAAATTTTGCTGTGTATATTTTTACCACAACTTAAAAAATTAATAATATAATATTCCCCAAACCATTGAATTGTATGCTTTAAATGGGTGAATTGTATGATATGTGAATTGTATCTGAATAAAGCTATTTTTTTTAATGGGCCAAAGATTTGAATATATATATATATATATGTAATATATGTAGATCTGTAGAATAGGTAGTAGACAAAGGAAGACATCCATAGGACCATTAAGCACTTAAAGGAAAGCTCTTCTTTACAACAGAATGCCAACTAGTAAATGTAGAAGGGGAAAAGTGCTTAACGTCATCAGGCATCAGGGCATACAAATTAAACCCACAATCCTCTGGGATGGCTAAAATTAAAAAGAAAACACTAAATGTTAGCAAGGATGTGGAACAATCAGCACTCTGACGTAATGCTGGTCAGAGTGTAAAATTGTGAAAGCACTTTGGAAAACTGACATTTTCTTATGAGTAAAACATACACCTATGCCATGACCCATCAATTCTATTTCTAGATATTTACCCAAGAGAAATGAAAACATCTGTCCAAAACAGGATTTATAAAAGAATGTTTATAGCAGCTTTATTCAAAATAGACAAAAATTGGAAAAAATCCAAACATCTGACAGGAGAATGGATAAATAAATTGGGTATATTCATACAATGGAATGCTATTCAGAAATAAAAAGGAATGAATTACTGATACATGCAACAACATGAATTAATCTCACAGACGTTATGCTGAGTAAAAAAACTGGACACAAAAGAATAGATTGTATATGATTTCATTTATATAAAATTCAAGAACAGTAAAACTAAAGTAGTGAAAAAATTAAAAAATGGTTACCTTTGAGAAGTGTTGACAGGGAAGGAGCGGTTAGGAATTTTCTGGGATGTTGAAAATGTTCTGTATCTTGATGGAGCATGAATTACATGGATATATACATTTGTCAAAACTCTGCAAATCCTACACTTAATATTTGTGCATTGTATGTAAAGTTTGTCTAAATAAAAGAACTGTAGACAAATATTGAAATCTGGTTAGTAGGTTTGCTTTTTGCAGAGATATGGTTTAGCAGCTCTGAAACACTTTCTGTGTATTCTAGCTTGATAAAATGAGTAAATATATTGAGGATAATGGGAGCCTGGTTTATGACTGTTGGAAAGGAAGCTGCATGTATGGAAAGGGGCAGACTAAAATGCACCTTGTGGAATTGGAACTCATGGTTCCAATTATAGAATATGTATGTATTATTTGTGATAAACATAGAAATTAGAGATATGTGTGTGTATCCTGGCTTTGTCTGTCGAGAGAGCCTATAAACAATGATACCCCAATAGCAATCAGTGTACTTACTTAGTTCTAAAATCTTGCTTTCTAAACACCCTTCCCCACTAAAAAGAACTAGAACTTCTTGGAGAAAACACTGGTTCCAGGGTTGGCGTAGGGAAAATACAAGATGAGCCTAAAACATCCTAGAAATAAAGGAAATTCTCAGAGATGATAGGGGTAGGTTAGAAGACACAGGAGCCAATTTGAAGGGACTTCTGCTGACCAAATATAGGACAATAATATAAGATAAATAATGATAAAAGATTATAACTCATTGAATAAAATAAGAATGCATGACTCCATACTGATGTAAGTAAATAGGGGAGAAAGGAAAGCTATTCTTTACAGTAGAATGCCAACTAATAAATGTAGAAGGGATAAAGGACTTGGAAAATCATCAGTGGATGCTAAAACAGTGCACCTTTGATGAGGAACAGGATATATACGTAATTTGTGGAGAGCTACTTTGAAACTATTAATTATAAGGGAAAAATAATAACGTGGCACCAAAGGAATCTATGGGGCACGTTAACCAAATGATCAAAGTTAACATCACCAATATTGGAATAAACTGATACCATATGCCTCGTGATATCACTGAAGACACAACATCACTTTTTTGATTTTTCTGCAAAAAGTGCCTAACCTGAATCTGATTATAAGGAAAGAGCAGATGACCCAAAGTGAGAGACGTTCTATAAAATAATTAATCTCAACTCTTCAAAATGTCAAGGCCAGGAAAGACAAAGAAGGGAGAATAAGGAAACAAAACTACATGTAATGTTCAATACTGGATTGAATACTGGGCCAGGACAAAAGTAGCTATAAAGGAGATTATTAGGATAATTGCTGAAATTTGAATATGGACTATGGATTAGACAATATTGTATTCATACTAAATTTCTTATTTTGATCATTATACTGAGGTTATGTAAGAGATCTTAGAAAATAGGCACTCAATTATTTAGGGGTAAAGGGGAATAATGTCCTTATTTTCAATTGGCTCAGGGAAAATATGCATACATAGACACACACAGAGAAAGAGAAAGAAGATAAGGCAAATGTGTCAAAGTATACAATTTCTAAATCTGGGTAAAGGTTTTGTGAGAATTCCTAGTACTATTCTTGCAACTTTTCTGTAAATTTGAAATTATATGAAAGTAAAACAAGTTACAAAAATTTGTACTATTCCATCGAAAGGTTATATAATAATTTATTTAACCTTTTCGCTCTTTCAGGATATTTGGTGATTTCCAATTTTGTAGTATTATAAATAATGCTTTGATGAAAGTATTAAATTGTTTTCCATAAAGGTATTGCAGTTTACATTTTCATCATGAGTGCTCACAAACACTTGTCTGATCCACTCTCACCAGTATTGTTCATTACTATTTGAAGACGACTCTGTTAATTTGATAGGCAGAATATCATATTTCATTTTTTTATGTACTGCAACATCTTTTTTAAATTTCAAAATCAATTCCCATATATTATAGAAAAGTTAAAGAAAAATAAATATTTACAGTCTTGTTCACTCAGAGATAACCATACTTTGGATAACTTGGCGTATTTCCTTTCAAACTCTCTTGGGGGGGGGTGTTGCGTATTTCTATTTCTACTTAGAAAAAAATAAAATTATTGTGTCTCATTCTAATTTGCATTTTTTAACACAAGTGGAATTACTGTTTTATGTTTATTGATTGGTTTTTCCTTTGGTGAATTGAGTTCATAGTCTTTGCTCATTTTCCCCTTTAGGATCTTAGTGCTTTTCTAATTGATACAAAGGCATAGTAAGCCTCTACGCCATTGTTGGCAATTATTTTCTTAATTTTTTTGTTTGTGCAGTATATTAATTTTGAATATTTACATTTTTAATTTTTTCCTTATTTTAGCTTATCTATATTTATTGGAAATAGATTAAACTACTTATGATCAACTCTGGTCCAAAGAGTCCCCTATTAACATACTTGATAACTGGCAATCTTCATCTAAATGCAGATTCTGCATAGGTTTAAATCTGAAATGTTTTTTAATTGAAGTATAATTGACATATAACATTATGTTAGCTTCAGGTATATGATGTAGTGGTTTTATATTTGTATATACTGCAAAATTATCCCCACAATATGTCTAGTTAACATCTGTCACCATTCAATTACAAATTTTTCTTCTTGTGATGAGAACTTTTAAGACCCACTCTTTTAGCAATTTTCAAATATGCAGTACAACATTATTAACTGTAGTCACCATGCAGTACATTACATTACTATGAATTGTTCCTTTTATAACTGGAAATTTGTGCCTTTTGACCCCCTTCACCACTTTCACCCAGCCCCAACCCCCTTCCTCTGGCACCCACCAATCTTTTGTCTGTATCTATAAGCTTGTTTTGTTTTGTTTTTTAGATTCCACATATAAATGAGATCATATGGTATTTACCTTTCTCTGTCTGACTTAGTTCACTTAGCATAATGCCCTCAAGGTCTATCCATTTTGTCTCAAATGGCAAGATTTTGTTCTTTTTTGTGGCTGAATAATATTTTGTTGTATGTATGTATATACACATACCACATTTTCTTTATTCGTTTATCCAGTGGTGGACACTTAGGTTGTATCCATGTCTTGACCATCGTAAATAAGACTGCAATGAACATGGGGGTGCATATATCTTTTCAAATTAGGGTTTCTGTTTTCTTTGGATAAATACCTAGAAGTGGAATTGCTAGGTCATATGGTAGTGCTATTTTTAATTTTTTGAGGAGCTTTGATACTGTTTTCCATAGTGGTTACACTGATATACATTCCCACTAATAGTGCACAAGAGTTCCCTTTTCTCCATATCCTTGCCAATACTTTTTATTTCTTGTCTTTTTAGTAATAGCCATTCTATCAAGGGTGAGGTGATATCTCATTGTGGTTTTGATTTGCATTTCCCTGATGATTAGTGATGTTGAGCACCTTTTCATGTACCTATTGGCCATCTGTATGTCTTCTTTGGAAAAATGTCTGTTCAGATCCTCTGTCGTTTTTGTTTTTTTTTTTCAGAGGAAGATTTGCCATGAGCTAATATCTATTACCAATCTTCCTCTTTTTACTTGAGGAAGATTTGCCCTGAGCTAACATCTGTGCCAGTCTTCTTCTATTTCGTATGTGGGTTGCCTTCACAGCATGGCTGACAAATGGTGTAAGTCCATGCCCAGGATCCAAACCCATGAACCCCGGCCACCAAAGTGGAGTGCACTGAACTTAACCGCTACGCCATAGGGCTGGCCCTCAGATCCTCTGCCCATTTTTTAATGGGATTTTTTTCACTATTGAGTTCAATGAGTTATTTATATATTTTGGTTATTAACTCCTTATCAGATGCCGTCATATGTCAATGACAGGGATACATTCAGAGAAATGCCTTGTTAGGCGATTTCATTGTTATGCAAACATCATAGAGTGTACTTACACAAACCTAGATGCAATAGCCTGCTATGCACCTAGGCTATATGGTATTAATCTTATGGGCCCATCATTGTGTATGTGGTCCGTTGTTGACCAAAAGAATATACACGGTGCATGACTGTATATGATTTGCAATTTTTTTTCTCCTGTTCAGTAGGTTGTCTTTACATTTTGTTAATAGTTTCCTTTGCTGTGCAGAAGCTTTTTAGTTTGATGTAGTCCCACTTGTTTATTTTCACTTTTATTGCCTTTGCTTTAAAATCATTGTCAAGACCAAAGTCAAGGAGCTTAGCACCTATGTTTCCTTCTAGGAGTTTTATAATTTCAGGTCTTACATTCAAGTCTTTAATCCATTTTGAATTAATTTTTGAGTGTGAGATAGTGATCCTGTTTCATTCTTTTACAGAGTATTTACATTTTTAATTTTAAAATAATTTAGACATACAGAGAGTTGCAAAAACAGTACAAAGAGTTCCTGTATACATGTCACCCAGCTTCTCCTACAATTAATATTGTAAATAACTACAGCACAATTATCAAAACTAAGAAATTAACATTGGTAAAATACTATTAACTAAACTACAGACTTTCTTGATTTTGCCAGTTTTTCCACTAATGTTCTTACTTAGTTCCTGGATCCATTCCAGGATCTTGTTTTGCATTTAGTTGTCATGTCTTATTAATTTCTTTCAATCTGTTACGGTTCCTCAGTCTTCCTTTTTCTTTCATGACCTTGACACTTTTGAGACGTGCTTGTTGGATATTTTGTAGAATGGCCTTCAATTTGAGCTTGTTTGATGTCTTCTTTTTTTTTTTTTTGAGGAAGATTAGCCCTGAGCTAACATCTGCCGCCAGTCCGCCTCTTTTTGCTGAGGAAGACTGACCCTGAGTTCACATCCGTGCCCATCTTCCTCTACTTTATATATGGAACGCCTGCCACAGCATAGCTTGCCAGGAGGTGCCATGTCCGCACCTGGGATCTGAACTGGGGAACCCTGGGGTGCTGAAGCAGAACGTGCTAACTTAACCACTGCGCCACCGGGCCAGCCCCTGATGTTTTCTTATATTAGATTGAGATTATACATTATTGGGAAGAATACCACAGAGATGATGTGTCCTTTTCAGTGCAACGTATCAGGGGATTGATGATGTTGATATGTCCTATTATGTAATATTACTCTTGATCACTTGGTTAAGGTGTTATCTACCAGATTTTTCCAAGTAGAGTTACTCTTTGTAATTTTTAAATATTTGGAGGAAATCCTATTAGACTATGCAGATATCCTGTTTCTCCTTAAACTTTCGTCCACTAATTAAGCATTCATTGATGGATCTTACCTGCAGAATTTATTACTGTAGTGTTATTGTGATTTAATGTGTCCTCATTTATTCTACATTTACTTATTGGAATTTATCTGTAAGGAAGAGCTATCCTTTATTCACCTTTTATTTATTAATTCAATTATTTATATCAAGATAAACTTGTGGACATTTATTTTATTTTGGGGGTTATATTTCAGTACTATTCTTTGCTCTATTTTGAGTGTTTTCAAACGTTCTAATTCCTGCCTTACAATATTATTATTTTTGCTTTAAACTGTTAATTGTTGTGAAAAGAAAAAAATAGTCTTTTCTAGCTATCCACGTATTTGTAATTTCTGGTTCTCTTCATTTCTTCCTGTGTGTCTGGGTTTCCATCTTCAGCCTAAGGAACATCTTTTAGCGTTTCTTCTAGTGCAAGTCTTCTAGCAACAAATTATTTCATCTTTTGTTTATCTAAATGTCTCTACCTTACCCTCATTTTAAAAGGCTATTTCACTGGATTTGAAATTCTAGCCTGACAGTTTTTTCCTATTAGCACTTTACACATGTCATTCCATTGTTTTCTGGCCTCCATTTCTGTCTTAGAAGAAGTCAGCTGTAATTCATGTCATAGTTCCTGTGCATGTAATATGTGCTTTTCCTCTGGCTTCTTTCAAGATTCTCTCTATCTTTTTTAAAAAAATCACTTTGACTATTACGTACCTAGCTGTGATTTTCTTTACATTTATCCTATTTGGGGTTTGCTGAGCTTTGCACATCTTAATTTTTTTTGTCAAATTTTAGAAATTTTGTTCATGATTTTTTGATAGTTTTCCAGTCTCATTCTCACTTTCTGCTCCTTCTGGGCCTCCCATTACACATAGTTTTGACTGTTTTGTTGATATTGTCCTATAGGTCTCTAAGGATCTGCTTATTTTTCTTAACATTTTTTCTCTACTTTCCAGATTGGATAATTTTTGTTCTTTCTCTTCAATCATTTCACTGACTCTTTTCATTGCTTAATCTGCTATTAAACCTATCCAGTGAATTCTTCATTTCAATTGTAGAACTTTTCAGTTAGAGAATTTCCGTTTGTTTCTTTTTTTACCATGTACATTTCTCTGCTGCTATTTCCTATCAGATTACTTATTTAAGCCGCCTTTTAAGTCTTTGAACATATTTGGAATAGATGCTTTAAAGTCTTTCCTAAATGTAACATCTATAACAGGCTTGACTTTTATTGATTGCTTTTTTTTTCTTGTGAGGTACACATTTTCCTTTTTCTTTGCGTGTCTGATAAATATTTATTTCATCCTGGGTAATATGATCATATTCTATGTTCTGTTCTACCTCTGAAGAATGTTGATTTTTGTTCCAGCAGGCTGATCACCTTGACCTTGTGCAGACTTGTTTTTATACATTTTAAAGTGTAGATCTGTAAAAGCCAAGTCATTTTCCAATGACCCTTTGAAGTTGCTGCCACTCAACCTCCACATTCTACCTTCTGTGTGGATCTTGTTGAAGCTTGGTTTTAGACTTTTTAGGCGGATCAAGAGCAGACCTTCATCTAGGAGGTGGTTTTTACTACCAAAGCATTACCTTTTTGGCATCTCAGCTGGACACCCCGTCAGTTTTATCAAGGTCTCTCCATTCTGGCTTGGCCTGAAGGCCAACATTTCCCAGCACTGTTTGACCACTAGTATCTTATTCCATTCTTAACTCCATTGCAACTGCTCTCTCTGCTTTCTTATGTAGTCTCACTGTGCATGCATAGCCCAGCCCTTGGCCAAGGACTCACTGGGAGCTCCCACGCAGACTTTTGGTACCTACTTCTGCACAGCTCCTTCCTCTCCAGCGTCCTGCCTTGCAGATTCCAGCTACTTTCACAGCCCTGAACTCTATTAGCCTGTCTCCTCAGCTTAATGGAACCACTATGCTCTGCTTGGGCTCCAGGTTCCTGCTCCACGGACAGGAAAATTTCCCCAGGCAGACATTCAGGGCAATCATAGGGTTTATCTCATGAGTTTCCCTTCTCTCAAGGATCACAGTCTTGTGCTATCTATTGTCCAATGCCTGAAAAGCATTGCCTCATATATTTTGTCTAGTTGTATAGTAGTTTTCAGTGGCAGGGCTCATTTGGTACCAGTTATTTCATCATTGCTGGAAGGAGAAGTCCTAATATATGGTTTTGATGTATGTTCATGTTGCCACATGATTGAAATTTTTCATCTATTTTATCTTTATCAATTGAAGAGCTGTGTGAAGAGGTAGTTTGATATTGATGATGATATTCTTTCCCCTTTATCCCCACACTATCTCAGCGAAAAGATGCAAATGTAAACTCATTTTCAAATGGTCGTGGATGGCAACTAGACTTTGGGTGGTGAACACAATGCAGTCTATACAGAAGTTGAAATATAGTGATGTACAACTGAAATTTATATAATGTTATAGACCAGTGTGACCTCAATAAAAAAATAAATGTAAAAAAATAGGCACCAATAAAAAAAGAAAAAAGATAACTGGTCAAGCTGGTTTATTTAGTAGTTCTTTCAGCAAGGGCTTGTGGAATGTAAACATTTTAAATTTCTCATTCTTTAATAGTAGTTTAGTTCTCTTAAAAGTACAGATTTAAAGTTAATTTTCTTCAGATCTTTGAAGATGGTACTCAGTTGTCTTCTGGCATCTAGCATTGCTGATGAGTCTAACTTGTGTTTCTTTTGGCTAATTTCATTCTCTTTTGTAGCTTTTAAGGTTTTCTCTTTATCCTTGTTATTCTTGGTTTCATTGTGTTTTTGTTTTTTTGGTTTTTTTTTGCTGTGTGGCTTTCTTGCTTTATTTTTTCTTTCTCTTTTTTTTAGAAATTTATCCTGCTCGGTAAGTTTTTGTTCAAAACTTTGCACCTATGTCTGTCTTTGTTTTATGATAATTCTCAGTCATTGTTTATTCTAGATCTATTCTTTTTTATTTTTTAATTTTTTTTAGTGTTTTTTATCTATTATTAATATCTTTTATTTTTTACTTTCTTCTTTTAATGATAGGATTCACATGCCATAAAATACACCATTTTAAAGTGGTTTTAAGTATCTTCACGGGGTTGTACCAACTATCATCACCATCTCGTTGCAGGACATTTTCATCACCCCAAAAAGAAACACCAGGTACCCATTAGCAGTCACTCCCCTTCCTCTGCTCCCTATCCCTTGTCAAACTAATCTGCTTTCTGTCTTTATGGATTTACCTATCTTTGACATTTCATATAAATGAAATAACACACTATGTGGCCTTTTGTGTCTGGCTTCTTTCACGAAGTGTAATGTTTTCAAGATTCATCCATGTTGTAGCATATAAGAGTACTTTATTTCTCTTTGTGTGAATAATATTTCATATTTTGTTAATCTATTCATCATTTGATGGACATTTGGGTTGTTTTCAATTTTGCCTATTATGAATAATGCTGCTATAAACATGTAAGTACTACCTTTTCTTTTTCTTTTTTTTAGAGTGGAGAGGTAGCTATTTCAGATACATAACTACAGTGTTAAGGCCTCTGTTTCTTTCTTTTCTTTTCTTTAAAGATTGGCCCTGAGCTAACATCTGTTCTCAATCTTTTTTCTTCTTCTTCTTCTCCCCGAATCCCCCCAGTACATAGTTGTATATTCTGGTTGTGGGTCCTTCTAGTTCTGCAGTGTAGGACACTGCCTCAGTGTGGTTTGATGAGTGGTGCTAGGTCTGCATCCAGGATCCAAACAGGCGAAACCCTGGGCTGCTGAAGCGTAGTATGCGAACTTAACTAGTTGGCCATGGGGCCAGCCCCTACCTTTTCTTTTAAGTGTACTCTTTTACAGTGTCTAATCTACTATCTGTAGGCTTTTCATTTCAAACACTATATCTTTAATTCCCAAGATTTCTACCCGTTACTTTCTGTTTAATTGATGGTGGTGTATTCTTGTTTCATGGCTTCTTTTTATCTTTGAGAGTATAAAATATAGTGTGCTTAATTTTAAAGTCTCTTTCAAATTGTTTTGTTAACTCTGTTTCCTCAGGTGTAAGTTTTGTTGGTGGATGTGTGTCGTATTTTTCATGGTATTGATCTTTGTTGGTTGGTAATTTTTAGTTAAGAGCTAATTGTCCATGTTCTATTGATCCTAAACACATCCTGCATGACAGCCTTCCAGTAGGAGGTTCTCTGGGTTGCTGAGCCCTAATCTTGCAGGATGTATATCTTGGATTAAACTTTGCTCAAGTGGAAAGATACAAAGCTCTTGCATCTTAATAGATTATGTAGTTCTGAGTCTTATCCCCACTTAATGTTGGGGGAGCTCTAAAGCCCTCATTCTGAATCATTGATGCTGCTACTAGTATCATTTGGCTTTAACCAACCCTCAGGTAGGCAGGCGGCACATCTCTGGCCTTTGTTCTTGTTTTGGTCCCTTGTTTAGACCCCCTGTGTGTGGCCTGTGTAACTCTTGCTCATAAGCCTATGGGTTGTTGCAATATTAGCCCCATGTTTTTTTTCCCCATGTCAGACCCCCAATATGGTGCATCTTTGGTCCTTTTAACGCTGTGGATTCTCTGTCTCTTTTTCCTTTCTGAAGATGAAGGAAGAATACTTCTCTATTTCTAGTCTACAAAGATTTCTCCTTTCTTTTTTTCTCACCATGACTATGTATTTATTAAGATTTAAAAATGTTTGTTTTATCATTTTATGTGTTTGAATGAGAAGATGAGATTTCAGCATATGCTCAACTCATCTTGAGATGGAAGGCTTTTATTTGGTTCTATTATTTCACCTTTTCACGTTCACTGTAGTCAGTCCATCTGGAATTATTTTTTTCTGGTGTATGGAGTGAGGCAATTGAAATTGATTTTCCCCCATTTTATTTTAAATTGTTATTAAGATTTCTGGAGAATTCAAAGTTATTGGTAAGCCTTTTTCTCATGTATTTACGTGTTTTCCCCATCTGACTGTGTTACTACTTCAAAGAGAAGTAGGATTCAAGAACAACTTTTTCTTATTTCACAGAAAGGTAATTGAATCACAGAACAAAGGGGGTCCACCTTAGGTCAGAAAGTCAACCAGCGCTAAAACTGAAGATTGATGTAAGACATCCTGGTTCAGTGCCAAGTCCATCAAACTTCAGTGTAGCAATTCCTTGCTGCTATAATGTCCTGGCTTTGTGGCTGAATTATATTTGGTCAAGAAAACTAATGGCAAGAAAAATATTACCCATTAAGATTGATAGCTAGAACTTAATTTTGGTAATGTCTGTACTTTTTGAGATAGTTAAAGCTTTATTACACATGTAGTATGAGTACTTTAGGAGAAAGCTGTGCTATTATTTTAGGATATATTTTATTGTTATTAGATTTTTAAAGTTAAATTCTTATATATCAACACTGTCAACCTCTTTTACAAGGTAGAACTTGCAGAGACTGAGATATCTATCTTTATTCATATTTAGTTCTTCATTATAATCTACTGTAGAGTGGAAATACGGGATGGCAGTTTATAAAATGGGAGATTTGGATTTTTTTCCTTTATAATATGAGTGCCACGGTACATAAAGGAAGAAGGATGGTGCATACTTTGAGGTTCTCTTTGTTGGTGATGATCTAGGATTCACTGATGCTTTGTGGAAAGATAGTTCTGAGTCAACACATGTAAATACATCAAGTGGTTAATTTAAAAATTAAATTAGCAAGAGTTTACTTTTCTTTTTTAAAGATTACCTCATTAAAGAGCAGACTATATTAGGTAAATGCCGGAGAGGGTCATTCTTGAATTTTTCTGCTTTCATTTCTAAATTAGCTCACTTACTGGATTTGTGTTTATTAATAATGAATTAATTTATTAAAACATATAAGAATAGCAGCTAGAGCTACCAGCTCTGAAGATTTCTGGCATTGAATATGACCTTGTGGAAATTAACTGAAAATACAAATTGATTTAGCAAATGTGAAAAATTGAAAACATGAGATTAAATGTCTTAACTCCATAAAGTAATTCTAAATGTTCAAGCAATTTGCTGATGCATAGCCATTTCCAGTCATATTTTAAATTTTGCAGATAATCTTTTCATCAGGGAAAAGCCTTCTTGGCTCGTCAGTTTTATAAGCAATTCCAGAAACTCTGGTGCTTATCCAAACTGCTTGTTCTATTTTGTTGCCATTTCTTCTCACACAGAAATACAATCTACACTGCCTGGATTCTCTGCAAAGCTGCCCTGGACTTCAAAGGAAGCCAGCTCTTCTCAGGACATATCAGGGGTAACACCCTTCCAGATGACTTTTGAGGCAGGTTTTGTTGTGGTTTATAAATTACTGTTATTTTAATTCTTATTTTTCTACAAATATAATAACAGGGAAGAAAAGCCTAGGTCCATCACAGTTCCGAGTTGAAATGAAATAACGTATTGTTTTAGTACCTTATTTTAAATCACCTGGGACTTTCAAAGTACTGATGTTTGTGTCCCACTCCAAGAGGTCGTGATTTAGTTGGTCTAGGGTGTTGGATTAACTGCTAGGACTTCCATAAAAAATACCACAGGTTAGGTGGCTTAAACAACAGAAGTTTATTTTCTCCTACTTCTGGAGACTACAAGTCCAGGATCAAGGTGCCTTGTCACTGTTTCCTCAGATGGCCTTTCCTCTGTGCATTATGTGGAGAAAGAGCTGTCTGGTGTCTCTTCCTCCTCTTGTAAAAACACCAGTCCTGTCAGGTTAGGGCCCCACCCTTATGACCTCATTTAACCCTGATTATGTCCTTAAGGCCCTGTCTCCAAGTAGAGTCACATGGGGGGCTAGGGCTTCAGCATGTGGATTGTGGGGGACACAATTCAGCCCATAAGAGGTGTAGCCTGAGCTTTAGAATATTTAAAAAATCCCAGATGATTCCTAATGTGCAGGTAAATTTGAGAACCACTGAAACAAGCCATTATTTGAATTTGAAGCTCCTGAAAAAAGAAAATAAAAATGAATTCCCAGTGCAGATCCTATTTGGATACGTGTTTATTAGATTGGTTTAAAGATCTTTAATGATTTATTTGTAGCCCAGATTTTTGAGAGTGACAATTTTTGGTCTCTATTCCCTTAACAATTCTCTGATACCCTGTCTTTCCTTCCTTTGAGTTGGTGGAGACATAATGATTTAGAGTACTTTAAACATTCTTCCAAGAAGGGAGGCCTTTCTCTATGTTTGAACAATTATATGCTCCTTCTAAAAGGAAATGGGACAACAGATATCCCTGGCCTGTGCCTTATCTTCTTTAGGGGAATGAAGGGTAAGCAAGCTGGAGCAATTAATGGTTACTCAGCTCTGAAACTATTAATGTTAAGTAACGATAAAAAAGCTGATTCCAGTGAACCAAGGAAAGCAGTTCTAGAAAAGGAGATCATGTGTTTTTGCCAGTCTGAACAAACAGTGATAATTCTTATACCTCACTTTTATATATATTATTTAAGCCTCCTGACAACTCTATCAAGTGGATAGGACAAGAATTCTCACCCCATTTTTCAGATAAGAAAACTGAGGTTCAGAGAATTTGACTGACTTTCCCCTGGTCATACAAAAGATAAGTGACAGAATTAGAATTTGAACCAAAGTCTTACTCATATTGATCAATGCTGTTTCAATATTTATTCATTCATTCAAAAACCTGTGTTTGTTCAAGTCAGCCTACTGTTCTAGATATTGAAGGTACAGAGTCCCAAGACATGTTAGTTGATCCCAAGAAACTTGGAATCTAAAAGAAAATATAGAGAAGTAAACAAATAATTACAATACAGTGTAATCTATATCATGATAGAGGTAAGCACTCAATGCTGGGTAGCATAGAGGAAGGGAACCTAACCCAAAGGGAAGGGGTCAAGGTCTAGAGGTCTTGATGAGACTGAAAAAACATTGTCTGAGTATAAGGGGTTCAGAGACTTGAAAGAATGGTAAGTTGTCATCACAGTGATAAAGTTTCTCCTATTTTTTTTTTTACCTTATTGCAAAAGCAATGTTTCCTCCAGGAAAATCGAAGTGAGCATTTAAAACACAGATAATTTGACCTAATCAAGGTGGCCATTAACATCTTGGTGTACATCTTTTCACATGAGTGGGACATTTCAATTTAAGGTTTCCAAACTGGTACCATTCCAAGCAATGGCCATGGAAATGGGTAGCTAGAAATGAGTGGAAGTCAAGGTCATTGGAATTGAAGAAGTCAGAGAATTGTGAGACTAAGTTGTTACTTAGACTGGTCATCTGCTTGGATGTGGAGGTCAGCCAAGATGATGGCAGGACTTGGAGCACAGAGGAAAACTGTGAGCTTAGTGCCAGTAATCAGCTGGTGTTACATGAGGAGAGGTAAAATAGTATAACCTCAGGGGAACAAGGGTTTCCTGAAAGGATTTGTTCCATGACATCTCATTGTCTCTGGTACTGTGTCGCTATTTAAAAGATATTTGAGAGGGGCTGGCCCCGTGGCCGAGTGGTTAAGTTCGCGTGCTCCGCTGCAGGCGGCCCAGTGTTTCGTCGGTTCAAATCCTGGGCGCGGACATGGCACTGCTCGTCAGACCACACTGAGGCAGCGTCCCACGTGCCACAACTAGAGGAACCCACAACGAAGAATACACAACTATGTACCGGGGGGCTTTGGGGAGAAAAAGGAAAAAAAAATAAAAGATATTTGAGAGCCAGCCCTGATAGCCTAGCGGTTAAAGTTGGCTCGCTCCACTTCGGTGGCCCAGGTTCAGTTCCCAGGCACAGAACTACACCACTTGTCTGTCAGTAGCCATGCTGTGGTAGCAGCTGACATAGGAGAACCAGAAGAATTTACAACTACACACAACTATGTACTGGGGCTTTGGTGGGGAAAAAGAAGAAAAAAGGAGGAAGATTGGCAATAGATATTAGCTTAAGGCAAATCTTCCCCTGCAAAAAAACCCCAACAAAAACAAAAAAGAAAGAAGCAACATTTAGGAAAAAAAGATATTTGAATGAAGAGAGAGATGCGAAAAAGGGAGATTGTGAAAGATTTCATCATACATACCTCAACTGGGGAGAAAGGTCAATAGCAAGGTTCATAGCAAAGGCTAGTGAATGGAGACAACCATGAAAAAGCTATAATAAATGATCCACTGCTTTGGACATGTGAGGAGAGTTAATCCGAGGGAAGACTGAGGAAAGCTTCATTTGGGAGAGAGGCAGGGTTTTGTGTCTGTGCTCAGAGTCAGTCCTGCATTTTGGGGTCCATTAGGCTGGATAACATGTCCCTCCAAAAACAATTTGATTTTATAAGATCTTCTTGACAGCTTTATCCAGTTTTCTATTTATTTTTGCCATAATGCTAAATGATAAAACGGGTAGAGAGAGATTTAGATACATACAAATATATCTGTGTATTTATACCTATCTCTATTTCTCTATCATCTACCCATTTATCTATCATCTATTTATCTATTTAACTAAAGAGAGAGAGAGATACACTGACCGACTTACTTCTAGAAAGTCATATAGGGCCCATGACTGCATAAGTTCAGGTTTGGAAATATAAAATAGCTCCCACATTCTGTCGTATAATTAAGCTTGATTTAAAGGTGAAGCCTGAAACGTATGATGTAATAGTGGTTTCTGCTGCCCAGGGCTGGCAGCATCTATTTTTTCCTAACAACACTTAAGTAAATTCACTGCTTCTGTAGGTATGTCAGGCTGGGGTACTGGGTTTCTAACACCCAACTCTAAGAGGCTATGAAAGACTTTGTAGTCAGTCTCTCTCCCTCTCTCTCCCTGTCTCTCTCTGTCTCTCTCTCTCCCAGTAATTTATGAGTAGATTTGAAAAGGAGCTATTTGCTTTCTGTTAACTGTCCTCTGCTGACCTGACATTAGGTCACTTTATCTTCTCAGTCTACAGTAGGTGCCAATCCTTCTTAGGTATTTCTTTATCATCTCATATATCTAAATCATAAAACTTTTCACATTATTATATAAATTATTTATTTGTCCTTCTCTCCTACTTAACTATGAACTCTTCAAATTCAGGTATTGTTTTATTTATCTCTGTAGGCCCAGGTATATAATTAGCCACGTTAAGTGTTTTGTGAGTGAATAAATACATATATTCAGTAGTCATGCATAAGCATTACCTGTCAGGCTCCATAAAAAATAGTGATAGATTATATAATGTCGAATTCAGATAGCTATGTGCACAGAAAATGAACATTCTTGGAGAGGCAGCATCACATGGTGGAATGTCGGCTTTGGAGTCTAGGTTTGAATCTCAGTTCTGCCACTTAACTAGCTCTGTGTGACCTTGGACGAATTAATTAGCTTATTTAATCTCATTATCCTCATCAGTAAAGTGGGGTATTTTCCACTTGCATGTAAACTGCTTGGCATGTGGCGGGTGTTCGGTAAATGGTGGCTCTCATTGTTATTAATTGTAGCCCCTCTCTGGGAGCTACTCAAGGAACTTTCACTGACTTGGTTGCCTTCCTGCTAGATATAATTAGCCCTTTCTGTGATACACCCTATAATCACCAAGGTTACAGAAGTCTGAAACTGTTCCAAGAAGTTGTTTTGCAAGTGTTAAGTAAAGAAAATGCTTTTAAGAGACCATTGCTTTTCTACTACTTGAACATTTTATAACATTTTTAAAATGAAGGAGGTGACTATGACAGGTATACTGCACTTACTATTTAATTATTGCTATTTACATTTAGATTTGTTTCCAGAATTTTCAAATAATCCCCATCTATTTTTCTAATAATGTTTTCTAATATTTTTATAATAATTTTTCTAGTTATCTCCACCCATTGCACAATTCTTGATCTCTTTTAGTGTACTTATTAAAAGTAGTATGATAATTTATTCTTTATTAGATATTTGCACATTTCTTCTTTATTGTGTTATGAGATTTTGAGGTCTGGGACCATTTTTTTCTTTAATATATACCTAGTACACAGCTCTGTATTCTCTGAGCCACCAAGAAGAACTTACTGATTTCTGACTCTTTTTCTTCTCACTCTCCTGGACTTCTCCACTTTCTAGCAGACTCCTTAAAGCTTCGGTTTTAGGGACACCATTTTAAATATAGTGAGTCAATATAGGAAGGTGGTTAATACCAAAGTTTGGAGCCGGATCAGGTAAGCTTGGGAAAGTTGTTTAACCTCTTTGAGACTCATTTTTTTTTTCATCCATAAAATGTGGGTTATATGTACCTAGTAGGGTTTTTGTGAGGTGTAAATAAGGTGATATAAGTAAGACACTTGAGCACCATTCCTAGAATAGAGAAAGCCCTCCTGAAATAGTAAATCTTATTATATTTGCAGGGAGGTATCAGGGCATCTTGGAAAGAGCACGGACAATCGTTGTTAGATAGACTTAGGGACGAATTCTGGCTTTATCACTGAACAGCTGAATGACCTTAGGCAAGTCGCTTAACTTCTCTCAGCTTCATTTGTTTTTAATCTACAAGGAGGGGATAGTAATGCTTGCCTCCAGGATTGTTGTGAGGTAATGGAGATATAGCACCTGCACAATGCTTGCCACATAGTAGGCATTCAACAAGTGGTATCTATTATTGTTACCATGTATAAAACATACTTTCAGATTATTATTTGATCTTTACAACAGTTCTGTGAGGTAGAAAGAGTGAGTTTTATCCCTGTTTTGCAGATTAGGGAATAAGGTCCAGAGCAGTTAAGTGATTCTTTTTTTCATGGTTACTTAAGTGATTTTTTTTTCTGAGGAAGATTTGCCCTGAGCTAACATTTCTGCCAGTCTTCCTCTATTTTCTATGTGGGTCGCCACCTCAGCATGGCAGCCGACAAGTGGTATAGGTCTGCGCCTGGGAACCAAACCCGGACTGCCAAAGTGGAGTGTGCCAAACTTAACCACTAGGCCATGGGGCCAACCCCTTAAGTAATTTTTACAGAGCCAGTCCTAGAACATAAGTCTTCTGACTTTTGGGCTTTTTGCTTTACAGGTTTTCCTTAAAAACAAATGTTTGGATGAATGGATTGATTTTCAAAAATATGTTCCTTTTGGTGTCTGCTCCTTTGGTTCTACTCAGATTCTTAATACAGATTGGTCCACGTTAGGATGTCAAGTTAACATAGAGCTACTCTTCTCAGCTCCAGTCTGAATTACTTTTAAATTTGTTCCAAAAGGTGGTTTTGAGATTGTGGATTTTACTCTGATCACTGTTCATGTGTCTCCTGAAGTTCCATGAAATAGGTACTTTAACCCAAAAAGTGATGGCTGTTAGATTCCTTTTTCTGTCCAATTCTCAGACCCAAAGATGTTTCCCCTTGGATGTCAGAAAAGCTTTCTGAGGTGTAGTTACTTTTACAGGAAGAAATAACATAATTTAATTCATTTGTGCTCTTGGGTTTGTGTATGTGTGGTGGATGTTTTTGTTGTGTTGTTACAGGTTCATGAAAAGCCCAGGATTTTGATGACAAATAGTTTGATGATAAAGGATTTTTTACACAAAATTGTCATGGTGCACCCTAAGGTAAGCTGTTCTTTTGCACAATAATAATTCTCTTGTTTAAGTCATATATTTTCAAGAGATCTGTACTCTGTAGGACATGGAAGAATCTGGTTGGTTCTCTCTCTTTTAATGACAATGATTATAACTTCTAATATTGAATTGATTTGGTTCACCTCGAAGGCAGTCTTAATGTTGGTCATGTGACGTAGTTGAGAGCCCTGGATATAGCGGGAGCTTTCCTTTGGGTTCTTATTTTCACTTATTTAATATTTTATTGTATCACTTTGGATACCTCTTTTCCCTCCTCTGTGCTTCAATTTTCTGTTAAACCTGGATAATAAATCTTGCTGAATATCTTCTTTTCTGAAGTGACTGTAAGAGCAAGTAAGGAAATTTTGATAAAGGACTTTGAACTTTGGAGAGCTAAAATTTTTATTCTGATCTGTAGTTAGATATGTTTATAAAGGTGCACACGCTTAAGTATGCTGTATAACTCCCCTTTTTTCTCTTGCTAGCTTCCTGCTGTCTCTGTCTTCAGCAGGGTTCAGTGCTGCTTGTTTGCCTGTCACTATTCTAAGCGCTGTCCATGCACTCACTCACTCAACCCTCCTAACGATGATGTAGGTTTTATCATCGTCATCCCCATTTTATAGCTGAGGAAACAATGCTGCAGAGGGTAAATAATTTGAAGAGCCAGGATTTGAACTCAGGCAGTCTGGCTCCAGCGTCCCCTATCACCCACTGCATTATATAGAAAGAAAAATGTAGGTTAAAGGTACAATAGTGAAGTAAACTGGAGGGAGGACATAAAAGTCAGTTGGGGGCAGGGAAGGAGAAGCAAAGAAAAATGCATGGAATGTTCCATGTATGAAAACAATGGAAAGAATAGAGAGAAAAACTGATAGTTCCTTTAAGAAAGGGGAGAAAAGATACATTGGGAGAACAGCAGAGGACAAAAGGGTAGGCTTTCCTGATACTTTGTCACTACTTGGAATTGTAGTGTAGGACTCAATATATGTAAGATGCAGAATTTGAACACAGACAAGTGTTAATTATGTTTAGGGAAAGTACAAGTGAAAAAAAGGTGATATAAAAAATCCCCTTTAGGAATTGAGTATGTAAATTTTTAATCTCCATCCTGGTTCATGTTAAATCTCACATCCCATTTATTTTTCAGATTAGATTTAATTTCAATGTAAGGGTGAATGGAATCCTCTCCACAGAGCTCTTTGGGTGAGTCCTTAAGTCCATGGCTTAAATTTATGCCGTGGCCCTACAGTTTTGCTCAATCATTATTGTCCTCTTTCCAGTGGGTTCACAGTTTGATTTTTCGACCCAAAGTCACCTTAAAACTAATCTTCTGAGACCCCCTACATTTTCTTACTCTATATTAGCTTTTAATGAGTAAATATAGTCATATAAACCTTTCGTATCTTTTCACTAGAGTGGGTGAACTTAAAAATTGCCATTTTCCCCTTGGTTAATTGGTTACTGAATTCCAGTAATGTCTGGGGGTGGTAGTAGTCATGGACCAAAATTTGTATCACGTAGAGATTGGTTTTAGAATCTTTGAGATATGGCTTAGCTTTTCTTTGCTTTGCAGGGCTAAGAATGAACCCACTTTGAACCTGTCGAATGGAATGGCTCTTGTCGTAAACTATCAGCATTATGTGAGGTGAAGGGGAAAAGCATTGTTATTTCTCTCCATGTTTTACTCTGCTATTATGAGTATGAGTGTGGGTAGAAGTTGAAAATGGTCTCATTTGTCATTTCTTAGTGCCAGATGTCTGTTTCTCTGTAAGAAAAGTGAAAGTAAAACTTTTAAGCTATTTGTATTGAAAACTAATATTATTCCTGCCTCCTTGAATATATTCTGATTACCTAAGGCCGTGTTCCTTCTCCTCTCCATACCTTATTTTCTTCTGTAAATGAAACAAATCAAACCCTGCTAATTCCAATCCCATTTAGACATGTGAAGAGAGGAGTGAATTTAAAAGGTTACCTGAACTGTTGGCTCGAGAGATACTATGAATACAAAGGAATTCTTTGTATATTATTGCTTGTGCATCAGCATCTTGCATGTATTTGGAAATCATCTCTTTCTTCACCTCCACTCTCCTCAGATTGCAAAAAATCCATGGAGGAGGTGGTAAATAAATGGAATAGGACCCTCTGCCTTGCATTCCTCTGCTATCCAACCACCAGAGAATCCAAAGTGAACATGAATTATAGCAAGAGAAAACCTAATTTATGTTTAAGTCCAACTAATTTGTTCTTTATTCACTAGTTTCTGCCTCCATTTGTATGCCCTGAATCAACACTGGTAGTTACAGGATCTTAAGACGTGAAGAGACTGTCCATGGTTTTTCAGTCTGTTTTCTTACCTCTTCCCAAAATTATAGCTCAGATTAGAATAGTTTTTATTCTTTCATATGTACAGGAAACAAAACCACCACCCCTTATCTTTCTTTAGTATTCGTCAGTCTTCAGTCCTAACAGGTAAACAGCTCGTTATCATAGATTTACTGCAAGAGTTTAAGCTTTTGAGCCAATGTTTGTGGACATATTTTCCTGGGTGACCTGAAGAGAGAGAGGAAAAGGTTCATTAATATTTCTTTTCTGTTTAGAAGATAGCTGTTGGAAAGTAAGAAAATATCAAATTCCACTAGATTCTTTTTAGGAGAGAAAGATGTCCTAATTTTTTCTCATTACTCCTATCAAACAGTAGCCTCAGACCTCTTTAGGGGAAGGTGGAGTAGTGTGATTGCAGACATCTGAGTATCAGGAGGCCAGTTCAGGGGTCCCCTCACCCCTACCCCCGCCATGCTGATCTTGGAAACTTCTGTTCAGAACCATAGAGTAATTTTAGTGGAGGAGACACACTTTTGAGAATATAAAACTGCCAATAGTGGCAGCAAAAGCAGGAGCCATGATACCATTCCTGAAATGCCAACCCATCTACTCTTTCTATTGCTTGTGGTTCCCTGAGTGGGACACAAGTTACGTATTCCAGCAAAACTGATATGGCTGGTTATGATTATGCATATGTTAGAGGTTATAAAAGGAATTTTGAATGCCCTTTTAAAAATTTCTTAAGAGGGAAAAAAGCTAAATTTGTCTTACCTGTTTTTTGGCAGTAGAGCAAAATCTGGTACAACTGAATTCTTCTGCAGCAGAATCCATCCTGTGCTAGGACCTCCAGTCGTGCTTTTCATCCCTGATGATGTGGCTGGCGTGGACTTGTTGGGAGAGCTGATCCTGACTCCAGCTGCTGCTCTGTGTCCCTGCCCGAAGGTCTTTTCCAACCAGCTGAATAGGATTTCTTCAGTTTCCATATCCTTTTGATGACAGAGTTCATCCAATTGTCTTTGAAAATGAATTTTATATCCTAATTCTAGAAAAACCTTTAGCATATAAACTCTGCATATAGAAGCTGGTATGATTTGTATAAAAACAAAAATGCAGTATGAAAGCCAAGCTTGAGAATTTTTCTAAGAAACTGAAAACTATAAAACGTGACACATGTGCCAAACTCTTCATATTATCCAGTATGACTGAAGCGTGGAATGAAGGGTGAAGGGGGAGAGATGAGGCTGGAAAAGTAGTTTGGAGTTGAGTATGCTGGATCTGGAGTCCACACTAAGGAGTGTGAACTTTATTCTCTGTATAATGGGAAATCGTTGAATGTTTTAGGAGTCTCTGGCAGCATCGTACAGGATGGATGGAAAACAGAAGTCAGTAATCACTAAATAAATAAGTGAGTGAACTGGGCAAGAGATAATGAGCGCTTGAATTAAAAGTGTGATGAGCAAGGAAAGGAGAGACGTATTACCGGAAGGAATGAACATAATGAGGTAACCAATTTATTGTTGGGGTAAAGAGAGATTAGAGGCAGGGAATGGCTAAAGTTAATATCAAGGTTTCTACATCCAGAATAGGTAAATCTATAGATACAGAAAGCAGATGGAGAGAGATTCTTTTTGCGGTAATAAAAATATCCTAAAATTAGTGGTGGCGATGGTTGTACACCTCTTTGAATATACTAAAACCCATCTCATTGTACACTTTAAATGGATGAATTATATGATATGTGAATTAAATCTCAAAGCTGTTAAAAAAGATTTCCATGGATGCCTGACAGAATGATGATACTGTCAACAAGATGCAAATCAGAAGTAGCAGATTTGGGGGGTAAAGAAAATTAGTTTGGCTTTAAAAGTGTTGAGTTTATGGTGCCTGCAGGACACCCTTTGAAAATGTCAAGCAGCTATGCAGAAACTTTGGTCTGGAATTTGGAAGTGGTCATATTTAGAGACATACAAGTGATCATATTTAGAGTTTTTCTCTAAATATTTGGAGTTTTTCGCCTTAGAGTTTTATCCTTAGGTAAGTATAGTATATTGCTGTGGTTAGAGCAGGCACAAGAGTGTAAATGCTGGATTCCCCACTAATTAGCTGCGTGACTTTAGGCAGTTTACTCAACCAGCATAAGCATTTATTTCCTCAGCTTTAAAATGGGGGTAATAATACTTACCTCATGGATTTATTTATTTTCCCTTGCAAAATAAATTCCCTTGGGGTTTGTTTGCTTAGGATTAATTATATAATAAACCATGTGAAGCTCTTAGCATATGACCTGACACCTAATAAGTGTTGGGTAAATATTAGGTACTATTATTATATGATTGAAGCTATAGGAGTAAATGAAGTTAGGGTATAAAGAACAAGAACAGAAGAGGGCCAAGGTCATGGTATGATAAATGTCAGCTGAGAATACTTTTTAGGGAGGAGGAAGGAACAGGATAGTGACAAAGACTATACATGGAGGGGCTGGCCCCATGGCCGAGTGGTTGAGTTCGCGTGCTCTGCCTCGGCAGCCCAGGGTTTCGCTGGTTTGGATCCTGGGCTCGGATATGGCACCACTCATCAGGCCACGTTGAGGCGGCGTCCCACATGCCACAACTAGAAGGACCCACAACTAAAAATATACAACTATATACTGGGGGGCTTTGGGGAGAAAAAGGAAAAATAAAATCTTAAAAAAAAAAGAAGACTATACATATGAACATTTTGTATTTTAAAACATGCTTTTTCTTAACATCTAGATTATACAGAAGAGTATAAGGTAAAATATACAACTTTCTTCATCCTCATCCCATTCTCCAGAGGGAAAAAGACAAATTGTCTATCCTCTTAGAGTTTACATTTTAATGGGAATATTTAACAAATCAATAGATGTCAGGCAGTGATAAGTACAGTGAAGATTAAAATAAAGCAGGTAAAGAGATAGAGAATAATGAGGATGTTATTTTAAATATTATGATCAGTAAAGACTCTGGAGGGGTGATGTTTTAGTGAAGAGAGAGCTAGTTATGAAAACTGGTGGGATTTTGGTTTCTGAAAATGGTGAACTAGGTAATTTAGACCAACCTTCCCACTGAATAGAAAGGCTAGATGAAATAGTAAAACATTGTAAAGTATCTAGGACTTGGTGACTAGGGAGGAATTTCTGGGCCATGATTTAGCAGAGAAAGGAATTATAGAAAGATGAGCCCAGCATTGGGGGCTGCTTTTGCCCTGGGGTCATTTGCCAATTAGAGCAAGCAGCTGAGAAGCTAAGATGCACTTCTGAATCAATGCAGGACCACAGGCCAAAGAGTTCATGGCCTGCTGAGCTTGAGGGTGCTATTAAAAACACCTCTTGGGGCCGGCCCGCTGGCACAGCGGTTAAGTTCGCACGTTCTGCTTCAGCAGCCCCGGGTTTGCCAGGTCGGATCCCGGGTGCAGACATGGCACTGCTTGGCAAGCCATGCTGTGGCAGGCATCCCACATATAAAGTAGAGGAAGATGGGCACGGACGTTAGCTCAGGGTCAGTCTTCCTCAGCAAAAAGAGGAGGATTGGTGGCAGCAGTTAGCTCAGGGCTAATCTTCCTCAAAAAAAAAAAAAAGCCAAAAAACAAAACAAAACACCTCTTGTGGGGGCCAGCCCAGTGGCCTAGTGGTTAAGTTTGGAGTGCTCTGCTTCAGCGGCCTGGGTTTGCAGGTTTGGATCCTGGGCGAGGACCTTCTCTACTCATCAGCCATACTGTGGTGCTAACTCAACTTACAAAATAGAAGAAGACTGGCACAGATGGTTAATTCAGGGCAAACCTTCCTCAGCAAAAATAATAATAATAATAAAAATAAAAACACCTCTTGTTTTGGACAGGGATAGCTAAAAGGCTACACTTTAAGGAGTAAGGTAAATTTGAAATAAGCCATCCTTCACGTGAACTGCATATGTTTTTTGGGTCATATAGGCAGGCCAGAAAATCTTAAACTTTGAAATTGGATTAAGATGATTATAAGCTATGCTGTGGCAGCATCCCACATACAAAATAGCGGAAGACTGGCACAGATGTTACCTCAGGAATAATCTTCCTCAATACTCTTACCTAAAGTAGAAATATACAAGATAAACCTAGAAAGCAAGGAAGCTATCAAAGGCCAATGAGGTTATGTCAAAAGATTTAGGAACTTCCACTTCCAGCCATGATCAAATAACACCGACTGGATTAACCTCCTACCTTGAACAATTAAAAAACGGACAAATTATATTTAACAACAGTTTTTATGTGTTACACAACAGACAGTGCAGGTCACTGGTTCTGGAAAGAGGAGAAACAAACAAATGAACCCTATGATTGCCCCACCATACTGCCTAGAGAGGATTTCCAGGCTACAAAACAGGGAGGCGATATCCAGCTCGAGTCCAGCAGATCTCTCTGAATTGAGGAGACAAAGTTCAGAGTTCAGGGAGGTCCAGGCAGCTGGAATTTTTATAGAAAAGAGTACTGAAAAGGAGATCAATACACAGAGCCAGAGAGAGCTCCAGACAGAGGAGAATCTCTGGAGCGCATACAGAGCTGGGAATAATTTCTGTTCCTACCAGGCAGGATGGAAAACGCCATACTTCCTAAGGCATCAGGTGGAGTCCCCAGAATGATTTGCCTGAATAGTGGGGAGAAGTTAGCCCTGGCCTACAGGTTCTCTGGTCCCACCTAGCAAAGCTTAAAAGTAAGAGCCAAAAGGCTCAACTGTTTCCAAGTAAGTTTATAGTGTCCCAGAAAAAAAAGCTCAAGAATATTTATGGGAATACAAAATATCCTGCACCCAACAAGGTAAACCTCACAAAGCTGGGCATCCAATAAAAAACTACTTGCCATGCAAACAAGCAGGAAAATAGGACCCATAAGGAAGGGGGAAAAATCAGTCAATGGAAACCTTTTAAAAAGAGAATGGAAAGCAAAGAAAGATAAAGGAAAATATATATTCTGGTCTCTCTAGCCTTGGTTCAGGGGACAAAAAAGGTTAGGCGGTGTTTCTTAACCGGATAATTTTACCCTCAGAGGACATTTGGCGTGTCTGGAGACATTTTTGATCGTCACAACTGGAGGGAAACGTGCTACCAGCAGCCAGTAGCTACCGGTGGGTAGAGGCTAGGCATGCTGTTAAACATCCTATAATGCACAAGACAGCCCCACGACAAAGAATTATCTGGCCCGAAGTGTCAGTAGTTTCAAGGGTGAGCAACCCTGGGTTAAAGGGAGAGTGACAGTGGGAATGGAAAGTCAAGAGAAAGAAACCCATCTCATCGGCCTGCCTTCCTTTGTCTTGGTTAGAGAATAGAGCTGGAGAAGGTGAGGAGCTTCCTTCTTGATGCGAATATACTCAAATAACTTCCTGGAAAGTGTTCCTTAGAATATACTTCTATTCTAGCATGTGCCACATTGTATTACAGTGTACTGGTTTTTATGTGTATCTCCCATACCATAAATATGATCACTTGAAGGTCAGCATTAAATCTGGATATTTATCTTTGTATCCCCAGAACTTAGTACAGTGTTTAGCCTATAATACCACTCAAACCTACGATTGAATGAGTAGGATGAATAAATAAACGAATTTTCCCAATACTATAGCTGCAGCAGACACTCATTAAACCCAGAATAAATTTCTGGGAATTCTCATGGATTTATCTCTGGTGCCTCACACATATCTTCACTGTGGGAAAAGTTTAATATGGAATCACCTAGCACACTAGTTTATTTCTGGGAGTGTGAACCAGGTCAGTGTTATGTTTGTTTTATGCAAATGAATACATAGTCATAAAAAACTAAAATTTGGCAGTTTTCTTTAGCAACTATACATATTTCTATATGGACCTTCAGGTCTGCCTCTCATATCACCAAGTCGGGAACAGCCACCTACTACTGTCCTCAAGGATACCTTTTGTTTCATTGACTGGAAGAAATACCACTTGTGTGTGGTACCCAATTTGGATCTTAATTTGGATAGAGGTATATCTCCTTCTCTTTGCACAGGAATAAAGAAACCTGGAGAATATTAGAGAAATGCAAGGAAATATAAATAGCAGGTATATATAAAAATAGGACCCAGTGATCTATGGCTTAGGCTTGGGGGTGCAGGTGGAACTCTGGCTAAGTTTGAAGTCCACAGGAAGTGAGGCAAACAGGTGTCAACAGACAAAGCCCCATCAGAGCCTAACTGTTCTGGCATTACATGTTGATGTTGGTTCTCCTCTCACTTCCTCCACTGCCTCCTCTATTCCTGGTCCTCTTGAAGTAGTCAGTGGTTCGTCATCTTCTAGGGACTTGTTCAGAGGTTTCTGTTGTACCTTAATCTGTTATCTCTGGGGTTTTAGAAAGGTTAGTAAAGGAGCAATGACATCTTTGAACTATTATGGAAGAGAAATGTTTCCTAATGAAATGAGAAAATCCACACAAAATTACTTAGAAAAATTAGAACACCATATAAATGCAAGGCAGGAGTATAAACCATATAGTAATAAACCTAGCAATCTGGCTGTAATATTCAGGTAGAACCTAACCACATTAGCTTTGGGTGAATCATGCTGAAAGTTGGATGCTTAATAACTGGACCAGCAAATAAAACTGCGAAACAGGAATATGCAACCATGAGCTGATGTCTAGGAGCTTTACAGTCTTGAGCTTGACTGTCATTAGCTAGAATTCCTTGAAGTTTAGAAGGCAGCCTGGCCACTTGGATCCTGAGGATCCTGATGACCAGTAGAGAAGAGGTATTCTAGAGTTGTATTGCCCTGAGAAGACTGGAGCTTCCTCGACTGGGGAAGTGTCTCAGGGGGAATGATAGAATCTTCATCGAGGAAGTAAGCCTCGGGGGAAGGCTCTTTTTTCTAGAGTTGGTATTTATTCCAGAGGGTGGAATGAAGGGATGGTGTCCTTGGACAGGATCTCTGGAGGTAAGTGGTGTTGTGAAGAAAGAATGGTTGGTCTTAACAGATGGGATGTTATGCCATCAGGATTTTTTAATCTCTAGGGCTCTCCATATCTTCTTTTTGCTTCATCTTTATTTTCATGTTTTGTTGGTTTTCTTCGTTTTTTGCCAATTCGTGATGCCTGAACTTGCTAAGTTAACTTTGGAAATGAATCATGTAGAAAGTGTCCCATCATCTCCCTCCTTCATTACTCTAAAGGACAAAACCAAGATCTACATGGAGATACCTCTCTTTATGGATCTGCATGGAATTATTGTGATTTTATTCCAAAGGATCAAGGTGCTATAAAGTGACCATAGGATTACTTGGAAATACAAATATTGTATAGTATTGTGGCTAAGAGCAGATTTTGGATTCAGTCTAAAACAGTTCCACCACTTACTGTCTCATGTTGGGCAATGTATTTAACCTGTCTGTGCCTCTTCTCTTTCCTGCAAAAGGGCATAAGAATAGGTCTTATGCAATAGTGTTGTAAAGTCTAAATGTTGAGATAGTACATGTGAAGTATTTAACATGGTATGCGGCGTGTAGTAAGCATTCGATACAAGTTAGCTGTTATCATTACTCAGGTTTGACTGTGACCTCTGCGTCTTACTAGCAATACTTGCCTTAGCAAGTTGTATGAGGAAGGAATGAATTTATTATATGATGCTTCTCAGTAAATTCTAAGGAGTGCTGTTTGGTTTGCATTTTGCACACCCGGTTGTTATTTTGATGTTCTTCCTGTGAGTCATTATTAATTTACTTCCATTATGGGGAGAGAGAAACAGATTCAGGAGGAGAAGGGAGTGTTCAAATTTAGATCTATCTCAGATCCTTCTTTGTTTGAGGTATAGGCTTTTTATTTACTTTGCATTTTGAAGGCTTTACTTATCTTAGAAGACTGTGTAATATCTTTTTCTCTAGATTTGGTGCTTCCAGATGTGAGTTATCGGGTGGAATGCAGTAAGGAGGATCAGTCTCAGAATATGGACCCCCAGGGACAAACTCTGCTGCTTTTTTTCTTTGTGGATTTCCACAGTGGATTTCAAGTAAAGCAAATGGAGCTGTGGGGTAGGTATAGGAGAATGGGGCTTCCAGCTTGGGTGTGCTTAAATGTTAAGAGAATAAAGAAAGGGAGACTTTATATGGTGCGTAACCTGAATTAGATATATTTCTGTAGAATAATGAATTTCAATGAAAAACCTTGTTAAATAAGTTAAACAAAATATATGCTCTATGGAAAAGATCTGTATCTTGAAGCATCAGTTAAATGATGACCTTCTCAGATTTGGATGGCTGGAAATCAGCAGACACTTGGTATAATGCTCCCTACAGAGTGTATAACCTTAGAGGGGTGGTTCTCAACCTAGGCTGCACAATATATTACCTGGGGAGGTTCTAAAAAGTGCCCAAACCTCACCCCCAGAGATTTCTGATTTCCTTGGACTGAGGTGGGGTCAGGTATCAGTGTATTTTTAAAGTTTTTCAGGTTTGAGAACTATTCACTGCCCCACTGCTTTTCCAGGTGGAATCAAGGAATGTTATTGGCCTAGCTTGGCCTCGATGCAACATCTCAAATACAACACGAGGAGATTGGTATGAATGGCTTTATGTGATTGCCACATAGACCTCTGGAAAGGGCGAGATTGTCCTTGTTTAGGCATACGAGGGGGAGCCTTTGGCATTTACCTAACAGATGAAAGGTTCTCTGTGTTAGAGGTAAAGCAGTGATTTCACTGTTTTGTGGTCCATGAAACACATGCATCAGAATCATCTGGAGTGTTTGAAAATGTGCAGCTTCCTGGGCCAAGGAATAACCCATTGTTTTGCTCTAATTTAAAAATCTGGTACAGCTGAAGGATTTGCATTTTTAACAGGATTCTCAGGTGATTCTTAAATATAGTAAAGTTTGAAAACCACTGAGTATGAGCAGGAGTTGGCTTATGCCTTTTAATCCAATAAACCCTGTGACATAAATTTAAGAATTTCTCAATGCCCTCCTAAACTTTGAAGGAAGTGGCATGAAGCGGAGCTTATAAATGCCTGGGGAAAGGTTCAGAAGCCTGCCTTTTGGTGCACCTGATTTGTGTCTGTGTTCTTCTTTCTCTGTGGGCCAATGTTTTTTCTTGGGGCTCTACTCTCCAGGCATTCCAGTGCTGTTTGGTGTGGCCCTGCTCCTGTGGCCTTGAGTCATAAGAGAAATGAGACAGCTTATAACCCCAGATTAGAAGAGTTCACATCGACTGGTGCCAACTATTTGTTGAACAAACCACCTTCAGCTGTGGGATTCTTCCTGCTGCCTGCCTTCCATGCCTCTCCTACCTTTTCCCAACATGTATATATTCTTTAGGAGAGAATCACTGTTTTCACGGGTTCTGGTTTGTAACTCTTTATTTGAGAAGCTGTATTCTCTGGTGTCCCACTGTTCCATTCATTAAGGCGCTAGAATGGGAACATAGAAGAGACCCAGACTAATGAGGCTTCCAGCAAGGAGGTCAAAGGTGAGGATGCCTAGGGTCATCACCTGGCCTGTGCTCACATGGACAGAGGCTGAAAAGAGAAGCAGCTTAGTATTGTGGAAAAGACTTCAGGGTAGAATCAAGAGACCTGAGTTTAATTTTATTTCTGCTACCAAATTTCAAAATCAATGATTTTTGGAAAGCAAGTCACATAAATAATCTGATCCTCGCTTTTCATATATTTAACATGAGATTGTTAGACTGGGTTATATCAAAGGCCCTTCTAAGTCTAAAGACTCTCTTAAGACTTAAGATCTGTTATCTTCTGGCAGGTTTTTTTTTTTGAGGTCTGCTAGAGGGAGCACCATATTCACTCTTCTCTAGGATGACCTAATGTCTGATACCATGTTTGGAATCCTATTGAACATACCTTAAGAAGTCAGATTCCTCAGAAACCAGTGTTACCTATCATTCTTATAGTACTGCGATAGTTTATACACCTCTGTTTAGTTTGACTTTGAAGACTTTTGGCATCTCAGGTAGTTGCATTCAGGATTGGATTAAGTAGAAGACCATCACTGCATTAGTCAAACATAGTAAGTATCTTTTTAAATTTCCTTATACATCTGGTAGTTTAGGACTACCAGAAGAAGATGCATTGTGAGGGTAGGTAGATATAGATCTACGGATATAGCTATAGTAATTTTATCTTCTTTTTCGCCTCTTTCTCATATCCTTGAAAGCTTTCTCTAGAGCTCCTTTTAGGAAACAGATTGTGCAGAACTACAATCTGTTTCCATGTGTCTTTAAAAAATCACTTAACTGGCCTTCTGCCCGCCTCGTCATGGTAACTTTTCTATTATTAACTCATTATTTTGCCAGTGTTAAAGGCTTCTAGTGGTATCAGCAGTTTTAGAAATGAACTTGAAGCTTTTTAATTAAATGTCTGCTTTCAAAAGGGGTCTAACTGATTTCTTGAGACTATTCTTAGACCAAACTACAGAAAACAGTAATCCAGATGATATCATCACAGCAAGTGATATTTGCCCTTTGAATATTGCGATGAACATTTCAAAACGCTTCGTATATATTATCCCAGTTTATCTGCACAACATACCTGTGAGAGCAGGTGGTATAAAACCACTTTCTGTACCGAAGTGAGAAAAGTGAAGTGACTTGGCCGTCAATAGTTGGTGGTAGAGTTGACCCTAGAATCTGTGTTCTCCTGGCTCCAGTTCCAGACCCCTTTTGAGCAGACCACATATTACCTTCCCCTCCAGGAAAGCATCGTAGTGCTTCATGGTAGAAAATGTTCCTTCTGTGATGGTTTCCTTTCTCGTGCAGAAGCGTCTTAATTTGATGTAGTCCCATTTGTTTATTTTTTCTTTTGTTTCCCTTGCCTGAGGAAACATAGAAAGATACTGCTAAGACTGATGTCAAAGAGCATACTGCCTATCTTTTCTTTTAGGGGTTTTATGGTTTCAGGTCTTACATTCAAGTCATTCAAGTCTTTAATCTATTTTGAGTTATTTTTGTGTGTGGTATAAGACGTGGTCTCCTTTCATTCTTTTGCATGTGGCTGTACCGTTTTCCCAACACCATTTAATGAAGAAACTTTCTCTTCTCCATTGTATGTTCTTGGCTCCTTTGTCGAAAATTACCTGTCCATAAATGTGTGGGTTTGTTTTTGGGGTCTTAATTCTGTTCCATTGATCTTTGTGTCTGTTTTTATACCAGTGCCATGCTGTTTTGATTACTATAGCTTTGTAGTATATTTTGAAATCAGGCAATGTGATACCCCCAGCTTTGTTCTTTTTTGTCAGGATTGCTTTGGCTATTCAGGGTCTTTTGTTGTTCCATATAAATTTTATAATTCTTTGTTCTATTTCCATGAAAAATGACATTGGGGTTTTGATATGGATTGCATTGAATCTGTAGAGTGCTTTAGGTAATATAGACATTTTAACTATGTTAATTCTTCCAATCCATAAGGCATGGGATATCTTTTCATTTCTTTGTGTCTTCTCCAAACAAAAAGATAACCTACCAATTGGGAGAAGATATTTGCAAATCATATGTCTGATAAGGGGTTAATATCCAAAATATATAAAGAACTCATTTAACTCAACACCAGAAAAATAAACAACCCAATTAAAAAATGGGCAGAGGATCTGAACAGACATTTTTCCAAAGAAGATATACAGATGGCCAACAGGCACATGAAAAGATGTTCAACATCACTAATTATTAGTGAAATGCAAATCAAAGCCACAATGAGATATCACCTCATGCCCGTCAGAATGTCTATTATTAAAAAGACAAGAAATAACAAGTGTTGGAGAAGATGTGGAGAGAAGGGAACCCTTGTACAGTGCTGGTGGGAATGTAAATTGGTGCAGCCACCATGGAAAACAGTATGGAAAGTCCTCAAAAAATTAAAAATAGAACTACCATATGATCCAGCTATTCTGCTTCTGGATATTTATCCAAAGAACATGAAAACACTAATTCAAAAAGATACATGCACCCTATGTTCATTGCAGCAATAGTCACAAAAGCTGAGACTTGGAAGCAATCTTAAGTGCTCATTGATGGATGAATGGATAAAGAAGATGTGGTGTATATATATATATACCACAAGAAGATGTGGAAAAAATATATATATATATATATATATAATGGAATACTACTCAGCCATAAAAAAGATGAAATCTTACCATTTGCAACAACATGGATGGACCTTGAGGGTATTAGGCTAAGCAAAATAAGTCAGACAAAGACAATTACCATATGATTTCACTCAGATGTGGAAGATAAATACGTAGATAAGGAGAACAGATTGGCAGTTACCACAGGGGAAGGGGAGGTGGGGAGAGTACAAAAGCGGTAAAGGGGCATATTTGTATGATGACAAATGACAACTAGACTTTTGGTGGGGAGTATGATGTAGTCTATATAGAAGGCAAAATATAATGATGTACACCTGAAATTTATACAATGTTAAAACCAATGTTACCTCAATAAGAAATTTAATTTAATTTAATTTAAAAAGAGAAAATATTCCTTCTGGCTTGCATTTTTCATGCATCGCTGAGGAAAGCCAGCCAGCCTTAGGCTGCTTCACCATAATACCTTTGAACAGACTATCCAGGGGAGAGTAGAAAAACACTGAAAAAAGAAAGATTAATTAATAAGCATTTTCTCCAGGTACCCTATAAAGTAAATTTTTCTTCCTGTGTCTGTTACCTCAGAATCATCAATGCTAGCCTATTGTTTGATATTTTGCCTGTTGCTTTCACATGTTAGCTTTTCTGAATGATGCTGAGCAGTGGTGCCTATGGTTACTTTATCAGAGATAGTCCCTCATTTAAAAAGATCTTATACCAGCACTTCTCAGTCACCTTTGTGAGTTTTAACTTTTCCCATACCACAGCATATCTGAAAGGACTGACACACGGATAGTAACAGTGGCTCACCACAAAAGTGATGCTCCAGTAGGAACAGAGTAGGGTCAGACACACTCTCCAGGAGGCTTTCCCCTCTTCCTCCTCCTCCTCTCCTTTGGGAGTCACCAGTGTTTTTGTTTATAGGACGTGGTATATCTCTGTTTCTGATATGAATTAAATAGGATCCCTCATTTGTTTCTGCAAAAATAATGTCATTCTTCACTTTAATTTTTGTGAGCTTTCTTTTATTTGTAAGTGAGAATTCAGTGAGTTTGTAAGTTGCTGGGGGGGTTTTTTGTCTAAAAAAGTAATTATTTGTGGATAGTCAGAAGTGGCCTCTTCTTTCAAGAGACCTCTTTGCCATTCCCAGTCCTGACTGACAGCGCATGAACAGCAGTTTTGAAGTGGTCATTCTCACTCAAGGTTACCAACATTCTCCCTCCTCATAGGAGTTCACACTTTGCTCACAACTCATCTCAGTGCCATCCTCATGGAGAGCCACAGTGTGGTGCAAGATTCCATCGAGGTTGCCGTGGACCAGGCCTTAGAGCAGCATCACCAGGCTGTCAAGGTAATAAAAAATTCACAACTCCCTTTCTTCTACTCTCTCTAAGAAAAAGATAGCAAGAGAATATGGCAGACAGGGCCTGAGAGCCTTTCCTCCCTTAACGTCTCTTCCTCTCCTCTTTTGTCACCTGGGCTGATCTTGTACACTGCGTCTGGCCTAGGAACTCAAGCTTTAACTTAGATGGGTCACTGAGACCAGCTTGCTTAGTCTTACTTCCTAGTAGGTGAGTTTGAGTAAATAAGGATAAAATAATACGGAAAAATGACTAATAATGCGCCTCTTTGTTATCTATGTGTCTCTCCTTCCCACACATACTCCTGGAGCTACTGCTTCACCAAATCTTATTTTCTTCCCGTTTCTTTTTTTTTTTTGAGGAAGATTAGCCCTGAGCTAACTGCTGCCAATCCTCCTCTTTTTGCTGAGGAAGCCTGGCCCTGAGCTAACACCCGTGCCCATCTTCCTCTACTTTATATGTGGGACGCCTGCCACAGCATGGCTTGCCAAGTGGTGCCATGTCCGCACCTGGGATCCGAACTGGTGAACCCTGGGCCACCGAAGCGGAACGTGCGCGCTTAACCGCTGCACCACTGGGCCAGCCCCTCTTCCCCTATTTCCTATCCTTTATAACATCACTTTTTTTTTCTTACCTGACTTTTTAATTCCTTTCCTGTGTACTTTTAGTAACACATTTCTTACTTCTTACGGCTCCCTTTTCAGGGGAAAAAACAAGCACAGAGAGCAAAGCTTAAAGCTTTTGTTTTTAAATACTAAGTGTATCTGTTATATTGCCCAGTGTCTTATTGCTTGTCTTTTCTGAATATGTCTGTGTCAATAAGTCATCTCTATGAAAGGAGAGAACACTTTTTATTCATTTCAATCCGTAAGTGTCCTTTATATGTCATGATCTCAGTAAGTATTGTTGATTAGGAGGAAGAATTGTTGAAATCCTGCTCTGCCTGAAATCTTTGGTCTCTTTGGGATTCTCTGAGCCAGCAGTTTGGGATTATTATAAACTGTGGTCTCCCCCTTACTTGTTATATTCCCCAGGCTCATCAGAAACTGCAGGCCTCGCTCTCAGTAGCTGTGAATTCCATCATGAGTATCGTGACTGGAAGTACCAGCAGCAGCTTCCGAAAGAGCTGCTTCCAGGCCCTTCAAGTTAGTAGGAAATTGGGGATGCTTAAATGTCCCAGGGTTTTAACGACATTCTACTACTGATCTTAGTCATATGTACAGTGCTTTTAGAAACATTATTTCATTTGATCCTACTGTGATCCTACATAGTACCAGGCCTTTGGCAGGTGTTTTAAGAAATATTTATTGAATGGATAGTGGTGTGTACACTATTTTATAAATGAGAAATGTTATTTAAAATTTCTACTTCCTTTGGGTCATGTAGCTAGTTACAAGCAGAACTAGGATTAGATCAGTGATTCTCAATTCCTTGTTGAAGAATGTTCTATAAAGTCATAGTGACAGAATACATTGGAAATAATGGGGCAACCATAAATTTTACATGTATTTGGCAGTACAGAATAGTGTAACAAGTTTCGGAATTAGAGGCCTGATTTCAAATCTTGACTCATTTGCTACTTGTTATTGGACTTAGGGCTGTACTTAACTTCTCTGTAAGAGCTTCATGCATAAATTGGAAAAAAATAATAGTACCTCATACGATTATTATGAGAGTGAGGGCTAAATGTGAATGTGCCTAGCACACAGTAGGTTGTCAATAAGTGTTAGTTTCTCTCCTTCCTTTGACAAATATGTGCTGACTAATTAATATTATCAGTGGGATAACACATTCATTCCATGTCTGTTGCTTCACTTTTTTGGTACTTTTTTTCTTGAAAAGATAGTATAATGCACACAAAATTTTAAATAACTAATAAACTTTATCACTGTAATTTTAAATTTTTGTATATTACCTCATATATATCATATTACATAGTATAACCAAAGTATTCTATATTCATATGTAATTTGACATTTCCCCCCGTTTTAAGTCTTCAAATTTGAATTGGTTACCCCGTAGTCCGCTATATTGATTTAATCTAACTTAATAAACCATTCCCCTAATGATAGACACTTAAGTTGTTTATGTATTTTTTGTCGATGTAAATAGTGCTTCAGTTAGTACATTTATGTGATATCTTGCTTCTTTTGAATTATTTCCTAGAGTAAATTTCTATAAGTGGAGTTACTGGGTCAAAGAGTATAACACTTTTATAATCTAGTGCATCATAGCTTCAACTTTCTGTGTCATATGGATAGCACAGGGTAGTGAGAAGAACACTTAGATTGGCAATCTTAAGGTCAGACCTAACTTTCATACTAACTAGCTGTGAGAGCTTGGGTGGGTCACTTCTCCTTTGGAATTTCAGTTTTCTCTAGTATAAAATTAGTGTATTGTATTAGATAATTATTCTGATCCCCTTTAACTCTAATATCCTACAATTCCATACTAAAAAGTAGAGGCTGTTATCCATTCCTTAGGGATGAAACTGCATTATTTTGTTCCTTTCCTCCTCAAAAGACTTATCTGAGGAAAAGTTCTTATATCAGCCTTAGTTATTCAATGGAACCTCTACTCTCTTGGAACTTGTTTTAGAGGAGAGCAGTTTACATAACCCCTTCATGAACAGATGGATGTCTGGGATAGTTAGCTCCTAGAGGGGTAGGAGAACAAAGACATTGTTTGAAAGCTCTTGCTTTGGTAACAGAAACTGGAAGACATATAGGAGCCACAACCACCGGTCTCACGCCAAGTATTCCAGGCCTTCTTTCTACTACTCCTGTGTCCATAGGAACTAAGGAAACTCCTACCAGAACGTGAGGAATATCATTGCTTTGCTTTCCTATTTGTCTCCACCTCTTCCCATATAAACTTCCTTTAAGTACTTCCCCTTTGGTTGCCAGTACTGGAACTCAGCACATTCTATCTCTGGCCCATTTCAGGCAGCTGATACACAGGAGTTTGGGACCAAGCTGCACAAATCATTTCATGAGATTACGCAGTACCGATTTCTTCACCATGGCTCATGTGAGGTGAAGCAGGTAAGTATAAAGTAATAATCAGCACTTTGGCAGAAATCTTCCATATTGATGTATGGAAACTGAATACAGGGAGGGAAGGTGCAGGTGCTTTAGATTGCACAATCTGAGGTTAGCCTTTCAGCAAAGAAGTCTGTGGTTCAGAAAAACTTTATAGAATGTAGTATTACATAGAAGTTAAGAGCATGGTTAGATGTCACTTGAATTCCATTTCTGCCACTAACTAGTTGTGTGGTATTACTGTGGAAGCTATTTAACCTTTCTAAGGCTCAGTTTCTTTATCAGTAAAATAGGAATGATGCATACCTGAAAGGATTGTTGTGAGGTTTGAATAAGATAATATATGTAAAGTGCTAAGCACATAGCTACTCTTATAATGGTGATGATATGATGGAATTCTTATGTTTAGTTTTGCCTAATTAAAAACATACTTTTATCTATTCACCTTTTTGGTTGCTGGAAATATAGAGTTGCATTAGTTGGGGTCTCTACCCTCAAGAAGGTCAAATAGCTTCATCTGGTTTTGTGATGGCTCCTCTGATGAGTGAAGAGAAATCATAGCTGGGAAATTCTATGTATCTCTAGATTCCAGGTGTAGCTGCTGGTAGTATTCCAACTGAAGCCTAGTAGTATTCCAACTGAAACTTTTATGGCTTTCTTGGCTCCAGTCAGTAGGATTGACTTTTCTGGTATAAGATGAGTAAATAGAAGAGATAAAAGGTGAAATTATTATACAGTGGCTTCTGGAAAAGATGGAGTAACAGGGACTGGATTTACCCTCCTGCCTGAAATAACAAAAAATCTGGACACAACATATGAAACAATGGTTCTCAAGTCATTGGGCATCAGACAATGAATGGGATAGTCACTCCTGAGAGATGGAAAACAAATGAAGTGGGCCTTATGCTTGCCCTAGCATACTGCCTAGAGAAAGTACAGAGGCCATGGAATAGGGAGAGGGGATCCAGGCAAAGCCTAGTGGTCTCCCTGAGTTGAACAGATGAAGCCAGGAATCCAAGGATGCCAAGGCAGCTAACGTTTTCAGGGCAGAGTACCAGAGAAGAGAGAGCTACACAGAGAGAGAATTCTGGTTATCTGCAGAGCTTCCCCCTCTGGTATTCAGTTGAGCTGATCAGTTCATTTGTGTGAAGAAAATCTAGGTAAAGAACCACACAGAAGGATCAGAGGGAACAATATACAGAGCTTACACAGGGCTAGGAGTAGTGCTTACTCCCATCAACCAGAGAGGAGAGCCTTCTAATTCATGGAGCATCAGGTAGAATACTACAGAGAGTCTTGCTTCAGGCATAGAGTAAAATTAAACCTACATTAAACACTCCTCCAGTCCTGCCTAACAAAGCTTAAAAGCAGAAGCAAGACCTTCAACGATCATGTTGTTTCCAAGTAATTCAACAGCATCACAGAACAAAGTTCAAGAATATTTATAGGAATACAAAAATATCCAGCACCCACGAAGTTAATATTGACAGTGCCTCACAACCAATAAAAAATTAACAAGCATGCTAAGAAGCAGGAAAAAAAGGCCCACCAGGAAGAGGAAACTCAGTCGACTGATCAATCAATCACTCAATCAAAACTGATCCAGAACTGACACAGAAGATAGAATTAGTAGACAAAGACATTAAAACAGTTAGTTTTTTTTTTTTTAAAGATTGGCACCTGAGCTAACATCTGTTGCCAATCTTCTTTTTCTTTCTTTTCTTCTTCTTCTTCTTCTTCTTCTTCCCAAAGCCCCCCAGTACATAGTTGTATGTTCTAGTTGCAGGTTATTCTGGTTGTGCTGTGTGGGACGCCACCTCAGCATGGCCTGATAAGTGGTACCATGTCTGTGCCCAGGATCTGAACTGGCAAAACCCTGGGCTGCCAAAGCAGAGTGCACAAACCTAACCACTCGGGCACAGGGCTGGCCCCTAAAACAGTTACTATTATAACTGTATTCCATATGTTCAGGAAGCTAGAGGAAAGACTGAACATGTTAAGTAGAGATATGGAAAGTATAAAAAATACACAAAACAAACTTTAAAGATAAAAACTATGATGTCTCTGAGGTGAAAATTACACTGAATAGTATTAACGGCACATTAGACACTAAGGAAAACCACATAGCAATAGAAACTATCTGAAATGAAACACAGAGATTAAAAACATAAAAAAATAATAGAGCATTGAGCATCTGTGAGTTATGGGACAACTTCAAGTAGCCTAGTATATGTGTAATTGGAGAATATGAAGAAGCAGGGGCAGAAAATATACAGTATTTGAAGAAATAATGGGTGAAAAGTTTCCAGATTTGATGAAATCTATAAACCACACAGATCTAAGAATCTTAAGAAACCCCAAGCCCAAGGAACATAAAGAAAACTACACCAAGGCACATCAAAATTAATTGGGTTAAAACTAGTGGTAAAGAGAAAATCATAAAAGGTAACAGAGGAAAAGAAATTATGTACAAGGAAGCAAAGATAAGGATTACAGCAAACTTCTCATCAGAAACAGTATAAGCTAGAAGAAAATGGAGCAACATCTTTATAGTACTGGAAAAAAAAAACCCTCTCAACCTAGAATCCTTTACCCAACAAAAATATCTTTAAAAACAAGATGAAATAGGGACATTTTCTGACATACAAGAGATGAGAGAATTCATTATTAGCAGACAAGAAATGTAAAGAAAGTCCTTTAAGCAGAGGAAAAGTGATACCAGATGGAAACCTGGATCTACACAAAAGGATGAAGAGTAGTGAAAATCATAACTACATGGTTAAATATAAAGACTTTTTTCTTATTATTTAAATCTCTTTAAAACATAATTAACTTTTTAAAGGAAAAATACTAATAATGTATTTTATCATCTATATAGAAGTAAATGTATGACAACAATAGCACAAAGACTAGAAGGAGAGAAATGGAAATATACTATTGTAAGGACTTGTACTATATGTAGAGTGGTATAATATTACTTGAAGGTAGACTGATAAGTTAAAGATGAAAGGAACCATCAAAATAACACACCAAGGAGTTATAGCTCAGAAGCCAAAAAAGGAGATAAAATGGAATTATAAAAAATATTCAACCCTTAAGAGAATGAAACGACAAGCTACAGACTGGGAGAAAATATTTACAAAAGACACCTCTGATTAAAGGACTGTTACCCAAAATATATAGAGAACTCTTAAAACTTAACAATAAAAAGAAAAGTGATTAAAAAATGGGCCAAAGACCTTAACAGACACTCACCAAAGAAGACATACAGATGGCAATAAGCACATGAAAAGGTGCTCCACATCATATGTCATCAGGGAAATGCAAATTAAAACAACGAGATACCACTACACGCCTATTAGAATGGCTAAAATCCAGAACACTAACAACACCAAATGCTGACAAGGATGTGGAACAGCAGAAACTTTCGTTCATTGCTGGTGGGAATGCAAAATTGTACAGCCACTTGGAAGAGAGTTTGGCAGTTTCTTACAAAACTAAACATACTCTTACCATGTGATCCAATAACCATGCTCTTTGGTATTTAACCAAAGGAGTTAAAACTTACATCCACACAAAAACCTGCATGTGGATATTTATAGCAAGTATATGACATTCTGGAAATGAAACTATGGAGACAGTGAAAAGATGAGGGGTTGACAGGGGTTCAGAGGGAAGGAAGAATGAATAGGTGGAACACAGAGGACTTTTAGGGCAGTGAAAGTACTCTGTCTGATACTATAATGATGGATACATGTCTGTCCAAACCCATAGAATGTACAACACCAAGACTGAAACCTAATGTAAACTATGGACTTCAGATGATGATGTGTCCATGTAGGTTCATCCATTTGTAACAAGTGTACCACTCTGGTGGGGTTTTTGATAATGGGAGAAGCTGTGCATGGGTGGGGACAGGGAGTATATGGTAAATCTCTGTACCTTCTGCTCAATTTTGCTATGAACTTGAAACTGCCCTAAAAAATAAAGTTTATTTAAAAATATTCAATCTAAAAGAAGGCATGGGGCCAGCCTGGTGGCGTAGCGGTTAAGTTTGCACATTCCGCTTTGGTGGCCCAGGGTTTGCTGGTTTGGATCCCAGGTGCGGACATGGCACCGCTTGGCAAGCCATCCTGTGGCAGGCATCCCATATATAAAGGAGAGGAAGATGGGCACGGATGTTAGTTCAGAGCCAGTCTTCCTCAGCAAAAAGAGGAGGATTGGTGGCAGATGTTAGCTCAGGGCTAATCTTCCTCAAAAATAAATAAATATATAAATAATAAATAAAATATGGCAGAAAAAGAGGAAAAAGAAGAAAGGAAACAAAGAACAGATGAGACAAATAGAAAACAATTAGAAAGATGATATATTTAAACCTAGCCATATCAATGATCATATTAAGTGTAAATGGTCTAAACAACCAATTAAAAGGCGGAGATTGTTAGATTGAATAAACACGCAAGAGCCAACTATATGCATGCTACAAGAACCACACTTTAAATATAAAGACACAAATAGATTAAAGTAAAGGGATAGAAAAAGATGCTTATACTAATAGAAAGAGAGCTGGAGAGACTACAATACTATCAGATAAAGTAGATTTCAGAGCAAAGAATATTGCTATTCTAGGGATAAAGAGGGTCATTTCGTGATGATGAAGATAATACAATGAGTATATTACAAAGGAGACAATAGCCCTAAACATTCATGAAACTTTTTAAAGAGCTTTAAAAATACATAAGCAAAGCTAATAAACTATAAGGACAAATAGACAAATCCACAATTATATTTGGAGATTTCAACATGCTCCTCTCAATACCTGGTAGAACAATTAGACAGAAAATCAGTAAGTCTATAGAAGCCTTGAATAACACTATAAATTAACTTGACCTGATATTTATAAAACACTCTGCCCAACCACTGCAGAATATACATACTTTTTAAGTACACAAGACCATATTCTAAGCCATTAAATATAGCTCAATAAATTTAAAAGGATCCAAGCCATACAAAGTATGTTTTTGACCCCGATAGAATTAAAATCAGTAACAGAAAGATATCTAGAAAATTCCAAGTATTTGGAAACTAAGTGACACACTTATAAATAACCCATGGGTCAAACAGAAAATCAAAAGGGAAATTAGAAAATATTTTAATTTAATTAAAATGGAAATGCAAATTGTCAAAATGTGTAAGATGTTGCCAATGCAGTACTTGGAAAAATGCCTGTGTTAGAAAAGAAAAAAGTCTCAATGACATCAGCTTCCAACTTAAACTAGAACAAGAAGAGTAAACTAAACACAAATTAAACAGAAGAAATGAAATAATAAAGATTAGAGTAGAAGTCAGTAAAACAGAAAACAGAAAAACAGAGAAAAATCAATGAAACTTAAAGGAGGTTCATTGAGAAATTAATAAAACTGATAAACATTTAGCCAGACTAATCAGGATAAAAAGAGAGAAGACACAAATTGCCACTATCAGAAATGGGAGAGGTGGCATCAGATATTAAAAGGCTTATCAGGGTATGTTATGAACAACTTTACTGCAGTAAATTTGACAACTTAAATTAAATGGACAAATTCCTGGAAAGACATGAATTACAAAGTTCACTCAAGAAGAAATAGTTCTCTATACCTGGTAGCTCTATGTCTATTAAAGAAAATGAATTTTTAGTTAAAAACCTTACCACAGTATTCAGAATGTTTTAAAACTCTCAAAACTCAATAATAAGAAAACAAACCAATTTTGCCCAATTTTTAAAGTGGGAAAAATATTTGAACACACATTTCACAAAGGAAGATACACAAACGGCAAATAAACATACAAGAAAGATGCTCAACTTCATTAATCATTAGGGAAATGCAAATCAGAACTGCAATGAGATACCATTTTATACCCACTTGGAATAAGAAGACCGACCATACCAGCTGATGGTAAGGATGCAGAGAACTGGAATTCTTATACCCTATCTGTAGCAATGAGAAACGGTACAACTGCTTTGGAGAACAGTTTGGCAGTTTCTTAAAAAGTTAAATATACACTTAGACAACTCAGCCATTCTACTTCTCGGTATTTACCCAAGAGAAACGAAAGCATATGTCCACACAAAAACTTACATACTAACATTCACGTCACCTCTGCTGTATTTGTAATGGCCAAAAACTGGAAACAACCCAGTGTCAACAGGTAAATGGATAAACAAATCGTAATAGATATCCATTCAATGGAATACTACTCAGCAATAAAAAGAATGAACTAGTGATACACACAGCAGCATGGATGAATTTCTAAATAGCCATACTGAATAAAAAACCCTGGAAATACAAGAGGACATATTGTTTGATTGCATTTATATAAAATGCCAACTAATCTATAGTTACAGATCAGTGGTTGCTTGAAGATGGGAGGTATGGAGTGGGAGAGTGATTATGAAGGGCAAGGGAAACTTTGGAGGGTGATGGATATGTTCATTATCTTGATGGTAGTGATGGTTTCACAATTATGTACATATGTCAAAACTTACCAAATTGTACATTATATATGTATACAATTTCTGTATGTTTTCAAGTTGTATCTCAATAAAGTTCCAAAAATTATAGGTAGTTTCTGAGAGAATAATAGGACCTTTAGCACCCTTTCTGCTGCTTCTCTCTCTCTCCTACTTGTGTTTGCCTGATTAGCTGGGGAAGTTTAAGTGCCCAGGCACCCAGAGATCACAGCATGTCATGGATTTGCCCATCCTCCTCTGCTTGGTAGCTAGAAAGGCAGAGAATAGCAGTGAGACCCCTGTAAATTGCTCTCTTCACACACCTTTTTTCATGGTTGTATGTACCTTCTAGGAAGCACTTCCTAGGAATGCATTTGCTGTGCCCTTCAGCTGCTTCAGTGCAAATACTTGTGCTGGTTTCCCTCCAACTTTGAAAGCTGCTGCCCGCAACTTGAGCAAATAAAAGCTAATACCCATTGTATCAGTTTCCTATGAATGCTGTGACAAATTACCAGAAACTTGGTGGCTTAAAAACAACAGGAATTTATTATCTCACAGTTCTGGAGTCCAGAAGTCTGAAATCAAGGTGTTGGCAGGGCCACGCTCTCTCCAAAGGCTCGAGGGGAGAATCCTTCCTTACCCCTTCCAGCTTCTGGTGGCCCCAGATGTTCCTTGGCTTGTGGCCACAACACTCCAATCTCTGCCTCCATCTTCACATGGCCTTTCCTCTTTGTCAGATCTCCCTCTGCCATTCTCTTATAAGGGCATCTCTCATTGGATTTAGGACCCACTCTAAATCCACGATGATCTGATCTTGAGATCCTTAATTACATCTGTCAAGACCCTTTTTCCAAATAAAGTCACATTCACAGGTTCTGGGGGTTAAGACTAGGACATATCTTTTGCGGGGGCGGGGGGGGGGGGGCGACTATTCAGTTCACTACGGCTATCCACATCTTCAAATGTCTAGGGATAGGTTCAGGGAAGGCATGTGCCGTTATCATTGGACCTGGATACATGGGTAGGATCTAGCAGTGTTTCAGCCTGTGGAGTGCTTTTGCTTGGGTCTCTCTGATATCCCAGTGAGATCTCAAAAGAAAATGATCTGATCTCTTTTGTCCCATTCTGTTGCTATAGTGATAGCCCATAGCCTCGGGGCCATTCATAGCCCAATTAACTTGGCAGATGGCTCTTGAACTCTCGTTCGTAGTCATAGGTCTTGGAAGGATCAGTTATTGAATCCCTAATCTTTGCCAAGATTTCCATTTTCATCTCCACAAAGATCCTACGAGAGAGGTTGTAGTTTCCCCATTTTATAGATGAAGAAGCTAGTTACAGAACTTTCCTTATTTGTCCCAAATCACACAGTCAGTAAATGGCAAGGCTAGGATTTGTACTGAGGTCTCCTGGCTCCAAAACCTAGTAACATTGTTACCTTAGAGGAGTGGATTACAAACCCAGGGAATATTAGTGATCAGAGGCACTGAATAGAACCCGAGCTGCTCCATTCAGGTTTATTACTGTTTCCCTCTGATAATGGCCATTTAGTGATAACTTGTTAGTGGCACAAGAGTGGCACCCAGTGGCGTCAGCTAAAAACTACACGACCAATGATGATAGGTCAAATTCTACCTCTGGACCAGTCCCTCAGTTTCCATCTCTAAAGAGGTGAAAGTCTAATAGTTGACCTCTTGAGTAATATAGAATAAAACCATCTATGGCTATTATATAGTTTGTGGAAAAATGGAAGAAATGAGAAAATATGTATTGAGAGTTTTATAGAATATATTCAGGGAAAAGTCATGCCAGGAGTGGAGATTTTAAGCCTGGGTGTTGGAACAGAGGGCAGTCAGCCATGAAAGGGTAGACAAGACAGTTTTCCAGGGTTTAGTGTCACATATGTGTGTACGGACTGAAAACTTAAACTCAGAATAAGCAGGAGCAGTAACAGGGAGGCAGCTTTCTGAGAAAAGGTGTTGTTTCCCAGGAGGGCAGACCAGAATTAAATGTCTCATAGAATGCTAAATCCAAGGATAGGGCTGACTCACCTAGGGGACCTGATGATGAATGAAGAGTGTGCGAGGCTCCCCTGGGCTCAGAGCTTTATATCTGAATGTGGGTATTTCCTTGGTGAGACCAGTTTCAAGATAGGAGAAAGGTTTGTCTATTACGTGAGATTTTCCAGGCTGGAATAAAGTAAAAGAATACGCTTTTTCTCAAAGAAGAAAAAAATGTTTGGAAAATTTCCTAATACTTTTTTAATACCCCCAGGGCCATCTTTACCCCTTCTATGTTCCTTGGAATATAATTACTTAGAAATTGAAACTTGCTTTAGTAAACAATATATGATAGAATATCTACTTTTGATTGTTATAATTCACATACCAGAAAGTTTACCATTTTAAATTGTACAATGCAGTGGTTTTAAGTATATTCATTGTGTTATGCAACCATCACCACTAAATTCCAGAACATTTCCATCACACAGAAAAGAAACCCTGTACCTAATTTGCAGTCAGTCCCAATTCCCCCATCATCCAGCCCCTGGCAACCGCTAATCTACTTTCCGTCTCTGTGGATTTGCCTCTACCGGGTATTTCACATAAATGGAATCATACAGTAAGTGGCCTTTTGTGTCTGGCTTCTTTCACTTAGCATGTTTTCAAGGTTTATCCATGTTGTAACATGTAACAATACTACTTCCTTCCTTTTTATGGTTGAATAGTATTCCATTGTATGGATATACCACTTTTTTAATCCATTCATCAGTTGATGGACATTTGTGTTATTTCCACTTTTTGGCTATTATGAATAATTCTTTCTTTTGTGTGGACATATGTTTGTAATTCTCTTGGGTATACATCTAGGAATAGAATTTCTGGGTCATATAATAACTGTTTAACTTTTTGAGGAACTCCCAGTTTTCCAAACTGGCTGCACCATTTTGCTTTCCCATCAGCACTGTATAATGGTTCCAATTTTTCCACATCCTCAACAACGGTTGTTATTGTCTATTATTATTATTATTATTGCCATACTAGTGGGTGTAAAGTGGTTTCTCATAGTGGTTTTGATTTGCAGTTCCCTAATGACTAATGATGTTGAGCATCTTTTCGTGTGTTATTGGCCACTTGTATCTCTTCTTTAGAGAAATGTCTATTCAAATCCTTTGTCAAACCATTTTTTAATTGGGTTGTTATTTTGTTGAGTTATATGAGTTCTTTATTCTGGATACAAGTCCCTTATCAGGTATGATTTGCAAATATTTTCTCTCATTCTTGAGGGTTGACTTTTCTTTATAGTGTCTTTTAAAGCACAAAAGTTTTTAATTTTGATGAAGAGGATATCTGTTTTTATACACTTGTATTCTTGAAAAACAAGGAACTAGGAAGATTGGGTTCTGATCTTAGTAAGTACCTTAGTTTCTCTGTCCCCACTGAACTGAGTATGGCAGGGCTTTCAAAGAGCACAGATGTGCTCTGTGGCTTCCCAGGTTTGACCTCAGTCAGTCATTTGCTGAGCACTTACCCTGTGCAAGGCACTGTACTAGCTATAAAGAGATACAGGCATGAGGAACCCTGCTTTTCAAGAACTTCAAGATGTAGAAAATGGACACACTCACATAAAAATGAACAGGGCCAGGCAGTGCATCCTTCAGAGCCCGAGGAATGGGGCAGACAGTAGGCGAGTGACTGGAGTTCAGAGGAGGAAGGGAATGCCCAGAGTGGCTGGAGCTAGCTATAAAGACTCCCAACAGAAAACGGAAGCCTTGAAGGCTGGGGGCTGTGGCGGTGGGGGGGCGGGGGGGGCGGTTCACATTAGCCAGGAGGAAGTAAGAGGGAGTTCCAGGTGTGGGAGGACAGCCCTGTGAGGTCAATAAAGCCACCAGGCACATTCGTCTCTCTGGGACGCATTTAGGCTTCTGCAAAACTCACTTAGGACTTCTAATTTTTTAAGCAGCTCCTCCCAGAGAAAAATGATGCAGAGCAGAGCACAGAGGATGCACATGAGAACAGCAGCCTGGAGTTCCTTGCAGGTAAGGTTTCAGCTTTTCAGGTGAGTGCTGGAGCAAAGCTGGGAAGTAAAAAATGTGACTTGAAGCTTTCAAACTGCACCTTTGACCACAGCAATGTCCTTCTGGGATGGGGTTGGCTCCCACTGCCATTACAGGTGTTCTAGGACAGCAGGAGGCGTTCCCTCCCAAAAGCTGGTGAGAGGACTAGAAATTTTGCATATAGTTTGCGCAGTTACAGAGAGCTGCACATGCTGGGGCGGGCCCCTGAATCCAGTTGTTTCCTTCACGTCTTTTCTCCATCATTAGTGTTGATAGTGCAGCTCTCCTTAGTTTGGGTTACTACTGTTTGGGGCTTGGGAGGCTGCTCCTGGGCGCAGACACTACCTCCAACTTCATGTATGTTATGGAGAGGCGTCAGCGTGTGTGATGTGATGGTGATTATACTGAAGTCTTTCCTGCTCCCTCCAACATTTAAGCAGGGCCAGCAGGGGCAGGGGGGTGTGTGTGGCTTGAAATAACCATACCCGCTGGTACCTGAACCTGTGTGATGCAGACGCCAGGCACTGTTCTGAGCTTTCAAGATGTATTAGTGCTCTTAATTCTCAAAACAATCCTATGAGGCATAGGTTTTATTATTCTCATTGTACAGATGAGGAAACTGAGGCCCAGAGATGTCAATAAACTTACCAAAGTCACGTAACTAGTAAATGGCAGAGCCAGAATTCAAACCCAGGCAGCGTGGCTCTGGTCTGTCAGTAAGAGCCAGATGAGTGGGAATGCACTGTCAGACAAAACAGCGCCTGGGCTCGAGGGCGTTTGGGGACTGACTTCAGCACCTGTGCTTTGTTGGTAAAATTCCTCTTTCCAGGGTCACAACTACAACATGCTGTACGTTGTCTATGCTTTGGCCTAGGATGTGTTCTTGAATCATTCTGTCAAGTGAACCATGTTTTAAATGTTGAGGGGGCTGTTGCTGCTGAAAAGAACCCTGCAGTGAAGGCTTGTATAAAGCAGAGAATCTATTTTTATAAATTTAGATTGGAGCTGTGAAAGAATGGAAGCATACCACAATTCAGTATTTACCACATACAGTTCAGTATTTATGCAGTGAAGGGACAAAAGAATAAGTACTTTCCTTAGAAGGAAGAAATTAACATTTAATTCAGCACCTTCTGTGGAACTGGGGCGATGCTAGGCTCTTCCACAGTGACTGCTGTTTCACGGTGGGTTTCACAGCCCCTTTGGGGTGGGCAGCATTGGTCCTCTCTCACAAAAGAGACAACCCAGGCTGAGGTCGGGTAGAGCGCTTAGCAGTAGGAGGATGTGAATTCAGCCTCCTGCCTCTAAAGCCCATGCTTTCTCTGAAAGCCTTAAAACCTAGGCGTGTGTAATCTAGTGGAACCCCCTGGAAGATGGCTTGGGTTGCTCTGCCTTACAAAGCTGTAACTCTAGTTGCCATCAGTCCTATGCCCCATGTGGGCAGCTCTGCTGAAGAAAATCACTGAATGCTGCGTGATGCCACCATACGTCTGTGGTCTCTTCACTGGGAAGCCTTCAGTTTGTCAGTCCTTTCTGTTGTCTTCCTGGCCTTCTCCTCAGTGGCTACTCCATTCTTTTAACAACCTACCTAGCCTCTGCCTCCTGACTTAGCTTCCTGCTTCACATTTACTGATCTCTGTTCTCAGTAAACTCACCCAACTTGTACTCCCCCGACTGCCTGAACCTTATCAGCATGGGACCCATCTCTTCCAGGTTCAGGGGTGGCATTACCTGAGCTTTCTCGGGGCCTGCTCGCATCACTTATCACTTCTGCACCTTCACCTTCTCTTCTGAGTTCTTTACCATCAGCAGGTCCATCTCTCATTCTTCAAAAGGAAATCTCCCATGATCTTGAACTTCTTCCACATCTCTCCATCACATCTCAGCCAAGTTCTCAAAAACTTTCTTCCCCTCATTCTCTCCCTAACCCCAGGCACTTGCTTTCCCTGTGGCCTCTGAACTGCAAGTCTCTTGTTTGGGAAGGCTTCTTAATTACCAAATTGATTGTACATTTATTTTTACTGTACCTAACTCTTTGCAGAATTTGGCACTGTAAGACTGTGACTCCCCTGCTTCTCCCCTCTCTGGCCTTTTCTCTTCACCTGGCTTTCTCTGGCCATCCCGAAACAGTGCTCATACAGCACTCCCTCCCTAACTGCTCTCTTCCATCCCCGGCGCTGACTCCTCCTTCTGGGCTCAAGACTCCCCAGTTGGTGTGACCAGCCTAGGCCTCTCCTGAGCGCCAGATGGGAGATGTATCTGCTCCCTAGGCAGCTCCACGTGGAGGTCCCAGTGGTACCTCAAGTTCCTCTCTCCTAATACCCTGCCCTCTGCACATACCTCCAAGATCAGCTCTTCTTCTTTAGTCTCTGTCATGATTAGTAGCACCACTACCTGTACAGTTTTCACATCTGAAACCTGAGATTCATTCAAGATGCTCCTCATTCTAACCTTCCACATCTCGTCTATCACCAAGGCCTGTCCATTTGGCCTCATGAATACTTCTAACTCCTCTGTCTCCACTGCCCTCACTTCTGGAGGTCTTCCTGCCTCTAATTTGACTCTAAGCCACACCTTGGACAGAATGATCTTTCTAAAATACAAAATATCTCCAGTGCTTAAAACTCTTCACTGCTTTCCTATTTCCTACAGATAAAAATTCATTTTTTAGCCTTCTCTGATTCCTACTAATCCCTTCAGAGTCATCTCCCAGGACTCCCCACCTTGCGTTTTTTTACTGACGAAGATTCACCCTAAGCTAACATCCCTGTCAATATCTATTTTGTGGGTCGTCTGCCACAGCATGGCTGACGACAAGTGGTGTAGGTCGCACCTGGAACTGAACCAGGCTGCCAAAGCAGAGCATACCAAACTTAACCACTAGGCCACGGGGCCAGCCCCTGACCCTGCACTTATGTAGGATACTGTTTAACCCCTTTGGGTGTTTGTCTGACTCCTTCAGCCTGAATTCCTTTCCTCTCCCTTGTCAGTCTGGCATATTTATCTTCATCCTTCAAAACCCAGCTCAGACATCTCCTCAGGGAAACCTTTCTTCACCTCCAGAGAAGGTTGACAGCTTCTCTGTTCCACCCCTGGGCTTTATACACACTTCTGCATCGCTTCTGGCCTCTGTGACTTCATCCAGGGGACAGCTCACTGATCTACATTCCCAAGACCTGCTCAGGAAGAATCTATTGATCCAAACTCGCTTTAAATTTGCACAAGTGAATCAGTTAATAGTAGGAAGCCTGCCTATGGGCACTGCCCAATGCAGCGTCAGCAACAGTGGGAGAGACAGGTGAAGGCTGGCTTTAGGGCAGGAGAATCAGAGCGTGGCAGGGAGGGAGCTGGATAGTGCAGACTCCAGGAAAAATCGGTGTGCAGACAGTGACTGACTGGGGGTGAGCCCCAACTAAGGGCTTGGTACAATCCCAGACGCCCCTTCCAGGAACCAGCCCAGAGGGGATAGGGAGACCCTGAAACCATTCTGCAGCCTCAGCCTGATCTGGAAGGCTCGGAGCTGCCGGGTTTTGATCTGGACAGGACCTGATGAAAGGAATCTGAGGTGGGAGAACTAAAAGAGCAGGGCCCCAGCTCGTCCCTTTCTCCCAGGTTTACCCCTGCCCCAAGGGTCCTTCTAGCACCAGGAGAGTAAGATGAGTGGGCTCGTTTTCTCCTAGGGACCAGTAGGCAAGTAACAAACAAGAGGCTCAAGAAGGGCAGGCTCCGCCATGGCGTGGAGGACACGCGGGCTTTCCACTCTGCCAGGGCCCCGAGCCCGTCAGAGGCCGCCCCGCGCCCGGCGGAGCCCACCGCGACCTCCCTGACCCCTAGCAGGGCGAGCCCGGGGAGCGGCCTGGAGGTAACCGGACAAGAGAGGGGCGGCGGGAGGGCGGGGACGCGGCCGAGGGGTCCTCACCCCGGGCCCCCTTTCCTCTCGCAGGACGCGCTGTGGCTGCAGGAGGTCTCCAATCTGTCCGAGTGGCTGAGTCCCGACCCTGGGCCCTAAGCCGGGCCCTCTCCCTGCGCGTCCACGCCGACCCGCCGGCGCCGCGCGCCGTCTCCAGTTCAATAAAGCTGCTTCGCGCGCCCCGTGTCTGTGTCAGTGTCAGGGGCGGGGCGGGGCAGGTCCGGGAGCCCGCGCCGCCGGATGACGTCACCCGCACTTCCGGCAGGCGCGGGCCCACCGGCGGCGAGATAACGTCACTGGTGCGCGCCGCGGGTCCGGGCGCGATGGCGGCGCTGGGCGGGGATGGGCTGCGCCTGCTGTCGGTGTCCCGGCCGGAGCGGCAGCCGGAGTCAGCAGCTCTGGGCGGCCCAGGCCCCGGGCTCTGCTGCTGGGTGTCCGTGTTCTCATGTCTCAGCCTCGCCTGTTCCTACGTGGGCAGCCTCTACGTCTGGAAGAGCGAGCTGCCCAGGTGCGGAGACTGCGCGCGCGGCCGGGACCCGCGCCTCCGGGAGGCGGGGCTGCGGGCGGAGCCTGCGCAAGCCGGGGGCGGGGCCGCGCTGTCAGGAGGCGGCTGTGGGCCCCCCGAACTTACTGCTCCTTCCGCAGGGACCACCCTGCCGTCATTAAGCGACGCTTCACCAGTGTCCTGGTGGTGTCCAGTCTCTCGCCCCTCTGCGTGCTACTCTGGAGGGAACTCACGGGCATCCAGGTGCGGAGGAGGCGGGGCAGAGGGCAGCTGGGGAGAGATCTTGGGACTCTTTAGGGGAGGGAGCAAGACTGATGCCCCCTTTCCTGTGGCTCAGCCAGGCACATCCCTGCTCACCCTGATGGGCTTCAGGCTAGAGGGCATTTTCCCAGCAGCACTGTTGCCCCTGCTGCTGACCATGGTGAGTACTCCTGCTTTGTGTTTCTTCCTCTTTCTTTGTTATTAGCATGACGCTCTTTTCCGTGGCCTTTTTGTGTTATTCTGATTGTGTCTAGCTTTTGACTGATGGGAGACAGGAATTGTGATATGGCTATCGTCCGTCGGGTATGCATGGGTGGGAAAACCTGGCTGAGAACAGGAAGCTTGAAGTCTCATGATACCTTGTCTGAGCAAGGGCAGTGGATTATGGTTTAAGCCTTTACTTTGATCGCTCCTGTTTTTCTGTCCTCAGATCCTTTTCCTGGGCCCACTGATGCAGCTTTCTATGGATTGCCCCTGTGACCTGACAGACGGGTTGAAGGTTGTTTTAGGTGAGTCCTCAGGGCTAAGGGAAAGAGTAGGCATGGGCGGTCCAGGACAATGGGGAAAGGGAGTCAGTGGGCTCATGGTGGAACCTGGCCATGAGGCGTGAGCCGTTCTGTGTTTCCCTATCAGCAAAATGAGAACATATAGCAGGTGGCCTTTAAGAGTTAGTTCCTGATGTCCAAGGAGCCCTCTGGGGACCACCAAGCAGTATTTGGTGTGGACTAGAGAGTACTATCCCCTGCCTCCCCTAACTTTGGCTTCCCCCAAACCAGAACTGGTCTTGGGCAAATTTTGATATTTCCAGAGTTTACTACCAGGATATCCTGCCTCAGCTACTAATGCCTACCCTTTCTAATGTCTTTTGAGACATTGTTTTATGCTGGATCTGATAATCAAAGTCGACCCTTAACTGTTCTCAGGAGTGTTGGTGCCTAACCTGAGTTTGGCCAGGAGAAGGTTATGGGAGAGGGACCCCTGAGACCTCTAGGATCTCTTTGTTCACTAACTGGTCACTCACTGCTTGTCCTGAATCCCCTCCCTAGCCCCTCGCTCCTGGGCCCGCTGCCTCACAGACATGCGTTGGCTGCGAAACCAAGTCATCGCCCCCCTGACAGAGGAGCTGGTGTTCCGGGCCTGCATGCTGCCCATGTTAGCACCATGCACGGGCCTGGGCCCTGCTGTTTTCACCTGCCCACTCTTCTTTGGAGTTGGTGAGTCTGTCCGACCTGATCCTGTTGAGATGTTCCCAGCATGAGAGCGGAGAATGGGGCTTGGGGCAAGGGTCGGACCTATAGAGCAGACCAGGACCAGGAGGAATGTGACACGGTTCTTGCCTTCCTCCCAGCCCATTTTCACCACATTTTTGAGCAGCTTCGTTTTCGCCAGAGCAGTGTGGGGAGCATCTTCTTGTCTGCAGGTGAGTCCTAGAGAGCTTGCCTGGGGCAATCCTGGGTTAGGGTGTGCGAGGGTATCCCTGATAGCTAGGAAGAGGAGGAAGAATTGGGAACAGAGGGCTATAGTATTTGAGGGACTGCTGACCATGGGAGTTGGGGTGCAGAGGACAGCCGTAGGTGCTGGAGCAGGCAGCCACTGCCCCCAGGGGGAAGGGGATGTCTCTGGCTGATGGGTGTGCAGTGCTGGGGCAGGAAGAGCGTACAGGTGTGGTCACTCGCGGCCTCCCCGTCTCCAGCGTTCCAGTTCTCCTACACAGCTGTCTTCGGTGCCTACACTGCTTTCCTCTTCATCCGCACAGGTTGGTCCTCAGTCTCTCATGGGTTCCCGGGGGCTCAGGGGCCCACAGGAGTGGGAGGGAGAATGGGAATACTGTGTTTGTTCTAGGAGCAACAAGTGTCTTCTACCACGCCCTTGAGACAGGTCTGAGCCAGGGCCCTCAACCCGGTGAGGTCTGAGAGGCGGACGGAAGCAGAGGCTGTGGTGTGTGGGTGGGTGGAGCACTGATCTCCGGTTCCAGGAGCTGAGGGTCATTAGCCCTGGAAGGGCTGGGGAGGTGGTGGGACTGCCCCATGAGCTACTCTGTCTCCCCTCCCCAGGACACCTGATTGGGCCGGTTCTCTGCCACTCCTTCTGCAATTACATGGGCTTCCCTGCCGTTTGTGCGGCCCTGGAACATCCGCAGAGGCGGCCCCTGCTGGCAGGCTATGCCCTGGGTGTGGGACTCTTCCTGCTTCTGCTCCAGCCCCTCACGGACCCCAAGCTCTACGGCAGCCTTCCCCTTTGTGTGCTTTTGGAGCGGGCAGGGGACTCAGAGGCTCCCCTGTGCTCCTGACCCACGCTCCTGTACACACTCCTATGAACTCTCACGGGCTCCCCAGCCCCTCCCCAGCAAGGGGTGCTGCAGGGGAGGAGCTGGCTTGGGTCCCCGAGATCTCAGGAATTTTTGTAGGGGATTGAAGCCAGAGCTAGTTGAATCCCAGGGACCAAGAGAAAGGAACAGATATCCAAAGTGTATGGTCCCTCTCAAAAGGGGGTTGAGCAGCAGCGGGGAGTGAGGGGACAAGGGGCAGGTCCCAGGAGCCGTGCACTCCCTTCCTCACTTTGGATCGCTGCTTCTCTGAGTTCCTCTGGACCCTCTGCCTCTGCAAAGCTGCTCGGGGGTGGAATTTACAAAACCCCTCCCCGTAACTTCCCAGGGTTTTCTCATTGTCTTTTTGCATCAGGACTTTGTATTGGGATATTAAAGAGATTTAACTTGGGTAACATGGCCTTGGACCTTTGGGAATCAGTCTATTTGGGGTCTTGGGACTGCCCACCACCTGTCCCAGCTAGCTTGACTCTGGGCAGGTCAGCCTGGTAGGCACAATCCCCTGGAATGGGGAAAGGATGGGGGTGTCTGGCTGCCTTGTCAGTAGCATCTTCCTTCCTGAGCCAGGCCCCAAGTCCTAGCACAGGTGGGCCTGGCACTGCAGGTACCAGGTGTGGGCCCAGCTCATCCCCAGGCCTCTGCCTTGGCTACCAGGGTCGGGGAGTGGGACCCAGGGCCCCGACTACAGTGATGGAGCCTCCAGCCTGTGTCCTCTGAGAGGGTGGAGGGTCCGCTGTGGGGGCCCCATCAGGACCTCACCAGTGTCTACCAGCCTCACATTACACATGAAGAAAAAGGTCCAACTAGAAAAGGAACCAGCTCAAAGTCACCTGGGAGGAGACGTTTCTCTGGGTCTCTCCACTTCAGACATCTGCCTCTGTGCTGCTTGTCTGGTCCCCGGAAGAACCAGAACCAAGGCCGCAGCCCTGCTGAGCGGCAGCACAGCTCCAGGCTCGTTCTTGGAACCTGCTGGTGTTCTACGTGCTCTTCTTTTTGGTTTTAGAACGTGTTTCATGTTCTCATTCCCATGAGACCACTTTTTTTTAATCTTAAAAGAATATTATTCCTTCGGGTCACATTCCAAACTCAGGGAAGTTGTTCTGAGTCCCCTTCCCTGAGGCTGGTGGTTGAAGGAAAGGAAACTGATGTGCCAGTCACTTCCCATGGCACCCCAGGTTGGCTGTGACTAAACTACATTCACCTGGATCTAAAAGGCATCATCACACACACCTACCTTGCTGGAGAACTTTCCTCTCCCCCAGCCTGTGTAGCAGCTGGCGAGGGGGGGAAGCCTGGGCCCCGGCCTGTTTTAGAGGGTACATTTGGGATCCTAGAGGCCAAAGAGGAGGCGGCCAAGGCCCACCCCAAAGATTAGGTTGTGGTACCCCGAGAGCACTGGGCTGGCAGGGTGCTGGGGCTGTACTTCCTGCCTGGTCTCCCAGGGTCCAGGGATCTGGACTCTGCCCCTCCCCTTCTTTGTGTTCCTGCTCAGGAATTGCCTTTCACCTCAGTCACCATCCTCACCTTCCCCATGGGGTGGGGAGCAGCAGTGCAGTGATGCAGACAAGGTTGCTGTCCCACCTTGCAGGTGAGGGAACTGCACCTGAGGATTACGATTCTCTGGAGGGCTGGTTGTGGGGGATGGGCAGGATTAGATCCTAGGACTCTCAGTCCCGTGCTCCTAACCTTCCAGCAAATTCCTCACACCCAGAGGTTCTCACACCTGAGAGTCTCTCTCACCTCCCAGAAGGTGGCGCCTCTTTGCATCCAGTCCTGAACTGTGGGAGGCTGGCCCTAGATTTAGAAAGTAAAGCCGTGCGGTGGGGAAGCAAGTCCCCTAACCGCCTGGGTTTGAGCCGTCTCTGCCTCTCCTGGATGGGTTAGCTAACCTTGCTGTGACTTCATTTCTGTGTCCACGAAACGGGTGAAGGTCGACTCCCTGAGTTAGTGTGTGAGTGCTTAGCACAGCACCCCTCCCCACCAAGCAAGCTCCCTGTAACAACTAGCTAATCCTGTTTAGGGTGTGTATACAATAGGCACTCTGTAGTGGCTTAAACCAAGGCCACTATTGTCATCCTCACACCTTCCAAGGAGGAAGATAAGCTGATGTGCCCCTGTGGGAGTCCAAGAGTCAGCCCTGCCTGTCTGCCCAGCGGCACTGGGGCGGGGGCTGCACAGGACCCAGCGTGGAGGGCAGGAGAAAGCCAGTTTTATTGAGCATCGTTCTCAGGACCTGGGGCTTACGTCTCCCCCACAGGAGGTAGGACCCCTAAACCTGCTCCCCCGCGTGCTCAGCCCACCTGTGATGTGCCACCACCTATGCAGTCTCCAGCAAGGGGAGGACCCTTGTTTGGCAAGAGATGAATGCGTGAGCAACTGTCCACCAGCAGGGAAAGGACAGCTGGCTGGAGGAAGGGAATGGGCCACTGCAGGCAGTGTCTCCTGCCACAAGCCGCTGAGGACAGGAGCTCCGGGGCCAGGCCTTCCTGCCCCCCGCACTGGCTGACCTGGGCCTGCCCTGGCAGCGCAACGTCTGTTGAAGGCTTGGGGTGGGGCTGCCAGTCTGGGGCAAGATCACTCAATCTCCAGGATGAGGTCGTCACCTTCCAGTGTCATGTCTGTGGTCACATGGACCTTGCGGACAGTGCCCTCCATGGGCGAGGTCACCACAGTCTCCATCTTCATGGCGCTGAGCACACACAGGGGCTGGCCCTTGGCCACCTTGGCCCCTGCCGCCACCTTGATGTCTATCACCTTCCCAGGCATGGGTGCTCCAATCTGACCCTTCACATCCTTCAGGGCCTTGGGGTGGAAGTGCATCTCCTGCAGACAGGGCAGAGGGCACATGAGACACCAGGCTCTGTCCATCCCCACCGCCTGCCTGGCCCAGGGGAGCTGTACCTTCATGGCCTGAGTGTCCTTGACCAGAATGCACCGCAGCTGTCCATTGAGCTCAAAGAAGACCTGCCTCTGGCCGGCCCTGTTCAAGTCACTTATGGCCAAGGCTTTGATGTGCAGCGTCTTACCCCGCTCCAGCTCCACCTGCAGGGAGGGCGTGGAGGCTCAGGGTGGGGCGGGGCGAGTGGGGAGGGATCAGCCCCCTGACCCAGTCACAGGCAAGCCCCCACCCTGGGTCTCAGCTTCTCACTCATAAAGGCCTAGCTCCCTGGTCTGTCAAGGGTACTTTGCGCACCCACACCTCATGAGTCCAGGTGACAGCCGAGCTAAAGCTGGAGCTTTAGCTGTGCCAGGGTCCTCGGGGATGGCCGGGGCAGGGGTGCGGGGGTGGAGTGTAGACAGGTGTCAGAGCCACTGACCTCAAACTCCTCTGCAATTTTGGGTCCCTGCAGGAAGAGGCGGGTATTGAGGCTATCCAGGGGGCCAAAGGTGGCAGTGAAATCCTTGAAGTGGGCAAAGACATCAGGGTATATGGCTGCCGAGAGCACGTCCTCTGGGGTCACCTCCTCCCCGTGCCGCTCTGTCAGCTCCTTCTCCAGCGCCTGCAGATCCAGGGGAGGGAGGGAGGCTCCGGGCCGTCCCTCCACCCTTGGCAGGTCCTTTAGAACCTGGGGAACAAAGCTGTGGGTCAGGCCCGATTCCTGCACCAGCCCTCACCCTCACATCGTGCTGGGCCTTCCCTACCTTAGAGCGAAGGGGCTCCGGGAACCCCCCGTGCGGGATGCCAATGTAGCCCTGCAGGAACTCCACCACGGAGCGGGGGAAGGACAGCTCCTCTGCCTGGGCTTCGGCCTCCGCCCGGCTCAGCCCGTTCTGCACCATGAACTGGGCCAGGTCCCCCACGATCTTGGAGGAGGGTGTCACCTGAGGAGAAGGGCCCTCGGATTAGGGTGCCAGGCACCTTATGGAGGCCCAGAGGCAAGGGGAAGAGCACTGGGCCTGGCTCACCTTGATGAGGTCACCCAGCATCTGGTTGGCCTCCACGTAGGCCTTCTTGACCTCCTTGAACTTGGAGCCAAGCCCCATGCTGTGTGCCTGAAAGTGCAGGTTGGTGTACTGGCCCCCTGGGATCTCGTTCTCATATACGTCCGAGTTGCCAGACTTCATGGTGGCCGTGCAGTCAAAGGCCGCATACAGTCCCCGGGCCCCCTCCCAGTACTCACTGTAGTCAAACACGCGCTCCAGGGGCACCCCTGCAGGGAGGCCGGGGGTGGGAAGGCTTGGAGATGTGCTGAGCTCCCGGGTGCTCCTCCCAGGACCCCGGGCCAGCTTGGATCCCAGCTCAGATGTGGGTGATGGAAGGCAAGGCGAGGCAAGAGCATCTGGATGCTAAGATATACCAGACTCCACGGGGGGGCTGCAGCTTTGAGAGGGGAATGGCCGTGGGCTGCTGCTGTTCCTACCTGTGTCCAGGGGAGTCCCTCGGGTACAGGCCACCAGGGCCCCCATGCTAGGCTGTGAAGTCATCCCAGACATGGCGTCAGATGCCACATCCACCACATCGGCTCCAGCCTGGGCAGAGGCCAGCATGGCTGCCACGCCTGCCCCTGACGTGTCGTGGGTGTGGATGTGCAGTGGGAGGTCAGGGAAGCGGTCCCGGAGGGAGCTGACCAGCATGGTGCAGGCCAGTGGCTTCAGCAACCCTGCCATGTCCTGAAGGAAGAGGGGAGGATAATGAGAAAGACGGTAAGGAGGGGACATGGTGGGGAGGCAAAGAGGGAGAAGTGGGCAAGGGGGAGACTCCCGGGGGTGGGCGGGCCCAGGCACCTTGATGCACAGGATGTGGGTGCCAGCTCGCACCAGCTCTTCAGCCAAATCCATGTAATACTGCAGCGAGTATTTGGTACGACTGGGGTCGGCCACGTCACCCGTGTAGGAGATGGCGGCCTCCACCACGCCACCAGCGCTGCCTGCCGCCTCCATGCCCAGCAGCAGGTTGGGCAGGTAGTTGAGGGAGTCAAAGACCCGGAAGACGTCCATGCCGTTCTCCTTGGCCACCTCACAGAACCTGAGAGGGCAGGAGAGCCTGAGAGTTAGCCCCATCCTACGCCCCCCCCAACACATCCTTCTCTGGCTTCTGGCCTACCTGCGGGCCCTGGGGAATGAGGTGGGAGAGTCTAGCCTGGCAGGGGCACAGCACCCACAGAGCCAGTGTCGGGGAAACCACCGTGCGGACGAGGCCTTCTCCAGGGCAGCCTGGGCTGGGCAGCATTGCCCCAGAGCATCCAGCACAGAGCAGAGCTGTCCAACACTAGTCACGTGCGGTGCAGCTTGGTCTGCCCAGGTCAGAGAGGTCAGCTGGGGACCCTTTGCTTTCCAAAGGAGTGGCAGGCCGAGGGACAAAGAGCACTGGACAAGGAGTCCTGAGGCCTGGGTTCTAGCCCGAGCTCTCCACCACATGGCCTGGGACAAGTCACCTGCCCTCTCGGGGCCTCCACTGCCCCATGACCTAGAACCCTTTCTAGTTCCTGAACTATAATTCTGCACTTAGCAGCCCCCCTAGGGTGCAGCCACTGAGAGACTTGGTTTTGAGCCAGGTGGAGGGCAGAGGCCACTGCAGTGTGGCCCAGTGCCCACCTGGGCACGCCGTGCACTGTCTGCTCACCACCCCCAGGCTCACTTGAAAACCACATTGTCGGGATAGTTGGTGTAGCCCACGGCATTGGCCCCCCGCAGAAGCATCTGGAACGGGATGTTGGGGATGAGCTCGCGGAGCTCCTGCAGCCGCCTCCAAGGGCACTCATACAGGAAACGCATCGCAACGTCAAACGTGGCTCCTGCACAGGGACCGAGAGGCCTAGGTCAGCCCCACATGTCCCAGAAACCCCACCACGCCCTGCAGCTCTGCAGCCTGAGCCTCGGGCCCAAACACCTGGCCCTGATCATCTTCAGGGTCTCGAGTTCCCACCCCAACCCCTGCAGACTTTTTCCTTCGCTGATCTCTCAGGACAGCTCAGGCTCACTGTGTGCTCTGCACCCCCTCTCGCAGCCTCCCCCCTGCCCCCCCCCCGCAAATGCTCTGTGCTAAAATTAACCAACAGGCTGGTGTCTCGTCTCCGGCCCTGAGCTGCCTGGGTCTCTGTGATCTCATGCCCAGCACCAGGCCTGGCCAGAGTGGGCACCAGTCACTGCTGAACAAATGAACACTGTGCCTTGTTCGGTTATCACTGGTTCCATCAATGTTAACATCTCCAGCCTCTCCTAGAGAGTCCCCAGGGGCCTGGCTACACCATGGGTACCAGATTCCTTCCAGGTGCTGCCCCACATTCCAGCCCTCCTCCAGCCTACCTCCCCAGTTCTCTATGCTGAAGAGGTTGCTGAAATTGTGGGCAACATAGGGGGCGATCTTTTTGAGATCATGGGTTCGCACACGAGTGGCCAGCAGTGACTGGTGGGCATCCCTGAAGGTCGTGTCCATCAGCAGCAGCCCCTGGTGGTTCCGCACTGCTCGAGCAAAGCCCTCGGGCCCCTCCCGAAGCAGGATGTCTCTGAAACCAGCCGGGGGTGGGCCTAGGGCAGACCAGGGCATTAGCACCCATCCTGCAGGTGGCAGCCTCCTCTGTCTCCCCCCAAGTTGGCAGAATGAATCTCACTTACCTATGGGCACCGCAGGGACAATGGGGTCCGTAGGGCTGGGGCTGGCCTTGACGGGGATCGGGGTGGTCGGGCCATTCACCATGACATGTCCTGGGGAGACAGTGGGCGTCAGGTCAGGGCAGGCTGGGCAGAGTCTGAGTTGAGGGCAGGAGTGAGAGTAGGTGGGCTCGGGGGTGGAGGGATTCCTCCAAGAATCCCGGTCCTCCAGCTGGCCCCTGTCCTCTCCAAAGCCAGGGCCTCCTGGGTCCAGGCAGTGGGGACCTATTGAGGGCCACATGGATGGAAAAGGTGGGGGGGGGGGTGTTCTCTAAGATCCGGAGCAAGGAAGGTGGGGGTGGGGGAGAGTGAAGCAAGGGAGGAGGGTGCAGGACCAGACTGAGGGCAGGGGGCACTAGGAAGCGGTGTGGGCAGGGGGCCAAAGCGAGGCATCTGGGAGGGGAGAGAAGGGCATTCTCGGGGCCGGACCGAGGTAGTGCAGCAGCTTCTGGGCCCGGTTCTGTGCGGGCCGCAGCTGGAATAGCTCCGGGTTCTCGTCGATGAACTGGGTGTCCACGGTGCCTGCCAGGAACTGCTGGTTGTTGAGCACATTCTGCAGGAAGGGGATGTTGGTCTGCAGGACAGAGGCGGGTGGGAGCGTGGATCAGGAAAGCGGCTGAAGGTGTCACCCTGGGCCAGCATAGCTTCCCAGGTTCCCCAGGATTCCGTGCTGAGGTTCAAGGCCTCGCGTGGAGTGGCATTTCCCCATCTCCTCACAACCCCCTGGCAGAGTCCCCTAAGCTGTCAGGGGGCTGAGCCTGCTTCCTCCCTCCTTGCTCACCTAAGGCATGTGCTGAATCCCACCTCCTCTTTCCTCAGGGACCTGGGAGCACGTCCTCCCCTCCACACAGCCGAGCAAGTGGATTAGGCCTCTCCCACAGCACCGTGGCGCAAACCAGCCACGCTTCCGCCCTTCCAGCCACGATTCTTGAGAGGCCCCTGCCTTCAACTCCCCCCAACCCCTACACACTCAACAGGCGGCCACACTGATCGTCTCACCAAATATTCTCACACGATGTTCTCCTGTCACTAAATTCAGCGGGCGCTGTCCCACCCTCTCGCAAACAGCTCCTACTGGGACGTTCTCTCCCTGGGCTGGGCTTCCAAGACATCATGCTCTCCTCCTCCTCCCTAGTTCCCACTGGGGCCTCCTCTCCCGGCTGCAGGATGGCATCCTCAGGGCTGTCACTGGGCCTCACCTCACACAGCACACTCTCCCTGGGGCCCCTCGTCCCAGGCCTCCAGCTTGAGCCAAGACCCGACAGTGGAAATGCCTCCTGCGCACCTCTCCTGCGCGTCCTTCACACAAGCTCATCACGTCCAAAACTGGCTTCCCTCCCCCAGGCTGCCTCTGCCTTCTGGTGGGCTTCCCTGTCTACCCAGTTACCAACCCTACACTCCATCACCGTCACCAGCTACCCCCCCGTGTCACTGGTCCAGCCAGATGATCCATTCTACAGTGGCCATCTCTAGATCTGACCTCTTGTCTCCAGGCCACGCCTCCTGCCAGGCTTCCTCATCACAGCCACTTCTAGCCACGCCACACACCTCCACACCTCTGCACCTGCCTGGAAGCTCTTCCTGGAAGTCGGAACTCAAAGACCCCCTTTGTCCTCCCCACCCGCCCTCACAGCAGAGCCACGCGCTCCCTTTCTAGGGGGCCTCCGTGGGATCAGCGGTTGCTCAGCTCCTCCCTTGGTCTCATCATCTTTTGCTTGTCTGCATTCCTCACGCAGCTGGGAGCATCTTGAGGGCAGCAGGGGTGCTGTCTGAGGTCCCTGGGTCCGCCTGCTTTGTGCACAAGGACCCTCAGTTCTGCTGATTAAACGCTGGATGACAGCATGGAGCTGGGGCAGGGCAGTCCAGCCCAGAGGCCGCATGGGGCCTCGGAGCCAGCGCTGAGAGATGCCCCATGACTGCAAGGCCACGAGGACAGAATTTCAGACTGTGCGCGCCTGTCCCTTCAGAAAAGGTATCTCCGTTTGTCACCCATTCATGATCCCTGCTGGCACCTTCAATAGGGACTCCAGGTGCAGCATGAGCTGCTCTGAGAGATGCTACCTGTCCCCCTAGGGCTCCTCCTGCCTGGAGGCCAAGATGGGAAGAGTGTCTCCCCCACCAGCGTCCCATAGGCGGCCACTGCAGAGTGAGACCCAGTCAATGTGGCCTCTTGCCTGTCTGGTGTGACAGGTCTGCCTGTCTGTCCTGAGTCTGATCCCTGTCCCTCCTAAAGAGATGGGGACATTTCACCTGGGCCAAGGCATGGCACCTGAAAAGAGAAGCACAGCGAAACCACGTAAAGAACCTAGAGCCGCATAGGGGTGAGAGGATCCTCTGAGGTCTCCTCTGTCCCATCCTGCGTTTCTCTTTTGTAGACCCCTCTCCCTCCGTAATTCTGGAGGGTCTGTCATCTCCTCTGTACTGTAACCCCAACTCCCAGCACAGGGCTGCGTGTAACAGATGCTAGTAAACGTGTGTGTAGAGTGAACGAAGACATTTTTGATGACGAGAAGAGCAACACAGAAGGATCTCATGCCACTGAGCAACACACTCAACCAGAGCTAGGATCCAGCGCCTTCATTTCACAGAGGCGAGAGCTGGGGCCCCGGAGCAGCAATGCTAAGAATGGCTGTGGGCTCCCAGTGGCCAAGCCCCTCATGGCTGCATCACTTCTTCTCTCGCCCCTATCAAGTCCCTAAGTACACACAGTAGCCCTTGGCCCAGATGAGGAAATTGTTTCAGTGGTTAAATAACTTGCCCCGGGCTGCCTACCGTATCAGGCAGGATTAGAATTCCGGCTCTTCCCCTGAGCTCCTACTGCACCCAGCCCCTAGGAATCAGGTCTGGAGGGAAGGGAAGGGGGCAGGGGAGGACCCAGGCAGCCTAAGGACTAGGAGACACCAGGGGCAGGTGGTGACTTTTCCTGTCTGCCAACCCCGTGGCCCACTGCGAAGGAACAGGTGCGCGACCTGGTTCCGAGCCCACAGCGCTGCCACCCAGCTCCGGCTCTCGGAGGCAAGAAGCTGGGAACTCACACCGGGGCCCCTTTCTCAGCCGAGCCGAGCTCGTGTCCGTGTCCCCGACTCCTTCCAGGGAAATGGCCCGGCAGAGGCAGAGAGGAGTGGGAGTAGCCGCCGCCCGGCGAGGACCACTGACGCACAGCTTCAAACAGCGTGCCACCGCCGGCCTGCTGGGAAACGCGCGCAGACCAATCGGGCCCGAGGCAGAGACCGGCGGGCGGGCGGGGAGCCTGGAAGTGGGAGGGAGGGGCAGGCAGCGGGGCGGGGCACGGCGCCAGCCCGGAGGCCGAGCCCTCTCGGCCCCACCCACGGCAGCCTGCCGGGGGCGTCGCCCCAGTCCGCCCCAGTCCCCTCCAGGGCCCCGTGCCTGTTGGGGACCATCCACGTGACTCGGTGATGCAGAACGGTTGTGACCTTCAGCGTGTGTCTGTGAACGTGAGGGTCCCAGCAACAGTGCGGGTTTGCGCCCAGCCCCGCCTGTGGGTGCGGGGACGTGTGGGTGTGTGGGCATGTGTGGGTGTGTTGGGGAGGGTGCCCAGCGACATGTGACAAAGACTCCCGTCTCCGGGAGATGGTGAAGGGGCCCGCGAGCTGGCGCTTTGTCTGGCTGTCTGCAGAGTGACGGTTCGCGCAGCGGCGGCGGCGGCGGCGGCGCCCGTGCGGTGCAGGATGCCGGGGCGCCAGGGCGGCCGGGGGCGCGCGCGCCTGTGCCAGGGTGAGTGCGCTGCGGCAGCACTGGGGGGCCGCACGGCGGGCCCGCGCCAGCCAGGGCCTTGGGCGTGACCAGGAGCCACCCGTGGGCGCTGCAGTGGCCGCGTGTCCCCGTGACCTCGGGAGCCGGCCCGGGCCGGGGTGGATCCCCGCGCGCCCCTCCCCGTCCGCCCTCCACGTGCGTGTCCGCGGAGCGCGTGCTCGCTGGCGCGCACCCGCCTGCTTGTCGCCGCCGTCGCCGCCACCGCGAGCTGCGCCGGGAAAAGGTGCCGGGAACGAGTGAGTCGGGGCCGCGGGCCCGAGCGCCATGGGCCGGAGGGTACGCGGCGGGCGGCCGGTCTGCCCCGGGCCTCGCCCCCGCGGGAGAGCCGCCTGGAGTCGGCGAGGGCCGGCCGGGCCCACGGGGAGGCCGGCCCGCGCCCCCTGAGCTACAGACACCAGGTGAGGGGGCCGCGGGGTACTGCGCGGAGGCTGGCCAGGGAGGGGCGAAGGGCCACAGAGTTGGGGGGGTGCCCTTCCTGGCGGGGGAGGGGATGGCGCGAAGGGAGGTGCTGGCGATTCCTGGAGACGCCAGGGAAAGGAAGTTCCAGGACCCTCCCTGCTCTTGTGGCCACCTCTGCTTCCTGCCTCATGCCTTACCTTGTCCCCAGAGCCTGGACTCCCCCTAACTGCTTAGGAAATGTGATCTTTACTCAGGGGGGCCTGTCCCTGCAAGCCCCAGCCTTCCCTCAACCCTGGGGGACCCCTGCGGCCTCTGACCCTGACCCCCTCCAGGCCAGGCTCTGGAAGCTGGGCCCTGGGCACAGTGAGCCTGCACCAGCCCCACCTGTGCCTGGGCTGTGGCCCTTCCCCACAGGGCGCTCGCCATGGCCCCACCGCTCCTGCTGCTGCTGCTGGCCAGCGGAGCGGCCGCCTGCCCACTGCCCTGCGTCTGCCAGAACCTGTCCGAGTCGCTCAGCACCCTCTGTGCCCACCGAGGCCTGCTGTTTGTGCCGCCGAACGTGGACCGGCGCACGGTGGAGCTGCGGCTGGCCGACAACTTCATCCAGGCTTTGGGGCCGCCAGACTTCCGCAACATGACAGGGCTGGTGGACCTGACACTGTCCCGAAATGCCATCACCCGCATCGGGGCCCGCGCCTTTGGGGACCTGGAGAGCCTGCGCTCCCTGCACCTGGATGGCAATCGGCTGGTGGAGCTGGGCACCAGCAGTCTGCGGGGGCCCGTCAACCTGCAGCACCTCATCCTCAGCGGCAACCAGCTGGGCCGGATCGCGCCAGGCGCCTTCGACGACTTCCTGGACAGCCTGGAGGACCTGGACCTGTCCTACAACAACCTGCGGCAGGTGCCCTGGGCTGGCATCGGTGCCATGCCTGCCCTGCACACCCTCAACCTGGACCACAACCTCATCGACGCACTGCCCCCGGGCGCCTTTGCCCAACTCGGCCAGCTCTCCCGCCTTGACCTCACCTCCAACCGCCTGGCCACACTGGCGCCTGACCCGCTCTTCTCCCGGGGGCGCGACGCCGAGGCCTCGCCCGCCCCCCTGGTGCTGAGCTTCAGCGGGAACCCCCTGCACTGCAACTGCGAGCTGCTCTGGCTGCGGCGGCTGGCCCGGCCCGACGACCTGGAGACGTGCGCCTCCCCGCCAGGCCTGGCTGGCCGCTACTTCTGGGCAGTGCCCGAGGGCGAGTTCTCCTGTGAGCCGCCCCTCATCGCCCGCCACACGCAGCGTCTCTGGGTGCTGGAGGGCCAGCGGGCCACACTGCGGTGCCGGGCCCTCGGTGACCCTGCACCCACCATGCACTGGGTGGGCCCTGATGACCGGCTGGTGGGCAACTCCTCCCGAGCCAGGGCTTTCCCCAACGGGACCTTGGAGATTGGGGTGACAGGCTCTGGAGATGCAGGGGGCTACACCTGCATTGCCACCAACCCTGCTGGCGAGGCCACAGCCCACGTGGAGCTACGGGTGCTGGCCTTGCCCCACGGCGGGAATGGCAGCGCTGATGGGGGCCGCCCGGGGCCCTCGGACATTGCTGCCTCAGCCCGCACTGCTGCCGAGGGAGAGGGGACACTAGAGTCTGAGCCAGCCGTACAGGTGACAGAGGTGACCGCCACCTCAGGGCTGGTGAGCTGGGGGCCGGGGCGGCCAGAAGACCCCGTGTGGATGTTCCAAATCCAGTACAACAGCAGCGAGGACGAGACCCTCATCTACCGGTGAGGGCGCAAGGGCAGCCCCGCGGCCCCCGCTCCAGCACTCCAGGCGCTTCCGCACGCCCCTCCTCAGCCTCGGAGCCGCCTGGGGGCGCTGGGGCTGCAGGGGGAGAGGAGGTGGGAGGTGCTGGGAGGAGGCGGGCGGGCCCCACCAGGGCCGGGGTGTGGCTGAGCAAGCACAGGGGCTGGGTCCACACGTGTCCGCAGATTCTGCCCCTGGCGATGTGATCCTCACTGCCTCTTCGGCTTGTCCTGGGCCTGTGTCCACACACACACCTGTCTGGCCCCTTGCACTGTCTCCAGTGCCACACACGCATGCCTGTCTTGGTTTTTCTGCCTGCTTGAGTGAACAAGGCCCATGCGGTCCTAGGGGAGGGAGTGTTCAGAGCTGGGATCTGGGAGCATGCTGAGGGCAGTGGGGGTGGCCTGTGAAGGGGGCTTCGAGGCTGTGTGAGGGTGGGGGCCGGGGCCTGGACCCAGTGCCCAGGTTCTCACCGCCTGCCCTTGCCCGCAGGATCGTCCCAGCCTCCAGCCACCACTTCCTGCTGAAGCACCTGGTCCCTGGTGCCGACTATGACCTCTGCCTGCTGGCCCTGTCACCCGCCACTGGGCCTTCCGACCTCACAGCCACCAGGCTGCTGGGCTGTGCCCACTTCTCCACACTGCCAGCCACGCCCCTGTGCCATGCCCTGCAGGCCCATGTGCTGGGCGGGACCCTGACTGTGGCTGTGGGGGGTGTGCTGGTGGCTGCCTTACTGGTCTTCACTGTGGCCTTGCTGGTTCGGGGCCGGGGGGCCGGGAACGGCCGCCTCCCTCTCAAACTCAGCCACGTCCAATCCCAGACCAATGGAGGCCCCAGCCCCACGCCCAAGACCCACCCGCCGAGGAGCCCCCCGCCTCGCCCCCAGCGCAGCTGCTCCCTGGACCTGGGAGACACAGGCGGGTGCTACGGTTATGCCAGGCGCCTTGGAGGGGCCTGGGCCCGACGGAGCCACTCTGTGCATGGGGGGCTGCTCGGGGCAGGATGCCGGGGGGTGGGGGGCAGTGCGGAGAGGCTGGAAGAGAGTGTGGTATGATGAGAAGGGAGCCGGCCCAGGGCAGAGGGCGCAGAGCAGGCAGCCGCCTGGCCTGGGTGGGTCAGCACTGCCTGGGAGTCCCTCCGGGCTGGTTTTACCCTTGGTACCTCAGGCCCCCTTTATGCTTGGCAGGACAGGGGGCCCTTTCCCTGGTTCTGGCCTCCAGACGGGCATAAGGGGTCAGGTCCCTCTGACAGGTGCTCACAGCCACCAAGGTAGGGGCTGCAGCCACCAAGTGGGAGTCTTGTTTTTCTTTATAATAAAATTGTTGGGGACACCTCAGTGCTAGTCTCTGGTCTCGTCCTGCTAGGCTCCCTGAGAAGGGAGAGGGGGACATGTGGGCTGGTGGAGGCACACACAGGACGGGGCCAGGGCTGGTACCGTCAGCCCCGTGGAGGCGGCCCGTGCAGCCTGGGTGCCCTCGGCCCCCTCCTCTGTCCGACAGCCGAGCGCTTGGGTCTGGGGCCTTTTGACCTGGGCGAGCCCAGGCCCAGCCCCAGGAGGACTGTGTCCACTGGGCGCCAAGGCCTCTATGCTCTGTGCCAGTGTCTCTGAGAGCAGAGAATGCCCTTCCTGGCAGGACGGGGCCTGGCGTGATGTCCTCATGGTGGCCTGGACATTAGAGCACACAGGGCGACAAGAGCAGGGGGAGACGGCATTGCCCATCAGGGAAAGGGGCCTGGGCTGGCGACATCCTTCTTAGCACAGCTCAGGAGGAAAGTCCCTGTGGCTCCCCATGCTGACAACCCTCTTCATCTCCCTGGGATTTGTAAAATCTCCCCACAGGACTAGAAAACGGCTTGGAATCCCACTGCCCTGCTATCAGCCCAGGACCTCCTGGAAGGTTCCAGTCAGTGCTGCAGGCCCTGGTGAGCTCCCAGCTCCCCAGCTGCTCCACTGGCACCCCCGGGGCTTGGCTCTGGGCTTCTTGGGAAAGACTGAGTCGAACCTCCCTCACTGGGCACTGGAGGGGTGCCTGCACGGCCACTGCCCTGCTCTAGTCTCCACCCCGAGGAGCCACAGGCCACGGGTGGCATGCCCTGCTCTGCTTCCTCTGGACTCAAGTCCCTGCCAGCCTCCGGCCCCAGGCCCCGGTTCTGCCAGCCTTCAGAACACTCACTGCTCCTGGGCATCAGCTGGATTGTCTTCAGTGCCCTGAACACAAACCCTCACAGGCCTGTATGGCTCCTGCTCTGTGCGAGGTGCACCAGGTGCTTCAAGAACATGCCAGTGCCTGGACCCCACTGTGCAGGCCGGGTGCCGACCCCCCAGGGCCTGTAATGGTGCCTGGGCCACAGCGCATGTGCCGAGGGGCAGGTGGGTGTTCCCGTGGAAGGCCCGCCGTGGTTCAGTGGGGCAGCCCGGTGAGAGCTGGCATAGTAAGGTGTGTATGCACACGTGTGCAGGCCAAGCTCACACACTTGTGGGTTTGCACAGCATTGACACACATGTGCCTGCCCTCCCAGCCCCAGAACACATACCTGGATGTGGCCCAAGAAAGATCCTGGTTTAAATAAATGAAACAAGGTCCTCAATGGAGAAGAGCAGGAGAGCCTGAGCCCGCCAGGGGCCTCGGAGAGAGGGCAGAGCAGGCACAGGGCTGAGGGGCGGGGGGAGGGCGGGGCGGGGGGCGAGGAGCTGCAGGGGGGCAAGGGCAGGGTTGGTGGGAGGCCCCAGGCGAGGCAGGAGCCAATGGCCTAGTGTGCGCGCACATTTGGGGAGGTCATTGGTACCCCCAGGAACCAAAAACATGTGTCCTGCTGCTGGCTTCCCACCATCCTCCTTGCGGCCCCCATGGCCCTGTCTCCCTCCTCCACCTTCAGGGCTCTAGGGCAGTGGGTACTCGTGAGCCCGCCAGGCTGTAGGACAGGTGGACGTCCCAGGGCCCAGGGGCACCCACAGCAGCCAGCCAGGGTCACCAACAAGGACAACACAGAGCAACAGGGGAGGGCAGGCGAGGGGTGGGGTAGCTAGGCCCCCTACTGGGGTCACGGTCGCACTGGCCACCCAGGCCTGGAAGCAGCCCCAGGACACAATGCCAGAAAACCAAGCCCCTGCGGCAAGAAGCAGCCTGAGCACACGATGTCATGACGGTCCCTGCACACATGCAGGAAACGGCCCCTGGCCAGGAGCCCCAAGGCTCCTCCAGGAAGAACGCAGACCCCCAGACCCTGGCAAACAGGTGTTCCCTCTGAGCGGGGCTGAGGGCCTGAGGAACATGGCCACCCAGCACAGGTCCCGCGGGCTTACTCCCTCCCTCCCTGCCACAAGCTCTGTCGAGAGGCTTCTGTGCCCACTGGGGCACCTACCAGGACACAGGGCAGGGCCCTGTCAGCCAGGTGCTGAGAGAACAGCACTGCCACCCACCCCAACCCCACCAGCTGAGCCTGGACCACAGGCAGGCCTGGCAGCAGCTGAAAGGAGGATAAAGCGACCAGAGGGCCATCAGCCAGCCCCTCGCAGCCCCCGTATGCAGCGGGCAGGGGAAGGTGGCCTCTGAGATGGGCGACTATCCTTTGGGAACTCCCAGAAGAGGATGGGGGGTCTGCCTGGGGCCACCCCTCAAGGCAGAGCCCTGCCCTCCCGCTCTCCTCGCCCTGCAGTGTCTGACGGCGGCGTCTGCCTCGGGGAGGCCCACAGACACAGCAGCGCTGGCCTCAAAGACAAGGCAGTATGTGGCTGTGAGCTCATCTCCAGCTACAGACCCGGGGGACGTGGCCCAACCAAGAGGCCAACGGGCACTTTGGTCCTCGCCTGGCAGCCAGGCTGCGAGCCCCCGAAGGTGGACCCCTGGCCTCCCCGGCCGTCGGCTCAGCATCCCGGTGCAGCCTCCTTCTTGGCTGGCCCTGAAGCTGCCAACCTTCAGCACCTACCAGGCCTGGTGGGGCCGTGAGGGCCGGTGGGGTCTGCCTTTATGCAATGTCACCTCCATGTGGGCCTGCCCTCTCACCCAGCTGTCCCCATTTTCCTGGAATGAAGAACTACCCGGAGAGCTTGTTCAGAACACGGGCTCCAGGACCCCCACCCAAACCTCCGGGGCCAGAATTTCCAGAAGGAAGGCCTGGTGGAACGTGGATTGAACACACGCTCCAGGGGACCTCACCCGAGGGGCAGGACGCAGTACAGGGCTCCCCCGAGCAAGACCCTCGACTCTGGCCAAGGGCCGACTCCAGGAGGCTGCGGGCCTGGCAGCAGCAGCGGCCGAGAGCAGCAGGCGCATCGGCACGCAGCAAAGGGGCAGGAGCGCAGCGGGACGGGCAGGACCGGCAGGCAGGCACGGCCTGCGGCCTCACCTTCACCCCTCGCACGCGGAACTCGGCCAGGGCTCTGCTCATCTTGGTGGCAGCCGTGGGGTGGTCCTTGCCGTGGGCGATGACTTTGACCAGCAGGGAGTCATAGTGCGGGGAGATGACGGCGCCCTGGAAGGCGGAGGCGTTATCCAGGCGGATGCCCATGCCCTCTCCGCTCCGGAACACCTGCGGGCAGAGGGGCACCGAGTCAGGAACCGCTCGGAAGCCAAGTCAAGCGCCGGCCCCCAGCAGGCTGGACACAGGCGGGCCTGGCAGGTGCTGAGGGCTGAGCACAAGGGCGCCCACAGGCTCACCCAACTCTGGCTTGTGAAGTTCTGCTTAACTTCTGCTAGCAAACCCAGGGGCACACCGCCTTCTCTAAGAGCCACAGAGTCACTGCTTCCTCCTCCCCGAGCAGAGCTGGCAGGGGCAGGACACGGGACGGGGAGGATATGCCCTGCCAGCCCCACCCTCAGTGCTGAAGAGCCCAGCAGAGCACAGAGAGGGGCCCTGGGCGGGCAGGAGCCAGCCCTGCACCTCTGTCCCCAGGGCCAGATCCCAGCGACCTTCCACTGCCTGCCTGCCCGGCCCGCCTGCCTTTCAGATTCATTCATTTGTTCACTCGTTCATTCTGCAGCGTGTGCCCACCATGTGCAGGCACTGAGGACAGAGCAGCTAAAACAGAGTCCCTGCTGGCAGGGGGCTCCCGGCCTGCCGGGCAAGGGGACAAATGAGGAAATGCAGACCGGTGACAGGGACGCGAGCACGGGAGCAAGGCGAGGAGACGAGGCAGGTCAAGGGGGTTTTGTTTTTAGTGTGTACAGTGATGGGGCGGCCTCAGTGTCCCCCCATTGCCGCCTTCTTCAAAAAGGGAAAATGGGGGGAAGAGGGAGACAAGGCCAAGAAGGGACGGGCGAGCAGCTAGGAAATACTCGGACAAGGGAGGGGGCCGGCTGTGAGGAGAGACGCAGGAAGCCGGGGTGCCCGTGCCCACACGCCTGCCTGCCCACAGAGGGCAGCAGCGGGGAGCATGACCGTCAGAGAGACCCTCTTGGGGACGGACTAGGAGAGGCTGCGGGGGACAGAGGTTCAGGGTCTCTGGGGGCAACTAGCACACACATGTACATCGTGATGGGCACAGGAGGGGGGTGAGCCCCAGCAGGGGAGCCTGCCCCCGGGGCGGGGGACCCCTGTGAGGCACAGGTGAGGGGATGGGGAGCAGGAGGGACAGCCCAGGGGCTTGGGACACCCATTGCACCATGTTTCCGCTTCTGAGGGACACAGGCCTGTGTTCAATAAAAAGGAACTTAATAAAATATTTAAGGGCGAGCACTCAGCTGTGAGCAGGAACTGTCGGCTAAAAATACCCTGTGGTCACCCAGGCTCGGCGGAGCCGGGCGTGCAAGTGGAGGTGGAGGTGGAAGCAGTGGCGGCGGCGGGTCGCAGGGCTGCCCCTTCGGCTGAGGGCAAGGAGTCAGGGGCCAGCCCGCTGCACAGCACTCCAGCCTTGGGGCTGGCTCCCACCTACAACCTGGATCCTTCCAGAAACAGAATCCTGGCAGCAGCTCTCTGCCTCAAGCCAACCAGTTCTAGGCGACTTTCAGGATCCAGACAGCTCCCCTTCCCTCCCGATGTCTCAGAAGCCTGGAATCTGTCTCAAAATTACCCCAGCCCTCCTCCCTGGACGGGAGCAGAACCTGAGCCCCGCACACGTCCCGCTTCCTCGGAGGCTCAGGCCAGATGGGGAGGCAGTAAAAGCAGCAGACCTGGCAGCGGTGCTGCTGACACGCAGGATCCAGAGGTAATCTTAGCCAGCGCGAGACAGGGGCCAGGGGCCAGGCACCCCGAGCAGGCCAGAGGGCCCCGCCCGCTGAGCAGAGGGGAGAGAGATAGCTTTGGGGCACCTCTGCACTGGGAGGGGAGGGGAGGTGCAGGAAGCGCTGGGGGGGCACAGGTCCAGTGGCAGGGGAGCCTGCCCAGCCCACCTTACCCTCGCCATGCCCTCAGGCCCCGGCAGCCCAAGCCTGCCTCTCAGGCTCCTCCCTGCCCTCCACCACCTCCCCCTTTCATCTTCCATGGGGCCCCTGGCTCAGCACGCCCCCTCCACCAGCACATCGGGGCCCCAGTACTTTGCTGCACTCCCTGGGTCCTGCCGTGCCAGCCACCCCCCCTCAGACTGCAGGCAGGACAGAGGCCAGCAGTACTGCTCCGTGTGCCCCTGTGAGAAGAGAGGAGTCAAGGGCTGGGCCTCATCTGGGGATCCTGCATTTGGCTCCACCTCCTGGTCTGCTCCCTGTTCTGCACAATTCACTCCCTGGCTTGCTAGCCTGTGCACGTGGCAGTCTCCCCGCTCTCCCACCCCACCCTGTGAAATGCTCTCCCGGCACTCTTGGACAGTGCACAGCTCCCATGTACTCTAAGCCAGCTTCAGCCCTGCCCACGTGAGGGTTCTCCCTCACTGCCGGGCCCATGGGCTCCCTCGTGCCCCTGGGAGAAGCTGGCCCAGGAGAGTCTGCACACAGCCCGAGACCAGCAGGCGCCCCGTGGGACGTGGGCCTACCTCGATGCGGCCCGTGTCCGGCTGGAAGCTGCGTGCGGGGTCCTCGGTGGTGACCCGGCACTGGATGGCACAGCCATTGATGCGGATGTTCTCCTGCCGCAGGCCCAGGTCGGGCAGGCTCCGGCCCTCAGCCACGTGGATCTGGGCGTGGACCAGGTCCACACTGCAGGTTGGGGAGAAGGAGCGGAGCGTGAGGCAAGGGATGGGTGAGGAGGGCAGTCCACACGCAGACACGGCCGGGCCCAGCCTGCCCTGCCCCTGCCCGCCCTTAACCAGCTGCGGCAACCAGTCGGCTCCTCCCGACCAGACCAGCAGCCCCTGCCCTGCAGCGCCCGGAGCTGGGAACTCTGCACAGTCTGAAGAGGAGGAACGGGGCAGCTCGAGGGCCAGCTGAGACATCTGCGTGGACCTGCTCTTGCACCTCCCCCAAACCGCCCCTCCCCACACTCTGCCCTTCTTCCTTCCTGGGGTCTCTCTGTCCTGCCTCCCCCAAACCCTCCCCTTATAAAGCCTGGATTTGAAGCCTCAGATGGCCTTTCTTAGAGCGGCATGTGCTACACTGCGGTTTGCAAGAGAACGGGGTTGTGAGGGCCAGGCTCGCGGAAATGGGGACTACAGCAGTTGGAGGGTCCACACAGGTGGGTGCTGTGGTCGGGACACCATCCTCCCAGGACCTGTGCTGCAGCTGGGCTTGTGCCCAAGACCACCCCACCCCCCCACCCCGAAAATCTGACAGCACAGAGCTCTCCAAATGGGCTTGGTTTTATAAGCTCAGCCTCACTGACTGCCACGCTCCTAAGGACAGCAACAAATCCAAGTGGAACAGCTGTTAAGAAAAAACACTTAAGGTTTAAAATTTATTGTCACTGAGGCTTGTGGTAAGGACAGCCTGGAAACTACGCTGCCAGATCTTCCTCAGTGTTCCGTATTTCCTGCTAAACCGCTTCGTAGTAGTAATGCTGACTACTGCGTATCGCCATGTCCACATGCCATGGACGCTGGCTGTGCTCTTTCCAGGCTTTATCTCTATAATAATGCTCAGAGAGTCACTGTCACTCCCACCAGAGGAGGAGCCTGAGGGTCAAGAGGCTGCAGCTCACCCAAGCTCCACGCAGCTAGGGATCTGGGAGGAACCTGCGCCTCAGTCTGTGTTCTGGGTGACATAAAACCCCTGCTCCCAAGCAAGCAAAGACTTCTAGGGTTAACAGAGCAGGCTCACAGCGGGCAGGCTCAGGATGGATGACAACTTTACAGCAGCGTGATGGGAACAATCTCATGGAGCCAGAGTATGGAGCGTCCACCTTGACTCAGTCTTGACCTCGAGAGAACGAGGAGTCCGGGGACCTCCGTGCACCTGCCGGCCAAAGGCAGGCGCCCCAGCAGCATCCTCGATCTCACGTGGGGTCAGGGGTCAGGGAAGGAACTGTCAGGAAAGTTCCATGGTGAGACAGACTGGCCCAAAGCCAGGGCTTGACACTTAAATGGCTCAAAGTATCTTCCTTGAAACAATGAAAGCCCATTTAATTGTTTATAAAATGGGCAGGTTTTTAAAAATCTCTATACTCGATGCTTGTGGGAGAACAAACTGGTACAAACAATCTAGAAAGCTGATTAGGTGAGATGCCGCTCATCCTTTGATCCGGTGATCCCGCTAAAGGGGTCTGTCCGCGGGACTCTTCAGAGGCAGAAACAGACTCAGGGACAAAGATGCTAACCGACACGCCCTCAACAACCACAAAGCTGGAAACAACCTAATTGTCTAATACCAGAGCACTTATTCGTAAATAAGTTATGAAACACACAGATGACAGAATAGTATGCAGCCACTAAAAGTATCTAGAAAGAATAACAGCCTGGGGGAATGTCTTCAACAAATATTAAACTTAAAATATAGAATAAAAATTCTATACAAAACATCTCAATTGTCTCAAACTATTTATATAGTAAAGTAAATAAAGACGGAAAGAAACCAAAACATTTAGAGTAGGCACAGGCAATACAGCACAGGGCTGGACAGAGACCAGCTGTGTGACCTTGGGCAACTCTCTTAACCTCTCTGAGCCTCGGTTTCCTCATCTGAGAAATGGGGACGATCGGCACCATGCCCCAGTGCACCTGTGAGGTGCAGCATGCAGCATGGCACAGCCAGGAGCCTCCTCAGCGTCCAATTCTGAATTGTTTCTATTTGCTCCTTTGAACTAACTCCTACAGTAAGCGTGTAATGCTTTTATAATACTCTCCATAAAAAGTAGGTATCTGGATCCCTCACCGCTCTCTACCCCAGCGGAGAGTGAGCTGAGCTCCCGGCCGCCCGCTCCCTAGGAGCCACCTGAGGTGGATGTCACACAAAAGAGGGAAGATGCCCTTCCTGGCACCGCCCCCTGCTGTCGGCAGCTCCTGGGCTGCCCACCGAGCCCCCGGCCCTAGCCCGAGTCCCATGCTCACTCGGTGATCTCCTCAGTGACAGTGTGCTCCACCTGCAGGCGGGAGTTGACCTCGATGAAGTAGTGCTTGCCGTGCTTGTCCACCAGGAACTCCACTGTGCCCGCGTTCTCGTAGCCCACCTGTGGGGCAGCCGTGTAAGCAGAGCGTGGTGAAGCAAGCCCGACAGAGACTCAGTCCCACCCACCGGGTGGGTTCCATATAAGAGACTGCAGCGAACCCTGCCCAATGGATGGCAGCAGCCCGCCAGCCCTGCCCCGGGGGGCGAGCATCCTGAGCCCATGGCTAGGCCCCTGCCTGGCCGTCTCCCCCAGGACTCCACCAGGAGCCTCAGATGGCGGCACCCAGCTTGTCTGGGAAGGGACGTGAGCAGAAGCTCCCGACCGCCCCAGACTCGGCGCCCTCTCCCCAGCACAGGCCCCACCCCCATACACCCGGCCTCTCCTGGACCCTTCTCGTTCTTAGAGGGTCTTCAGAAAGTTCCCCTCTACTCCGTCATCACCTCTGTCTACTACTCAAAGAGACGCCATCTGAGAGGAACCAAGAGATGATGGCTCTAACGCAAAATTCAAGCCTAATTCTAGTTTCACTTCTGGTCCCACCAAAACCACAAACTAGACTTCAAATGGCTCCCTTCGACCTGTTCTGGATGAAACATGGCATAAGCCAATGAGTCAGACCAATCTCAAGGTGTGAATGTGCCTCGTATGAAGTCACCAAAATCTGAACTCTAAATTAGACCCTACCCAACACCTCCTATTAACCGCTGAGGCCCCGCCGCAGAGCACCGACCCCGGCTTTCAGTGTGGGGCAGGTTAGTCATCCGCTGTCGCCTCTTCTGGGCCCAGGCTGCCTAAGAGGTCTGAGGGAGCACAGCTCTGGATGGAGAGCAGGACCAGAGGCCCACCTGGTGGCCAGAAGAACTGAGAGAAGGACCCCTGCTACAGGTCTGGGGGCAGATCACTGCTCGGGGAGCCAGCTGCTGTCTCCCGCCTCCACACCCCAGCAGAGACTGGCCAAAGGAGGACCTTAGGAGCAAATGGGTTGCAATAAATGTGACAAAGGGGACAATTAACACTGAGTGAGAAAGAAACGCCTTAATAATGTTGCTTTATCTTGATGGGATCCACAGAATCTCATCCCTTTTCTTCTGGGGTTTGTTGGTGCCATGCGGAAGCTCAGTCTGTGCAGAGGGGGCTGAGGGAGTGGCTGGCGACCTCTTTCCCTCCCTCTTCTCAGCCTTTCTGTTCTCCAGGCTTGGGCCTCTGGGCCTGGCACCTCTGCTGTCAAACAGCAAGGATCCCAAGGACCCCGCATCAGCCCTCTGTCCTCCAAGAGAGTCCCTCCCCCATCCTCCCAGAGCCGGTCTCCCTGGGCCTCCCTGCTCCCCAGCAGGCACCCGAGTGACCCCTGGCCACGGGGCCTACGCCTGCAGGAGCTCAGAGCGAGCCTGCAGGAACAGGCTCCCTGTCTCCACATGGGAGACTGTCCCCGAGCGCCCCTGCCCTTCACCTGCTTAGCAAGTTTGACAGAGTCGCCTGTGAGCCGGGCCCGAAGCTGGGGGTCCAGGTGGGCCGCAGGGGCAATCTCAACGACTTTCTGGTGCCGCCGCTGGATGGAACAGTCTCGCTCATACAGGTGCAGAATGTTCCCGTACTGGTCCCCTGGGGTGGAAGGTAAAGCGGACTCAGCTTCTGCTGGCATTTGAACACCTCCGAAACGCCCAACAACCCCACACAACCACTGTGGCCAGTCAGGGCCTGCTCCCAGCAGTGATGGCCAGCCAGGACAGAAACTGTCACAGCCGAGGCCTCGAGGCCCTGAGCAGCCCGGCCCCCACAGCCTGCCTTCCTGGCGGAGGATCTTCCTGAGGCAGGCTCCTGGAGCTGTCCCGAGGGCCAGCCACCGGGAGCCCAGGAGGATGGAGGCCTGCTCTGCTCCCGCCTCGCACTGTAGCCCCAGCAATGCTCCCCACTCACCCAGGATCTGCACCTCGATGTGGCGCGGCTTCTCAATGAACTTCTCCACAAACAGCGCCCCGTTCCCGAAGGCGGCCAGAGCCTCCGAGTAGGCCCGGGTGTAGTTGTCCTCCAGCTCCTGGGAGGGCAGGCGAGCCGAGCAGACCTTGAGCCCGCAGCTCTGCCTCTCCGGCTGCAGGACCCCCGCCCACTCCCAGAGCCCCAGGGTCTGCTCTGGGGGCCTCCCAGCCCTCCCTGCTCTGCTCTCCGGCTTCTGCTCACCTCGTAGCTGTGCACGACCCTCATGCCACGCCCCCCGCCCCCATAGGCGGCCTTGAAGATAATGGGGAAGCCGTAGGTGTTGGAGAACTCATGGGCCTCATGCAGGGAAGTGATGGGGGCGTCTGTGCCGGGGACCACGGGGACACCTGTAGGGAGACAGGCACGTGTGGGGTCTCTGTAACAGGCTGGAGTCCCTGCTAAAACCCACTAGCCCCCTTCTCAGACAGCCCCTCTTGAAGAGCTGCGTGGCCCCGCCATGGCCTGCCCACCAAATTCACCTGCAGAGATGGCGATGGCCCGGGCCTCCACCTTATCTCCCATCTTGCGGACCACCTCTGGGCTCGGCCCGATGAACCGGACCCCTGCATCCTGGCAGGCTTGGGCAAAGTCTGCTCGCTCTGACAGGAACCCGTAGCCAGGGTGCACGGCGTCCACGTTGTTTTCCTGGGGGCAGGGCCGGTGAGAAGAGAGGAACGCCCCTCAAATCCTGTCCCACAGGCCCTGACCAAACCCTGTGGCTCTTGCACCTCCCCCAGCTCACTTGCTCCGTTCGCTCATTCATTCCTTCATTCATCTGTTCACAGAGACTTACTGCTGGCTGGCATGGAGGGCACATGCACAGCACAGGGAAGGCTCAGGACCCAGTCCTGGCCCTCAAGAGGCCGCCTGGCCCAGCCGGCTCACCTTGGCCACCTTGATGATGTCTGGGATGTGCAGATAGGCCTGCACAGGGGCGAGGCCGCGGCCGATGAGGTAGGCTTCATCCGCTTTCTGCCGGTGCATCTGGCCCGTGTCCTGCTCTGAGTAGACAGCCACAGTGCGGATGCCCAGCTCTGTGCAGGCCCGGAACACACGGATAGCGATCTCACCTGTGGGTGGGGGCAACAGGGGGAGAAGTTAGATTCCTGGGTCCTGAGAGAAGTGGATAGCGGGGCAGGGATGGAAAAAGAGAGCTAAGGTGGGGCTGGCCGCGTGGCCCCTCTCACCATGTGCTCACCTCTGTTGGCCACCATGACCTTCTTGATGGGCTTGTACTCCAGACGCCGGACATTTGGGGAGGCGGCGGGGGCGGTGGAGGTTCGGCGGATGCCCAGGAGCCTCAGGCCCCCATGCACGGTTCGGAACTTCAGCATCTGGGGAGGGAAGTCAGAGCCGGGTTAGAGCAGCCTCAGCACAGAGGGTCCCCGGGAAGAGTGAGGGTCCCACCTGAGCCCCACAGCAGTCCCCCAAGGAAGCCAGTACCACCACGCTCAATTCCTGGTCAAGCCCAAGATTCCCTGGAGGGCTGACCAACGCAGGGAAAGGAGCAAATTCATACCCAAATGGGACCCCCAGCTTACCCTAGTACTCTGTACGCACTGTAATTTTTACAACACTTGAAGTTCTTAAAGCAATTTCAGAGGCCAGCCAGAGGCCCTGTGTGACCCCAGCGTGTGTACTGTCAGTGTCCTTTGACGCCCTCTGCCAGGCACCGCGGTCCCGACAGCCTCAGGCTTCAGAAGCTCCCACGCCACCCTGACCCCACTGAGGGATGACACGCGTCCCTCCCTCGGGCTCCATCCGGCTGGGCAACAAGGTAACAATGATCTTAAGGGCAAAGCCACATCAATGTGACCTCTCAGGAAGCAAGCCTCCGCTCGGGTGAAACACAGAGTCCAACAAACAGCGGCCGAAACCTTCCTTTCTACTGAGCACTATTAAATACATTAGTAATGAAAACCAACAGAGGGCAAGTGAAACAGGCCGGGCACAATATGGTCAATACTGCATGATTCCATTTACATGAGGTCCTAGAATTGTTGACTTCAGAGAGACAGACAGCAGGATGGTGGGTGCAGGCCTGGGGGATGGGAACGGGGACAGTGTTGAATGGGGACAGTGCTTCCATTTTGCCAGATGTAAAGAGTTCTGGAAATGGACAGTGGGGATGGTTGCACAGCAGTGTGAATGTACTTAGTGCCACTGAACTGTGCGCTTAAAAATGGTTAAGTCGGGGCTGGCCCAGGGGCACAGTGGTTAAGTTTGCACACTCCACTTTGGTGGCCTGGGGTTCACTGGTTGGGATCCCAGGCATGGACCTACGCACTGCTGCTCAAGCCATGCTGTGGAAGGCATCCCACATATGAAGTAGAGGAAGATGAGCACAGATGTTGGCTCAGGGCCAATCTTCCTCAGCAAAAAATAAGAGGATTGGCAGTGGATGTTAGCTCAGGGCTAATCTTCCTCACACAAAAAAAAAGGTTAGGATGGCAAATTCTGTTATATATATTTCACCACACCACAAAGAATTTTAAAAAAATCAATGGAGGGTAACTTATATCCCAGAATGTAGAAAATCTTCAGAGGTCAACCACCCCCTCATTTTACGAATGAAGAAAACCAAGGCTCAGACAAGCTTACGAAGATGTGTTCCAAGTCACACAGCTATTCACAGAGGACCCAGCCGGCATTCAGTCCCTCAGCCTGCCCAGTGTTTGTATCTATCTAAGCACGTGACTTATTTCTTAGGAAAGTTTAAAATGCTTGACTCAACCATTTTAAGGAACATAAAAATATATTCAATAAACAAGACACATTTGCAAAAACCTCAATGTTATATTATGGCCAACAAGATGGTGAATGGGGAAATAAAGACCAAATAGAAGAAAAAGAGAAAAGAAATAAGGAAATAAACAGAAGGAAGAGAAAAAGAGGGAAGCCCTCAGATGAGGGGAGAGAGGACAGCCACCGAGCATCGACCCTGAGCCAGGCCCGGGCCCAAGCGGCAAGGACAAGGCAACGGAAGCCTCCACTCTCACAGGACGTCACAGAGAAAGGAGAAGACAAAAGGAAAAACTGGACAGAAGAAAGGACCTCCCAGATCATGGTTAGCGAATGCCCCAAAGGAGAGAAAACAGACCGTTTTGCCAGTTCCCCGGGAGAAGCCAACCAGGCTGGGCTAGAGCAGCCCTCTCTGAGGGCACGTGAGCGGGACCCACGGCGGGAGAAGCAGCGGCCATGCACAGAGCTGCAGGGAACACACCACGCGTACAAGGAGCAGCGATGGGCAAGGCCCCGAGGGAAGAACAAGCTGGACATGTTCCAGAAAGAGCCATCAGAGAGCTGGGGGGAGGTGGGTGTGGCGTGAGGTGAGGCTGAAGGCTTGGGCAGGGCCCGACTGCCCAGGCCCCTCAACTCCCCTCTAAGCACAGCGGGACGAGGGCAGAGGCCTGAGCGCTGTGTGTCTGGAGAAGATCTCTGGCCTGGAGAGCAGCGAGGACTGACAGAGGGTGCACGCTGGGGGCCGTGCTGGGGCCAAGACGGGATACACAGTGCCTCCGACTAGGGTGGGAGCAATGCAGGCCAGGGAACTGGGGAGAATTTGGGGGTATGATAGGCAAGATTTGCAGAGAGATCCACTGTGAAGAGAAAGCAAAGGAAAAACTCCAGGATGGGGATGGGGGTGGGAGTGGGGAGTGGAAGTGACCTGCCCTGCCCAGCAGAGACTGAGGACCAGCCCTGCTGGGAGGGGCTGGAGCCCGCAGGAGAGGTCAGAGCAAGGCAGAAAGCCTGGGGCTGTGGGCAAACGGGTGGTGTTTGAAGCCATGGACTGGAGAACAGGCTGGAGAGGAGAGGTGGACCCCTTTGGGACCCACGAACGAGCAGAGAGTCTGGATGAGGAGGAAGAGCCAGTGAAGGAGATGAGGGGCCCCAGGAGGAAGGAGGGAAGCAGGAAGCACCGTGTCTGTCAGTTGGGCAGAAGCATGCGCTGTCAGGAGGTGTGAACGCCTAGAGGCAGAGTCAGACGAGGCCGGAGCTGGGCTGCTGCGCGAGGCAGGCCGAGCCCTGGACCGGGAGGCGGGCGCCCCGCGAGGAACCCGGCTGCACGGACACGGCGGGGAGTCAGCCTTGCTGGGCTCTGGCTCATCTTGCAAAATGGAGGACAATGTTCTTACTCGCTAATTACAAAGAGGATGAACCTGGCAGACACCGCGGTGACCCAGAGATGTAGGCCAACATCGCTGGCACGACACGGACATCACGTGCCTCCTGATCCGAGGCCAAGAAGGACCTGAGGGGTGTTCCTGCCACAGAGGCACAGCCTGAATCCAACCCAGAGACAACATGAGGCCAACCCAAATGAAGGGACACTCCACAGAATACCTGGCCTGTATTCTTCAAACATGTCAAAGGTCGTGGAAGACAAAGATGAAAGAACGTTCAGATTACAGGAGGCTGAAGAGACATAATGAAATGAATTTGCATTTCGAAAAGAAACGCAACAAAATGTGTGATCCTGGACGCATCCTGGATTTCTGTTGTGAGAAAGGACATTAGGGAGACAACTGACAAAATTTAAATAAGGTCTGCAGATTAGAACTAGAGCATTGTGTCAACGTTAATTTCCAGTCCTGATCATTGTCCCGTGGGGCTGGCAGAGGATATCCTCATTCTTGGGAAAAATCACTTACTGCTTAGGGATTTAGGGGAATCGAATCTGCAACTTCCGCTCAAATGGTTCAGTGAAAAACATAAGAATAATGAAGAAAATATTGTAAATATTAGTATTTGGGGAATTTGGGTAAGGGGTGTGAGAGAATTCTTTGTACTGCCTTTGCAACTCTTCTGTAAGTCTGAAGTTATTTCAAAATAAGAAATGAAAAGTGCCATCCCTCTGGCCAACCCTGACGGAAGAGAGAACCGTGGGGAGCGGCACGTGCTCACAAGAGGCGCCGAGTATCAGCTGGGCGCTCAGGGCTGGGAGCATTTGACTTTCGCACCTTCCGGAAAGGAAAGCGAGTGCACTTCAAATGTTCTCCTGTTATCTCCCCCTCACAGAATACTAGCTGCCTAATCCTCTGCTCGCTCCGGATACCCCGCCCACTGGAGGGAAATCCTTTCCTGGAGGAGCAGCTGGGAGCGGGCAGGCCCTGGCATCGACAGCACACACACCAGACAGCAGGCGTGGGTGCGAATCCCGACCTCGTCCTGGGCACCGCACACTCTGCTCAGGGCGCAGGTGGGATCTGCAGGCGGGAGAGGGTCGAGCAGAAAGAGCCTGAACTACGGCAGAGGGTCAAGTCAAGAAGAGTCCAGGCACTCCTCCAGGGCAGCACAGCAACAGAACAATCAAGATCAGTGGCTACTAAAGCGTCAACAGCCTCATCTGGCCAGGAATCACCACATTCAAAAGAGAGCAGTGAGGCGCCACCACTGCCTATTAAATTAGCAACAGCGCTGTAAACAGATTAATGCTGCTAAGGCCTGTGGGAGACAGACCCGCCAGGAGTGGTCGAATGTCAGGGCAGCTCCCTGGAAGCCACTTGCAAAAGCCACCAAGAGCCTTTGTTATATCTATCTACTTTGGCCCAGTCCCTACACTGCATCTAGGAATGCAAACCAAGGGAACATTCTAAAATGAGAACCCAGATGGATGCAGAAAGATGTTCAAAACAGCACTGTTTACAATAGTAGAGTTAGAACCTACTTAAAGATCCAACATTCAGGCATCTATACAGATATTATGCAACCATAAAAAATGACTGTTTGCATAGTCTTGATGACACAGAAATGCTTATGATAGAATGTGATGCTAAAAAATTAAAAGATAAATAATATTATCTCATGATGTGTTTTTTGTTTGGTTGTTTTTTTTTTTTTTGCAGGGTAAGATTCGCCCTGAGCTAACATCTGCTGCCAATCTTCCTCTTTTTTTTTTCATCCCCTCCCCACAGCCCCAGTGCGTGGTTGTATATCCTGGTTGTAGGTCCTTCTAGTTCTTCTATGTGAGCTGCTGCCACAGCATGGCTACTGACACATAGGTGGTGTGGTTCTGCGATCAAGAAACAAACCCAGGCCACAAAGTGAACTTGAACCGCTAGGCCATTGGGGCTAGCTTACGAAGTTTTTCTAAGGTAAAGAAAATAACTGGGAGGAACTCTGTCAGCATGTCACTGTCACTCATGTCTATGTTCTAGAATTGGTATGGTGGTGTTCTTTCCTGCTTCTTTGTGCTTCTCTCTACATTCTATATTTTCTCCATTGGGGATGCAGTATTTATAGCTAGAAAGCAAAGTGAAGAAAGAGAGGGGAGAGGAAGACCTTTGCAGAAAGAAGCTAAGAGGAGCTCCTGAATCATCTCCCTAAGTGAGATGAGAGGCTCGGCTTAGATCCTGTGAGAACTCTGCTGCGAGTGGGGCTGGTGCTCCCCTCCCCACACACAGCAGGGCCACCTCACCCTCCTCCCCTGTTGCCCCAGGTGAGCCTGCTGGAGGTCTTCCTCACCGGTCTACAGGTGAGCGTCCTCACAGCTGGAGCCACTGGCACCAGGATTCTCAAACATTTTCAGGGAAGCCCAATCTTTGCTCCCACGTGGGTGGGTTGACTGCTGTGACCACCTGGGCACTTACCCATTGTCTTGCAGGTACATAGATCACTTCTGTCCCCACTCCCACCACACACCCTCCCCACTTCCTTTTCCAGATAAAGAAAGGGATCCCTGGAAGCTACGCCCACAGGGTGGGTGAGGGAGTCTCACCACCAGGCCTGAGAGACCCTTTTGCACACGTTCTCGCACTTTATCCTCACACAGGCTTCCTTGGCAGTCTCACCTTACAAACCAAGACCCAGGCCTGGGCAGTCGGGAGTGCATCTGAATGCCCAGCAGCACTGCGTCCCAGCGAAAGCAGGCCTGGCCTTGAGACCTGAGCAGTCCAGGCCCTGGGGCGCAGGAGCCAGCCAGGTAGATGTTTATAGAGGGGAAAGCTCAGAGCGCTTGGCTGAAGTCAGAGCAGTGGGGCAAGTGGGGCAGAGAGCAGCCTTGTCCAACTGGCAGCCCAGCGCGAGCCTGGAGTCAGCAGGCCTGGGTCTGCCCCCAGCCCTACCTTCCCCAGCTGTGAGGTCTGGGCACCTGAGGCTTCATTTCCCCATCTGTAAAATTGAGTAACACGACCTCCATCCTTGGGGGCCCTGAAGGGACTCACCGAGCCCCCCCGGGCCAGTGCACCCTGAGTGTGATGCCTCAGGCGATAAACACCGGCTGCCATCACTACCTTCCCACTGGCCTTTCCTCCCAGATGAGTGCAGGGAGCAAGAAGGAACCGCCAGCGTCCACACAGCCATGCACAACCCACACTCTGTACCCACTCACTCAGGGCAGGGCCACAGCACCAGGACAGGAGAGCCCAGAATGTGCGCCACTTGCCCAGTGGCCCTCGCTGGACGAGGAGAGCAGATCGCACTCACAGGAAGACCGACACCCACCAAAGGCAGATGGGGAGTCCCGGGTACAGTGGGCTGCGCCCTCCCCGGAGCACTCACCCCGCACCAGCCAGGCGCCCAGAGCTGCTTCTGCCCAGGGAGGCCACGGGCTGCAGGCTGCCCCGCCTGAGCTCACTGGCCCCAGGATACAAAGTTCTCAGGCTCCAGACTGTTGGAAGCCGGGGCAGCAGCCAAAGCTGGACTCAGGGGACGGGGCACTGGCAACGGCTTCCCGCCTCCTCCAGCTCTGGGCCCAGAGGGGGCCTGGAGCGAAGGGGAGGCCGGGAGGTTGAGTCATGCAGGCAGCAGGTGATTCACAGCCCAAAGCCTGCTCCCCAACCCCAGGGACCGGGAAAGACTGGGAGGGAGGTGGTCTGACGCAGGACACCAGCCAGGAGAGGGACAGCAGACTTTCCGCTGCCACTTGAGTTAAAGGCACAGAAACGTCAGCCAGCAAGCACAATGCAGCCGGAGGCTAGTCAGGAGGGGATCTCGTGTATGAGAGAGGGCACAGGTCACACTGCCCCTCAGAACCTAGACACAGCCCTGCAGCTCAGTTCACGGCTTAGTCACATGTGAACCCTCCCAACCCCCAAGCCAGGCTTGGGACCTGAGGACGCAAAGAAGAGTAAAAATACTGCCTCATTCTCAGAACATCTCTACCCTTCTCAGAACTTGTTAACCCAGCGCAGCCTTTTTCCTGGTGAACTCCCACTCCCCTCCGAGACCTGAAACTCAGGAGGTTTGGCTGCCTGGTGCTTCCCAAAACCCTTCCAGAATCACCTCTGCTGGGAGAAAACCTGCAGGACATCTGTGGGCCACCTCGTGGAGCCCCCCGAAGCAAGGCCTTCGTGGGTCACGTGTGTAATGAGTTCACTCTGGGTGTGCTGGTCTGGAATGGGCCAAAGGGAAGAGCTGAGTGAGCAGATCCCCACCACTCCCTGAACCTCACCCCCAACCCCCCAGCTGGAGGAGGGGCCCCTGAGCAGGGCTTGGGGGAGGCGCAGGCCAGAGGCCATGCAGTGGGGGGCACCTGCCGCGACCACAGGTAGAAGCAGAGCACCAAGGCGTGAGCGGGGGCTGCTGGGAAGGCCTCAGGACACCAAACTCCCTTCCTGAAACCCTCCTGGAGGGGCTGTCTCTGGCATTAGAACAGGACCCCTGTCCCGAGATCAAGCCCCGGCATCCTGGAGCACCCGAGTGCCAGCCTCTCCTCACAGTGGCACTTTCCCCAAAAGCCTCAGGAGTGCCGCCTCCCGTCGGGCACCATTCCAGCTGGATCCTTGTCCCCCTCACACCAGCGCAGAGGACGGGCGATGGCGCTGGTCACAGGTGAGCAGTGTGGGGCTGGCGCCAGGCTCCCACCATGGGGTTTTGGTTTGGTGGGTGGTAACCAAGAAGTCCTCAAGGTCACTGACAGTTTGGCTGAGAATCTTAAGAACTCCGAGGGCCTTGTTAAGCAAACCCAGCATCCTGGAAAGCCCTTGTGTTCTGTGGCATCGGCTGCCTGTCCAGCCAGAGCTGCAGCTCTGAATTCAGCAAGGGAGGCTGCTCTCCCAGACAGGGCACACTCGCTGGCTGGATCTCCCTGGCAGGAGAGGTCCCTCGGATGTTGCCAGAGCGCAGCAAGCCTCTGGTCATCTGCCTCGGGGACGCCTCATTGCCTTGCTCGGTGCTGGTGGCGGCCATGAGCAAAAATCGCCTTTTCTGACCTCAGAGATGGGGGAAATGGCGAGTAAGAGAAAAGCAAGCCCTGCCACTCGAAGATTCCCTACCCTCGTTTCCTCTCCAGAGAGCTGCCAGTCCCCGAGAGGCCCGTTTGCTATTTTCTGCAAATGCCAGCTGACAGATCCCTTTCCTTGGCCCCGGGTTGTGCATTAGAGACAGGAAATAAGACGGCTTTGACTCTCACTTGGGACGTGTAAACAACGCCTTGCCTGCAAGACTGAGGCCCAGGGAAGCAGGCAGTGTCTGCAACACCTGCTTTCTCCCCCGCTGCCTCTCAGCGTGACTCCACAGACAGTTTCTGCTTCTCTTCGAGCTTCAGTTTCCTCCTCCCACACTGGATCGATACGCTCTGCACTCTCCTTTCACCGGGAGTGAGAGGGATGGAGTCAGGGGACTGAGGCAGGGGAAGTCTTGACAGCATCTGCCCGGTCCTGGGCGCCCACGTTGCTTCCACAACATCCAACACTCACTCCCCCAGCTCCACCTGAGGGCCAGGCAGGTGCCGGCAGGTGGGGGCACAGCGGTGACCGGCACACCTGGCAGAGCCTCTGCTCTTGACCAGGCACTGGGCTCCACGTGGGGGGCTCCACCAGTACTGACTGAGGTAACCCCACATCTCCCATCCCTCTCTTGGACAGGTAAGGAAGAAGCCATAGTGGGATAAGGAACTCCCACGGTCACTCAGCAGGGCCACGTCTGAGCCCAATGTGTATGCCTCTCTCCAGAGCAGGGGCTCGGACCCACTAAGACATGCAGAGTCATCACCCAACTAAAGGAAGAAGTTGTGGTTTTCACCAGAACCACAGTGGGACAGGTACTTGGAAACCAAAAACCCAAAACCCCACCCTGATAAAAAGTGTGACACTGGCCTGAACTCCAGAAGGGCCACCAGCAGTGCCCGCACTTCCCACCAGAGAGCAGGCTAACAGTGCCAGCAATCATGTGTCCGCGGTAAGTGAGGGCAGTTGCAATTTGTCCAATAAATCATCAAAATGTCGCTAGAAATCCCACTATTTCAGACCTAAAACGACCCCTCGCAGGCTGCCTCTTGAAACAGGAAACAGCACAAAATTCGGCTGTTAGGCCATCACCGTCCAAGTTTGGGTCCAGACAATATGGCCACTTGCTCAGGGTGGACATGCGCTCAGCCAGAGCAGCCTTCATGGGGCCAGGGAAGGGCAGCCACCTCAACGGCCGCTGCAGCCACGCATCAGGCCTTGGCAATCCTTCAAGGATTTATGTGGCTTTTACCCTAAATATTCCTGTTCCTCATATAGCGTCTCCTGCAGCCTCCGAGGGTAGCTGGGGGCAGGAGGCACAGAGGAAGGGAAGCCAAGGCCCACTTCGGGGGTGGCTGGCTCGCGTGTCCGTTTTGAAAGCCCACAGTCTGGACTGTCTACCCTGAGTCCCCACGGCCCTCGGCACATCCATCTCAGAGATGTGTTGGGGCACATCCAGCCAGAGGGGATGAGAAGAAGGGAGAGTGGGTCAGAAACAGGCCCCCAGGAACCTCCAAATAACTCACAAGGCTCCTATATATCCACTTCCTACTACCCTCCCCCGCCCATGACCAGCCTCTCCACCAGGCTGTCCCTGGCCCCCAGCTGGCCTCAGCAGCTGCCAGCAAAAGCAGGTCAGAATCAGAAAGAAAGAGTTCTTGGCAGAGGCCTCCACGCTGTGGCAGAAGCGAGCCTGGGATGGCTGGGGCCGCTCTGGGGGAGCTTCCCCTCCAGGCAGCTCTGCGCTGTCCTGAACGTGTCCGATGGGGGCCCCAGGGCTGGCAGCCAACAGGGTAAGATGAAAGGAAAAGACTCCGCCTGACTTCCAGGCCTGCAATAGCCATTATCAAAGCCCCCAAGAGAGGACAGGCTAAGGCTGAGATTTCTGGGTAGGGGGAGCTGAAGGGAGGACAGGAGACACAGTGAAGGTGACAGATGAAGAAGAAAGGAAAGCGAGAGAATACCAAAGACAGAGAGACTCAGCACACGGGCCTGCAGCAGCACAGCCCAGCCGAGCAGCTCCTACCGGAGCGAGACCGCGCCGCGTGGCTCCACATCGCCCCTGGCAACCCTCGATTTAAGGCAGCAGGTGGAGGGGAGAGCGTGGAACAGCGACAACTGAGACAACTGGCACTGCGTGGGCCATGGAGATTTGTGGACTGGGGGACGGAGGAGGCTCAGAGAAAGGAGGCGAGCGAGGGGTGCTCAGGGCCTGCAGGGGAGCGGCAGGGCAATGCAGGGATGAGGAGGGCCGGGGTGGCGCCTCCGTGGCTGCCTGGTCACAGCCTCTCTGGAGGGCGGGGAGACTTTCAGGGTGAACACTGCCCCCTGGTGCAAAAGGGGCGCTACTGCCGACCTGTGCCTGCCGGCCCTGGTACCTGAGGGCCCGGGCAAGGCTCACGGGGGAATGCCACCCACTCTAACTTCTACACATCCTTTAGGGCTCACTTAGGAAGGCCTTCCTGGACACTCCACCTCTCCACCCAGCTCGGATACCCTCCCTGGGGCAGCCATTTGCCTTCAGCACAGCTCTGTCATTGTCCTTGCCACACCCCACTGTCCTGCTTAGGGGGGCTTTCTGTGAGGTTGTGGCTGGGTCCTCAGGAAGGAGCCTTAATGTTATAATGATACACTGACCCATCTCACCTGACGCTGTGAGGAGCTTGGGGATGGGACCCTCGGGTTTGGTCCCCCGCCGTCTCCCTGGCACACTGCACAGTGCCTGGTGCTGAAATCAAATGTCTGGGGAATGAATGAATGAATACTCCAGGTCACACAATGAGTTTGCACAGAAGTGTGATTCCAGAAATACTATGGAGTGCTTAGACAAAGATTAATAAAGCATGGCCCCTCCTAGGAGCAGTACACACAAGCCAGTGGGACATACAAGTGTCCCTTACACACAGATTAGAACCCAAAGTGCTGATAAGGAAGGTCAAAAGGGCAAGGTCAGCAAAAAGTACCTCCCAGACTGAGACTGGGAACCAGGAAAGCATTTCAGGGTTAAGTGAGGTGACAGGCACTAGAGCCTCAATTCTAAACGTGGCCGGTCAGTGCCTTGCAGGGAGATGGACACCAGAACACAGCAGGCATTTGCAGGTGGTCCAGGAAGCTCCCTGACCCCTTCACAGCCTGCCCACCCCAGCTGGAGTCACACAGGACCTCCTTCCCACTCGCTTACTCAGCTCACCTCAGTTCTAAGCGGATGCTGGCTGGCTTAGGGAGGGACTCCCAGATGCCTCGGGGATTTCTGGACCTGGAAAGCTCAGGACAAGCAGGTCCACCCAGTGTATGGGCTGAACTGTGCTCCTCAAAGAGATATGTGGAAGTCCCAACCCCCAGGACCTCAGAATGTGACCTTAGTTGGAAACAGGGTCTTTGCTGAGGTAATCAATGAAAATGAAGTCACTAGGCTGGGCCCTAATCCAATACGCTTGGTGTCCTTATAAAAAGGGAAAATCTGGACACAGAGACAGACGTCACAGAGAGAAGACGATGTGAAGACACAGGGAGAAGTCGGCCGTGTGCCTGGAGAGACGTATCTACAAGTCAAGGAATGCCGAGGATTGCGGGAAAGCACCAGGAGCTGGAAGAGACGAAGAAGGATCCTCCCCTGGAGCTGTCAGAGGGAGCACGGCCCTGCCAACATCTGGATTTGGGACTTCCAGCCTCCAGAACTGAGACAATATATGTCTGGTGTTGTAAGCCACCCTGTTTTCGGTACTTTGTCACGGCGGCCCTAGGAAACTAACAGACCCAGGTTCCCCACAAATGACCAGAACCTAGAGAGACCCAAAAACCAGGGACCGGGGAGCACAGGGTGGTAAGAATGTCCCCTTTTCCCACCTGCTCATCCTGATGCAGGCCACAGCGGGGGCCTTCAGAGCATGGAGCTATTTAGGACTGGGGTCAGCATCCCTCCCGGCCAGGGAAGGCCAAGTGGGAGGCAGCAAACACGAGCACATGAATGGTACCGACGCCAGCATGCGTCTGCATGGAGAGCCGGCGGTCAGCAGGAAGACCTCCGGAAGAGACACCAGGAACAAATCTTAAAGGACAAACTGAGGCCGGGAGGCAAGGAGTGAAGGTGCTCAGGAGAAGACCAAGGACAGACACCTAGATCCCAAGGTGGGAGCTCGCGTGCATGGCCAAGGGTATGGATTATACCCTCAGCGTCAGTGAGTGTGACCAAAGAAATCGAGCAGGGGAGAAGAGATTTGCAATTCAGAGGGACCACTGTGGCAACAGGTGAGGAGGACTCTTGGCGCCTGTTCTAAGGGGAACGGTGAACAGTGGTGACGCCAAGTTAAGGAACACAGAAGCGAATGTTGGCAGAGACGAGTGGGCTCAGCTTTGACCCTGATGAGCTTGAGTTTAACGGCAAGCTATCCAGCTGGGGAGGGAAAGCTAACAGGCAGCTGGACTGCAAGTCTGACATTGAGGGAGAGCTCTGAGCAGGAGGAGATCTGGGAGTCATCTCCAGGGTGAGATGGCCATAAACACCCAGAGACCAGGATGAGCAGAGGGACACCCAGGGACCGGCCAGGGCTGCGGAAGCGTCGTCGTGATGAGGGTTCCGAGGAACGAACAGTGTCTAAGGCAGCAGAGCTCTGATAAGGCATAAACAACAGCCAGAGATTGAGCGGCAGGGGCTCAGCGGCCGCTCAGAGCGGGGGAAGGTAAAAGTGCCCGCAGGAGCGAGGGAGAGGTGAGGAAGTCCCTTCTGCAAACTCCCCAAAGTTTGGACAAGGACTTTCAGAACGTTTAGGAAGGAAGAGGAGAAACTCAGGATGAGCCAGAGGGTACTAGGATCGAAGAACTCTTTTTTTTTTTTAATAAAGCATTTGCAAAATACAGAGAATACAGCTAGCAATATGAGACCCATGAACCGAAAATAAACTGACGTCACTACACCGATAGATTTGCTTCACGTTTTATGGTAAGAACCAGTCTGGTGAAATGTAGAGGATCGAATGCAGGGGTTCATTTCTACCCCCTTCTGAAATCCCACTAAGACCCCAGTAAAAGGACCTTTTTTTAAAGAGCACAAACCCATAAGGAGAAAATGGCAAAGCCAACGGCAGCAGATGAGATAGGTCAATAGAACTGGGCAAAGGACAGATGTGGACAAGGGGCAACGACTGAGGGGTGGAGAACGCACAGGGGAAACGACGGGCAAGTGAATCCAAGCTGCAGGCTCCTGGCAGGGTCAGAACTTAGTGGGCCAGGTGCCTCGGAAGGTGGGGCTGTAAAGAGAGGCTGGTCACAGGCTCAGGGAGTGAGAGCCCAGCCCCGTCTCCCCAGCACATGTGGCCAGGGACCCTCCCAACCCCAGCAGAACGACAGCAAAGGCAAGGCCTCTGTAGTCACTCGCTGAATCTTCCCAACCACCCCTGCAACAGGTTCACCTGCCCTCCCAGGTCTAGAGCCATGGAAGGTGAGTCTCGGGCAGGACAGATGGAGCCACGGGCCCAAGGCACACTGCCAGGAAGTGTCAGAGCCAGTGCACTGGTCATGGGCATCCAAGGCCTGCTCCTGACCACCAGGCGCCAGCGCCTGTCAGAAGACGAGAGGCTGGGTCCCTGGAGAGGCTCCATGAGGCCACGAGGCCCAGCCCAGGGAGAGGCACCAGACAGAGCACAGGGAATCATGGAAGGGCTACAGACAGATGGGGAGACTACAACCCCTCAGCTTCCACTAAGTGGTCCCCAGGCTGAGTACCAGGCCACACTGAGGACTCCTCTCTGGGAAACCCCGGCCCAAGACGGAAGTCCCATGGCTACTGACACCGAGGGGATGCGGAAGGAAAGAGGCTGCAGACCCCCCCTCCCGAGGGTGACGACAATGGTCCACAAGCCCCGGGCTCTCCAATCGGCTGTGGTGTCATCGTGTTTGATATGAACAGACACCCCCAAATCACCAGCTATTTGAGGAAGTTGCCAAAAAATTCACCAAAACAAATTGGGAATTAAAAAAAGGGACACTTTGAAGAGGAAAGTCATATAGAGAGCTGATACTTAGAAAAAACTATAATTAATCTCCTCAGAGAAGAGGAGCTATTGCATGGAGAGGCGGCAGCTATTTTAAAAAGGCAACGAGAAAGAGCTCTAGGAAATTAAAAATAGAGGTGCAGACATTTTTAAACATAATAAATAGAAGGATTAGAAGACAGTCGAGGACATCACTGAGAAAGCATAACAAAAAGACTGCCCTATGGCAAACAGGGGAAAAGGCAAGAAGATGCGAGACTGAGTCCAGGCAGCCCGGCACCAGCCCAGGGGAGCCGCAGTGAAAGTGGGGGTGTTATCCACGAAGGTTTCCTCGAGCTGAAGGCCGTGCACCCCAGGTTCTGAGGGTTCTCTGAGATCCCAGCACAAGGCCCAAAGTCCCACCTGGAAAAGGGCTCAGGAGGGATCCCACCAGCTTCCTGTATTAGCATCCCAGAGCTACTGTGACAAATTATCCACGGACTTGGTGTCTTAACGACCAAAACGTATTCTCTTTTAGTTTTGGAGGCCAGAAATTCAGCAGCAGTTTCACGGGGCCCAAATCGAGGTGCTGGCAGGGCCACACTCCCTCCAGAGGCTCTCGAGGAGCGTCCCTCCTTGCCTCCCCCAGCTTCCGGCCGCTGCCGGAACGCCTCTGCTTGTGGCCACATCACTCCAGGCTCTGCATCTGTCATCACTTGGTCTTCTCTGCAGTGTGTCTCATCTCCTGCCTCTCTCTTCTGAGGACTCTTGTGATGGCATTTAGAGCCCCCTGGATAATCTGAGACCATCCCCCCACGTCAAGATCCTTACCTTCATCGCATCTGCAAAGACCCTTTTTCCCTACAAGGCGACACCTTCTGGTGCCAGGAATGAGGACTTGGATATCTTGGGGGCCATCGCTCAGGCTGCTGTACTCCCAAAGAGGTGAACAAGGTCACATAACAGCCTTCAACAGTGACAGGGAGCCGGAAGCTACTTCTGAGGGAAAATGTTCCCCACCCTAGAATTCTCTGCTCAATTAGACCATCAATCGAGTGTGGGACGGGGCCGGCCCGGTGGCGCAGCGGTTTAAGTTTGCAGGTTCTGCTTTGGCGGCCCACGGTTCGCCAGTTTGAATGCCAGGTGTGGACCTACATGTTGCTTGGCCAGCCATGCTGTGGCAGGCGTCCCACATATAAAGTGGAGGAAGATGGGCACGGATGTTAGCTCAGGGCCAGTCTTCTTCAGCAAAAAGAGGAGGATTGGCAGCAGATGTCAGCTCAGGGCTAATCTTCCTCAAAATAAATAAATAAATGAAATTTTTTAAAAAATTGAATGTGGGGGCAAAATAAAGACCTTTCAGACATGCCTGGCCAAGGAAAGTTTCTGCCCACGTGCCATTTGCCCAGGAAGCTCCTGGGGGACGGGCACGAACAAAACAGTGAGTAAATAAACCAAGACTGACAAAGGCTTGGGATCCAGCGCTGGGGAGCCAGCCCAGAAGGAAGCAAGGGGAACTCTCAGGGTCATGGCGAAGGAGATGCCAACGCTCCTGCTGTCCAATGGCCTAGAGGGCCACCACTCCAGACAACAGCAGAGGCCAGAGAGCTCCCAGGGGTGGGAGGTTCTCAAGTGTGGGGTTTAGGGGCGGTTAAATGAACAAAAAGGCTGGATTACCTGATGTCTCTGAAAGAATGGAGAGGAGATGGCAATTTACAATCTGTCTGGGGATGAAAGAATGAGGCAAACAGTAACTCCAGGAAACTGAGAAGTTATACAAGAAAATGTTACCACGTATACACTGGTGCGTTGTCAAGTGTGAATGTTTACTTGATTTTCATAATGTAAAAACTGAAAACGTACTTTAAAACGGTTACATAACCATGCTGGGAGGAAGGAAGCCGGGAAAGTGGGTACACGTCTGGGGGCTGCAGGTAAAGCAAGCTCCATCTCCCCAAGGAGGAGGTCAACCAAGAGAGCCAGTGCCGTAGGAAACAGAAGGGAAGCAGCCAGGAATCAAAGAGACGGAGTGAGCCCGGGAAGAGGGCTCGGACAAAGGACTGGCCTTGAACTGCATGAAGAACGCCTCCCTCCTCTGAGACCAAAGCGCTTAAATTTTCCGGGACAGTGCCTGTGTACAATACCCCAGCGTCTGGCCACAGGCAGCTATAAGGATGCGACCCAGGCGTCATCGCACACTGACTCGGCCCAGGGCTGAAATGACCAGTGGCTTTTGCTCTCTGGCTCTCTATGCCGAGACGCCTAGACATCACCCTCCAGGAGGCACAGCCGGAAGAGCAGCAGCCCAAGGAGACAAACGTGCCGACGCCTGGGCTTCCTGTTCACATCTAAACTCCCTGTGAGCCACAGCTGCTCCAGGAAGCAGGAATAATCAGTTCAAGCTGCATCAGAGACGACTGAGATTAAACGTGAAGAAAAATATCTGGCTGGTCAGATCAGCAGAAGATATAGATTAGAAAAAGCAGTGGCATTTCCCTCTGGGGGAATGTTTTAAAAATCTAGACGGTTTTCCAAATGAGTTGGTTTAGGTCAAATGATTCTTCCAGAATAGCAAATTGTTAGACTGATGGTAAGAGATTTCTTAAATTTCTGTTGTGATTATCTATCCTTGGAGAACGGGAAGCAAAGCAGTTTTCAACCTGTATTTTGGCATGTTCCGACAAAATGCTGTTTTAATATTCTTTCTTTAGAGGAAAAAAGCAAAAATTAGACAGGTTTGGAGTTCAGATACTAAGTATGTTTTACTTTAAACTATACCATGGATCAGAGATCTGTAGCCCTCAGCACAACCTGGCCAGAGAAAATGAGCAGCAAGACCAACTACTTCAGTCTCCTCCCAGGTTCCCGACTGCTCTCGACAATCCTGGCCAGCCTTTACCGTTATGCTGCTCGACACCCACCCCGCAGACAGCGCTGTGAAGGAAGGCATGGTGGAACCTCGCGCAGCGTGATCGCTTGGCTCCCCGGGTAAACTGATCTCAAAGTGCCAAGTCCATGAGCCAAAGAGATGGTAAGGGAATTCAATGGCAAAGAGCTTCAGTTCCTAGAAGGAAGAAAGTAAACAGCAACCCAGACAGGATGTGACCATGACTGCAGCTGCTTTTTCTCCCTATTCTTCACCCAGGAAAAGGTACCTTTGTAGCCCCGTGTCCTGACCTTTCACTCTCTGCTTTGGAATCTGAGCACAAAATCTGGGCCAGAGGCCTCCCAGAGACAGAGTCCTAGGCATCCGCTACTGCTAGTTTTATTCAAATGACCACAGCCCCATGGCAGTGTCCGGACCACTACCGGTGCCGTCTGCATGGACTTGCTTTTGAGGGACAGCCATTGCATTAAGGGCTTCACATTATCTCATTAATCATCAGAAATCTCATAAGGCAGTTATTATGGCCCCAGCTGTGTAAGTAAGGAAACAGAAACTCAGGAGAAAGAGCTTGGCCACAGTCTCAAAGCTGAACAGCACTCAGACCTGGTCTGCCCGTGGTCCCGAGCTGGCTCTCAGACACTGCCGCTTTCCAGGAGCCGCCGTGGGCAGATTTCAGATCTATCATGCTATCTGGGTTCCAGGTTAACACCCTCTCTCCTCCCTGCTTGCCAAGCTTCCTCAACCATCATGTTTGCCCCATGCCACTCCTTGGCATCCCACCACTGAGGGAAGGAACTCCCCACCTCCCGCTGGATCAGAGTGACACCTACAGCTCGTGGTCAACGCCCCCCCCCCCGCCCCCCAACTTTCTCCAGGACTCCCTCCTCACAGGCACGCTGCAATCCCGGTGGGAGCCCCACAGAGCACCCAGCGGGTGCAGCAGAAACCTCCCCTGGGTTGTTCTGGAGTTCTGCACGAGCGACCAGAGTCTCAGATTCATGTTGGCCTTTACCCTGCAGTGCACGCCTGGCAGGGGACGGGAGCAGGGTGGCCTGCCAGGAGCTCACAGGCCCCTGCACCTGCTGGGCAGCTTCTGACTTGCCAAGATTCCCTTTCCGGCTCACGATTAGCAGCATTAGCAGCGGGGCTGTTCATTCGAACAGAATAGTTTCTTCTTAACGGTGAGAAGTTAGATTGCTGAAGAGTCCCGGAGGAGGAAGGACTGCCCTGCGAGAACCTGAGAGCCTTCAGGAAGCAGAGTTTACCGCTGAGGTAGGGAGTGAATTACGAGAGCGCCAGGCGACAGACTGCCTCTCCCGCCTCCCCAGTCCAGACCCAGAGGGTACCCGCTCCAGGACACCTTCTCAGTGCCACTTGCCCCATCCGAGGGAACAGCATGTCATACAATAACTACAAAAAAATAATTAAGAATAGCTGTCAGTGTCTGTTAAGCACCAGGCCCTAGACAAGGCACCACCCAGGTCATTCCCCCCACACTTGTGAAGCAGGCGTTATTCCATTTGACAGTTTTATTGAGCTATAACTTGCGGACTATAATTGTCTTTAACAACAATATTCTATGGCTCTCTGCAGTTTATAAGGTACTTTAACAGACACTCTCATTTGCTACAACAGCAACCTTGACTAGGAGGAAAGGCAAGACTGTCTTCATTTTACAGATAAGGAAAATGGGGCTTTCCAGCCCCACCTGCTGCCCCCTCACCCCAGCGCCACTTCCTGAACTCCGTGCCACTCCCCGACACCTCAGTGTTCTTCCACGCAGCCCGTTTTCCTGGAACCGTGAGGGGTCAGCTCACAGGGTCAACGTCCCAGGAGCTGGAGCTTTGGAAGGGTAAAGGGAAAAACAGCCAAGGTCCTAGGGGGGCGGGGATGGTGGGGTGACGGTCAAGTGAGGTCAGGCAGAAGCCTCCCTCCATGAAGGATAGGAAAGGGCTTGACGAAGCAGAGAGGGGAGCCTTATGCCCCCATGAGCCACTGCAGACCCCACGCAACTGTCATTCCACGGAAAGGGCAAGGCCCTAGAGTCCAAAAACTCAGTTTCAAATTCTGGCTTTGCCAGCATCCAGTCATATGACTTTGCGGATTATTCTATCCCTCTGGACCTGTAGGATACTGTGACATATAGGAAATGTATAACAGGATTTTTGTCCCTGGTTCCTGGCACAGAGCTCCTAAAACCCTTGTAATTTCCTGACTAGTAGGAGAGACAGAAGCAACTTTTCTTATTCATAATGCGCCCCTTTCAACCACAGCTGAGTTTGTACTGACGCGGCGACTCCTGGCGGGCCGTAAATAGTGAGAATGGAGGCTGGCTGCCAGAGGACCATGTGACAAAGGGTTGGAACTCTCAGGTCCCCCTCTGGGGCAGGCAGAGCTGGAGATTGAGTCATCACCAATGGCCAGTGCTTCAACTAATCATGCCTACACAGTGGGACCTCCATAAAAACTCTCAACAACGGGGTTCAGAGAGCTTCCAGGTTGGTGAGCGCATCCATGTGCCGGGAGGGTGGTGCACCCCAACGCCATGGGGACAGAAGCTCCTACACTCAGGACCCTTCTAGACCTCACCCTATGTACCTCTTCACCTGCCTGTTTATCTGTATCCTTTGTAACAAACTGTAATAGTGGGTAAAGCACTCTTCTGAGTTCTCTGAGCAATTCTAGCAACTTACCGAACCTGAGGAGGGGATTGTGGGAATCTCCGATTTACAGCTGGTTGGGCAGGTGGACATGCAGTTGACATGTGGAGGAGGGGCAGTCTTGTGGACTGAGCCCTTCGCCTGTGGGGGCGGAGCTAACTCTGGGTAGTTGGGGTCAGACCTGAAGTGAACTGGAGGACACCCAGTTGGTATCTGCAGAGAACTAGAGAATTGGTTGGTGTGAGAAAAAACCCTACATATTTGGTGTCAGAAGTGTTATGAGTAAAAAACACTTCAGAACGTCTTAGTCCATCTGTAAAATATGCTTATCCCCCCAGCACAGAGGGCTGATGATGAAGCGACCTGTTGAAAGTGACGCTTCAGACTGTCCCTCAGTTTCATAAACTGTAAAAGGCAATAAATACTCAAAGGACCATGATGAGCCTTCATACAGCCAGAGCCATTAAGTGTTTACTGAGCACCTGCTGCCCATAACACACCCTCGAGGGACGGAGGATAACATAAAACATGGCCTCTGCCTTCAAGAACATAGCTGGTGAGAAGTCAAGACTAGCACACTGGAAATATAAGAAATATTAAACCCATACGCTGTGCAAAGGAACTGCTTTGAGAGAAGAGGAAGATGGGGAAGCGTGAGGCAGCTGAGGAGAGCTCAGTGTCACGGAGGAGGGATTGACCTGGGCTCAGAGCAAGGATCCGCTCGACAGGCCCTGGCGGCTTGCCACGCCTGGCACACGAGTGTCAGCACCTGCTCAGCAAGTGGACAGGCGGTGAGAAGGAACAGAGGGGCCGGCCACCCTCTCCCTGCAAGTGTGCTCTCACCTAACTGGCTTAGGGTCAGGGTCGGGCAGCACCAAGGAGATGTTGATCAGGTGAGAAGTCTGGTATGCAACCAAGAGAAGATGAAGTTGGAGAGGTTCAGAGAAATGATAAGGAAAGAAAAAGCATTTGTTCACGCATTTATCAGCACTGATTAAGCCTCTGCAACACGCCAGGTACCTTCAGGCACTAGAGATACAGCCAAACAAGAGAGAAGAGGTCCCTCCCTCACGAAACTAACATCTCATTCTAGTCAGAAGCAGACCAAGTGCACAAACAAGGTCATTCCAGATCCTTCCGGTGAATAAGTACTGTCTCCTTGCCTCAGACTTTCTCCTGGTGACGGGTCTCCCTTAGAGTCACCTGACAGAGAATCAAGTCATAGGACCACATCCCTCCATCCCTGGTCCAGAACACCAGAGAGAAAAGGCATGTCCCTTATCAATTCCTGATCTCAGGAAGTTTGGGACAAAGCAGAGGGAAACGTATGTCCCTCTGTCCACATCGGCCCAGAACCTCGCACTCACCTGTTCCTCGAAACACACACACACACACACACACACACACATGCACAGAGCCAGTTTCTCCCTTATCCTTGAATTCTTATCCCATGACTTGGAAGAGAGTCTAGCCTGTTTGCAGTTGAAGATAAGAACCAGAAGCCATTTGGGGCCCTTATCAATGTCTCCTCCCCCTGAAATGAGGGAAAGGTTTTCTTCTAAACAAATGGGAGTTCTCTCCCTTTAGATCTGAGCAGTGAGTCCTGCTCCAATGCCAGAAATCTGTCTCCCAAAAGGCAGGTAGTTACACACTTTGCTTTCACTGCTGCCTAGGATATAATCACAAACTCACATCTTGAGGAGAGCTGATCTGGGCCCTTCAGTTCCCCAGATTCCTAAGGAAAAGTCAGGCCTTCCTGTTCTGCAGCTCCAGAGCGTTTCATCAAGGCCCGAGTTGGCCAAGGAGCCGAAGCACAGCCCACGTGGGCCCCTGGGCCCCTTCCCCCGACCACTGGCAGCTTCACCATTTCCTCAAGGGACCCTAGTAAGGAAACCATGTGACCTTTCCCGCAACTGTCACCTGTACACAAAGGCATTCTGACCCAGAGCTCTGGGACCCCTGGCCAATCTTCCCGTCCCCAAGGTCTCGGGCAGAACCCATTTTCATTTTCAAGTAGGGTTTATCTACCTCAGGCTCCTCAGTTTTGCCCATCCCTGACCAGAACCGTCCCCAAGGACGAGGAGCAATGATCCTGCCTAGCCCTCCCCTGGATTCCTGCTCTCTAAGGACCTTCCCAAGAATCCTTCTGTCCTCTCCTTTCCCAAGTACTAGAAGGCTGCCAAATTCTACAGAGAAAACAAACAGTGGCCACAGTGGCCCCACCCAGGACAGTGTGCCTTGAGGCCTCTGAAAGGTGGTCCTCTTACCGTGGCAGCTGGTCTGCTGAGCCCCAGGGAGGCCACGCTGTTCCTGGTGCTGCAAGACCCAAATCTGAGCCCTCTGCCCGCTGCCTGTTTATAATGGATGTTCTAGATTAAGCTTCTGTCAGTGACTTCCCAGAAGTGCCCCCTGTCCTACAGCTCAGAGGAGAGAGAGGCTGCTTGTGGGCCAATCTCCAGCCCAGGGGTAGACCTTGAACAGACTGTTCGAGAGAAGGAAAAAAAAAACAAAACCAGGTCAGGGGTGAGCTGGGAAGGGGCGGTCAAAAGCCACTGCCTCCAGGTTCTGGCGGAAGGATTAAAGGGCTGTGGTAGTTGGGTTTTACAAAGGAAGGAGGGCCAGGGCCAGGGATGGGAGAGGCAGCCAGGAGAGAGAGATTCTGGCCTCAGAAAAGGAGCAGAAGATCTGACGAGAGAAGAAAAAAATGAGGAGTCTGATGTCTTCCTCCTCCTGCTGAGACCTCGCCATGCCTCAGATGTCCCCCTGGAAACTGGTGTCATCACGGCCCTTTCTTCCCATGGAGCGAGGAGACTAGATTCCTCACTAGGGCACATTACCTAGGGGCTCTTGTGAGCCGTTGGCCCAGTATGACTTCATTAGCAAGGTTTTTAAATGCTTGAGCATACTATCAAACCCAGCCAGGTCAAGTCATTTAATGTACTGTTATCCCAAAGACCACGCCAGCCAAGAAGAGGAACAGAGTGCCCACCCACTGGGCACCACCCCACTATCGCCAAAACAGAAAACAAGCCAGGCTGAGCTCTGAGGAGAGTTCTTGGAGAAGGTGCAGTGAAGAACTCAGTGCTCTCTCTTTGCTTAGCTTGCTAAACGCCAGGGTTAATTAGTCAGAGAGGGCCTGCCCTGGCCCAGAGCACTCCCCGCCTGACAGGGCAGGCAGCATCCAGAGAAGTCAGTGAGCTGAGCCTGCTAATGAAACGCGGGCACGCCTGATGTGGGCCAAGTCCTAAGTCAGATGGAGGTCTGAATGCACAGGGTCTCCGCGACACCCGCAAGTTAAATGAAAATCCAGTGTGCGAGGGAACTTGCTGATTCCTCTAGGATCCAGGACCCGGACCGGCACAGGGACATACTTCTGTTTCCACCTCTTCTCCATCTTTCTCCAGAGCTGACAACAAGCAGCGCACCAAGGAAGGGTGCTAACCACTAATACACCCTGACAAAGGCAGGCAGCCGGAGATCCGGGAAGGTGAGGCCAGCATGACAGCCCAACTAGAGGCTCCGCCCAGGAATAGTAAGAGCGCACAGTCAGTGGAAGGCTGAGGTGAAAAACCAGCAGAAACTCTCTGCTGTGGGGCTACACGTTCCACACCGTAGCAAGCCTCATCTTCCCCCAGCATCGGGACCGGCACTCGGTGCTTTCTCCGACCGGAGGCAGAGAGGAGCCGCTGACTCCCACATCTGCTTTGAGATGGGCCATCTGACTGGTGAGCTGCTGGGAGGGTGAGCTGGAGGGAAGAGGCAGCATCAGGCCGGCACACAAGCCTCGGCCTCATCCAGGAGTGAGGCCAGGAGCAAGAATGGTCTGAGGGACCAAAAAGAGTCCATTACTATATAGAAAAATCCCTAAAAATGCAAGCCCCTCTATAGTGACAGAAAGCAGAATGGTGGCGGCCTGGGCCTGGGGTTGGGGTTGAGGGAAGGATGGATTACGAAGATGCACCAGGCAACTCTTGGGGATGATGGCTATGTTCTTATCTTGATGGTGGTGATGGTTTTATGGGTGTATATGGATGTCGAAACTCATCGAACTGTAGGCTACAATATGTGCGGTTTATTGTATGTCAATTATACCTCAATAAAGCTAAAAAAAAATAATGGTCTGAGGGACACTTCTACAGGATGAGATCTTAGTCCGTTTTTTCAAGCGCTTTCACACACCTTATCTCAATCTCCCTACACCACTGGGAAGAAGACAGGGCAGAGACATTTATCCCCACCGATGGAGGGGAGGTGAAACCCTCACGACATGAGCACAGAGAACAGATTACCCCAGTGCAGGTCTCAGAAGGACTGGACAGTCCAACCCTACTTGGCAAAAGGTACAAGCTCCAGGTGGGCACCCCTGGGCAGGAAGTGGCCACAATCAGCAAGGACCAGAACCTCTTCACCAGATGCTTTGGAGAAGCTATCGACAGTCAGGCCACAGAGGTGGGTGATGCTCAGGGCTCACGGAGGGTATATATCCAAAGAACATGAAAACATGAATGTGTAAAGATACATGCACCCCTATGTTCACTGCAGCATTATTCACAATAGCCAAGATTTAGAAGCAACCTAAGTGTCCATCAAGGGACGAATGTATAAAGAAGATGTGGTATATATACACAATGGAATACTACTCAGCCAGAAAAAAGATGAAATCTTGCCATTTGCAACAACATGGATGGACCTTGAAGGAATTACGTTAAGCAAAATAAGTCAGAGGGAAAAAGTTAAATACCATATGATCTCACTCATAAATAGAAGATAAAAACAACAACAACAAACAAACACAGATACAGAGATTAGATTAGTGGTTACCAGAGGGGAAGGGGGGAGGAAGGAGGGCGAAAGTGATTGAGTGGGCATATGTACGGTGATAGACGGCAATTAGTCTTTGGGTGGTGAACACGATGTAATCTACACAGAAACCTAAATATAATGATGTACACCTGAAATTTATATAATGTTATAAACCAATGTTACCTCAATAAAAAATAATAATAAATAAAAAAATAAAACAGAAACATTCCCCCGCAGCCAAAATAATAATACTGTATTGTATACTGAAAGTTGCTAAGAGAGTGGATCTTAAAAGTTTTCATCACAAGAAAAAAAATTTCTAACTATGTGTGATGATGGATGTTAACTAGACTAATTGTGGTGATCATTTCACAAAATACACAAATATCAAATCATTATGTTGTACACCCGAAACTAATACAATGTTATATGACGATTATATCTCAATAAAAACAAAAAAGAAAAAAAGAAGTGAAATGAAGTGTGGTGGGCATTATTACATAGAAATAAGCAGCTAGCATGAGGGCCTAAGAAGCAATCGTCAGCCCTAAGCTGGTGGTGGGAGAAGGGGGAATTGGGTACCAGGAGGAGCATCACAGAGACTGAAAGATGAGGAAGAGACAGGTGGACTGGCAGGCAAGGAGGAAGGGGAAGCATTCTAGGAAGAGGGAGCGTGGTGACAGGGACGTCCCCTGGCTTTGAGTGTTCACAAGCTGCATAGCTTGGTGTGGCTGGGAGGAGATGCCAGAACAAGGCTGGGGAGAAAGGCAAGCTCCCCACCCCTCAGTGCATCACAGGGAAACACAATCATCTGTGCCACTGTTCTCAATCTAAACAAAACATCCAGCATCCAAAAAGGCCGCAACTAACCTTTGCCACAGCTGTAAAATACCGCCAAGGCCACCAATTACTACTGCTCTATAGTTTTCTTTATCTTAGGAAAACAGAAGTGGGGGAGGGAGTAAGTCTCACTCAGTTAAACTGATGGCAAAGTTATTCACGGCTGTTCTGGTTCACAGGTCGCTCGGATGTGGAAAGAACACTGTTGACCCTGGGTGTGACACACAGGCCAGACTTCCCATCAGCAACTCCAAGCGGGAACTACATTGGTCTGTGCTCAGCTCTGGGGGTGGGGACAGGGCCAACAAGAGGCAGATCTTGCATTCGTCGCATGCCTCCTGTCTTGCACCACCAGGGCAGCTGGACCCCTCTAATGGCCTTGGTCTCTCATTCTCCATTACCCCAAATCCAGCCACAGAGGCAGTGAGGGCTTATGACTTTTACAGAGCCAACCAGGCAGGTCAAATGTCTTTCATTTACTCAAAAAGCTTGTAAGGAATGTCCGCTGGGTAACAGAAGCGATGCTAGGTGCTATAGAGAAGGAAAGATAGAAGGTGATGGCCCCTCCAGTTTAAGAGTTCACTCTGTTGACGGTGGAGGCTAGACCCACATGCAAAAAATTAGCTTCCACCACCAGAGGTAAGGGCCACAGGATAGAGCCTCAGGGTATGGGATCACAAGGGCTGTTTCCAGGCCTCTACTGTCTCTTCGCCACCCCCAGAAAGATGCAACAAGCCAACCACTTTGAGATACCAGCTCCAGGCCAACGAGCAAATGCTTCTGGGTTGATCCAACCCAACTCTAGTGTTGATGAGACTCACATTTTCTGAGAAAGCCCCCACTCCCTTCCTCCTCCCCACAACTCACACACCTTCCAGCACCACAACTTCCCTCTTTCCTCATCACAGCTTGAGCTCTGGGAACTGTGTTGAACTGCAGCCCCATCACGTAATTCGCTCTTTGACTTGGGTGTTTACATGACCCTCTGAACCTTGGTTTCGTGATCTGTAAAATACAAAATGATCTGAGTCATCCTGCAGGGTTGCTCTGAGAACTTAATGAGGTCATGTATTTTTCTTTTTAGTTTAAGTTTTTTTTTTTTTAAGATTTTTTTTATTTGTCTCCTTTTTCTCCCCTAAGCCCCCCAGTACATAGTTGTATATTCTTCATTGTGGGTCCTTCTAGTTGAGGCATGATGCTGCCTCAGCGTGGTTTGATGAGCAGTGCCATGTCCGCGCCCAGGATTCGAACCAACGAAACACTGGGTCGCCTGCAGCGGAGCACACGAACTTAACCACTCGGCCACGGGGCCAGCCCCGAGGTCAGGTATTTTTGAAATACCTGCAAGAGTCTGGCACATTAGAGATGCCCAGAAAAACGACCCCAGTGGTCAGCCCTTGTGATATCAGCCTTAATCCTTATTTCTTCCCATCATGCCCTGGGGCTCAATATAAGAGAGGCAGAGACACAGACACAAATCCAGGGGACCAAGGATAAGGTCCCCTGCAGGATGACTGGAAGGAGCAGCAGGCTGTCAATCAGAAAAATCTTGGTCCTACCTCTGCTACCATTAACCAGGGCTGTGCCAAGAGGCAAGTCACCTCCCATTCTGGGATCATCAGGCCACGGATAGCAATGACCATGCCTTCTTCAAAAGTGCAGTGTGGACAAAAAATAAACCATACTACCAAAGTGCCAGGCCCTGTGGAGACTCAGTCTAGTGCAGAAGCAGAGAGTGGAGAAGAGCGGTTAATCCACATAAAGGTAAATCAATGTGCAGTGAGACAAACATCAGAAAGAATAACGCACTGAGGAACAAACTGAACAAAAGCAGTGCAAGACTAGTACACTGAAAACGGCAGAATGGCATTGAAAGAATTTAAAGACCTAAACAAAAACACCATATTTATGGATCAGAGACTTAGTATTGTTAAGATGGCAATAGTCTCCAAATTTATCTAGAGACTCAATGCAGTCCCTATCAAAAATCGCAGCTTACTTTATTTGCAGAAATTGACCAGATGATCCTAAAATTCACCTGGGACTGCCAAGGAACCAGAACAGCCAAAAGAATCTTGAAAAAAAACATAGTTGGAAGACTCACACTTGCCAATTTCAAAACATACTACAAAGCTACAGTAATCAAGATGGTGTGGTGTTAGGATATGGATAGACATACAGATCAATGGAATAGAATTGAAAGCTCAGAAAACCCTCACATTTACAGTCAATTGATCTTCAACAGGATGCCAAGACAATTCAACAAATGGTGCTAGAACACCTGTATATCCACATGCAAAAGGATGAAGCTGGACCCTACCTCCCATCATTTACAGACATTCACACAAAATGGATCAAAGGCTTAAATGTAAGGGCTAAAGCTATAAAACTCTTAGGAAATATAAATCTTCGTGGCATTGGATTAGGCAATGGTTTCTTAGCTAGGACAGCAAAAGCACAAGCAACTAAAGAAAATATCGATAGGCTGGCTGCATCAGAATAAAAAACTTCTGCGCTTCCAAGAACACCAGGAAGAAAGTGAAGGGACGACCCAGAGAACGGGAGAAAATTTTTACAAATCATACAATCTGACGAAAGGTCTAATATGTAGAATGTAAAGAACTCTTACAATTCAACCATAAAAACACAAACAACCAAATTAAAAATGGGCGAAAGATTTGAATAGCCATTTCTCCAAGAAGACATACAAATGGCCAATGGCACATTAAAAGATGCTCAACATCATTAGTCATTAGGGAAATGCAAATCAAAACCACAAGATACTACTTCCTACCCACTAGAATGGCTATAATCCAAAAGACAAACAAGTATTGACGGAGACATGGAGAAACTGAAACCCTCATACACTGCTGGCGGGAATATACAAGGGGGCAGCCACTTTGGAAAACTACTTGGAGTTCCTCAAATGATTAAACACAGTTACCATATCATCCAGCTCCTAGATCTACACACAAGAGAAATGAAAACATATGTCCACACAAAAACATGTTTATAATTGATCACAGCAGCATTGTTCCTAATAACCAAAAAGTGGAAACAACCCAAATATCCAATTGATGAATGGATAAACAAAATGTGGTATAGCCATACAATGGTTTATTATTCAGCAATAAAAAATGAAGTACTATTATTTTCTACAAAGCGGAGGAACCTTGAAAGCATCTAATTGAAAAAAGCTGGACACAAAAGGCCACATATTATATGATTCCATTTATATGAAATGTCTGGAATAGGCAAACCCACCGAGACAGAAAGTAGACTGGGTTGCCAGGAGGTGGTGGGGAGGGGTAATAGAGAGTGACTGCTAGTGGGTGCAGGGTTTCCTTCCGGGGTGAGGTGAATGCTCTGGAATTCCATAGTGGTGACAGTTGCACAACACTGTGAATATACAAAAGCCACTGAATTATACACTTTAAAAGGGTAAATTTTACAGTACAGTCACGCGTCACTTAACAATGGGGATACGTTCTGAGAAGTGCGTCATTAGGCAATTTCGCTGTTGGGCGAACATCATAGAGTGTGCTTACACAAACCCAGACGATATAGTCTACTACACATCTAGGCTACATGGTACTAATCTTATGGGATCACCATCACAGACATGGTCCATCATTGATAGAAATGTCGTTATGCGGGGCATGACTATATGTGAATTATATCTCAATAAAGCTGTCATAAAAATGAATTTAAGTAATGCACAGGGGCTGGCCCCGTGGCCGAGTGGTTAAGTTCGCCTGCTCTGCTTCGGCGGCCCAGGGTTTCGCCGGTTCGGATCCTGGGCTCAGACATGGCACCGCTCGTCAGGCCACGCTGAGGCAGCGTCCCACATAGCACAACTAGAAGGACTCACAACTAAAAAAAAAGGAAAAAAAAAAAATACAACTATGTACTGGGGGGATTTGGGGAGAAAAAGCAGGAAAAACAAAAAAAAAAGATTGGCAACAGTTATTAGCTCAGATGCCAATCTTAAAAAAAAAAGGAATGCATGTTAAAGCTTCTTGAAAAGTGAAAATCTGTGTACAAATAAGGGTTTTGTGTTTGCTTTGTAAGCATCAATCACAAGTCTATATGCTCCTTGACCTCAGAGACTCTTCTAGCAGGAGGAGGAAAGCTTCCTGTAGGCAAAGCAAATTCAGTGCTGTGTTCTTCCAAGATGTGGTACCCTCATTTATATTTATTAATTCATTTAAAAGTCACAATAATAAACATATTACAACTTAACATAAATACGTTTAGTAAAACAACCATACTTAACAAAAACTTAGTGAGAAGAGCAGTCTTGTTTTACATTTCTGCAAATCTCTTTAACGTCCAGCTTAATAGAAGACACTGGACCCTCATTTCTGCACCTCTCTGTTCAATCTGTTGTAATAGGCAATGTTTTTGAAGAAAATCTGGACTCCCCCAGACATGTAGTTGCAAAAAGGAAGAATATTTTAAATAGCCTTTTCAGACAATGGTGGGTACTCCTGTTTGATACTACACCAAAACTTAACAAACGGTGGTTAATTACAATACGAATTACGAAACCCTATGAACTTTAACGTGCTCTGTTTTTAAAATCCACTGGCCTTTCTTGAATCTCAAAGGGGCCTTTCACCCAACATGATTTTGTAACCTCATGCACTGGTCATTTGGAAAATATTGCTTCACTGAGTTATGCTGATCTTCAAGATGTTGACACATTTGATAATAAAAACCCCAAGATGTCACGTGTGTAATACCACCACCAATCTCACCAGAACAGGCTTTAAGAATTGAAAAGCTGTTGAGCCCATGATGACGAATATAAGTTTTCCAAAATTCTAATTTTTGCTTGAAAGCTCTAATTTTACCATTGGCAACAAATACTATTAGTTCTTTTCTTTGAAGCAACAGGCTCACTACATTCATTTTTGAGAAAAAGTCTGTCAGATATCCAAGTCTGAATAAGCACAGCTGTCAGCTGTTCCTTCAAGTAAAAACAGCATCCCCTGAAAAAATGGCTAGTCCACCTCACAACTCACACAACCCCAGAAGCGCCTCTCCTCGGGCCAACCAACGCAGTCTGGGTGCAATGTTTGCTCCCCATCTCGTCACATGGAATATTAAAGACGTGTCCACATGCACAGAGAATGCAGAAAAGAATCATTTTTACTGCTTCCTCGAGGCCAGTCCTCGGTGAAGCTGGCCCTTCTGAACCACCAGTGCGTGGGGTGAAGGGCTCCGTGCCCACCAGGCGGTCTGCTGCCACAGCCCTGACTCCTGCAAAGGTGCCCACAGTTTTGCCCACCACTGCTTTGCACAAAATGCACAATTGCATGGGTGCAAACGTCTACACAGCGGAAAAGGCACGTAACCTTTTGGTATTACTATGGAAATCGTTCTGACTCTGGGACCCCCTTGAAATGGTCTGGAAGACCTGCAAGGGCCCGGGGACCCCACTTGCAGAACCGCTGGTCTAGGAGGCCACTCCCTGTGGACTGACAGAAGGGAAAACCAACTTTAAAACAAAACAAACAGCCCTCTTCACTTTGTGACATAAGAAGAGGCACCAGAGGCGAGTGAAGGCCAGGAGGTGATTCCCATACCATCAGGGCGCCGGGCCGACCTCAGTGCCCTATTTTGACAGCCTTAAAGGGCCTTGGAGTTTCAGCTGAACAGACTGCTTCCTGTGATTTCAAAACCTAACAAACGAGCTCTCTGCCTGTTTTCGCTCTGCCCCCACACCACCTTTCCACTCTTTGACCTCAACACAAACGAGGCACGTTCAGTTCTTGGGATTGTCCTCCTGCTCCACACGAGAGGGGGTGACGTGGTGAACACGTGTGGCTGGGAAAGGAGAGCAACAAGACGAGAAAGAATGGAAGAAGCTAGCCAGTACCACCATCTGGCCTTGGCCCAGTGGCCCTGCTTTGGCTCACCGGGGGCGGGGAGGGGGCTTTCCCACCAATTTGCCGCATTCCCACCACATTCCCCTCCTGCCAGTTCAGAGCTGGCCTAGATTCCTGCCCACTAGCCCCTTAGTTCAGTGTTAACAAAGGCGTTTTCCCCCCTTTTCCTTCTCCCAGAGCAAAGGTCTCCCAGGAAGACCCCTTTTCTCAGCACCTCAGTTATCAGCTCCCACCCGGCAGCGGCAGCGGCAGCAACCAACACAAGACCCCACGTTGGCTCAAAGCCCCTACCCTCCCAGGATCTGCAGTAAAACAATGTGAGGTCAGGGTGGGAAGAGCTTTCTCATGGAGACGAGACTGTTGCGAGCGCAGCAGCAGAAGCCTGCCCGACCGGAGCCGAATGCAAACAAAGCGCCATTCAGGCCCCAGGGACCAACAATAGGCCCTTATCCTCTGCTCCGCTCCAGGCCAAGAGCTGCTGAGCAGAGCCAGCCGGGCCCAATGGGTAGCCTCTGGGCAGGGCTGCCCCTAGGATGTGTGGGGCCCCAGGCAAATATCTCGGGGGGACGCCTTCATCTATATAAAAAACTGGGGTCACTCCAAATTAGTGCACTTGCAGCAGCATTTTGACGGCCCAATCTACCATGATCCTACAAAAGAAATACTGTGGCCACCAGCCGGTGCTGCTCTCCTGGAACTGGGCCCTGGACATGGGGCTCTGGGACAACCCCCTAGGAATTCTGGTTGTCCTTGCACAGCATAGAGGGTTGAGAGCACCCAAAAGGGGCTGATGGATCTCAGGCCAGGTTTGGAATGGCCCACCAGAACGGCACTGGAGGGGGACTTAGGAGATTGAGAGGGAGGTACTCCAAAGTGTGGGGCCCCCTGAGGTGCCGAGTTCTGAGCAGGGCCACTCACGCCTGGCCTTAAGGGGGCACTGGCCTTGCGGGCACAGCTGCAGTCGGGGGCTTGAAGGGTTAAAGAGGGCTGCCTAATCTAGGGACTCACAGCCCGGGTACTTCTTGTTTCCTGGTCACCAAACACCTGGACAACGGGGATGCACCCCGCCCCCCCACCTGTACTCCGACGGGATCCGAAGGTGGTTTGTCTTGAATTTCACACCTCATCCTGCCCAGTCTCTCTCAGTAAGGTCAACAGGTGAGAGGCCAGAAAGAAAGACACCACGAAGACTACTGGGAGTTCTCTGAAGGAAGGACTGAGCATGCTCTACAAATGTGAGGTAAGAACAAGAGAATCCACAGACTGATAATCCACAGCCAGGCAAGAAGGCATTTAATTCAGGCTGTCCTCTCGGGGCACTTGTGCCATCACCTCGGTGGCACCACAGGGGCTGGTTAAGAGCAGGCAGTGCCACACGGGGTCCTAGGGTGCACCTGTGGGAAGGGGCTCACCAGGTCAACAGACAGACAGACAGCTCTAAACCGAGTCCAGACAGGGCGGGGAAGGCGGGGCTACCATAGCTCCTCCCACCGTCCACTCCAGTTCACTGAGTCTGCGTCGCTGAAACCTGCCTGCGGTTCTCTGTGTTCTGCCAAGATCTACGCCCAGCGGCTGCCTGCTGTGGAGGCAGATAACTCCTCTCCGGCCAGCCCACACCCACAGCCCCCTGGGCTAAGGCTCTCTCCTTCCCCACCGTGCTTCCCTCTGCAGCACTTGTCACAGCTGTCATTAACCAGTGACTGGCCTTCTGCCTGTCTCCCCTGAGGACAGGAGACTGCCTTGGTCTGTCTGGTTCCCTGCTGGGTCTCCAGCATGTAGCATGGGGCCTAGAACACAGTGAGTGCTCAGTAAATAGTTGGGGAGAGCAAATGCAAGTCTCTCTCAGCCACACAGTGGCCCCCGGAAGCTGAGGGCTAGCTGCAAAGCACGCCGTGCCCAGAGACCATGAAGACCGAGGGCTCCAGGGGTGACTCCGCTCCATCCCGCAGAGGGCTGTGCCGGGGGCGTCTCTTCAGTGGAGGCTCCTGGAAGGGGGGCAGTTGGCCTCAGCGAGCCTCACGGGAAGCACTTCCTGGGGAGGCACGCTGCCACAACAGATATCTTGAGGTCTCACGCTAAAGGAACAGAGAGAGTGATGAGGTAACAGTCCTGGCCCTGAGGAGCAGACACAGGCAGGAGGAGGGGCTGGTTCTAATCCTGTGAGGCCCCAGATTCAGTCAGTCCCCCTTCTCCTTTCTAGGTCCTTGCCTAGGTACCAGCTCTGCTCACATCTTGTAGCATTTCAAGCGAACTGCTAGCTACCCTTTCTCTCCAGAGTGGCTCAACCGGTCTCTCCCTCAATGCTCTTCATACCACCCACCCCCTCTACCTCACCCTCCTCCTCATCCCCTAAAACAAACACAACAACCTGCCTTTCCTTTAGCCACCCACAGATTCTGCTAGAACTCACTCTACTGCTGGTGGGACTGGCAAGAACGAATGACTTTTCCCTCATTTACCTGTCAACCCCCAGGCTTTCTGTGCATGGGCCCAGCTTCCAGGGAAGGCACCAGGTTCTCATTCCCCAAATCCTCACTGAGCGCTCCCACCATTCGGCCCAGGCCACTGTCCTCCCTTAGCAATGGGCAGGCCAGGTTCGCAGCTGTGGACAGAAGGCCTGTTCTGCTTGTTGCCAAGCAGTTTTACATGTACAGTCTGTGCTCCTAACAAGGTTAAGAAGAGACTTACCTGCCAAGGGACATGGCTGGCTAGAGGCGGCAAGGAGCTCAGCCCATTGCCTGGCCTGAGACCACAGCTTATTCACCCAAACTGAGCAGAGCAGGGAACCAAGTAGGCACTCGGTAAATGTTCACGGAACCAGTACACCCTGAAGGGAGATGAACACGGCATCACAGAACATACAGGAGATTCGGTGGCAGAACACCGGGATCCCAGGCCTGGCTCTTTGTGACCTCGGGCAAATCACCTGCCACATGAGACCCGTAACCCCCCTCAGGAATGTATGTGAAGGTACTTTCTACTTAAGGATCTATGCACACTGGTATCGGCTTCCAGAGATGGCCCCTCACCTTTGCCTACCTGGGATGAGGAGTTCAAGGGTATGGAGAATTGATAAGCTAAGAAAAGAGGCCAAGTCTGAAATTCCAGAACTAAGCTCCACAGAAAACTGGAATGGGGCCGGGAGGACTGACCGCATTTTATAGTGGCTGATGTGTTTGTTGCTTTGTACATTGTTCTCAGGCTTTGCCTGGTATGCGTGAGTTTTGCCTTAGCGAGACCTAAGCTTCAGAGTAACCTAACACCTAAATAAATGCTTGTCAACTGCTCGGATGGCTAACAAGGGAGAGATTATTTTTTGGCTGAACTTGGATGACCTGGGGCAAGAGGCACGTCAGCACGGCCTGAGCCTTCTGGGAGAGCAGCACTCAGCCCAGGGCAGCTGCGGGGGAAGGTCCTTCAAAGGGCTGCCGAGAGCAGGGGCGGTCCAGGAGGACTCCTGCTAGAGGAAGGGGGGAACCAAGCCCACAGCTCTCCCCTCAGTCAGCACGTGTTCTTACCCCTTAGGGAGCGCCTGCCATCCACTGCAAAATCTCCCCCAAATCGCTACACTCCCTAGCAGCAACCTGTGAGCTCTCTAAGTGCTAAGGAAAACAGCAAATGAAATCCTTTTTCCTCCTTCTAAAGAATTCTTCATTAAAGAAAACTTCACGTGAAGGCCATCAGAATTCTTGTTTCCAGCCGCAGCTCCTGCAGAAGGGAGTTAAACAAACCACCAGGCCTCAGGTCTTCTAGAGTCTACACTGCTGTTAACATTTCTCCTTCTAACATTCTCTTTTTGGGAGTGTGGGTGGGAAGATGAGAGCAAAAAGAATAAATAAATAAGAGAATGAACAAAAGGCTTCCCCACCCCCTAAGCCTCCAGGTGTTGTGCTCACCCGGGCCTCCAAGCAGAGCCCCACCAAGTAGAGAAGGCCCAGGAGAGAGGACAGCAACACTCAGGCCTTCTCCCTGAAGATCTCGTCTATCCAGAAGTGCCTCGACTCAGGCAGCTCAGAGAGAGCCAGACCAAGCCCCACAAGCCTCCAGCACCCACACAAACCAGAGGGTTTCAGGAGAGTCCCGGGAAAAGACTCAGACAATTCTGGTACCATGGACCCAAGTGGACTGTCTCAAGCCACTGGGTTAGTCTCAAAGGGGAAAATGAATGAGGAAAGTTTTTTATTTTCAAATTCTCCCTTCACTCGCACCCTTAAAGAGCATCTCTGCAGAACCTGGGTGTGGCTTCCTGCATGTCGATGTCAGAGACCCTCCTGAGACTCGGGGAAGGAAAGAGAAGCCATTGGCTGGGCGGAAGGGTCAGAGGGAAGGGTAGTGACAACAGTTGAACGGGCTCCAGGCCAGAGGCAGTGAATGGGCTAGTCCTGTGGATCTGTGCTAGGAATAGCAAACAGATAACAAAGGGGTAGGGGTCGGGGTGGGGGGTGGGAGGGATTTAACTCTTGTGCTGAGAAAACAATGAGGCCTGCAGTGAGGGCCCTGTCCAAGCTCCCCCTTTGAATGAGGTCAGAATCAAAATCTAGGCCTTACCTCTTTGGCGAAGAGATATTGTATTACTCAAGAGGAATATCTAAGTTTATAAAATGGGCATTCAGGTCAAAGGCACGTCAATGACCCAAACTTCTTCAAGTGATACAGCTTTGATATCAGATGCAGCCTTGAGAATATAGGCTGCCACAGGGCCTGGCACAAAACATTTGTTGAACAAATATATGGATGAATGGATTCAGAATGAGGCTGGTTCCATCTGGAATAATCAGATTAGCAGAGACAGAGAAAAGGTTCATGTGTAAGTAATAAGGGACAACTGAGCTTATGTTAACATGAATATACCACGCCTCTAGCTGGGGCGTAGAGGGAAGGGGAAGGGAGGAGGGGAAAAGCAAGGGAGATGTGTTCTCAGAGTCCACATGCCAACAAGATGAATTTCAGCTGGCTCAGAAGACACTCTGCAGAAAGGTGCCAGGTTTTTCATCAGCAGGCCATCAACCCGAGATCTCAGAATATGGGGCTGGGACAAGGGGGGGTGGGGCAGGAGAAATGGCATGAACCTAAAACCAGGTGCATAAAGTGGCAGTCGCAGGAAGGCCTGTCTCCTAGGAACCTGTCTGCAGCTTCAGAAAGAGCAAAGGGCCAACTCTAAGCAACGGTTTCCCATCAACGCCAAGACTCTGAGAGCCACCCCTCTGTCTTCACTCTCCCCTCCTCCAAGCAGCCCTAGCCCGTCACGTCTTCCTTCTACCGAGAATCAGAACCCTGACCTCCTCGGGGAATGGCGCTGGGCCTGGACTCAAATTTAATTTGTTCAGTGCAGAGAAATACACGCATGTGACAGAAGAAATGTGGCAGAGGACAAGCTGCTTTACAGGGTCTGGGGCTCGACTGCCCCCAACTGCATCCGTTTATCGCTTGCCTCCCCTGCGTCATGAGAAAGACAACCCACTTTGACTAGGGCATCGAGGGGTGTGGCAACAACCTTGTGAAAAAAACTCAACTGCTTGCCAAAAAAACTTCTCCTTGACATTTCTTCAAACCCCTAGGCAGGATTATCTTTATCTTCACCGTAGCCTTAAAGAAGAAGCATTCTAGAGAGGAAATAAAAGCGAAAAGAGAACAGAGGCCAAGGATAACTTTGTAAAACAGATGAGAACCAAAATGTGCTGAACAAAGTACGCTGCTCCCAGACCCCAGGCACCGTGTCAGATACTAGCGGGAAGGAAAACTAAAAGGAAGCTAGAGGCTTTGAGAAGAGCACAGAAATGACAGAGAAAACATGCAGCCATTCAGAGAAATAAACAAACAGCATTCTGGCTTGGGGTATGTTCTGTTCTGTTGCCACTGGCATGACAGCTTGGGCATGGGTGTCGGGGCAGAGAGCTGAGTCTGAACCTGAACTCTGTCACTTTGTGGCTGGACGACTTTGGGCAAGTGTTCACCCTCTGGAGCCCCCGTTTCCTCAAGGGAACACCTTCTACCTCCAGAAGAGACGAGAGCGGAGCAGAACGAACGTAGCTGCCATTATTAAATTTAGCTGCCATTATTATTTTACTGTTGTAATCTTTCGTATAAATTTAGTTCTAAATGAGGAAAAATCAACCAGCAGATACAAAACCACCTATGAATTCTGATCTCATTTCCCCACACTTTGGAACTCTCCCTGAGAATTTTAGACTGACAGCCTCCACAGGGAGGAAGCTGCCTGCCCCCTACATCATTCACAAAGGAGCTCCTCCCCTAAGCCCACTCGGTTAAATAGGAAAAAGGAGACCTAGCACCTTCCTAATTACAGTTCTCCTGTGCTGGTGAACGAGGGTGAGGGTCCCTCTGTCTGCATAACGCCCACCCAGTACCTACAATCCCAGAATAGATTTTCTGGAGAAATTCTTAATTTAAATCAGCGGGGAGAGGGTGGGAAATAGGCGTTGGGGCTTGAAATCTAAGTAAACAATAATGCCAAGAAGGATGAAGAGGTAGCTGTCAATAGACGTACTTTCAGTCAACAAATAGCTGCCCCATCCTAAGATTCAAACATTCTGTCAGTCATCAGCATCAGTCAGGAAAAGCAATGGCCACCAACTCAGCTGGACCTGAATCTACAACTCCAGGAAGAAGTGCCCGGTCTTCCTCTGCTCTCCCCTTTCATTTCCTGTCTCCAGCCCACATCCCTACATGGCTGCAGGTAAGATGGACATGAGTCGTTTACCACCCACAGGAAGCCGAGAGCCACTGGCCTCTCCATCACTGTTAGTTTCACTCTAGGTCCTGGGCTCGAACCTCACTCGGATGTACTGTCTTGTCCAAGTTTGCTGTTAGCTAAAAAAGGGGTTTCGGACAAAGATGCAGAGAGTAGGAGAGATTCTTCATTCCTGGAAAAGAAATCCCAAGAGAAAAGCAAGTCACAGGTCAGCAACATCAGCTTCCTTAATAGAGAACAGCTGTCACTGTTACCGCGTCTCATCTCTTCATAAATAGAGATCGGCCCGTCCCTGCCACCATGTCCCACCTCAAGGTTGCTGAGCAATGAGTGCAGCAGGGAAAGGGGGCCAGACGCCACCGGACAGCAAGAAGGGAGGCGAGTGAACATCTCTGCCGCACACGAAGGGCAAGGGAGAAGTCTTAGAAGCCACTAGCTCCTCGCTGCAAAAGAGCTATCTCCTAGAGGAGGGTTTTAAATGGGTCACAGAAAAGCACACAGCTTCGGGATGTCAGAAAATCACGAGGCAAAGAGAGAGAGACGGACAAAAGTTAGGAATTGAGGGCGTTGACTTGGTAGAACAAATAGCAAAAGCTCTATCTATTCTCCTTATTTACAAACAAGATCACTGTGATCTTTGGATAACAAGATAAGGGCATCCTCGGCCTTTGTCTCAGAGAGGGCATCTACGAAGCCACTTGGAAGGAAATAATGAAAGCCAGGCAAACTCAAGACGCAGAGAAGACAATGAAAAGAACATAGGCAAGATAGATTTAAAAAAAAAAACAAAAAACAAGGCAGCCCTATGCAGATGTGGGATCGTTTGGAGGCCTCTAAAAGCTAAAGGCCGCAGTCCAGGCAAGACCATTATCTGAATCTCTGACTATTAGCATATATTACCTTTGTGATCAGAAAAGGCAAGCAAGCTTATTTTCTATCTGGAAAAAATATATATGCAGCTTACAGATGTAAAATGGAGAGCTCTTATTGAAAGGCACATAATTTAAGGGGTATTATCTTTTTTGAAACAATCTGGAACAAAGGGTAATTATAGCTAACCTGCAATTGTCCAGACTAATGAAACAGGAATAGCTAGCCTAGGAAATTCAATAAATATTTATAGAGCACTTCTTAAGTGCCTGGAAGAGCGTAGGAAGTAGAATATTTTAAAGACTGTATCAAATCATAGTAAAGTGATACGACCAGGGACTAGGTACATGACCCATTAGAATTGTTTGGCACATGGGCCTAATAACGTACATGCAGCGGTTGCAAGTATGTACAAAATGTATAGGTGCATTGACAACGAGGGGAAAAAAGTCTAACTTGATGTAATTAAGCCTTCAGTTTGCTACTTTACAATTTTTTTTTTAGTTTTTTTCACCATCTAACCATTTTAAAGCACACCATTCAGTGGTTTTTACTACATTCAAAATGGTGTGCAACTATCACAATTCCAGAACATTTTCATCACCCCAAAAAGAAACCTTAAAACCCCAAAAAGTACCATTAGCAGTCACTCTCCATTCCTCCCTTCCCCAGCCCCTGGCATCCATCAATCTACTTTCTGTCCATGAATCTGCCTATTTTAGACATTTCATAGAAATTTTATACAATAACTAAATAAAGCCTTTTGTGTCTGGCTTCTTTCACTCAGCATAATATTTTAGAGGTTCATCTATGTTGTAGCATGGATCAGTGCTTCGTTCCTTTTTACGGCTGAATAACATGCCGTTGTACGGATACACTACCTTTTGTTTATCCATTCACTGGCTGATAAACATTGGGGTTGTTTCCACTTTTTGGCTATTACGAATAACACTGCTATGAACATTCAGGCATATGTGACTTTTTAAATATATAATATTTAATCATCTAGGCTGGCCTCCCTAATTATGATTTAATTAGTCAAAGATTTGAACCGAACAGTCTGACTCCAGAGCTCGACTCTCAGTCACACTGCTGGACTCCTCTTCATTTTCATTCTCTGATATGGAAGGCACACAGCAGCCCAGAAATGCACTAGACGGCATGGGGAAGCGGCAGAAATTTAAAAGTCATTGTTAACAATCTATACACATGAAGCATTAGCTGCAGGGACAGAAAACTACCTGATGGTTTACTCCTTCCTGTCCTGACAACCCAACAGAAGGGAGATGACACATAATCAGTGGGAAACTACAGGTTGACCTTTCGGATCCTCTAGTAAAACAGGAATGCTGCTACGTGCATCCATGCTGCCGTGAGGCTAAAGAGACGAGGGGGATGACAGGCGGGCAAGCACCTACTGAGCCCCCGGCACACAATAGCCTTTCAGTAAAGGTTCATCTGTTCACGCAATAAAGAGAAGGAGAGAATTTGCGGTGCTAACTTTGGGTTCTGCAATCCCCACTTGAAAGAGCTGGATGGTGTCAAACCTGCTTAACGTGAGAGAGTGGTAAGGACGGCAGGAAACCAGAGAATGGGAAACAAGAAATGTCTGCGGAATCAGGACTATGGGAAAGAAGAGAAACATGCAAAGAACAGGAGAAACTTACAAGAACAAACAGAAAGGGAAGAAAGTCTAAGACAATAAAAACACACATAAGAATATGTGTCTAAAATGTCCCAGATGAAAGGACTGATTAAGCACATGTGTACAGTGATGGATGCCAATTAGTCTTTGGGTGGTGAACATGATGTAATCTACACAGAATCGAAATATAATGATGTACACCTGAAATATATATAATATTATAAACCAATGTTATCCCAATTAAAAAAATAAATAAAAAATAAAATAAAATGACCCAGAGAACGGACAGACGATATGTGATGAGCACAGCATGACAGGCAGCTATCAAAGGGACCAGAGGGAACAAAGACCACCTGGGAGCAAGGACCAGAAGCACTGAAGGGGCAGGAAGGCCTTAGGGTGCACAGAGGTTCCAGGGCATTTCCCTGGCAAAGAAGGGGAAGCTGGACAGCAGAGACCTAACAAAGGAAATGAGACTCTATGCAGATAGAACAAGGGAAAGAGAGCAATTGATTAACACTGCGATAGGCAAAGCTCCACAGCACAGAACATGCTCGAAATGTAATGGCTACAATCGCTGAACTCAGAAGGCGATTTATAAAACTGAAGCAATAAAAATGCAAAATTCATGTAAAGAAAGTGGGAAGAGAAAAAAGGAGAACTGGAAAAGGATAATATGAAAACAAAAGGTATTTTGGAGGAAAGTTGTCTTTTAATTTTCTTATACCATTATATAACATAGAATTCTACAAAAAAATGAATGTTAACTTGGGAAATAATACCCACATATTTATGAAGACATCAATTAAGAGTTGGTTACTTTCTCTTCCTCCTCAAGAGAAATGTGGAAAATGGAAACCCATCTACTTTTAGAAGCAGAGGTTGTCTACCACTGGCACATCCAAGGGGCAAGTTACTGAACCTCTCTGGGACGCAGCTGCCGATACAGGTCTGTGACATAGGGCTGGTCCTCTAAAATGTGTAGGCAAGGCAGGCATTGAATGAGATCACACGTGAAAGTACATTGGAAACAGTAAAGGACTACAAAAAGATGATAATCTGTATGTATACAAAATAAAATAAGGAGGAGGATTCTGGGAAGATGGCAGAGTAGGAAGCACCAGGAATCTAACTTCTCACCTAGATAACAACTGTACTGGCAGAATCTTCTGATGTAACTATTTTGGAACTCTGGAGTCTGTTGAAGGCTTGCAACTTCAATGGCAAGACTGGGAGGGCAAATTGCAGTTCATTTTGGTCAACCACAGTCAACTTCAGCTCTTAGCACAGTAGCATCTTCTGTCCCTCACCCCCAACCAGGAGGCAGGCTGCTGTGCACGTGGTCCTGGAGCAGCTTGCACACAGCTTGTGGGAGCCAGGGTGGGCAAAAAGGACCCTGGCCTCCAAATATTCGGGATGTGTGCTCTGATCACTGATTGCTGCTTCTGATCTCAGAGATGCAGACAAAGAGGAAGGCAGCCATTGCTGTCACACCTCCCCCATTGTTGCAAGCTGCTCCCCTCCAGCTGAAGCCACTGCCAGGGGATTTAAAGGGCCTGCACCCTCTTCCCCTCCCTTTCTTTTTCACTTTCCCCCCTTTTGGGAGCCAGACATTAAAGGCTAGGACATTCAAAAGCAACTGCACATACAGGGAATATTCAAAAATGACTGCATATGCCCAGTAAAAAGCTTGGAAAACATCTAAAAAGACCTTAAGTTTACACCTCAGGCTGATCCTCAGAGATCAGCCTAAAACAATCAAAAGAACAAAAACTGAATGAAAAACAGCAAACCCTGCGAAAGGAGGAGACTCTGATTTCCAAAGTTATCACGTTATTAGAATCAAATGTCCAGTGTTCAACAAAAAAAAATCACAAGGCATACAAAGAAACAGGAAAGTATGGCCCATTCAAAGGAAAAACAGAAAGTGTCCCTGAAAAAGACCTAATGGCAAATATAGTAGACAAAGATTTTAAAACAATTGTCTTAAAGATGCTCAAAGAACTAAAAGAGGATGTGGAGACAGTCAAGAAAATGATGTGTGAATGAAATGGAAATTTCAATAAAGACAGAGAAAACTTAAAAAGAAACCAAAAAACAAATAAATTCTGGCACCAAAAAGTATGATAACTGAAACGAAAAATCCACTAGAGGGATTCAAAGGCAGATTTGAGCAGGAAGAAGAAAGAATCAGTGAACTTGAAGATAGGACCATAGAAGTTATCAAGCCTAATGAAGAGAAAGAAAAAAGACTGAAGAAAAGTGAAGAGAGCCTAAGGGACCTGTGGGACACCATCAAACGGACCATCACACTCATTGTAGGAGTCCCAGAAGGAGAGAGAGAAAAAAAGGGATAGAGAGAATATTGGAAGAAATAATGGCTGAAAACATACCAAATTTCATGAAAAACATGAATATAACATCCAAGAAGCTCAATGAACTCCAACTAAGATGCAGTCAAAGAGACCCACACCAAGACACATTATAACCAAACTCTCAAAAGACAAAGACAAAGAGAATCTTGAAAGGAGCAAGAGAGAAGCAAATTGTCACATAAGAGGGATCCTCAGTAAGATCACTAGCAGATTTCTCATCAGAAACAGCAGAGGGTAAAAGGCGGCAGGCCAATATATTCAAAGTGCTAAAAAATATATATATATCAACCACAATCCTATATCCAGCAAAATTCTCCTTCAAAAGTGGGGGGGAAATTAAGATATCCCAGATAAACAAAAAGCTGAGGGACTTTTGTGACCGTTAGACCTGCCCTGCAAAAAATGCTCAAGGCAATCCTGCAAGGTGAAATGAAAGGATATTTGAAGTCATATGGAAAAATAAAGATTTCAGTAAAGGTAAACACACAGGCAATTCTAAAAGCTAGTATTATTGTAACAATGGTTTCTAACAGTACTTTTTGTTTTCTACATGATTTAAGAGACTAATACATTTAAGGGAAAAAAATAATTATTAGCGTAAAAGCTAGTATACTGTAACTTTGGTTTATAATTCCAAATCTTGTTTTCTACATAATTTAGGAAACTAATGCATTTAAAAAAAAAGTATTAGTTTGTGTTTCAGGGCACACAACATATAAAAATGTAATCTCGTGACATTAACAACTGAAAGGGGTGGGGAAGGAGCTGCAAAGGAGCAATTTTTGTATCTTACTGAAGTTAAGCTGGTATAAATTCAAATTAGAGTGTTATAGCTTTAGATGTTAAATATAATCTCCATGGTAACCACAAAGAGAACAGCTACAGAACACAGACAGAAGGAAATGAGAAAGGAATTTAAACATTTCACTACAAAACAATCAACTAAACACAAAAGAAAACTAATACAGGACATGAGAGTCAAAAAAGCTACAAGGCATGTAGAAAACACATAACGCAATGACAAAAGTTAAGACTCTCCTTATCAGTAATTTCATTAAAAGTAAACAGATTAAACTGTCCAATCAAAAGACAGAGATTGGCAGAATGGATTAAAAACCCACGATCCAACTATATACTATCTAAAAGAGAGTCACTTGAGATCCAAAGACACAAACAGACTGAAAGCGACAGGATGGAAAAAGATATTCCATGCAAACGGTGATCAAAAGAGAACAGAAGTGGCTATACCAACATCAGAGAGAACAGACTTTAATCAAAAAAGGTTACAAGAGACAAAGAACATTACATATTAATTAAAAGCTTAATATAGCAAGAAAAGAAAAATTATAAACATTTACACACCTAATGACAGATCATCAAAACATATGAAGCAAAAACAGAATTAAAGGAAGAAACAGAGAGTTCTACAATAATTGGAGACTTTAATACCCTGCTCACAATGGACAGACCAACCAGACAGAAGTTAAGTAAAGAAACAGAGGACTTACCCAATAAGCCAAGTAACAGACATATACAGAACACGACCCAACAATAACAGAATACGCAGTCGTCTCAAGTGCACAGATGACATTTTCCAGGATAGACCACATGTTAGGCCACAAATTAAGTCTCAACAGATTTAAAAAGACAGATATCATACAAAGTGTCTTCTCTGACCACAATGAGATGATATTAGAAATCAATCACAGGGGCCGGCCCAGTGGCACAGGGGTGAAGTGCGCACGTTCTGCTTCGGGGGCCCGGGGCTCACCAGTTTGGATCCCGGGTGCGGACATGGCACCGCTTGGCAAGCCATGCTGTGGTAGGCATCCCACATATAAAGTGGAGGAAGACAGGCATGGATGTGAGCTCAGGGCCAGGCTTCCTCAGCAAAAAGAGGAGGATTGGCAGCAGATGTTAGCTCAGGGCTAATCTTCCTCAAAAAAAAAAAGAAAGAAAGAAAGAAATCAATAACAAAAGGAAAACTCACAAATCTGTGGAAATTGAACAACACATTTTTAAAAAGCCAATGGATCAAAGAAGAAATCACAAGGGAAAAAAGAAAATAGAGACAAATGAAAACAAAAACACAACACCGCAAAACATGGGACTCAGTGAAAGCAGTGCTAAGGGGGAAATTTGCAGCTATCAACACTTATATTAAAAAACAAGAAAGAGCTCAAAACCACAACCTAACTTAAGGAACTAGAAAAAGAACAAACTAAATCCAAAGCTAGCAGAAGGAAAGAAATAACTAAGAGCAGAGATCAATGAAATAGAGAATAGAAAAACAGTAGAGAAAAATCGATAAAATCCAAAGTTGGTTCTTAGAAAAAATTAACAAAATTGACAAACCTTTAGTTAGACCAAGAGAAAAAGAGAGGACTCAAATTACTAAAATCAAAATGAAAGTGGGAACATTACTACTGATTCTACAGAAATAAAAAGGATTATAAAAGATAACTATGAACAACTGTACGCGAACAAATTTGATAACCTAGATGAAACGGGCAAATTCCTAGAAACAAAAGCTACCAAGACTAAATCACAAAGAAATAAAAAATCTGAAAACACCTATAACTAGTAAAGAGATTGAATCAGTAATCAAAAATCTCCCAACGAAGAAAAAGCCTTGGACCTGACGGCTTCACTGGTGAATTCTACCAAACATGTAAAGAAGAATTAATACCAATCCTTCTCAAACTTTTCAAAAAAATTGAAGAGGAGGGAACACTTCCTGACTCATTCTACGAGGCCAGCAGAACCCTGACACCAAATCCAAAGACACTACAAGAAAACTACAGATCAATATCCCTTATGAACACTGATGGCAAAACTCCTCAAAAAATTCTAGCAAACTGGGGCCAGCCCAGTGGCGCAGCGGTTAAGTTCACACATTCCCCTTTGGCAGCCTGGAGTTCACCAGTTCGGATTCTGGGTGCAGACATGGCACCGCATAGCAAGCGGTGGAGGAAGATGGGCATGGACGTTAGCTCAGGGCCAGTCTTCCTCAGCAAAAAGAGGAGGATTGGCAGCAGTTAGCTCAGGGCTAATCTTTCTCAAAAAAACAAACAAAAAAACATAATACTCAATGGTGACAGGCTGAAAGCTTTTCCTCTAAGATCAGGAATAAGGCAAGGATTCCTGCTTTCACAGCTTCTATTCAACATAGTACTGGAAGTTCTAGCCAGAGTAATTAGAGAAGAAAAAGAAATCAAAGGCATCCAAATTGGAAAGAAAGAAGCAAATTTATCTCTTTGCAGATGATGTCATCTTATATGCAGAAAACTCGCAAGATTCCACCAAAAAAAGCTGTTAGAATAAATGAATTCAGCAAAGTAGCAGGACACAAAGTCAACACAAAAATCAGCTGCATTTCTATACACAAACAATGAACCATCTGAAGAAATTCCAAAAACAATTCCATTTACAACAGCATTGAAAAGAATAAACTACTTAGGAATTAACTTAACAAGGAGGTGAAAGACGTATAATGAAAACTACAAAACACTGCCGAAAGAAATTAAAGAAGACATGAATAAATGGAAACAGTCCATGTTCATGGATTGGAGGACTGAAAATTGTTAAAATGTCAATCCTACCAAAAGCAATCTACAGACCCAAAGCAGTCCCTAACAAAATCCTAATGATTTTATTTTTTTTGCAGAAATAGAAAAACACATCCTAGAATTTACATGGAATCTCAAGGAACCCCGAATAGCCAACACAATCTTGAATAAGAACAAAACTGGAACACTCACGCTTCCTGATTTCAAAATCTACTACGAAGCTACAGTAATCAAAACACTGTAGTATTGGCATAAAGAAATACATACACAACATAACAGAATAGAGAGCCTGGAAATAAACTCTCGTATATACGATCAAATGATTTTTGACAAGGATGCCAAGACCATTCAATAGGGAAAAGACAATCTTTTCAACAAACAGTGCTGGCAAAACCGGACAGCCATGCGCAAAAGAATGAAGTTGGACCCTTACTTAACACCATGTATAAAAATTAAATCAAAATGGATCAAGGACCTAAAAGTAAGACCTAAGATAATAATGCTCTTACAAGACAACATAGGACAAAAGCTTCATGACACTGAATTTGGCAATGATTTCTTGGTTGTGACACCAAAGGCACAGATAACAAAAGAAAAAACAGACAACTGGACTTCACGAAAATTTTGAAATTTTGTGCATCAAAAGACATTATTCATAGAGTAAAAAGGCAACCCACAGATTGGGAGAAAATATTTGCAAGTCATATATCTGATAAGGGATTAATATCCAGAATATATAGAGAACTAAAACTCAACAACAAAAAAACCAAACACTAAATTCAAAAACGGGCAAAGACCTTGAAAACACATGTCTTCAAAGGAGATAGATGAATGGCCAACAGGCACATGAAAAGACAAAAAGCATAATGGTGGTTCCAGGGCCTGGGGGAAGGGGAGAATGGAAGTTATTGTTTAAATAGGGCCAGAGTTTCAGTTTCTTACGCTATGTGTATTTTACCACAATAAGAAAAAAGGAAAAAAAAATAAGTAGCCTTTTTGGTATTCAGACAACAGAACAGTATAAAAAGTTTTTTTAAAAAAACACAAACAAGAATCAGGCCAGCCTGAAATTAACACCTACCAAGATCAACTTGGCAGTAGCAGAATGACAATGGGTTATTCACAACAGTCTCCCCAGGAATGCAAAATATGTAAGAATTATGGAGAATTTCAGAAATCAAAAGGGCAAAATATTTGGAAAAAGAACTGTGTGAAAATCGGAATCTGCAACCAAAGACAAGGGGGATCAGGGTCTGAAACAGGATATCATTCTCAAATCCCTAAGACATGTATTAATAATTGCCTGTGCTATTCTGGTTCTCAAAGCAACCCTACCTATATAGCGAATGCCAAGTGACCTAGCCCCCAGAAAGACTTCCTTGGTACAGATGGGCCAACCGCCAGTCTTTAAAACCAGAAGGGACAGACCCAGCCCTGATGGCCTAGTGGTTAAAGTTTGCTGTGCTCTGCTTCAGCGGCCGGAGTTCGGTTCCTAGGCGTGGAACCACACCACTCATCTGTCAGTAGCCATGCTGTGGTGGCAGCTCACAGAGAAGAACCAAGAACGTATAATTATATACAACTATGTACCGGGGCTTGGGGAGCGGTAGGGTGGCGGCTGGCAACAGATGTTAGCTCAGGGAAAATGCTTCCCCTCTTCCCCCGCAAAAAAAAATCCATACACAATATAGAATAAATGTCAGGCTTGTAGACACCCAATAAATGCTGACTGAATGACTAAACATTATCCTTGTTCCTTTAAAAAAAAAAAAAGCAACAAACAAACCAGAAGGGCAGACCCCAGAGATTCCATCTTCCACTACAAATTCACAAAGTGGCCTTCTGGGACGTATCCGTGTCATGTGAGTTTGAAATGAGTGAGTCAGGGGCTGGCCCCGTGGCCGAGTGGTTAAGTTGGCACGCTCTGCTGCAGGCTGCCCAGTGTTTCGTTGGTTCGAATCCTGGGCGCGGACATGGCACTGCTCATCAAGCCATGCTGAGGCAGCGTCCCACATGCCACAGCTAGAAGGACCCACAACGAAGAATATACAACTATGTACCAGGGGCTTTGGGAAGAAAAAGGAAAAAAATAAAATCTTTAAAAAAAAAAACCAGAAAAAAGAAATGAGTGAGTCAGATTTCCAGGCCCAACCTAAGCATCAAAGTACTACAATTCCGAGGGAGTGGCCCAGACTGCCTTCATAATAGCACCGTGCGGCTGGCAGTCTTATTCCCGAGAGTGAAAGCCAAAGACCCAGGAGAATGGAAGGCATATCCCCAGGGACGCAAGAACCTAGTCTCAAAGACTACTTTAAAGTTAAACAAGAGCTTTTCTAGCCAGGCAGATAACCATCCATTCCTCCTGCTGAAAGCAACTAAAAATGCTGGATAAAATACATGCATGTATGCATATATTTATATATTCTTTAAAAAATCTTACTTAAAAGCATAGACAAGTTAGTAAGAAAATAAGGAACACTCAGGCCAAAATCTAAGCAGAGACAGAAGCCCAGAGAGATTTGCAGAACCAAGCAAACTCGAGCTTCAGCTTTCAAAGCCTCAGAGGGCACTGGCCCACCCAACATGGGAAGTCTCAGGTGCTCTCACCCCCAGTGAAGCTGGGACTTCCAAAGGCCACCCTCTCAGAGTAAGGGTAAAGCAGAAATAAACCTGATCGACCTCTCTGCACTCTGAGGAGCCACTGCAAAAAGAATCAAGCCTCTCAATCCTTGTCACTGAGCAGTTCAAGAAACAAAAAAACCCACCCAAAGAAGTTATTATACAATAGCCCTCACAGGTTTGCAGTGCGAATTCCCACCATGTGGGCAATCAGAAAACACTCAGTGCTCTATCCTGCTGGAGGGAAGAAGGGTAAATTGGTACAACCACACTGGAAAGAGTTTCACATGCCGGCAAGTCCACTCCTAGCTACACCCTGGAGAAAGTGTTGCTCGGGTACACCAGGAGCCATGTAGAAGAATGTTCTCAGCAGGGTTGTTCCTAAGTGCAAAAACACGGAAGCGGCCCAAAGGCTTCTTGGCTGTAGAAAGGATAAATACACTGCAGCACATTCGTGCAGTGGAAAGCTACGCAGCACTGAAAAGGAACGGAGCTCTGGGCATCCACATGGATGAATCGCAGAGGCAACACTGAGCACAACACAGAGGTCCACAGGATGACTCCATGTGGATGATGTTCAAACACAGGCAAAACTAAACCATAAGTTATTTAGAGATTGTTCATCGGTGGTAAAACTATTGACAACATCAAGAGAACGATTATCACAAAAGTCAGAACAGCTGTGGGGGTAAGGGGCTTCAACTGGGGAGGGCACAAAGGGGGTTTATATAGTCCTAATCTTTTATTCCTGAACCTGAGGGATGGGAACACAGATGGTTGCTTTATTGTTCTGTTTCAATGAGTGTGTGTGCGTACGTATGTATGTTTTAAATATGTCTTTTGGAAGTGATATATTTTGTAACAAACATATGACAGAAGGAAATTATGGAATGTCACACAGCTGTCAGAGTGAGGGAGACATCTCTGTACTGATATGGGAAGACCTCTAAGATAAACTGATAAATGAAAACGGCATGGAGCAGAGAAAGGGTGTAGGAGGAAAAAAGAATAGAAATATATTTATATATATATATGCTTTTTAAGATTGGCACCTGAGCTAACATCTATCGTCAATCTTCTTCTTTTTCTTCTTCTTCTCCCCAAAGCCCCCCAGTACATAGTTGTATATTCTAGTTGTAGGTCTTTCTGGTTGTGCTATGTGGGACGCCGCCTCAGCATGGCCTGATAACCAGTGCCACGTTGGCGCCCAGGATCCAAACTGGTGAAACCCTGGGCCGCCGAAGCAGAGCCCGTGAACTTAACCACTCGGCCACGGGGTCGGCCCCTATATTTATATTTTAAATGGACACATCGTCTCTAAGAGGATAGACAAGACCACCTTTAACCAGAGGTGGTCTCTAGGAAGAACTGGATGGAGAGAGGGGAGGGGGGAGGGGAGAAAGTAGAGGGGAGAGAGGAAGAAAACAACGGGAGACTTTTATATATGTAAATATTTGTACCAGGTGAAAGTTTACTTAGCTAACATACACAACTTTTTTTGTTGTTCACGTTAGCCCTAAACCCTTGGGTTACTGCTTCATAACCTGTGGGTCCATGGGGAGTGCCTCTAAGGCAGTTACCCGGGTCACACCTCGGCTTCCTTTGCCTCATCAGTAGCTGTCCACTGCACCTGTTTGCAGGATGGAAGTCACTCCATCATCTTCAATGATTTCACAGCAAGGGTAGAACTCCAGCCCATCCAAGCCCAGAATCCCACAAAGACCCTTTGATCCTGTGATATAATAAGAAACATATATTTGGTCTTTGTTCCAGGTTCCTGGCACAGGAGCTAAAATTCTCGGAATTTTCTTAGTGATGGTGGTGAGAGGAGAATCTTTGCTATTTATAATAAGCCCCTTTCAGATCTTTTGTTATTTATAATAAGCCCCTTTCAGCCACACCCGAGTTTATGCTAATGAGATGACTTTTGGTGGCCCCTAGATAACTTCAGGACGGGGGCTGGTTGCCAGAGGACCGAATGAGGTGATCAGAAGGCTGGCATTTTCAGACCCAGCCCTGTACCTCCAGAGAGGGCAGCGGGGCTGGAGGGTGAGTTAGTCACCAATGGCCAACCGTGCCTACGTAACGGAACCTCCATAAATACCCTAAACAGCAGGGTTCAGAGAATTTCCTAGTTGGTGAACACATCCAGGGGCCAGGAGGGTGACATGCCCCAACTCCACAGGGACAGAAGATCCTGTGTTCAGGATCCTTCCCAACCTCGCCCAAAGTACCCCTTTATCTGGCTGTTTATTTGTATCCTTTGTAATATCCTTTATAATACATCAGTCAACAGAAGTCAAGTGTTTCGCTGGGTTCTGTGAGCCATTATAGCAAATTATCAAACCTAAGGAGGGGGTCGTGGAGTCATAGGTATCCCGTGAGGACACAGCCGGTCGGTCAGAGGTACAGGTGGCAACCCGGGACTTGGGACTGGAGTCTGCATAACTCTGGTGGTTAGTGTCAGAACTGAATTAAACTGTAGGACACCCAGTTGGTGGCAGAGAGTAGGAGAATTTGTTGGTGTTGGGAAAATACCACGTGTTTAACATCAGAACTGTGGTGGGTAAAAAAACACCATCAGAGAACTCTGGCTGGGACCCCACCAAGGACTGGACCCTTGGGCTTACTCTGTTGGGCTGGCTGATCTGGGACAAGAATCTCAGAGGCAGCGGCTGGAAGGGCCTTTGGGGGCCATAAATCTGCTAGGAATAGCTGAATTTGCCCTCCACCCACACCCTAGGGGGAAGAGTCTCTTCGAGCTGTGCGTTCCCTCCAGATGGAGAGGTGAACCATGAGGGGAAAGAAAACCGACTCAGAGTTGTAAAAATAACAACCAGAGAGGCCAGTCACACGACCAGACTTGGCTGTTTCCTTAGAAGATAAGCACTGCATCCCTTCACTTGTGACTTCAATCTCAGTGTGCTCCCGCTCCCGTCAGGAGGTACCTCACCTGTCTATTCAGCTGACCACATGCCCTTCCAAAGTCCCAGCACAGAACCGTGAAAACAGTGGGGAGAGAATCAGAAACCAGTTATAAGTTCATATTCTGAGTATGCTAGGAGCAGCCCTCTCTCCAAAATGCCTCCCTCGCCATGTGCCTAAAAAACACAACAAAAACCCCAACCCGCTCAGATCTAACATCTACACATACAAATATGTCTACAAGGCACTGTTTGGTTCAGAGCAAATCCATGTGCAGGCAGCTTCAATGCCCCCCACGCCGCCCTGCCCTGGAAGGAAAGGGAAAGTGCCCAGTACCTGGAAGGCGCTTCTCTCCTGTTAGCCCTTTCAGCTCAGCCTAACCGGCCTAACCAGCCGAACCGAGCAGCAGCAGGAGGCTCTGAGCCCTAAGCCTGGAGAAAAGGAAGGGCCTAAGAGGAAGAGCCGGGGAAGATCAGCCTGGGAATCTTAGGACTCCGCTTGACCTCCTTCCTCTCGGGACAACGTTTTCTCCAGGTAAGTTCTCAGGACTAACTGCTGTGGTCTCAAGCTAATTCAATTTTCTCAGGAAATTTTGAGTTGGGCTTAATAGCCCATCTTTAAGACAGCACCCCATACCAGCTCCCTATTTCTATGCTTCTCCGCTTGTCCCCGGACCTCAGGTCCTCCAGCTACATGAATGAGGCTGCTTTTCCAGCTCTGCCTTTCAGGATGGAGGCAGAGTTGCAAATCAGAGCTCTCCACATCCTCTCTCCACTTCACCCCATGACACCTTTTCTTATGTAGCCACTTGGCATTTGCTCTTCCTTCCCATCGCCACCCCCCGCCCCCGCCCCGACTCCACGTGTGCATCAATGACGGCATGCCCAAACCGCAACACCTGCCTCTCAGAGCTGGTCCCCCACTCTGACCTCCTGACTCTCCCCATCCCAGGTCAGCCGGCCCACTACTTCCAGAAGAGTTTTCCAAACCCCATTCACCTGTGGGTGGTCACAGGCTCAAGCATCTCAGAGACTTCTCATTGTCTTAAATCCCAGCTCGCAGCTGGACAGAATGACTCTCCCGCCACTCACGCTCACCACTCCCCAACAGCATCCATTCTGCCAACAAGGTTTCCTGAGCACCAGACTCCTGTGGGTTCAGCAGCAAACAAAGCAGGTGCAAATCTCCACACTCATGGAGCTTCTATCGCCTTCCTCCCGCCATTTACCCAATGCCCGGCTTTTCTCATTACCATGATTTGCTCCGTGTACCACTGCCTGGGTGCCATCCCCTCCTCTCCACCAACCCAAATATGACACCTCGTTCAAGGGCAAGCTCTCCCAAGAAGTCCTTCCTGAGGAGGAGCCACCCACCCGACAGTCCCCTGAGCTCAGAAGCCCTTGGACACATGTGTTCTCTCCACAGAGAGTTCTACTGTAACTGCTCTCCACTGTACCAGGGACAGACCCATCGTTATGATGTGTCCGCTGGGTGCCACTTCACTAAGTTATTTCATTACTCCCCCAACAGCCCTGTGGGGAAGGTCTTATTGCCCCTATTTTATAGATGAGCAACTCAAGGCTCAAAGCAGCTTAGGAACTTGCCAGAAGTGACAGGGCTGGTGGAGGGCTAAGCCTGAACTCCAACTCGTAACCTGCTGACTCCAGGGCTCTTGTTCTTAGCCACCTCCCTGGAAATTTTCTGCATTCACTTTTGCATGTGGCCTCTTACCCGGCACAGAGACAGCACTCAGTGAATGGTGACTGTGACTTCCTTATTAACTAGCCACTACTTGAGCACGCACTCCTCCTCTCCCCAGCCACAGGGTACACACCCGAGGGCAAGGGCCACATCATCAGATCCTCTTGAAGCCTTACAGTACCCAAGAAAGAGCTGTGCCTGCCACAGATGCACAGTAACTGCTTGAGGAAAGAACAACTTCTTGGAATCTTGCACAGCAATAACTTTTGCCCTTCTTAAGCCAGTCAGTCAATTGCGAAAACTCAGGATTAGATCATGGAGCCAAATATTAAAATTGCCCTTTAAGAATTTCAGAAGTAAAAAGGGGATGGAAAGATGGCCCAGGTCAGCAGAAACACAAAGGTGTGTTTTGCAACCGGCTGGAATGGGACAGTCAAAAGCCAAGGGGCTGAGGAAAATCTTAAGGTCTTACCGAATGGGCCTCAGGCAACATGGCAGGGAGAGCTCGGCCCTGAGTGAAGACTCCCAACTGGCCACAAGCCCAAGGAACAACAAATAGTGACAAGTGACAATCCTGGTGACAGAAGCTGCAAATACCTATCAAGAGATTAACTTAAGTAGGAAAGATGGAGAGTTTCAGGTTGGCCTTTTCAGCCCTGTGCACAGAGATATCACTTTCTAATACCCTGTGGGACAGCAGGAAGAACCCAAGCCCAGGAATGGGAATTGCTGCTTTCAGAGTTCAGCTCTGTCTCTTACCAGTGGAGCTGGGTGAGCCACTGAACCCCTCTGAACCTCTGGTCCTTCATCCATAAACAACGAAACCGTGACCTTAACCTGTCCCAGTGAGAGCTGTCCAATAAATAATAAAACTATACAGTGCTATTTACATATAAGAAATATTATCAAGAATGAAAGCAACAAAACACCAGCAGTTGGCTCCATGGTATCCTGGGGTACAGTAGTTGAGATGAGACCCCAAAATTTGTTGAGACTTTGATGGCTGCAACCATTATTAGGTTATGGCAGTTCAACTTTTCTTGAGGTAAACACTGAATTCACCTTTGGGGACAAAACCTTTTTTTTCTGTATTGTAATTCCATTCTGCTATCCCCAAGCATTCAGTAAAATTTTGTAAAATGTCTGGTAATATTTTTAAAAGATGTATTTTGAGAAGTTATGAGACAGGTCTGATGCATGTTTAAGGTAAAATGGTCTGAGGAGAGAAGCAACAGCCCCGAGGCTGGGAGAACTCGGTGACATGCGGAAGAGAAGAGTGGATAGACAGCTGGCCAAGAAAATAAGCAACTCAGGTTGAGCTCATTCATTTAACAAATGTTTTTTTGAGCCCCAACTATGCCCCAGGCTTGGTGGAACACATAATAAGCATTCCTTATGTGTTTCTAGAAATAGCTGGGGAGCGGAGCTTGGTAAAAGACAGAGTTCTTGCAGGTCAAGTATGAAAGCAGCTTGAGTGACTGCTATTTAGGGACGAAATGACATGTTATCCCTAATGATGGAAGAGATCAGAGCCATCTAAGACTCAAAGGTCAAATACAGTTGAAGGTTTCGCCTCATATGACATCTATGTTCATCCCATTGCCTTCTGGCCTCCTCGGTTTCCAAGGAGAAATGAGCTCTTCATGTTATCAAAGGTCCCTTGTACACGATGAGTTGCTTATCTCTTGCTGCTTTCAAGATTCTTTCTTTGATTATGATATGTCTAGGTGTGGATCTCTTTGAGTTTACCAACTTGGAATTCACTGAGCTTCTTGAGTGTGTAAATTATTGTTTTTCATCAAATTTGGGAAGTTTGCGGCCATTATTTCTTCAAATATTCATTCTGTTCCCTTCTCTCTATCCTCTCCTTCTACGACTCCCATTATGTGTATGTTGGTAGGCTTCATGGCGTTCTATGGGTATCTGAGGCTCTGCTCATTTTCCTTCATTCTTTTTTCTTTCTGTTCCTCAGACTGGATAATCTCAATTGACCTATCTTCAAGTCTGCTGATTCCTTCTTCTGCCTGCTCAATTCTGCTGTTGAGCCCCTCTAGTGACTTTTTCATTTCAGTTATTGTAATTTTCAACTCCAGAATTTTTTTGTAATTTCAATCACTTATTGATCATCTCTATTTGGTGAGGCACTGTTCTCTTACTTTCCTTTAGTTCTTTAGATACATTTAAAAATAGCTGATTTAAAGTCTTTGTCTATGAAGCCCAATGTCTGAGCTTCCCTGGGGACAGTTTCTATTGATTTTTTCTTTCCCTGTGATGTGTCATTCTTTGTTTCTTTGCATGCCTCACAATTTCTTCTTGAAAACAAATTCAGCCATTTTTTCTTGAATAAATGTTCCTTGGATCGCTGCAAACCTTTGGTTAATTTCCAGAGTTCTGAAAAAGTTGATTATGACAGTTTATGCCAGTTTTCTCATTTCTTTTATGGAGGAGCATCTTAATTTTAAAGATTGGCACCTGAGCTAACAACTGCTGCCAATCTTTTTTTTTTTTCCTCCCCAAAGTTCCCCAGTACATAGTTGTATATTCTAGTTGTGAGGGCCTCTGGTTGTGCTATGTGGGACGCCGCCTCAGCAGGGCCTGACGAGCAGTGCCATGTCTGCACCCAGGGATCGGAACCAGCGAAACCCCAGCCCACCGAAGCGAAGGGCACAAACTTAATCACTCGGCCCCAGGGCCGGCCCCAGGAGCATCTTTTAAGAAGTCCTTATTCCACCATTCCCCAGGGATGTATATCTCGTATGGTATTTAGAAAAACATTTTCATCCCCTCAAACAATTTTTTGGAGAAGAGGGGTAAAACAGAAGAACTCTGACACCCTGTACCTGATCTCAAGCCCCAAGTGGTGGTATAAATTGCATCCTTCTCTATTTTTTTAAAAAAGCTGATTATTTAAAATTAAGACACAGCAAAAAAACAATTTTTTTAAACACACAATTTTATAATTCCAATATCCAGAAAAAAACTTTTGGTACAGCATTCTAAAATAACAAAAACTGAGATGTTACGCATTTTGTTTTACCATGTACCTTTCTTGTGTAAAAGCATCATGGCTCTTATTCTGTGGTAATAAATTTAGAGCGACAGTTTGATTAGGGTACATGGGCTATTTTTAAAGCTTCCTCATATGACACTGAACAGACTACACATGTAGCGATCCTTTTCAAATGCACATTTTGGTGGTTTCCCATTTTCTGCTATAAAAATGATGACCTGAACAGCCTAGTATGTTTGTGTTTGTCCCATTATACTTAGGTTACATTTCTAGAATTGAAATTGCTGTGTCAATTTGTGGGGTTTTTTTTTTTTTTAAGTTTCATGTTTAATCTTCTCTGTATCCCCTGCCATTTAATATCCTGCCGTGGAGCACATTTTCCTCGCTCTTTGAACGGATATTCTGTCACTCAGTGATGTCACCGCCATCATTTAACACACGCTTTAAGAGTATATTAATCACACAGTGATCCTGCACCACCGGAAGGGGGAACTCAGAGCCAAAAGTAAGGAGAGACTGTATTTAAAACTCCTGCAGAGCAGGAATCTAAGACAGTCACCCACTCAAATTTCCTTTTCTTGGAACTCTACAGATCTTTACTCTTACCCACATGGGGCCACATAAGCATCAAACATCAAGGGAGAGGTCAGATTGCATTAATAATTTTCAACCAGGTCCCACTCACCACTCACTTCCTGAGGCCATACCCAGTGACCAGGACAGGAATGCCAGTTCACATCTGTTTATCGTCTAAAATCCAAATCACTAACAAGAATTTGAAGGCAACACCCCTCCAAAGAGATTGGTAGCTCTCTACTGGGAGGTTAGGGAGAGGCCAGAGCTCTCACCATTTCCAGATGGGGGAACTAAAGAACGGGAAAAGGCAGGTGTGGGTTCCAGATGCCAGAATTTCTTGGTAACCAAGCCTGACCAGAAACCGAGAACTTGTGTACCAGACGCCCTTTCTCTCCATTTGAAAAAGATGTCAGATAGAGGGGGAAATGCCAGACCTGGGCTCAGAAGACTGGGACTCAAATTCGGGCAACGCTGGGTCACTGACATGGTTTTAGAACCAGTGCTTGGTCACACAAAGCCTTGGGAGAGATGCAGAATCTAAATTCCACCTATTTTGTAGCCATAATGCATAAGAAATGGAGCCTTAAATAGATTGATTGGATCTGGTGCAGAAGCCTGGGTGAAGTGCAGAGTTCCATGAAAAGAGGAGTAGGCAATGTGACGCTTCAATCTAGAGCACAGGGGCTGTGAGACCATCCCCATTTGGGGGCAAAATGGCACCAAATCAGGGCTCTATTAACAACTGGATTCAAAGGCCAAGACCTAGTTCATCCTGGCCAGGAATCTCTTGAATTAAAAAGAAATGTCATCCAGGGGCTGGCCCCGTGGCCGAGTGGTTAAGTTCGCGCACTCCGCTGCAGGCGGCCCAGTGTTTCGTTGGTTCGAATCCTGGGCGCGGACATGGCACTGCTCATCAAGCCACGCTGAGGCAGCGTCCCACATGCCACAACTAGAAGGACCCACAACGAAGAATACACAACTATGTACTGGGGGGCTTTGGGGAGAAAAAGGAAAAAAATAAAATCTTTAAAAAAAAAAAAAAAAGAAATGTCATCCAGTTGAGAAAGAAACTCCAAAAGTTGCTTAAGAAAGTAGTTTACTATAGTTTGAGATCATATCATCATTTCCTTATTAGGAAAGCTTCTTAAATTCCAGGAGATATAGCATTAAGAATAAATATGCCAGGGCTGGCCCCGTGGCCGAGTGGTTAAGTTCACGTGCTCCACTGCAGGCAGCCCAGTGTTTCATTAGTTTGAATCCTGGGCACGGACATGGCACTGCTCATCAAACCACGCTGAGGCAGCGTCCCACATGCCACAACTAGAAGGACCCACAACAAAGAAGATACAACTATGTACCGGGGGGCTTTGGGGAGAAAAAGGAAAAAATAAAAATCTTTAAAAAAAAAAAAAAGAATAAATATGCCTAAGAAAATAAAAAACCACAGTGTTTATAACTTTGTGTTAAGAAATCTGTATCTGTTACTTTATGTACTTTTATGTTCAAGAGAATTTGGTCTGTTCAGAGTAACAAGTCAGTCTCAAGATTCCAATGAAAATATGTAACTGAGTAACTGGTTTAGACTTGTGATTTTAAGTAGGAATTTTACTAAGTTTAAAATCAGTACTGGCAGATGACAAATAAGCACATGGAAAGATGCTCAACATCATTAGTCACCAGGGAAATTCAAACTGAAACCACAAGATACCACTACACACCTTTTAGAATGGCTAAAACTAAAAAGACTAACCATATTAAATGTCGGTGAGGATGTGGAGGGAACTCTCATACACTGCTGGTGGGAATGTAAAATGGGACAACCACTTTGGAAGACAGCTGGGCAGTTTAAGTTAAACATACACTCACCATATGATCCGGCCACTCCACGCCTACACATTTGCCCAAGAGAAAAGGAAACATATGTCCATACAAAGACTTGTACACAAACATTCATAGCAGCTTGATTTAGAATTGCCAAAAATTGGAAAAAACAGAAATGACTGACAACGGGTGAATGGATAAACAAATTGTGGGATATCTACATAATGGAATATTACTTAGCAATAAAAAGGAAAGAACTACTGACACATGCAACAACATGAACAAATCTAAAAATAATTATGCTGAGTGAAGAAGCCAAACAAAAAAGGATACATACTATATGATTCCCCTTACGTAAAATTCCAGAAAACGCAAACTAATCTACAGTAACAGAAAGCAGTTCAGTGGGTACCTGAGGATGGGGGAGGCAGAGAAGGCGGGGAGGGAGGGACTACAAAGGGCCACGAGGACACTTCTGGAGGTGACAGTTACGTTCATTATCTTAATTGTGATTACGGTTTCACAAGGGTATACATATGTCAAAATTTATACATTGTACACTTTAAATATATGCAATTTATTATGCCAAAAATACTTCAATAACGCTGTTTTAAAAAATTAAACATAAAGCAGTATAGGAATGTTTCCGAAAATTTAAGAGTCAGCTTAGTTTATTAGATTTACGGGAACTATTTAAGTATTAGAGACATTTGGTAATCAGACAATTGGAAGTATTAAAAAAATTAAAGGAAGTTGAATGTAATTTATACATTTAAAATTTCCAAATAAGTTTGCAAATAGGATCAAGTATTAATCAAAAGGCCCCTTTCAAAGTGATTGTTAAAATTTCCTAGAATCATAAATAGAACAGAAAGATCTGTAGGCTGCACTTAAAAGCTAAACTTAAAAGACTAGCCCTTAAAGCAAGAACTAGATTTTTGAGTTTGTAACTTTTTTTTTTAATGAAAGCTTCTTCATTGTTTCTTTAAGGAAGATTGGCCCTGAGCTAACAGCTGTTGCCAATCTTCCTCCTTTTTTTTTTCCTCCTCAAAGCCCCAGTACGTAGCTGTATATCCCCGCTGTACGTCTTTCTAGTTCTTCAGTGTGGGACGCTGCCTCAGCACGGCTTCATAGCGGTGCTAGGTCCGCGCCCAGGATCTGTACCGGTGAACCCCAGGCCGCCAAAGGCGAGTGCACAAACTGAACACTTATCCAGGCCAGCCCCTGACTTTGTAACTTTAACAAACTGAAAATCAATTTTTTTCCAACCAAAGTAACTTGTGAATAATCTTTGCATTACATAAAAACCCAGGGGTCGGGGTGGTGTGTGGCACCAAAAACCACCCAGAGCTGCCACTCACCTGAAACTCGCCAAGTCACTTAGTCTTCCTGAACTCAGTTTCCTCATCCATAGGAGAGGAATGTTTTCCAGAAGGAATACATTTATTATTAATGAGGTATATTACGACATTTCACACTGCTAGGCAGCACCTTGGTTAGTAAAAGCACTCGGAGAAGCACACAGTGAGGCACAGGTGTAAGAGATGAGCAGTTTCACCCCACAGGAACCACAGCCTCTCCCAGACCCTGGGCTGACCGGTGACAGACAGGCGAAAGGTGACACGTACCCTCAGAGACTAAGCATGACTCGGCAGAGCCAGATCATGGAATTTTCCCCAGGAGTCGGCCAGGGAAGGATGTTGCTCAGGAGAGGAGCCGCCACATGTGGAGTTTGGCCCCATTCCACACACAGCTGGTGGAAATGTACTTAGAGCGGCCTTGGGTATGGCAGCCCCACCCCTTCTCTGGCCTGCAGGCAAATCAGGATGAGGAGGTGAAGGACAGCAGCAAGGAGGACTTACAAACAACAACAAAAAAGCCCACATGCATCTCCCTCCAGGATCACCAAGGCGACAGCAGAGGAGCAGGGCAGGGTGGCAACCCTCCATGGCAGAGTCTTAGTTACGGTAACTAATGGGGACTCAGCAGGGACGTAGGGACCGAAGAGCCAAACGAGCTTCAACAAATTAGATGACCTGGGAGAAAGCAGCCCTTCCCGGCAACTAATCTTCCCTTCCTACTCATGGATTTTCCCTTCCTACCCATGGATTTCGGGGAAGACATGCGATAAAAGAGGACACAAAAAAAAAAGAGGAGGGGGATGAGAATCTTAGATTCTGCTAATCGGCCTTCTCTGGGCCCCAATTTCTCAGCTCCAAAGATAGCTGGTTTGGGGGCCTTCACCCAACTCCCCCACTTCTCCTTGAAGGGAGGCAAGTAAGAGCAATAACATTCAACTCTATCAACCGTGAATAGGAGGATGAGGGTAAGCAGAGAGCAGCGCGGTGGAAACTTTGTGGAGGGAGGAGCACAGGAAAGGTCCGAGCCATTTCCACCCCAGACCCATCTGCCTTCACTCTGCCAGCTTTTCCAAGCAAACTTAATCGCAGCGTGGTAAATGGCCACTGCCAGCCCAAGACCCGGGCCAAGAGACGAGAGGAGAAAAATCTCAGAAAAGACAATAACTCCTGGGTCATCAAGGGTCACCTGAGAAAAATTCCTACACGTTGGATGGAAATCCAAGACAAATCCCTGAACAGAGGGATCCCACTCTGAGCACTGAACATGAGCTCTGGGGTTAAGCCGTCCCTGAGCCACAGAGGCCCCAGGGCACCTGGCTGTGAAACGGCGCTAGCAGCTGGCCTGCCTTTGGATGAAAGGAAGAGCATTAACAGCCTCTGAAATGCAGGTGGAACGCTAGCTGGAGAGAGAGGATCATGCCTGGCTGTCACGCTCACGCGGGCCAGCAGCCGGAGACAGGACTGGACCAGCAGGTGGATCCCGGCGCAGAGGGCTTTAGAATTGAGGCTCAGGAGATGCACCCACATCAATGCAATCAGAGGAAACTGTGTGAGGGGAAACCTTAAAAGCAGTAGGTTATACAGGGCAGGACTGCCGGAGCACGTGTGGGAGGAAGAAGGGACAATTCCACCTTCATGCCTTTGTCCCTGTGACTCCCAAAGGCTGAGTGTCATTCTCTGGAAACACGCGTCAAGGGTTTTTACAGCCAGCTGACAGAGCCACCTCCCGCGCCCAGCGGCACGCTTCCCAAGTCCCTCACTGCCCAGCGCCTGCTCTCCGCGTGGACTCAAAGCGTGTTCTCAGAGGCCGCCCGGTCCCCGTGGTCCTGAGGAGCCTCACCACCCTCCCCCTGACCAGCGTCCCACATCACACCCTTCCAGAAGTAAGGCCTCCTGCTGGGGCTGCCCAGCTGCCAACTGGGGCCAGCAGGGGGCCAGATGTCACTTTCCTGTGAAAACCAAGAAAACCAAGAGAGACTGGGAACCGACAAAGACTGCTTCTATTTTCCAAAAATCAGAGCTCGGCCTGTTTTAGTCATTGAGCTTGAGAACTGACCTATGAGCATTGCTAACACCTACAGCTGCTCCTGAAGAACACCCACACGCATCCCCCGACCTGGACTCAGGCACAGGACTTACCCTCAGCGTCCGTCGGCTCTCGGAAGTCAGCTACTGTCTAAAGTAAAAGAAAAAAGAAGTGTTATCCTCCTTTCTCCAGGCACTCCCCAGAGAACCTGTGGGCGGCAAGAACATAGACCTAGAACCCAGAGAAGTGTTCCTTTGCTTTCATCTCCAGGGAATCTTGGAGGGGCGGTGAGCGGCTCAGGACAGCACAGGGCTGAGAGCGCCCTGGCTCTGCTGTCCGCTGCCTTGGCCCCACCCTTGCTGCTCTGCCACCGGCTCCCAGAACCACTCAAAGCCTGTTTCCTCATCTGTAAAATGGGAGTAATGACACCACCCATGTCGTAAGGTTCCCGATGAGGTGACACACACAAAGCACTGGCACTGCGCCTGGTACAGAGGACACACTCAGACGTTAGATGACGTGCTTAGTAAGAAGCATTTAAGTAAAACCCTTTCCTGGCACCTTCTACACAAGAACAAGAAGTTTTAGAAACTTTCACTGTTTTGCCTGAAGTGCTTTCTCTTCCAGCCCACTTCCAGCCAGCCCCAGGCCCATCTTCTCTGCAGAGCCACCTCCCCTCCGGAGTCTCTGAGCCTGGTTCCTATCTCACTATGCAAATTGACGGTAATTAAGCACTGCCTTCTGTGAGCTGAGAGCTATTTCCCTCAGATCTTTTCCTGCAGGAACCCTCCACACACACACACACACACACACACGCACACACGTAAGAGCACACCCCGTGATGAGACCCACAGGAGCCCACAGTTGCTGGCGCATAAGCACTTTTCAGAGTTTACAGATGACTTGTTTGTGAAAAGCCATGCCTGTCAGTCAGCTCTAGCCACTGGTCAATAAACAGCAAAATGGAGACACAGGCCAGGGAGCCATCAAATGAACCGAATCCACATTCTGAGAAAACCAGCTGCCTTGGTAGATTATGTCAAGGCTAAAAAGGAACGTTTGGGGCCTTCAAGTCAATGCAATATTCACTGAGCACATACCTTGCATAGGGCACCACGCCAGAAGGCAGAGGCTCTGCTCTCAGAGTGACAAAAAGCAAACTGTTGAGGGCCAGCTAACAGAGGGTAAAAACAGATGCTACATGAGAGGGACCCACACGGGGACACTGAGCTGGACAGCGTGGCGCAGACCTGTAAGTGAGGATGGAACTGTACCTTTGTGGTCGGGTTGCTGTGATAATCAATGAGATAATACAGGTAAGGGATTTAGCGAAGTCCCTGCCACTACATACTAAGAGCTCAGTAAAGGTCAGCTTTTATTAATAACAATTAATCACTATTTATCATTATTAATATTAAAAAAGAGAACCCAGGTCCAACTGAATAGATTTGGCAAGACAACGCCCGAAAGCCTGAGTCTTAAAGAATAATTTAATTTTGACAGGACAAGATGAGGAGAAGGCCTGCAGAGAACAAGGTCACCGGGACCAAGAGTGGCAGAGAGACACTAAGAAGCAAGTTGGGGGGCAACGGTGAACAGTCTCGTACGAGGGCTGAGGTACCAGAGGGCACCTGCAGGGTCAAACGGATGAAGAAGCCCCAGAGGTGGGATCATATCTTTTCGTTTAGTAGGTAAAAGGAAATGCTTTCGGGCCGGCCCGGTGGCACAGCGGTTAAGTTCCCACGTTCCGCTTCTCAGTAGCCTGGGGTTCGCCAGTTCGGATCCCGGGTGTGGACATGGCACCGCTTGGCACGCCATGCTGTGGTAGGCGTCCCAGGTATAAAGTAGAGGAAGATGGGCATGGACGTTAGCTCAGGGCCAGGCTTCCTCAGCGAAAAAAGAAGAGGACTGGCAGTAGTTAGCTCAGGGCTAATCTTCCTCAAAAAAAAAATAAAGGAAATGCTTTCTTCTTTTCCTCATTTTCCCATCCTCCACCACCAGGCCCTCCTCCTTCGGCAGTGTGCCAAAGGATCCACAGCTGAGACCAGAGGCAGCCATGACAAAGAGGTGAAGGAACGGGCCAGTCAGGCCCAGGTGAGGTTGCAGAGGGAGCAGGCAGATGCCCCACTTCTGCGAAGGAAGTCTCCAGATGAGAAACTAGCCCCCAAACAGGCACACTTTCTGGAAATGGGAAGCAGGGACCCGCTGAAAAGAGGGTAAGACGTTATTGGGAGGCAGCCAAAGAGAAGGCCCACAGTAATCCTCAAGGAAAATGTTTACCTGAGAGAGGCACCCAGCACATCCGGAAGGGTGCTAGAGAGGGAGCTGGGCAGTCTGGGGCCTGCCCAGGCGTCCCCTAGACTTGCTGACATACGACAATCAGCCCCACAGCTCCCAAACTCGACTCCTTTCCTGGTTCCCCACACCATTCCTTCCTCACTGACTTCCACTTTGAGCCATTTTCTACTAATTCATCCAAAAAGTGTCAAGCGCCTACTTGTCCTAGCACTGGGTTAGGGACCGTGAGGACACAGAGAACCTGGACTTGGAATGAGACTTGGGTCTACAGTGCAGCCCTGGCACGGTCCCAGAGTCTCCGAGAGCAGTACTAGGACGACAGGCACTTAGCCCAGCACCTGGGGTGGTGGAAGCAAGACAAGGAGAAAGCAAGGAGCAGGCAAGAAAAAGGGCAAGTCGCACGTATTGGCATGTCAAAGGCAGGACGGATCGAACGGGGCCACAGCCACCAGGGCAAACCTCCCTGAGCGGTGATCCCTGGAGGTGAGAACTGGCACAGAGAGGCGTCAATCAAGTTGGAGCAAGCTCTGGTAGAGAGAGAGAAGCAGATAAGGCCGAGAGCAGACTTCGGGGTAAACTGTGGAAACTGTCGATGGCAGCCTAATTCAGCTCAACAAATAGATATTGAGCAACTATCAGGAACCAAGCCCCTTCCGGCAGGGCAGAGGAAACACAGGATGCCGCTCTCAAGTTGCTTAAAAGAACACAAACAGATACAACCCGTAGCTCAGACCTGCTCCTAGGCCCTCAGAGCCCACCCAAGCACCCGGGCACCTCGGGACCCCATCTCACTCCGCTTTACCTGCACTCCGCAAGCGCCCTCGCCTTGTCCCAGCTCCTGAAGAGGCCTCCTGGCAAGTGACCCACCGAACTTCTCACACTCGGCTGGGAAGTGCTATTGCCCTCGCATTCTCCTCCGACCTTCCTCAGCCTTTCTCCTGCAGGTTCTAGTTGCTTAAAACTCACCTCTCCTCCACAACAAAACCTTGGCTGCTCAAATCCAATCACTGCTGCTTCACTGGGGGCTCCAGAGGAATCAAGAGACTCAGAGTCACCTGGTCCACAAAGCCTTCCCCATTCCATCCCTGTCCAGCCCCCAGCCATCCATTTCTCCCTCTCTGGTCTTCGTGTGTGTGCGGTTTTCCCTGATTTGCGGGCCTCTCCTTAATCTCCTCTTCCACGTCCTCCTCGGGGCCACGCTTCGCCCATGCGGGCTCTCTACAGACATCTGGGCATGCTGACCTGCTCCTTAAGTTCTGTTCCTTTTTCTCTCCCCAATCAGTCTGCTGGCTGTTCTAGGACAAGGACTAATCTCAGCGCCCAGGTCTTCTCTCAGGGCCCAGTCTAGGGCTCTGAACATGCTAGGTGTGCAAAGAATGCAATTAAGAGTTCAAGAATTAAGAGGAAGAGTGGGCAAACAGAAAAGCTGTAGCTGCGAGTAAACAGAAATGCTGCACACATCTATCCCCAGCAGAAGTACCTGCATCACAGGCAGGGGACTGGGAACAACGGGAAGCCAGAGCTGCTAGTAGCAGCGGGTAAGGGAGCAACAGGGAAGGCACATGGGAAAGACTGGGGAGCCTCTAGTTGTGACCTGGCAAACACGGGCAGCTCTCTGAGCCTCAGTTTTCTCAGCTGCAGAATGGGGACGATGAGCCTGGCCTGCTCTCTCACAAAAGGAACAAGCAGACGTTTAAGAATTTCAAAGCTGCCAGGGACCTAGCGACCTGACCTCTCCCTCACCATCGCGAGATGAAGAAAGAGCTCCGCAGAAGGGAAACAACTCACTCAAAGTACAAAGCAAGTCACGGTGGGCGGAACCTGCACAGCAGGTCCTGGAAGCCGGGGCTCCGACTCTGTGCCCGGAGGGCCCTGCCCGCACCGCCCGCTGCTCCTCACCACCTCTGGGCTGAGCGCACTCTGCAAACTGCTGAAAGCTGCAGAAATAACGGGCTGAGCCCAGCCCGCCTCCTCCGAGCGGAGCAGCCTTGGACGAATCGCTGCTTCTGGGAGCCTCCCCTGAAAGTAAGTGGAACCGAGATGCCCCGCAATGTGACTAGGAGGATGCTCCGGGAGGCGGAGCGCAGGCACCTGGAATACGGAAAACCCTCGCCTTACACGCCGCGGCTTTCTTCAGAGCTGAGCAACTTCCACTACGTTGGGGAAAACTCGGGCTCCCGATTCTTGACACACTAGGGTTCGAACCCTCAGGGACCTGGCGCGACGCGTCTTAGGGCTCCGTGCATCAGTTTCTCTGTCTGCAAAATGGGCCCGAGAGCAGGAATCAGGCCGGCGGCGACCCCCAGGGCCGCGGGACGGACGAGGCCCGGCCGCGCCCGCACGCGAAGGATGCTCCGGGGCTGCGGGGCGGGGGCCCCGGGCGAGGGGGCGGGCCCGCGCCGGCCGCCCCGCGGGAGGGGGAGGGGAGGGGAGGGGAGGCGCACGTCACGTCGCGCCGCACACCGCCCGCCGCCGTCTCCTCCAGCCGTCACTCGTGGAGTCCGCGCCGCCTAGGCGCGCGCGACCCTTACATAAGCGTCCCCTGCGGCGGTGCCGGCGCACGCCCACCCGCTCCGACCCGCCGCGGCAAGAGGAAGGTGCACGGCGCCGCCGGCACTCACCTCCTCGCCGCCGCCGCAAGTCGTCGCCACCGCCTCTACCGCCGCTGCCTCCACTGACAGGGAACAGCTGCGGTCTCCGCGCAACCGAACTTGCTGCAGTCTCGGCCCCGCCCTACGGACTTCTTATTGGCTCAGGCAGCCAAACCCCTCCTGTTATTGGGCAGTATCCTCCGTCACTCATCACTCCCCCGCTCAGGTCTCCTCCCTACGCCCGCCTGCCCGTCACGTTTAAGCCTTGGCGCCCCACGTCAGCCCCGCCCCTCGCGTCCCCGGCGGGCCCCCGGATTGGAGAAGAGGCTGGCAGACCCCGCCCCTGGCGCACCAACGCCTACTCGTTTGTCTTAAGAGCCCCACGTGGGCCGCACGGCTGCAACCGCGGCCCGCAATAGGCGGAAGTGGTCGGGCTCCGGCACGCTGTGATTGGCTATCGGCGGGGGTGGGGCCCTGCGATTCATTCACTGAGCAGCACGTGTCTCCCAAAGCCGCAAGCATAACAGATCGCACCGGGCCTCAGAGATGCGGGCTAGACGGAGCTACACGCGAGCGGATGGAGAAGAGGTCGGAGGAAGAGCGTTTGGCTAAGGGCAGGAGGAAGGAGATGGCGCTTGTGCCACGCGATTTACGTGATTGTGTCCCTTCGCCGCTGTGGGGGTTGTGATGATGAGCAGGAGTCCGTTTCTGTGTGACCTTGGACAAGCATCCTCACCTCTCTGAGCCTCAGTTTCCTGATCTGCAGAGCGAGGCCACTCAGCATCTAGAAGGTTTGGTTGAGCGGAAAGCTTCAGAAGCGGGGCTCTATGCCAACTGGGGGATACGGGAGTGACCAAAACAAATCAAAAGCTCTGCCTTACACTGAGAGAAGACAGAAGATAAACCGGTAAAACGTACAGTACATCAGATGATAATCAGGGCATGGAGAAAAAATAACCTGCTTCCACACAGTTGGGAGGATCAAGGACTATAAGAACATCTTGCTGACTAGAAATTGCTTATTGAGCATGGAGAGAGATTGCATCTCCTTTCTCTTCTCTGACCCTGTTGTGTCTGTTGTGTTTGCCTCTCCAGCTTCTTTGACCTTCCTTGCATCTATCTGGCTGAACTCCACCCGACCGTCACCTCCCAGAGCTCACATTCTATTAGATGTCCAAGGACTCTTTCTACCTCACTACTTTCTTTATGCAGGAAAGAGTTAAAGTTGAGTGACCTTGGGCAGGTCTCCTCCCTCTCTGGACCGAATTTCCTCATAAAAAGGGTTGGACTTGGTGGAACTGAGTCTGTCGTTCGCTTGTTGTCCCTATTACTCTTCTAGTGCATGCCTAGTTTGTGACTTCTACACGTCCTGCCTGTATCTTGTCTCTCCTGCTGCATACGTGTAAGACATGAGTCCCTGTGTCCCTCAGAAAAGGCAAGGCCCTACCCTAGGGCTGGCCATGCTACAGGGGCTGTGACATGTTGGCTCAGTCCTGGCTGGTCCCTGTGAACTCCTGGGTCTGGAGCCAAGGGCAAATGGCTCCACCCAGGTTCAGGTGACTCTTACATCAACATCCCCAGGTGGAGGTCTGAAACAAAAAAAAATAATTGAGAACTAAGAAATGGTCACTTGCTGTGAACAAAAGAAGTATGGATTTTGAATAGTTAGCTCAAACAGGTAAATTATCTAGTTCATGTTAGATTAGGAAACAAGACACCTCTCCATCCAGGCTCTGTCCTACCTCCAGGATGAGGTCCCCAGGAGGACAAAGTCGGGAGGGGTATGCCACCCCAGACAGAGAAAACTGCTCAGGCAGAAGCCTAGGTGGGGAGTCCAATGTCGCTAGAAAAAACATTTCTCAGCATGGGCTTCTGTACCGCTAGGGACGGAATCTCTTTGGGACAGGGTGCTAATGGGAAGCACAGATTCCTGAGTCCCACCCCACGGTTCTTATGCATATTAACCACCAACTCAGAGGTCTTGGAATCACCAGCAGAATACCACTTAAGTCCATTTCTGGGGAAAGGGATCCCTTGCATTGCCTTGCTAGTTTCAGAATGTCTCCAAATGTTTCTAATGTGGGTCAGTGCTGAGACCCACTGAGAGGCCTAGAGAAATTATTACCCAGACTTCCCTGGTAAGAACCGCTGGGGCTTTTTAAAAACCAAACAGATTCCTGAACTCCTGACCCCTATAGATGCTGATTCAGTCAGGATCAGTAAATCCGAGGTGTGGCCCAGGAATCTTTTTGTTTACTTATTCTTTTCAACAAGCCTCTACTGATTATTATGGCCCGGGAGCTTGGGGAAATTTGGCTGAGTTCCTAGGAAGATCTAGCGGAAGATACTGCCGGATAGATAGGCTGAGACCAACCTGTGGAGGGCTGCCCGGGAGTCTAGCTCTGGTGCGTAGGGCGCAGGCAGCAAAGCTTTGTTGGCAGGGAGTGGCTTAGGGTGGCTGCAGAGCAGCTCATGGGCCCCTGTATCTGCCTTCTTGCTTCTTAATATGGATCACTTTCTGGAAAGTTCTTGGGTTTTGTTTATTTTCTATACCCCCCCATCCTTATATTTGAATATTATCTCTGCAAGAGTGGAATGTGGCACACAATTGATGCTTAATAAATAGCTGACAAACCAAAGAATGGGAATCATCAGCCCACACTTAGGGATTAAGACGACGGAGTGAATAGGACTGCCCCAGAGGCCAAGTGGAGTCCACGAACAGAGAGAGGAGTCCAGAGGCCCCCACACTTAAGGGAAAAGGGAAAGTTAAAGAGAGGGGGGCACTGACTGGTAGGAGGAGAAAATTCTGAGGAGGGAGGTATCAACAGTGCCCTGACCGGGAAGGAGGATGGATGGTGGGAGACAAGGAGACATGTTCACTCCACGGCCATTTCAGCAGCCGTCAAGAGAGATGCAGTGAAAAGGAGCTGCTTTCCCGTCCCCAGGCTGCTCCCAAACCAGTCGGGGACGTAAACCTCAAAGTACTCGATTTCAAAACAGTATGGTGCTGTCTAGAGATAATGGCCAGAGCGCTATGGGAGCCCAAGGAGGAGTCCCTTACCCAATGAGAGGGGCCTTGGAGAGCTTCCTGGTGGGGCCAATAGATACATAGATAGATAGAGAGGTGATAGCCAGCTAGCTTATCAGGTGAACTTATTGGTAAAGGGGATTCCACTCCTGGCCCAAGCAAAGGCAAGGAGCATGCTGGCGTCAAGGCACAGAAGAGTGAGTGAGGACTCTTGCCAGCAGTTCAGGAAGCACAGCCTGAGAGGGGCTGTGGGGAAGGCCAGGAGCAGTTCGGACGAGGAGGCTTGGGTCAGCGGAAGCAGCCAGGTGGATGGCGACTCCCAAAGTTTGAGGGGTTTGGGGACCCCTTGAAACCCAGCAGAGAGTTAGCCGTTGATGATTAAGTACCTAGGAACTAAACGTTTTTCCTTTTTTGAAATTACTGATTGTAGCTTTTAGCTGTTTAACTGGCCCATTGTTAAATGTGCTGTTCAGGCAAGGTGCTGTCTGACTCCACTAGGCTCCTATAGACACCATCTCCCTGGAGCCTGGGTCACCATGGAAATGGCTGTGTGAGCTGTTCTTCATGAATTAGAACTCCTTGTCCACTTCATGCCGGCTGAGACCACCAACTCATCAACTGGGCCCAGGCAGATGTCAGATAGGCGACTTTCTGATGTCAAGAGGCTGAAAACTCCATCGTCGGATCATGCTAATGCCGCCATTTTGTGAACGTGGGTCCTGTGAAGAGGGGTGGAGTCTGACTGCGCTTGCGCAGATCATCAATGACCTCACCTCTCCTCACCTCCAATCACCTCTCTTCACATTCCAGACCACCTTGCCCCCATCCTATAAATATCCTGAGTCCCTGTTTTCGGGGAAGTGAATTTGAGGCAATGCTCTCGCTTCCTCCCGTGGCTGCCTTGTGAGTAAACACCCTCTCTGCTGCAGTCTCGTCATCTCGGTGTTTGGCTTTCTGGGCGGCAGCCAAAAGCTAACCTGGTTCAGCAACACCCTCAAACTGTAGCCGTCCCTATGAGCCCTGAAGCAACTCATCCCTCTGTGTGCATGGTTCAGAAGGCCAGCTTTGCCCTGAGGATCTCACGAGGACAACCCAGATGCCCCAGATCCCCGTCCTGGGATGACAAAAGAAAGTCACCTTTTTTTTTTTTTTTTTTTTTGTAATTAACCAAATTCTGGCAGCTGGAGCCTCAAATAGCCTGACCGCTGGTGAGACTCCAGGGTTAAACCCTTAATCATGGGCAGACGCCAGGGCACCTACGCCCACTCGCTGCCTGAAGAACTAACAAAACCGTTCTTTTCCTGGGGTTGCAGGGTGTCTTCTATTCTGAGCGGCCCAGAACCCTCAGGAGGGGGTGTCAGGACTAGCTCCTCTGCTCTTTTTGAGCCGTGTCCTCCCCCTAGGTCCTCGAGGGGTGCGGTTCACTCCACCCATGCTCTAGGGGTAACTCCCATACCCAACTGCCGGTCACTCATGCCATGCCTTGTGACAATGAGGAAAAGGTGCTCTTCTGAGTGGCATCCTGATGCTAAGGCCCTTCTTGGGGCAGAGTCACTCTTCACAACTGAGCCGACAAAGCCAGGGCTGGATTGCAGTCTCAGCTTGCTCCTTCAGCTAAGATTGTTTGTGCAGTGTGGAAACTGTACACCAGTGTGGGGCCTCCCTGCGCCCTTGCCATGGCCACCCAAGGCCCATTTTTGAGTTGGAGGAAAACTAAATCCCACTGCTTCCCCCACTGTGGTCTCCAGGCTCCGTTAACTCCGTAGCCTCCCAGCCCCAGGGGCCCATCCTGTCTTTTTGGCCTCCTCCTACTCTGGTCATTCAGTCTGGAGAGTTCCACCGGGCCCGTGGAGCTCATCCCATCCTGGGATCTCTACAAGTCAATCAGAGCTTCCACCTGCTCAGGCGGGCCTTGGTCCAGCAGATCGCAGCCCCAGCCCTTCCCCAGATCCGTACCGAGGCCTTTGCCCACAGTTTGAGGCAGAGGAGGGATAAGATTCTCCTCCCCACTCTGAGCCGTAACTCCTCTGGTTCTCCCAGCATCCCTGGGCAGGGATGCTATACCTATTTTGCAGATGTGAACACTGAGGCTGGAAGAAAAGAAATGACTTCTCTCTGGATCACACAGCTGGAGCTGGGCCTCCAGTCTCTTCCCCCTACCCCTTCCACCCCCTCCAAGGCTGTGCTCTTTCTGCTCCACTGGCTGCCTTGGGGAAAAAGAGAAGGCGAGAATTTGCAGAATTCAGGTTTCAAAAGAAGGGCTTTGATTTGAAATTTGAGTCCTAAGATCATAGACCTTAGAGGCGGAAGGGCCTGGAGCAATTATGTTTCCAAGATTTCCCACGAGACACAGACTACCTGGGACAGGATCCTACAGACAGCCTCTCAGGCCCCTGCCCAGACCTGTCTGCTCAGCCCCATTTTACAGATGAGGAAATAGGCTCAGACAGGAGAAGGGACAGGCCCGTCGTCAATAATCAGGTCCTGCATATTTGAAAAAAAAACACAAGCACACCTGTGTTACCAGATCCGGGACCCGCTACCTATTGATCTCAACTGCTCTGTCTGTAAACTGAGAATAACTCTCGCCTGAGTCCTCCATACGGGAAGGCCTGAGCACAACGCCTGGCACGGAGCGGGTGCGCAGAACCTGTGATCTTTCATAATCAATAGCGTCATTATTATTTATCGTTCTCTTTGATGTCCCCAAGCGATAAGGTGGCCACAGTCTGGCATCTAACCTGACGGCCTGGCATTCCAGCTTCCTGCAGGGAAATGAGAACCCACACAGTGGTCACATCTGGTGCCATTGTTCTGTAGTAAAAGAACTAGTACCCCAAAATTGTATTATAAGGGCTGCTCCAGCAAAGAGATACATTATCAGCTGAAACATGCACAGACAATTTAAAATCAAATATGTATATCTGCACAGCCCTTCATTTCACTTCTGGTGGGCATCCCATTTTCAAGGAAAATTCTAGCGGCATTAACTATTAAGCTTAGAGTTCTGTCTGTTCATCCTCTCGGATGCGGGAAGACCCAGGCCTGACCCACAGTGGCTGGAACACACGTTTGCTGAGGACTCTGCTGGCCTGACTCTGCAGGGATGGATTCAAAGCCCACTACTGACTGTGTGTCTTTGGGCAAGTTGCTTCACCTCTCTGAGCTTCTGCTACTTGATCTGAATAATGGGGCTAAGCCCCAGAGTGGTGTGAGGGTGAAATGCGATCACAGAGGTAAGGCTCCTGGGGCAGAGGGTACAGTCTGTCCCTATTGCCTCCCAAAATCAGTCAGATTCCTCTTCCTGGCCCTGGAGAGTGGGCTCTCGTCTGTCTTTCCAGATTCTTCTCCCATCCTAGGGCAACTCTGTGTATTCCCAGGCTCTGGTCACCCACAGGATCCCGTTCCCGTCTCTACTGCACCAGTCCTCTTTGCCCTCAAGACTGAATTCCAACATCACCTCCTCCAGGGAGTCTGCCCGGCTTTTCCCCATCCCTAGGCCAGATGTGGTCTCCTGTTCTGTTCCGTGCACCCTCAGCACTTGGCGTCTGTTTTAAGGTACTTTCCTTTATGTACATGAGACTCCCTCCTTTTCCAGGGGCAGACATTCTACCATGCTCCCCTCGGCCTCACTCCTAGGCGTCAACAAAACAAGGTCTTGCCCGCTGCATGTAAATGTGGACTAATTTCATTGGCTCGCTAATAGGAAGGAACATCTGAGCAGCCGTCCGTGAATGTGAACCTCACAACAACCTTGAATGGCACCAGCCATTTAAGTCTCAGAACCACCTTAGGAAACAGATACGGCGTGTTTCATTCCAAGGCACATTTTTTCCCCCTATTTTAACCTCTCTGAAATGGGGCACATCTTCCAATGAATGGGCAGTGGGTATTCTTTTTAGTGGTGTATAAAGTAGTGCTCTCTTCCCATCGGTTTCATCTTAGATGTGATGAAATAGGGTATTATCCCCGTTTTATAGCTGGGAAGCCAGGCACGTGAGCTTAGGTCACTCACTCAAAGCACACAGCTGTCACGTGACAGGGCGTGGCTGAAAACTCAGGCAACGCAATGGGTTCAGACTCCAGGTCTCACGGCTGAGCAGCCTCCGTGATGACCCCCAACCCTCCTGCCTCCTGGCTTTCATGCCCTGTGGGATCCCTCCCTTGAGTGCAGGCTGGGCCTGGTGATCGCCTTGAAGGAACGGAATATGACAAACCTGATGGGAGGTGGTTTCCAAGATTAAGTTCCCCAAAGACTCTGGCTTCTGCCCACCCACCATCTCTTGCTGTCTCACTTGCTGGCTCCGGCAGAAGCCAGCTGCCATGTGGGGAGCTGCCCTTGAGAGAGGCCCACGTGGCAAGAGCCAACAACCAACAAGAAACCAAGACCCTCAGTCCAACAACCCACAAGGAAGCGAGTCCTGCCAACAACGGTTAGAACGACCTTGAAAGCAGATCCACCCCGGTCAAACCTCAAGAGGACTGTAGCCGCCAACTGGAGCCTGTGAGGGACCCTGGGCCAGAGTCCCCAGCTCAGTGCTGCCTGGGTTCCTGACCCGCAGAAACTGTGAGGTCATACCCAAGTGTTACTTTAAACCCCTAACCTTGGGGATAATTCCTTACACGGCAATAGGCAATTAATAGTCACCAATGTTTAAGACCAAGAGTTTACTGTGCCATGTCCTGCAGATGGATGTGGACATGAAAAAGACGTTATCTTAGCTTCCAAGGGACCCCCCAGTGTGGTGGGGAAAAGCACACGTGTGTGATTGCTGCCACCGTGTATTGGGTGTGCTGGAGAGGGGAGCACCCCCTAACTGGACTGAAGGGTCCAGGCAGGCTTCCAGGGGAGGTGTCACCAAGCAGGGTCTGGAAAGGGAGTAAGAGCTTGCCGGGTGACAAGGCAGAGAGACAGTGGGGAGGGGAGGAAGAGAACACATTTCCTCTTTGTCCTCCACGGACCTGGGAAATTGTTGTAAGATCTCACGCCTGGCGGGAGGGTATTCAGCAGCTGCGTGCTTGACGCAAGAGCGAGTCATTCACCCAACTGTCTCAGAAGCCTGTGAGTCAGCCAGCGCTTCCCCCGGCTCCGACGCTGGCGACAGTGCAGATTGGAGCCGACCGTGCTGGGGTGAGGGCGCTGAAGAGCGTGTCACGGTCTTGTTGCGTTTTAACCAGGGTCAGGGTGGGCCTGTGGGTGAGGCATTAGGGTGTGGGCAGGGCTGGAATGAAGAGGCCCGGGTGCAGGTCACAGTCGACCTTTGGGACCAGCCAGCCTGAGGCTCAGGGCCCCTTGTCCCCGTTCTCCTCTTCACACTGGCTCTGCCTTAGCTCCTCTGGCTGGGAGCTGAGCCTGGTGGGTATGAAGAGACCCTTCACCCAAGGAAGGCCTAGCAACTCCCAGAGAGGAAAGAGAGCGAGGCCAGGCTGCAGGGGGGTGGGCGGGAGAAGTCGGGTGAGCCAGACGGGCGCCCTGTGCAGCCGCCCAGACACAGAGGAGGCAGAATGGCTGGCTTCCTGTCCTGCCTCTGCCACCAGCCCCAGGGCAGGAGAGGAGAGTGGGTGAAGCAGGGCCGCTAAACCCAGGCTCACCGGGGCGGGAGTCCCAGCTCTGCCACTTACTGGGCATGCTCTCTGACCAGGTGCTTAATCTCTCTGAGCCTCAGTTTCCTGATCTATAAAATGAGGATAACAATGCCCACCTCAAAGGACTATCATGAGATTTAAAGGAAATACACGGAGGGTTTAGCTCCAGAACCAGTGAAAATGCTCAGAAAACAGCGGTTAAAACAAAAAGGACTGTGGACCCAACGGGTAGGTCCGTCTCAGCCCTCAAGATCCACGATACTGCGGATCTGCTGCCCCCCCAGACCTTTCTCTTTCGCCTGTCTTGGGAGAAAGAGCCGCTGCTGGTTGTCTGGCTTTTGAGATGCATCCACAGTCCTGATTTCATTTGGTTTTCACAACAGCTCATTTTACGGATGACAAGACTGACTGCGAGGGAAGGGGAATTGCCCAAGATATCGGACACCACCAACTCACTTTTAATGCTTGGCCCAGCATCGTCGAATTCAATCCTCACAATTACCTGAGCTATTTGTCCCCATTACAGATGAGGAAACCAGGGGGAGAGCCAGCCGGGGCCGCACAGCTGGGAGGGATGGAGCCTCGATTTCCCCAGAGGCAGCTGCTCCTTAGAACCTGAGCTCTTAACTCTATTCTGCGCTGGAAAATGAGAGGCAGAGCCAGGCCTGGAAAAACATCCTAGCCTCCTGACTCCCATCCTGGAGATGTTCTGTTTGTTTTTTTAAATTTCCAACTGTAGTAAACATACAGAAACATACAATTTACCATCTTAGCCATTTTTGTGTCCAATTCGGTAGTGTTACTTACGTTCCCATTGTCGTGCAACCAGTCTGCAGATTTTTTTTTATCATGCGAAACGCAAGCTTTGTAGCCATTAAACAACTCACCATTCCCCCAGCCCCTGGCGACTGCTGTGCTGCTTTCTGTCTCTGTGAATTTGACTAAAATGAGGTTGGAGCTGTCCTGTTTCTTAAAAGCCCTTCTCTGTTTTGCTGTTGAGCCATCTGTGCTCATTGTCAGCGGAATGAATTTGGAAGCCAGGGCTGCAGGAGTTCAGGGGAGGCCAAGCTCCTCAGGGCTGGGGTGGTCAAGGAAGGCTGCCTGGAGGAGGAGGAGGAGCAAGAGGGCTGCACCCCTTTCCCTAGAAGGCGCCAAGGTGGCGGTGAGGGTGACTCTGGGATGCTCCCGGTGGCCTGCCCTTTGGTTTATGACAGCCACCTCAGCAACTCCAACCTTTGCCCCCAAGTGAGCTCCTGTCAGATGGGTGGAGGCTCCAGGCCATCTCAGAGGGCCAGTGGCTGGCTGGGGAGTTGGAGCAGTCCTGCGCCTGCAGCCTTCAGAACCATGGGGGTAGGGCTACGCAGCCAGTCCTGGCGAGGACCCTGGCCCTCCTATGGCAAGCTCCAGGAGTCCTGGGGGAGGCCCCTGGAGGGCCGACGTCACCGGGCGCTGAGCCTCAGACGGGGGTGTGAGAAGACCAGGTCCTCAGAGAGAGGCCCAGAAGGGCTGGATGTCCCCGGTCAGGAGTGGCTGCCGGGGAGCCTGGGGGACACGGAACAGCTGATCCAAGTTCAGCAAAGAGAAAACCAGCGATGGCTGAGGCAGTATCAACAGGTTTGGCCAGGGGTTGATGATGAAGGAGACAGGGAGGAGGGGCTCTCCAAGGACCGGGACCAGGGCGGCAACGGCTCAGTGGTAGAAACATCCGGGGCCATAGACCAAGAAGACAACAGAGCTGTCTGGAGACACAGCTGGAGAGAGAGATTCCAGGCAGCATATTTCAGAGGGCTCTGAAGGCGTCTGGGATTTATGCCGTAGGTACTGGGGAGTCACAGATGGTTTTAGAGCAGGCAGGTGACACGGTCAGAGCTGTTCTAAGATGATTAATCTGTCAGTGTGTTGCATGGTCGGATTTTGCTGGAAGCAAGAAGATGAGCCCGTACAACGTCCCCAGGGTTGTGCTCCCCTCTCCCCTAGAAAAGCGGGGGTCGGGACCCCCTTGGTGGGAGCTGCTGGCCCTGGCCCTTCTCCTTCCTCTAGTGAGTGGCGCTTCTGTCTCTGGGGTCTACCACCACCTTGTGGCTGCAGGTGGAACAACACCGATGCCCAGTACTCCGCTGAGGGACCTGGGCCCTGATCTGCCCCTCCTCTGTCTTCCAGCAGGTAAGGAGAAGGTGGCAGCGCTTTGTCGCCAGCTTCCCCAGCGTGACCCTGAGCTGGCCGGCCTCCCCATAGCCCCCGCTGGGCACCATCAACTAAGGATGCTGGAAGTGGTGGGGGCCCCTCCTGCACCCAGGGGAGATGGGCATGTCTTCTGACTGATCTCTTTGCGGCCCTTCTGGACTGTGGATGGTGCGGCCTCCTACGTGGACTGCTCCGGCCTGCCTACGTGGCCTGCCACCAGCTCACTTGAGGCCCCTGTGGTTGCACCTCGACTCTGGCCCTCTGCTCCAAGGCTCGCTCACAGCAAGGGCCCCAACAGGGCTGCGAAGGAGGGGGCTCAGCTCTGCCTGCTGGTGGTCTCTGCCCTCCGGGCGTGGGGGTCCCTCCTGACATGTATGAAGGTCTTAGAAACCTGCCCAGAAGTGGGAGTGTCGACGCCCCAGGCCCCACACAAGACCAGTCATAAGCTTCCAGGCTGGAGCTCAGTGAAGCCAGACCTGTGGCTGAGAGGCTCTCACACATCACCCAGTGGCCAGGCCATGCCCCTCTGCCCTTCTGCTAGCAGCTAGTGGTGGGCGTGGCATGGGCCTCCCTCCCGGATGGAGAGCCCCCCTAGGCAAGGACCACGTCTGGGTCTGGGGGGACCTCACTGCCGGCGCTCTGTGGCTGAAAGGCCTGGGCCTGCGTATTGTCGCTTCCATCCTCACAGTATCCCGGTGATGGGAGCAGAGGAAGCCTTCCCTCCCTGTGTGACAGAGAGGGAAACTGAGGCCCAGAGTAGGGAAGGGATTATTGTCTTCAGCGTCTCTGGCCCCACCCCCACCCAGTGCCCAACACTGGGGCTGAACACAGGAATAAAGGTTGCTGAGCTGAAGAAAATGATTTGCCTCCTGACTAACTGGCCTAGACGCCTCTCCCAACCCCCGTGGGGGCAGGAAGGGCCCAGAGCTTCCCAGAATGGTGGGGCAGGAGCACCAGGAGGCTGGGCCCTTCCTGCCACTTCTCTTGACCTTACTCCCAAGCAGAATTACCCCCTCCTCCTGTGCTGACCTGCAGCCGGCTACTGAGGACCTGGCTCCCCCCAGCTCTCTAGCCCTTGTGCTCCATCCATGAGGCAGGGCTCACTCTGAGGCTCAGAGAGCGCAAAGGGTTCGCCCAGGGCCACACAGAGGGGAGGGTCTGACCCCAAAGAGCCTGAGCTCTTTGAGAGATACTGCACTTCATGTGGGGTCCCTGGGCTCTCCTGGCTCATGCAGACCCAAGGTCAAAGGTGAGGGCGCAGCAACAAGCATCCTGGTGCAGGGTCTATTCTGGGCTTGTGGGGTGACCTGGGGGTCCAATGGACAGACAGGTCCAACAGCTCTGTTTCCCCAGAGCCCAGAACCCTGGCAGGGCCACGGAGGAACAAGAGAGATCCTCAGAAAACTTTGTCCCAGACGGCCACTGGGATCAGAGCCTGGGACGGCTGGCTTGGAACCTGGACTGTGGGAGCTGACCGGAAGCTTCTAGCCCAATTAGTCACAACCTTTAGATGCCCCCTGCTCAGCCCCCTGCTGCAGCAGTCCCTAGGGTGCCTCTGGGGAACGCAAGGACTCCAGGATACGTGGTTTGGGTCCACTGCTGACAAACCGTCTCGACATCCAGAGGAGGAAACTGAGGCCCAGAATGGGGCAGGACTTCTTGTCATCCCGCAGGTCTCTGCCCTTGTGGCTCATCCTGGCCTGTTTGTCCCCAGGGATTCTCCAGCCCAACTCCTTGCTGTTCTTCTCCTTGTTGCACTCTGTGATCAGATTATCCACTTATGAGCTTGTGTCACCCAGAAGACACACAAGATGGAAAGTTCCACAGGGACCTGGCTTGCTCACCACTGGGACCCCAGTGCCTGGCTTGAGGCCTGGCACACAGTTGGTACTCAATAGGATGTTGTTGAGTAAATGAGGGATTGGCTCAAGGTCACTTAGTGAGCTGATGGCTGAGCTGGGCTGGGGGCTCCCACTCAGGCAGAGCATTTCTGCCTCAGCCTCATCAGCAACCCCATCCTCAGGGAGCCAGTTACCAGGGCCCTCTGCAGAGGCCTTCACCAAAACACACTCTGATTGGTTGTTTCCAACGATGGCCACAACCACCGGCCCATGGTGCACGCCCTATGGCACCTCCATCAAGAGGGGGATTCTGTCTTCCCTCCCCCTGAATCTGGGTGGGCCCTGTGACCTGCCTTGACCAACAGAATGCGGTGGAAGTAGTGTTCTGGAACGTCTGGGCCTGGGCTTTGACAGGCTCTGCAGCTTCTGTTTCAGCCCTCCTGGAAGCCAGCTGCCATGTGAAGAAGTGCAAGCGATCCCGTTAGTGGGTTGAAAGGTGGTCCCCAAGCAGATCTGTTCAAGTTCCAATCCCCAGACCCTTGAATTCTACCTTATTTGGCAAAAAGCTCTGTTGGTGTCATCGTTAAGGATCTTGGGCTGAGGCGATCATCTTGGAGTATCAGGGGTGCCCTAAATCCAATGACAGGTATCCTTATAAAGGAGACACACAAAGGAGAGGAAACAGGAGAAGGTCATGGGAAAATGGGGCCACCAGCCCCCCAAAGCTGGGAGAGGCAGGAAGGATCCCGCGCTGGAGCCTCCAGAGGGAGTGCGGCCCTACCTCGATTTCAGACTTCTGGCCTCCAGAACCAAAAGAGAACAAATTTCTGGTCACCAAGCCACCAAGTTTGGGAAATTGTTACAGCAGCCCCAGGACACTGGCACAGCATGTCTACATGATTCTAACTGCAGGCAGAGTGTGGCCAGGTGTTCACCAAACCTGGACATCCCAGCTAGAGGACATTTCCCAGCCTTTCTTGCGGTCAAGTGTGGCTGGGTGGCCGAGCTGTCACCAGTACAGTGCAGGCAGAAGTGGCATGTACACCCCTCCAGACCCAGCCATAAAACTTTCCTGCCCAACCCTCCATGCTCCCCTCTTCCCTCACTGACCGGTCTGATGGTCTGATGCAGACAGTTTAATGGGACCCCATCTGAGATGAGGGGATGGCAGCGACAGTGAAGCAGAGCCCCCTGCCACCCATTTGGACTGCGACATGAGTGCAAAATAGATCACTGTGTTGAGCTGAATTGGGGGTTGCCCATAGCAGCCACGAGCCTGTCCCCTCTCATTTGATGTCAGCAACATGTGGTTCCCTCAGGAGACTGGAAACTCCCAGAAGGCAGGACAATTCTCTTCGTGCTCCCTGGGAACAGCTCGCCTTGGACAGTGCCTGCCCCATTGTGACCGCTCAGGAAATAGTTACTGAGTCACTGAACGCACTGAAGCCAAGACCTGGAGGATGGGCTGAAGGTGACCAGGGTGAGGGAGGGGACAAGTGTTTCAGGTGGAGGGAATGGCCTAGGCAAAGGCCCGGAGGCCACAGAACGTGAAGCATCTGGGAAGTCCAGACCATTTGAATGGTCCAGGACACGCAGATGCCCCTGGTGCAGGCTCTGGGCATACTTGCTATAAATGATCCCCCTCCACACCTCCCTGCCTCTCCCAGGATGTGCCCTCTTCAGGCCTCACCCATCCTGGCTTCGTTAGCACATGAAGATTGCATTCTCATGGGGTGGGAGAGACACTGGGCCTCAGGCCAGGCTTTGTGGCTGCTGTCCACACACTCGCACACTTGAGACCTCAGTTTCCTCAACTGTCACAGAGAGAGGGTAACCTTGCCTTGCCAGCTTTTGGGGTGGGTGAGGTAATAGGCGGAGGCATGGGTACCAACTGCACGGAGCTGCGCCAGAGCCACCGCCCAAGCCGGGTTCCAACAAGGTGAGAAGGAGCAGGGGTCAGGCTGCTTCCAGGGGAGTCAGCTCCTGAGCCAACGAGCAAGCAGACCTCTGAGGACATTGCCAACATCGGGGACACACATGGGGCCATGTGGTCCCTACAGAGGCCTCCCCGATGTGGGTGGTCAGTGTGGCTCATATAGAGAGAGGACCTGGCCAGGGCAAAAGCCCCGGGCTCTGAGTTTATCCACCCTCAGGCCAGCATCCACCCAAAGGTCACCTAGAGACATCCTTGCTGACTCAGTTTCATGCTTCTCTGCTCTATTTCAGCTTCCCACGAAGGACAGAGCCCCCGGTCCTCTGCCACGCATGGGGTCTCAGAGCCAGGAGCTGGAGGAGCCCGAGACCCTCCAACCACCCCCTACAGCTCCCTTCTCTCTCCTGCTCAACATCCCTGCCACACCCAACCTCTCTGTGCATGTCTCCAGAATGGGGAGCTCACTACTTATCAAGCTCTTATCTTTTGATGCGACCTCTGCCCTCAAGGAGCTCACAGTCCTGCCAGAGAGGGAGACAGACAGACAGACAGACAGACAGATGGCTGGCTGCTCTGCTGTGAAACAGAATGGAGTAAGTGCTCACTGAGGCCGCATGCGAGGCAGATTAAATGGAGGCCCCGATTGCTGAAGCAGTGTGATGCTCTGGGCTTGGCCCAACGTCTTCCCAGCTTCCTGCGGCCGCACCAGACGGGAGGAGGCTGTGAGCAGGTGGGAAAAAATGTCCTGCAGGGGAAATGGGGTCATTCAGCTGCACTAATGGGGCAAGTAAAGAGGCAAGCAGGACATACTGCGTCCCCAAGCACCTCTCAGCACAGGGGCTGAGAATTCAGGCTGGAAGTGCTCTCAGGTCTGACAGATCCAGGCCGTTTCTGTCACAGATCAGGACACTGAGGCTCCCATGGCAAGCCAGAGGCAAAGCTGGGGCTCTGCCCCACAGCTCCTGCCTCCCAGCCCAGAGCTCTCCACCCACCTGGGTGCCCCAAACTTCTTCCCTCAGGGGGCACCAAACTCATTGCGTTAGCCAGACAGGTGGGCCAGGGTGGGCCCGAGCCTGGGTGGCAAACCTGAGGCCCAGGCTTCTGCCCTGCAACTAACTTTCTGAGTGACCTTGGGTAAGTCATTACCCTCCTCTGGTCTTAATTTTCTCCTCTGCAAAATGGGAATTGTGATCTCTGTCTCCCCCCTGGGCTGAAGTGCAGATGAGGTGGCACGTGTGCACAAGCTTTGCAAACTGTGATGTGCTGTGTCCTGCGAGGGAACACCATCATCGCCCCCTCCTGGTCACCCTCATCATCATGCTGAGAGGAAAGTGCGTAAAAGCTCTGCGGCCACATGCCTGAGTTAGAACCCTGGTTCTGCCCCTTCCTAGCTGGCTGACCTTGGGCAAGTCACTTAACCTCTCTGCGCCTTCGTTTCCTCCTCTGTTCAATAAAAGAATAATGGTCCCTCCTCACAGGGTGTTGCATTACCCGAGTTCACACACATAAAGAACTTAGGGCAGCTAGCCCTCGGTTCTTAGTAGCCAGTTCCAGGATGTTCTCCCTGTGTGACCCTGGGCAGGCCTCCTCTCTGGGCCTTGGCAGCCTCCTCAGGGAAATGGGAGACTAATAATAGCACCTGGTGCGAGGCGTCTCGGGGACGAGCTGAGCCAAGGCGCACACGAGCTGAGCCCAGGGCCAGCCCACGGAAGCGCCCACTCGGTGAGAGCCCCGGGAAGCCTGGCCCTTGGAGCCAGTGTGTCCTCAGCTCACCTGGCCCGTCTGGGCCTTTGCCGGGCGTGGGCATCAGCATCCAGAAAAGTGGGCCCAGCCGCAGACAGATGGCCGCCCTGGGGCCTCCCAGGAGTGGTCTCTCCGTTAGTGCCAGTACAGAAGGGCGTGGGAGGAAGGCCTCTCTCCTCACTGCCGCCCCCCCGCCCCCCACCGTGGCTGTTCCTGAACCCTTCCTGTCCCCTCCCTCCCGCCAGGCCACATTTCCCTTCTCTGAGCTCCAGGCACGAGCAGTCAATCAACCAACACCCAGCAAGGCTGGCTCAGAGACCTGCTTAGGCGAGGACTTCAGGGACCACATGCACAGCCCCTCCAAAGTCTGCCATGGAAATGGACCAGCGCTCCGGGGTCCGGCTCAGGGAGCAGAGGTGCCCGAAGAAGGGCCACCTGAGCTCTTGGAGAGTGGGCAGCAGGAAGGCCTCCCGGGGAGAAGACAGCAGAGCTGCCCATGGTTCACCCCAATGGAAAAGCTGGGGAGGGGGTGCCAGGCGGAGGGAACAGCACATGCAAAGGCATGGAGATGATGAGTACATAGTTGTATATTCTAGTTGTGAGCACCTCTGGTTGTGGCATGTGGGATGTCGCCTCAGCATGGCCTGATGAGCGGTGCCATGTCCATGCCCAGGATCCAAACTGGCAAAACCCTGGGCCGCCGAAGCAAGGCGCAAGAACTCAACCACTCAGCTACAGGACCGGCCCCCCAGCCCCCGTATTTTCTTATTCTCTCCTCTACTAGCATGTCAACTCCATGAAGTGGAAACTTGGTAAGTTTTGTGTCCTACTGTATCCGCAAGTCCTGGCACATAGCAGGTGCTCAATTCATATGTGTTGAATGAATGAATGAATGAATGAATGAAAGATCCATTGAATTAAGTGTCAGGCTCCGAAAGGTTTGGGGAACTTCATGGAGGGAGACTAACTTGGGTCAGGTAGGGGAACTTGAGAATTTGGGGTTCCCTCCCTAATCTTTTGAATTTATTGAAATGTACCTGCCCTGACCCTGATTTCTTAAATGAGCATCATTCATTCACTCAGCAAACCTACACTGACTTCTACTCTGGGTGGGGCCCTGGGAGCCCTGAGCAATCAAGCCCCAATCCTGTGCTCACGAAAAGAAAAGAAAACAAAAATGTACAAGAAAGGAAATGAACGCATAGAACACTAGGTGGCCAGCCGTGAACAGTATTTACATAGTCAAAATACTGTAACAAATGAATATTTATCTAACCAAAAATCACGATGTAACTCCATTAGGAGGGCGAGGAAAGGAGATGGGAGGGCCAGGGATGATAAAGGAAAGCTAAATCCTCATCTTCCATTGCAGGAAGTCAATAGATGATGTTTACATATGAAAAACCAGGAAGTTGCCCTAAAGCATATTATCCAGAAATACGGAGGTAAATCTCAGAGAAAACACTGAACAGAGCTGAAGCTGGCAGCCGCTGGGGGTTGCTGTGGGGGTGGGGTGGGAAAAGGCAAAGGACCACTAGTTTCTAAGTTTAGACGATTTGATTTTTAAAGCTAGGTACATATATTGCTTTTGTGAAAGACGACGCGAGTGGAGCCATATTAAAATAGAGCCATTTCAGAGGAAATGACTTGCAGGTCTTGTTTTCTTTATCTTCCAAATTGGACCAAACCAACATTCCAAAAAGTTAGTAAGGACAAGAATATCCTGTCTGTAAGGACTGACGAAATTGGACTTGGCTGATGACCGAATTGCTAACCAATCTGTGAAGTACAAGTCTGGCCTTTTGCCTGATAATCAACTCTCAAGCCAATCTATGAACCATAAACCTAGCCTCACCTTCTCCGGCACCACTGAGCTCTCCCTTAATACAACTCGCCTCATCTTCCTCCCTTTTACCCATTAAAAACTCTGAGCCCCTCTCCTGTAAACGGGACACTGTTTGGGTTTCTACCTGAATCCGTGCCCCCTAATTTGCAACTCTTTGATCCCAAATAAACGCTTGGCCTCTTAAACTGGTTTCTGTGGGTTGACGATAAAATGAAATGAAAAATAAATTTAATACAGATTTATGAATTATTTATGAGTCGATGACCTCATGGCTGTAAGGATTAGATGTTTTGGGAATTAGTCTTTGAAAGGTCAGCTCAAAAAGCTACACAGGATCGTTGGCAAAGCTGGGGTGTGATCTAGGTGTTAGACAGTGGCATGGTATCACTGTCTCATTTCCTGAATTTGATGGTGTGACACAATAAGAAATGTAGATTTGGTCTCTGTCCCTGGTTCCTGGCACAGAGCTCCTAAAACCCTGGAAATTTCCTGGGTGATGGGGATGGTGGAGCGTCTTTTCTTATTCCTAGTAAGCCCCTTTCAACCTGTCCTGGGTTTTGCTAATGAGCTGATACTTGGAGGATGGGGGGGCTGGTGACCAGAGGAACCAACCGTGAGATTAGAGGGCTGGAACTTTCTGCCCCATCTCCCAACCTCTGGGCGGTGGCGGGGGCGGAGAAAGGCTGGAGATTGAGTTCAATCACCAATGGCCAACACTTTAATCAATCATGCCTATATAATGAAATCACCGTAAAAACCCTAAACAATGGGTTTCAGAGAGCTTCCAGGTTGGTGAACACATCAAGGTGCTGGGAGGGTGGCGCTCATGGAGCGGGCATGGGAGCACCACGCCCCTGACGCCTACTTTGCCCTCTGCATCTCTTCCATTTGGGTGTTCATCTGTATCCTTTATTACATCCTTTACAATAAATCGATAAACGTAAATGTTTCCCTGAGTTCTGTCAGCCTTTCTGGCAAATTATTGAACTTGAGGAGAGCGTCTGAGAGCCCCCGATTTATAGCTGGTCGGTCACAAGCTGGAGACAACCTGCAACTAATGGTTGGCATCTGAAGAGGGGGCGGTCTTGTGGGACTGAGACCTTAACCTGGGTGGTCTGCACTAACTCTGGGTAGTTGATGTCAGAATTGAATTGTCACACACCTAGCTGGTGTCTGCAGAGTTGAAGAATGGTTTAATGTAAGGGAAAACCCCACACATTTGGTGTCAGAAGTGGTGTGAAAATAGAAACTGTCTCTCCTTTAGATGGTTATAGAAGAGAGTTCTTAGGAGATTCGTGCTGAAGTGTTTAAAGGTGAAGGAGTTGAATGTTTGCAACCTATTCTCAAATGATTTAAATAAATAAATAAATACATGTAAAAGAGTGTGAATGATCAAGTAAACGTGGCAAAAGTTGGTAATTGAAGTGAAGGGTATATGGGAGTTCATTGTACTATCCTTGCAAATTTCCATAGGTTTGAAGTTTTTTCAAAATAAGAATTAAAAAAATAAAACAACATGATAATATCACAAAAGGAGAGGAAACCAGACAGTATATGAAGCAGTACCACCCATGAAATATTCTTTTTTTTTTTAAAGCTTTTATTTTTTTTTCCTTTTTCTCCCCGAAGCCCCCAGGCACATAGTTGTATATTCTTCGTTGTGGGTCCTTCTAGTTGTGGCATGTGGGACGCTGCCTCAGCGTGGTTTGATGAGCAGTGCCATGTCCGCGCCCAGGATTCGAACCAACAAAACACTGGGCCGCCTGCAGCAGAGCGCGCGAACTTAACCACTCGGCCACGGGGCCAGCCTCCACGAAATATTCTTGCCCAAAAAAGTGGAGCCTGCATCTTATCAAGCTTCCAGATCCAAGTGGCAATGTACACGAGCCCTGGGGCACAGAGAAATGTGTTTGACTACCCTGTGGGACTGCAAAATCAGCAAACTTCAGACGGTGGCAATCCCTACAGGACAAACAGCCCAGCTTTTTTTCAACAAATAAATTGCAAAGAAAAAGGCAGAGATGAAGGGGGAAATTCTGGAGTCAAAGAAACCTGACATCTTAACCAATTGCACTGTATTACTCTTATTTGGATGCTAATTCAAACTATATGACAAAAAGAAGGGGGCCGGCCCATGGCCGAGTGGTTAAGTTCGCGCCCTCCACTTTGGCAGTCCAGGGCCTCGCCGGTTCAGACATGGCACCGCTCATCAGGCCACGCTGAGGCAGAGTCCCACATGCCACAACTAGAAGGACATACAATATACAACTATGTACCAGGGGGCTTTGGAGAGAAGAATGAAAAATAAAAATAAAATATTTATGGAGTATCTGGAACATTGACCAGATATTTGATGGTATTATGGAATGATTCCTTTTTTAGGAGTGAAAAAGATATTATAGTTACATTAATAAAGGACTCCTTGTCTTTTAGATTATTTTTACCTTTTGTGAATGAAATGATACAATATCTGGGATTTGCGCTGATGGTGACAGAAATGGATGGGAATATGGCCGAGCAAGACCAGCCCCGAGCGGATTGAAAACCGCTGAAGCTGGGTGAGGGAGAGTCGGTGAGGGAGATATTCTGCCTAATTTTGTGTGTGTTCGAAATTCTCCACAATCAAGAGTCTTTTCTTCCGCAAGTGGTGACTGTGGGGAGACGGGTAACATACCCAAAAAGCTCTGTACCCTGATTCATCTCCCTGGATGTGAGGCTGGGATGCGGGATGCTGGGGACGGCCCTCTTAGATGGCTCACAAAGGGGTTCTGTCTGATGACAAAGACACTGTTGCCCAAGATGTTTGGGAAGACTTTGTTCACAATTGTTTCATCAAACGTGAATAGTGGAGAATGTACCCACGTCTGGGATGTGGCTATTAGCTACTCTTGCTGCTGCTACTACTGTTGATGGATGGCGATGCGACCCCGTGGTGCAGGCTTCCCCTCCACCACACAGCGGAGGACGCATGCTGTTCCAATGAAGACTGAGGACCCGGAACCTGACACCAGGAGGAGCAGAAGCCAGGAGGGATGTTTGGAGTTCCAGCCAGCCCTGGCTGAGGTTGGAGGCGACACTTATCTTTGTATATTTGGAAATCTGTGGGCGGTGTTTATTTACTGGGAAGTCTGGGTCCCTTCCCCTGGGGGTGCTAGAAACCACAATGGCCAAAGGACACCAACTGGAGGAGGCTCAGGAGAGGGCAGCTGGGGGTGGGGCTGAGGCCAGGGCAGGACACAGCGGGTGAGGAACAGCTGCAGACTCAGTGGGGTCCGAGGTGGCCTGGCCATGGGAGGGGATGGGCCTGGGCAGAGCCACCGACTTGTTGGGTGGACTCAGACCAACCAGCATCCCTTTCTGGACGTTGGTTTCTACATCTAAGCAGTTACATCCAGGGTCGGAAAGACCCAGGTGGGAATCTTGACTTTGCCACTTGCCAGCTCTGGCGTGGCTAATCGCGGCAAGATTCTGCTTTCTCGTCTATGAAATAGAGACAAAAAGAGGACCCACGTTATGGGTCGTCCTGAGGAGTCAGTGAGGTGAGTTCAGAAGCTCTTAGCAAGGGGCTTGGTGCATCGGGAGCGCTCGTTACATTGAAGCTGCCAGTGCCACCGCTGTTGTCCTTTAGCTGAAGGTCTTTCCAGATTTAAAGAGACTGAATATGTCAAACTTCCGTATGAAAAGGCACCATGAACACAGTTAACAGACAAGAGATGGGGGAATAAACGAGTCACCTGACAATGGAGAGCCTCAGCCTGCCAAATACTACCTCCCCCAGGTGATCACAGTGAACATGAACAGTGACAAATAACAGGATGAAAACGGCACTTTATCTGTGCGGTCTTCCCCTCAAAACCCATGATCCATGTCTAATCAAGAGAAAAACAGACAAATCCCAATTGAGGGACATTCTACAAACTCCTGACCAGTCCCCCTCAAAGCTGCCAAGGGCAGAAAAAGACAAGAAAAGTCTGAAAAGCTGTCACAACGGAAGAAACCTGGGAAGACGTGATGACGAGATAAAATGGGGCATCCTGGAGAGGCTCCCAGCACAGAAGAAGGACTTTTGGTAAAAACTAAGGAAATCTGAAAAAGTTTGGACTTTAATTAACAATAATGTGTCAACACTGGTTAATTAATTGTGACAGCTGTACCGTACTAATGGAAGGTGTTAATAATAGAGAAACTTGGGTGTGGTGTACACGGGAACTCTCTGTTTTACCTTAGCAATTTTTCTGTAAATCTAAAACTATTCTAAATTAAAGAATGTATTAAAAAAAGAAATAAAGATGAGACAGCCTGGAGAGAAACTATGCCACAATAAAGAAAAAGTATGAAGGAGCCTCACGGTACCAATAGTGCCATGATCACAGCCAACTCCGCACAGCACTCCTCATGTGCCGGCCTCTCCCTAAATGTAATTTTTGCAGCTCTGTGAGTTAATTAATTAATGGGAGTTAATTGTTACTCCCATTTTCCAGAGGAGAAAGTTGAGTCACAGAGAGGATAACTCATCTTCCCAAGGTCGCACACTTAGTAAATAGCAGAGCAGGCATGTGAACGCAGGCAAGCTGGCTCTAAATAGCAAAAGTAACAGCAAAATAGGGGCTGGCCTGCTGGCATAGTGGTTAAGTTCACGCACTCCACTTCGGTAACCTGGGGTTCACAGGCCAGGTTCCCGGGTGCAGACCTAGCGTTGCTCGTCAAGCCACACTGAGGCGGCATCTCGCGTAAAAATAGAGGAAGAGGGCCGGTCCGGTGGCGCAGCGGTTAAGTGCGCACATTCCCCTTTGGCGGCCCGGGGTTCGCAGGTTCGGATCCCGGGTGCGGACATGGCATCGCTTGGCAAGCCATGCTGTGGCAGGCGTCCCACATATAAAGTAGAGGAAGATGGGCACGGATGTTAGCTCAGGGCCAGTCTTCCTCAGCAAAAAGAGGAAGATTGGCCGAGGATGTTAGCTCAGGGCTAATCTTCCTCAAAAAAAAAAAAAATAGAGGAAGATTGGCACAGATGTTACCTCAGTGACAATCTTCCTCAAGCAAAAAGAGGAAGATTGGTAACAGATGTTAGCTGAGGGCCAGTCTTCCTCACAAAAAATTAAAAAATAACAGCTAAATATATGTGTACACACACAAATCTGGGTGCATATATGTATACAGAAATGCATAAACAAACAGCTGATAAATATACTTACTTTTAGAGGACAGAGTGAGAGGAAGGGGGAATGAGGCTTTCACTTGGTATCTGTAGAAGAGTATTGCTTTAATTCTGGGGTTGTTTTGTTTTCCCTTTCATATTCCCTCCAGGCCCCCCCCCCATCCCCCTCCCACCCCCACAGCACTGGCCGCTGGCCGGGCTTCCCCAGCCCTGGCCCCAGGAGGGTGGATTCAGGGGAACAAAGAAGTCTTGCTCAGCTTCGGGTTTCAAATTGGAGTTTTCAAAGCCCACAACAGAAACAACAGCCTCAAGAACAGGCTTCTCCTGGCCGGAGCTTGCTATCGTGGGTTTTCTCAGGGAGGAGAGGTTTGTTGAGCAACGAAGGGCTGCAGGCCTTGGAGGTCTCATAGCAAAAACTTTTTCACAACTGCCCGGGAGTGGAAGGGGGTAGGCGCCGTCCCCACCGTCCGGCAGGTCGGAAGAGGAGCTCTAGGGGCCTCAGATGTGCCCCAGCCCGGCATCTCCCCACCGCCCCAGGCCCTGGCCTCCGGGGACAGCTGGGAGGCCTCCAGGCCTCAGGGATAGCTACTTAGCCACGCCTGAGGTCAAACCAGACAGGTGAGAGACCGGCCTGAGCCCTCAGCTGCCACTCCTGCACCCCAGGGAGATAGAAGAGCTTCTGAATGTTTCCTGAGCCCCCTAGGAACCCTAGCTCAGGCCCCGAGGGCCTGGACCTGCGAAGGGAGGACACCACACGCATGTGACCTGTCGCCATGTTGACAGAGGCCTGGTCAGCAACAGCCAATGTTGTGCAGAGGCCACCATCCAGGAGCTGAGGGTGATCCTCCTCAGGGGGAGGGCGGAGAAGGTTGTGGGGACCCGGGGCCCCTTTCCTGGTGCTGGAGCCATACCTAAACGCTTGGATCTGCCCTGGGGGAGAGGAGGGGCGGGGAGAGAAGCTGGCTGACCCACCAGCGGTTCGCGAAATTCAGTGGGTCGACACAACGGAATAGAGTCAAATAAAACAGCATAGATTAGAACAGAAACTAGAAATAGAATAGAAAATATCAGTGTATCACATCAAGTATTATTTTATGAGACTTTGGCTACATGATTATTGATTAAATATTGCACTGGGTTTCAAAGTGCAGTGAATTTCCTACTGTTAGCCAAAGTCAAAAATATGGGGCAAACTTTCTCAAAGGCTACAAAGTCTAAGTGTAAAGGCTGTAAAGGGTGCCCAGTGCCAAGTTGGCGATATGTGTTACGGATTTTGCTGCCGTTGAGCAGAATTGCGGGCTAGCGAGCTGAGTCCAGTTCTTACAGAGTTAGAGTTACAGTTTTTCATACCAATTTTTATGTTTTAAATCTTAAACTACAGCCATTTGTTTGATTTATGGTACATTGAGGATATAACTGCATAGCTTCTAGAACTTAAAAAAATTTAATGAATATATTTCTTAAAGACGATCGTGACTGCAAATAACAAGCAAAAGGGACCAGCTGAGGGTATCCGGGGTCATTGTTTCTTAAAAGCCATATGATTAAGAACCAAAAAAATGGTTCCCTCGTTTGGTCTAGAAGGAAACAACCCCCTCTCTGTCCCAGCAGATGGTCCTCACTGCACACCTTCTGGGTACGATCAGAAAGGGACCCGGGAGAAGGGGCTCAGAGGTAACAAGCCTAAGCCACACCTTCAAAGAGCATCATATCATTTATTGTGTCCACTCTGTGGCCACCATATGTGAGGCACCAGGGTGAAGATGGTGACAAGAGTCCCTGTCATCATAAAGGGACCAGTGGGCCCAACAGGCACGAAATTGGCCATTGTGGGACTGGATGGGGGAGTTCTAACGGGGTGAGCTATGACATAGGAGGGAACTATGACCCCTCCATGGGAGCAGTGGGAGAAGGGCAGAAATGGCAGGCAGGATGAGCAGGGAGTTCCACGAGCCCTGAAGGTTGCATATGAGTTAGGCAGGAGGGAAAAGCACCCTCCAGGAGGCCAACAAAGTCCCTGAAGGGCATGACTGCTCCCTACCCAGTGAAGACTGGCTGGCCTCACCTCCTCCAGGCCTGGGGGACCGGGGCCCTGGAGGGCTGTGTCCGACAAGGTCAAGGGAAGACTGGGTTGAGCCAGGTGCGGCCCAGGGCGGGCACCCAAGACAAGGAGAGTCATCAATGAGGAAAACCAGAGGTCAACCCCAAGGGACAGTGCCACCTGGCAGATCCAAGGTGTGAGTCTGTGCATAGGATCAAGCAAAGGGGCCAGGATCTGAGGTCCATGCCACAGACTGGATTACGTCTCCCCCAAAATTCATATGTTGAAGCCTTAACCCCCAATGTGACAGTATTTGGAGATAGGGCCTTTGGGGAGTTGATTAAGGTTAAATGAGGTCATAACGGTGGAACCCTAATCCGACAGGACTGTGTTCTTATAGGAAGAGGAAGAGACACCAGAGAGCTCTCTCCCTCCAGGACACACAGAGGAAAAAGGTCATGTGAGGGCACGGCCAGAAGGCAGCCCTCTACAAGCCAGAAACCGACCCTGCCAGCACCTAGATCTTGGACTTCTCACCTCCATAATTATGAGAAAATCGATGATTGCTGTTTAAGCCACTCAGTCTGTGGGATGTAGTTACGGCAGCCCAAGGAGACGAAGACAGTCAGGTTGGGAAGAAGAGCTCAAGGTGGGGCAAGGAGAGAGGCAGCACTGGCTGCCTGATTTGCAGGGCCCTGTGCAAAATGACAGTGCTGGACTCTTTCTTCAAAAATTACTGAGAATTTCAAGACGGCAATAGCAGAGCACTAAACCACACATGGGCTGTACACCCATGAAGCCGGCCTTGAAGAGAGGTTCAGGATGGAGGCCTTGATCTAAGACAGGGGTCAGGGGTCTGTCTGTCCCGCATGCTGGGTTCCTCAAGAGGGCTTGTGCACAGAGATAGGCACACACACAACCAATTCAAGCAGCAAGCAGAAGAACGCAACTGAGTTTAAATGGAGTTTCAAAGGAAGTGCAGTAAACACAAGCAAAGAGAGAGAATTCCACAGGAGGAGTGAGCATGAGGAATGAGCACCATTTGGGCGCCATCAGCATCCCTTACTCCTCCCCTCATCCTGGAGGGCAGGCCTGGCAGCCATATTTGTACCACATGACGGCCTCCTGGAGACATGCGACGGGAGCAGGGCTGATCACCTGGTCCAAGCCACCCAATCAGAGCTCTCCTGATAATGTGGCGGAGGTTGGAATTAGAGAAGATGATGTTAACTGGAGAGCAGTGGGTGGCCGATCTCCCCAGTCAGGGGCTGCAGAGAAGGAAGAAGGAATCTGAGCCCCAGAGGGGAGCCATTTGGGCTCCTGGCTGCCTCTCCATCATTGAGCCTTGTCCTTTATAGACATCTGGCTATATTGCTGTCCCCAGGGTGTCTTGAAATGCTAAATCTGTTTGGTAAATCCCACTCTTTTATTTCAGCTGGCTTGAGTGGGTTTCCATTACTTGTTGGCAGTTGGAAAAGGCTTCACAGAGGAGGCGGGGAAATGAACTGGGTGGGCCCTGAAGGATGAGCAAGAAAAAGGGAGTGGATGACGTGGGGGGAGAGTGGAGTTCCTGGCGGGGTAGAGGAAGCATGAACACCTGGGGAGGCAGAGTGGGGCCAGGACCTGGGGTGACAGAGAAGCAGGCGAGGCCGAGTAGGAGACGGGAGGGACCACAGCAGGGTTTTAGAACTGCTGCTCTGGCGGCTGGCAGCGTGGAGGGGACAGCCCGGAGGAGTCGGGACAGGAGGCGTGGGAGACAGTGCACCTCATCCCCAAGGGGAGACTGGGGAAGTCCATCCCTGTGTTGAGCCTGTGAGCAGAGGGCCTTTCCAGGGACTGCTCCATGGCCCGTCCCTGGGTTCTGCAGGACCCCAGCAGCCACCCACCCTCAGGGGTCACAGCTGTGTGGGGTGCTATGCTGAGCACTTCCTTCACACTCCTTCAGGTCTGCTAATTTTACACGGAGAGTTCTGGGCTCCCGAGTAGGAGGCAGTAACAAGAAGGAGTGGGGGAAGAAAGCAGATACTGCTTTCTTAAAAGGCTGGATTTGAGCTGGAGGATTTTTCTTCATTTCTGAGGAGGAGCACTTCCTCCCTAATCCTGAGGAAGTCCCCTTCATCTGCTTTTCTCCTCCTTTTAGTCCTTTTACCCATCTGTTCATTCATCAACTCATTACCTATTATTATTACTTGTTACTCATTTGTTTGAGTCCCACTTCTGCCACCTGCTAGTGTTTGTTCTTGGCCCCATTTCTTTTTTTTTTTGAGTGGAAAATCATTTGATTTATTCTCTCACCAGATAAAAGTAGACACCACACTTAAACACAGTCAAATTGTGAGCATCAAGTAGATGAACTCCCTTATGCGGTCTCATTTATAATTTGTCAGAAACCACTCTTTCTTTAAAAATAACTCTTTTTTTTGATATCACCTTACACCCGTTAGAATGACAAAAATATCTAAAACTAATAGCAACAAATGTTGGAGAGGTTGCAGAGAAAAAGGAACCCTCATACACTGCTGGGGGGAATGCAAACTGGTGCAGCCACTATGGAAAACAGAATGGAGATTCCTCAAAAAACTAAAAATAGAACTACCATACGATCCAGCCATCCCACTACTGGGTATTTATCCAAAGAGCTTGAAGTCAGCAATCCCAAAAGTCCTGTGCACCCCAATGTTTATTGCAGCACTGTTTACAATAGCCAAGACGTGGAAGCAACCTAAGTGTCCAGCAACAGACGAATGGATAAAGAAGATGTGGTACATATATACAATGCAATACTACTCAGCTGCAAAACAGAACAAAATCATTCCATTTGCAATAACATGGATGGACCTTGAGAGAATTATGTTAAGTGAAATAAGCCAGAGAGAGAAAGATAATCTGTGTATGACTCCACTCATATGTGGAATTTAAAATTATGGACCAAGAACAGTTTAGTGGATACCAGGGGAAACGTGGGGTGGGGGGTGGGCACAAAGGGTGAAGTGGTGCACCTACAACATGACTGACAAACATTAATGTACAATTGAAATTTCACAAGATTGTAACCTATCAATAACTCAATAAAAAAAAATTGAAAAAAAAATAATAACTCTTTTTTTTTTTTTTTGAGGAAGATTAGCCCTGAGCTAACTACTGCCAGTCCTCCTCTTTTTGCTGAGGAAGCCTGGCCCTGAGCTAACATCCGTGCCCATCTTCCTCTACTTTATATGTGGGATGCCTACCACAGCATGGTGTGCCAAGTGGTGCCATGTCCGCACCTGGGATCCAAATCGGCGAACCCCAGGCTGCCGAGAAGCGGAACGAGCGAACTTAACTGCTGCGCCACCGGGCCGGCCCCCAAAATAATTCTTTTTTTATCCTAGCTTTTTTGAGATATAACTGACGTCTAACATTGTGTAACTTTAAAGTGTACAATGTGTTGTTTCAATACACTGTATGTTGCAAAATGATTACATAACATCAGCTGACACCTTCATCATGTCACAGAATTATAGTTCTTTTTTACGGTGAGAATATTTAAGATTGATTCTGGTAGCAGCTTTCAAGTATATAATACAGTACTATTGACTATAATCACCATGTTGTACATTAGATCCCCAGAACTTATTCATTTTATAACTAGAATTTCGTACCCTTTGACCAATAGCTCCCCGTCTCCCCAACACCCCCAGCCACTGAGTGACAACTACCCCTCACTCCCTCTTTCTCTGAGTTTGCCTATCTTAATTCCACATATAAGTAACATCACGCAGTATTTGTCTTCCTCTACCTGACTGATTTCACGTACCACTGAGTCCTCATGTTTCACCCATGCTATCACAAATGGCAGGATTTCCTTCTTTCCAATGGCTGAATGGTGTTCCACTGTGTTGCTTTCTTTATCTTCCAAATTGGACCAAACCACCCACATTCCAAGAGTCAGTAAGGACAAGAATAGCACATTTGTAAGGACGCATAAAACTGGACATTGCTGATGACCGAATCTTAAGCCAACCTAGGGAGTTCGAACCTAGCCTTACCTCGCCTGGCACCGATGAACTCTTCCTTAATACAACTCACCTCCTCTTCCTTCCTTTTCCCCATAAAAACCCGGAGTCTCTCTCCTGTAATTGGAGCACGTTTGAGTTTCTACCAGAATCTGTGTCTCCTAAATTGCAATTCTTGAGACCCCCCAAGTCAACTTTTTGCTTCTCTTGTGATTTATGCCTCTTATTTGTTGATATCAGATATCTACCACATCTTCTTTATCCATTCATCTGTTGACGGACACTTAGATTGCTTCCATATCTTGTTGGCCACAATTCTTAACCTCTCTATGCCTCAGTTTCTGAATGTGTAAAGTAGGGGCTGATAAAGGAACCTTCACTGCAGGGGTGTCGGGAGGGTTAAACGAGTCAATATATGTAACACATTGAGAACTATGCCTGGCACTCAAGGCCTTCATAAATGTGGGTTCTTGATTTTTTTTCTTTTTCTTTTCTTTTCTTTCTTTCCTTTTCTTTTTTTGGTGTGGAAGATTGGCCCTGAGCTAACATCTATGCCAGTCTTCCTCTATTTTGTATGTGGGTTGCTGCCACAGCATGGCTTGATGAGTAGTGTAGGTCCACACCTGGGATCTGAACCCGTGAACCTTGGGCGGCCGAAGCATAGGGCACCAAACTTTAACCACTACACCAGCAGGCCAGCCCCAGCAGACTTGATTTTTAAATATTGACAAAGCACCTGCTGTATGCTGGCCTGAAGCATCGAGAGATGACTAAGAAATGGCATCTACTCCTCAACCGGCCAGCATCCAGGAGGGACAGGCACAGAAACAAATACCTCCAGGACAGACACTGTACGTGATGTGCTAGCAGAAGGGTCCAGGTACTGTGGGAGAGGAGACTGGTAGTTATGAAGAGCTCACAGGAAAGGGTTTTGAAGGATGAAGAGGAGTTTACACGGAGAGAAGCAGATAGAAGGCCTTCCAGACAAAGGAATTACATTGAGCAAAAGCTTGGAGGCAAGGAAGGGCTTAGTGTGTTGGGGGGATAGTCAGCAGGGCATCGTGGCTGAAGCTTAAAGTGTATGGCCTGAGGGATGATGAGGGCTAGATGAGAGGCTGATGTGATGGTGAGAAAACACAACGAAAATATCTGACCTGTGATTTCTGGCTTGCCCAGACACTTAGAGAAAATATTTTGCCACCTCCCAGGCTAGAAAAAGAAAGAACGGAGTCTTAAGAATTACTCTGAAGAAGGATCTTTACTTAGTCGTTCCTCCCCCATGGAAGCATCCATGCCAACCCTATCGCGGGCTCCCTCGAGGGGGAGGGTATGGCGTGATTTCTGACATGCTAGGCCCTGGGGGGTGGCCAGGACGGCCTACAGCCAAGAGGGGGTCAGTGTCCAGATAGGAGGCATTGTGATGTAGCTGGAGGTGGGCAGTGCCAAGCCCTACCAGCCCACGGGTCCCCCGACCCCTTCCTGGGCTCTGTGCCCAACCCTGAGCTCATGCCCCTCCGTCTCGCCAGGACTGTTCCGGCTCTGTGTGAGCTGGCTGCCCAGCATCCTGCTGATGACACCTGCCACCACCGCCAAATGCTCTGTGGCTGCCTCGCATCCTGACACTCTCCCCGGGCATCCTGGGGGAGGGCAGCCCCCCGCCCCCGAGGCTCAGGGCCTGGGGAGGGGTCAGGAGATGCATTCCTGTAGTTCTTTTGTCCTATTTTAATAGGGCCCTGTTGGCAACAGTGCCTACACTTTTTTTGGTCTCACCCCCTGGAACAGACTGAGCCAAGAGAATTCCAGGCCTGGGGAAGTGGGGAAAGAATTGTGGGGCCAGGGCCACTGAAGACTTTCCTAGGACGCAGCTCCTCTCTCTCCTGAAAGCCCCAACCCACAATGTGTCACACAAACTGGGTCCACATTTCACAGTAAATAGAATTCTTTATCATGCTACGTTGAGGTGCAGCTTATGAGTCGTGCACGATCAAATATTAACTTGGATTTTCTTTTCTTTTCGTATTTTGAAGGCAATAATTTTCCCCAGGTGTCGGATGTGGTAGGCCTTTGCCCAACTGGGTCAGAGGCACTGGGCTGTCTTTGAAGAGCCTCTTGCAGAGGCTGCCACCCCTCACCCTCCGGAGCCTCTTGCTCTCAAACCTCCTGTGAAATCAACATGCTCGTTACACGTGAGCGTCTCTGCCCGCTCTGACCCCTCCTCAGCTCCTTCTTATACATCTCCACATTCCCCAACAGCCTGCTACCATCCCTTGCAGCACCCGCCCAGCCCCAGGGGCCACGGGGCCTGAGTGGTTAAGAGATCCCAGTCCCAGGCGCGGAGCTGAGCAGCTCTCCCTGCTCCCTGCCCGGCTCCAGGTGCTTGGGGTCCCCGCTGGTCTCCCCTGATCGTCCTTGTGCCTCAAACCTACACTGTAGTTCATCATGATGAAGATGAGGTCAAGGTTGGAGATGCCAACGAAGGAGCAGAGAGTGGCCAAGAGGGTGCCAGGGGCAGATAGCCTGGGAAAAGGTCGGGGAGGTGCTGGGCAGCCTACGGGGGCTGGGTGTGGGGGTGAGGTGGGGTGAGAGGGTGCCACACCCCCACCTGCTAACTCATGGCCTGACTCCTGCTCCTGCTCTCTCAGCCTCCATTTCCCCATCTGCCTTGGAGTATGGCAGAGAGTAAATGAGGTAATGGGGGGCATGCACCCAGCCAGACAGTTTGGGGTCTGGCAGGGAGCTCAGCCCCTGCCCCACCCCCTTTGCCAGGCTTCATGCTTCTGGGAGGGAGCCCGGAGAAAGGCCAGCTCCCTTCTTCAACTCATTCTTCTTGCTCGCCTCCCACGTCAGCTTGGGGGCCAGGTGACGCCCCCCTTCCTACCCCATACACACTCTGTGCTATAGGAGGTAGTTCTGGAATCATGGGTCCCCACTGTGGACGTCTTGGAAGCCACATTCACTCCCATTCAGCCATTCACAAGAGTCCCACAGCTCCTCCGACCCCCCAGAAGCCAGGACTGCCCCAGAGGAATCTTCCAGTTCTGCCTGCGAGTTCTGGAAAGTTCTCTGTGCTCAGCCTCGGTTATCCATTCCCTTCCATAAACAGGGACCGTGTGCCCCAATATCACCAACTGTTGTGAGGTTACATGCAGTAACGGGCAAGAAGGCACTTTGCACAATGTCAAGTATAAATTCTGTTTCTGTTTTATTACTTAAAAGAAAATCTGCAAGGGGGGGTAACAGCAGCAGCTCGTGTGTGCCGAGGGCTTGCTGTACGCCAGGCACGATAACACTTCTCCAACTTGTGAGATGAGAATGGCTTCATCCCCATCCTACAGATGAGGGCATTGAGCTTGGGGAAGTGAAGTCACTTTTCCGGAATGGGAATTCAGGTTCACATCTGCCTGACCTCAGGGGTCATGCCCAAGGAGCATCAGTCTGGGTCTCTCCAAAAATGAAAGAGTTGGGCCCGCGGCGGGCACAGGCTTCAAGACGCAGGGCAGACAAGCAGCAGCCCAGGGCCTGGACGATGCAGAGCTGCTCACCAGAGCACTGGCCTTGGGGCTCACGTTCCAGTCCTGTCTCCAAAGCCCCCAGCTGTGCAGCCTTGGCTGGCCTTTCCTTCCTCTGGGCCTTAGTTTCTTGATCTGTAAATGGAACTGACTCCGCACACAGTATCCCCATGGGGTGGGGACGGAGCATTCTTTGGGCCAGACCTCAGGCCAGTGCCTCACCTGAGGTGCCCTGGCTCTTCAGGAACTGGTTGCAATTGTCCCGAGGCTGATGAAGAATGAGCAGGTGCCCCGATGGGAGATGGTGCCAGCAGCCAAGGCCCACAGCCAAGGATGTCCCCACCAGGACAGGCTGGTGAAGAAGATGGTAGGAACTGGTGACGCAGCTGACTCCAGCTACTGGAGCTTGGGGAGTTCACGACAGGCTCAAGAGAGGTAATGATGCAGGGCCTTCACCGACCTGCAGCCACAACCTGGACTCCAAGTTGCACGGGATCTCTTATCTTGGGGAAGGTTCAAGGGTCCAGAGAGCCTCTAGCCAGAGGCAGGTGATTCATATCATCCTCTCTGGGGCCACCACAGCATCACCTGATGGGTGCATCACCTGCCAGGGTGCTCACATCCTGCTAGGGATCCCAGATAGAGTGTGGACCCTCAAAGCAGAGCTCCCTCTGGGAATGGTTTCTCTGCCTTGCAGGGTCTGTAGAGGAGGCTGAAAGTGGGCCGGATCAAGGCCCAGGTAAGGCCTTGGCCCTGACCACAGCCTGTAGTGAATTCCACCTATCTCAGACCCTCCATCTGCTCTCGGTTCCCTGGTTTCCTCGTTATTGGGACTCCGGATACCATTACACATCGCCTGTCCTCAACACGCGCCCTAGGACCCAAGCACCACCCCCACCTCCCACTAGCACTTCATTCAGTCATTCATTCATTTATTCACACAACAAACATTTATTGAGTACCTATGGTGTGCCAGGCACTGTCCCAGATGTACCACAAGGAAAAAGACAGGCAAGATCTGTCAAAGTGCAGAGTTAGCAGAGACTCCGGAGCCAGGCTACCTGGCTTCAAATCCTGGTTATGCTGCTTTTCAGCTTTGTGACCATGAGCAAGTTACATGACCTCTCTGAGCCCCAATTACCTCGACTGTAAAACAGCGCTAAGATTAGTATCTCCCCATGGGGTTGGGGTGAGGCCTCAACGCCTTAACACAATGTTAGTAGAGTGCTTGGCACGTAGTAAGTGTGCCATGTGTTTGCAGTTATTAGCCTAGCAGGGGATGCAGAAAATGCAACAAACAAATAAAATAATTGCAGGTTATGGTTGGTGTTTTGAAGGAAATAAACAGCATGCTGTGGGGTAGTCAGGAAGACCTCTCTGTCGAGGTGACTTCTTAAGGGCGAAGTATAGAGGATGGAGGAAGCCGTCTCGACCAGACCAGGGAAAGTGCTTTCCAGGCAGAGGAACCAGCAAGTGAGAATCCCTGAGGCGGAAAATGGCTTGGCTGGTGTCAGGAACACCAGAAGGCCCGGAGGCGGGAGATCAGTGAGCGAGGAGGAGGACGGCAGGCCAGGCCAGCGAGGCCAGCGAGGCCAGCAGGGCCTTGTGCACCACAGCACGGAGTTTGGCTTTTCTTCCAGAGCGCTGGGCACGTGTTTTTGTTTTTGTAAGTTGTGTTGCAGTGTATCAAACATGCAGAAATTACACAAATCATAAGTGTGCAATGCCACAAATTTTCACAAAGTGAACATACCCCGGGGAACCAGCACAGAGATCAAAACCCGAACATGAGTAGCCCCCCGAAGCCCCCAGAGGCCTCTTCCAGTCACCACCCCCACAGGAACCACCATCCCGACTGCTAACGGCAGAGAGTAGTTTCGCCTGTTTTTTGAACTTTCTATAAACGGAATCACACAGCCTGCGCTCTTTTCTGTCTGGCTGCTTTCCCTCAGCATTATAAGCAAAATCCATGCATCTTGTTGCAGGTGCTGGAAGTTTTGTTTCCTCTCTGCAGCTCTGTAGCTTTGGTACATGCGCTCTGGCTCTCATGTGCTCCGGCTCCTCCCGCCACTGAAGGGTCTCGAACATGAAATTGACAAGATCTCTTTCCAGCTCACTCCAGTTCCTGCATCTACTGGGGTTGACACCAGAACCAGGCTGGCCTCAGCTGCGCCTGTCTGCTGCTGCCAGAGCAGCCGTATCAGACAGCGCAAGTGGGCTGTCCAACTCACCACTCCCTCCCAAACCAGGAACCCTGTCCTTCCTCAGGCCCCGGTGTCCTCACCTGGAAAATGGGCTCAGTCCTACCAAAGCTGTAGTTGTGAAGATTAAGTTAAATGAGAAATGGCAGTGAAAGCCCTGGCCCTCCCCCGCCAAGGGGCGTAATTAATACCCTTTCTCCTTTCTCCTCCAGGTCCAGAAAATCAACGGGAAAACAAGGGCGCTCCCTGTGGATGGGAGTGAAACTGCAGCCCTCGCTCCCCAGGGTCCTGCTTTCTAGGTGAAGGAATCCAGTGGCCACAAGGCCAGTAAAGACCCAGCTCCTACTGAGAGGGCAGTGCCCACAGGTTGATCTCAGCCCCAAAAGCCCAGGGAGTAGATGATCCAGGAACCACTGCTGCCTTTGCACACTCGTTCCCCACCCCTCTTCCCAACCTCAATCCAGACCCTCCAGGAGACCTCCGCAGGTGCCCACTAAGCCTGCTCTCCTGGTTGCTGTGCCCACAGCACGTGGCACCATCCCCTACACACCCCAGCCCCTCCTAATGCCTGCGTGCCTCCCCGCCAGACTGCGCGGGCAGGGTGGGACCTTTAGCCCTGTTCCCGGAAGACGGAAGATCGCCCACACCTGGCACAGTGCCTCCCATCCAGCCAGGGGCGTCATAAATATCTCCTGAATGATTCATTCATTCTTTTGGGAGAGAAGGCGTGACCTCTAAGTGGTTAAGAATATTGGCTTCGAAGACACAGACTTGAGTTCAAGTCTTCTCTCTGACCTTTGGCTCTGTGACCTTGGGAAGCTCATTCACCTGTCTAAGCCTGTTTCCTCATTTAAAAAATGGAGTGACCACGACCCCATTAGGTCATTGTGAGGATTTAGTGAAGTGATGTTGGCCTACAGTACCAGCCCAGTCATGGTGGGAGGGGGTAATCATCCATTCAGAGAAGGGGAACCCTCCCCCTGCTCCGCCTGTTTTCTCAGCGGTTCCTTGAAGTGCGCAGTACCGGGCTCGTTTTACAGAAAAAGAAACTGAGGCCCAGAAAGGAAACAGAATAACCCGGGGTACGGCAGACTGGGGCTAGAACCCGGGCCTTCCGACTCTGCGTCCAGTGCTCTGCCTGCGTCTCGGAGCCTCTGGTGAGCACATCCCCACCCCACCCTCGTCCCCCGGCCTGGGAGTGAGGGGCTGGGGGCGCGGCCTCAGGGAGACCCCCGGACTCCAGGGCCCGCTTGGGGATCCTCGACTCAGACCACGGAAGCGCCGCGCGGCTCCCGGAGCGGAGAAAGCGCTCGGGGTTGTCACTTTAAATTAAAGAGGGAGCGGGCGGGCGAGCGCGAGGGAGCGCGCTGCGGGCTCCTGGGAGCGTGCCCGGACTGCGGCGCAGCTCCCGTCGGCCGCCCCGGCCCGGCCGAGACCCCGGCCCGCGCCGCGCTCCTCCGAGGCGGGCGCTGGGCGACACTGCAGCGGTGGCGCAGCCGGCGACCTCCGGGCTTGACGCCGGTGCGTGCGCGCTGCGGGAGGCCGGCCGGGAACCCGGAGCCGGGAGCCGGAGCCCAAGCCGGAGCCCGAGCGGGAGCGGCGGCCCCTCGGCGGAGCCGGGGTGAGTACGCACCTGGCCGCCCCCCGCACAGCGCCGGGATGGGCGTCCGGCGCGCGGACGCACGCAGTGCCCTCTCCCCGTGCCGCGGACCCCCGGGCTCCCCGCGCTCTGCGCGTCTGCACACCCGCGCGGAGCGCACACCCGCGCCGCGCTTGCACACGCACGCCCGGCACAGCGCACGCCGGGCGCCCTTCCCCGGCCCGGCCACTCCGCGCACTGCGCATCGCATCGCGTCCCGCACGCCCGCCCCGCGTGTGCACACACGCGGCTCACTCGGCCATTTACACACCTCCCCAGGCGAGTGTGCACGCCCCTCACGTTCACACTTAGCACCCTGACTATCCCAACTCCCCCTGCCCCGCCTCACACCCCCTCGCGGCTTCGGGGTCAGCCCCCTACACTCTGATCCTCATATACCCTGGGGGTTCCCACGGTAGGGGTGCTGGGTCTTCAGTAAATGCCCCGGTCCTGAGAGGCATGTCGCACCCCAGCTCCAGGAGGCTCTGCGATCCCGGGAGAAGATCCTCAGCCTCTGTCCGGCGTCACCGGCCTGGGTCGGGGGCTTTCCAGGGGCCCCTGGGAACCTTTGACGCGCTGCTTTTTGGGAGAGGAAGCTTGCCCCCTCGGGCTCTAGATTTGGGCTGAAGAGGGTGTGGGGCCGAATGTGAGCGCCTGGAGCCAGGCCTGTGGGTGGAGGAGCCCTGAGTCAGCCATCCTGGTGACCCCTCTTCTGGGGGCTGCAGAAGGACTGTGTGCCCCACTCCTCAGTCAGTGAGGCACCCCTACCCCAAAGTGCCTGGAAACCCTGCTCCCTGGAATGTCATCCCCTTCCGGAGCCAGGGGTTGACAGGTTTGGAGAGCAACAGCAGTGTGCTTCCTTCTAGAAATGGGGAAACTGAGTCTCAGAGCAGGCAGGAGAGCCGCCTAAGTTAACCCTGCCAGTCTGGAGAAGGGTCACATGAGCGCCCAAGCCCCCGCCTCCCCTCTCTGAACTCTGAAACCTTCCCCAAGCAGTTTGGGCCAGGGGGAGCTCCCAGCCTGGGGTTCACGTTTGGACTGAGCCTCTTGTCAGCTCTGGTGACATGGGCAAGTCATTGCCTGTACCTCAGTTTTCTTTCTAGTCCAATGGGCAGAGCAGCAGCCCCCTGAGAGGGCGGCAAGGAGAACTTGCTGAAATAACACAGCAAGTCCTTGGTACAGTGCCTGGAACACAGGTGCCCAATGAATGCCAGCCACCACCACCCCAGCCCATCTGTACTGTGGTTTCTGTGGGCTTGTGGGGGGGATGGTAGCAGGATGTGGTTATCTCAGAAATGGGATGAGCACTTGAAAAGGATTTCAAACCCAGAGAGCCCATAGAGGCCCGCACCCTGGGAGCTCGAGGGCTGCCCTGTACCCCCCCCCCACCCCCCCCATCCTTCCCATTACCTGCTGGCCTCAGCGTGAGGGCAGGGGGAGCCAGCACCTTGCCGGCCAGAGATGTGATGTGGGGACAGAGTGAGCAAGGAAATGGGGTCGGGGGGAGCAGAGACACGAGGCCTCTGTCCCCTACAAAATTTCTGGAAGGCCCTTTGTCTGACAAGCCCAGGAGGGGGCCTCGGCTGTGGTCGGATTCCAGTAAGGCCAGTGGCAGTTCATTCCACCCGCCTCCACTCCGAAACGCCTGGTCAGGAGGTGGCATGGCTGCCAAGAGCCCAGGCCCAGATCCATTGCACTTTGGCGCCAATCCCAGTGTGGCTGCTCATATGCTGAGTGACCCAGGGCCCCAGCTTCCCCATCTGGAAAGTGGGGATCCATTTGTCCATCCAATCATCAGCCCTAGATTGTGCGCCTGCTATGGGCCAGGCGCCGTTCTGAGCATTTAGCATATGTTGGGTCTCATTCTTACAGCAATGGGCGGGTATTACCAGGTAGGTATGATTGAGCCAGGATTGGAACCTAGAGCTGTTTGCAGTGAGCAAGCTCCGTGCAGTTTAGGGTTTGGCTGGGGAGGGGGACCAAGGAAGGGACGTGGATCGAGGAGCTCAGACGAGGGTTGGGGCAAGTCTGGCTCACCCCTGCTGTGACCCATTTCCTGTGTGTCAGAAGCTCGGGGAAGCTCTGGTCACAGGCCGTCCTGGCCTCAGATGTGCCTTGTCAGCATCCTGTTCCCAGCTGAAGCCGCAGCCCCTCTGCCTGGCAGACCTCCAGGCTGCCCGCAGGAGCCCGTGGTCGGTGAGGTAGAGCCGGGGTCTTGGGAATAGCGGGTAAAGGCATTAAGAAGGGCACTCGCTTTGCAGCCAGATCTGGCTCGGTCTCAGCTTTCTGCTTCCTGGTTGGGTGACCTTGGGCAAACCCACTGCCCTTCTCTGAGCCTCACTTTCCTCCTCTGTGAAGTGGGGCTAATTATAGGATGTGCCCCATAGGGAGTCTTGGGAGAGGTGATAGGGAAGCGATGCATGAAGTCCTTGGCACAGGGGCTGTGACTACTAATAGAAGAGGCACTGGACTGGGCAGCAGCCACGGCTAGCTGTGTGGCTTTGGGCAAGCCACTTAACTTTTCTGATCCCCCCTCAGCTCATCTGAAGGCCTGCTTACCAGGCTCATGAACAGAGATGCTTCCAGGGGCCAGCAGGTTCCGGAAGAGGTAGGGGGAGCGGTTCCAGGCCTGAAGAGCAAATGCCCCATGTGGAGGGGCAGAGCCTGCTCAGCTCCAGCTCTGGCTGTTAGAGGGGGTGGATAGGGAGGATATAGACCCACTGTCCCCAGAGCTTCTATCGTTTAAAGGGAAACTAGAAATCCATTGGGTTTTTTTTTAGAAATCCATTTTTAATGGGAAATTTTCCAATTTTTAAACGTTGGCAACTCACTGTAACACGCACAAAAAAGGTACAGGCTGGTAGTGCTGCCCACGTGATCCCACTGTTCAAACTAGGGCCTAGGGGGCCTTTTGGACCATTGCGAGGCCAATAACCACAGCAGCTAGTATTTGCCAGGCCGGCCACGCTTCTCCTTACACCCTGAAGGGCAGTTGTGAGCCCCAATTAACTGATGAGACAAGCGACGCTCAGAGCTAGGCAGGGGACAGATCCGGGATTCAGACAGAATCTGGGATTCTGGGGTCAGAAGCTGACCTCAAACCCTGTGCTCTGGCTGCCCCCGCCCCCCACCAGCCCCAAGCCTGTGCATCTCCCTTCCCAGTTCTCTCCTCCCTCCTGTCCCGCTTCTGCCCCTTCACAGGGGACCCCTGCAGGAGCTTCTGGCTGGGGGTGTACCTAGAGCCATTCACACCTTCACTGAAATCACAGCTCCCAGGCAAGGGTGTTGTGATGAGGAGAGGGGAAATGTGGGCAGTGTGGGAGTCTGGGGTCTGCGCTGGAACAGCCTTGGAGGGATGGGGGCCCTTGGACGGCCAGAGGTCTGATAGAGCAGATCTGGGCTCTGTCTTGTACCATGTGTACTTACTGCAGGGGTGTCCCCAGCGCCTGCTAGCATGCTGTAAGGCACAGGGGATAGGAACGTGGAGCCAGATGGCCTGGGTTGAACAGTTTCTTAGCTGTGTGGCCTGGGGCAATGGCTTTACCTAAATGACTTTACCTTCATGCCTCAGGACTCTCCTCTGCAAATCAGAGATAATAATAGTATCTACCTCAGGGGCTGTTAGAGGATTAAATGAGGTCATATATATGCAAAGGCTTAGAGCCTGCTTGGGTGTGAGGAGTGCAGCAAGGCTAGCTATCATTATCCTGATTCCAGCCCAGGGCCCAGGAAGGAGCCTCCACTCAAGTCAGCATGGGTAGAGCCCTTCCTGGGTAGCGCCTACCTACCATCACCATGACAACCCGCATCTCACCATGGAGTGGGGCATCATCACGGGAGCTGGGAGCAAGGAGCTGTCTGGGCCCCTGGCAGAGGTTCGCCCCAGAGCCCTGGTCTGCCCTGCTCCTCGAGGCCTCCCGCCCTGGGACTTATGGCACTCCCAAATGTGCTGGCTAACACTGTCTGGATCAAGGCATCCCAACTTGGCTCCAAGGCCGCACACTGGGGAGAACCTTAGGATTCCTGAACATGCTCACCGCCTGATTTGACCCCAGTCCCAAAGGGAGTCGATAGAACGCTTCGAGGGGTTGCAGACAGGCTAGCCACAGCCCAGGGTCTTTTTATGTTGCGCCTAAACGGCGTTTACATTTTTTGTGAATTGCTTGCAACATTTAGAAACCAAGAACCTGCACATAAAAAATCCAGGTATCTAGCTTTTCTTTCAAGAGCCAGCTGTGCTGGGCTGGCATTCCCACGGGAACAGAAAAGCAGCTGCCCTTGGGTAGGCAAGCACCCTGCGGTTCTTACGCCCCGTGGGCCGCCTCCGTATCGCTCACCTTGTCGGTTCTTAGGCACCTCTCTGCACTACGAGGGATCGTGGAGGCTGGGCTGGAAGGTCTCCTGTCCTTGCTTGTCCCTTGAGCTGAGACCAATACAGCTCATTCCAGCCTTCCTTTTTCAACACCCGCCCCCCTACATTTTGAACATCTCTGTGAGCCAGATTTACCTCTTAGCAACAACAATAATAAACCTACGTGTAGTCACCGGGATTCGGGTAATGGCTTGTATGAGCCCCCGGACCTTTCTAGAACAACCTAGACCTTTAGTGGTTCATAAAACTTGGGAGTGGAGAATGAAGTCGGGAGGAAACCATCCCAAGCAGTGAAAGGACTGATAATAAAATTTGCAGAAAGGCAGGCTGTCCTTTCCAATTTAGATGAAAGCGTTTGACGTCAGGCTCGGTGAGCATCCTGAGGGGCTACTCCACTGAGTACCAGAGTCGCTGCTGGTCAGCCTGTTGTTCCTAGGATGGAAATGAGGTGGGGGTGCCAGATTTAGCAAATACAAATACAGGAAGTCCAGAAACTTTTGAGTTACAGAGAAACAACACGTCATTTTTTTGGTGTAAGTATGTCCCTCGCAGTATTTGGACATACTAAAAACGAGTCTGAAATTCGCATGTCACTGGCAAGGCCTTAGCCAGACAGACAGGGAAGTTCTCAAGGCAAATTCAAATGTCACTTGTGTTTTAGCAACCCTGAAATGCAGTCTGGAGGGCTCAAAATGAGCTTTAAACACCATTTTTTAAAATGCTACTTTAAAAAACCACCTACTTTTGCCCAGGGCCCCCCTCACGGCTGAGTGTGCACTCCAGATGATGGGTACACAGGCACCAGGGAGGCCAGGGCCCAGGGTCGGGCTTGGTGACCCTCTGAAGCCCCCTCCACTGACTCTCCTCTCCTTTCCAGTCTCAGCCACTGCAGCAGGCGTCATGGCCGTGGACGTGGCAGAATACCACCTGAGCGGTGAGTCTCAGCGGCCAGCATGTCATCTCACAGGACCCGCCCACCAGGCCTGGGGTGGGGGGGTGTCCCCAGGACACTAATAACGGCCCCGTTTTACTGGTAAGGACACTCAATGACTTGCCCAAGGCCACACAGCCTTGGGGACACCAGGCTGGGACCAGTCTGAGGTCTCTTCCTCTTTCTGCATCAGTGGCTCCTTCCCCTCTGTTTGACTTGAGGGGATCCCCCAGGAGAGCCCGTGTCCCGCTGCTTCCTCACGGTGAGCCTGTGACGTGGAATCTGCCCACCCGGGGCCGTTCCTGGATGCTGTCAAGTGGCCAAGTGAGAGGAAACCCAGGAAGGTTGACATTAGATCCATGGGCCATTGAACTCAGAGATGGCCCAGTCCAGGGATGGCAAATACCTGGGACGCAGCTCCCGCCTTCCCGTGTGTGCCCCAGCAGGCACTGAACTTGGCAATGGCCTCAAGACACCAGACACACTCCAAGTGATGGTGGATGATGTCAGAGCTGAAACAGACTCCCATCTTTTCTCCTTATGTTCCCCTCCCCGTTTACAGATGGGAGAAAGGAGGCTCAGCGAGGGAAAGGGACCGTGAGTAAGTAACAGGGTCAGGACATGAACCCAGCTCTGCTGACTACCTGGCCAGTGCTCCCATCGCTCCAGCTCCTCCCCTGGCACAGCCCCCCACCAGCCCCGGGCAGAGCTGAAGGGAGCATCAGGGACCACCTTTCCCAACCCCCAGCCAGGGTTTCTCACTTTTCACCCACAGGCCCACAGGTCTTGGCCCAGGCCCTGGCATGGCCTTGGGCAGGTGAGGAAACCTCTCTGAGCCTCCACTGAGTCATCTGTAAAATGGGGGCAACCAGGCCCGGCCTCAAGGATGCTGGGAAGGTTCAGAGAGCACCCCACACTGTGCGAACACCGCTGTCTCCCAACTCCAGGCCTTTGCCTGGAGCGGTTCCCTGCGTTGGCCTGGCTAAGTCCCCACGACCCAGCTGGAGGTTGCAGGTGCAGATCCCGAGCCAGATTTTCCAGCAGCGAGTATCTCCTCTCTCCCTCAGCTTCCTCCCCTGTAAGATGGGGATAGTAACAGAGCCTTCCTCCCAGGGTTGTCCTGAGGACTCAGGGGTTAATGTACAAGGAGTGCTTGGAACAGGGCCTGGCGCATAGTAAATAGTAAGAGAAGCTATTATCACTAGATTCCTCCACCTCCTCCTCATTTCTAGTCTCGGCTTAGACCTCACTTCCCTGGGGATTCTTCCCATACCGTCCCAAGGCTGGTATTCAATAAAATGAATAAATAAATGAGCATTAATTGTCGTCATTTCCTATCACCTTCCTGAGGCTTTTCCTTTTGCCTGCCCGGCCCTGCGCCCCTTTTCTGCCAACCAGGGTGCCGGCTTCAGTCCCTCAGCCCCCTGGGATCCTCATTCTCAGGGGAGCCCTGCTCTGCCTTGTCACCTTGCCGTGCCCGTGGTCTGCTGGGACCTCAGGCCTCTGTGCCCGCCCCCTGCTAGGACCCGGGCCCTGCTGTGAGCCAGCTGGGGCAGCGTGCACGTCTCAGCAGGAGCCGCTCGCGTGTGCACCTCACTCTGCACTTTACCAGATCCCCTGGTATCCCAGCCCCTCCCCTCTTCAGCAGACTCCCAGGACCTCCCGAGCCTCATCAGGTCTGGCCCTGGGGCCTCTGTTGATCTTCACTGTGGTCTTATTTAGCCCACAAATTACCTTCTAGCAACAGGAGTCAGGAGTAAATAGGGTCTGCTCACGGACCCCCATCCCTACTTTCTGCTCTTCTCACGTCTCCCTGGGCCACCCAGCCCTTGTGCACACACTGTATGACTTTTACATCAAAATCATGTGTTTCTACCATCTTGAGGATTGACTTTTTTTTTCTCTTAACAATGCCCAGAACATTTCCGTGCATCCCCACAGTGACATGCTAATGACCTCAATTGTCATTCTTTAAGGCCAGTGACATTCCCTCCCAAGACAGCACCACAGGCCCCCTCGGTCGGACCCTCAGGCTGTTTCCAGATTTCTGCTGTTATAAATACAGCCCCGATGACTCACCAGACATAAAACTTGTCAGGATTTTTCCCTTAGAGTAAATTCCCCCCGTGGAACCACTGGATACGGGATGTTGTTGTCGTCACCTCCTTTTTCTGGGCGAGGAGACTGAAGCCCAGAGACGTTAGCTGGCTTGCCGAGAGCCGAGGAACTGGCACCCAGACTCTGTGTGTCTCCCCACTGTGGCCTTGAGCCGATAAATCGCTGTGTCCTTTAGCCTCTCAGCTCAGTTCTCCTCAAGAAAGTGGAGGTGGGCACCTCGCGGGTGCTGAGTGCTGGATGAAGGCCAGGGCAAGCGTCGTGGATTCTGGCTGGAGTTTGCCAGGCTCAGGAGAACAGGGCAGGGGGAGGCCTCCCACTGTCAGGGGGCCACCACTGCTGCGTGAGCCCTCCCTATGCGGCTGGGCTTCAGGAGCAGCGGTGAGGACCCCCTCCAGCCCTAAATGCCCCACCACCTCCCTCCCCAGGGGCCCTCTGAGACCTCTGGGCTTTGTACACCTGTTCTTTTTCCTACCCTGAACTCCCAGTCCCTGGTACCTTGCACACTTCTTGCTCCTGCTTCATATTTCAGGTTAGATGTCCCTCCTCCAGGAAGCCCTCTTGGGCTTTTCCCATCATGATGCCCATCACTCTGTTTTGTCTATTTATTTGCCCGGCAGTGGTTACGCTGCTTGTTCTGGAGTCTGGCTGCCAGAGTTGGAATCCCAGCACCACCCCTTTCTGGCTCTGTGACCTTGGGCAAGGTCTTTGTGTGCCTCAGTTTCCCCATTTGAATTGAGTATAAAGGCAACACAGAGAATGGTTTAGAGAATTGTATATGCTACCAGTGTGACCTCCTGCAAAATGAATCCCACTGTCTCACGGGCTTCTTTTGGGAATCAGAGCCATGTCTTCTGGTAGGAGGATGACCTCCCCACATGTCTGGTCCTGCCATGTGCCAAGCACCATGCTGGGTGAGGACGCTCCCACAGTGCAACCATCAGTACGTTCCATTTTTAGAATCTATTCATCACCCCAAAAGAAACCCCATACTCCACATTTCCCCCTACTCTCGCAGCCCCTGACAATAACTCATCTGCTTTCTCTCTGTATAGATTCACCTATCTTGGACTTTTCATATAAGTAGAATCATACAACATGTGGTCTTTTGTGACTGACTTCTTTCACTTAGCATGATGCTTTCAAGGTTCATTTATGCTGTAACCTGTATCAGGATTTCCTTCCTGTTTATTGCTGACTAATATTCCATTGTATGGATAGACCACATTTTATTTATCTATTCATCAGTTGGTCGACATTGGGTTGTTCTAGAGGAGGTTAGAGGCAAAAATGAGGTCGTTTCTTTTTCTCCCCCAAATCCCCTTCCTCTTCCCCCAGACCCCAAAAAGCTGCTTTGATGGTCTGCAAGCAAGAGATCTTCTGAAGGCTATGAGGTCAGAGAACTCAAGGAGGCAAGAACAACCCTATTTACCTAAAGCCTAATGAATGTTTAGCCATTGTTCACAGCTCTTCATCTCCTCTAGCCACATATCGCTTCTGATAGAAACGTATGCTTTTGTGGAAAAGGGGATAGAAGCAGAAGTCATAGAGAGTGTATGTCTTGTTCAACACTGGATCCCCAGGACCTAGCACTGAGCCTGGCACACAGTAGGCACTTAATAAATATTTGTTCAATGAATAAGTAAGTCAGTGCTGAATTACCCCCTCCCTGGGTGGGGATCTGTCACCACTGAGAGGCCCCATGGTCCACTAATGAGAGGCTGCTCTTGCCTTACAGTCATCAAGAGCCCCCCTGACTGGGAGGTTGGTGTCTACGCTGCGGGGGCCCTGGCGCTGCTGGGAATCGCAGCTGTGAGCCTGTGGAAGCTCTGGACGTCGGGGAGCTTCCCCAGCCCCTCCCCATTCCCAAACTACGACTACCGGTACCTTCAGCAGAAGTATGGCGAGACCTACGCAGAGGCCAGGCAGAAGGTGAGCCTTTGCTCCTGCTCTCATAGGGCGCACCCCGAGCTGTGTGCCCCGTGCCCCACTGTCCACTCTTGGGATCAGCCTCCACTCCCTCCCCACCTCGCTCCCTCCTGGGTAATTTCCTCCTGTGAACGGGGACCCTCGTCCTCCTCCGTGTCGCCCACGTAGCCCCATGCTCGGTAATCAGTGAATACTTGTTGAATGAATGAATGCTTTCAATTTTCACAAAACTGTCCTGTGAAAAGTACAGGAAAATATAAATAAGGAGAAAAACCTCTCCCAAAATGCAACGGCTGTTAACTGTTTTTCAACTATGGACATTTTGATTGATTTCTTTCTAATATTTTTAATCTACCCCCTGCGTCTTCTTTCCATGCATAGTCTTTACACAATGGGTGTCATTTCTGCATAGAATGTTGTACTCTGCTCTTTTCATCTCACTTATAGCTGAAGCGTTTTCCCGTATTGTTGAACACTATCATAAAACATCATTTTAATGGCTGGGTAAGGTTCCTTTTTATGTGTGCCATGATTTACTAAATGCCATTATAAATATGCAGTGAATGTTTGATATGTAAAACTTTGTCTTCATTTGTGATTATGTGCTTTGAGTGGATGCCCAGATGTGGAGTTACTGTATCGGGGAGTACAAACGTTTTTAGGGCTCTCAGTATACATTGCTGGGTGTTTGGTCGTTTGATACTTGGCAGAGACTTTTTCTAACATCATGTAGAGTTCCAGAGAGCACAGCCAGAATGTGTTACCACATAAGAGTCCCACATGCTCACTCCCTGGGGGTTTCAGAGGGGACTATCTCTCATTCTCTTGGGGGGGACTATAAATTGGCAACATGTGTCAAAAGCTTTCAAAAGGACTGTGTCCTCTAAGCCAGGATTTTAAGAAAGCTATTTGATGCTCCGATATTTATATTTGGGAAAAACTAGAAACGACATAAATGTCTGACAGCAGGGGATGGTAAAATAAATGATGGCTACCTGCCCAATGGCAAATTGGGGGGAGGTGTTAAAAATTATGGTAATAAAGACTATGCAGGAACATGAGAGATGCTTAGGGGACAAAGGCTTTTGTTTTCTCACATGCCAAGGTCAATTTGGAGAAAAGGAAAATTTTAATAATAGGGTGAGTGTTACCCAACATGAAAGCTTTCTTGCGTTGTAGACATTTTTGTAAACTTCCTTTGAGGCCGCTTGATCATCTGTTGAGTAGCTATATTCTAGTATTCTTACCTGTTCCCCTTCTGCTGGACACTTAGGTTACTAGCTGTTTTGTTTTGTTTTTTTATAAACATCACTGCAATGAACATCTTTACGTATGGAACTCAGTCCATATAAATAAACAGTTTTGTGAAAAAGCTCTCTTCCATCCTGGTTAGAGAGAAAACTGAGTGAAGTGAAATAACATTAAACAAGGACCTTCCTACCCAAGGCATGACCTGTTTTGGCAGAAGGGGGAACTTGGAGGTGCCTTGAACGCACAGGGTTTAGCGCATTTCTTTGCCGTGTTCCCAAGACCGTGTGTATGCCCTTACGAGGCTCCATGTCCCTTTTTCTCACCCTCAGAGAGTGCCTGCCTGGAATGCCCAGCGGGCCACCACTCGAGGACCACCCAGTCGCAAAGGCAGCCTCAGCATCGAGGACACCTTTGAGAGCATCAGCGAGCTGGGGCCCCTGGAGCTGATGGGCCGTGAGCTGGACCTGGCCCCCTACGGGCCCCTCCGGAAGTCCCAGTCGGCTGACTCCCTGAACTCCATCTCCTCCGTGAGCAACACCTTTGGGCAGGACTTCACGCTGGGCCAGGTGGAGGTGAGCATGGACTACGATGCCGCCTCCCACACTCTCCACGTGGCCGTGCTGCAGGGCAAGGACCTCCTGGAACGGGAGGAAGGCAGCTTCGAGTCCTGCTTCATGCGTGTCAGCCTGCTGCCCGACGAGCAGATCGTGGGCATTTCCCGGGTAAGTGGGGGCTGGGGGGCCACACGAATCCAGTGTGTGGTAATTGTCCATTTGCACACCTGTCCCCTGAGTGAGCTTAGGGTCCTGGCAGGGAAGGGATGACATACTCAAGTTGGCTAATTTGGGGAGAGCTTAATAAGGACTGTTAACAATGGTGTGGGTGGGGTGTGGGGCCACCTCAGGGATGGCGTGTTCACCTGGTCTGAAGGGATGCGGGGAAGGGGAGGTTACTGGACTGAAAAGGAGACAGGTGTGTGGAGAAGGCCACCTTGATAGGCACTGTGCCCTTTGGTCAAGGGACACAGTCAGACTGTAGCAATACGACGGAGAAGGACCTGGGGGAATAAGCCCCCCAACCTCCAGTTTCCCTCCAGTGACCCCACTGGCTGACCCCACCTGAAGCCAGAGGCCAAGGGAGCCTGTTGATGCAGCCCGTGGAGGTCCACTCCTCGGCAGGAAAGCAGGGTGGGGAAGGGTGGAGAGAAAACAGGGAGGGCCAAGGAGAGGCCCCGGCACACCCCCGCCAGGCCACCCTCCACGTTCGCTCCGCAAGGGAGCAAAGCCTGCAGGAAGCACCCCTCGCTGCCCAGCACCGGCGGCTAGTAGCTCCAGGCTGGATGGGGGTCCAGACGCGGCTGCCGGGAGTCCTCGAGGTGGGCGAGGTCAACGTACCATGACCTCTGACCAGTTCAGGAGGAGCCTGGGGACCTGCAGGACCAAGTGCCCCTGACTCATTGGAGAGCCACCTGTGCCCCATCACTTTTATGATGCTGAGAACTGGCTGTTCCTCAGTGGTGGACACTGTCATCCCTCCCCCACCCCATCCTGCCCCCCGCACTCTAGGAGGATCTAGAACTGACCATTAGCCAAGTGCATGTGGGCCCCAAGAGGGGGCGGCCCAGCTTCCGAGAAGCAGTCCAGTGGGTGGTTAGGAGCAGGACCCTGGAGCCTGACTGCCTGGGTTCAAATCCCGGTGCCCTACTTCCTAGCAGAGTGACCTTGGGTAAGTCACCTAAGCTCTCTGTGACTCAGTTTCTCTGTGTGTCAAATGGGCGTCATAATTCTTGAGGAGCGGATGCATTAATATATGCAAAGCCCTTAGCCCAGTCCTTGGTAAACACTCAATAGATTCTCTCTCAGGACCGTCAAGGGTTCCTGTTGAGCCTGGATCCACGCTGCCTATGGGCTGGGCTGCCTGGAGGGCCTTGGGTGCTTTTGGACATGTCCCTTGAGGGGGGACGTTGACAGATGGCAGCCACCACAGCCTGCTGTGTGCTGAGAACCTGGTTCACAGAGCCCAACACATCTGTGATTCTCTCGTTAGCACCAACGAGACAGAGTAAGGGCATCTTGCAGATGGGGAAACTGAGGCTCAGGAAAGTGTTTTGCCCAAGACAACCCAGGCACGTGAGCAGGAGATCGAGGACCCACCCCTGGGGTTCCCATTTTCCTCCACCCGTGTGCTCAGAGAACAGATGGTCAGGGAGCCTGAGCTCCTGTGGGCAGGGGCCAGCAGAGAGGCTAGTTTGGCCAGAGGAAGGAGCGTCTGGCCGAGGATGATGAAGGGCCTGAATGCCGAGGTCAGGATCAGGAGGTGGGCTTTATGCCATGGGGGAGGAGCCCTTGATTCTCAAGCAGGCAACTGGGTAGGGAGCGTAGTTCCGGGGGAGCAGCATGAGAGGAGCCCTCCGGCAGCCCGGGCAGCCACCAAAGAGTGTGTTTCAGGGCTCCTGGAGGGGCCGGCGGATTTCTTCCCAACAAGGCAGGCTTCTTAGCACCACAGCCCAGCCAATCCCAGCAAGTGCGTGGCTGCCTCCGGGCTGGGCAACCCCCCAGCTTCAGGCGAGGTGCCAGGAATGAGAGCTCCTCTCTTTAAATATCGCCAGGCAGTGACTAAGGCAGCCCCCCACGGAAGGGGGAGCAGCGCCCTCAAGAGCCCCTTCTCAGGGGCCTGCCCACGGCTTCCTGGGAGGAGGCCAGTGGCGCCCAACAGGCAGGACCGGGCTTGGAAACTGAGTCTGGCCAGCCTCCCATAGTCACTCCACCCACTCCTCCATCCCACAGCATTCAGGCAGTCCTGGCCGGGCTCTGCGGGGGCTGGACGTCCATGGTCTTGACTCCACCGACAGTTATCCACAGCAATGCCCGCCTGGCCCAGGGCTGGACTTGAATGCACACAAGAAAGATGGAGACCAGCTCAGCAAGCGCTTTGCTGTGGGGCTGTGGGTACTGAGGATGGGAACTAGTTGGAGTCTGACTGTGGAAGCTTTGAATGCCAGGCCACTAGTTTGGCCACCATTGAGAGGAAGACAGGGGAGCTTTTAAATCACCAAGGCTGAGCCACCGAAGGAAGCACTGACATTTAGGTTGTGGGGGCAACAGAGTCAGGACTCCAGCCTAGGTCTCCAGACTCCCCATCCAGTGCTCTCTCTCTACCATGGCCTCACAGGCCCCTGGCTGCCTCCTCCCCGCCAGCTTCGGAGCTCCTTCCAAGGCCCTTTCTCTCTGCAGATCCAGAGGAACGCCTACTCCATCTTCTTCGACGAGAAATTCTCCCTCCCCCTGGACCCTGCAGCCCTGGAGGAGAAAAGCCTGAGGTTTTCTGTGTTTGGTATCGATGAGGACGAGCGGAATGTCAGCACGGGGCTGGTGGAGCTGAAGCTCTCTGTACTTGACCTCCCACTGCAGCCCTTCAGTGGCTGGCTTTGCTTACAGGACCAGAACAAGGTGAGTTTACCCACTTGTCCACCCATGAAGACAGTGTCACACGCATACACTCAGAGGAGGGACGCCACAGCAGCAGTCCGAACACCAACAACTTTAGGAAATTAGAGAAAGAGACCTGAGCCACATTCAAGGAAACTCAGTTTACTGCATGCCAATGAAAAACACTCTGACCACTGTTTACAGCTCTTCTACTGCTCTTACCACCAAACCTTGGGAAGCTCTGCTCCTCTAGTACAGTAGTACTCCTCTGGCCATAAACTGAGTTATTTCAGACAGAGGCCAAGCTGAAGTTTACCTTTATAGGTGTAGAGATGCTGGGGGAGCATAATTGTTATTTTAGCAAATGATCTAGTAATTCTAGTCTACTTGGGCCTCTATATGCTATGGCCACAGAATGTTTTCCTTGGTCTGGAATGAGGAAAAATAACTGCATTTGATTGCTACATTTGACAGGCAACCTCTGGCGCTCCTTCCAAGGCAGGACCCATACCCCATGGGAGTAGGGGATAGTGCATGCTTCATGGAGTGGGGGAGGGGGTCCCTTTCTCAGTCCTACCAGCCTGGTGCCCTGCTGTAAGGGACCCCGAGAACAGCAACTTCTCAATGGAGAAGGAAGCTTCTGCCTTTCCCTGGACCCCTCAAGTTCAGGGGGCAGGAGCCCTCTGAGCCAGCCACCTGTTCCCCAGGCCGCTGACGCTGTGGGCGAGATCCTGCTCTCCCTTAGCTACCTCCCTACGGCCGAGCGCCTCACCGTGGTCGTGGTGAAAGCCAAGAATCTCATCTGGACCAACGAGAAGACCACAGCGGGTAAGGCCCTGCTGGCTGCCTGGCTCCTCCATGTGGCTGCTGGGAGCTGTGGCCCAGCTGCTAAGCCCTGGGCACCTGGAGGCACCAGCAGGTGTGGGGCACGCTGCCAGGCCTCCCCACCCCCGGCTTTGGCTGAGCTCAGGAGCTGCACACGGTGGGTGGATTAATCTGGCTGGGGAAACATGGGAACCGCAGAGGGTAGCAGGGAGCCCCTGGTGGGGACAGACGGGAGCCTGAGACCAGGAGGCAGCGCTCGAGGTGGGGGCACTGGGAAGAAACCAAGGTGGGCACCTGCTTCCCAGAACTGGAATTCATGGTGGAGGCTCCATTCCCAGAGGTCGAAGTGCATCCCAGATCCCAAATAGGGACCAGGGCCACCGGGATGGTGTGGGTGCCATGCAGGACCTGACGCCCTAGGCCTGCAGGAGCCTCAGCCCTGGGTAACTGAAGACAGAGGGCTGAGGGAGCCCGACTTCCTGGGAGCCTGAGGGGACTCGGGGTCCAGGCAGGCGCAGAAGGATACCAGTGGGCGGTAGGTGACGAGCAGCGACTTGTTATTTCAGGTCTGCACATCACTGAGTCAGGCTCCGCTGAGCGGGCGCCCAGTGACTCAGGGCTGACGTCTGCACTCAGGCCATTTATAGAATGAAAAGCGGTGGGTCTGCCGAGCTCCCCAGAGCGTCATGTGAGGGGAGCACATGCGTGGGCTGGGACGAGGGCTGCCACAGCCCAGCTCCTCTCCTGACTCCAGTGTGAGCCTCAGCTTGCTCATCTGTAAAATCGGAAAGAAATAAAGGACCAATGGCAGACTGCAGGAGATAATGGCGATAGGGAAGCTTTGGGGAGTTGGAGCCAGCGGGCCGCTGGGACCGGGCAGGGCTGTGCCAAGTGAGTGTGGCGCTGGCCTTCACCCCACCCCCCCGGCCCTCCCACAGACCCCTTCGTCAAGGTGTACCTGCTGCAGGATGGGAGGAAGATGAGCAAAAAGAAGACAGCTGTGAAGAGGGATGACCCCAACCCAGTGTTCAACGAAGCCATGATCTTCTCGGTGCCAGCCATTGTGCTCCAGGTGAGGGGGAATGGCGCAGGGGTCGGGGCCAGGCCGGGTCACCCCCAGGGCTCTGGGCCACTCTATCCCCTCCGGCCTAGCTTCTCAGGGCTCCTGCGGGTGCTGATGGTTTGTTTCAAGCTGTCACCTTTCTAGTCCAGAAGCATTTACTGAGCACCCTCTAGGTACCTGCCCTATGTGGGTGCTGAGAACACAGGCACTGCTTCCTTGGTGCCCACGAGGGACAGGCAGGAATGTCCCCAGATGGTCCTAACCCACTAAGAGCATGCCAGACTTTGGCAGTCGGAAGGGGCTTCTGCAGGGAGCGTTAGCTAAGCTGAGATCTGGGGGAAGTCAGTTCCCGGGGGAGGGAAATGCAGAGACCTAGAGATGAGCCAGGGCTCACTCAAGGGCCCTAAATCTCCCGAAGTTCTACCTGCAGAAGCCCTGCTAAGGTCCCCATACCCCCATGGCCTTTGGAAGGTGATGTGTCCCAGGGAGACCCACTCCCAGCACGGATATCACAGACCAAGGGTGAGGGAACTGCAGAGGATAGGGCCTGGGCCACAGCAGTGCCCTGCTTGCATGCCTCAGAGGATGGGGAGCTCACCACCTCCACTCACTAGCTCCTTCCATCCTTGGGCATTCCTGACAGTGAGAAAGTCCTTTTGTGCCTTGAGCCAAAAGCTGCCCCTTGGCCCTGGGGCTGGACAGAGCCCACCTCCTCTCCCTTCCCGGGACAGCCTGTCTGAGTTTGAAAGCCCAGAACTCTGCCTCTGTCAGGATGTTCCTAATCCAGGCGGACATACCAGCATCTCTGGTTGGTCCTGAGGGTCATTGCCTTGTCCTGCCGCCCTCATAGTGCCACTATTCCACTGCCTCCTGACGTCTTGGGACCAGGGAAGGAGGGAGAGGAGAGAGGTCAGGCTGGGTTCCCACTTTGATCTCAAGCAAGTTCTTTCCCTTCTGCAGTAATGAACCCAGCCTATAGGAAGATAGTAGAGGAGCGTATTTTAGGAATAACAGGAGACGCTCTGACTATGTGCAGGCACCATTCTCAGTGCTTTATGCATTTTAACTTATTTTGTTCCCAGAACAGCTAGGAACTATTATTATCACCATTTTACACATGGGGAAACTGAGGTAGGAAGAGCCCAAGTCACTGGCCAAGGTCACACAGCAAGGAAGTGGGGAGGCTGACGCTTGAACCTGGGCAACCTACTGCTGCCAGGGTGTAGGGAGAAGCAACAGAGGGCTGGGGGTGAGCCAATCAGAGGTGAGGATTCAGTGAGCTGCAGGGGCCTGGCATTTGTAGACCAATGCCTGGGAGCCATGGAAGACCTCTGGCACTGCCCTTGGTCCCCAGCCCCCATGTCACTTCCTCCCCAGGACCTGTCTCTCCGTGTGACAGTGGCTGAGAGCAGCAGCGATGGCCGTGGGGACAACGTTGGCCATGTCATCATCGGGCCGTCAGCCAGCGGCATGGGTACTACGCATTGGAACCAGATGTTGGCCACGCTGCGCAGGCCCGTGTCTATGTGGCACCCCGTCCGGCGAAACTAGCAGCCGGGACAGGGCCAGGGCGGGCACTGGTGCCGCCTGGAGCCTGGTGCAAGCTCAGCTCTGACGCTCTTCTCCGTAGTCCAGCTGGAGCCATGAACGCTGGGGTCCCCCAGTGGAGTCCCCATGAGCCATCTTGGTCCCTCTGTCCAGACTGCAGTGGAGGAGTAGGCCTGGCTAGATGTCCAGGGAGCCAGGGTTTTCTCTCACTGAGGACCAGCTGTGGCTGGGCCGGGACCTGGGGAAGGCAGCTGGGTCCTGGCCCCTTGTGCTCCCATCTCGAGATCCCCAACAGGTGTGTCCCTTGGCCTGGGAGGGGGCCTTGGCCTCTCCGCATACCCCACCCTTGCTGGGAGGCCAGCGCCAGGCTGGGCCACATATAGGAACGTGCAAGTCTTGGGGGCCAGGTGCTGTGCTAGGCACTGGCAGGGGTGACACGAATAAGACTCAGCCCCTTGGATGTCAGGAAGACAAGATCTGCCTGCCCTGGTGATCTGCTCAGGGCAGCCCAGCCGTGTGGACTCGGGGAGGGCTCTGGGGGCTGGGAGGACGAGATGGGAGCTGTGCTTTGAGGGGCAGGGAAAGAACTGAGGGTGTCCCGGGCAGCAGCCACCTGAGATGGCAGGGACGTGAATTCCCTGTCACAAACACAGTCCCCAGCCCACCACAGTGGACATAAGGGCCTCTCTCTGGGCGGGAGAAGAAACCAAGAGACCAGGCCAAGCAGAGGCCCACAGGCCCCCTGGGACCCTGGCTCCAGAGTCATTCTCTATGAAACCTACTCCCTTGAACCAAAACCCTTACAAGGCCCAGAGGTCCGAAGAGGCCCAGACCCGGGTCCTTGTGTTCAGTCCCGCACACATCAGGCATTGGCTCCACAGGTGTTTGTTGAGTCCCTCCAGGCTAGGCCCTGCTGGGAAGAGAGATGCCTCAGCCTGTGGGGCTGGTGGGCAGTGGGGTGGCCGGAATACAGACTGCAGGGGACCAGCGGTGGGAGAGGGCTCCGTGGGCGGCACTGAGGACGTGGTGAGCAGGCGGGCCGGGCCTTGGAGGAAGGGGCAGCCGAAGCAGTGGCAGTGAGGGGAAGGCGAGGGGGGCCAGAATGGAAGTGGATAGGCAGGTCTGAATGCCAGACTGGGAAGCAGGCGGCTCTGGAGCACAGTTTGAGCCCCCAGGACACCGGGTGTCCTAGGTCGAGTTCCAGAAGCAGACCTGAGATTCTCAGGCAAGGGGGTTATTGAGGGAGAACCTACGGGAACAACCTGTAAGGGAGAGGGAGGCCCTAGACGGTGCAGCCGAGCAAGCGGTGGCTTCCAGAGAGTGGAGCTTCAGCCTGGTGGCGGACGGGAGCTCTGATGTGTGAATGGCACCCCAGAGGGGTCCTGCCCAGACACCTTCCAGGTGTCACTGGCTGAGGCAGTTCCCATCCATCAAAGGCAGCCCCAGAGAAGCAGCCAGCTGTGTGCCCTTTGCAGCTGAGGGGTGGGTGCCCCTGCTGGGTCAAAGGGAAGGGGCTGGGGGATGTGTGGCAGCAGCATCTGCTGTACGGGGCCACCCACAGGGTACAGAATGGGCTCTCAGGCTGGCTGCCTCTGATCCTCCACCCTGGTGAGCTCTGGAGATGCAGGCCCAACCAGTTATCCCCAGTGACGTTGGGGGGCCTGCAGTGGTCATGGGACTGGAGCCATCTGACACAGCGGTGGCCCAGCCCCGAGGTCTGCATGGGCCAGGCCAGCACAAGGCCCGGGGACACACAGCTGGTGCGCCTCCTCAGCCTGGGAGACCCCGACTCTTGCTACCCCAGCGGCCACGTGGGGCAGGCCGTCGACCCTCACCTTGTCTTCCCCTTGCTCCTCCCTCTAAATGCATGAAATGTTGACTGTGCCCCTGGGATGGGCGTGGTGGGGACTGAATATGCTGACTGGAATGATTCTAGAACCAAAATAAAGCTGGGGCAGGAAGGAAGGGGCTTCCAGGGAGCCCTGCTCAGCCCCGAATCACCTCCGTCTCTTCTCTAGGAATCAGGGACTCAGGCCTCCGTGCGGGTTACTGTGAGCACTCCTCCCCCTGCTGCAGGGTGCCCAGAGTGGAGGGAGGCCCCAGTCTGGTCAGGAGACCATCACAAGGACCGATGCCATTGGGCTGCCTGGGAAGCTCAGAGAAGGGGCCCTGAAGCAGGCCAGGCAGGGGGGGATGGTGGCAGGGAATATCAAGGAAGGCTTCCTGGTGGTGTCGCTGAGCTGAGTCTTCAGCGCTCCTTCTTGGAGCATATCAGGTGGACAGGCCGAAAAAGCATTCCTGGCAGAGGGAGCAGCATATAGAAAAGGGCAAGAGTGGGCAAAAATGTGGGCAATTTATGGATCTTGCTAGAGCAAAGTTGGGGGAAGACGAGAGAAGGGAGCCAAAGGAGAGGCTTGGAGGTGAGAAGGGCTGTCTGAGCTCAGGGAGTGCTGGGTCTCAGCCTGGAACCCTGCAACCCTTGGAGGTAGGTGCTGTTGTCATCCTCTTTTTTGCCCACATGGAAACTGAAGCTCAGAAAGTTTAGGTAGGGGCCGGCCCCGTGGCCAAGTGGTTAAGTTCTCACACTCCGCTTTGGCGGCCCAGGGTTTCGTCGGTTTGGATCCTGGGCGCGGACATGGCACTGCTCATTAGGCCACGTTGAGGCAGCGTCCCACATCCCACAACTAGAAGGACCCACAACTAAAATATACAAATATAAAAATGTACTTGGGGGATTTGGGGAGAAAAAGCAGGAAAAAAAAAAAGAAAGAAAGAAAGGTTAGGTAACTAGCCCAAGATCACACAGCCAGAAGCTCTCGGAGCTGGGATTCAAGCTCAGGCTGTCTGGCTCCAGATCTCACGCTCTTAACCACTAAGCCACGCCGCCCCCTTGCCCAGCTCTTTGAGGGTGGAGCTAAGAGGCAGCAGAGAAGCAAAGCTCTTCTGTATCCCAGGCTACTCTGGTTTTCCCCCCCTCCCCTGCCCTGCCCTGGAAGATGACAGCAAGTGTGGGAGGAGGAGGAGGATCTGGGTGGGAATTCCCCACAGGCCCCGGGAGGCCTGCCCACCACAGGGCCTGACTAGGAAGAGCTTGTGTGGAAGCCCCCCGCCCACACCAGGCAGACAGGGGTAACCAGTCAGGCCGCTGCAGGAGCCCATGATGGGTGGACACCAGGGAAGGCTTCCCAGAGATGGAAGCAGGAGTGCTGGCCTTGCGGGGCAGGGAGGACGGTGCACCTGGAGGAGGGAGAGGGGCCTCCAGGCATGAACTGCCTGCACAAAGGTGTCACGTGTGTCTGGGGAGCCACAGCCGGCTGAGGCTGGAGGTCAGGTGGGGCTAAGCTGTGGAGGATTCATGTCCAGGGTAAGGCCTAAGGTCCTGGTCCTGCAGGCAGTGGGGAGCCACAGAGGGGTGCTGAGCAGGAGCAGGCCAGAGGGATGAGGAGGGAAGTCAGCAAGCGCCACTCTTGATCAGTGAGGGGCAGTCAAGCTGCCTGTAGGTTTCAGGTTCATCCAGCAGGGCCCAGACGGAAAGCCCCCCGTTTCGTCTTGCCCCTTCCTCCTCCCCACTCTTGCCCCCTCCTCTAGCCCCAGGCGCATGGGCCTGCCTCGAGGGTCCCAGGCCCCCTGTGTTTGGGAGCCTTCAGGGATAGGCCGAGACCCGCCCAAGAGCGCAGGTGTGAAGGTCACTGACCTGACCAGCGGCATTGGCTGGGCCAGGCCTGAGTGTGGGAGGAGCAGGATGAGTCACTTTAGAATCCAAATTGACAGCAACTCCAAACTTCACTTCCTCTCTGCTGCCTGCGGTCGTCTGTGCCTGCAGACACCGGAAGGGACAAACCGAGAGGCTAAATAAACACTAAGACTGGGCCACAGGGCTCCATCGCTCTCCGCCCAGTCCCACCACATTATCAACCTTCCCAGCCCATCCAGAAGGATCAATTATGGCAAGGCGGGGGCGGGAGGCCTGCGTCCCCAGCCCTGGGCTCCATCAAATGGCAGCTGGGGTTGAGTTGGCCTCAAGGAGGCTGGACAGAAAGAAACTTGGAAGAAAGGGCCCCTCTGGGTTCCGCCTGCCATAGACTGGTCTGCTGCTTATTTGCTGTGTGACAGCTCCCCTCCCTTCGAGAGCCTCAGCTGCCCCATCTGAAGAATGAGCGTATTGGACAAGAAGGCCTGTAAAATCCCCCTGCACCTCTGACGTTCGGGGATTCTGTGTGTAGGGCTCTAGAGCCCAAATGCCCGGCTTAGAATCCCAGCTCCTCCATTTACCAGCTGTGGGAACTTGGGCAAATTATCTGTCCCCTTTGGACCTCAGTTACCCCATTTGTCAATGGAAGATAAGAATTATACATAGTTCATAGGCTGGAATGAAATGACACATGCCAAGTATATGGCATACAGTAAGTGCTCTGTAAACTCGAGGTCAAGGCTTTGGGTGGAGGTGTTCTGGCCAAGGACAAGGGCTCTTGGGATCTGGTCTTTGGGATGAAAGGGAGCGGAGGGTACATAGGGAGGCCTGCCAAGGCATCCAAAGGGGCAGGACCACACCTCTAAAGTTCCACCCCCTGGCACCCACTCTCCCCCACCTTCAGCCATCCATAAACACCACACATACCAAGCCAGGAACCCCAAGCAGAGCAGGCAGCCCTGGATGATGATGGTGCAGGGAGCAGAGCGGCCACACGGGGGCAGCAGAGACTCGGCCGGGACCGCAGGAGACTCCAGGGAGGATGGGAGTGGGGTACCAGAAAATGGAGCAGAGGGGCCAAGGCCGTGGGATCCTTGGAGCAGATGGAGGCTGGAGGATGGTCACCTGTCTGCTCGTCCCCCATTCAGGTCACATGCTGTATTCAGTGATCCATGCAACCAAATGTGCCTTTAGTCATTTCTTCAGTTTGTTTATTCTGAGTCAGCCCATCTTCCTTCTTTCCTTTCTTTCTCTCTTGCTTCCTCATTTTCCTTCCTTTCCCCTGTTTGTCCAGCCAGGCAGTCAACTGGTCACAACATCCTGAGCCACAGTGGGGTGCCAGCCTGGGACAGGCACTCCTGTCTGGGGCTACAGAGATGGGTCGACCTTGGTCCCTGCTCTTGAGGTGCTGAAGGCTTGGTTGGGGGCTGGAAGAGCCTGCCTGGCCACCTGCATCCCTAGGAAAAGATTCCACGTCAGACCAAGGGCTGGCCTGGCCACCTCTGCTGGGCTGGGGTCTGCGGGACAGGGACCCACTGTGTGGGGTGCCCAAAGGACTCTGGGCTTGGGACTGGTGGGGCCTCAAGGAGCTGAGTTGCCCACAGGCTGGTGGTAAACAGCAGCCACAAAAAAACAGTGAAACAGTAAACAGTACCCTGGCGAGGCAGCCTGTGACCCGGGCCACCTCCCCACTCCAAAATAAACTCCAAGAAAACAGTGCCATCCAGGGCTCAGCAATGTCTGAAATTTGGGGAAATTCCCTGCCAACCAGGACTGATTTCCCTGGCCCGGTGGCTAATCTTCCTCCTGCAGAAGCACAAGCATAGAGCGGGGTGAGGCTGGGGTTTAACACCAGGAGATCTGGGTTCAAATCCTGCCTCTGCGTCTTGCTAGCCTGAGACAAGCCGCTGCCTTTCTCTGAGCCTCGGTTCCCAAATCTGTAGCATGGGAGAGGCAGGTCGCCCACTCAGTCTGAGAGCTGAGCGGAATAATGCACAGGAGGTGCGATTTCAGAGAGAGCCCAGCTTCATGGGCAGACCTGTGTTCAAATCTGGATTCTGCCTCTTACTAGCTGTGGATCTTAGACAAGAACTTAAACTCTCTGCGTCTCAGGTTCCTCATCTGTGAAATGGGGTAACAATTCCCACCTGTTGGAGGACAGTGCCTGCACATGGTGAGCAATCCATTAATGGGCGCTGTTATTATTAGGAAATGTCCAGTGAAACTGAAGTGTGACACATGTCAAGGGTGTCATTAGAGTGATTATCTCTATAGCAACCAAGGCCAAACATGTCTGCCTGCCTTTTAGCTCCCTCCACCCCTGGCCCAGCCCCACCTGCCTCCCAGCCTGGCCACCCAAAGCCTGATGACAGAGCAGCGGGAGGATAGGGGATGACGAAGCTGACAGTTGATCACAGGTGGACGGGGCCCCTCCCCACCACTCCTAGGGGCGGGGCGCCCTGCTCAGTGGCAACACACCCAGCCCAGCCAACTCACTGCCCAGCCCTGTGGCAGTTTCGGGGAGGAAGGAGCGCCTGAAGGGTGGGGAAGTCCTCCGATGCCCCCAACATTCAGCCTGCTGACCGTGGCCTGGGACGAGCTTGGCCCAGGAGTCAGGGTCCGGGCCCTGCCTCTCTGCAGGGGGCCCTGACTCCCGCTCCGGCTGCCTCTTGGGGCCACAGTGAGGTTCCAAGGGGGCTGGCAGTGCTATCTCCCGTCATGGGATGACGTCACGACCTGCTTTGGCGAGGGCGTGAAACTCAAAGACTTCTGCCCTCTGTTCCTTTGAGCTTTGACGAAAACACTCAGTCTAGGATCTGGGGAGGCCCTTGTGCCCATTGTTAAAAGATTTCAATTCTGACTGCTAACAAGGGTGGGAAATCAGGTGACAGTGGGTTTCCAAGTCAGTTCTCTATTTATTCCTCCACTATCCAGGTCTGTTTAACCCTCAGCCTCACCCCCAGCACCAGCTCCCTAACCCAACCTTGCCCTCCATCTCAGGAAGGACTGCGGGCCCCCTAAAGCACCCCCCCCCTTGCCTCCATACCTTGCATATGCTATTCCTTCGGTTTGGAACACCCTTCCCTTCCCCCATCTGACAGGGTCTCACTTCTTCCTCAAGACTGGCCTCTCTTCTCAGAAGGGTTTCCTGACCCCCTAACCCAGGGAAGGAGCCCTCTGTCCTACGCCCATCCCACTGCCGGTCCCTCCCTCCACTGTAGCTCTCGTCACACCGTGGTCCTGCCTGTCTCCCATTTGAGGCCAAGGGCTTCTCAAGGTAGGGACTTTGTCTTGAACGGTTCAGGGTCCCCAGGCCCTTGGGCACAGAGGGGCCATCAGTGTTGGGTTAAAGAATAGGAACCACTCACACATGGCACCAGCCAGACCCTGCTCCAAGCACTTCATAGATGGAAGTTTCCATTACTTTCCCCAGATTATGCCCCAGCCAGAGGGGAGGCAGGCAGTGACCCACCTGCAGCGAAACTTCCTGGTGCTGGCTAGGGGCAGGCGGGCCAGGCCTGGCAGTGCCACCACTGACCCATAAGGGCGTGCCCGGGTCACTCCCTTCCCACCTGGCCTGAAACACCTGGAGGGAGGACTGTGGTATGCTCTGTCTCCAGAGCCCTGGGGGAAATGCACTTTCATTCATTCATTCATTCACCAATGCTCAGTGCCCCACCTATACTGGGTCCCCAGGACCCAGTCCCTGTCCCCACCAAGCCCGTAGGTGAGCATGGCAGACCCCCACCTCTCTCCTCCCAGGGGAAGTAAGCCAGGTGCCTCCTCTTTCCCTGTCCACCGCCCCCCCCACACACACACTGTCACTGTCCAGCTACTTGTCTCCTCCCCATCAGATCAGAGTGCCCTCCTGAGGACAGAGGCTGAGTCTGGGTGCCCCCTCCTGTGGCCTCGGCGCCTGCACCCAGGAGGTGCTCAATAAATGTTTCTTTAGCGGCTGAATGGTACGGGAGGGGAAGGGTCCGAGCCCGGCCGCCCCGCCCGGCCGCCGGAATCCCGGCTCGCCTCTCACCTGGGCCCGGCCGCCCGCCCCGGCGCGCCCTCCCGGCTCGACTTCCTCCCGCCGCCCCGCCCCTTCCACATTCCTGCCCCGCCGGGCCTCCCCGGCCCCGCTCCGGCCCCGCGCCCGCCGCCCGCCGGCCCCGCTCCGGCCCCGCTGCGGCCCCGCGATGAGGGCGGCCCAGGCGGCGGCCGAGGAGGCGCCGCCAGGAGTGCGGTCGGTCAAGGTGGTCCTGGTGGGCGACGGCGGCTGCGGGAAGACGTCGCTGTTGATGGTCTTCGCCGAAGGGGCCTTCCCCGAGGTGAGTGCCAGCGCTCCAGCACGGCGCCCGGGGCCTGCGCGCATCCCCCGCTGGGCGCCCCGTGCGCCCCGTCCGTGCCGGAGCTGCCGAGGCTGTGCGCCCGCCCCGGCCTCCCCAGGGGTCTCCCAGCAGGACACGAGATCAAAGAGAGTTCTCCCTCTGCCAGCGGGGTGGGGGGAGGTGAAGGCCTCAATATCATCTGTGAAGTGGCAAGAATGGCACCTACCTGGGAGAGGTGTCACAGGGGCTGACTTAGGCCACCTGGTATGAGGCAGGTCCTAAGGGAGGACTTGGTGGCCCAGCGTGGCTAAGAGGGACTCACGACTCTGGAGCCAGACTGCCTGTGTTCGATTCATGGCTTTGCCACTTCCAGCTGTGTGCCCTTGGGCAAGTCCCCTACCTTCTCTGTGCCTGTTTCCTTATGTGTGTAATAGGAATAATGATGGCGCCCACCTCCCAGGGTCACTGTGAGGAGTGACTTAGTACAGGTCAAGGGCTCAGCTTTGAGCCTGCAACAGGAAGGACTGGTGGCACACGTCTTTCTTGGGAAACATCGTCTCCCAGATCTTGCCCCTATAGTGGACATCCCGTGGGCTCTGCTTTGGAGGGCAGGAGCACACCAGACCCCAGTCAGACAGCTGGGTGGCATCTTGGCTCTCGTCTAATGGACTGTGTGGCCCTCGGTACATTGCTTAGCCTCTCTGAGCCCCCGTTTCCTCATACAACCTCATGGGGAGGGGGGACCCTAGGGTGGTGGTGAGATGGAATTAGGGTAAGGCTGAGAGACGAGCCCGAGTGGTACCTGGCACGTCCTTGATGCTTTGGGCACATTGACTGTCAGTCCTTCACTAGATGCTCCCTGACTGTCCACGCGGACTCCCCAAGCGCCAGGCAGGGGCTGGCCCACCCACCGTGCCACCTCTCAGCCCCGTTCTCCTGGGAGTCCGTGGGGTCGCTTCCAGCATCTCTTCTCCCTCCTGCCTATCCCCGCATCCTCCAAACCCCTGGGGTTGCGCAGGCCCTGGGGAGTCTGATGGGAGAGGCAGGAGGGGCTGGCCTGGGAACAGTGTCGGGCCTTTCTTTCCACTGTGGCAGCACTGAGCTGACTCTTGTGTGGTTTATGGTGCTGACGTCACCTCCTCTGGCTGGTCACATTTTTTTTAAGTTGGAGGGGGATGTGTTTCTGGGCCCCTGGATGCTGCCCGTGGGAACCCAACAATTATGGCACAGTGAGGAGAGCACCACAGAGGGTCCAGGCCGGCTGGGGCCCAGGAGAGGGGCTGGCAGGGGTGGCGCCTCACCACCCGTGTCCTGGGCTCTGAGACATCCTTGATGGTGAAACCCGTCCGATTTCAGAGAGGTTACAATGTGGAAAGGGGCATCTTGCAGTTGACGAAATGCGTGTGTTGAAGGGCACACAGGCTGGCCAGGGGAAGGAGGGCGTGCTTGTCACCAGGCGAATAGACCCGGCCTTGTCTAGGTGCCTCCCCCGTTTGGGGACCCTGATTCTCCGAGACCCCTCTGCCTCTCTTTGTTTAAAAGAAACACAAGGTCCAAGAGCGGGAAAGGCCTTTATTTTACAGTTGGGAAAACTGAGGCCAGAGACACAGAGCCTTACCTTGAGGAACTGGGCCCAGCAGTGGCAGAACAGGTCTAGAACCCAGGTCTCCCCACCCTGGACCAGGACACTCTCCACAGACCTCATTTCTCTGCTGTTGGACCAGCCTGCGCCTGTTCCTGCCCCTGGACTCCTCCTCCTGGCAGCCCTCCACACCCGGGAGCCAGCAGCTAGAAGATTTGGGGTCCTGTCTTCCAGGCCTCCTGCTGCAGCAGAAAGCAGAGAGGAGGCTGCAGTTTGGAGGGGCCTCGGTGACCCTTGTCTGGCTGTAGCCTGCCACCTGCCTCTCCTGAGGTCACCATCTCTAGCCTCTGGTGCCAGGAGTGGGCGGAAAAGCCCCATTCCCGGGTGTGGGGGTGGGTTGCACCTCCAGCTTGTAATTGTCACAGCCCTGCCCCCTGCCCTGGGTTCAGGGCAGGGGGAGCAGAGAAGGGAGAGCTCCCAAGGCAGCGGGGAACTCCAGGCTGGGCGCCAGCCTCTGCCCAGTCCTGGCTGGCATTTGGGGCAGCAACCATTCCACAGGGCCAAAGCCCAGGGGCCCACAGAAGGGTGGGGATGGGAGGGGGCAGGGAGCACCAGCTGTGCCTTCCAGAACCAGCTGAGTCCCTCCTGGTCCGCACAGGGACTCCCGTGGGGGTGCTGCCAGGGGAAACCCCTGACTCTCCTCTCTTGAGCTATGTCCCCTGTCCTGCCATGATCCATCCGTCTGTCTGGGAGATCCGTGAGGGCAGACCCAAGCCGGCGTCATTTCTGCCCTGGTCTAGCTCAGGCCCAGCCCTGCTTTTTAGCCGAGGACAGCTCAACAGATAAGATTAGGTGCTTATTTGCTCCATAGGCAGAGAGTCATCCTGCCTGGGGGTCAAAGAACAGGAGAGAAGGTATAGACGGAGTCCGCAGGATGGCGGTCCAGGGCAGGGGGCAGGGCTGTGACAATTACAAGCTGGAGGTGCAACCCACCCCCACACCCGGGAATGGGGCTTTTCCGCCCACTCCTGGCACCAGAGGCTAGAGATGGTGACCTCAGGAGAGGCAGGTGGCAGGGGACAGAGCCTGGCCCCCGGAGCCACAAAGACCTGGCTCCGTCCATAGCCAGCTGTCCAGTGTGTCACTTCCCCTCTCTATCCTCCTCAGGAAAATGGAGATAGAACTGACCTTCCAAGGTTGCAAGGATCAGAGGCAGTGTAGGTAAAGGGCCAGGCATGCTAGCTCCCTAGAGAGTATGGGTGACCGTGGCATCTCCACGGGCATTTGCAAGGTCCTGACACGTGTCCCCCAAGAGCTGCCCTGTACCTCAGATCAGGACGGTTCCTGCGCAGGTGCGTGGGTGACCAAGCTGGGACCTTGGCAGGTGTCTGTGCCCTCCCCAGTGACAGGCTGGGGAGGGGCTGGGGCCAGGGGTGCCACCTAGAGGGACAGACAGCCGCCGGTGTGGACACTGCCCTGGCAGCCAGATTTCTAAGCGCGGGCATTTATGCTGGGCCTCCCCTGCCAGCCGGTCTTCTTATGACACTGTGAAGGACGCTCTTCTCTAACCAGTGAGAAGACTGGCCCAAGGTCACACAGCTGGTGAGCACCAGACCGGTCCTAAGCCAGGCACATCTGATTCCAAAGCCAGTGCTCCTAGCCACCATGTCACACTGTCCCCCACCAGGCAAAGGGCCTGAGGGGAGGGGCCCTGGACAGGCAGGGGGCCCCTGAGGAGGTGGCTGGAGCCTTTGTCTGTTCCTATTAGTAGAAAGACTGACAGGTGGCTAGAATCGAGGGTGGGTTGAACGCCTACCCCAGGGCCACCCTCGACTTTTCCATCTGTCCCAGCTTACCACTCTGGAACCTTCCTTTCTTCTCACTCTCCCCCTGAAGCCTCCCGAGTTCCCTGGAAGACCACACTGACCCACGGTGGAGGGGCTGCCCCTCCCAGTGTCCAGGGCCCGACTCAGGCAGGCAGGCAGGCTCAAAGTCCCCCTGAGTCATGGGCAGGTGGGGGCTCCACCGGGCATAGGAAGGGCTAAAGACAGGGTCCCCTCAAGCTGTGGTCCCACTGACCAGCCCTGAGCAGGTGAGCAAGGCCTGGCGACTCAAGATGCAGCGGGTCCAGCGTACACCTGGGGGCAAAAGGCTTGTGTTGTGGCAGAGTCTGGAAAACCTCCTCGCCTGTTGCTCAGACCCCATCCGTAAAATCTCCCACTCTTATTCCTGCATTTGTGTTCAAAACCCGTCCTGCTGCCATTCATCCAGCCTTTATGGAGAGGGAGCAAGCTCAGGCCGAGCGGGCACTGGGGTGGAGGGACCTCTGGCCTGGATGAGCTCCTCCTGAAGCCAGACAGGGCAAGCAAGGGAGGCAGAAACAGTGCAGGGGCTGTGGGAGGGCATCCAGAAAGGCATCCTGGGGGAGGTGGCATTGGGCAGGGGTCTTGGTTGGATTGTGAGAGGCTGAGAGGTGAAGGAGGGACCCCAAAAAGCTACGTGCTCCCCAGGGCAGACACCAAGTCTTGTTTATTACTTGCTCCCCAGTGTCCAGAACCAGACCTAGAAAAGGTGCTAATGTTTACTGAATGAATGAATGAATGCATGAGCCAACGAATGTAGGTTAATGTCATTCCGGGAGGAGGGGACAGCATGAAGGAAAGCTCAGAAATGGGGCAGTCCCCCACCCAGGGGGACAAAGATAAAAATAACAGTAGCTGGCACGTGTAGAGAGCTTATTCTGTGCCAGGCCCCATGCACGGAGCACCTCACGGAGTCCTTACAGCCACACGCCGCGGCAGGTGCTCTCAATGCTCCCACTTTCCAGTCGAGGAGGCCGGGGACGTTCGGTACCCTGCCGGGGCACACAGCTAGGAAGTGGCAGCTCTGGGCCGCGGCAGCTCTGGGCCACGACACCACCAGCCAACGACTTCCCAGAGACCAGTACACTCTACTGACTCCCAGAGTGGCGGCGCCATGGGCCTGGGCAGCCTGGGGCCACCTCCCTTCAGCTGCCATCTTCATGGCCTCTCCCTGCCCCCTCCTTCCTAGAACTACGCCCCCACGGTGTTTGAGCGGCTCACCGTTACCTTGCAGATGAAGGGCAAACCCGTGCACCTCCAAATCTGGGACACGGCAGGTGGGTGTGCAGGGCTGGGGGCGGGGCGTGGTGGAGGAGGGACCCCAGATGCTCAGGAGCCAAGCCCCACTCCCTTCCTTCTGGATCAGGGAGGCCAACGAATCTCCCAGGAACAGGTGTTGGCCGAGATTAGGGGCCCCCCCCAGGAGCCTGAATCCTCCCTGCTCCTGCGCCTGCTGCCTCCCCCAACCCAGGGCAGCCCACTGTGTCCTGGAGACCAGCGGAGTCCAGAGCTCTTTGCTCTAGAGGGTGGGCTGTTCTGGCCTCCTAAGTAGCCCCCCTGGCTTCAGCTTCTGGAAGATCTACCTGACCTTGCCCACACGAAGGTTAGAGTCAAATCTACGCTGGAGCTGAAAGCTAACCTCAGGGAACCCTAGCAGCCCCTCACCTTGGGTGGGCTAAGCTGTCTTTGCCGGGGTCCCGCTTGCCTCTTTCTCCTCACCCCTCAAGCCCAGGGCAAAGCAGGCTTCAGAGTAATGGCCTCAGTCCTCCAGGCCTGGCCTCTGCCGTGCCTGCCACTCTTTCCATAACAAGGCTCTCTCAGCAGGGGGGTCTCATCCAGACCAGAGATGGCACGTCCCATGGGCAGGCCAAGTGCCTTCTGCCCTGAGGGGGACATTCACATGGAATGACCACTCAAGTGCCAAGTTTGTGTCGGACCCTGAGGGGCCCAATGAGCCCCTGATCAAGACTCCTCATCTGGTGGGATGACCTCCCTGATGTTGGAGGGTGCTGACATGAGCAGGCGATCTGGAAGGAGTGACCATCCCCCCTCTGCCCAGGGCAAGTTGATTATGACCGCCTGCGGCCCCTGTTCTACCCTGACGCCAGTGTCCTGCTCCTCTGTTTCGATGTCACCAGCCCATACAGCTTTGACAACATCTCCAACCGGGTAGGTACTGGGCGGGCAGGGAGAGACAGCCCCCATAGCCTGGTCACTCTGCTCTGACCCTACCCTTGACCCAGCAGACTGTCAGAGCTAGGCAGGCCCTGGATGACATCGAGTCCAATGCCTTTGGCATATATATTGGGAAACTGAGGCCCAGAGCGGGACAGCAACTTGACCAGGGTCCCATGGGAATTTGGTGGGATCTGGCCTCTGACTCCCAGTCCAGTGCTTCCTGACTGCTCTGTACTGCAGGTTCAGAAGGCTGTGGCTCTTTCCACTGTGACCCTGCCTGAGAATGCTGGGCGACCCAGAGACCCCTGCATCTCCCCAGCCTGGGCCTGCCCAAGGTCGCATGAACCCTCCGCTTCCAGCAGCTTCCAGCAGCTCTCAGCCCCCAACGGCATGACTGCCGGCTCTCAGCGGCCTCCCAGGGTGCCCCCCAGTTCTGTCAGGGATGCAGTCCCTCGGGTTCCCCTGCTCCTGCCGCCTCCAGCTGTGGCACAGCCCCTCCCCCACTGCTGCCAGGGCCTCCGTGCAGCGGCCTGCTCCAGGGTTCCTGAGAGCAAGCCGTGACGGCATTAGTAATAATAACCAGAGCATTCATGGAGGACTCACCGCGAGCCGGGCACTGTTCCGGGCACTTAACACATATTTACTCATCTTACCCGCTAACCCCCTTATGGAAAGGATACCATTATTACCCCAGGTTAGATCACTTGCTCCAGGATACACATCTATTAGAGTGCTAACACGGATATTTGAACCAGGCAGTCATGCAAAAGTATTGCCGGAGTACCTCTCTGTGCCAGGCACTGTTCCAGGCACCAGGACCGGGCAGGATGGTGGTGGTGGGACGGGGGTGCTAGCAGAGGGGGTGGTGAGAGGTGGGTGGATTCTGGATCTATTTTGAAGGCAGAGCCATCAGGATTTGCAGATGGATTGGATGGGGGTGGGAGAGAGACATTTTGACCAGAGCAACTGGAAGGGGGGACTTGCCATTTCCCAAGAGGAGAAGGAGCAAGCTGGGTGTAGGGAGGGGGGAGAGGGGGGCGCCTTTTGGACATCCCAGTGGAGGTGGCAGGCAGGGAAGCATCTGGGTCTGCAGTTCCCGGGAGAGGGCCGGGCCGGGCTGGGCAGATCCGTTTAGGAGCTGCTGGTGGGGAAGAACCTGGACTTGGGAGGGTTGGGGGGAGGTCACCTGGAAAGCAAGAGCAGCCAGAGGAGAGAGAGCCCACAGCTTGAGCCCCAGGATGGCATGGGGTGGGGAGACTCCAGGGGGGCTGAGGGGAGCGATCCCCGGTGTCAGGGCTCAGGTAGGATGAGGGCTAAGGAGTCACTGTTGGATTTAGCAAGATGGAGTCACAGAGGAGACCCTTTTCAAGGGCAGTTTTTGGAGGGGTGGGGTGTGGGGAGTCTGCCCAGGACCCCACACGGGCCCCATCTGGCTCCAGGAGCCAGGCAGTTTGATGCCGGGTTTTCCTGCAACTGAGCTGGCACGCGCTCCTGGAGATAGAAAGCCCCCGTCTCTGGACTCCAGGCCCCCTGGTTGTAGTCCAGGCTGAAATAACCAGGCCCCGGAGGCTCACATTCCAGAGAGCAGCTGACACGGGAAAGGAGTGCTCCCTCCAACAGGCCAACAGCTGCTGCAACCATTTTGTGAGCTGCTTTATTTTTAAAGGATCACTTATTTCCTTATATATCTTACCCAGCTGGGGAGGTGGACATGGGAACCCTCACCTTGCAGAGGCAGGATTCTAGAACAAGGGGGAGCAGGGCTCTGGGCCCAACCCCCTGGGCTCAAATCCTGCCACTTCCAGTTGTGTGACCAAGGCCAAGTTATGTAGCCTCTCTGAGCCTCAGTTACTGCATCTGTACAATGGGATTGATCATAGAACTTGCTTCACAAGGACTTGGGTGATGGATGGCTTCACATGGGTAGGCTTAGAGCCTGGCACAGCATAGTTCTCCCTAAACGTTGGCTGTGCTTATTGTTGTGGCGTCTGCCTGGGGAGCAGGAGAGGGGCCGTGGCCCATTCTCCCCATCTGCTGCCGAGAGGGATGGAGGCTCACACACGCACCCTCGCCCCCACCCTCCCCACAGTGGTACCCCGAGGTGAATCACTTCTGCAAGGAGGTACCCATCATCCTCGTGGGCTGCAAGACTGACCTACGCAAGGACAAGTCGCTGGTGAAGAAGCTGCGGAAAAATAAGTTGGAGCCCGTGACCTACCACAGGGTAGGAAACCCAGCCCAGGGGTGGGGGGGTGCCAGGAGAGGGAACCTGTGGGATGCGCTGATCCAGCCCAGCCTCTCAGCTGCACGCTCAGGGTGTGAATCAGGGTAGGGGTTGTCTGGGAGGTGGTCGTGGGTCGGGAACTGCCAGTGCGTGGAAGTGGTACCTAGAATACTCCGGAAGTTTCCCCTTGTGGAATGGAGGGCGAGTGGTGTGCACGGCAGATAGTCCTCCCCACCCACAGATGGGGGACCTGAGGCCCAGAGGGGACCCCCAGCTCTTCAGTCTGCAGGCCCCTTTCTGCTACAGGCCTGGCTCAGGCTGGGAAGTTCATTAGTTGGCGCCTTGAGAGGCAGAGACCCAGCCCAGAGCTGAGGCAGGAAACCCAAAGAAGCCATGGATGCACTTGGCCAAGCCAAGGGGCAAGAGATGTGGGTGCCCTGGAAAAATGCACCTCTTGTCCTGGAGACGCCCTAAGATGGCCAAGAGGGCTGTGGGGAGGCTGGATGTGAGCCCTCCCAGGGTTCGCCACCCTATGCCTCACGGCAGCCCTGTCCACTCTCCCCATTAGGGCCAGGAGATGGCAAGGTCCGTGGGCGCGGTGGCCTACCTCGAGTGCTCAGCTCTGCTCCACGAAAACGTCCACGCCGTCTTCCAGGAGGCGGCCAAGGTGGCCCTCAGCAGCCGCAGTCGCAACCTCTGGCGTCGTATCACCCGGAGCTTTTGTGTGGTGACCTGATGGCTTGGGGCCCTCCCTGCCCTAACTGCCCTAGCCGCATAGGAAGCCCAGTTGGCTGGCTGGACTGGGTCCCCAGGCTGTGACCTCCGCTGTGTACCTTAAACCGATGGGCACCACCAAGGCCTGGCCCCCAACCCTGGGGCTGGGATCCCTGGACTAGAGCGAAACCCCTCTGAGGCCTGAGGAAAGGCGTTCCTGGGCCCACCCACCCCACGATGGCTGGTCCTGGAGACCCCTGGAATCACCAATAGACAGACTCCCAGCTCCCAGCCTTGGACCACACATCCTGGGGTGGCCTGTGCAGCCTGGCGCCACCTTGTGGCTGTTCCCAGGGCTGCACCTTCAGGACCCGGTTCCTAGGACCCTCGGGCCAGAGCTCACACCCTGCCCCTTTCCCCCTCCTCCTGCCCCTCCCAGTGGTAATTAACAACTAAAGTGACATCACTTGTCAGTCTTGCCATGCCTCTTGTTTCGAAATGCCTTTACACACGTGTTTCATGGTGGATAAGAGCCCAGCCCACGGAGATGCCAGAGTGGAACTACCTGGATCCAAACTCGGGTTTATCGCTTCAGGACCTCGGTCAAGTTACTCCAACCCCGCGGGCCTCAGTGTCCTCATCTGTGAAATGAGACCAATCACAGCTGATGTCATGGAGCTTTTGGATGAGTAAGAGTGTGATGAGACACAGGCAAAGAGCTTGGCAGGGGCCTGACACACAGTAATTGCTCACAAAAGATTCACAGCTATTCCTTGTGTGATAATAAATACAATTGATAATAGTGTATGGATGTAATATATGTCATACAGTCGATAATATTGGATTAGGGTTCTCCAGAGAAACAGAACCGATAGATTAGAGAGAAAGAGAGAGAGAGGAATTGGCTCACACGATTGTGGGGGCTGGCAAGTCCAAAACCTGTAGGGTAGCCTGGAGGTTCAGATGAGTCAATCTTGCAGTCTTTTTTTTTTATTAAAGATTGGCACCGGCGCTAACATCTGTTGCCAATCTTTTTTTCTTCTTCTTCTTCTCCCCAAAGCCCCCTGGTACATAGTTGTATATTCTAGTTGTGAGTGCCTCTGGTTGTGCTGTATGGGACCCCACCTCAACATGGCCTGATGAGTGGTGCCGTCTCTGCGCCCAAGATCCGAACCAGCAAAAACCCGGGCCCGCTGAAGCGGAGCACGTGAACTTAACCACTCGGCCGTGGGGCCGGCCCCGAGGTTGCAGTCTTGAGTCTGAATTCTGCAGGGCAGCAGGCTGGAGACAGGCAGGATTTCTGTGTCGCTGACTTGAGGCAGCTTGCTTTCTTCATCAGGAAACCTGTCTTTTCTCTTAAGGCCTTCAACTGATCGGATGAGGCCCACCCACATAGAATCAGACAGAACACCCACCCCCTCAGTTTCATTAGAAACAGCTCCAGGGGAGGGAACACTTCCTCCAGGTGAGGGCTCATGGCTCAGGTTACAGAGCTGAGCTGAAGCAGGTGGAATGATGTTAGGGGCCTGCTGGGAAACCCCACCTGGATTATAGGCTCCACTCTGGGGTTTTAGTATAAGCTGCTCAGGAATGGGAAACAACTTTTCCCGGCCTACATTTCTAGCCTGATTGCTCCTCCCCCAAGCACACCCCATGCCCAGAATGTGCTTCCCTTTTCTTCCCTTTCCTGCCAGCCCCCAAGCCCAGTGAGCTAAGTCCAGCTCAGATATCTCTCTTCTCTGGTTTCTTAAAATGTGTGTTCCTGGAGCCCTTGGTAGCTGTGTTGCTATGATGCGTTTCACACTGACGTCTTCCACATCTGTCTTCTTGCACAAGACCTCAGCTTCCTTGACGTCTGGATCCTTGTCTCCTTCATCTCTTTGTTCCCAGCCCTCAGTCGAGGCTGTGGGTTGGCCTATTGGCATTGCAGAATGTTCCATCTCTGGAGTCAGAAGCAGATCCGGGTTCGAATCTCAGTCCTGCCGTTTTCTATAGCTGTCTGATCTTATGAGAGTTACACTCTCTGAGCTTCACTATCCCATCTGGCTGAAGTTCAACTCAGGCCATCGCTGCACTTCCCAGCATGCATGCTGGAAGGTCCAGGCCAGAGAAGTGCTCTCTGTGAGCAGAGGGCAGCATGATGGGAGTCAGGACGGGGGGATACAGTGGTATGCAGGGGCGGGGCTTCTGGAGCCACTGCACAGAGGAAGAAGTGGGCACGTGTCCAGTCTGGTGGGGGCTGCTGGAGAGGAGGGTCCTTGCAGGGGAGCAGTTGAATCAGGAACGCACACATTCAGTTTCTCTCCAGGCGCCACCCTTGGCCACCCTCTTTCACTTTCTTCGAGAGCTCATCACCATTCGCCATGGTTCTGTCTCCCCACTGGATTGCCAGCTCCCCGAGAGCACGGACTGGCTTGGTTGGAATGCCCTGTGCCTCACACCGTGCCCAGCATATAGGAAGCACTCAGGACAAACGTGATGAGTGAGTGGATGGATGCTGTGGGTCAGTGTTCCGCTTCAGGCCCTCATCGGCTCCCGCCTAGATCACCACATGAGTCTCTCAGCCTCCTTGCTCCTCCTCATCATCACCAGAGCCATTGTCCAAAGCACAGATCCAGTTATGCCACCCTGAGCCTTCCGCAGCCCCTCCGCTCAGAGAAGGAGGTCCAACTTCCCTGGCTGGGGACCCAGGACACCTGACACTTAGCCTCACCTAGGGAGCCATACCTGGGGAGCGCTAACGACCATACTAGCCTCCAAGCCTTTGCTCAGGCTGTTGCCCCACCTCTGCATGCCCTTCCTCCCAAACGCTGCCTACTCAACCCCTGGTCCCCCAGCTCCTTCAGAAGCCAGCTCAGCTCAGGCACCACCTTCTCCGGGAAGCCCCTGGGTCTGGCGGCCTCTTCCCTCCCACCTCACTGCGTGGCAGGAACGCACCCACACACCAAAGCGCCCATTGTCTCTGCGCAGGCCCTGTAGCTAAGGAACCGGGCTTTTCTTCCCGTGCTGTGGGAAAGGCCAGGTTGGACTCCTTTAGATGACAGGTCTGTTGGCGGGACAAGGCGGGATCGCTGAGAGGGCGAAGGTGGGAAGGGGAGATCACTTGGGCAGCTGCAGGTGTCCAGACACAAGAAACAAGCCACCACACGTCAAGGCCAGGTGACTTCTGGGCTGGGAAGCCGTGATGGTGCCGAGGGTGGACTGCGGGAAGGGTGGGGACTCTGAGAGTGAGGGAAGAATGCAGGCCTCTCCCAGTGCGTGCGTGCGTGCGTGCATAAGAAACATGGAGAAGGCGAGCCCTGTCCCTGAGACACCGGCACTGGGAGAGGTGGGCCCGTCGGTTGGCCGATTTCCAGCTTCAGGCCCCCATCCCGCCAGGTGGCCGTGCAGCCCTCCCGGGTGTCACAGGAGGGCACAGTGAGTGGCAGCACTTGGAGACAGGGCCGAGGAGCCAGGGCTACTGTTACGGGTTGTTGTTATCCTCTCCGCCTCCTCCTTGCCCACCAAGCCCCTCTTTCGATTTCTCACAGCCCCGCCTGGCAGGGCTGCCCGGCCAGACGAGTGGGAGACGGGGAAGGCGCAGCCCAGAGGCCCGCTGGGGCCAAGAGCCACAAACCACAGTGTCTTCATTTCTCCACGCCGCCTCCGCCCAGCCTTGGGGTTGTCTGCCGGGAAGGCAAGGGGTGGGGGTGGGGACCCCAAGTCATCTCCTCCAGGACAGGCCGCTCCCTGGCATCTTCGGGCAGGCAGGGTGGGGCGCACTCTGTGAGTCATGAAGTGTCCCTCTCCCCTCTGCCTGCACAGCACCGGGGCCCCACATCTGGGTGCAGGGAGGGGGTGGTGGCTGGCAGATGACCCCCCCTTCAGGCCACCCTCTTTCTCTCTCTAGCCTCCCTCTGCTCCTGGGGTCCCTTCCTTTGGTGGGTGAGAACTCATGGCCCCAGGAAGTCATCCCAAAGCCCCTGGCTAGGGAATCAATCAAGCCTGTGACGGGGCTGAGGGGCAGAGCTATCCAAAACAGCAGAACAGCCAACCGCCCACCCGACATTCCAGGGCTTCATCTCCAAGCTAAATGCTTGGAGTGTGGGAAGTAGGGGATTTTCCTGCGTTCAAATCCTGGTTCTGCAATTTACCAGCTCTGTGACCTTGGACGAGTCACTAGGGGTCTCTCTGTGTCAGTTTCCTTATCTGTAAAATGAGGGTAACAGTAGGACCCACCTCCTGGAGTGTTGGGAGGATTAAACGAGTAGTTAAGCCTCGGTCAGTCTTAACTGCGAATCAGAGTGGTTAACTATGAAATGACGGTCATTATTTACTTTGCAAAGTTGTTGCAGGATCTGCAAAGCAGGAGCGAACGTGGAAGTGTTTGATTGACGTTGGTGCCCTCTTCCCAGCCTGGGTCGCCAAGCCTTGGGAGGAGGAGAGAGGGGGCTCAGACCCTCCTGACGACGAGGACCAGAAGCATCAGAGGGGAGTAGACGTGAAGCATGAAATAGATAGCTCTTTGTAAGGCTGGCAGGACAGGGCTGGACCCTCTGAGGGGAGCCAGAAGGATGGGGCTGGAACTTCTCTAGGGCTCAAGTTTGCAGAGGAGACACAGCCTGGTCCAGGGCTGGGCTCAGGGCAGATATGATGCGTTCAATTAGGAAATATGCATTGGTCATCTGTCGTATGTGGGCCCTGTTCTAGGCAGTGAGCACCAAGTGGTGGGGGGGAGTGAGCAGGATGTGGTCCTTGCCTTCCAAGCTTCCATCCTCCATCCTCCTTTTGAGCTCCAATGTGGGCACAATCAGCAGGGGAGGGGAGCATCCGGTATTCACTCAGAAGCCTGCTCTGGCCATCGGCCATCGGCCATCGAGATCAACAGGAGGGGAGCTGGGGATGGGAGGGCCAGGGAGGTGATTCCCGCTGAACGAAAGACACAGACACGGAGCTCCCCCACCCCACCCGTGCGTCTGAAACAGGTTTGTTTTAGGACCCCTGCTCCTGTCTGCCCACTAGAAGAGCATCACAGGGTCCCGTCTGGCCAGGTGCTGTAGGTGACATTCTGCACATCCTGCCTCACTCAGTCCTCACAACCCCCACTTTACAGACGAGGAAGCAGGTTCAGAAAGCTAAAGAGCGGGACCAAAAGCAGGGAGTGGTGGGGTTGGGCGTGTGGACACGGGAGGGGACAGGACTCCCAGCCCGAGCTCCCGACCTCCCCTGGGCACTGTCCTGGAGGCTGGACCTCGACCAGCAGAGGGCAGCAGGGTCCAAGGAGAGGAGCCATTCCCCAGCACTGGGAGGCTGGCAAGTCAGACCAGGCGTGGAGATGTGCCCCATCACACCTGCCTGGGGCACTTTCGGTGACACACCACTCCCGCCAGTCGCCACCCATGGAGCCAAGCCCACCTCAACATTTTACTGAAGGGAAAACAGGCTCGGAGTGGCCAGGTGACTCAAGCATTCCGCCACTCTGGGCAGACCCGGCATGAGAATCACACTGTCCCAAGTCTGTTATGGGTCTGGGGTCAGAATGTAGGGTTTAAATCCTGGCCCTGCATTTACCACCTCGGAGGATTATAGTCAAGTGTGTGGGCTGGAGTGAGATCAAAGGACACGTCGCCCCGAAGCGCTTCCCATGGGGCCACGTAACCCAGGTTTGCTTAACTTCCTCTATGCTACGCCTGGGGAGGCAGGCTGGGACCGAGGGGTCCGTCCCTGCCCTCCTTTCCCCTCACCCCACCCCAGAATTTGTAACATAGTTCAGGGCGATGATGAAAATACTTAAGAATGTCAAGGAATCCCAAGGGAGTGCTCCCAGAAAGTAAGGTGCTATGGGCCAACAGCTGGGGCACGCCCCGTGTGGCGTGTGGCGAGAACTATCCTGCAGGGCTGGCAGGAGGAGGAGGGAGTGAGAAGAGGCGGATCCAGAGGACTCTGGGGTCCTTCCTGCTGGAGAAGTAGCCCACAGGGACACCCAGACCTTGTGATGGGGTCGGGAGGGTGCTGGGAAAGGTCGGCTGCGTTGCGAGCTCTCTTCTCCCTGTTTTCCCACCAACTAAAGGCCCTAAGTCAAGTGACAAGGGGCTGCCTCCATGGCACTGAGAGGTGACGCCCCTCAGGGCTGCCCTCTGGTCTAGTCTTGCCACTTTAGACACCCTGAGCTCTCCTGGTGTTTTCACTTCCCACCCCAACTCCTCCCCACAAATGAAAAAAAAGAAATGGCCTGATAAAGGGTACTTTACAATACCGTCACCATCACTCGCCCTAGGTCCATTTCTGAGCAACACCTACATCCCCACCTCCAGGTCCGGGACGACCCGACCCACAGGGTGTAGGGGCCAATGTAAATGCCCCCACCACCCTCGTGGCTATCTCTATTACACATCCCTAAGAGCTTCTCCTCTTTCCAATCTCCTTTTCCCCACGCCTCCTGCTGCTTCCTGGGCTCTCCTGCTATTTGTTGTAGTGGTTGCATTTGTCTTGGTTTCCTACTCATTCATTCATTCATTTATTCAACAATTCTTTACTGGGCGTGGACTACAAAATCTCTGCTTTCCAGCCGGGTACCTGGACCCCTCCCTGGTTTCTGGGTCCTCTGTGCAGCCTTGCTGGGAGGCAGTGCCCCTTTCTCTGTGCAAGCCGGGCCACCCACTGGACCCTCACTCTCTCCTGACCCTGGCAGCTACGACATCACCAATGTCACCTCCTCTTCCACCCCCTCACTTGGGACTTTGAATCTGGGGCAAGAGACGAAAAAGGATATTTAAATTCATTCTGGTGATATCGGCAGTATCTTTTTCTTTAACTAGTATATAGAGCTTACTGCATGCCAGATTCTTCTAATAGTAACTTATTCAATCCTCGTAACCACCCTACAGTCATCAGCAACCCCATTTTACAGATGAGGAAACTGAGGGGCAGAGAGGTTAAGAAACTTGCCCAAGGTCACAAGCTAGCAAGTGACTGGTCTGGGATTTGAACCTGCACCAGGTGTGTGCCTTGTCCAGGCAGTGGGTGGGGGTGGCAGGCCCACAGACAGCAAACAGTGGCTATAACCTGGGCTGTGGGGGCCTGTTCCCCCCACTCACTGACTCTAAGAGTGATCAGACAGCCTTTTCTTAAGGCTTTTTCTGCTGAAATTAACTAGCCTTTTCTGACCCTGGCAGCCTCTGAAGAGCTCTGAGTACTTGAGATCCTGTATTAAGGAAAAATTGGAAAACATTAAAAAATAGGATTCAGTGGGGGCCAGCCCAGTGGCACAGCAGTTAAGTTTGCACGTTTTGCTTCTTGGCGACCCGGGGTTCACCGGTTCGGATTCTGGGTTCGGACATGGCACCGCTTGGCACGCCATGCTGTGGTAGGCGTCCCACATATAAAGTAGAGGAAGATGGGCACAGATGTTAGCTTAGGGCCAGTCTTCCTCAGCAAAAAAAGAGGAGGACTGGCAGTAGTTAAAAATACTCTCAATTTCATGGTCACTCAAAATGACTGTTGATAATTTGCATATTTTCTTTTCCTCTTTTTTCCTGTGGAGAAAACTTTTGCAGAGTTGTAATCACACTGTCACACAATTTTGAATTCTGCTTTTTCACTTAACATTTTAGCCTAAACATTCCTATATTCCAAACAACTTGTGAATGTCATTTAAAATGTTTTAAATTTTATAATAAAAAAGTATAAATTGTTTTTATTTTTAAAATTTTTTATTTAAAAAATAAAACTTTTTAAATTTTATCTTGTTTAAATCTTATTCTTAGATTTAAACAAGAATTCAAATATAGTACACAAAGTCCTCATTTACCCTTCACCTGGCCTCCCCTAATAATAACATTCATTTATCAAAACTAAGAAATTTGGGGCTGGCCTGGTGGTGCAGCAAAGTGCGCAAGTTCCACTTCGGTGGCCCGGGGTTCACAGGTTCGGATCCCAGGTGCAGACATGGCACTGCTTGGCAAGCCATGCTGTGGTAGGCGTCCCATGTATAAAGTAGAGGAAGATGGGCACAGATGTGAGCTCAGGGCCAGTCTTCCTCAGCAAAAAGAGGAAGATTGGCAGCAGATGTCAGCTCCAGGCTAATCTTCCTCAAAAAAAAAAAAAAACCTAAGAAATTAATGTTAATACTATTAATTAAACTCCAGACTTTATTGAGTTTCATTAGTTTTTTCACGAATGTTCTTCTTCTGTTCTAAGATCCAATCTGGGATACCACGGTGCATTTAGGTGAATATCATTTTTAGTGGCTGCGTATTATTTCATTTAGTGAATATTCTAACAAGTTTTTTAAAACCTCTTTGGCTGTTGTACATTTATTTGCATTGTTTGTAGCTTTTCTTTTAACAAAGCATATTTGAAAACAACAAATGCTATTTAAATAGAAGCCCTGCTGACCAGCAGCATATATTTACTAGTTAGTGGTCCTGCATCATCCCAGGCACACACACCCCGGTGTGCAGATAAGGAAACAATCGGTTAGGAGACCTGCTCAAGGCCACACGGTGCCAGCAGGACAGGGGCTCAGGTCTTCCTGCCCCTAAATCCTGACTGCAGTGACCAATTGTCCTCTAATTGAAACTCTGTCCCATCAAAGTGTTAGTGCAGCTTTTATTCAGAGTTGTTCAAAGGAGTCCAGGATGAGTAAACTAGAGCAGAAAGGTTTTAGAGAAGGAAAAACTCTTTCTGGCTTTTTCCATGACACTCTCGGTTTCAGGAACACTGACTTACTGCCTGATGGAGATCTGCAAAGATGGCTGACCCAGCGAGTGGGCGGGCCTCGCTTCCCCTTCTGCAAAGCGGTGATGATAACAGTACCTCCCTCATGGACTTTCCATGAGTTTCCAGGGTTGAAAAAAGTCAGGTATGGGAGGCCTTGACATAGCCCCCGGCCTGCTGAGTGCCCAGCAGATGGGAGCCTAGTGGGTCTAGGGAAGCCACTCTGCCATTATCTATGTCCTGCACCCCGAGAGCCAGCCCTGAGGGCAGTTCTGCTGTAGAGGTCGCAGGCTATGCTGAAGGGCCCTTGGGGAGAGGGAGTGTTGCTCCCCATCTCCCACCGCTCCAGTCGTGCAGGCCTGTTTAGGGCCCAGCTCAAGCACCAGCTGTGGTGGGGCTATTCTCTACCAGCTCACTTAACGATCCTAACAACCCTAATGAGGTGGATGCACTTAACAGAGCTGCGGAAGGGGCAAGACTTCCCGGGATTTGAACCCAGGAAGTCCACGATCTTAACCGCTACACCGCACTGGCCTCCTTCCCCCACAGTGGCCTTCCGGGTCCTCTCCCTGCCACTGAGCGCCCAGCCGCTCAACTTCTCGAGCTCTGAGGGCCACGCTCAGGCTCAGTGCTCCACTACCCAACAGAGAGACGGAGAAAGTGCCTGGGCGGGCAAAGCAGGCGCACCAGGGAAGGAAAAGAGAGAGGGAAGCCAGGAAAGGAGGAAGGGAGGAAGCAGGGGTGGGAAAAGGAACAATTTTGGAATTAATTTGATTTTTTTAATTAAAAATTAAAGCACTTTACCTCTGATCTTCCTCCCCAAAACCCATAACCCCTTTTCAATCATGAGAAAAACATCAAAAAAATCCCATTTGAGGGATATTCCATAAACTACCTGACATGGCCTTCTCAAAACTGTCAAGGTCATCAAAAACAAGGAAAGTCCAAGAAACGGTCACAGCCCAGAGGAGCCTAAGGAGACATGACGACCAGTGCGGTGTCCTGGACGGGATCCTGGGACAGAAAAGGACAGGAGGTAAAAACTGCGGAAATCTGCCTAAAGCACGGACTCTAGTTGACACTAACGTGTCAGTGTTGGATCATTTGTAACAGATGTACCGCATTAACAGAGGATTCTAATAATAGGGGAAACCATGTGAAGGGTATATGGAAATTCTCAGTACTATCTTCACACTTTTTCTGCAAATCTAAAACTTCTAAAATAAAAAGCTTATTTAAAAAATTAATCGAAGTAGTCACCAGGAGAAATCTTCAGAGTCGGACATCCTATTATCCGTGCTGAGTGGGGCCCCATAATCTTTCAGCGGAGAGCCTCTGAAGACCCTAATCATCGGAGCCTGAGCCACCCCCTGCGCCATCCTGGCTGTGCGGCCGTCTGCAGGGCTGCCCAACTGGTGCCTGGATGGCGAACTGGCTGAGGGCAGGCCCCAGAGACTTAGTGATACCCGCTCTGGGCCTCCCTCAGTGCAGACAATGTTTACTAAATGCACGTGGGCTGGCCAGGGCCTGAGCTGCCCCACTTCCAGGCAGGACAGTTAAGATGGGTGCAATTCACACCTGCTTGTGAAATTCAAGGTCTGAGCTGGAGCGAGACCCGAACGAACCAGGGGGACCTCCTAAGGTTTAAGCAAACAGACACTGACCTCTGACAATAGAAATGTAAACAGCCCTTGATGGGTTTGCTCACACGTTTTCACTCCACTCTTGGTGCGTGTCTGCCCAAGTTCCCTTAGCCCAGGAGTCAGGGAAGCCAGTTAACAGCAGTAAATTATCCAAATGGTTTCCAATCAGATCTAAGGACTTAGCCCCAGGGCACAGCCCCGCCCCTGGGCTGACAGCCTGCCCCAGTGACCCTGGTTTTGAGGGACACCAGCCCCCCTCCCAGCCTGCCCACCTCTCCAAGCTTGCTGGCACCTCTTCGCACCCCAAGCTGGCCTCATCAGCAGAAGGGATTAAGGCAGGTATTAAGGCCTGGCTGGGCGCGGCAGACAGGGCGCGGTAGACAGGGCACGGCTCACTGTGCCGCTGGTACACGAGGCACAGCTGTTCACCGGCCAGAAGCGGCCCTGATCCTCTCCACTCACTTGATCCCAGCCTCCCTCTGCCTCTGGCTGAAGTTCTCTCCAGTCCAGCCTCACAGGGCAGTGGCCTATGATCACTTGCACATGGGGCTGGGCCCTGGAATGGGAGGTCGTGGTGGAGGTGAGGGAAGAATTGAGGGCTAAGCCAGGCAGGGGGACCTTGGAGACTTTTTGCAACTGGACTGAGGATGGAGCAGTGCAGGGCGAGAACCACAGGCAGGATGGGCCTGACAGACCAGCAGACCCGCCTAGAAGGAGGACGCTCAAGCATACATTCAGGCTGAAAACTAGTCAGGGCCAGCACTGAGACCCTTCACCTAAGGAGCGAAGGCCTAATTTGTGCCCCACTCCGGCTCCCTTCCCCCAAAGCTGCTCTGTGAGCTCCTGCCAAGTACACACCTGACACCCAGGACGTCACAGTCACTCAGAGCTGCGGGCAAGACCCAGGCCAAATCTCCCTTTTGGAGGGGACCCTGCCCCCGCAGCCTCACTTTTTAGAAGAATTGCACAAGCTGCCCTGAGCCCTGCAGACAAGCCCGCCTCGCCAGCCCTAGCTCCCCCCTCTGCTCCCTGGAGAGAGCACCTTCCGCCCCAGTCCCCACACTGCAGGGGAGGCTGCTGGGATCCCCTTAAAGACTAGGGGTCAGTGTGTCCCTGGGCACGGAGCAGCATCCCTCAGTGGGACCACCTTCTGCTGCCTGCCCCTTGGCTGCAGCCCCCGCAAACCCCTGGCCCATCTGGGCGTGATCACTGAGGGGGTTAAAGAAAAGGCACCTTGGCCCTGGGCTGGGCTTTCTTGGAAGCAGCAGAACTTCAACTTAGCAGTCCTGCCTCGTGCCCACCCTGGAGGATCTCAAGACAAGCAAAGCTTGAGTTGTACGGTTCAAAGCATGTCCAGGACAGCGCCTTGTGAGGAGCAGTTCTCATCTTGTGCATCATCTCAGTACACGAAGTGCCGCAGCGTCACCCTAGGCTCGGCTAAGCTTCGAAGGCTCAGGGCTTCTCCCAGGGGATTGGTGTCCTCAGACTCGTCACAAGACTGTGAGGACTCAGGAGTGGGGTGGGCCCGAGACCACATCACCCCAGCCGTTGTCTGAAACTCGATGTCCTCATGCACAACGTTGATCAAAGAGGACAGTTGACATCTGGGTGGTGGGCTTGGGGGCATTTTCCAGCTGTTAACGGTAGCACGTGTAACTGCAACTTGCTGGACCTTGAGAGGAGAGAGGAAGGGGCATGAAGGGGTGGGCAGGCCCATCGCAGGGCTGGGAGAAGGCAGGTGCCTGTAGCCTGGGCACTGGGGGGATGAGAGTCAGCAGGCAGGAAGGAGGGGCGGTGGGGGGAGAGGATGTGGGAGGCAGGGCCAGCCTTTCCCTAGGAGGATCCAGAGCACACTGCTCTCCCTGCTTCCTGGGTCCTCCTCTGCTCCCAGGCTGCTGTCAGACCCTGCCTGGCAGCTGTCACTTCCCTCTGCCATTTGTTATGGCCTTTCTATCTCCTCCACTGGACTGTGGTTCTGTTTGAGAGAAAGGGCAGTGTCTTCGTTGCCCTTTGCAAACCTAGTGCTCACCGGTGCCTGACACGGTGACGGTGACTCCCACCTTGAGCTCCTCAGCCATGTCATGTGTAGACATCTCATCCCCCAGCCTGGCCCCCTTCCGCCTTGCTGTGCCCCAGCCTGGCGCCCAGGGAACCTTCTTCCTCACCACGTCCCTGCACTCCACCCATGCCTGGCCGTCCTTCAAGTTCACCTTCGGGGGGAAGCCCTCTGCAGCCATCCAAGCAGCCAGCTGCCCTCTGCGAACTTGGCTTTGTATCACTCCTAACACGCACAGCCATCCGTGTGTTAACAGAGCAGGAACTCGACCTCATCTGGGTGTTGAAATCATCCTTTGGGGAGGTTGGGAGCATGGGCCTGGGAACCATGCTACCTGGGTTCAAAACTTACTTCTGCCTTGTTCAAGCCACACGACCTTGGGCAAGACGCTTAACCTCCTTGTGCTTTTCCCTCAGTCTGAACTGGCGTGACCATCACAACTCCTCACAGGGAGTTGAGGATCAGTGCGAAGAGCTGGGACAGGGTTGGGCCCTCAATAACACTGAGTGGTTTAAAGGGTGTCTCTGGCACCTGGTGGAGACCTGGCTGGTGGCTGCAGGGCCCCATGGGAGCAGGGAGGCCTGTGAGATGCTGCTGCCCTGGGGCCTCCTTCCTCTTGCTGCTCCCTTAGAGCCCAGCAGGCTGCCCCCTCCCACACCTTACCCTCCCCGCCCCCTCTGCACTGGGCTGGTTCCTCCTGGGGCGGGACCTCAGCACAAGAGGTTTTCTTTCCAGCTGACCTTCCTTTACCACGTCTGCAAGTTCAAGCTCAAAAGCCCCCCGCGCCTAGAAAGGCTAAGTGCAGGACATCACTCAGATCTGACGACATTCTCTCTCTGGAACTGACTGCTCTCTTTTGGTGCCCACCATCCCTGTCTCAGTTCTCTTGCAGAACCCACAGAACTCTCTCTCCACTGCATTCTGCAGCCCTGGATGTGGTGGCCTGCTTGTGGCCCCTCAGCAGTCCCTAATCTCTGCCTCTGCCCAAGGGCTGCTCGGGCCACTAACTGCACACGTGCTGGGCAGTGAAAGTGCCAGAGAGCACATCGCCTCTGGAGGCAGCCCTCAACCCAGGACAGATGGCAGCTGGTGGATAAATGAAACTTCGAGGCCTGTAGAGGTCCCAGCCAGGCTGAGCTCCAGGGGCCCTCTGCAGGAGCTCGCTGGATAATGCCCCTGGGTGGGTCTTCCTCCCTTCCTTGTCTTATTTCCCCACTCCCCTATCCTTGCTTCCTAGGACCACCTCCCAAATAAACCACTTGCACTTGAATTTTTGTCTCAGGGTTTGCTTCTGGGTGAACTCAAACCAAGATAGACGCATTTGCTTACGTTAAGACCAGGACCTGTTGCGTTTGTCTTTGTGTTCCCAATGTCCAGCATGTGGAAGACCAAAGAGATGAATAAACCTGCAGTTATTCTGAATTCTTCCACACACTCCACACCTGCATAGGAATCTGACAGTATGCTCAACCTTTCATTAAGAGGATTGAACTCAGATTTAGTCAGAGTTCTCTGTTGCAAGCAACAGAAACTGACTCCAGCTCACCAAAGCAGAGAGGAATTTAATGGAAGCATGCGTGTGCGCATGTGGTGGTGGTGGTGGTGGCTCCCAGAAGTGATTGGGGGCCGGAGGACCAGGTTCGGGTTGGTGGGAAGCCAGCGAGCTCTGTGGGCCCACTGCTAGTGGCTTAGTAGAAACAGGCTGACCTCCAGGTAGAAAGGATCTCCATCTTTCCCCACGTCCTACAGTCACCTGCTTCAGAGTCAACATCCTGAAAGAGAGGGGCTGCTGAGTCAGACCTGGGTCACAAGCCACCCCCCAACTGCAGCAGGTAAGGGGAGGAGGGGCTGGCCCCTTCAGCTTCCGCAGAGGAAGATGCCACTACTCTCCCTCAAGACCCCCCGGAGGGATCTCCAAGAGAGGCTGGAGTACCTGTCGGAAGAACCCCCTTGAGTGGAGTTGGATGGTGACCACCAAGAAATGCAATGTTCATCAGACTTTATTCCTTCTCGCCTGCTCAGAGGGCAAAGCTTAGACTATGAGTTACCGCCACCCTCCACCCTCCATGCCCTCTGCCAAACACCGGTCTTTCTCTGCCCCGTTTCAATACCTCTTCCCATTCCTCAGTTACTGTCTCTAGTCTCTGACCATCAACCCTGCCTATTACCACCTCCTCCCCCAGGCATCCGGCCTCCAGCTACTGCCTGCCAGGTGCCCAGCGCTCGTGCCAAAGCTGCTTTTCCCATCTCTTGCCTGGGGGATATGATACACTTCTCTCTAGAGCCTTTTGTGACTGTCAGTGACCAGCCTATTCCTGTCCTGGGCTAAACTCATCATGGGCTCCTTCTCTCCAGGCCTTGTTGCTTCCTCTTCCTCTTCCAACTCTACCACCCACTGGCTGGGCCTTCCTGGCAAAATGACTCAATGTCTCCTTTCTGCCATCATTTCATCCCATGAGTCTTTGCTCAGATGCAAATACTTTATGTGCCTGCAGTGTCATTCTCCCATTGTTACTTTACAGATCCCACCTCTTTCCCGGCAAGCCCTCTAGTCTGTCCCTGTGCCCTCAGCCACTACACGGTGGCCAAGTCTCAGATTACCTTCACAAGCATTTAGTGAGTGAGGAAATGGCTATTTTCAAGGCTTGATTCCAGACAGTGGAGGAAATGAGCACACAGCAAGCCCTAGTCTGCGGGGGGCTTCCTCCACTGAAGAGAGAACAAGACGTGCTCACTGGAGATTTTTAAAACACAAGAGGGCATACAGTAAATAACCAACTGGGTGGGTGGTTTACAGCGCTGTGGGAGTTCACAGGGCCAGCAGGGAAGGGGGACAGGAGGACCCGGGGAGGAGGGAGCATTGCCTGAGGCTGTTTGGAAGAGAGGGTAGTATAGGAGACCTCGTTCCTCAGGGGAGAGTCCAGGGGAAGTTCCGACAGAGAAGTTGTTGGCCAGGTGGTGCTGGAAGGTCAGAGCCGAGGTAGCTGTGGGAGTCACCCCCACCGAGACGATATTTGAAGTTAGGAGAATAAATGAGGACTTCCAGGGGGAGAAGAGCTGAGGGCTGAGGGGGTAGGCTTTGCAGAAAGCCCAAGGGCAACCGTGGGAGAGAGAGGCAGAGGCAGAGCCTGAGGGAGGCAGAAACTCCTGTTTATCTGACAGCTGCGGCCATCGTGACCCGCTTTGGACTCTAAGCTCGCCTTCCTGTGTGGGGCACCTGTCGGGGTCCTCACTGACCTCTGGCATGACTTTCAGTCACTGGAAGTGGGCTTCCTGCGATCACTCGCACTGCTTCCCGAATCCACTCACTTCTCCCTCCAAGGAAGTTAAGAACAGTAAGACATGGCTTCTGTCAGAGAGAAAAGGGCTGGAATTCAAAGCCTCCTTCAACTATACTGCCTTCTCCATCCCCGAGACTATTCAGGGGATTTCAAGTGTAAACCCCCTCAACCTCCTGCTCCCACACCCTTCCAATGATCTCCCTGTGTGCTGCCCTCGCCACCTCTCTCCAGGTTCACAGGAAAACGTGTCTTCTCTCAGCTGGAGCTAATGTCAGGGCCAGTCTGTGCGCCCTGGCTGCTCCACACTGAGAACCTCCTGCTCTATCCCTCACTCCTTATTTCCAGGTTCCATTTTCAAGTCCTCTCTCTCCCTACTGACATCTTTGTAGGGCACATACAGGCTCCCTTCTGTCCTATCACCCTCCACCCATCCTGTCTTCCCTTTGCTCTTCTCTTCATAGCCGAGTTCCTCGAAAGAAGGGTGTACGCTCGCCATCTTTTCTTACTTCCCCTTCATTGTTGGCTCATTGCATTCCAACTTCCCCACTCCCAACTGCACTAACACTGCTGTCAAAGGTTGCCAGTGATGTCACAATGGTTCCCCATCCGGGATTGGTCTTCCTCTCCCTGGAATGTTCTAATGGCACCTCCTCAGAGAACTCTTATCTTTTTCATAGAATTTATCTAAAATAATTTGCTGTGGTTCTCCCAACTAACTGTATGCTCAGCTATAATTCACAAACTCATTTAGAAGTACTTCCTATGTTCCAGGTGCTGTTCTAGCACTGTGAGCGTTAACTCATTTAGGTCCTGTGACAACGACCTATGAGGAAGGACTCTTATCCTCATTTTACAAATAAGAAAACCCAAACCCTAAGATCTGTGTGGTTTGAGCAAGATGACGTGTTCACTGTGTGGTACAGCCGGACTGGGAACATAGATTGTGTGTCTCCAGGGTCCCTGCTGGACCACTACGCCATGCTGTCTCTCAGAGCAGGGATCTGCGGGTCGCGTCCATGGTATTCCCAGTGCCCACAGCAGTGCCTGCTGCCTGGTAGATACTCAATAAATATATGCTGCCTGGATGACGAAATACCCGTCACCGACGAAATACCCTTCACCTACGAAAGACAAACCCTGTCCACTTGCTGAATATGGCAAGAGAGGTCCTCTAGATAGGATTCGCCCTTCTGCAGACTCAGCTCTTGTCGGCCATCCTGCTGTGTCCAGAGCACACCAGGGATGGGAAATGCCCTTCTCCCATTGTTTTCTTGGTGAACATGAAAACCCTAGTAACTTTCAAGCGTCACCTCCTCCATGAAGCCTTTCCTCCCCCACAGCAGAATTGGCCCCTCCCACCTTTGTGCCCTCACAGTATCCTGTGCAGACCATGTATATATCCTGCACAGACCTGATGTCCATCATGGCATTCGTCCTGCTTTACACCTCATGTGCATATACGGTTACTATTAGATCCTTTCACTGTTTCAAAGGGCCTCAGTTTGGAAGCTAATCAATTTGAGGAGTGGCAGAAAAAGCAGCTATCAGAAGACGTGGTTTATGGTTCCAATTTCATTGCAAACTAGCTGCTTGACCTTGGCCCAGCTGCTTAAGATCTTTGGGGCTCAGATTGCCAGTTTTTAAAATGAGCGGGTTGGAATACACGACCTCCGAGCTCCATGGCAGCTCTAAGGTTCTGTGATTCAGAGCTGATACCCCCTTAATAGACGAGGACCTCGCAGATACTATAGGGACGAAGTTAGTGCTGCAGCAAGTGAACACCAGCAAGTCCTGGAAGAGGGAGATGCACTGCCCTAGTTCCCCAAGCTGTGGGAACTGTCTTCCTCTCTCCCTTCTCCAGCTCTGCCACACTATTGTTTGCCTATGCAAGTTGGCATTTTCCAAGTAGTCGTGTTTTTTTTCTTCTCTCTTTAGACTGTAAGCTCCTTGAGGGCAGGGTCCAAGTCTTATATTTTAAATCTTGAGGACCCAGCAGGTAGTTAGAAATTGGCATGAATTTTGTGATTGATCGTGATAATAGTCATACAGAGACCGAATCAAATGTGAGACAGTGGGTGGCAGGTTTAATCAGAAGTGTACCAGGTAATGAACAGAAAGCAGTGGAAATTAGGGGCATTGTTCTAGTATCAATAGCATCCAGATTACATGCCTGTGTATTAAGGAGCAACTTAAAAGCATATAGAAAGAAATATGGTCCTTTAAGAGGAATAACTAGGATTCAGAAAAAGGAAGCCGCTGCAGATTCTATATTTATCTTCTAGCAAGCTGGAATTGAGAATTCAATTTGCCTACTTTTCTGAATTTGTTGACTATAAAAATGCATAAAATATAGAAAATAGTAAATGAGTACGAAATACTCAAATGAAATAGAAAATGCTGAAATATATTATAGAGTATACTAACTTTTGTGAAAAACATGAACCTTCACCAACACAAACATAATGAATTAAAAACACAGATGGGTAAATCTTGTGATCCGTTTCAATAATAAAGGATTAAGGTATAGATGTAGTGTCTCCCACATTCCTTATACCAATAGAATTACACCGGAATAGAAAGTGAACTAAGGATATGCAGCTCACCAATAAGAAGATAATTAGATCAACCGTAGAAACAGATCTAGTAATGACGATCAGATCAAAACAGGAACTCTAAGCTGTGGCAAATCAGGTATAATTGCAAAAAATACACACAGAAATCTCACCTTAAAAGCAGTCAATATTTTCTTGCAGTCCCCCAGAGAGTGTGAAAAAAGATTTAGCCAGAAAGCAAAAGAGTACTGAATACATTTCAGAGTTTAAATATTTAGCAAGCATTTTGGAAAATAACGATTGTCATTTTAAAATTGCACACTTCAAATATAATGAGCAATATAATTAAGGACGCATTTTGAAAAAAAATTGACTGGAGATATTAAGTTTATAATATCACATCAAAAGCTGTGCTCCAGGGGCATGCCCAGTGGCGCAGCAGTTAAGTTCGCACATTCTGCTTTGGTGGCCCCGGGTTCGCCGGTTCGGATCCCGGCTACGGACATGGCACCACTTGGCACACTATGCTGTGGTAGGCGTCCCACATATAAAGTAGAGGAAGATGGGCACGGATGTTAGCTCAGGGCCAGTCTTCCTCAGCAAAAAGAGGAGGATTGGCAGCAGATGTTAGCTCAGGGCTAATCTTCCTCAAAACAAACAAAAACCTGTGCTCCAAAACGGACTCTAAAGATGACACCCAGAACCTGGAGACAGCAGAAAGCCTAGGTCACAAGAAAAGCTGGAAGAAAAAGAGAGTGAAGAACTTGGCCTAAGAGTCTCACACTTCCCTCCCGGCTCGGTCTGCAGTAGCAGGGGCTTTAGTTTCCAGCACCTCTATGCCAGACGAGGTGACAGCTGCAGGGACAGACTACCTGGAATAACTGCTATGGCATACCCTCTGCTCCAGATGAAACGCGCCTCTCCTACTCTATCAAAACCAAACTCCTCTGGACAGGTTCAGCGCCCTCCAGCCTTCACGCTCCTCTGTCCCTCGAAAGCGTTATTCATCAATCCAATAACCATGAACAATGAGTGCCAACTTTGCCCGGCACTGTTCTAGGCACTGTGGATGCAGCGATGAATGTGAACAAGTTGCACAACACTCCCTGCCCCGTGGGGCTGACACCCCAGTAGAATTCTACACCCAGTTCTTACTGTCTACAGTATCTTCCAGCGATTCACTGTCATGATTGTGCTCTGAGTATGTCACATCTTCATGGTATCTCCTCCATGATGTGAAGTCTTCAAACGTAAAAGCCAAGGTTTCTTTTTTTCCTTTTGTGAAGAAGATTGGCCCTGAGTTAACATCTGTTGCCAATCTTCCTCTTTTTTTTCTGTATGTGGGATGCCACCACAGCATGGCTTGCTGAGTGGTGTGTAGGTCTGCACCCGGGATCTGAACCCATGAACCCTGGGCCACCAAAGCAAAGTGTGTGAACTCAACTACTACATCACCCAGCCAGCCCCAAAAGCCAAGTATTCTAATTTCAAAGTCTCCTTTCTCCATCCAAGCACTGAATTTAGTGTTGGGCACAAGGTACTCAGCAATAAAACAAATCCTTCACGTAGGAAAAAAAGAAATAAAAAGAAATAGAGCAACCAGTAATCTTTCCTAAATAAGTTGTCTTCCAGCTTCCAAAGGGCATTTGTGTCCATTAGTCCATTTGACTCCACAATAATCCTAGGAGGGGACACGGCAGGAGTCATTATTTGTGTTTTATTAAAGAGAGAACTGAGCTCTCACCAGGTTAAGGGACTGGGCTAAAAACACACAGCTGGGAAAGACCCCTCACAAAGCAGCCTTAGCTGAAGCTGACAAAAGGCAGTGAAAGCCCTTGGAGAAGACGGGCAAAGATCAGACCCACTGGGAGGATCTAGGAACAGGCCTAAGTGTTTAGGCAGCTGGCCCTTTGGGGACGAGTCTGGGGCATTGCAAGACTACCACCAACCCAGCCAGGGAACAAGCACAAGGTCGCAAACAGACCCTGCAACCCCAGGGTGCCAGAAACTTCCCCCTACCGGGCACAGGTGTAGTGAAGCACAGGGTGCCGCATCTTTCAGCCTACTCTCTGGGAAGGCAGGAAGTCCCTTCCTTTCAGAACTGGAAGTGAGGGTGGCCCGGCCCCAAGGGAAGCTAAGGCTGCGAAAAAAGCAGGTGGGTCCCAGATGCTGCTGCAGCTGCCCCAGCAGCCAAAGTCAACCCCATGAGTCAGGAGAGGCGGGTCTGCACAAAGGCAGGCCATATGCCTGGAAAAAATGGCAGCAAGGAGGCACTGGGCCAGGGAGGGCTGTGGTCCCCTAGTCCCAAGGAAAGGGTGAACCATGTTTCATGAAACTTATAAGAATCTCATGTGCCATCCATGTTCAATGATAAGAGAATCTGCAGGACGTTTCTGACTTCCTTTTTTTTCCCTGATCAATTCAGATCTTACTTCCAGACTCAAAAGAAAACTTTCTATCCCTTAAAACTCACAATCACCCAACACCAAGTTTTTATCCTTCCTAGGGTTGACACGTAAGTATGTGATACTGATTTTGGAAGGTCTTTTGCAGGATACAAATGTGGCTTGGACCTTGCCTTCAAGGAACTTATAGTCTAGCGGAGGCAGATGGAGGGAGATGTTCAGGAAATGTTAAGTAATAAAACTAGAGAGTATGTGATTAAATGCACCAAACGATGGGTAAAGGTAAGTGGGCAAGCAAGGTCTACGCTGCTGATGACGGAGTAGGTGACAATGGCCGACTCGGAGAAAGGAAAGAACACAGCAGGTGGGGAGCAGCAGAGTGATGGAGAGAAGGACGGAAAGAAAGAGACCGCAAAAGGAAGGTGATGATGAGAGAGAGGCAGACAGAGAGAGTCCGGGAAGAGAGGAATATGGAGATCAGAGACACCGGGATGGGGGAAGAGAGACTAGGAGCTGGGCAAGAGGAGAAGCTATGAATAAGTCACTACTTATACTCTATGCAAATTTGCTTAAATATTGAAGCATCTTTACTCAAAACTTTCCTTAAAACTAGACGTCAGAAGCACTGTAAATGCTCATCATCGGAGGCTATTATGTGCCAGATACTGAGCTTTAAGACATTATTCATTTCATCCCAAGAGATAGGTATTTTTCCCACTTTATAGATTAAAAAGCAAAGCTTTGAGGAGTTGATTAGGACCGAATAGCTAGTAGCCAGCAGAGCAGACCTGTAGTCGCTGATGCCAAAGCTTTTTAACCACGGGTTATGTTACCTCCCAGGAGATCTTCAAGACCAACTTCTTTATTTTGGATTAGACTTCCACTCTTTGGGACATCCTGGCTTCCTCCTTAACATTCAAGGCATGCAGAGAAATTGGAAAGTTTAACTTAGTTGACCAGACTACAGAGTTCTCTTTTCCCCACTGAAGTCTCCCAAAAGGAGGAGCTTTGCTTAGCTTTGCTCCTTCTTGGCTTGCTCAAGAAGGCAGAGATTTGTTAATATCTTATTAAGGCACAAGCTTAATCCAGCCAGGGGTCCTCTTCTCAATGCTTCTAGAAGGAATTTTTCTTCCTTTCTACCACTCTCTCCATCTCCCTGCAGCTGCCGTTGAAGCCATATAGTTCATACTTCTAGTGGCCTTCTTGGGGAATCCCCAAACTCTATTCTCCTTGAAAACGGCTCTTTTAGGGCAAAGCAGTGAGCCTCCAATATGCCTTTGCCCACCATTGTGATTGTGGGAGAAATCACTAGCCATCTGCCTATTTCTTACCTCGCCCTGCACATCTGCTTTCGAATATTAACAAAGCCTGCTTGTGGAGAAACCATTCTATCTGTTTAAACGTGGTTTCCCCCAAGGCCGACTAGTTAACAAATGGTCTTCAACTGGAAAAGAGCTGGTTGCAATGTGACAAACCTTTCCTTGCAGTCCTGTTCAAACTAAAGTATTACTATTATTATTCTTGGAGCCTTCTTAGCTTTCTTCCCAGCACACCCCCCTGAGTTAAACCTGTCATTGGCATCCGCTTGCTGAAGGTGAGCAACTTGGTGTTGAGGGTTAATTACTGAAGGGGCTCTAGACCTCGAGAAAAAGGGCAAGACCAAGTTGAGCAAGTTGGGCAAGACCTCCTCCTCTCTCTATTTGCCCCCAAGTATCCCGTGGGTTATAGGGATGAGTGGGAAGGAAATAAAGCCGTTTATTTTGCAAATAGCAATGAGGCCCGACAGTTACTTAATCTGACAATGGCAAAAGTCTTATTCTCCCGCTTAAAAACAAAACAACCAAGCTGCTTTTTCCTCCACCTACAGAGAGCCAGAGGCCTATGGGACCATATCTGGTAGCACCAATGTGAAAGACTGCTGTTTTTAAAACAGATCTTACTATAGTCTGAAAGACTTAAAATGGCTCTAGACCTGATGAAGTTTTGGTGAAGATGTTCTTATCAGTGCCCCGAAAACTTAAGAAGTCTGAATAAAACTGGTATGGGAATAAAGAATATTTCCCAATAACTGGAATGCAAGAGGGTGATACCATGTTAACTTTTTGTTGCTGTTTGTGAGATGTTGTAGTCTGCTATGGCGGAGAGCTGGACTCCTCCTTTTTGGAGTAATTATGCAAGCTGCATAACCTTTCTGTGCTTCTATTGTCTATCTTTAAAATGCGTATAATGCTATCAGGCAGTTTAGCTTGTCGCCTAAGGATGTTGTGAAATAAAGGAGAGAATGTCTGTAAAACTCCCTAAATTTGCATGTAGAAAAACCTCGTGTGGTAATAAATAATAATCCCTTAGGTTTACACAGTGCCTTTACCCTGGAGTTCAAACCTTGCTCGAAATAGAAGGTATCATTATTTCAATTGTCTTTCTCTCACATCTTCCTAAGAGTTGAAGGTTGTTTATGGAAGTTCCATGATTCACTCCATGCCCTTCCTCTCTCCATCCCCATCAGGGGTTAAAGAGTGGGAAACCAAGGCAGGGAGCAAAGATCTGTGTGCTACCTCTCAGCAGGGGTGTAGTGAAGCCAATAGTGCCGACCCGGAGGCGTAACGCCCGAGCCACGGTCCTTGATGGGATTTGTAATTTAAACGGGCCCCAAAGCACGAGATTGGCTGGGGAAATGCCCTGATCGCTGCCGGGCTGCTCGCATGGCGTTGCTCAGATACCTCTGGCCGGGCTCCGTCGACGTCCCCAGCCTGCGAGCCCGTCGGGCAGCTGTCGAGCCGCGGGAGCCCGTTCGTGGGCAGGGCCGGCGCGGCTCGGGCGGCCGCTGCCCCGTCGCTGACCCTCGCGCGAAGCTGCGCGCACCGAGAGGAGACATCTTCCCGGCTGGGCCTCCCGCGCCCGCTGCGGCCCCGGGCGGCGGGGTCGGCCCGGTGGCTGGGGCGGCCCGCGCACCCCTCCATGGGGGGCGCCCCGACTCGCCGGGGGCGGGGTCACGTCCCACCCGGGCCGCCGGGGGCACCGGCGCTGCGGAAACCCGAGCGTGGCCGAGGAGCGGGGGCTTCCAGGGCCACCTCCCCGGGCGCCTCGGGCCCGCGGTGGGCGCGCCGGCCGCCGCCGCCCCCGGGCCGTCGCGGAGACCACTCTGGCGCCCGGCACCTGTGGACGCCCTTGTCAAGCGCCTGGAGCTCCCCCGGGGAGCCGAGCCCAGGACAGACATGCCAGCCCCGTTTCCTGCCCCTTCGGAGCGGCGAGGAGTGGGTGAGGCGGGGCCGGGCCGCTGCACCGAGGAGCCCCGAGCCCAGGGCGCACGGGCCCCGCGGCGGGGGCGCCGGGGCCTGCCCGGGGATGGCGGGCAGGCCGGCCTCGGCCCAGCGGTCGGCGCGCGAGGGGAGGGCAGCCGGCGGAAAGGCGCCCCTTCCCCGCGCCCCCTCGCCCTGGGCAGGCCCGAGCGGGGCGCCCCGGTCGGGCCGGCCGGGCCCAGCGGCCTGACCCCGGGAGACCCCGCTTTGAGGCGGGCAACGGCTGCCCTGGCCCAGGCCGCCCGGCCCTCAGGTTGTGTGACTGTCACGGGCCGACTGGGGCAGAGGGCGGATGAAGGGGAACGGGGCGCTTCTCCCCACTGCGTGGGGGGGTGGTTGTGCTTTGTGGGGGGTCGGGGGTCACCACCCTCCCCGGAGAGGTGGGGGAGGGCCGCCGGCGCAGCTGGCCGGTGAGGGGCGGGGTCACAGAGGCGAAGTGTGTGTGTTCGAGCGAGGGCGTGTGGGGGGGAGGGCGCGCGCGGAGGAGGATCTGTGGCCTGCGCGCAGGCGCGAGCAGCGGGCCGGGCCCGAGCCCTGGAGAAGGCCGGCGGGGAGCGGGGGCGGTGGGCCGGCGGGAGGGCGGGCAGGCTGACGCGAGGGGGGGCGGGGAGCCGCGTCGGCGTCGCCGGGCGCGGGCGATTCGAGGCCGGCGCATCCGCGCGTGCGCGCGCCGGCGGAGTGTCCGCGTTAGAGGGGAGTGACGCGTGCGCGTTCACGTGCGCCCGGGAGAGCGGTAAGGAGCGAAGGGAAGCTTGAAGGGGGGTGGGGGGTGGAGAGGCGAGCCGGAGGAGGGGTGGGGAGGCGGCGCCTGCGCAGTGCGCCGCGGAGGAGCTGTGTGTATGTGAGAGTCTGACGGGTTCAAAATGGCGGCGGCTGCTTCAGCGGCTCCTCCTGTGTGAGGGAAACAACACCCCTCCCCGGCAGCGGCGGCGGCGGCGGCGGCGGCTGCGGCTCGCAGAGCACCTTCCCAGCGGCCGGGCCTGTCGCCGCTCTGTCTATCCTGGGCAGGGGGCGCTCCGGGAGGAGGGGCAACGCCAGGGGGCCCATCCCCCGGAATCCCTCCTCTGCGACTGGGGAGTAGCCGGGGGCTCGTCCCGCAGCGCGGAGCCCGGGCTGAGAGGGAGACGCGAGGGGAGCCCGGGCCCCCAGCCCGGCGCGCCGCGCCGCTCCCGCCCTCTCCGCCCCCCGGGGCCGGGGCCCGCGTTCCGGGGGGCCGGGGCGGCGCGGGGAGCCTCGGGCCGGCCGGTCTCAGCTGATCGGCCGCCGCTCCCGGGCTCCGGAGGCGGCCGGGCGGCTGCTGGCCGAGGGCACGGCGAGGAGGGCGCTCCCCGCGGCCGGGGCTGGCCCGGGGCTCGGGCTCGGCTGCTGACCGCCGGCCCGGGGGAGGCGGGGGCGCCCGGGCTCGGCGCCGAGGGGTCGCGCTCCCCTCTCCTGACGCCTCCGACTCCGGGTTCCAAAGCCAGAAGAGGAGGTTTGATTCAGCAACTGTTTCCTCTCTTTTCCGGGTCGCTCCGACCCTTTCTGGATACTGGGCTGATCTACGGAAAAAGCCGAAGTCGACGTTTGGGATTTAATTTTTCCTCCCAGTTTTTGGAATCTTTTACTTCTCACTTGGACAAGAACTCACGAGCAAAATCCCCGGTGAGATTCCCCCTCCTACTCCCCCCCCCCCCTTGGAAGTTTGGTTCGCTGTGGGTATCTAAAGACTTAATGTAAAGTTTCTATTTCTTTTTCCGATGGGTGAACCATTGAAACGCTTTTCCCTGGGGGAGCCCGGCGCGACTTGCCGTTTTTCCTCTCCGGCCCTAGCTGCTCGCAAGCCCGGCGGTCCTCGGCCAGGGGGTGCAAACGCGGTTTCCCTCTCGCCTTGGGGCCAGGGCTTCCTCCGGGAGGGCTCTGCCACGAACTGCTCTCGCAAACTGTGTCATCAGGTCCTCTGGTCTCGTAGCAGTTTTGAAAGGATGCTGTTAACGTGGCCGTCATGTAGTTACAAAAAGGAAAAGAAATCTGCATTTCCTATGGAAGCCATTATCCATGAGAATATTTAGAAAAAAGAAAAACGTTTCTTGGTATTATGGATCAGCCGTCGCGCAAACCAGTCTTGATTTAATTTTTGGAAAAGATGTATTTTCCTTTTATCTGTAGGTAGGATCGTTCGTTTTATTACTTTATCCAGAAGGATCTGGTGGGATTTTTGTCCCTGATTTGCAACTTTCTTGAATTTGTTTCAGAGTTGTCCATATCTTGTGTTGGGGTGGAGGGTTGGTTTGGGAATGAAAAGATCCGGCGAGACTAGGAAGGCAGGCGACGATTGTGTACGGCTTTACTAGAGGGGTATGGGAAATTGTTTGAGAGTCATTTTTTTGAATTTTAATTTCTTGTGCTCTTTTTATATAATCTGTCCTTTTTCCCTTTAGTGTCTGATTACCAGTGAGGGAGAACTAATTTGGTTAGGATCTGGATTAGTTCAGTGCCTGCTTCACCTGGTCAGCTCTCTACAGAGAAAAGTCCTGCCCTCCTCCTTTTTTTTTTTTTTTTTTTCCGCTAATGCTGCCATGAAGGGGAGTCTTACTTATTGTAATCCTGAGGGGAGAAACAAGTGGTATGGCCCGTCCACAGGGAACTGAAACCAACACCTCCTTTTGCCTAGGCCTCGGACAGTTGTAATGTAATTAACGTTGATCTTGACATGGAACCACTTGCCCAAGAGCAGGAGAGGTCCCACAATGGTGAAGAAGAACCAGATTCCTCAGAGAGCCTTTAATTTACACATTTCTTAAATGCTCCTTTCTGTGAAAAGAAAGCTTGAGTTTGAGGATGAGTTCTCATCTCTACTCATATCATTATTCTTTAGTGTTGCAATCTGGTTCCTAAGGAGGAAGAGGAAGGCAGCCCTGGAGTGGTTTCTTTACAGTAATTTCAACAGAAGAGTGAGAGATGGAACCCGAAGAAGAAAGGATTCGTTACAGCCAGAGATTGGTTAGTATTTTCTTGTCATTTTTTTTTCAATTTTGAAGCAGAATAACTATTTTGTTTCCATTTGTGAACATACTGTGATTAAAACTTTTCAGGTAGCTTTTCTGTGCACCAGGGGAAGAGAGAAGGTATATTAATATCTCATTTGGTTTTTAGGCCAACTAGTTAGAGCCTTAATATTCATCCTATTTGGAAATGGAATTACGTGTAGCCTTTAACTTTTGTAGAAACCGTTGTAAATCAAAGGATTTTGTGGATTACAACATGACAAGGATTCCTAATTTTCCGATACTGACATTGTAATAAATTTAATTTAGATTAGAAAGTAAATTTTAGGATCAAAACTATTTGAGAAAGGTTAGTTCTATATTTTTAGGTTATGGTGTGCCAAGATTTGTGGCTTTGAGCTGGGGAGTAGAACTGTGGATTTTTTTTTTTTTTTTTTAAGAGTTAACACTGGAGGGTTGGAGGGGATTAATTGAGAATCGAGAGAAGGTAGAATGCTGGATGCTGATAAAGTGCCGTGTTTTGTATTTTTGGAGGGATGTATGAGATACATCTTGTTGAAAGAAATTTTTGCTTAGTGATGATTTGGAAGGAGTTAGCTTGTGTGTGCGTATGAATGCTTGCTCTTTTAGGCCCTGCTTTCCTCTCAAGGTTTCCCTGTTGGAGTTTAAGAATTTGATTTCTGTTTTTCCTAGTGAAAGAGAGCTTTATTAATATTCTCACCATATATTCATTTCAGAAATTTGAATTTGTGTTTGTAGAGTGGAGTATAAGGAAAGCCACAGAATTGTATGTATTATGTGAAATTTGGTGATCTGGAACACCTAGAATACTAAAGGAATTTACAGTGGTTTTATTTGGCTCTGCATTTTACACTGAGTTTGGAGGAAAAAAGAGTGGTTCTCTAATCCATTTTCTGATGATCTCCACTCTTTTGAGGAAAAGCTACTTTTTTTCTTTTTAATGTGACTGGTAAGAAGGTATGGAGTGTATTGGCAATTCTATTCAGCAGGCATGTATATGTTCTGGCAAGCCTTATTTCAGAGAGTTGCCTCTAGTCTCCCAGTCCATGTGTTACAACTGGAATTCTTTATCTCTGACTTTAGGAATAAAGTGTATCAGTAGTGGAATTTTGTATATTTAGGGATTTTTTTTTTTAACAGATTGGCGCCTGAGCTAACAACTGTTGCCAATCTTTTTTTTTTTTCCTTCTGTTTTTTCTCCCCAAATCCCCCCAATACACAGTTGTGTATTTTAGTTGTAGGTCATTCTAGTTGTGGCATGTGGGACGCCGCCTCAACATGGCCTGACGAGTGGTGCCATGTCCGCGCCCAGGATCCGAACCGGCGAAAACCTGGGCAGCCGAAGAGTGGCACGCGAACTTAACCACTCGGCCGTTGGGCCAGCCCCTAGGATTCATTTTTGTTTTGACATTTCTTGAATTAAACTTTTCTTTGGGAAAAGTAAAGAGGACATTGCAAAACTCTCTGCCCAGGTAGTTATTGCGGTATGGAGTTCATTTTTATGTCAAGCTTATAGAATTGTTGAGTTGTTACGTATAATGGATCTTGGGATCCAGTCTTTCAAAGGAAGAGCCTTTCAGCAAGCAAAAGTTTTCACATTTTTTAATAAGGTAGGGAGGTGTAGTGGTAAGGGGATCTGAGGAGTCTGACTTTTGTCTTGATAAGATACATATTTTTTTAATTGCAAAGTGATTGCTACCTGTTGCACACTTTAACCCTTTTCTTATCTAGCATGTTTTTGCTACCTGAGCAGTGTTGTGTAAGAGGGTACATCCAATATTTTGGGGGGGGTCTTTCTTACTTAGAATTTTGAGTAATCATCTTGAAATTTAGGGTCACTGATACCTGTTTTCCTTTCTGAGATTATGTGACAAATTATACCTGAAGTGTAAATCCCTTCCATAAGATAACTTGTCCTGAGAGCGGGTTGGCTTATTTGAGTGTCGGTGTGCCTAGCAAACTCTTAATGTCTCTGTGTCTGTGGTGAGTGCTCATGTTACAGAGTTCTCTACTAAGTTAGATCTTATTTGAGGAATTTTAAGACTAACCTAAAGGCATAAAGGCTGATTTTTAAAGTAGTGAGCTGTGTATTTTTTAACACTGTGTCTATCTTTAAAGTAGGTCAAAGTATAGAACTTATTTTGTTCCGCAGTTATTGGCCCTGGAACATAAAGTTTGAAAGAGAGACAAAACAACAGGTTGACTAATTTGGCCTAGTGGTTAAAGTTTGTGTGGTCTCATACAATGTTTGTTTGTCAAATTGAATTGAATCGCCTCGTACATTGATTATCATGTTATTGACTGTTACTTCCATGTTGTTTTAGGGGACAACCTAAATGGTCGTCCCTCTGTGACATACTTTCAAAATAGCCTCTTGGGAGAGAAAACATAGTAGCAGTATTAAAAGTCTGAGTCCAAACTCATTTTCGAACACGAATGACTTTTTTGTATTCAGAACTCTTTACCTATCTTTAAAAAAAAAGTTGCATTCTTACTAATAAGGATAACTATTCATGATTGAATAGATCCTTTTAATGCTTTTTACTAAAATAGCCATTTCAGCTGCACAGGCTGAATTTGGTAAAGTGAATTTTAATGTGTTTATATCATCTTTGTGACAAGTCTTTTTTTGTGTGTGAGGAAGATTGGCCCTCAACTAACATCTGTTGCTAATCCTCCCCATTTTGCCTGAGGAAGATTGTTGCTGACCTGACATCTGTGCCAGTCTTCCTTTATTTTCTGTGGGATGCCACCACAGCATGGCTTGACGAGCAGTGCTAGGTTTGTGTCTGGATCCAAACCTGCGAACCCCAGGCCACCAAAGTGCAGCGTGCAGACTTAACCCCTGTGCTACCAGGCTGGCCCTGACAAGTCATTTTTTAAAAAATTAAAAATAGCTAGTTTAAAAAATACTGGCCTGTCTTTTGCTAAGCTGTTACTTACCTATTAGATGTGGAAGAGATACCTGTTACATGTGGAAGAGAATTGTACCTTTGAAGATGGTGTGTATGTGTAGATTTGGGGCATAATCTCTACTTCTGGAACCAGAATACTTATTTTGCAGTGTAGGCAAAGGACAAGGGAGAGTAAACAACGTTTGACTTTTCTTAAGCAAGACATACGTTTTATGGTCTTTTTTTTTTTATGAAAAGAGTAGTAGTTTTGTATATAGATTCCTAGAACAAAGCCAGATGATCTCCAAGGCAAGTTGATATACCTGAGGAGGTCTTCAAGAGCGAGGGGTAGAAGCTTCAGTTTTGATGATAGGTGGATCTTTGGTTGTCCTGAGGTGAAGAGGATTTATTTCTGTATTTCTGGTAAATTTATACGTAGGACCTTATTGAGAAACATTGACAGGAACTAAAGATGGAACTTTTTTTCTTTCGTTTTCTTCATTTGTTTTCAGGAGCCAAAGTTTTGGAGTAGTTTTGGATATTTGTGACTGTCTGTGTGTATTTAAGTATTTATTTATAGAGAATGTTCAGCATAATATCTTACAGTTAGTTTCTTCATCTAAAATGTTAAATCCTTAGCAGTTATAGTTGATGATCTTTTAGGTTTTTGAAATCACGCTAATCCTGAGTAATCCTTATTATTGCATGGAAAATAAGGGCAAAATAATGTACATCTGAAGTAAATGCTTAACTGAAGATTTTTTTTTTGAGGAAGAATTAGTGCTGAGCTAACATCCACTACAAATCCTCCTGTTTTTGCTGAGGAAGATTGGCCCTGAGCTAACACCTGTGCCCATCTTCCTCTATTTTATATGTTGGATGCCTGCCACAGCATTGCTTGATGAGCTGTGCGTAGGTCCATGCCTGGGATCCGAACTGGCGAAGCCTGGGCTGCTGAAACAGAGTGCACGAACTTAACCACTATGCCACCAGGCCGGCCCCTAAATAAAGATTTTTATGCTGTGTATTATGATGACCTTCAGTTTTAACTTGGGACTTTATTTTAATTGGGAAAGATGACCTTTGTCATATATTTTAATATATTGGATTATAATATCTGCCCTCAAGCTGTATAGTATATTATGCGTATAGTTACATTTAGTATGGAAAAAATTCACTAGCCCCTGCCAAAGGCAATTGTAGAAACAAATGAGTACCTAAATCAATGTAAAAGACAGTAAAGACAGGCTCCTTGAGGGTAAAAGAAATTATGTAACCTGAATATTTTTTTTCTCTTGAATTCACCAAGGCCTGGTAGTGTTATCTGAAGGAGGAGATGTTGATTTACTTGAGAACTCAGTTTTCTTGTCAGTCTTGATGATGAGATTAAGAGATTTTCTAAAGGATGTTATTATACTATTAGATGTTCAATCTTGTTACATATGGTTCTGTCTGAAATAGCTAAATCATTTATCCGTTGCAAGAAACTGGGGGCACTGAAGCCCTGATGATATTCTCACCTTGCTTTGGGTTGCCTTCCCCAGATTGAGCAGCAGTTACCAGATTATTCTTGTACAAACAGTCTCACTTTGAATGACCCTGCTCTTTTTGACCAAGAACGGACTGGGCAAAATAAAATCCTAATTTTAATCCATTTTTTTCCCACTATCATGGAAGTGTCATATTGTTAACTAGAAAAAAATTATAGGTAGTCTAAATTGTTGAATTTGCTCCTTTATAATTATTTCATCAGACTTCACCTTCAGTCTGTGTAGATGGAGGAGTACGTTGTTCTGGGTGTTGCAGCCTCCTTCCTGATCATGTAGGAAAAACTTGTTGCCCATTTTTGGGTGTTTCACAGTGCGGATAATGAGGAAGCTAATTCTTTATTCTTATGCATCAGTCTTCCACAGTAAGCTGTATTTGGGGGACCCAGAATGAGGACTATATTTAAGCCATATCACTTTCTGTTGTTTTATTTTGCTGAACACTGATCACTACCATACGTAAGTTTGTGTGTATCTTTCCATTAGAGTGTAAGCTCCTTGAGAGTTGGAACTCAGTTTTTGTTTATGGTATGTACTGGACGCTTCCAATAGTGCCTCACACGTAGAAAGTGCTCAATAAGTAGCCTCAAAAAAAGAGAAAGTACTCAGTGTACAACATAGAAATTGCTCAGTAAGTATTTGCTGATATTATTGAAAGCCCTGATAAATACTTTTCTTTGCTACCGGTTTTCTTGAGTGCTAGGAATAGACCACTAGAATGGTGGAGAGTTTGGTGGACAGGGCTGAGCAAAATATCTGGGTGCTGGGTCTTCGAGTGTGTGTAAGAACCAAAAACAGCTATAGCAGATAAAAACTTATACTTAGCGTACGTCCCAGATGAACACGTTAATAGTATTTGGGCCGTTAGAATAAGTGAGAAAATATCTAGTTAAGTTTAAAAGGTCACTCTGAATTCTGAGTTCTCCAGCTTCTCTAATCCTGTCCTAAACTCTCCATGGCAAGGTTTTTGCTGACTTTTAGACAACCTTAAAGTTGTGAAGCTGTGAGTGACGGTGTTTGTGTTGTTCTCAAATCTTGGTTTCGGCAGTTAAGTCGGGAAGGTGATATATTTACTGCAGACTATGCAGAGGGACGTAACGTTCTTTATTTTATGCCTTTTTTTAATTTTTCTTCTTGGGAAATGGATATCCTTAATCAGAGTTCATTAATTTATTTATCTCATTTTTGGAATAATACTGTGTTTTTGCATTGTGCCTTCATATTAACAAAGGTTAGAATTCAATAAACATTTATTCTGTGCGAAGTACTAGATAGGTTCTTTCATATACGTTACCTTATTTAATGCTCAAGACAACACTGTAATGTAGATGGTATGGTTTTAAACCTTAATTTTTTTTATTATGGACATGGAGGCTTAGGGAATGCCCTCGACTTGCCCGAGATCACAAAGTTGGTGAGGGGTAGAACCAGACCTTGAAGCCCATGTTTCTTCTCTCACACCATATCATCTCTCTTGTGATGTATTTCATACAGAAAACAAATGATACCCACTCTTGTTGTAGGAAGTTGTAGACTGAGTACTTTCTCTTTTTTTGAGGCTACCTTTTTTTTTTTTTTTTGAGGAAGATTAGTCCTGAGCTAACATCTGCCGCCATTCCTCCTCTTTTTGCTGAGGAAGACTGGCCCTGAGCTAACATCCGTGCCCATCTTCCTCTACTTTATATGTGGGACGCCTGCCACAGCATGGCTTGCCAAGCAGTGCCATGTCCGCACCCAGGATCTGAACCGGCAAACCATGGGCTGGTGAAGCAGAACATGTGAACTTAACCGCTACGCTGCTGGGCTGGCCCCTTGAGGCTACTTTTAAAGTTTCTCCCCTAACACATGTCTGCTTAAAATCCTAAATGAGATCACTACAAATATTTGACAGCCAGTGTTTGATCATGTTTTAAAAAAAAAATTGGCACATTCTTTCTTTTTATGAACTTTCGACTTACTACACTTACTCTATTAAAACAGCACTGTTTGTGCAGTTTGTGTGTGTGTCGAGCCTGTTATTTATGCATGTCACTCATATCATTGTTTTCTCTTTTTTTTTTTTTGAGGAAGATTGGCCCTGAGCGAACTATTGCTAATCCTCCTCTTTTTGCTAAGGAAGATTGGCCCTGAGCTAACATCCGTGCCCATCTTCCTCTACTTTATACGTGGGACACCTGCCACAGCATGGCTTTTGCCAAGCGGTGCCATGTCCGCACCCAGGATCTGAAACGGTGAACCCCAGGCTGCCGAGAAGCAGAATGTGTGAACTTAACTGCTGCGCAGGTGGCCCTTGTTTTCTGTTTTAAATTTTAGGTTCTTGGGGTTTTTCTCTATCTGTGATACTTGGTAAAAACTTAAACCATAAAGATAAAAGGCAGCAGATAGTGACCAAATGAGTGGTTTTGGCAAATAACAGTGGTGAAGGCCTCCTTCAGTTATGTAGAGAGGAAGAGGGAAGAGTGTGGGCTTGCTGGAGGTAAAGACAGCATCAGCTTTACTATGGAGTGGGAAGCTTATAAGGCCTATTCTGAGGGCAGCCATTAGATTAGTAGGACTAAAGTAGGTTTGTTTTGGGAGGCACTATTGATAGTGTTGGAAACACATTTTAAACAATTATGAAAGCCAGGTGTGAATAATAGACAGCCATTAGCAATTGTGGCTTGTTTTTAGTTGAACAGTAATTTGATCAAAGTGATGTTTGAGTAATATTTTTGCAGTTTCAGATCAGGGAAGTGTCTAGAAGAATATTGAAATAGGTTACCTCTTCAGGTGATAGGTACCTAAACTCTAGGGCAGTGGTTCATTGAAGTGTGATCTGATCCCCTCACCAGCAGCATAAACGTTATCTGGGCATCTGGGAACGTGTTAGAAATGGAAATTTGGGGACCCTGCCCCATACTTACTGAATCAGAAACTCTGGGCTTGGGGGCCCATCAGTCTGTGTTTTAACAAGCCAGGTGATTCTGATGCATGTGGAAGTTTGAGAAGCACTGCTCTGGGATATAGGTAGTAGAAATGGAAAGGAAGGGATAGAAGCAAGACACGTTGGCAGTGGAGGACTGACAAAACTTACTGATGGATAAGAGCATGTTGTGGTGGGGAAGAGTGCTTGATTGGGGATCATGAGCCCTCAGTCCTCGTTATCAGCTCTGTCACCAACTAGGGTTTTCAACAAGAGAACTGACCTGTCACTGGGGGGTTGTGCTAAGTGATTTCTGAGGATTTTGGAGGTAAAAGCAAATGAAGAATTAAGGTAGACTCTGAGATTAAGTCTGGGTTACCAGAAACTAGACTGCTTATTTGATCAGAGGGAGGAATTCTTGAAAGGGGGAGGAGAGAACACGAGTGGATGTTGTAGACAGTTGAAACAAATTTATTTAAAGCAGGGGTTCTCAACTGGAGGTAATTTTTCCCCTTGGGACATTTGGCAGTATCTGGAGACGTTTTTGATTGTCAGACTAGGGGAGTACTACTGGCGGTTTAGTGAGTAGAGGCTAGGGATACTGCTAAAACATCCTAACTGCACAGGTCAGCCTTCCACAGCAAAGAATTATCTGGTCCAAAATGTCAGTAGTGTGAGAATGAAAACTCTGATTAAAAGGGGAATATTCAGTAAGTAAGTTCTATCTATGTTTCCATCCTGATTATCTGCTGTTCATCTTAGAGTTTTATGTCTAATACAAAACATCTCAAAAGCACTCTCAGATTGTATTTCCCAGGGCTTTGCCCAAAGTAAGCATGAAGTGGGATTTTTCTGTTGAATTTTCACCAAAGTAACTTCATGCTTATGGCATATCCTCAACCCAGTTGCAGATTTCTTTATTAATCCTTTTAACTTATCCTAAGATCAACTTATTTGGGTAACCAAATTAAGTATTCACTGTCTTGAGATCAATGGTTAAGTTACAACAAAAAATTTCCTTCTGATATTCTCTTTGAAGGACAGAAAGATGAGATAAAAGCTGTGTGTTGATGTGAGCAGATATTGAAATATTAGGAATTGCCCTGTAGCTGAATAGTCCATGACCGTTCCTGAGAAACAGCCTCATGAGCTGATTGTGGCCTTCAGTGTGAATTCAAGGTAGCCCCAGTCTTACTCCATCTCTTTGTATCCCTGGATCGCAGAAGTTAGGAACTCGTTTGTGTCAGGGCACTAGTCTGGTCAACCTATTCTTGTTTCTGACAGAGATCTCAAGAGGCTGTAGGTTCGTAGAGATAATGATCATTTTATAGTAGTTTCCAAAGTACTTCTGTGTTTCTTGTGTCTTTTGATCATCTTAATCTTTTGACAATCACAGTTCTAGAGGTTGCCAGAACTTGGCGATGGTGCTACCATGTTGCACAATTCCAGAAGATGCCATTCACGTATCTTAAAGATTTTATTTTTCCTTTTTCTCCCCAAAGCCCCACAGTACATAGTTGTGTATTTTTAGTTGTGGGTCCTTCTAGTTGTGGCATGTGGGACGCTGCCTCAGCGTGGCTTGATGAGTGATGCCATGTCTGCGCCCAGGATCCCAACCAGTGAAACCCTGGCCTACCGAAGTGGAGCGCGTGAACCTAACCACTCGGCCACGGGGCCAGCCCCTCACATATCTTAATCTATGTGAAAGATGCCCTTGGAGTGATGCAGTGTACAAAAAATGGTGACTCTTTTTGGATGAATAAGGTAAAGGAAAAGTCATCCTGTATATTTGGAACAAAAAGTGGGGCGAGCCCAATCTGATGGCTACTAGTACACGTTAATTGAGTGTACTAGGTGCTTGGTACTGGCACTTTACATATGTTAACCAATTCTCAACAACCCTTTGAGGTAGGTTCTGTGATTCCCATTTTCTAATTTGGAAACTGTGGCATGGAGGAGTTAAGCAACTTGTCTGAGGTTCTCCAGCTAAGAAGGGAAAGAGCCAGGATTCAGAGTAGACAGTCTGACTCCCAGGCCTACTAAGCAGTACTGTTGCTTCTTTGATTTTGTTGGAGCACAGTTTGTAAATGTTTTGCTGATGGATTTAGGGTGTTCCCCAAGTCCTCCTTTCTCATTCAGGAGATTCATTCACTTAAATGTTTGTTGAGTGCTTACACTGTGATGGGCACTGTATTTGAGCCTTGTCTTTTTAGAACTTCCCAATACGGTGGTTTCTGATAGTGCTGAATGCTTTGAAGAAATTAAGAGAGTGATGAAATACCTATAGAGGGGGGATCACTCCTTGAGCTTGGGTAAGGCTCCCTGAGAAGATGGCATTTTGTAACTGAGACCTGCGTGAAGAGGAGCCAGTGTTGTGAAGTTCAAGGGCTTAGGGGACCAGATCTGGGTCAACAGAGCTCTAAGTAGAGGGACCAGCTAATGCAAAGCCCTGTGGTAGGAATGAGAAAATATTACAAGCACTTAACCATGTGTCAGACACCATGCAAGGCTCTTGGGGGGATACACTGATGAGCAAGCATGATCCTCTGCCATGAAGCTTATAGTCTGGTAGAGAAGTCAGACATTAAACAAATACTTATACTAGTAATATTAATTATAGTTAAGCAAAGGACTACAAAGTAAATACAGGATGCAATGAGAGTGTATAATAGGATGATGTAATCTAAACTTTGGGAGTGGGAGGAGGTATCAGGGAACACTTTTCCTGAGAAAGCCTCTAAAGCTGAGACCTGAAGGGTGAGTAAGAGGTAAGCAGGCATAAAGGAGAAGTGATTAGTTAATGCAAAAGCCCTGAGGTTGGAAGGAGTCTGACATGTTTGAGGAACTTACCAACCAAACAAAGCCAAAAATGCCATTGTAACTAGAGAGAAGGGAATGAAGAAGGGAGTTAAAATCTTGATAAGATAGTAGGGGTCAGGTCCAGTAGGACTTTATTCTGAAGGCAGTGGGAGGGCGCCAGTTCAGCAGAGAAGTAGTATGCTTGGACTGAGGTCAACAACTATATTATAGAGAGGATCGGGAAGAGAGCAAGAATGGTTTTGGTAAGGCCAATTAGGAGGCTGCTGCAGTGGTTCAGGTAAGATATGATGGTAGTGTGGTTGAGAGTGCTGACAATAGAATTAGAAAGGTTTTGAGAAATATTTAGAATATAGACTCAAGGATTTTGGTTCATTGGCTGTGTGGAGGGTGAAGTTAAGGGGGTACATACGAGCATGATTTCCAAGTTTTTGTCACGTGAGTGGCTTGTGCTGCAGTTTGTTTGTTTTTTTTTAAAGATTGGCACCTGAGCTAACATCTGTTGCCAATTTTTTTTTCTTCTTCTCCCCAAAGACCCCCAGTACATAGTTGTATATCCTTCTGGCTCTGGTATGTGGGACGCTGCCTCAGCATGGCTTGATGAGCTGTGCTAGGTCCACACCCAGCATCCGAACTGGTGAAAACTCTGGGCTGCCAAAGTGGAGTGTGTGAACTTAACCCCTGAGCCATGGGGTCGGCCCTGATGCAGTTCTTTTATTGAGATAGAGCACACTGAGGAAGAGCAGGTTTGGAGGTTGAGGGGAAGAGCATAAGTTCAGTTTTGTGTAAGTTTGGATAGATTGAATATGAGGTGCCTGTGAGACATCCTGGTAGAATTGTTGAGTGGGTAACTGGCTATGACTCTGGGCCTCAGGAGGGGCTTACTGGCATACAGCTGGGTCTCATCGGCGTACGTATGGTAGCTGAAGTTGGGTAGACATGAAGTGACTTACAAAGGGAGTGACAACAAGGAGCCGGAGAGGTATGAGGAGAATCAAGAGTACAATCATGTGCTGCATAACAACATTTTGGTCAACGACAGTGATCCCGTAAGATTAGTACCATATCGCCTAGGTGTAGTAGGTTGTACTGTCTAGGTTTGTGTAAGTGCAGTCGATGATGTTCGCACAACAATGAAATCACCTAATAATGCGTTTCTCAGAACATTTGCCTGTCATTAAGCAGCACATGACTGTAGTCGTGTCTCGGAAGCCAAGGGATTGTGGTACTTACTCTTTATTGGGCACTGCTCTAAGCATTAGTGTGTTTTTACTCATTTAATGCTCATAACTCTATGAAGTAGATGCTTTTGTTATCTTTATTTTATACATCAGAAGAATGTCACAAGGAGGGACTATATAATTTTCCCAAGACCACCAGGTAGTAACTGGAGAAGGAGCTTTTCAAACCTAGGTTTGCCTGGCTCCAGTTTGTGTTCTCAAAGACCACTTTATACTGGTGGTGTTTCACAGAGGACAGAGGGGTCCGCTGAGGTGGGTGCTGCTCAGAGCTGGAAAGATTTCCAATGGATTTGGCAACAAAGAGGTTATTGGTGACTTTATACAGGAGTTTCAGTGGCATTTGGGGGCAGAAGACATTCTTCAAAATAAATGTGAGATTAAACAGTGGCAGTGAATGAAGAGAAAGTTCGGAGAGGTTTGGCTGTGAAGAGAGAAGGGAAGCAAGTTAAAGTGCAGGGTCCAGAGAATGTTCTCTTGGGTTTTTGTTTGTTTGTTATGTTTGGTTTTGTTTTAAGATGGAAGAGACCACAGCATTTTTTTATTTATGGCATTAACTGTTACTCCTTCCTCTGTGATCCTCCATATTTAATCATTTGCTAAGGCCTGCTGGATTTCTGATACTCATCTCCTTGTAGTTCCCACTGCCACTCCTAGTTCTGACTCAGTCTGGACTATTGTAGGAGCTTCCTCCTTAGATTTTTTTTTCTGAGTATCTTTTCTCTTATTTCTTATGTTGTGCTTTCAAGGTTCTCATCATGTTGTTCTCATCCTCTATGACATTCCCACTCTGTAGTCACTGGTAGTGTGGATGCACACTGGACCTTGGTTCATGAGACCTAGCTTTGAATTTCAGCTTATAAACTGTAAACTTGGGTGAGTTACTTAACCTTGATGAACGTTTTCTTGGGGGGAATAGTGAAACTAAAACTCACCTTTTGGAAATAGTTTATAAGTGCTTGGTTAACTTGAAAGATTTTGCTGTTGTAGGCACAAACTTACCCTGGTATTCAGGCCTCAATTCGCTCTTATAGTCTTATTATCTACTCTTAACCTATGTATGTTCCAGCCAAACCAAGTTACCTGCTTGTTTTTTCCCCCTGCTTGTGATAGCCTGTCTCCTGTCCCCACCCTAGTTCTCATCCTCTAAAGCCCATTTGCAGTATTTTCCTAATCCCATGTATTGAAGGAAACCTCTTTCCCAAATTTTCGTAATATTTTCTCCCTCCCTCTCATGATATCTAACCGGGTACAAGGTAGAAAGTGTAATTGTATCTAGATTATATTCTCCTTGAGGACAAGGCATGACTTCCCTGGCACAGCGTCGTTTACAATATTGAGATTCTAACATTACTGGTTAGTTAACTTTGTCTTGGAAACAAAGTAGAATGTAATGAAATTAATTTACTCCATTCTGTGGTTAAGTGCTGACAGTTACTAGGAGCGTGGTGGTCAGAACAGAATCAGAGAGAAGGGGAGCCAAGGAACAAGGATTTGCCATATCTGATTGCCCCACTTGTTCTGGTCATTAGAGAGAGGAGGGACAGACTGCTCACGTTCCTTGACACCATCCAGTTACTGCTGCTCTTGTATTGTGCTCACCACGCTACTTTCATAATTAATTTGGTTTCTCTGTTTCTTCATAATGGGACATGGGTTCCCTGGATAACGGGTATGAGTATTCCCACTCAGTGCTGGGCATTGTGAAGAAGTTAACTGACAGTCCTTTTGTCTTACAGAGTTGAGTACTAGCCTACCAAGATCCCTCCTTTGAACTTTAAAGGAGACAGAAATGTCCACTTAACAGTAATGGTGTCTACAAACATCCTCCTTTGTGCCAAAAAAACATGGTATGTAGAATACTAAGGTACTTCAGTACCTTAGCTCAGACCCTTTTCTCAAGGAAGCATTTCTTTGACTAGGTCAGACCTTCCTGTTGTAAGTTCTCATGGTATGGAGTACCTGTTAGGCACAGCACTTACCAAAATTGCCGCTTTATGTTTACATGGGTTGTCATTTGATTGTTTCCCTTTTAGAGTGTAAGCATCATTAAAGGCTACTACAGTGCCTTTTCTCACCCTTTTATCCCCATGCTTGGTACAGTACCTGGTCCACAGTAGGTGCTCAATGTTTTTTTTTTTCCTGCGAATGTGCATATCTAAAATCCCGTCCCTTTCACGCCATGCTATCTTCTTGGTAAGCTCCTAATTATTCTCCAAGGCCCCCAGATGTTCTTCTCTTAAATTCTTCCCAGTTACATTCCCAAGGCACTTCGTATGCATCTCTGTTGTGGGACCAGTTACTTTGTGTTGTAATTAGTTGACCATGAGTCTCCCACCCAGCTCGAGTAGACTTCAAGGCAAGGACCATGTCTTATTCCAGTGCTCAAAAAATGTCTACTGAATTGAACAAAAATGTGTTGTGCACTTCCTAAAAATACATAGAACATATGTAGCATAAAACTGAACCCCAACAATAGAAAGAACCTTAGATTGGTAATCAGGAAGCCTATGTTAGTTATCTAAGCTTTATTTTTTTCACCTGCTCTGTCCTTCTCAGTTCTAGTGGTTTGAACCAGTTATTTTCAAAGTGTGATCCTAACCACATCATAGGGAACTTGTTAAAAATGCAGATTCTTGGGTCCTATCCCAAACTTGCTGAATCAGAAACTCAGAGTGGGACCCGGCAATCTATTTCAACAAGCCCGCCAGGTGATTCTGATAGATGGTATAGTTTGAGAACCATTGGAATTACTTTAGCAGTTTGTTTTTCTGTGTGTTCAAAAAAATGAGTTAACTATCTTAATTTAAACTTCATAGCTTAAAATTTTTTTTTTTAAGATTTTATTTTTTTTTTCCTTCTTCTCCCCAAAGCCCCCCGGTACATAGTTGTGTATTCTTAGTTGTGGGTCCTTCTAGTTGTGGCATGTGGGATGCTGCCTCAGTGTGGCTTGATGAGCAGTGCCATGTCCGCGCCCAGGATTCGAACCAACGAAACACTGGGCCGCCTGCAGCGGAGCGCGCGAACTTAACCACTCGGCCACGGGGCCAGCCCCTTTAAAATTATTTTTAAAACTTTTCTTCACATGTGTTTCCTACCAGTTGAATTTGCCGACATTTTTCTAAACCGATTATAGCTATGTAGGCAAGGTATCTTTGAATCAGAGGCAGTAGCTTCAGAAGTATTGGAAGACTGTGGCTTAATGCTGCTGCACAAAGCAAAGTGTGTGTGGGTGTGTTTATGTATATATATGCGCAGCCAGCACACAGACGTGCTTCTCTCTATCAGTGGAAACTTCTCCGTGGTAAGTGATTAAGGGAAGGGAAAGATAAAGCACAGGCCTTCATTAGGCAGACTTGAATGAGTGGCATGGCAGAACAAGAAGTATCAAAAAGTATCAAAAAGGTTGCTTTTGGCAGTAGCTGGTATACATAGTTTTTTTTACCTCCTGTACTAAGGAGCTTTCTTAGCAATAAATGTTTGCCTCAGTTTTACCTGTGGCAGGTGGTTGTTATGGACTGAAAAGTGCTGATTATTGTTGGTATTCATTTACTTCCTGTAGAGGGAGTTGTACACTTTACTGCTGGAAACCTTAATAAGGGCATATCTTGGATGCATATTTTGTGTCTAGCACTATGGTAAGTGCTTTGTATGTGTGGCCCATTTCCACCATTGTTTTGGCTTAGTATGTTGAGTTTAAATTTACTCTCTGTTAGATAAAGGGAACCTTTTAAAAACAGAGTTCCTAACAAAAACTCCTTTTAAGATATAGTGATGCTGCTGGTTGAATGCTTTTAGGATTTAGTAAACAGTATTACATTTGCTCCATTTACCTCTTGTTATAAACTTTAGTTATAACTCATCTCAGACTTTCTAAATTGAAAACATTTATTTTCTTTCGTTTTTCCTCACATGGAAGTTGCTTTCCCCCCCCCCCTTTAATTATTATAATTTCCTTTCCCCAGATCTTTTCTACCTATTTAACTATTTCTTAGTGTGGTTACCAAAATTATAAGAATTGTTGTATGTTCAGAAGTTTTGTTCTTTTTGGTCTTTTGCTCATTTATTTATTCAGTAAGCATTGTTGGGTGTACTGTTGGTGTTTAATGAATGTGCTGGGTATACAAAATGAATATCTTGTACCCTGTCCTCATAGTCTGATAAGAGCCGTATAAGCAAATAATTATGTTATGCTGTGATAAATGAAATTTAGCAGGTACGAAGTACAGAGGCAAGAGAAAGGAGGGAGTGACTAAGGAGAAAGTCTTCAAAGAAGAGATAACTACTGAGTTGGATATTGGAATATTAAGAGTTGTCCAAGCAGGCCAGAGAGTGAGGAAGGAAATTCCAAGCAGGGGAGCCAGCCCATCCAGAGGTTAAGAAGTATGAAACAGCACTACAAGCTCAAAACAGCATAAGGATCAGTGTTACTAGAACATAAGAATGGGAAGGGATCTGAGATGGGGAGAATCTGAGTCATGTTAAGTTGTTTGTACCTTGCGCAGTAGGTAATGGGGAGACATTAGAGGAACTGTAAACATGGGGGAGACTTGATCATACTTCTCTTTTAGCAAGATCGCCCTTGGAGGATGCTGGGGAGGATAAACTAGTGAAGGAAGAATTGCAGAGGCAGGGAAATGAGATAAGAGTTTACTATAGTAGTTTAGAAAGAAATGATACCTAAAGCCTTGGTACCAAGAATGGAGATGGAGGAGAGATTGAGTTGAGATATTTTGGAACAGAGTTGATGGGACTTGATGATCGTGTTAGATGTTCTTGGGGAGGGGGATGACTCCTTGGTTCTTGGCTTGAGTTCTTGGTTGATGGGGGGTGTCACTAATTGAGAGAGAATACCATAATTTTATACAAAGGTAAGAATATAATTTTGATTTATTTATATTAATCTTTATGTCTATAGTAGCGTATTTAATTCACCAAGTATTTATTGAGTCTACTTTATGACGAACCCTACCAGACATTCTGGGCTAATGTCAAGAGGTATCCACATAAATTTGGATGACTTTTTACTAGGTAAAACTAGTTCAGAAACCATTATGCAGTCATGTGTTTCTTAACAACAGGGGTACTTTCAGAGAAATGTGCCATTAGGCAATTTCGTCATTGTGCGAACATCATAGAATGTACTTACACAAACCTAGATAGTATGGCCTACTACGCACCTAGGGTATATAGTACTGATCTTCTGGGATCACTGACACATATGAAGTCCATCATTGACCATGTTCTGGCGCATGACTGTTTTAATTACTACATGGATTATTTAATTTTTCTCTAGGCCTTTTACCCTATGCTTGCCCAGGTCAAAGGCTCATAATTTAACACTCATTCACTTAGCTTTTTAACCCCTCCCTGTTTGGAATGTTACTCCATGTTGTCTTCTATATCATTTATGAAAATATTGGGAACTGTCCTAAACGTTATGTTGTGGGAGACACAAACATCTGGAGACATCCATTAACTTCTGTCTCTTATTTCCTTATTTTTTACCAGTTCTTCATATGTGATACAAAATTCTTCCAGAGTGTCTATTTTAAAAATTCTATAGAGAAATCTTGTTAAAGGTTTTTATAATTCTAAATAAACTGTATTTCTTGACTTTCTCCCCTTAAGGAGTCCATGTGGCCATTGTAATAGCACATTCGGGAAAGCCCCTGTTGACATTTATGCCATCCTAAGTCAAGTTGGAACTTTGAGGGACTCTCAGTTACCAGTCATGAGCCAAGGGACTCTACTGGATAAAAGTAGAATAGGAATTTCTAGCACCATTGTCCAGCAAGTGCATGGTGGTGGTGGTTTTAGATCTGGAAAGTGCCAGGTCTCTAGGCCTCTTAGCCTTTCCTGTGTAAGAACAGCCTTCTCTCTCATTTTTCATAGATTGAGCATTTTCTAATCATCTAGATACGTCTTAATTTAATGAGAGACTTAGTTTTAAGACCCATGAAACAGAAAACTATTGTTTTACATATTGTTATACATTAAGATGTATCATTAAGATGTGTAAGATACATCTTAATTTAACGAGAGACTGAGTTTTACGACCGTGAAAGCAGAAAACTGTTGGCTAAAATTTGTCAATCTTCTTCTGTTTTAATAATCGTTTGAATGATTTGTGTATGCCTACCCATATTAATCTAGTTCATTGGCTTCTGCCAAAGCTCTGATGGGACTAGAACGGCAAGTTGACACATGTCCATTTGCATCAAAATCTTGTCTGTTCATTTTACAAACTTCTGATAGGTTCATTGCCACAGGACTTTAAACTAGGCTCATTGGCTTAGATGTGAAACAGGCTGTATTCAGTTTCTGAAAAGGAGAATTTCCTTTGGGTATAATGCTTTTTTATATGCTGTTAAATTCTAAAGATAGATTATTGGCTAGTTGTACTACGGAATTAATTTGATATTAAAAAGATTCCTATTGAAATAGTAATTAAATACAGAGGTAATACAGAAGACTTGAGAAAAATTCAAATAGGATTTTCCCATGGGTAAAATTTTGTTTACCGGAATATAATACTGATGACTCTTCCCCTATTAGAGTTTTTAATTTCTCCCCTCAACTTTGATAGATTTGATATTTGAGGAAGAAGCTTAAAGGATTTTCCCTTCTCTAATGATAAAAGTTGTTGTATGTCTGGTTGTGAAAAATACAAGAAAGTTACTCATAATTCCAAAATTAACCATCATTAGTGTTTTAGCCGATCTGTGTGCAGTTTTCCCCCATGCATAAAAGTATTTTTGTGTAGCTGAGATTATGCTTGATATAATTTTATATCTTGCTTTCTAAATTTATCATAATCATTTTTCATGCCACTGAAAACTCTTGTAAGTCTTGTGAAAGTTATGATGTGATTTCCTATAGTTTATTTGCCCATTTTTCTGTTATTGAACATTAGGTTGTTCAGTAACCTTTTGTTCAGTAGTCAAGAAACTTTTGGGGGGCCTTAAAAATAAAAATGCAGTGAGCATAATTGTGTTTTTCTTATGTTTCTGAGTATATCCTTATCATTCTTAGAAATGCAATAGTTAAGGTTATGAACATCGAAGAACTTAGTGTGGAAAAATTTAAACATACACCAAGTAAACCATAGTGTAATGAGCTCCCATATACCCATCACCAGCTGTGACAATCATCAACACAGAATTCTTTCATCTGTATCCTCCACTCTCTCTCAATTATTTTGAATTAAATCCCAGACAGTTTTATTTATTTCATCTGTATATACTTCAGTTAGGTTTATCTAAGTTTTTAGTAAAACTTAGTATTTGTTAAAAGAAAAAACCTTACTATTTATTAAGTATAATGCACATACAGAAAAGAACATAAAACATAAGTTTATAGTTCAGTGAATGATCGCAAAGTGAATACCCTTGTAACTAACGTAACTAACACTCAATGAGATTTGGAATTGCCGCCACCTCAGAAGCTTCTTCATGCCCCTTCCAATCACTAATTTGTTTTTCTTCCCCAGTTGAGACTTCTAGCACTATAATTTAGTTTTACTTGATTTTGAACTTTTAAAAAATGGAATAATACAGAGTGTATTCTTTTGTATTTGTCTTGTTCTACCCAAGATTGTGAGATTTTTCCGTGTTTCTCTATAATATAAAGCCTTTCTAAAAGCATAACCACATTACCAGTAACACAGTAAAACAATGAACAGTTTCTTGATATCTTCATTGTTCAAATTTCCCTAATTATCTGTTTAAAAAAAAAAAATGGTTCGAATCATGAGTCAGACGGGTCCATCCACATGTTGCGCATGGTTGATATGTGTCTGAAGTCTCTCTTAACCTGTAGGTCACTTCTCCCCTTTGTGTTTTTCTTGTGGGAAAGTGTGATCCCTTGTCTTGTAGAATTCCCCGCTTTCTGGATTTTGTGGTTGCATACCCATAGTGTCATTTTTTAAAGAAATTGAGATATATGTAACATACAATAAAATGTACAGGTCTTGTGTTCAGTTTGGTGAGTTTTGACAGTGTAATCACTATTTGAAACAAGATAGAGAATATGTCCATCTTCATGGAAGTTCTCTTGTCCCCCTTTGCAGTTAGTGTCCCGTTTCATCCCTGTATCTGACTTCTGTCACCACAGACGAATTTGCCTGTTTGGTTTTCATGTATATGGAATCACAGCATGTGCTCTTCTGTGGGGGGCTTCTTTCACTTAACATTATGTTTTTGAGATCTGTCTGTGTGTTCCCATAGTTTGTTCTTTTTTATTACTGAATATATTCCATTGTGTATATATACACCCACAATTTGTTCTCTTTTTGATGGACATTTTAGGTTTTGAGTTTTGGGCTGTTATGAATAAGACTGTGATAAATATTCTTGTACAAGTCTTGATGTGGACATGTCACTTTCTTGAGAAAATACAAAGGAGTAATTGTTGGGTCATATGGTAAATGTGTGTGCAACTTCATAAGAAATTGCCAAACTATTTAAAGTGCCGTTCAGTTTTATACTCCCGCCGGTGATGCATGAGAGCTGCACTTGCTCCGCATCCTTACCAGCATTTGGTTTGTGATGTTAGCCATTCTGCTGAGTGTGAGGTAGTATCTCATGACTTTAAAGTGTATTTCTCTGATGTTGAGTGCCTTTTCATATGCTTATTGGCCATTCGTGTATCATCTTTGATGAAGTGTCTATTCAAGTCTTTTGCCCCCTTTTTTATTGGTTTGTTCATCTTTTATTTGTCATTTGTAGTTCTCGTATATTTGGATACAAGTTCTTTCTTAGACCTCTGTGCTGCAAATACTTTTTCCCAGTCTGTGACTTATCATTTTATTTTCTTAACAATATATTTTGGTGAGCGGAATTTTTTCATCATTTTTTCCCTCCTATGATTTATTTCATGCTCTTTAAAATTTGATCCTCAAGACAACCCTTTGAGGGAGAATATGCCCAGAGAGGTAAAATGACTTGTCTTAAAGTTATACAACTACTAAGTGGTAGAGCAAGGCCCGGAAACCAGGTCTTTTTCCTTCAGGTTGAATTTCTTTCCATGACACCATATTCTCCCTCTTTCTTTTCCCATGACCTGAAAATGATACTGTACTCAGTTACTTTCTCTTTTCTTAAAGTTCTCTGGCCTCTTTTATTTTGGGACCTTTGCATATGCAGTTCTTTCTGAGTTGAACGCTTGTCCTCCTCTCTTTACTTCTATTTATCCTTCAGGTTTCAGCTTAGATGTTACATCCTGTGGGAAATTTTTGACATCTCTCTCCTTTCCTGCCAGATAAAATTCCTATTCTCCCTATTGCTTTAACATTAGATTCTTCTGCTGTCATAGCAAATAATACCCTAGTTGTCTTTCCACTTATTTTCTCTAGATTCTGAGGGCAGGAACCATGATAGTCTTATTTACCAGAATTATTGACAATATTCTGGTAAATAATTTTAACACATGGTAGATGCTAAAACATATAATGAATTCAATTGAATATATTCTCTCCCTATCTACTTGTGACATATTTTTTTTTGTACTGTGTCCTTAAACCCTATGGCATATTTAATTTAACATTTTTGTGTAGCATCATGATGTTCCTTTTTTTTTTTTATTGCGGTAGCATTGGTTTATAACATTATATAGATTTCAGGTGTACATCATTATATATTGATTTCTGTGTAGATTACAACATGTTCACGACCCAAAGACTAATTACAGTCCATCACCACACGCATGTGCCTAATCACCCCTTTCACTCCCCTCACTCCCCCCTTCCCCTCTGGTAACCACCAGTCCAGTCTCTGTTGCTATGTGTTTGTCGTCGTTTTTATCTTCTACTTATGAGTGAGATCATACAGTATTTGACTTTCTCCTTCTGATCTGACTTATTTCACTTAGCATAGTACCCTCAAGGTCCATCCATGTTGTCACAAATGGCCAGATTTCATTGTTTCTTATGGCTGAGTAGTATTCCATTGTGTATATATACGACATCTGCTTTATCCATTTGTCCATTCATGGGCACCTAGGTTGCTTCCAAGTCTTGGCTATTGTGAATAGTGCTGCGATGAACATATCTTTATACATTTGTGTTTTCATGTTCTTTGGATAAATACCCAGCAGTGAAATAGCTGGATCATTTGGTAGATCTATTTTTAATTTTTTGAGGAATCTCCATACTGTTTTCCATAGTGGCTGCACCAGTTTGCACTCCCGCCAACAGTGTGTGAGGGTTCCCTTCTCTCCACATCTTCTCCAACACTTATTGTTTCCTGTCTTATTAATTATAGCCATTCTGACAGAAATGAGGCGATAGCTCATTGTAGTTTTGATTTCCATCTCCCTGATGGCTAATGATGTTGAACATCTTTTCATGTGCCTGTTGGCCATCTGTATATCTTCTTTGGAGAAATCTCTGTTCAGATCTTTTGCCCATTTTTTAATTGGGTTGTTAGTTTTTTTGTTGTTGAGATGTACGAGTTCTTTGTATATTTTGGATATTAACCCCTTTTCAGACACATGGTTTGCAAATATCTTCTCCCAATTGTTAGGTTATCTTTTCGTTTTGTTGATGGTTTCCTTTGCTTTGCAGTGATGTTCCATTTGTAATTGTTGAATTCCTGAAAGGATTGTAATATTATTTTAAAGTGAGGGTTATAAAAATTTATTTTGTATTCCTTTTATACCTAGGAAGTAATTCAGTAATTATTCGGTTATTGAATTGAATATTTGACTGACTTTAGGCAGTTTTCTTTATCCATTTACTTTATTTTTATCTATTTACTTTTACCGTTGACACTGTCTTACACCTCTAAGTTAAACTATTTAATTGCCTGAAAGGTATTACATCTGAAAAACTAATGTATAAATTTCATAGCTGCTATCTTTGACTTTGAACATCAGGTATTATTGATTCCAGCTTTCTTTCATAAAGAGTAGATAGGTTCTTAAAAAGTAACTTACAGAATTTACTGAAGTTGACGATTGTTCTGTGGTTAAGTTAAAAAATATCCGTATTCTTAGAAAATAAACACTTAAACATTAAGGCTCAAAAGGCCATAATATATGCAACTTAACTCTCAGATGATTTGGGAATAAATGGGAAAAAAATGCATACATATATATAAACACACACACATATACACTCATATATATCCACATATATATGTACAGGCAGTCCTCACTTTGCATGGTAGCATGTGACTGTAAAAATGACCCTGCAAACTGAAACCGTGCAAGATGATCAGTGAGAAAAATTGTGATGTGACCTTGACAATTTTTGTCAAAATGTTAAAAGCTGTTTCATTGTTGGTTTCAAATATATGGAGAAATGAAAAAACAGCAAAACTGATATTTATTTGGTATACTGTGTAATTTAAAGCATTAGAAACATTGAATATTGAAGTGTTTTATTTCTTTGTTAAAAACTTTTCAAAGTACTTTGAATAGTGCTTATTACCTCCTTCCTGTTGTGAAACTTATGATATGGAACAAACGTCTTTTGGATGTCTTGGCTTCCAACTTTTTATCCTTTGCACTTTATTTATTTCTTTCCTCTCCAAAGCCCCAGTACATAGTTGTATATTCCAATTGTGAGTCCTTCTAGTTCTTCTGTGTGAGCCACTGCCACAGCATGGCTACTGACAGAACAGTGGTGTGGTACCGTGGAAAGCGCCAAACATTAACCACTAGGCCATCAGGGCTGGCTCTGTCCTTTGCACTTTAAATGTCGTGAAATAGCTTTGAGAGTTCCTGTATGTTTTTTGCTGTTGTAAGTTCCTCTAGGACATCTTCATTCTTTTTATCATAATCACTCTCCTTGCTTATGTTGATAAGTTTGCTTGCACTTAGTTCCTCTGATGCATATAACTCCATTTATTTTCTATTCAGATTTCACTTCTAGCATTATCACTTTTTATTTCTTTTCTTCGTATTCATCTTTGTAGGCCAATTCCCTCTTTTGACTATCCATTTTTGTAAAATGTGATGTGGGTTTATCACTGGGAGACTAGGAGGCAATGTAACTACATGCTTTGTTTGTATGTAAACTGAATAACATACCCAGTGACTTATCACCAACAGACTTTAAAAGAAGTGATGTGATTGGCCGCTCATCGTGCTGGACATCTGTTATTTACATAGTGATTTGTGGACTGAAGAACTAGCAGTAAAGTTTGTACTTGATGCAACTACTCACAGTTCATATACCATGGTAACTGAAACTTGAACTGTGTTGTTGAGCGACTGGTATTATTTAATTAAACTGTGGTAACTGAAATCTGTGCATATTAGGACCACGCAAAACAAGTACTGGCAGTGTAGTGTGTGTGCAGAGGAGAAGGGTATGGGAGGAGGGCGGAAGGGATAAAAGGGTATATATGTATGGTGACGCGTAAAAACTGGGCTATTGGGGAAGCCAGCCCCATGGTGTAGTGGTTGAGTTTGGCCCGCTCTGCCTTGGTGGCCTGGGTTCACAGGTTTGGATCCCAGGCACAGACCTTTGCAAACAATGAAATTGCAATCAATGGTATCTGTTAGAATTTTCAAAACTTAAGTTATGTTACCAGCTAGTTCTGTGTATTTCAAATCTGACTGCTTTTTAATTATACAAATAAAACATGAATGCTTTATTAAAATATATATAAATTTACATATAAAATTAAAGTATTACAGATAAGGCTAAAGAGCCCCTTAACCACTTCAACCTCAGTCCCTTCCCCAGAAGTAACCATTTTATCAGTTCATGTATCCTTCCATGCTGTTGTCTTTGCCTTTGTATACACACATGTACACAGACACATACACACGTGTGTATATTTTCTTCTTCACACATCAAGAATAAGATAGTGACTAGTAATTTTTTAAATATTTAAATATTACAATTTATTAAATATTACAATTACTAGTCAGTAGAATCTGTATTTACAGGCTCACTAACCAAAGGATAGCAAAATTCAACAATATCTTATGTAGTGTCAGATCTTGGGCCAAATTATAGAATTGTTCATAACCCTAGAAAGGTTTAATCAAAGGGAATAAGCTAGAAGAAATAAACATAGCTCCAGCTGTTTAGCTCGACAGTACACATTTGCTTTTCTTGCCATAAACAGAGCAGAATGTATGAAATTCATGGTCTCTCACTTTACCTTAAGTTCCACAACTAGGAGTCAAAGATATTGTTTGTTAGTCTGACAAGTAAGAAATGATATTTCTTTTTCTCAAAAATGTGAAAATCTTGCCACCATATTTTTTATATGGCATATTAAAATGCTATTATTGATTACATGTGAAATGACTTATTGGATTCAATAAAATATATTATTAAAATTAATTTCACTTTTAAAAGAATATGGCTACTAGAGAAAAATTACATATGTGGCTCACATTATCTTTCTGTTGGACCCTTCTGGTCTTCAACAACCTACACCAGGGATAAGTACTTCTTTTTTCTTGCTGTGAATTTCATATGGGTCATTCCATAGATGTTGAGTGATTTTAGTTTAATAAGAATGTTTAAGCCATTATTTAACTTCTATGGTCAGATTTTTTTCCCCTTGGGAAAAAATTTATAAGTCAGTGGGAATATAGGATTATAGTGCCAAATTTGTGTGTGTGTGTGTATGTGATGTGCATGCTTGCATACATGTCTTGTTTCCTGGAAATTCTTCTTGTAGTACTCATGGTGCCTCTTACACCCATGTTTACAAGAAACAGGTCCTGCCAGTCTTCCTACCTGATTAAGCCTGTCCTTGGAAAAGCAGTGCTTTTCTGTCCCAGCAAAGGACCCTGGAACCAGCCATATTCCTCAACCCAGTTCTTACAATCCCTTACTCCCAAGGAATGTGGGACATGAGGCTTAATATGTCGGCAAACTTTGTATTCATCTGTCTAGAGCCAGTTTTCTACGTTCATGAAATACATTTCCCCCCAAACTTTTTTATTTTGAAAAAGTTCTAATAGAGAAAGTTGAAAGAGTAGTAGAGTGTACATTTGTATATCCTTCACCTAGTGTTCCCAATTGTTTTTTAAAAATGGTGACATTTCTTTATTTCTGTGTATACTTTTTTGGGGCTGAATTATTTGAAAGTTATTTGCATATCATGACACGTTACCCCTAAATATTTCAGCATGCCTCTACTAAGAATAAGGATATGACCTTACCACAAATCTGTTGTCATACCTAAGAAAATGAAAATAATCATGATATCTAATATTCACATTTTCCTAAATGTCCTAAATAGCTTTGTTCTGACTTTTTTCAATTGTAGATTCAATCCAGGTTTATGCATTGCATTTAATTATGACTCCCGGGGGCTGGCCCCACGGCCAAGTGGTTGGGTTTGCACACTCCCCTTCGGTGGCCCAGAGTTTCACCAGTTTGAATCCTGGGCATGGACCTAGTACCACTCATCAAGCTATGCTGAGGTGGCATACCACATAGTAGAACTAGAAGGACCTATAGCTAGAATGTGCAACTATGTGCTGGGGGGCTTTGGGGAGAAGAAGAAGAAGAAAAAAAATTATGACTGCTTTGTCTCTCTTAATCTGGAATAGAGGTTGGCATACTACAACCCACGTGACAAGTCTGGCTAGTCACCTGTTTTTGTACAGCCCACCTGATAAGAATAGTTTGTTTTTTTTTTAATTGAGTTCATAATACTTTACATTGATATGAGATTTCAGTTGTACATTATTTCTTGTCTGTCACCACATAAGTGCTCCCCTTCACCCCTGTGCCCTCCCCCTCCCGCACCTTCCCCTGGTAACCACTGAACTGTTTTCTTTGTCCATGTGTTTGTTTATATTCTACATATGAGTGAAATCATCTGGTGTTTGTCTTTCTCAGTCTGGCTCGTTTCGCTTAGCATAATTCCCTCCAGGTCCTTCCATGTTATTGCAAATGGGATGAATTTGTCTTTTTTATGGCTGAGTAGTATTCCATTGTGTGTGTGTGTGTGTGTGTGTGTGTGTGTGTGTGTGTGTGTGTGTGTGTATATACCACATCTTCTTTATCCAATCGTCAGTCGATTGGCACTTGGATTGTTTCCATGTCTTGGCTATTGTGAGTAGTACTGCAGCAAACATAGGGGTGCATGTGTTACTTTGGATTGTTGATTAAGAATAGTTTTTACGTTCTTTTCCTGTATTGTTTTTAAAAACTGAAGTAAAATTCACATAACATAAAATTAACCATTAACCATTTTAAAGTGTACAGTTCATTGGCATTTTGTACATTCCATATATTGTGTAATTTGTCACCTCTATCTAGTTCCAATACATTTTAAGTACCCAAAAAAGAAGCTCTGTACCACCGCCCCCTCCCGCCCCCCGCCAACCCCCCAGCTCCTGATAAGCCCTAGTTGACTTTCTGTCTCTATGGATTAACCTATTCTGGATGTTTCATGTAGGTGTGAATCATATAATAAGTGACCTTTTGTGCCTGGCTTCTTCCACTTCACATGTTTTTGAAGTTCATTTACGTTGTAGCGTGTATCAGTATTCCATTCCTTTTTATGGCTGAATAATACTTCATTCTTGTGGATATATATCACATTTTGTTTATCCCTTCATTCATTGATAGACGTTTGGGTTGTTTCCACCTTTTGGCTATTTTTAATTAATTAATTAATTAATTTAAAGATTGGCCCTGAACTAACATCTGTTGTGAGTCTTTTTATTTTTTCCTCCCCAAAGCCCCAGTACATAGTTGTTTATCCTTGTTGTAAGTCGTTCTAGTTCCCCTGTGTGGGATGCCACCACAGCATGGCTTAATGAGCAGCATGTAGGTCTGTGTCCAGGACCCAAACTGGTGAACCCCAGGCCACCGAAGCAGAACATGCGAACTTAACCACTTGGCCATGGGGCTGGCCCCCTTGGCTATTTTTAATAGTGCTGTTATGAACATTTGTTTACAAGTATTTTTTTAAATACCTGTTTTCAATTCTTTGGTTTTTACATTTTTAAATGGTTGGAAAAAAAGAATAGTATTTCATGACGTACGAAAACCGTATGAAATTGAAATTTCAGTGCTGTAAATAAAGCCATACTTATTCATTTGTGTGTTGTCTGTGGCTGCTTTCCTGCTGCAGTGGCAGAGTTGAGTAGTTGTGATAGAGACCATATGTCCCACAAAGCTTGAAATACTCTTTGGCCCTTTACAGTAAAAGTTTGCTGACTCTAAACAGTCCCTCTGTTTTTTTGTGACATGGACTTGTTCTTTTTTAAACTAATAGACTTTATTTTTAAAGCAGGTTTAGATTTGTGGAAAAATTGAGCAGAAAGTACAGAGAGTTTGCACATACCCCTTCTCTGCCCCCCAGTTTCCCCTATTATTAACATCTTGCGTTAGTGTGGTACATTTGTTACAGTTGATGAACCTGCATTGACACAACATTATCGCCCGAAGTCCATAATTTACATTAGGGTTCGCTCTTTGTGTTTATAGTTCTGTGGCTTTTGACAAGTGCATAATGTCATGTATCCACCATTACAGTATCATACAGAATAGTTTCACTGTCCTAAAAATCTACTATGCTCTCCTTAGTCATCCCTCTCCCCCTTCCTCTCACACCAGCAGCTACTGTTTTCACTGTCACTGTAGTTTTGCCTTTTCTAAAATGTCATATAGTTAGATTCCAAATATAGTATGTAGCCTTTTCAGGCTGCCTTCCTTCACTTAGCAATATACATTTAAGATTACCTTCATGTCTCTGTCTTGACAATTCATTTCTTTTTCTTGCTGAATAACATTCCATTGTATGGCTGTACCACAGTTTGTTTATCTGTTCACCTATTGAAAGACATCTTGATTGCATCTAAGTTTTGGCAATTATAAATAAAACTGCTGTAAACATTTGTGTGCAGATTTTTGTGTGGACATACATTAAAAAGATAGACTATTTTTTAGGGCTGTTTTAGATTCATAGCAAAATTGAGCAGAAGGTACAGAGATTTCTCATATATTCCGTGCTGCGATATGCACAAAGCTTCTTCCCCTATCAAAATCCCTCACCAGAGTGGTATATTTGTTATCAATTGATGAACCTACAATGACACAACATTATCACCCAAAGTCCTTAGTTTACAGTAGGATCCACTTTTTTTGTTGTACTCTGTATGGGTTTTGACAAATGTATAATGACATGTATCCATCATTATGATATTTATACGGAATCTTTCCATTGTAAAGGTATGTTTTTCCCTTTGCAGTTATTAATTGATCTGTGGGATAGTACTTTGGTCATGTAACAAATGAAATATTTGAATCTATATTTGTCAGGCATATGCTGGGTTCTGGGGAGACAGCAGTGAAAAGAAAGTTCTTTACTTTCATGGAATTTGCCTTTTTTCCTCTAAATTTGAAGACAGTAGTAGAATTGGGTCTGTCCTTGGCAGGGGGTGCATTTGCAGTTTAGGGTATGTTCATGTGAGAAAAATAGGATCATTGAAAAAGTATATGCTACTAAGTATAGAGTTTCAGTATGGGATGCTGTATAAGTTTGGGAGATGATTAGTGGTGATGGTTGCCTAACAGTGTGAATGTACTGAGTGCCACTGAACTGTACACTTAAAAATGGTTAAAATGAGAAATCTTACATTATATGCATGTTACCACAATTTTTAAAAAGTATATGTAATTATAATGCATCAGTCAATTTAACTCTGCCTCACTGCCTTTGCTCTGATAATTTTCCTCAGATTTCTGTTGGTCTGTTTGCAGTAATTGGGAGAGAAACTCTTTCTGAAATAAAATTCTGTAGTTCAGTTCTGGTAGAGAGGAAGAGGCGGTGATGTTATATTTCACCCGCTGCCTTCAGTAGAGTTTGTCTTTGTGGCCTCTCAGGAGACCATTGTTGAGATCTCTGAGTGTCCTGGATTGTGCCCAGGCTATGGGTGGAGCTTCAGCTGTTGGTGCAGACAGGCTCTGCCTTTCACTATGTGCTGTTTCCATTTGTTACAGTTTGCCAGATGCAGGCCTGCTTTTGCCAGGATATGAAGAGAGATCTACAACTTGAACCATTGTCTGAATGCTGCTGTTTTGACCCAAGAAATCCTATAGATTCAGGATGAGAGCAATAACCATAATGCCAGCAACAAAGTGATTGTTGACCAGTTTGCGGTGAAGGCGGACTTTTCATTTAGGAAGTAAATCCTGTGATTAAGAGCAATAGCTCTGTTTAGAGGGAAGGAAAGAGCACCTTTCTCTGTGTCTGATGGAACTTGGGTAACCTCTCTTGCCTTCCTTTTTTGCATGAATTGACTGGTGGAGAAGGTGTTGGGAAAAGCTTTAGTGATGGCTGTAGCAACAGCATATCATAGTAAGGTGAACTGTGACTGTCTTGAATCCATAGAAATTTTGTCCATCTGAAACCTTTAATTGCCTGCATGTTGGAGAATATCCAGCTTATCACAAATTCTCAGCAGTCTAAGATTATAGGTTATGTGTGTATAGCCTTTTCTTTGACAGTAGAATAGAGAAATTCGTATGTTACAGCACAGTGTTTTTCACAGTTCTTGACTGGCCTGCAGTAGGAAATACACTTCATGTTACAACCTATTACTGTCATACATATGGATATACATAACTGTAAGAAAAGTGACAGGAAATGGTACTTACCCATATTGTGTTTTCTGATATTTTCCATTTCATTCTATTCTGTTATTTCATTAAAAAAATGCGTATATGATCCCACTTGATTTTTATAACTCATGGTTTAAAAAAGAGTGATATGGAACAGTGGTTCTCAAAGTATGGTATATACCCAGGGTTCTTTTACAGAGGTCTGTGAAGTCAAAATTATTTTCATAGTAATGCTAAGATGTTACTTGCCTTTTTTCTCTCTCATTCTCTAATAAGTGGAGATTTTTCCAGAAATACAGTGGAGGTTTCCAGAACTACATGATGTGTGATGATGACGTTGCTCTCAGGGCTAATAGAATGTGTATTTGTGTATTCTTGTGTTTTCTAGAATTTTCTAAGGCGGTAGGATATAAATGAGTTTTTTTCAGAGATTAACTCAGTTTTCAGTACTCATATTGTGCTCTTACTAGCACTTTTTGATTATACCTGCTATAATCTCTTTAACCTCTGTGTGGTGCAGTGAATCATTACATTGAAATCCTGGAGTTTTCATTGAGCTCATGTGGAAATACAAATACAGTTGGTTGTCTTGGTTTGCAATTATATATATTTATAAAATTCCTCAGTTTTAGTTTGTAATCAGTAAATATTGACATATATAACCGACATAAACAAACGGTGTTTGGGGTCCTCAGTAATTTTTAAGAGTGTAAGGGGTTCCTGAGACCAAAAAGTTTGAAAACTTCTAGTGTAGGGGTTAAGAAAGTAGACTTTTTTTTTTTTTTTTTTTGGCATGGAGGGGAAGTCACACTCTTGCGTGTGTGGTAAAATAATATAACGTGAGATCTATACTCTTAATAAATTTTTAAGTGTACAGAATTGTTAACTATGAGCACAATGTTGTACAACAGATCTCTAGAACTTTTTTTTTTTAAGATTTTATTTTTCCTTTTTTCTCCCCAAAGGCCCCCAGTACATAGTTGTATATTTTTAGTTGTGGGTCCTTCTAGCTGTAGTGTGTGGGACGCCGCCTCAGCATGGCTTGGTGAGCAGTGCTATGTCTGTGCCTAGGATCCGAACCGGTGAAACCCTGGGCCGCCAAAGCAGAGCGCGTGAACTTAACCACTCAGCCACAGGGCCAGCCCCTCTAGACTTTTTTCATTTTGGGTAACTGAAACTTCATACACATTGAACAGCAACTCCCCATTTCCCTCTCCCCCTAGTCCCTGGCAACCACCATTTTACTTTCTGCTTCTATGAATTTGAATAGAATGTAGGCTTGTTTTTAATAACAGTTGGACCTGGATTTGAGTCCCACCTTGGCTACTTGTTAAGTACTCCTGGCTCAAGTTACCCAACCATTTTGATTGTTACTTTCTTCATAACTAAAATTGACATTTTACTATGTTACTTCATAAAGTTGTTGTGAGGATTAAATGAGCTAGAAAAATGGGCTTGAAAGTGCTTAGTACATAGGAAGCATTTTTGTGAGCTATTATTATAATAGAAGATGTAACATCTAGCCACATTGATATTTAGCTATAATAGCATTTCTTAGCAACACTCACCTGTGTGAAACTGAGTTGTCTAAACCTACTCTAAGTTCTTGTTCTGATTCTTCTCTTGCCTGTGCCTCTAGACTTTTCTTAATTGAGTTTTGTTTTCCAAATTGTGAGCTTCTTGAAAATAGCAACTCTCTTCTATTTCTATTGTGTCTTAGACAGTACTCAGCCTGTAGTATGCACTCAAGACACGTAAGTCCTAGTACAAAGGCCATGGGACACACAAGCTTAGAATTCTCATGAGAACAATAGTGGGAAAGAGCTTTTTAGGTCCCTGTTCTGGTTCTTTACTCTGTCTCTCTTAGGAACTTTCTTCCATTACTGAACAGACTTCCTGAGAAGTATAGTGAAGGGCCGGCCCCGTGGCCGAGTGGTTAAGTTTGCGCACTCCACCGCAGGCGGCCCAGTGTTTTGTTGGTTCGAATCCTGGGCGCAGACATGGCACCGCTCATCGAGCCATGCTGAGGCGGCATCCCACATGCCACAACTAGAAGGACCCACAACTAAGAAGATACAACTATGTACCAGGGGGCTTTGGGGAGAAAAATGAAAAAAAACAATCTAAAAAAAAAAAAGCATAGTGAAGAATGAATTATAATTTATTAAATCATTTCAGTTTCTTTGGTTAATCCCATTTCTCTTGGCAGTGTGAAATTCTAACGTAATTGCCGTACCTTTCACCAGGGTTTCTCTCATTACATCCCAACAGTACAAGAGAATCATACCAATAGATGCCAAGTAATTCAAATTAAGACAATCTAATTCTTGTTACCTGTGACTGTATATAGTGGTGACTTCTCCTTTAGCATCTTCTGAGATTTAGAGTAACACAGGCAAGCAAGTGTGAATTTTTTTTGAGTTAGGAATTGAACTGTGTTCTGGAACCTTCTGTTTTTGTCATGCACTCCTCTTCTCTCCTTGAGTCTGTCTTCAGCCTTCTGCTCTAGTCTGTCTTCATGTCCAGAAACTTGTTCTTGTATAAGCTTATTGCTGTTCTCTCTACACTTCCTCTGTTCACACGTGACCATTCCTTCAAGTTCCCTCTATCCAGAAATCAACAACAATAGAACCAACTCTACTACTTAGAGCAGGGGCTTCTCCCAAATAACACCGTCCAGAAATGGTCATTTCATATTAAACTGCTGGCAGTGTGGAGGTGGAGAGGATACACTTGTTGGATTTCATAAAATTTCATCTGTAGGATTAGACATTTGGTGTGAGGAGATTTAGAGATGGTAGAATCATAAAAGAGCTCCTGAAAGGGGTAGACTTGGGGAACTTATTAGAAGCCTGCCACTTGGGATGATAAAGAAGGAGAAAAGCTTATCTGATGTTTAATGCTATTTGGGAAGAGGCATATGAAGTATGACTTGTCTCTAGCCACGTAGACCATTTTTTTTGGGCAAGATAGTTGGTTTCCCAGTCCAGTGTTGATTCATGTTCAAAACCACAATTGCTGATATATTTTGAGTATGTGCTGGCTACTTTATGTCTTTTATTTTCTTTAATCCTCATACAGTCTTGTGCAATGACTTCTATTTTAATTATTAAAGTAGCTCATATATAGTGAGAGCCTGAACCAGGATTTGAACCCTGGAAACCTGGTCTAGACCCCGCCAGTGCTCTATACAGTTCCTCTTTTTATGTATAGGACACTTCACAGTTTGCAGAGAACTTGTACATGTGTTCTCATTTAAACCTCACAACAATCCTGTGCATTAGGTGAAATTCTTGACATTTTCACACGAGAAAATGAAAGCTTAGGGAATTTGAAGCTCAGAGTGGCAGTACCTAGACCCAGGCCCACACTCACTTCTGACTCCAGTTCCTTTGTTCTCATTACATAGTTTTGCTAAAGATAATAAATAATAAATAGGATCATACCTGAAGGTGAATTTTCTAAGAATTTTAACTTGGTTGAAGGTGACTGTTATTGTTTTAGATGTGACACTTAAGTCTGGAGAAATTTAGCAAAGATGTATCATTAACATGCTATCTGGTAGCTTGACTATAACTACTTTATTAAGTATTCCTCTTGGTGTTAGACCTTTTAATGCTGTGGGTCAGTTTACCACTCTTTTTTTTTTTGCTAAGGAAGATTAGCCCCGAGCTAACATCTGTTCCCAATCTTCCTCCTTTTTTGCTTGAGGAAGATTAGCCCTGAGCTAACGTCTGTGCCGCTCTTCCTCCATTTTATATGTGGGTCACTGCCACAGCATGGCTGATGAGTGGTATAGGTCCCTGCCCCGGATCCGAACTTGTGAACCTGGGCCACCAAAGCAGAGTGTGCTGAACTTAACCATTAGGCCACAAAGCCAGGCACTTACCACTCTTATATTAACATTCCTAGGTAAATTCACAAGTGAAGACAGTTTTCTGTGCTTCACCTTTAGTTGGCACAGGTGGGTGACTGAAAACTTAGAAGGAATGAAATCTTGCCAGAATTATAATGTAGTCGTGGTAGTAGGAGAGGGGAGGAATATATGTGTTTGTGGGAGACAATTTAAAATACCAGCTCTTGAGGGGCTGGCCCTATGGCTGAGTGGTTAAGTTTGTGTGCTCTGCTTCAACGGCCCAGGGTTTCACCAGTTCTCATCCTGGGCGCAGACCTAGCACTGCTTGTCAAGCCATGCTGAGGTGGCATCCCACACAGCAGAGTCAGAAGGACCTACAACTGGAATATACAACTATGTACTGGGGGGTTTTGGGGAGAAGGAGAAGAAGAAGAAGAAGACAAAGAAAAAAAAGATTGGCAACAGATGTTAGCTCAGGTGCCAGTCTTTAAAAAATAAGTAAAATGAAATAAAATAAAATACCAGCTCTTGATTTTTTTGCCAGTTCCTTCTAGGGCTTCTATTTCCAGACATGAAATTTCGTGACTCCTCTAAATCTCAAGTTTGACCATTTGGAAAAGAGGTCATATGTTGGTTAAGAGATTGACCTTTGTCTATGAATCAAAGCATTAATCACATCTCCGGAGACAAGGGTCGTGGAGGAAAGCATCCTGCTGAGTGGAATGTAGCAAGGCTGGAAATAGTTGCATTTATACAGTATCTTCTGGCTTCAGGTGACTGCTTGCTGTCTCCCTATACTCGCCTACAGACTTAGGAGAAGCAGCGTGTGTGACACATTTCATGGTTTATATCATTTACTGAGCACATGCCTAGAGTTAACTGTTTTTCAGAACAAGCTGTCCTTTAAGGTTCGCAGTACCTTTCTCAGTGACTGGCGGAAAGGTCACTCTTACTTCCCCTTTAGATTTAAGATAAATGTCTAGGGGCTTTTTCTTTTTCTATAAATTGTTCTTGCCTAACAAATATACTAATCTTTACCTTCTAGGAAATAAAATGACATGGCTTGCACCATTTATCGTGCTAATGACTTATAGTTGCATCAGTTACAGAAGATGGTGAAAAAACCTAGGCTTTACCTTTGTTTCTGTGTTCTGGGTGCCTGTTGCTGTAGAACCAAATCAGGCCATAAACAGAAGTGTTCAGGGAGTGTTTGAGTCTCAGTGGATGTTCATTGGCTAATGAAAATAAACTTAAGAAATTGGTTGAGTTGAGGGAAAAACTGAATATTTTTTATTTCATTATTGTTTCCATTTTTGGTGGGTGGCATTTTTTGCTGTGTGCTGATAATTTAAAGATTATTTCCTAATAATTAGGCCTTCTAAAATTCCCTTCTTTTCTGTTCTAGGATGTAAATAGTTAGAAAAAGCAAACATTTTCTATTCCTTTTGGGTTATGATTTCACTTAGACTTACATTAAATGTCAGATAGTAAGAGTGGTTAAGTTTAAAGATTGTTCTGGGGCTACCAAAAGGAAGTGAAGATTTGAAAGAGTGGGGTAGAAGGTCGAGTAAGGAATTACACATCTTTACTTCACAGTTACTCAAGAAATACAACCTCAAGGTGACTTGGACGTTGACAAATGCTGTTACTTGCTTATTTCCAGTTTCTCTGATAGTTTGACTAGTCTACTTTTGGAGGATAAAGTAATTGAACATTTGCGTGTTGATGGAAAGTATAATATTGCTGAGTACTGCTTTTGCCAGTATCCAAGGAGAAGAGTGTATGTATATTCTAGTAAAAACTTTTAGGGGAGCAAAAATGTGCTTTTGATATAATATTTCAACTCAGATTATTTTTCTTCAAGATGGTGTTGAGATGCCTTATCTTCATCCTGAATTTCAGAGGGTAATTTTGCTACTTGTAGCCGCAGTTTTTTCCTTTGCTGAGTTCTGGTGGTAGGATGGTTCATGTGCAGCAAGCACACTGAACAGTTGATTATGCCAAGTGGTATGTAGAAAAGCAGGCAATGTTGGTGGAAGAGATCCAGCTCTTTAACTCGTTTCTCAGCCAGTTGGTTTTGTGGAGGGCATATTTGTGGTCAGGGTAAGTGTATCCTTACTCTTGCAGAGAATTTTAGGATCATTCTGTATATAGTAGGTATCTGATCCTATCTCTGAGGGAACTTTTAGGGAAAAGGTCACTTTGTGTTGTATATCCCTCTTTGAGCATTTTGCCTTCTCAGCTGTCTTTTTTTTGTCTTCCCAAATCAAGAGAGACTTAGGTGTGAATAAGCTTCTTGCCAAGATGATGCCTTCCTTTTATGGGTTACTCTGGCTGGTTGTTGGAATTACTGTGATCTGCTAAAGTTTTTTATGTAGAGAATGTGTTCTATGTGCTATTGATCTCTGCAGAAGTTGGTCTAAGTTAGCCCAGAACATATTTGAAGGCTGACCTAAGTGAACTTTCAACTAAAGAAATACAAGCCTTTTCAGCCATGTCAATTGATCAGTACACATTCTATGTAATATATTAAAACACTTATGTTAAAACTAAGTGTGTGTTCTCCCTTTATCCTTGTGTTGAGGCATTTTACTATTTTAGGGGCAATAAGTGTTACATAGAGCAAAAGATAAAAACTTGGTCCCAAAGTTCAAGTGCAAGGCACTAATTCTCACTGTTTTTGTACAGTTTTAGGGTATGAGTTTAGGGTATTTGTTTTAGGATATTCCCATTAAAATCTCTCATGAGGTGTAATAAAAATTAAATTTTCTAAACAAAGATTATAAGCTTTTATTTTTGAAAAATGTTATATCTGTCTATATATCTATATCTTACTAATAAGGAGACTCTGAGAAATCCAGTAGGGTGAAGGGGAAGCCAGAAAAATTTGAAGAGGTCACTGCTCTAGAGGAGCAACATAGAGTGTATCCATAGTCTTTGGAACTTAGTAGATGTTCAGTAAAGTTATGTTGAATGAATAAACATGTCCTCATATGTTACTGCGTATGTGAGGCCTTCACCAACCCATCTGTGTTAGTTGTTCTTCCTCCTGGATTTCAGTAACGTTTGTATCTACCTGTCTCAATACATCACATTGAATTGTAATACTATAATTTATTTATGTCTGTCTCCCCCTACTGGCCGATGACCTCCTTGAGGGCTAGAACTGTGCCTTTTTATCTTTGAATGCAAAACACCTGCCTATTATTCCGTATTCACTGTATCCCTGTCTTATGAATGTGTAAGTGTTCACATAATTTTTATAGTATACACACACACACACACAGATACACACAAGGGAGGGGGGCATAGGTAGCAATCAGTCTGTATATGTATCTGCCGCAGTGTGTGACCTTGCAGTAATGTTAGGTTTTCAAAAACATGGAAAGAAAGAAAATGAGAACAACATTTTAAAATTCAGTTGATTTTTGGAATATGTATGTGTTCATATGTTTGTGAAGGGGGCAGAGTAATAAGTGAGCTTGTTTCTTCTTTTGGAGTGTGTAAGTGCATTGTAAGGCTTTCAAGTGGGACTTAGGTATATGTTGTAAAGGTTCAGATTTAATCTATATAGCTTTATAAATTTATAAAAATATGCCCCCAAACTTTTTTTTGTAGTAGTATCATGATGTGGGTTCATGAAAATCCAGTTGTTACCTGACTTCTTATACCGTCACCAGCAAAGAGGCTCTGTAATTAAAATATTTCTCTCAGGTAATGGTAAGGTAGATCAGAATCTTAGAGAAAATAGGAGATGAAGAAATTAATCTTGGTAAAAAATATTGGCAGTTTCATCTTTATAGAAGGTGTGTAATGTCACTTCGACTGCAAATACAGAGAATGAGAACCAATTTTAAAAGCATACACAATAAATATACTAAGTTCAGAGCGCTCTGTGATATAAAATGGTCCCAGGTTAGGAACAGCCATATTTTTATAGGAATAGCCATATTTTTATTTCAACCAGGATAGCCGAATGACCAATAAAATAATTTGTCAAGTAAAAACTAAAATTAGTAATCAGGAATTGTGGAATATTAAATAAACAGGGCATAGCTGGAAATGTAGTGTTCCTTAGTAGATATCAGAAACCTCCCACCCTGGGGAAATCCTTTGCTAATAACTCTGTCTACCAAGCATAGTTTTCTAATTTATAAACAGTCTCCTTTGTTGCCAACAGGTCCCACCACTTCACCTCCTCTCTCTGCCAGTGCCATTTCAGCTGGCTAGGGTCTCTTTCCTTTGACAGTTTTACTTCTAGCTACCTCAAGCTATTGGTCTGGTTGAAGTTTCATTCTAAACTCGTTTCAGTGGTACAGAGCAGCAGTTAGGACTATTGGCGTTAAAACCAAAGTGTCTGGGTTCAAATCCCAGCTTTTTACCAGTCACCAGCTTTGGAACTTGGGCGTTACTTCTGTCCTTCATTTTCGTTGTTTGTAAAGTAGAGGATAATTATCTATATGATCCCTATATGGGATCTTGGATTTAAATGTGTTAATTCATGCAGAGTGTTTATTACAGTACCTGGCACACGGTAAGCACTCAAACATTAGCTGCTATTACTACTGCGGTTTTTTTTGCTCTGGCATCATAGTCTGTCTTCAGAGCAGTAGCCCTTCTGAGTGTCATTAAGAAAAATAGCAACAGCCTTTTCATACTTTATACAGCTTCTTCCGTCTCTGACTCCTTTGTGCCCCTGGGGGAATGGGAATTGCCTAAGCTCTCTAGAAAGAACTGCCTCTTACCTCTGGTTGATTGAGATACATGGAAGTTTGTTTAATATGGAGGCAATCGGGGGACAGGAGGACATGAGGAAGGACAGGAGGAAATGTAGAAGTCCCTAGGAGGGCTACCCTGCCAACCCACCAAAAGGTCTCTCTCACAGTCCTTGGTCGGGACAGAGGGGGCTGAGTCTAGAATTAGATATTCTTTGAATGAGGACAGACAGACCTGGGGGACTGTTGTGTAGCAAATTTTCAAAATGGCATAAAGTACATGGGCACAAGACTGAGATTTTAACAGGAATCAGATTGTGGAGGACTTTATTTTGGAATACAAAGGACCTTAAATTATTTACCTCCAAAGGAAGATTAGAATCTGGAGATGTTAAATGATTTACTTAACTGCCCAAGACCGCACAGCAGAGCAGTAATCATGTGCAGCACACGACGCATGTATGACGGCAGTCCAGTAAGATTAGTGCCATGCAGCCTAGATGTGTAGTAGGGTGTACCATCTAGGTTTGTGTAAGTACACTCTCTGATGTTCACGCAACAACATCGCCAAACGATGCATTTCGCAGAACGTATCCCTGTTGTTAAGCAGCGTGTGGCTGTAATGTTGTCTTTCAGTCCACGAACACGGTATGTTTTTCCATTTATTTATTTAGATTACTTATGAAGTTCTTCTTTAATTTCTTTCAACAACATTTTGTATTTTTCCAGTATAGAAGTTTTGGGCTTCCTTTGTTAAATTGATTCCTTGGTGTTTTTTTCATGCTGTTGTAAATGGAATTGTTTTCTTTTTCTTTTTCTTTTTCTTTTTTTCAAGATTTTATTTTTTTCCTTTTTCTCCCCAAAGCACCCCAGTACATAGTTGTATATTCTTCGTTGTGGGTCCTTCTAGCTGTGGCATGTGGGACGCTTCCTCAGCGTGGTTTGATGAGCAGTGCCATGTCCACGCTCAGGATTCGAATCAACGAAACACTGGGCTGCCTGCAGCAGAGCGCGCGAACTTAACCACTCGGCCACGGGGCCAGCCCCTGGAATTGTTTTCTTAATTTCACTTTTGGATTTATTATTGATAGTGTTTAGAAATACAACTGGTTTTATTAGCTCTAAAAGTTTTTTTTGTGGATTCTTTACAACTGCCTATGTATAAGATCATGTCTTCTTTTTGTTTTTTTATGAAGAAGATCAGCCTTAAGCTACCACCTGTGCCAATCCTCCTGTACTTTGTATGTGGGATGCCTCCACAGCATGGCTGACAGTGGAGCAGGTCTGCGCCCGGGACTGGGATTTGAACCTGTGAACCCAGGCCACTGGAGCAGAGTACTCAGAGCTTTAACCACTTGGCCACAGGGCCAGCCCCCAAGATAGTGTCATTTTTGAATAGAGATAGTTTTACTTTTTCCTTTCCAAACTTGTATTCTTTTTCTTGCCTAATTGACCTGGCTAAACTCACAATTCACTGTTGAATAGAAGTGCTGAGAGCAGACATCCTTGTCTTTTTCCTTATCTTGGGGGGAAGCTTTCAGTCTTTTACCATTAAGTATGATGTTAGCTGTGACTTTTTGGTAGATGCCCGTTATCAATTGGAGGGAATTTCCTTCTATTCCTAATTTGCTGAATGCCTTTTATCATGAAAGGGTGCTAAGTTTTGTTTCTCTGCGGTTTTGAATGCTGTTTCTAAATCTATTGAGATGATCATATAGTTTTTGTCCTTTATTCTATTACATTACTTTTATAATAAAAATATTAAAGAAAATTAGATATTAAAAGGAACGGAGAACCTGAAGACCCATTACCTATCACTAAAAGTTAGTGAACGTGAACTGTTGGCTTCCAGTATTTCTTTCCTATACATGCTTTTTTAAAAACAATGTTGCCATATTACAGGCACAATTTCATGTGCTGATTTTTAAACTTAGTATTTCATAAGCACTTTTCAGTGTTATTTGTTGTAATAAGCATGTTAATGGTCACATTGTATTCACCAGAGTATGTATTAGCCCTGCTAGCTTAGCCATTTTCCTATAGGACAAGTCTGGTTTTATCTGACTTTCAAAAATGATTTCTCTCTTTCTCACCCCTCACCACTCCCCTAAATATCTAAGAGGCAGATGGTTGCTGGCGTCAGTGAATATTCCCTGCTCAAAATTCCTAATTTCCTGACTCTTATCTGCTGTTTTACTTTTTGGGTATATTACACATCTTCACTCAAAAGCAATTTGTACTTTCCGGGGTCAATAGTGAGTTGTGCTCTTGGATAACATTTTGAGTGAAGCTGTGGTTGGAATAGATTTCAGTGCTCAGTTTGTGCCTGCTGTTACTGTGACACTGGATTCAGTGAGAGCGTCCGTGGGAGGCCAATAACTTCCTTTAGGCTGCCTAAAATCACCTGTATGAAAAGCAACTAGAATAAAAAAGCACAGCACGCTAGTAAACCATTTTGAATTATTTGGTAGTGTTGGTGGGGCTGGAGGAGATTAGTGGCTGCTTTCCTTAGTGTTAAAGTAGCCTTGCCTTTTAGGTTTCACCTGTAGCAGAGTATGTTATTGCCTCCTGATTTCTAGGGTTACTGCAAGGATTGAATATCTTTTTAAAGCACTTAGAAATTTGCTATACATGTTTTACTTTCATCAGGATTTACATTAAGATGAGGGATAGAAAAAACCTCTTACAGTATTAAAACCATCACAAGTGGGGGCTCACCCGATGGCGTAATGGTTAAGTTCGTGCACTCTGCTTTGGCGGCCCACTGTTCAGAAGTTCGGATCCCAGGCGCAGACCTAGCATGGCTTGTCAAACCACGCTGTGGCAGCATCTTACATAAAATAGAGGAAGGTTGGCACAGATGTTAGCTCAGCAACAATCTTCCTCACAAAAAAACAAAAAAATAAATAAAAACCCTACGCAAATGATTTTCGCATTATTGCTGACTTCCCAATTGCAGTAATCAAAACAAGAATTCAAATTCACTTTTCTGTTGTCTTTAAGAAATAGGCATGGCTTAGCTGGAGCAGGAGCCTTCCCTGTATATCCTTATATTCTCCAAACTGAAAGTACAGATGGAAGAAGGCTGCTTCTTGAATATTGAAAGAACAAAAGCGTGTAAAAAAAAAAAAGGAAGGACTGAGGAACTTCTGGCTACCACGTTAGAGATGTTGGGACAATAGGGTGACCGCGTCCTTCTGTCTGAAGAAGAATCGTACCGGTAGACTAGGAAAAGCTGAAGTTTGAAAACATGACTGGGATGTTTTTTGACAAGCATAGTAGAATTTACAGTGCAAGTGAGTGCTTTCTAAAAGTGATTATTTTGGGAAACTACATTTATTCCGATGGTATTGCCCTTGCTCTCTGACTTGCTTGGAAATCATCTTTTGGAGTTCTCTTCAAAGACGCACATAGGAAATAAGGTGAGGAAGAAAACTGAGTGATGTCTTTTAAAAACACAAACTCGTGTTAGAAATTGTCAGTGAAAATATCTCCTCTCCTGAAAATAAAGGTACCTAAAAATATTTTGAGCAGTGATGGCATTATTGGAATAAGTGAAAGGTCTACCAAAATTAGGTCTTGTTTTGGCTCTTGAGCTGCAACTTAACGGCAGCCAAGGTGCTGGGTCAGGGTGTTAGAAGGCTTTTGGCCAAATATGGAGAAGATTAGGTGTCCCTCAGTGTTTCTCCCCAAAACTGGTAAGCTGAGTCTTGCTCTCCTCTGGTTTGAAACAGTGATTTTTATTTCCTTTAATTTTTATTTCTTATGACTCATTGTGACTCTTTTCCTGACCCCCATTCTCCAAGAGAACTTTCTCCAGTGTCTCATTTTCTTATATATTTAAGTAAATTCAGGTGCTATGTAGCCAATTTTAGATTATCAGTATCTGAATTTAAATTCCGGGTTTGGTTATTCTTAGCACATACTAGCATAGTAGGCTGCTTTACCCTTGCCTCCAGCATTCCCACACCAGTTGTCCTGTGTCTATGTAGTCAAGAAATTTCAGCAAATTTTAACAGTGGCTAAAGTAAAATATACTAAAAGGTAAATTTGCAGCATAAGCAACATATTATCTTTTTAGAAAATAACAGCTTATGAAGCATAACTCGCATACCATAAAATTCACCCGTTTAAAGGGTTGCACACTTCAGTGGTTTTTAGTATATTCACATAGTTGTGCAAATATCACCACTATCTAGTTCCAGAACATTTTCATCACTCCTGAAAGAAACCTATGCCATTAACAGTCACTTTCTCCCTCTCCCACTTCCTTTGCAACCACTAATCTACTTTCTATTTCTGTAGATTTGCTGAATGTGGACATTTCATGTAAACATAATTATACAATATATTTTTGTGTGTGTTTGGCTTCTTTCACTTAGCATAATGTTTTCAAGATTCTTCTATGTTAATAGGACATATCAGTACTTATTCCTTTTTATGGCCAAATAATACTCCGTTATGTAAATATACCACATTTTGTTAAACCATTCACCAGTTGATTGACATTTGGGTTGTTTCTACCTTTTGGCTATTATGAATAATGCTGCTGTGAACATCCATGTACAGGTTTTTGTGTGGACATGTGTTTTTAATTCTTTTGGATATATACTTAGGAGTAGAATTGCTGGATCATATGACAACTGTTTTTTTTGAGGATCTGCCACCTATTCTCCAAAGTGGCTGCACCATTTTGCATTCCCACAGCAGTGTATGAGGGTTCCAGTTTCTCCACATTCTCACCAGTACTTGTTATTGTCCACCTTTTTGATAATAGCCATCCTAGTGGCTATGAAGTGGTATCTCATTGTGGTTTTAATTTGCATTTTCCCTGATGGCTAATGATATTGAGCATCTTTTCGTGTGCTTATTGGCCAATTGTGTATCTTCTTGGGGAGACATTATCCTTAAAGGTAGATATTGATGGTCTGCTGTTTGTAATGCTGTTTAGGTTAACTTTCTTCCTATAGCTGATGTAAAAGAGTTTTTGCTTCATTACTTCAAATGTTTTAGTCTGTTTTTGAAGGTTGTTTTAGAAAGCTAATCTAGATACAGCTTTTCCCTATGAAAAAATTGTATTTTGTATTCTGGCCTGAAATGTCTGTATAGACAGTTTTTCCTCACTCTGATAAGCAATGATAGACAAAATGTTTAGTAGACCCTATTTGGTCATGTTTTTATTGTAAATTTATATCTCTAGGTTCAAAGAGTTAGCAGAGGTAAAATTCACAAGCAGGGAACCCAGTGGCTCATTAAAGTTTTGTTATATTCTGTTCATTCTGAGAATATTAGCTGACCTTTAGTTGACAGAAAGATCTATGAGACATGTAAAATTGATGCTTGATATAGCAACTGAAGTTGAAAGTAGCACTTTGCACATGTAGGGGAAACTGTGACCACTTTTAGATAGGCATGAAAAAATACGTCATCTCATCCTTATGTCCCTCTCTCCCCAGCGTGGTACCATGCGACGGCGCTATGAAGATGATGGCATTTCAGATGATGAAATTGAAGGGAAAAGAACTTTTGACTTGGAAGAGAAACTCCACACCAACAAATATAATGCAAATTTTGTTACTTTTATGGAAGGAAAAGGTCAGTATCATTTTGATTCGGACCTGAAGCCCCTTGATATAGGAAATTTTAGACACTGGCAACTGTGGACTCAGCATCTGTGCAGCTAAAATACTGCCTGTCAATGCTATGATGCTGTTTACTTTTATTTTCTCTTATTACACAATGCCTCTCATGCACACACCCCACCCCCAATCCTTCCACCCTGTGAGTCATTCTCTGCTACGTGAGAAGAAGCAAGCATTTATTAAAGCAGGAGCATTGTGGGAGCCAGCCCTGGTGGTCTAGTGGTTAAGATTTGGCGCTCTCACCATTGTGACCCAGGTTCGTTTCCTGGTCAGGGACCATACCACCCATCTGTCGGTTGACCATACTGTGGCAGCTGCATGTTGCTGTGATGCTGAAAGCTACGCTACTGGTATCTCATACCAGCAGAGTCACCCATGGTGGACAGGTTTTAGAGGAGCTTCCACACTAAGACTGAGAAGAAGGACCTGGCCACCCACTTCTGAAAAATTGGCCATGAAAACCCTATGAATAGCGGTGGATCATTGTCTGATCTAGCGCCGGAAGGTGAGAGGATGGCTCAAAAAGACTGGACAGGGTTCAGCTCTACTGTGGACAGGGATCACAATCAACTCAATGGCAGTAACAACAACAAAATGTTGTTGGAGCTTTTCCCTAAAGGCCTCTTCCTTCTTCTCCCATCCCTTGGTTTGGGTTTAATTAAGAATAGTACAATATGGGGCTGGCCTGGTGGCGCAGCAGTTAAGTGCGCACGTTCTGCTTCTCAGTGGCCTGGGGTTCGCCGGTTTGGATCCCGGGTGCGGACATGGCACTGGTTGGCACGCCATGCTGTGGTAGGCATCCCACATATAAAGTAGAGGAAGATGGGCATGGACGTTAGCTCAGGGCCAGGCTTCCTCAGCAAAATGAGGAGGATTTGGCAGTAGTTAGCTCAGGGCTAATCTTCCTCAAAAAAAAAAAAAAAAAAGAAGAAGAAGAATAGTACAATAAAAATCCTTTTATGCATGTACTTGCCCCACCAAAACAGAGGTGGGATTCCATGTGTACCATGCAGCTTTCCTCCTTGGCAAAATGATAAGGATGTCATAATATGTATTGTAGTGGACAGAATTAAATTTTTTTGGCTAAGAGGCAGGGTGATGATAATTTTCTGCTTAGAATTTATGAGATGACTTATTAATAGTACTATTCCCGTTAGTTAAATTCTGAATTTACTGTGGAAATATAGACTTAGCAAACCCCTTGAGCCCTTCTTCTCAGTGTGCTTTCCCTATGTCCTAAGAGATGCTTCTTGAGACAAGCATGTATTGTCTAATAGAGCAAACTGTTTACACGGAAATAGCAAACACCATCTCTACCTTATTACTTAGGATCATTTTATGGTCCTTTTATCTTTTTCCAGCTATACCTCTTGCCTTTCTAACAATTGTTTTCCTATGGTGACAGATTTTAATGTAGAGTATATCCAGCGGGGTGGCTTAAGAGACCCTCTGATTTTCAAGAATTCTGATGGACTTGGAATAAAGTAAGTGTTCTCAGCCTGATTGGGTGTGGTTGCACAATGGCCATGTTACCCCCATAACCCAAATCAGTGATGATAGAAAATAATTTTCCGTTTAGTTTTAAAAGTGTGTATTTTTATTCTTTTGTTACAAAAACAATTCATGGTTGTTACAGGTAAATGAGAAAATATAGATGAGTTAAAAAGAAAATAAATTTAAAATCTCCTGAAATCTACCACCCTGAGATAATAATCACTGTTAACATTTTGTTGTATATTCTTTTTTCGTATTATATACATACGATGTACACATGTAATCATTTATATTTAAAAAACATTTTTAAATCTAAATATGAAGATTGATGTTCCTCGATGAGGAGTTCTTAGTACTTTAAGAAAAAACTCACACTGACTAGAGAAGTGCTTCCAATTTACGCTTACTGGTGTTTGTTTCGTAGGATGCCAGATCCAGACTTTACTGTGAATGATGTCAAAATGTGTGTGGGTAAGTATTAAGCTTGTGGCCTTTGTGTCTTTGAGGCAAAGATTTAAAACTTAGGACTGAGTCCTAAATCTCTGACTGAGATTTGAGGCTTAGGAACATTGAAGTATATATTTGATTATAGTATGTACTACTTGAAGTAGTTTCTTGATTAGAAACTACTGTTTCATTAGCAATTGAGAATTTTCTCAAAGGGAGTTAAAAAGTTTCCTCATTTAGTACTCATTAGACGGAGAACGTTTCAACCTCTGCTTCTTTCCTAGCTACCATTTTTATCACTGTGCATCCATCCTCTCCGTGAAGAACCTGCCTTCCAGGGCAGCCTACCCAGGAAAGTGAAATTTTCTATCTCTGAGCCAAGAATGCTGCTTCATTCATATCTGTGATTCTCTTCTTCCCTTAGAAGCAGTAGAGAAATTTCCAAGAAATTTCCACCAATGCTACATTTGATGGTTTGGCCAAGGTTTCAGTTTTCTAAGCTGAGAAGTAGATACATGAAAATTTCTCTTCATCAGTGACGGTTTAAACTTGAGTCTTTAATCGGATTTGTATTTTATTATATTCAAAATTTAGGAAAATAAAGCAAATTAGAGCAATGTAATTAAAGAAGAAAACTTCCTGGGATCAGTAAAGGTTCAGGTCACTTTTCTGCAGACCATTGGTGTTCAGTGTTGTTGTGAAACACACCAGGATCCTTAGGAATTCAGAGATGATCACTCTCCTGTACATGATAAGGCACTAAAGTGGATTAAAATCTTTTAGAAATGTTTCTAACAGGACATGAAACAAAAGGAGTTTTCTGATTCTTCCTCCTAACACTGCAACTTCTATTATGTTTTGTCCTCTATGCTGAAGCATAGAGGACACGTTGAAAATTAAGTGTTGCAGTACAGTCTCTTGGCCACTTGAGGGCCGTTTTTAGACATCTGGCAAACTCTTCTGTTTATCCAAGAGGTGCAAGTCACAGATACCCCAAGTAAAGGAAAGTTCTGTATTTTTCACTCTCTCACTTCTTCCGTGTTAGATTCCGGCCATCTGCTTGTCACTATGTATTCCTAGTATCTAGCACCTACTACCTCTAGAGTATAGTAGGTGCTCAATAAATCTGTTGACTAATTAAAATGCATTCCCACCCATTCTTCACAAGGCAGGGCTCTTGCAGGGGGCCTTAGAAAACCTACTTGAGTACTTATTGGTCCATCATTTGACTTCTTTTCCTAATGGGCCTCCAGGATAGTAATTCCTTGGATCCATAAGTTAACGGACCACCATAGCTTTTCTCTGTTGGTCAGGAATTCTTATGGTCTGTGGTCCACAAATGACCTGCATCAGAATTATCTGGGATACTTATTAAAAATATAGATTTCTGGGGGCCGGCCCCGTGGTGTAGTGGTTGAGTGTGGTGCACTCCACTTCAGCAGCTCAGGCTCGCGGGTTCAGATCCCGGGTACAGACCTACACCACTCATCAGCCATGCTGTGGTGGCAACCCAGATATGAAGTGGAAGAAGATTGACACAGATATTAGCTCAGGGCTTATCTTGCTCTGCAAAAAAAATATATATATACACACTTCTGGATCCCATCATAGACTTATGTGGCCTTTTATGTCTGGCTTCTTTCACTTAGTGTAATGTTTTCGAGGTTTATCTATGTTGTGGCATATAACAGTGTTTCATTCTGTTTTATGACTATTATAAGTATAGCTGCTAAGAACATGTACAAATTTTTGTTTGAACACCTGATTTTGATGCTTTTGGATGTATACCTAGGAATGGAAATTGCTGGGTCATATGGTCATTCTGTCTTTTAATTTATTGAGGAACCACCAAACTCTTTTCCATAGCAGCTTTGCACCATTTTACATTCCTACCAGCAAAATCTGAGGGTTCCAGTTTCTCTACACCCTTACCAGCCCTTATTATTTTCTTTTTTTGTTGTTTTAATTATGGCCATCCTAGTGGGTATGAAGTGGTATTTCAGGACAGTTTTGATTTAGCATTTGCATTTTCTTCCAAAATACGAAGGGTAGGTTCAGTCCATTGCCTTACATTATCAGTTGTATTTTGATGTGTATTCTGCCATATCTACGTCATTGTGGCCGTATTTCTTGTTTTCTTGCCTGTTATCTCTAACTAGACTGTAACCTCCTTGAAGGCAGGGGACCAGGTCTTAATACTGCTTCGTATATCCATCAAGTAGGGATAGATAGATAGATAGATAGATAGATGGCTATATATAGTAGATATTTGTTAGTTTCTTACAATTTGAACAATAGTCTTAATGTTACAATAGCAACTTTTTATTCTTTTTCTCTCTTCTTTGACCACCATTAGCTTAACATTTTAGCGTTACTGCCTTTGCATATCTTTTATGCTGTTGCCTCTGCTTGGAACTCTCTCTGTTGAATCTTTCTTGTTGAAATTCTGTTTATTCTTTAAGGGCCAACTCAAATGTCTCTTCTCCCTCTTTTCCTAAAAGTCTTCTCTGGTCAGTCTAGTTAAAAGAAAGATATTTTCCCTTTATTTTTACTACTGTTTAATTGAGCACCTGCTTTCTGTTAAACGTTTTACTTCATTGACTAAATCTTCACAATGACCCACAGGGCAATATTATTCCCAAGTTATAGAAGAAAATATTAAGGTTCAGAGAAGTTAAATAGCTTGCCTAAGTAGTATTCGAGCTGAGGTTTAAACTTGGGTCTCTTGCTTTAAAGCTGTTGTTTTCTCCCCCTACTATTTTATACTACCTCTTGTGGCATTCTGCCTTTCGTTTTAGTTCTTATAGTTGGTTGAGAATCAGATAAAGATCTTTGTGTCCATCATGGTGTCTTTATCATTCAGTAAATATTTGTGGAATGAATGAAAAGGGGAGGTTTGCATTAAAAATACTTGAGGTTTGTGAAATAACCCTTTTAAACAAAAGAATGGACAGATTCCAATTTAATTCAGTACTCACTATCTAATGGGTCCTTTATTTAAATTGTGGGATAGATGAGGTCAATCTTCAAACCTGCAGCAAAGCAGTGTAGCTCAGTGGATGAGAGCCTTGACTTTAGAGTTGGGCTGCCTGAGTTCTTGTCTTGCTTTGCCCTGCAAGTTACCTAACACCTATTTTCTCCATCTGTGAAATGAAGATTAGTACTTAGCATTTAGAATTGTTAGGATTGAGTGAGATATTGAATATAAGATTCAATGACTGACCCTGTAGTAAATATGCCATAGGGAGTGATTGTTGTTTATAATATTGCCCATTGTCTTTCCCATTCTCTCTGATTTGATGGTCTGTTGATTCTCAATCTCAGGTGACAACTATCTCCTTGTCTATTACTAAATAGCCTAAATAAGAAAGGCTAGCTTGTTTCCTGTCACCTGTTTTTTATATTCTTGATGTATTTAAGGAAATTAGTGGCTCAGTAGTGTTAATTGATGCATCTTTCATGGCAGGGAGTCGTCGCATGGTGGATGTCATGGATGTGAACACACAGAAAGGCATTGAAATGACCATGGCTCAGTGGACACGCTACTATGAGACCCCAGAGGAGGAGCGAGAAAAACTCTATAATGTCATCAGCCTAGAGTTTAGCCACACTAGGCTGGAGAACATGGTGCAGAGGCCCTCCACGGTTAGTCTAATCATTTTCTCCATATTGTCGTTGTCACCAAGAGGGTTGTTTGTGTATTAGGAGAATTTATAACTCTTTGTATATACCAAGACGAAGATGAACAAGGCAATTTGACAAGAATAACTTGTATTTTTAGAAAGTTCAGGGCCGGCCGTGTGGCCGAGTGGTTAAGTTCGCACGCTCTGCTTTGGCGGCCCAGGGTTTTGCCAGTTCGGATCCTGGGTGTGGACACGGCACTGCTCATCAAGCCATGCTGAGACGGCGTCCCACATGCCACAACTAGAAGGACCCACAACTAAAAATATACAACTATGTACCGGGGGTGTTTGGGGAGAAGAAGGAAAAATAAAATCTTTAAAAAAAAAAAAAAAGAAAGTTCATCACTTCTGCAAATCACTTCATATAGGGAGTGACCATTCTGATTTGCATCACCAATAACTTAATAGGAATTTTTTAGAGGGCAGAGGACAAAGCACTAGTATCTTTTAGAGACCTAAAACAAGGCCTTTGCATATAATGGAGAAGAGGCTTAAAATTCATTCTTACAAGAACTGTCAGTAGGAAGTTTGCCTAATTTCTGTCCTGTAGGTTTAAACTTGCTGAGAAACTTGGGGGAAAACTGGTTTAGAGCCAGGTGATCCTTTTATGAGATGGTTTCTTGAGTAGATTCTACTCTATGACGAATAACAGTAAATTGACTGCCCGTCCTAAGGGAAAGTTAGTTTTGATTCTTAGCTTTCCTGAAGGTAGGTACTGATTTAACCTATCTCTTTGCAAAATAGTGGTTGTCTACAGACATTGAGAACACTTATTTCCCTGAGGGGGATTGATTTCACTTTTGAAATATACCTAGTCATTTTTGGACCATATTTATTCATTTAAATCCTGACTCAGAACTCTGTTGAGTCAGGTATTCCACCTGGAACAACAGAACTTGGAACGTTCTAAATCCTTTTTTAAAGTCAAGGTCTCAGTATTTTTTCCTGTCTCCACTTAAATGATCCTAATTATACCTTTTGATTTTCAAAGTTGAAATGTAGTAATTGCTTATATTACCATTATTTAATGTGTGTATACCTTCAGCTTACTAGTAAATTGCATTATTATTACTAACACATTGATATGTACAGACCAACAGGAAAATCTTCTCAATGTTTCACTGTTATCTGAAGAGACAGTATAATTTTGCCATTGCTTGTTACTGGAGATCCTACAACTAAATATAAAATTTCTCGTTAAGAAAATTTTTTCCCTCCTAGATCTAGTGACAAAACTCCTTTTTATATTATCATTTATTTGGTTATGTGGAAACACAGAAAGACAGGTGGTTAGAATTTAGCCTTGTCATTAGCCAAACAGGTCCACTTAAAGAATTTATTAAAAGGGGGATGTAAGAATCACGATAACATTATTTATGAATGTGTTGCTTAATTCTTATAGAATTTCAATTTAAAAATACTATGATTATAGCCATAAAAGTAAAACTTGACCTGGATTTTACTTTTCATTCTTAAAATTAGAAATGTGTTATTCACGCGTGAAGCCTTCTTTGTAACATCCTTAATTTGTTCATTTTGTCCCTAGTTTTAATGATAAAAATGCTACATCGTTTTATAAAAATTAGAAAAATCGTGCACCGTTAAATGAAGGAGTAGAATCCATGGAAAGGCTTAGAAATAGGACTTTTCTGGAGGGCAGAGGACAATGCACTAGTATCTTTTAGGGACCTAAAACATGGCCAGAAAGATTGAGTGAGCTATTCCCAAGGTCATCTCCTAAAAGCAAGCAAACTTTTAATGATCTTGCTATCTAAGCAGTAATTATTTTGCTGGGATATTATTTATTTATTGAGGTATTTTTCCCCATGGTACATTTCTCCATTTATCTAGGTCTTTGCTAATATATCTCAGTATTGCTTTTTTAAAAACCAACCTTATTTAGGTACAATTGACGTGCAATAAAGTGTATTCATTTGAAGTGTACATTTTAATGAGTTTTGGCAAATGTGTTCATTTGTGTAATAATCTTTTACATGAGCTACATAATCTCTTGTTCACTCTGATCTCCACACCTTCAGAGTTATCTTATTAGTTGAAGTGCCTACCACATGCTGAACGCTGTGCTGTATGCTGGAGGTACTGTGGAAAATAAGATCATTCTTGTCCTCAAAATGCTTAGAGTCTTATGGGAAAGAAAGACCAGAAAATAGGCATTTATATATGTGCTTCAGAAGTGGATAAATACAGAGTGTCGTGAGGGCCAGAAGGAAGGACCCACCTGACCTAAATTGGGGGAAGCTCTTTAGAGGAAGTGATCCCTAAGCTTGACATGAAGGAAATAATAAGACAAAGAGAAGGAAGACTAGAATTCCAGGTGGAAGGAATAGTACGTGTGAAAGCAGGTACAAGGAGAGTACGTGTAAATGCCACTGTGGGTGCTAGCATAAAGTGGGGTTCTCTGGTGAGAAGAGAGAGAGCATTCATTGCTGTCATTCCAGCAGAACTGAGAGGTAGATTAAAAAAAATTAGCAACAGATAGAATGTGCTCATTTGTTTGGTGATGGGGAAATGAGTTCAAGGAGGGCCATGAGCTGTTTTTGCAGTGTCTGAATAAATTTGGTCCTAGGCCAATGCCACTCTGGCCCTAGTATTGGTGCAGGACAGGTAGAAACTGGTGATTACGCTACTAAGAGACTTGCCCTTATATGGATCAGGCCATTTAGTAAAAGACCTGTCCAGAGCCTAAAGATTACCTAAGAGGAAAGGTATGAACACCTTTCTACAATATTCTCTTGGTAGTCAGATGATACCTAATAATACCAAATAAAGGGAGGCCAGAATGAGTGATTTGTTGCTGCAGGTGAGAAATTCTGACCAGAGTAATTCAGCTTTCTCTCAATGAACACTTGATAAAAAATACTCATGTTCCTAACCCTTGCTCTCTCTGTCCAGACATAAGAGCTTATAGTGTATTGAGTAAGTACAGTTAGGTGTTATTCTGTTAAAGGCTTTCCAGGGGACAATACAAGGAGGTGGGAGATGCCACTACGTTAAGAGAACTGAAAGTAGATTTTGTTTGAGGGAAAGAGAGGAATCTGGGACTCATTCAGGGTTCTAGGCCCAGTGGATGGTTGGTTAAAAGTTGGCTCCCTGAGCAGAGATTCTTTGAAATGGAGCAGCAAGTTAACTTCCATTTGCTCCTTGTCATGTTTGTTTCAACTTGTGTGTTATTGGTGATCCCTTCCAAACGTTCTTCCACCGTTTACATCTAGGTGTCCACTAGACACCTGCCTCTTATCGTTAGGCACTGATTGTATGCATTTGTCTAGGTTTGTATTGTAAGGGAAATAAATAATCAAATATATAGATGTTTTTATAAAACTTACTAGATACATATTTTTTACAGCCGTAAGTTAGATGCTAGCAGTGTCAGTACTGTGCTGGATTCGTGGTTGTTTGGCTCACACTTTGTCTACCTGAGACTGTTTCTTGGAGTTCAGTGGTTGTGTGCACACATTTGAAGGTACAGGACACGTTACAGTTCAGTGTGAAGTGTTCAAATAAGTTCTGCTGCTTTTGCTTCTTATTTCTTTCAGCACGTATTATTTAAAACAGATTCCTAGACTCTGATAACATTATTTCAAAAAGTTTTAACATGTACTTAACATGTAATCTTCACAATATCCCTTTGAGGTAATTATCCTCATTTTACAGATGAGTTCCAGGGGCTTACATATGATCTCAGGAAGACACGACAGACCTGGTACTTCTGATTCCTAACCTAGTAGTAGATTCTATAGCACATTGCTACAAATCCCTACTGGATTTTTCTTTTCTTTCAAACTTTTGGTAGCTTAGCTCCTCTAACAGTGTTATATCTTTTGGTAAGTTTGCAGGTATCTTCCAGACAGTACCTTTTATTGGATCAAAAAATATGCAACTGATTATACCAATACTGACACAGAAGAGAGGGCTTGGTTGGATACTACTGTGTTGTTTAATGACTTCATTTTTTTTTTTCCTCCCTGCTTCTTCTCCCCCAATCCCTCCAGAACATAGTTGTATATTTTTAGTTGTGAGTCCTTCTAGTTGTGGCATGTGGGATGCCGCCTCACTGTGGCCTGATGAGCGGTGCCATGTCCATGCCCAGGATCTGAACCGGTGAAACCCCGGGCCGCCGAAGGCAGAGCGCTCGAACTTAACCACTTGGCCACGGGGCTGGCCCCTAATGACTTCATTTTGATTACTGCTGTCTTTACGATCACGTTGATGGAACCATTAGTCTTTATTTTCAATGAATAATTATTTCTAGAATGGTTGCCTATTGACTCTAAGATTCACCAGCAGATTGTTTTAGTTTGCTAATAATTAAATTGTAGTCTTTCAGTGTATATTTTGAGAAATTCTGTTTTTCTTAACTTGAAAATTCTCTTTAATCCCAACCCTTCCTTTGAAGCCTCAGCATTTCCTCCTCCTTTTTAAAGGTGGATTTCATTGACTGGGTAGACAACATGTGGCCAAGGCATTTGAAGGAAAGTCAGACTGAATCAACAAATGCCATCTTGGAGATGCAGTACCCTAAAGTGCAGAAGTAAGTGGCTTACGCGCATTTTCCTCAGTGTGCTATGGGAGACCGAAGTGATAGCAAGGAATGGTTTGTCCCTTAGGAGCCTTGCTCCATGTCCTAAAGATCAAAAAGATGAATTATTTAGAGTAGACTTTACAATTCCAAAGGGAAGAGTGTATGTAACAGTACCATAGCCCATGATCACATAGTTAAAGAAAAAAATATGTCTTTCTGGTAAGGTGATGACTTGAAATTGCATTCCTAGCACTGACTGGGAGTTGATTAGGTGGAAGATAGAGGGAGTATAGCAGGGGAGACTGTGGCGTTGCGGTGGAGCAGGTCCTCTTTTCCCTGTCAGTGCACTAATGCTGCTGCTTTTTTTGGGTCAGGTACTGTCTAATGAGTGTTCGAGGCTGCTATACTGACTTTCATGTGGACTTTGGTGGTACCTCTGTTTGGTATCACATTCATCAAGGGGGAAAGGTACGATCAAAGCTGTCATGGGGGTTGGAATCTGAAGCTGGTTTTATGACTTCGTTCATGTATGCTTCATATCCCCTGGAAATGAATCTATCAGGAGATTAAGTTGACCTTCTTGGCCTAAAGTTCAATATGAATTAGTATTCATTTAGTCCACTATCATTACACCAGTATTGACACAGTACTTAGTAAACCTCAACAGTCCTGTTTCTGGATTCCCAACGCAGAATTCTCCAAGTGAAGGCAAGGAAGTGGTTTTGGAGGACAAGATAATTTCTCGATGTGGAAGTGTAATAAAGTAGTGGAAGGGAACACACATTTTGCATAGAGTCACATAAAGTCAGCAGATTAAAATCCACATCACCTTTCCCCGAGTGCAGGCATTGATCTGAAACGTGGCCACAGGAAGTCTTTAAGTCTTCTCTGAAGATGTCAGTAAACTTTGAAAGATTGTCCTCATTCATAAAGAACTGTATTCTAGCTTGTCAGTATTTCTGAATGCTGTGTGAAAATGCAAATCTAGAATTACTATCAGAGATTTATAGTATTATACTGTTATTGTTACCCTTTTTTCCTTCATTGGAAGTGAATGCATTTGTGAGAGAAAAATAGAGCAGGAGTAGAAACAGATAATGCTTTTAAAATGTGAGGTCCTAATCCAGAGCAGCTATACCTCCAAATCCAAAGTCATCTTGTTTACTTTGGATCCATTGAAATGCTGTCTTAAGTTTTGTCCTTTTGGTCTTGGTTACTCCCTTGGAGCAAAGCAACCCAAGCCTGTCTCTTGAAGATATTGTACCTAACTAACTGCGCTTCTTAGGACTAGAGGCCAGACAGCCAGGGGGAATAAGGGACTGCCTAGGCAACAAGCCGAATGCCCTTCTTCTCTCTGAGTCCTGGATGGGGTCCAGCTTCTACAGCCAAACCCCAGGGAAGTCCTAATGTTGTTTCATCAAGTAAAGGACAAAAAAGATCTCCCTCCTTGAGGCCTCTAGAATTTCCCAAATGGTCAAGTTCCACAGGCTGGGAAAGTTGCTTGCCTCTCTTCTCCCTGTTGGTCTTAACTTTGTACCTGTTTGTCAGTTGAGGGAGACGACTGGATCATGTCAATGGCTGTTAACAGACTGAAGTTTTTTAACTCACAGGTCTTCTGGCTCATCCCCCCTACAGCCCACAACCTGGAGCTGTACGAGAATTGGCTGCTGTCAGGGAAACAGGGAGACATCTTTCTGGGTGACCGGGTGTCAGATTGCCAGCGCATTGAACTCAAGCAGGGCTATACCTTCGTCATTCCCTCAGGTAAGGAAGGTGGGGAAAGTGGATTTTCTGCTCTAGCCGCTTTCTTTTCTTAAAGAAAAAGGAGGGGCCGGCCTGGTGGCGCAGCGGTTAAGTGCGCACATTCCCCTTCGGCAGCCCAGGGCTTGTGGGTCCGAATCCCGGGTGTGGTCATGGCACTGCTTGGCAAGCCATGCTGTCGCAGGCGTCCCACATATAAAGTAGAGGAAGATGGGCATGGATGTTAGCTCAGGGCCAGTCTTCCTCAGCAAAAAGAGGAGGATTGGTGGCAGATGTTAGCTCAGGGCTAATCTTCCTCAAAAAACCCCCAAAAAACAACTACCTCCTCTTCTAAGGGATGGCTGTGAAGGCTAGAGTGCTGCGTCAGAAATATCTTTGATCAGGTCACTAGTTCCACAATAAGTACTTGGAGCACAGATTTTGGAGTCACAGACCTGTATTGGAATCCTGACTCTGCATTTACCTGCCAATACCACTCTGGTCAAACATTTAAAATTCTTGTCTCATTTTGTTGTGTGGAGTAAATGAAAATGTAAATTCTCTTGTACTGAGCCTGGTTCATAGTAGCTGCTCCAATAAATGGGAGCAGTGTTTATTAAAAGTTTGTTATATGCTAAACACTTCACATAGGTTTTCTCATTTAATGCTTACCAACAACCATATAAAGTATAATTTGTCCTGGTTTTGCAGAGGATGTTGAGGCTGCAAGAGATTAAGGAACTTGACCAGTGGCTGAGAGGCAGAATCAGAGTAAAAAGTGTAATGTAGGAGTCTTGTACTAGTTATCTGAGAGAGCCATATTACAATGTGTGCTTACAGCCACTGCCCTCCTTTCCCTTTGTTCTAGGCTGGATTCATGCTGTGTATACTCCTACAGACACATTAGTGTTTGGAGGCAATTTTTTGCATAGCTTCAATATCCCCATGCAGTTAAAAATATACAACATTGAAGATCGGACACGGGTAAGTAATTCTCTGTAACAATTGGATGTGAATAGATTTACTCCATTTAAGACACATGTTATAAGAGATTTGTTAATAGTTTGTCTCAAAACTTCAATTTGTCTTTGAATTAAAATGCAGTGTTCAGATTTCAGGAACACCAAGAAAAAAATTTTAAGATCTGCATGCCTGGTTTTGGGGACTCCAGTTCCTTGAGGTTGTTGGTGTTTTGGATGTTTATAGGGCTAGAGAAGGACGTTTGGTAATCTCTTGAACCATGTGTTTCATTTTTATGCTCTTAGAATAATTTGGTGTAATGGGATTTATCAACTCAAGATTCACCACTTTAAAAACTTGTGTATCTTTACTCTGATTGCTACCTAATATTCAAATTATTATACTTTAATATATAAATGTGTATATTGCCTTTCTCAACTGGAGTTCCATGAGAGAAATAAGCCCTGTATAAAATGATTTGTGTGTCTTATTTTCTCAGTTTTCCCTAGGATGGTACATAGCTGATACTGTTCTGGATGTACTGTAGGGAAAAGTTGGTTATATGCAGCAAATGCCTTAAGGCAAGAGTTGGCAAACAGCTTCTGTAAGGAACTAGGTAGTAAGTATTTTAGGCTTCGTGGGCCATACAGTATCTGTCACAAGTACTTAATTCCACCTCGTAGAGTGAAATACTTAAACAGATGAGCATGGCTCAAATAAAATTTTATTTATGGACACCGAAATTTAGATTTCACATAATTTTCCTGTGTCACAAAATCCTCTCTTAGGTTTTTTTCCAGCTATTTAATTTTCTTTGGATGAAAAATTTGGATTTAAAAATGTGAAAAACACATTAAAAATGTAAGGCTCGCAAGCCTAACAAAAATAGGCAGCAGACCAAATTCACTAGCTGCTGTTTGCTGGCTGACTGGTGCCTCAGGGAAGTAGGGCTTAATTCTTTAGAACCCTAGTTGGTAAGGGCTGAGTTATGTACGATTAAAGTATAAATGGTATTGGCATTAAACAGCAATTAGAGTATAGAGCATTTGGGGGATGTGATGTTCACAACTTGCCCTCAAGTAGTTCAGCAAAATAATAGCAGTGTATATGGATAGAGATTAGCAAATGTAGGGAAAGATCAATAGCTGATGACTCTCTAGCAGTGTTTGTGGTACTGCTTTTGAAACTTTTTGGTGGATTTGAAAGTTTTCAAAACGAAAAAATAGGGGGACCGGCCCTGTGCCTGAGTGGTTAAGTTTGCATGCTCTGCTGCGGCGGCCCAGGGTTTCACTGGTTTGGATCCTAGCCACAGACATGGCACCGCTTGTGAGGCCATGCTGAGGCAGTGTCCCATGTGCCACAACTAGAAGGACCCACAACTAAAATATACAACTGTGTGCTGAGGGGATTTGGGGAGAAAAAGCAGAAAGGAAAAAAAAAAGAAGATTGGCAACAGTTGTTAGCTCAGCTGCCAATCTTAAAAAAAAAGAAAACGTAAAAAATAGTAATTAGTGAAGAATTCACAACTTTAGAAGGAATGATCATTGACCTATTTACTGTGAACATGGTCAGTTAACCATTTTGGTGCCTATTTTGAAACATTTATTTTGATTAAGAGCTAGCAATGGTCTTATACATAAGATCGATGTTGGAGTTACAGAGATTGCCCTATTAGTAGAACTGAGAGGACGCAGAGGTTTTTAAATGTTTTATAAAAGTGAATTTTTGCTTGTTAAGAGTAATGAAACTACAAAAGACAGTAAGTAGTTTAGTAAGTTTGAAGTTGTAATAATAAAAATAGCTAAAATATTTCAAAAGAGAAAAATGACAATTTCATAGTAAAATACTACTTTTATTTAACTCAGAATTATTCTAACAGGTAATACCACCTACCTGCGGTAAGATTCAGTCTGAAAACTAGTTTTTAGAAAGCGTTCCCCCTTTTTTTGGCTAAAAATTACTATTATATCCCTGGTTTAATTGGTTGCTCAGTTTGAAGGAAGAAAGAGAAAATATATTCAGGAGCATAGGTAAAATGAGTACCTTATCTCTGCATGAAAAGTTTCCTGCAGACTTAAAATGGCAATAACTGATCTCAATTTATCTACTTTTCCTAGACTTTGTTTATCAGAAAGTGTCAAGTTACAGTATCTAACCATCATATTGTTTCATTTTTCCTAAATATGGCTTAATTCTTTCATTCCAAATAAGGAACCCTTCTGTGTTTCTATAAAGTTGCATTGGGTCTCCTACATATGTACACAGAGTGGTTTTTTTATTGCTTTCTACAGCAATGTTTTATGTGCCAATACCAATCAGGCATCTGTTGAACATGTTACTAATCTCTATAGATTTATGAAGTTTAATTTAAAAGAGAATGTATAGAGGATGCTTTACAAAAGAAATATAAAGTGTGTTGTGAGTTTAAGACAATGTTTTAGTTACTTTTGCCATGCTAGTATGGGAATACACTGTTTAAACTTGTGTTGATAATTATTCTACTGATAGTGCTTAAAGGCTCAATAATTTTCTAATAAGGATTTTAAATTTTTGTTTCAAAAAATTCTAACACTCTTAAAAATTGGTATGCTCAGTAGTGTCTGGCAGCATAGGTAAAATGTAAGGAGACAGGTTGGGTGTATGATATCTTGGCTGTTATTAATACAGTCTGATGAGTTCCAAGTAAAAAAATCAAGTTTAATGCGCTATTTTATATTTTCTTTTCTTTTCCTTTTTTTTTTTTCCTGTCAGTATTAGTCAGCTCTTAACAGAGTCCCAGGGGACTTTAGAATTTTGGGTTGTCCTGAACTTTTAATAAAGACCTTTCCAGAAAAGTGTTAATATGCTTAAAAGGCGAGCAGATAGGCCCAGTGTATTATATTTAATTTGGGGGAACCAAGCATTGTTAATTCTTGTCTCTCTGGTCCCCCCACACCTTACCAGAAGTAAATTAATTTGACTTTTAAATAAGGGAGGAGAAACCTCTTCTAGTTGTTAACCATGTAAGAGACCCAGATTCAGAACCTGGCTCATCTGCGTTGGAAAGCTGATGAAAAGTACATACCTTTTCTGCCTTGTGATGAGGAAAGTGACCTCATTCCACAGTGATGCCCTGTGACCTGGTGAAGGGACTCCCATCTGGATGTTTTGATTCAGGAGGACTACCTGACATGGAGCTTTGAAAAGGAGATGGGAACATTCTCAGGAGTTGCATATTCAAAACAGTCTTAAAAGTATCATTTGGTTTATCCTTTTGAAAGATGACCTCTCTAAAAGACGACAGCAAAATATGTTTAGGATAGTTCCCATTGTTGGTCTTCCTCACTGATTTTAATCCATGTTGATTTGCCTTTTCCTCGACTATGGTAGATCTAAAAGGCAATTCTTTTTATTATTATTCAGCTGGAATAATTTCATGCTCCTTTTGGGGAGAATGGAAAAAACTAAAGAGACTAATTAGGCCACGTGGAACAGTAATCTGACTTGTGGACATACCACCTTGGCAAACTATGAAGTGTGAAACAGGCAAACTGAGAGTTGATCATGGGGAAAGTACTCAGTCTCATGTCCTGAACTGGACAAAGCTTGAGGATGAATCTCTAGTTATACTTTCATATCTGTAAGGACATTATGAAAACATGTAACTTCATGTCATGTCCTGTTTTTCCATTAGATTCTTTCTTCCCTGGGCTAATGATTCAGGGTAAAACTATAGTAAAGGCAAGGGGGTTTGCCATGCCTTTGTATCTGAAGAACGCTAAAACAGTTTTCTCAATTATATTATGTCTTAGTCTAACATTTTATTCTCTGTGTCAAAACTTCTTTTTGATGCTTTCCCACTCAACCAAGACAACTTCTTGGTGGTTCTTAATGGTATTTCGGAGTACCTTTTATCTTTAGTGATTGTTTCCCAACACCAGCGTTTTCTGGGTTGACAGATACACTTAAATTCTTGCTCCAAATGCCATCTGAGGTTTGCAGGTCAACTAGAGAGAGTTTTTCTTGGGTTAATTATTTGTAGTGATTCAGTTTGTCTTTTTCTCTTTCCTTGAAAATTGTTATCGCCTTGCTTTTCTCATTATTTTGTTTCTGTGCAGGTTCCAAATAAGTTCCGCTATCCGTTCTACTATGAGATGTGTTGGTATGTGTTGGAGCGTTACGTGTACTGTATAACCAACCGCTCTCACCTAACTAAGGAATTTCAGAAAGAGTCCCTCAGCATGGGTAAGTGTTCTGCCTGCATGAACTTTCAAGACACCCTGCAGGACTGAGGAATATTCGGGAATATTCAGTAGGCTGTTGCTCAATAGTTTTGTTTTTACTTTTTGTCTTTTTACTTACCTACGTGGAAGTACCACATTCATTCATTGGAGTGAACACTAGTTACAGCTGATCTCCAACCCAGATGTGAATTAGTAGGCTGAATGAAATACTCTGGATCTCATCTTTGAGTTGTTGTTAGTACTTAGCTCCTCAAGAAAGATGATCAGTTGTCTAAAATGTCTTATTGTGTAAAGAATGGTCTTTGGCACAATAAAAACTAGGAGTGTATCATCACAATAACTCTTACTATATTCTAGGCACCTTACTAAGCAGTTCACATACATTAAGTTCTTATTAATACCTGTGAGGTAGGTATTATTATTCTCATTTTATATGTGATAGGAATATTAAGGTTCAAGGAGATTGAAAACATTGTTCATGATCTTAGAGTTAACAAGTGGAAAAGCTGTAGCTTGACCCAGATTGGTAAGGCTCTAAAATCTATATTTGTAACCTCTGTGCTTTACTGTTTCCTCAACTTCTATCAAGAGAGGTGTTTTATTGATTGGCAGGATAGTTTCAGCTATACATTTTTGGGTTGTTCCGTGTCTTAAAGTGCAGAGGAGTCAACACTGTAATATCCTGTGGTCACGTGTCTCATGGAGTCTTCAATCCAAGCCAGATATTTTTTGCTTTAGCATTTTCTGCTGAGGATAGTTTATTTTCTCATTTGAAAATAAAAAATGCTCACCCAATATGTGAAAGCAGAATACGGAATTGTCTATACAGCATGATTTCAATTTTATTTAAAAATGCATCTAATCATAGTCATACACATATACATAGAAAAAGATGGAAAGAAAATGTATCACACTGTTGAGTTTTTATCCACAGGTGGAGGGATAAGGGATGACTTATTCTTTGCACCTTCCTGTATTTTCTAAATTATTAATAGTAAACATCTTACTTTCATAATTAAAGGCCAGCGAACATTTAAAAATTCTTCTTTCATTAAAACTTTTATTTTCAATTTGTTTTGACTATTAGAATCTTCCTTTTAAAACATATTCAGTTTGGAGCCAGCCCAGTGGTGCAGCAGTTAAGTTCGCACATGCCACTTCGGCAGCCTAGAGTTCGCTGCTTTGGATCCTGAGTGCATACCTACACATTGCTTGTCAAGCCATACTGTGGCAGGTGTCCCACATATAAAGTAGAGGAAGATGGGCATGGATGTTAGCTCACGGCCAGTCTTCCTCAGCAAACAGAGGAGGATTGATGGCAGGTGTTAGCTCGGGGCTAATCTTCCTCAAAAAAAAAAAAAAAAAAATCATAATATTCAGTTTGTTGGCCATGTTGCCAGGATTTTAATTTCAAAACTTAATTTTATGACCAAAACTGCTTTTTTAATATATGTGCTTTATACCGTCTACTTTTTTTTTTTTTTTTTGCTGAGGAAGATCAGCCCTGAGCTAACATCTGTTGCTGATCTTCCTCTTTTTTTTTTTGGCTTGAAGAAGATTAGTCCTGAGCTAACATCTCTGCCTATCTCCCTCTATTTTATGTGGGTTGCCACCATAGCATGGCTGATGAGTGGTGTAGGTCCACACCTGGGATCTAAACCTGTGAACCCCAGGCTGCTAAAGCGGAGCACACCAAACTTAACCACTAGGCCACAAGGCTGGCCATGTATAGTGTCTACTTTTTTTTTTTTTAAAAAGATTGGCGCCTGAGCTAGCAACTGTTGCCAATCTTCTTTTTTTGAAATTTTCTTTCTTCTCCCCAAAGCCCCCCAGTACATAGTTGTATATTCTAGTTGTGAGTGCCTCTGGTTGTGCTATGTGGGATGCCGCCTCAACATGGCCTGACGAGTGATGCCATGTCTGCGCCCAGGATTGGAACTGGCGAAACCACAGGCCGCTGAAGCAGAGTACGTGAACTTAACCACTCGCTCACAGGACCAGCCCCTGTCTACTTTTTAAAAAGACAATGAAATCATAATCCCAAATTTAAGTTTGAACTTGAAGTTAATTTATAGCCGTTATCACAGGTACCTTATTTCTAGCACACAGTTCAAAGACTGGGCCCTTCTCAGTCTTTTCGAAATCCAATTGACTTTTTACCTCAGTTGTCCTGCTAGCTCAGGATCCTGTTTTGACCTATAACTGTGATTTTCAATAGCAGACAAATGGGTTGGAATAAGGAGAGAGACCATTTTTAAAATGTAAGGACTTCATTTATAACCTCAAAGCCCCTCCCATGCTACCTATTTGTCTCATTGATCGCATGGCCAAGTGGCATGTTCTTACTTCATGTTTGCTTCCTCCTGGCAGATTTGGAGTTAAATGGTTTGGAATCTGGAAATGGGGATGAGGAAGCAGTGGATCGAGAACCCCGACGCTTGAGCAGCAGGCGCTCCGTCCTCACTAGCCCTGTGGCCAATGGGGTCAGCCTGGACTATGACGGACCGGGCCAAACCTGCCGCAGCCTTCCAGGCCTGAAGAAAACCTTGTCTGGGGGCTCACCCTCTGACTCCAGCCGCGGCTCCCACAATGGCCAAGTGTGGGACCCGCAGTGTAGCCCCCGAAAGGACAGGCAGGTGCATCTGACCCATTTTGAGCTTGAAGGCCTTCGCTGCCTTGTAGATAAGTTGGAGTCTCTGCCACTGCACAAGAAATGTGTCCCCACAGGGATAGAAGATGAAGATGCTCTCATCGCTGATGTAAAGGTAAGCGCTGGTCATATTATGTGACCTACTGATCTGGCTAGGGCAGTTTCTGGATTCTGAGAGAGAAAGTACAGGAATTTTGGATAATCTCTGGTTCAGCCAGAGAGAAGTTGATATGTGCGTGTGTGCGTGTGTGTGCCACGCAGTGTTTCACTTCCTTAAGTGAGGTCAGGTCCCTGTTATGAAAATACTAACATTTGTATGTTCCGTTAGGACTTAAATTTAGTCCTAAAAACACAGATTTCAGGCTGCCCCTAAAAATAAAGGAGAGCCTGAGAAAGTATTTGTGTTAAGAACTGTTACTTTAAACAAGTTACCCTTGGATGAAGAGGCCTGTGTTAGAACATAAGTGGCTGGTAACAATCTCTAGCAGTCTTACCCCAAGCAGATTGAGAAGAAAGAAATTGTTCTATGTTGGATATGTTGAGTAGGTTTAACATATTTAGTTTCAGATTTATCCAGTATTAAAACTTGAAAACATTGGGGCAACTTGTGAGAAAATTATCATTTTAAACATAATCTATCTTACTGCTATCTCAAATTTCTTCACATTGTATATTTTTCTTCTTTTTCGAGAGGTCTCCCAGCGGTAGTAATATTGAAAGCCTAGCCCACCCCTCATGGATCTCTCTCAAGGAAATGAGTTTATTTTTAAGGAATCCAGATTTGAGCTATCTGAACTGGACAAAGTTCTTTTATGTCTTTCCTCATAAGTAACCTTTAATATGAGCACCAAAAAGCATGAAGCTGGGAATAACAGTTTTCTTTCTTTCTTTTTTTGAGGAAGATTAGCCCTGAGCTAACATCTACCACCAATCCTCCTCTTTCTGCTGAGGAAGACTGGCCCTGAGCTAACATCCGTGCCCATCTTCCTCTACTTTATATGTGGGACGCCTACCACAGCATGGCTTTTGCCAAGTGGCACCATGTCCACACCCGGGATCCGAACTGGCGAACCCCGGGCCACCGAAGCAGAACGTGCGCACTTAACCGCTGTGCCACTGGACCAGCCCAACAATTTTCTTTTTAAGTCAGTGTTTGGAACTATGTTTTGGGTGCAGGGCATTGGGTATGAGTATTAGAAAGCAAGTTCTCAATTTGTAATGTGTTATTTTTAGAACCTATCATACAGATTATTTTAAGCCACAGAAGAATTCAGAGGCAATAATTTTATGTGACCTTAAGGAAAGTGGGCTAGTATCTCATAGTACGTCTTTTCCATCCCTGATTTCTGGTTCAGGTTTTTCCTCGGCCACCACTAAACAGCTGAGGTGCTCCCTACCTTCTGCCAGCCACCTCAGGAGAGAATTCCTGCCAGGCCAGTGGCGTAGTGGTTAAGTTCGCACGCTCTGCTTCAGCGGCACGGGGTTCGCTGGTTCAGATCCTGGGTGGGGACCTAGCACCACCTGTCAAGCCATGCTAAGGTGGTGTCCCAGATAGAAGAACTAGAAGGATGTACAACTAGGATATACAGCTATGTACTGGGGCTTTAGGGGGGAACAAAAAAGAGGAAGATTGACAACAGATGTTAGCTCAGGGTCAATCTTAAAAAAAAAAAAAATTCCAAAGTCTGGGATAGGACCTGAATGTTTTTTTCTTTTTACCACTGATGTTTTAATTATATCTTATTGTTTATGCATCAGTGAAAAGGTGAAAAATTAAAGAGGCTGAAAAGAGGTCATAACCTGGTGAGGTTGATCCTCTCCAGTAGTGACAGAAGCTGGACAGTTGATTTTATAGTTTGGTTTTATAAGGTTTGTTCTAGAAGAGGCAGGTGGTATCATTGTGGTTTGTATTTAGGGGAGGAAATGACAGAGTTCCAGGTAGGTGTGGTCCTCTTTCTATAATGATTAATGTGCAGCAAAACACGCTTAGCCAAACGTTTCCAGACTCACAAACTAGATTCCGGACTCCTTTCCCACCCCTGAGTGAGCAAAGGACATTTAAATTTTTTCTTTTCCACTGTGATAAGACACATATAATTATATTTTCCTGAGAGTTTGAGTGTAATATTTTTCTTTGTTTCTACAGAAGATTTTTTTAATGTAGCTATTCCATCATGGATGCATGTGAGAAACATTAAATTGTGACTTTTGGGACTTATTAACTTGTATAATTGCCTTTAGGAACCCTAAGAAGAAAGATTTCTAAGTTTGTATCTCACTAACATTATTTTGGCCTGGATATCTGTATTTCTTTATTTTTTTTTAAATTAATTTCATTTGTTTATTTTTAACTTTTTTTTTTTTGAGGAAGATTAGCCCTGAGCCAACATCTGCTGCCAATCCTCCTCTTTTTGCTGAGGAAGACTGGCCCTGAGCTAACATCCGTGCCCATCTTCCTCTACTTTATATGTGAGATGGCTACCACAGCATGGCTTGCCAAGCGGTGCCATGTCAACACCCAGGATCTGAACCAGCAAACCCAGGGCCGTGGAAATGGAAGGTGCGCACTTAACTGCTGTGCCACCGGGCCGGCTCCCTGGATATTTGTATTTCTAGTTCATGAAAAAGAAAAATATCTTTTCAGTCCTAAAGGATTTGACTCCATTGAATCCACTTGTATAGGAAGCCTTTAATACTCCACTAATCAGTTGTACAAGGTCAAATGTCGTGATAGAAATACACAAACTGGCCCAGCCTGATGGCACAGCAGTTAAGTTCATGCATTCTGCTTTGGCGGCCCAGGGTTCACCGGTTCAGATCCTGGGTGCGGACGTGGCACTGCTTGTCAAACCATGCTGTGGCAGGCATCCCACATATAAAGTAGAGGAAGATGGGCACGGATGCTGACTCAGGGCCAGTCTTCCTCAGCAAAAAGAGGAGGATTGGTGGCAGATGTTAGCTCAGGGCTAATCTTCCCCAAAATAAAATAAAAAAAGAAATACACAAACTCCCTTAACTAAAGTACTAGAGAATATTGAAGAGGCAGAGTGGTAGGGGAAAGTGTAGAAAGATTTTGGTCAAATATTAAGCAGAGTAACAAGAGCAGCAAGAAGGGGAATGAGTTAAGACGAGACATCTAAAGAGGACTCAGCATTATGAAGTGTCTAGAGGATGCTTCCTGTGTTTACCCGGAATCATGGAAAACATGGCTGCCGTCACTGGCATAGAGACCAGAGTGCGAGGACCTAGTGGCCAGTAGGATGACTGCGTAGGCTGACAATGTTTGAATTCTCCCTGCAGGGGCTTGTCCACACCTTCTCTTGTTTACCTAATACCACAGTCAAAATGCAGCTGATATCAGAAGACAACAGATTTAGATCCCAGATCTGCAGATACTTTGACTTAAGATCAAATAAACTAATTATTCCTGCACTTGAGCAGCTAGGTTTAATCTGAGCTTCAGATAATAGTAAGTTTAGAGCTTGAGTACTTTGAAAATCTGAACATCACCCAAAAGAGAAAAAGCATTGGATTGGGTTGGTGCCAACTCACTGCACAGCTGGAGGCTGCAGTGCTAGAGAACTTGGTGCTTGCAGCACAGAAGGCCACACTGCAGTAGAGGACAGAAGCAAGCCCAGGGCTTACCCTTCCTGCAGAGAGAGGAATTGTTTCTCGTAGCCTGTATGGCTCAGAAATAACTAGCAGAAGAGATGAGAGGGAAAGTGGTGAGATGAGATATCCGTAATTATATAGTCTCTGGAAGAAAAGTCAATTTTAGTGATATGGTAAAGGAGCTTTGAAGATTCTAAAATCTTAAGTTCTACAGTGTTGAAGAAAGAATCATAGAATATAGAGTTGGAAGGAGATTAGATGAAAAATATGGTATTAAAAAGTATTTATTATTGGGGTCTGGCCCAGTAGCTTAGTGGTTAAGTTTGCACACTCGGCTTCTGCGGCCCGGGGTTCGCAGGTTCAGATCCCAGGCGTGGACTTATGTACCACTCATCAAACCATGCTGTGGCAGGTGTCCCAGACATAAAGTAGAGAAAGATGGGTATGGATGTTAGTGGATGTATGGATGCAGTCTTCCTCAGCAAAAAGGAGGATTGGCAGCAGATGTTAGCTCAGGGCTAATCTTCCTCAAAAAAAAAAAAAAGTATTGATTATTGGTAAAGTTAAGGGGAAAGTAATCAGTATGTATAAAGTCCTATTTGGGAGAGTTGTGGGTAACCTTGACTCCTAAAAGTGTACTAAAAGGTAGAATGGAATTCTTTCCTACTGTGAGATATTCTCACATTTCTAAAATTGAGAAGTTGTGTCCTTGATGTTGAATAAAGAGGCAGGACCTGGAGCAGTATATATAGTGCAGTCCCATTAATTTGAGAAGGGGAGTCTGTGTGCATGCAGGAGGGGCTGGAGAGGGCTCATCAGCTGCTGATGGGGTCACAGCAAGGTGGTGGGAGTCTGCTAGAAGACTCTTGAGTTTTTAATCAGACTTTAGTCTGTTTGTTTAGTCTGTTTTGTTAGTGTTTATTTTGGTAATAAAGAAGTTCTTAATACATGTATAGATATAAAAAAGAAGCTTTTAATATGTCAATATATTTGGCTGCCCAACTCTCAATGAAACAAATTCAGTATTGTTGAATATTTTCCTACTTCCCTGTTATCTCTAAAACATTCGATAAGCTTAGCAAGCATGTGACTTTGGGATAGATACTAGATCTCTGAAAGCCTGTTTTCTCCTCTGTAAAATAACATCTACCTCAGTGGGGTTGTTGTGAAAATTAATGAAAATGTTAGTAAGGTACTTAATGAACAGTACCATTATTACAGAAAAAAATTAGATGTTACAAATCTGTGAAATTCATTTATTCCACCACTGTGCATAGTGCCTGCCAGGAACCAGGCTGAGTGTTGGGGTGAAGATGCAAACATGCCATGGACCAAGCTCTCAAGGGGCTTTCGTCCAGCGGTGGAGCAGGCATGTAAGTGGGCTAAGAGAGTAAGTGCGCACAGGTTACAGGTGCTGTGCAGGGCACAGGGCACGGAGCCAACACTGAGGGGTGGGTGGCAGATTCTGTCCTGAGGGAAGGTGGTGCCATTCTTCTTAATTCACCAGTTAATAAACTTTCCTGTTAGATGACACAAATTGATTACTACAACGCTATATAAATAGTAAAAGCTCTTGATTTATAAATTTCAGAATTGTTTTTGTGGGGCAATAGCTTACCACTGCTCTGCTGTAAGATTCTAACATTTTAGTTTTTAACTAGGATCTAAAAATTTATACTAGGCTCCATCCCAGGAGTATGAAGGGACTGAAGCAGAGAGTTACGGTTTCAAATAAATACAGAAACACTAATCAGAAATCTTCGTCTGATACTTTAGGGGTGATTCTGACACTGAAGAAGAGGAGAACTGGTATTGGACCCACTATTATTAGATCTTAATCCATTAAACCAGATTGGGGAAAAAAAAGCAACCTGTATAAATAAAACTTCATTTGCAGTTTTTACTGACAAGATATTTGTAATAATTCACGTATTCTTACTGAATGATATTACTGAGTAGAAAGTTTTAAATAACTGGGCTATGAGGCATATAAGGTTAAGTTAAAATAGATATACTTCTTTATAATGTTTTCATTATATTTCTGTATTATGGAACGTCATGTTCTTACTAATTCTGATCTTTGTTGCCTGTCTTTTATTCTAAATTAATAGAAGAAAAAAATTAGACCTTGTTTAATTGTGACTTGGAGACTTACTTGGAGTGAGTTTCCTAGCACCCTATCTGGTTTTTGCCCTTTCCTGGTGGCCTCTAAAATTTGCACTTGCTACAACTTGAACTTGTGTTTTCTTTGGGAACAATATGTTTCTCGTAGTATTCATACTCTATCATCCTTCTAGGATCATCCCTCTAGGTTAGATAGCACTAAGACCAAAATAAGAATTTTCCAAGAAGACTTCTCACCCTGTTAAGAAAAGTTTTTCAAACATGATAGGCTGATTGCACTCCGACTCTTAAAGTGCAAACGAAAGGTTTAGGATTAGAATGACCATAAAACATTTCCAGGAAGAGCTCACGCTAAAAGCACAGAAGTCCCTCCTTTCCTTGGTAAACTACTGTAAAAATTAAAATATGCAGTCCCTGGTGCCAAAGCCCCAGGCCCCCAGAAAGCCTGTTAGGCTACTGACTGAAACCCACTGAAACACCTGTCCTGGAAATAAACAAGAATGCTTCCAGTATTAAGAGCTAGGTTCTTCGGGGCCTCAGATGTTCATTTCAAAGCAGCTTCTGTAATAGCCGCAAGTGCCAAGTTACGTTTGTAAGAGTCTAAAAATTACGTAAATCTGGACTCAGACTACGGTACACTGTAGCCTGAGAGAGAGCTTGTTCAGTCTGAGCTTCACCCTGGCCGTGGATTGGTGCACGGAGAGTGGGTGACACACATCACTCTGGCTGTCAGAACTGGCATCTAGGTGTCTGATAAGATGCAGGGCTGGCTGCTTCATCTAGGGCATATCAAGAATGAGACAGGCAAAACAAACGACTGGAATAGGCTAGAACAGGAAATGTGCAGGAGTGCTGGTGTCCTGAGGCTGGGGTAGTCTGAGGGGCAGAGTCAGCATAATAAGTTCTGGTCCCAGGAGACCGGCAGATGTGCCTTCCCTGGCTCCCTGCGGCTGGTCCTAAGGCAGGAGAGTAAGGCACCTTGCCCTGAGTTCGTGCCTCAGCTAGTTTGGGTTGGTCACAGTGGAGCTGCTAGAAGAGCTGTCTCGGCATTTCTGTTAGGGTGGTGGAGCTCCCAGTCAGAACCAGAGGCAGGCATCTGTTGTAGAAGTAGTTGATATTAAACAGACATATTGTATTGAATATCTCAGTATTGGTTGAAATGTGTCATTCCTGAAGCTTTTTCTGGAAACATGTATGCCGGTTCTGGATTCTAGGCTGGGAGCACGGCAGTGTGAGGGCAGGTGAAGCAGGCCGGAGTGCCGGGAGAGAAGGTAACTCCCGAGGAGCTCGGCTCCGGTGCCTGGCATCCCAGAGGCTGAACTTCGGGCCACTCGATGTTTGCCTGAGCCCGGGGAGAGAACTGCGTGTGCGCAGTCTGTGCAACAGTACGAGGTGACCCTGAGGGGAAGGGTGTGGACTGAGACAAGGACAAATGCGGGACCAGATGCGGAATGGGTTAAAGCCTTCCCTCCCACTGGCGCCTTCCGAAGTCGGCCAGCGCAGCCCTCAGGGGCCGGCCCGGGTTCTCCGGTTGCAGTGGCGGTGGGAGGGAGAGGGCGGGGCGCGGCCCAGCTCCCCTCCCCGGGCGGGCCCTCCTCCAATCGCCGAGAAGAGACCGGCGCCGAGCACACCCCTCCCGACTCTGCAGCAGGACGGCTGGGCCCTCTGCCTGACTCGCTCACTCGAGCTCAGCTCCCCCTCCTGCCATCTTCCGTTGCAAAGCATTTCTGGGAGCTGCATGTGGGTGACGCAGCAGCATTGTTCGCAGGCACAGGAAGCCGCGGCTGAGCTGAAGGGCTCGAGAAGGAGCTCAGCGCACTGCATGCTGCTCCCTCTGGGTTGCCTGAAGGGTTGTAGCCAGACTGCCCTGCCTTATGTACTCTGGGAGATTCCAGAATTTTCAAGTAAATCGGAATTTTCTTAGAGGCGGAAAACCTAACTCCTTCAGCACAACTTCCAATACAGAAAACAAAACAAAGACGCTGGGGAAACTTCAGCCAAGAGCCTCGGCAGCTCCAGAGCGACCAGAAACACAAGGTCAGGCGGGCGGCCACAAACCCTTTCTGGTGTGGGGTGAGCGTAACTGTGGGGACTTTGTCTTGGCAAAGAGGCAGAACTGCCCGGGGCCAGCCCAGGACAATGCTTAGCTGACTCCGTGTTGGGTGAGCGTCACTGCACTTGTTCACAACCTCACCTGGTGGGCTGTGCTTTTGAATTGGGTCACTTGGCTTTTGGGAATCCTTTCCCTTTCTCTTCCCAGACGATGCTGTTCTCTTCCCCTTCCTGTGATGTGTCGGGTGTGGGCTTGTGTTTGAATGTTCTCCCGAATGCCAGGAGCCTAGATAGGCGTCAGCCTTTCCGCACTCCACCCCCGCTCTCCGCTCTGCTCCCTGAGCCCCGTCCCAAACCCCCTCTGGTGAAGGGTGGTGGCTTCTTTATATGGTTTCTTGAAGGGCCTCAGCTGGAGTCTGCCTTTTTTGATGAAAGCAGGGCGTGCTTGGTTGTATGGCCCCAGTGAAATAAGGCTTGGAAGGAAATCTGCATTTCCCTCCACACCCACACAGACCCCAGGAACTGAGTCTGTATGTGTGAAGAACTGCCCCCGCCGCCCCCGTGCAGACACGGTTTCTCCACTCCCCTTCCTATCCCCCACAAAACCTTGCAGGGAGAATTAGACTGGTTCGGGTGAACTGTTAGGCTCCTTTGCTACTCTTAAACAGTCTTTCTGTGCGGTCTGTTTTGCTGAAAGTGGAAAGTCCCTGTTTGTGGACAGCTCAGTGCTCTCAGGCAGAGGAAATGGGCAGAGTCCTACTCCTCGGCAATGCGAAGTGGGGGAGGGGAGCTGTGCACTCCCTAGCACACATTTTGAATGGACCTGAATTTTTCACCCTAGGGAGATTAGGAGCCCGTACCAGAGCCTAGTCCCACGTGGCACCGCACCCCGCCTCTTCACCCCCACACAGTGTGGTGCTAACAGGAGGCTCCAGAAGAGGATGCCATAGCAACTGGAAGTAAATAAAACGCCTGCAAATGAAATCAGTTTTGGGGGAGGGTGAGAGGCATCTGGAGACTTGGCAAAAGGGATCTTTGTGGAGGAGTTTCGTGGGTATGAGTTAAAGGGTCTTTTCTGAGTCCCAACTCTGGGATTTGGAGCCTGATCCTTAGGTAAAGGATGAACATGCTTGGTAGAGAAATGCTTCATGCTTCAGAAAGTCCTGGTCTCTAGACCTAGAGCCCACAGGGTTGTGAGAATGCTTAGTAAAGATGGCCCAGGCATCAGGCATGCTGACCTGTCCAGGATCAAAGTTTAGTTTTTGCTGAAACAGTTAATACCCTGTACACACCAAAGGCAACTGGAAAGGAATCGTGTCCCTTGTCTCTGGATTTGTTCTTTTCCTGTTGCTTTTGCTTTAGGGCTCATGAGGTCAGAGGAAGAGGGATTTCAGGTTTGAGATTCAAAATTTCTGTCTAAAACATAAAACATTTGTTTCAAAATAACACTCAACCAGTGTGATTCACTGAAGTGGCACTTTCTTACTGTAGCGTTGTTCCTCAAGTCGTCCAGACTAGATTGGTTAAAGCCGGGAGAACTATTGCCCCGAAGATTGTTCCTCCCCATTTGTAGGAATAAAGGCAAATAATTGACCGAGTGTGTGAGTGTGTGTGTGTAAGAGAGAGAGATTTCAGCTTGAGATTTCTGTAGTCAGCCTTCGAAGAATGGAGCCCTGGGCTGATTCAAGACATTATGACTGTTCTGTTCATATTATTAATTCAGTATCAGCTGATCTTTCTTTTTTGCCACCTTGCTGACATCTGCAAAATGAAGGCAATACTTACTACCCGCTAATATTCACCTGGTATGGAAAAGTAAAGGATCGATAGAAAGTTTACTGTCGTGTATAGAACTGTGTGACAAGTAACGCTTGTCACTACGGGAGCAAGTTGCTTCAGCGTAAGTGTTAACAGTACAGTAAGTACACAGTGCAGGGTTGGGAGCAAAGGTAAATCTGAAGTCTTGATAGTGCCGTACTAGTTCGAGTTTCCTCTTTGGTCTTCGATGTCCTCGTCTTGCAGTGAGTCTCTATGAAGGGGAACTACAGGCAGTTGCTGGCCTGCCCTTGCCCTTGTGCTTGTGGGGACTGAGGCTAAGTCTGGGTGCTGTTGGGAGTGGTTGGCTCTTTGTTCACTGTGCCCTGCTTTTTTTCTGTCTTCTCTCCTATCCTACTCATAGATTTTGCTGGAGGAGCTTGCCAACAGCGATCCCAAGTTAGCCCTCACTGGAGTCCCTATAGTACAGTGGCCAAAAAGGGATAAGGTAAGAAGCTATTCTTCTTGATCTTCAAGCTGCTGAAGCGTTTTGCTGGCTGACCATTACTGTTAAAAGAAGAACCAGAGGCAGACAGCTTTTGGCGCATTAGTATAAACTGACAGAAAATCATTACTCAGTTCTGTTTTGACTCTCAGGTTAGGGTGACTGGCTGTCTTTGGAGGTGACTCTCTTAACAGTACTATCAAACTAGGAGCCCTGCCTCCAGGTTGGGATGCCAAGGTGCACGTTTGTTCATGGGTCAGTTCCTGTCCTGGACCAGTGACTCAGTTATTTTCACAGATAGGATTTAAAACTAGTTAAAAATAATTACGTATACATTTAAAAGGCCAGTGTGTTTCTGTGTTAGAGTGAGACCACACTCTCAAGATTCCCCTTAATTTAGACTCTTCAGTTTCGAATTGAAGAGAGAAGAAAGGAGTTACCCGTTAGCTGGTAAATTGTCAGTTATGAATTTTCATGCCTCTTTAATTAGATCCTGTATAATTTTTTCCCATATTGTCCTTCATCAAGGTTATTTATTAAATAAAATAAGTGATAGCATTCTCATCTTAGCTATAAGTCCAGCAAATAAATTAGGCCTTTCTTTGGTGTTCACCAGCTGAAACTTGCAGAGCCATCACATTCCAGGAGTTTTTAGGCAGAATATAAAGGTGCATAGCCAAAAGATGTCTTTAAAGAACCACCTCCTCCTTCCTAGGTGGAGGAGTCCCACTTGGCCTCTGCTTGGCCACGTGGGACTGCCTCAAGACAGTTTTGTCATTTCTGGTCGTTGAGTGTTTTGTGTCAGAAAAGTGTTTAAGGCACAGTGGGAAATTAAAGGAGTAGAAGACATAGTCCTTGTTGTTAAAAAGATCACTAGCAGGGTAAACGTGAGTGCTGAAATTAAAATTGTAGACCCGACAGATTTATCCCACACTTCAGTATTGTTGTAGTGTCTGCTCGGTAGCAGGTTGTATGCTTGGTTTCAGAGTAATAAATAAACAAGACTTGTCTTACCCTCAGACAGTTTACTGTCTTCTAAAGGATTATATTATAAGTAGTGATATTCAGGGTAAGGAAATACTGGAGGGCCCCTGGAGTGACTTTGGTACATAGAAAGCTTTAGGAAGGGGCGAATCTTACAGCTCAACAGAATGAGAGGGATGTGGCTAAAGTAGTAGCCTGGGGATTTGGCACACTTTTTCTGTAAATGTAATATGTAGGTGATAAGTAAAGATAATAAATATTTAAGGTTTTGTGGGCCATAGAGTCTCTGTTGCAACTTCTCAGTTCTGACATTGCACATGAAAGCAGCATGGGGAATACATAAACAAATGAGTGTGGTTGTGTTCCAATAAAATTTTATTTACAAAAACAGGCAGTGGGCAGATTTGCTCAAATGCCATAACTTGCCAAGCCATGTAATCTTGTACCCTCTCGAGTCCTTACAGCTACCTGATATATTTGACCTCACTGCTTTTTCTTTCCAGCTTAAATTCCCCACCCGGCCAAAGGTGCGGGTTCCTACCATCCCCATCACAAAGCCTCACACTATGAAACCAGCTCCACGGTTAACACCTGTGAGGCCAGCTGCTGCCTCCCCCATAGTGTCAGGAGCCAGGCGGAGACGAGTCCGATGTCGAAAATGCAAAGCCTGTGTGCAAGGAGAGTGTGGTGTTTGCCACTACTGCAGGGACATGAAGAAGTTTGGGGGACCTGGTCGCATGAAGCAGTCCTGTGTCCTCCGGCAGTGCTTGGCAGTGAGTGATCTGCTGGGTAAAGAATTTAGGGGAGGGGTGGTGGTGCCAAAGGGACTGAAATACAGATAGTATAGAGTTACAGAGACTTGAGAGGTGGAAAGAAAAATGTTATACTCTCCTTTTGGCTTTCTTCATTTTGTCCCTTTGGGTATGTAGTACTAAAAATGACTTAATTTAATCTTTTGGCCTTATCCGGTTTTCAAATGAGAGGCCAGCATTTAAAGAGCAAATTACTGCCGTCTGTCCCCTCTTTCACTGGATTAGAAAGGAAGAACCTGTGGGGCCAAGGACAGGCCAACTGAAAATAAACTGATCTCTCTTGGTCTCTAGTTCCCAGCTAGTTGATTCTCCCCGTCTTCTTCCTCAGCCATTTTTCCAGCCAAAACCTCTCTTCTCTCCACCCAGTCTCCATGCTCCCTAAGTATTTACTGAAGAATTACAGGAACCAAAACGCCTATCTTCAGTTAAAGGGAAGCTGAAATGATAAAGATCTAAGTCTGTTCTTCTCTTGGTTTCTGTCTTTGTCCTCTTGTAGCCCAGACTGCCTCACTCAGTCACGTGTTCCCTCTGTGGAGAGGTAGACCAAAATGAGGAGACACAGGACTTTGAGAAGAAACTCATGGAATGCTGTATTTGCAATGAGATTGTTCATCCTGGCTGCCTCCAGGTAAGGAGAGGCCTAAGAGGTCCCTGAGGTCTCAGTTGATAGAATGTCTAAAGGTACTGAGTGGAGCAGAGGAGAGTGGGACATCTGTCACAAGAGGCTGCCAGCATCCCTACTGTGGGCCATCTGCTGTGGGTCATGTAGTGGCCTAACATCTGCCCTTGATTCAAGTGTCCATCCTGTGTGTCAGGCACTGTGCCTAGACCCTGAGGATAGACCAGTGCACAAAATCGTCCTGGTTCCTGCCCGCGTGGAGCTTACAGTCTCGCTTCTGGAGGGTGTGTTTGGAGTCCCCAGGCCAACATGGAACTGCCTAATCTGTTTTGGAATGCCTCATGCCTTTAAGTATCTCTGCTACATACTTCATTGTATCTCTGAATGTTAGTTCCTAAAAAATAGTGATTAATAATATTAGCTAACATCTAGTGAGTGCTGAGTCTGTATCAGGCTCATTGCCCACCTGAGGAGCTTTAAAAAAAAGTAACAGGGGCTGGCCCCGTGGCCGAGTGGTTAAGTTGGCACGCTCCGCTGCAGGCGGCCCAGTGTTTCGTTGGTTCGAATCCTGGGGGTGGACATGGCACTGCTCATCAAACCACGCTGAGGCAGCGTCCCACATGCCACAGCTAGAAGGACCCACAACGAAGAATATACAACTATGTACCGGGGGGCTTTGGGGAGAAAAAGGAAACAAATAAAATCTTTAAAAAAAAAAGTAACAATGAAGTTCAGACTGCAGCCTTAGAGGTTGAGTCAGTTCTTCTAGAATGGACCCTGGGCCTGGATGTCTTCAAAAGCTCCTCAGGTGACCCCAGTGTGCATCCGGAGGGGAGAGCCACTGCTGTACCTGCATTCTCTTGCTTAATCTTTAAGACGACCCTGTGAAGTTGGCTCTACCCCATTTCTGCATATTTCTTTAAACCTGAAGGGCATTCGTGGTGATACTTTCCCGTCCTCCCAAAGGTGTCAACTGTGTCATGACTGCCATCTGGCTGACAGTGATTATAAGACACTGTTAGTTGTGAGAAGCAGCCCAATTTCAGAAAGATTCAAATGTGAAAAATGTGCATCTTGGAATCAATAAAATAGGGTATTCTCTCCACAATGATGATAACAGTTAATACAAAGTGTTTACTATATGCCAGGCATTTTTCTAAACACTTTATGTCATACATAATTCATTTAATCCTCACCACAACCTTATAAGATGGGCATTGTTATTCGTCCCTACTTTATGGTTGGGAACACTGTGTTGCAGAGTACAGGCCACTAGTCTCTGAATCTAAGCGGTCATAACTACTATGCCCCACAGTCAGGATCAGACCTGGCACTGTTCCTGTGTGTTCAGTTCCTTTAGCAAAGTGGCACGAGACCCTCAGGAGAATATATGTGTCAGGGGAAGAGACCCCACATTGACCGAGACTCTTGGGAATCTCCTCGTGGAGCCTAACTGATCAAGTAACCAAGAGTGAGGTCGGCCAGTTCCCCAGTGGCTGAGAGTGGGGCCGAATGGCTCTTGGTTTTTATGGACCAATATGGTTAGGAGTGGCTAATTCTTCCAGGTTCTTCCCAAACATGTGACTGTGTTACTGTTTGATAAAGGAGGCTTAAGTGGCAGGATTTTCTTTTTTCTTTTTTTTAATGAGACAGATTTTTAACATCTTTTTTAACGTCTGTTTTAACCCTCCCTGCCTGTAGATGGATGGAGAGGGCTTGCTTAATGAGGAATTGCCAAATTGCTGGGAGTGTCCGAAGTGCTACCAGGAGGACAACGCAGAAAAGGCCCAGGTAAGGGACTATCCAGATCTGTGCACTGTGGGAAGAAAGGAAGCCTAAAGCCTAGGGGATGGCTAACCTTTGCCTTTGCAACTTTGTTTACACAGTTTTTCTGATCCAGGGAGGCTATTTTTTGTTTTGTTTGATATCTTTTTTTTTCCTTTGGTTAATTGTTTTCTTTTGTTTGAGTTTTTAGTGTTTGTTTTTTGTATATTATTGAATGTATTGTTCCACTTGGGGTCTGCAGATTCCTGAGGTCCTTTTACTCTCTGGGGCCCTAGAGAAAGAGGAACCCCAGCTGGGCTGTTTAAAGAGGGAGACAAGGTGAGCAGGGCTGCTCCTGAGGAATGAAACTCGAGGGCAGGCAGTGACCTGAGGCAGCTGGTAAATACAGTGGTGTGCTGGAGTTTCTAGTTAAGCAGGTTCACATTTTTGTCACCTTCACCTTTGTGGCCTCAAAGAAAGCCCTGCCCCTGTGCCCAAATGTATCCCACAGAGGCAGCCCCTTCCCTAGAGGGGACCGGTGCCATGACGTTGGTCCTGAGCAGCTGCAGTTGCTGGCCCAGTGGTCACCAGTAATGTCAGAGGGCCGAAAGGACTCTGGTTACTTGGGCCGGCAAGACAAGACCTGCTAAGGACACATACAGAGGAGGCAGCTGGCCTGGTGTCAGTCACCCAGGCCTGGGTAGTCTCCTCTAGGTGCACTGTGCAGGAATGGGGACAAGTGTCCTTGCCTTCTTTCTGTTTCTTCCCACTTGAGCAGTGAGCTAGTTGAATTTTCAGTCTAAATATCTTTGAGGGCAAGGATTTCTAGAGTTGATGGGTGCTGAAGTTCTCTGTATCCCACGTTCTTGCACCAGCAGCAGGTTCTTACACTAGCAGCTTTTGTATGTGTCTTCAGTGGTGGTGGTGCTGGTGGGCGCTTGCTTCCCTGCTGTAGCAGATGGTTTGGCAGATGCTGTATTTTAGTATTACTATCTAATGCATTGTAAAAGCCAGCACCCAAAAGGTGGTCATTCTCTTCCAACCATAGTGATCTAAGACTGTAAGGACAAAAGGGAGCATAGGGACATAAAATGTCTCTGTAAGAAAAATCGGAACTACTGCTGTGGTACCTAGTGGAACCTGTTGATTAGGCTTCATCACAGCATAGCCAGGGTGGGCTCCAGGAAGGAACAGGCCACTGGAGAGCAGAAGGGGCATAGGATGAGGTTGTGGTCATTTGTGCATTGTTGGCGTCACCAAAGCTGAACTCCTCATTTTCACCCTGAGCAGACTCCTCTGGGAACCGTGCAGTTCGCCACAGAGGTTCTCCCTCTCTGCCTTCTCTCTCACATGGGCTCGGTCTCCAGGGATGGGGCGGGGTGCTGAGTGGAAGCAGCAGCCTGCGAGAGTCAGGCTCAGGCACTGGCGGAGCCAAAAGTCATGGTGCTTACTGCTGTCAGATCCGGCATCCTAGCTCGAATAGTGCATGTTGGCTGCTTTTCTTCCACCGCCAGCATCTCCTCTTCACCTGAAGCACCTCCTGGGTGAAAGAGCTCATTAGAGACACAACTTAAAATGGTCAGATTGTGTAGGGGTAGAGTTGTGGCCACTTTAAAGGATGTGTTTACCCAGGGAATTATAATCCAGAAATTGGGATGTGAGTTGAATAGGTGGGCAAATGGAATCATGTGGCCCAAATTTGGATCCCACTCTTCTATACTTGGACACAAGCCTTTTTGTCACAGGTAGATTGCCCAAGTGACCTATTTTAAGGATTTTGTTCTGTAATCAGTTTTCTGTAGCACAGACATGAGTTCAGTTGCTGATCCTGGCAGAATCCAGATTATAGGCTCTGAGGAGATGACCACCCTGTGGCACGCAGGTGTCCCTTTCCCCATAGAAAAGCAGTGGTCTGTCTTGCTTCTAGTCCCCTGAGAGCAACAGTGAGGCTCACACTGTAAACTTAGAGGGTTTTGAAGAAAGGAGGCACTGACCTGACTCTTTGGGCCTGTTTTGCAGAAGCGGAAGATGGAAGAGAGTGATGAAGAAGCCGTACAAGCCAAAGTCCTGCGGCCCCTGCGGAGCTGCGACGAGCCCCTCACGCCCCCGCCTCACTCACCCACTTCCATGCTACAGCTCATCCATGACCCGGTGTCCCCCCGGGGTATGGTGACTCGGTCATCCCCTGGGGCTGGCCCCAGCGACCACCACAGTGCCAGCCGCGATGAGCGCTTCAAACGGCGGCAGTTGCTGCGACTGCAGGCCACAGAGCGCACCATGGTACGGGAAAAGGAGAACAATCCCAGCGGCAAAAAGGAGCTGTCTGAAGTTGAGAAAGCCAAGATCCGGGGATCGTACCTCACTGTCACGCTGCAGAGGCCCACCAAAGAGCTCCACGGGACATCCATTGTGCCCAAGCTGCAGGCCATCACGGCCTCCTCTGCCAACCTTCGCCATTCCCCCCGTGTGCTAGTGCAGCACTGCCCAGCCCGAACCCCCCAGCGTGGGGATGAGGAGGGGCTGGGGGGAGAGGAGGAGGAAGAGGAGGAGGAGGAGGAGGAAGATGACAGTGCAGAGGAGGGGGGTGCAGCCAGGCTGAATGGCCGGGGCAGTTGGGCTCAGGATGGAGACGAAAGCTGGATGCAGCGGGAGGTCTGGATGTCTGTCTTCCGCTACCTCAGCCGCAGAGAACTTTGTGAATGTATGCGAGTGTGCAAGACGTGGTATAAATGGTGAGCAGGGATACAGGGATCAGGAATAGGGGTACGGGAGTAGGTGGCAGGTTTTCCATATGAGAACAGCATGCGTCTTGGCATCTGGAGGCTTGTCAGGTTCTGAAGGCTTGAATCAACCCAGTCTGTTCCCCAGACAGTGGGTCCTATTAAAGGTGTGGCCAGTTGTGCCTGCACGTGTTATCAGGGAGATTTGGCCCTTTACCTCCTCTCCCTGCTCCATACTTTCCCAGCTCTCTTTACTGGGTATAGCAAACTGATTTGGAGGATGGATTTGTACAGTTTGTGCTAAAACTTCAGAGTCATGAGTTTTCTCCCCACGTCAGCTGAACTCAATTTGTTGAGAGCCTGTGATGTGCCAGTCACTCTTCTGGTGCTAGTGACACAGATGACTACAGTTAAGCTGCGGCCTCAATTACCTCTCCATCTAATGAGAGAGATGGACATGTCTTTTCAAAAAAATTGAAGGTGCTCATAATTTCCCACAGTTAATTCTCATCCACTAAATCTGGACCAGAATTCCTTCCTCCAGCGAGCAGAGTCTAGTTTTGAAGCCTCCTGAGACTTAATTTTCCTTCTTAACGAGACCTACCGTTTCCTCTCAAGTTCAACATTAAGACACTTAGGGGAAAGAATCGCTAAAGGTGATGAGCAAAGATTTCCACGGGGCATTGCTTTTTCCTAAGCTCCTGGACCATGGGACATATCCTTTCCATATGGGTCAAACCCTGTTACAGTAGTTCTTACAGTGTAATGCCCAGACCAGTGGCATCACCTGGCACCTTTTTAGAAATCTGGGCTCTCAGGGTCCATTTCAGAACTCCTGAATCAGAACCTCTAGGGGTAGACCAGGCAATGTGTTTAACAGATTCTCTTCCAGGGGATTCTGACATGTGTTTAAGTTTGAGATCCACTGCCCTATTGTAAGTGGCTTGTTTCTGCCATAGAAGTTTCATTTGCCATTGGTGAAATTTTTTCAGTCTTGAAATAAAGACTCCATTCTTCACAAACACAAGTTTATTTCCCAAATCTGAATTAACATGTGATCTACCCAAATTCTCCTAATATTTCTCTTCGTAGGGCTAGTGGGCCTGCCTGGCTCTATCCCTCGGTTTCCGGGCTCAGCCACATAAGACTCCCATTGTGTGCCGTCTCCCCTTCCCCTGCCAGCCAGACTCTGGGCTGGGCTGGGAGGTGGGGGCTGTAAAATATTAAACAGCAGCCTGTATGTTGCAGTGCTGTTTGCGGCCTATGGACTTGCAGATTGCAGTGGAAAGGCAGGCCTCTTCCATTCAGTCCTGCTGTGGTCTGGCTAGAAAATGTAGAGAGAGCACTGAGGCAGAAACCCAAGGGTGGGAGAAGACTCTCCAGGCCTGATAATAAAGAGCCTCTTTTGGCCTGATGCAGTAATGGGCTCTTTCTAGAGCTTAAAGCAGGATGAACTGTGCAAGTGCCAATAGCGCCCTGCTTCTCAGACAGCTGGGAGTGACTGGCAAGGGAGAGAATGGAGGCAAGCCTAGTAGCTTCAAGCAGGCAGAAGTCAAATTTTTTAATGCTCCCTTATATACACTTTGGTGGGAGCCATACCATTTAATGCAAATGAGGGGTTAGAGTATATTGTTTGCTGTGTGTCCCTAATAACCGTGCTATGTTCTCAGCCCACCCAGAGTAAATCAGGGTGAACTGGTCAAGTTATCCACTACTTAACCTCTAGGGTTGCTGTAAAGGACAACCCCTCTTCTGTGAGGCAAAACAATGACAGGCGCAGTCTTTGTGTGCCTGATGAAGAACCTAGGCAGGGTGACCCTCCAGGCGCTCTGCTTTTCCCAGAAGCCTCCAGCAGCCTGTGATGGGAGCTCCTCCGACAAGGAGATCAGGTTATTGACAGCTAGTTCTCTTTCCTTCTGTCACAGGTGCTGCGACAAAAGACTCTGGACAAAAATTGACTTGAGTAGGTGTAAGGCTATTGTACCCCAGGCTCTAAGTGGCATCATCAAGAGGCAGCCAGTTAGCCTCGACCTCAGTTGGACCAACATCTCCAAAAAACAACTGACGTGGCTCGTCAATAGGCTGCCAGGTGAGCAGCCATGCGGCTGTCCTTGCAGGGACGCAGGAGTGGGCAGGAAGCTGGGTGTGGGCAGTGCTGCTCAAAAGTGCTTCAGGGCAGCAGTCCGTGCCATTGTTGCCCTTCTGCTTAGCAAGAGATTCACCTGGGGCCACCTTCACTGCCAGTCCCCAGGGCGCCACTCAACTGGCAGGCCAGTCACTGCACTAGACAACGAAGAGAATGGGATGAGGTGCTAGTGACAGCCCTGCATTCTCCGCATAGCCAGGGAAGAGGGGATTTGAGTAAGTTGTTGCCTGGGTTAGCCCCTTGCTCCCTTCGGCATTTTGAGGTCGTGGAAAGACAGGGAGTCACTCACACTTAGATTGCTCTGGTAGGAACTAAGCAATCAGTTTTGCCACTAAAGCTAGAAGATGTGATAGAGGACACCATAGGAATCTTTGAGCTGAATTACTAGCATAAGGTTAGTACGTAGTCCCTGTCCCCGTTAGACTGGGAATCCATTTCCCTTGGTCAGATCAGCTGGCAGTTGAGGCTTTGGGTGTGCTGACAGAGTGTATTATTGCCTATCTCCGTTTCCTTCCATTGCAGGACTGAAAGACCTCCTCCTGGCGGGCTGTTCCTGGTCTGCAGTCTCTGCCCTCAGCACCTCCAGCTGCCCCCTTCTCAGGACTCTTGATCTTCGGTGGGCAGTAGGAATCAAAGACCCTCAAATTCGGGACTTGCTGACTCCACCGGCTGATAAACCAGGTATGCTCTGGGCCTGACTTCTCTGTGCTTGTCTTGGGGTAGCTTTGTCTTTCAACAGACTTTGTCCTCAGAAGCTAAGGTAGTCCCAGAATGATGCTATGGAAGAACAGAAGAGTGCAAATTGAGAACAGTGATGGACTATGTACAAGTGCAGGTTAACTATTTACAGCCAGATTACCTACAAACAAAGGAGTAAGTCCATTTTGTGGGTCACTGGAGTTTGGGGCCTAGAGAGTATGAGCCTGAGGAAGTCTGGGAAGGCTTCATGGTGGAGGTGGAACATTAAAAGCTGCTTGCATGATATGGTCTAGAAAAGTGTGGGAGTGTGGGAAGGGTAGGAGCATTCCACACATAACCCTTTTGCTGTGTAAGTGAGGCATAATCTAGCAGCTGGGAAGAAAGAAAATGTGTCTGGTTTCCCAGAAACTGCCCCCATATACTGTTCACTCTCTGCTGTGGGCAATTCTGCTTAAGCCCTGCAAGGGGGCCTGGCCAGCAAGTAGCTAAAGCTGCCTACAGCTTCAGAGCTGGGCTGGAGTTCAGAGTTTTGATCTAGGCTCTTTTCCTACCTATGCAGGTCAGGACAATCGCAGCAAGCTCCGGAATATGACCGACTTCCGGCTAGCAGGCCTTGACATCACAGATGCCACGCTTCGCCTCATCATTCGCCACATGCCCCTCCTATCTCGACTCGACCTCAGTCACTGCAGCCACCTGACAGATCAGTCCTCCAATCTACTCACCGCTGTCGGGTCTTCCACTCGTTACTCCCTCACAGAGCTCAACATGGCAGGTATGCTGCTGTGACGCTACATGACAGACAGCGCCCCATGCCTCCTGGCGGTCCCAACCCTTTCTGGAGCTTGACCAGTAGAACAGAAAGAACTTGGGTCTGTTGACTAAACCGTGTTCACTTGTTTCCTCACATCTGGACAAGGACATGGATTTCTAGCCTTTCTTAACTGATGGGGGACTGAGGCCTCGAGTAGTTGTCAGGTGCCAGGAGCACAGCCCCCAGCCAGCTGCACTTTTGTCAGCCTTGCAGTGCAGGGACTGAGGCGGCAGGGGACCTTCAGAGACCACAGTGCCAGTGGCACTTGTGGTCTCTAAGGCAGGTAGTCATGGAACAAAGAGGGCTTTTGTGTAGCATTGTAAGGGAAAGCTGGAGAATTGAGCAGCAGTAGTAGGCTCCTATGGCTATGCATACATAGCATTGTCCTCCTTGTCACTTTCCCCACAGGTTGCAATAAATTGACAGACCAGACCCTGATCTACCTACGGCGCATCGCCAACGTCACCTTGATTGACCTTCGAGGATGTAAGCAGATCACTCGAAAAGCCTGCGAGCACTTCATCTCAGACTTGTCCATCAACAGTCTCTACTGCCTGTCTGACGAGAAGCTGATACAGAAGATCAGCTAAGACACACCCAGCCCAGACTGAACAGGAAACCGATCTTCCCTTGACTCCCCAGCCGGGAGAGCCTCTCTCCCCGGACCTGCACGGGCTCTGAGGCCAGCGTCACACTCCTTCTCTGCTCTCCTGTCCCTTGAGCCCTTCCCCTACAGGCAGGGCAGAGAGGGTGGGGGACACCAGGCTTACCTGCCTGCTCCTCTCCCTCCTAAGGAGAAGGGAGTAGCAAACTGATCCGAGGGGAAAGCACAGGCTGTGTGCTGTCAAGGTGCCTGCTCGCTTGCTCGCCCGCCCACTCGCTCGCCTGCCAGGAGGTCAGGCTCTCAGTTTGAGGTGTCTGTGCAACTGTCATCTGCGCTGGGCCCTGGGGCCCTCCTCCCCATCCATGGTCCCCAGCAGTGCCTGGTTCTGAGGAAACTCCCAGGGAAGAAAGCAGCCCTGTCTCCGTGGCCGGGTTCTCCTTGTGGTGTCCAGTGCGTGTCTCTCCTCCTTCACACTCTCCCGGCTTATGCAGGAGGGGCCAGCAGCCCCAGGAATGCCAGACCCATGCAGATCACACTGGTGCTGTTGAGGTGTCTAAAACCTCGTCTGTGTCTGCTCTCCCTCCTCTCCCCTCCCTTTAGCTTGATCCTGTCCAATGCTCGTGGTAGTTCACATAATGAGGTTATCCCACCCTAGACTTCCCCACCATGAGGTCCTTGTTGCACTTATTGGGGTTGAGGCTCTTCAGAGGAGCTGGAACTGTCTACCCCAGAGACACCCCATTTTATTGCTTTCTAGACAGATTCTGAGACAGGCACCATCTCCTTGTTCCCCTCCCTTTTCGCCCTCCTACTGCCCTTTTTCCACATGTTCCTATTCCTGCCTGAATAGGGCTTTCCCAGGATGTGTGTTCTCAGAGGGAGCAGCCTATCTCCTCCAGCTGGGGGGAGCAGAGAGCCGGGCCATGTCCCCACCTGCCTCCCGGCAGGCTCCGGGCCTCCCGTGTAGTATAGCCCCCAGAGCCCAGGCCTGTGTTTAGCCCCAGCGCTCACTCATCTGGCACCTTTTGGGGGGGGGAGGGGTGGGTCCTGCTTAGAAGCCAGTCACCTGCCCTCTGCCTGCAGCCGTGGAAGGGGGTGTGCATGTGCCTCTGTGTGTGTGGCTGAGTGTATTAGGCGTGTGTGTGGAGGGAGGGAGGGGAGCATGGTGTCTCCCACTCCACCGCCCTGTGTCAAGCCCATCAGCTGCCCCCTTTTACTTTGCATTGAACGGCCTGTCCAAAGATCCTCTCTCTAGGGCAGCAGAGAGCTTTTTGCACTTTAAAAAAAAAATAAGGAAAGAAAGAAAGGTCGAATTTCTTTTGGGTCAATATTTAAGTGTGTGAGGAGATGCTCAATAGCAGCAGCCTGTGGCAAGAGCTTATAAACGATAGATGCGGATTTGCACTCTGCTCCCCATCAGTAAGGATAGCGATAGCACAACGTTGCCCCGCCTTCTCGTCCTCCAGCCCCATCCCTTCCTGGCCCCGGTCCGGCAGCCCAGTCAGGCTCTCCTCCTCCGGAAGCCCTACAGGGGAGGGGAAGGAGCCCAGGCACCAGGGGTCTGAGTGTGAGCCACCGAGGAGAGACGCCAGCTGCACCTTTGCCACTTCGAAAGCAATAGAGGCAGAGGGGCCCCCTCTTTGCCACCTAGCCCAGCTTTGACCCTGGCATTGACTGGCTTCCTAAGAGAAAATTGGGTCCTGGGAACGGGTGGCATTGTGTCTGTTTCTTCCAATCTGCTGATTTTCTTGGCTGCGCCTTAAAAGCAGCAGTCTGCTCCCGTGACCCTCTGCCCCTTTCATTGGTCTCCAGGCCCCAGCGACCTGGGGCTGAAACTTTGAGGAAATGCCAGTGACTTATTCCAGAGTGCCTCAGTTAGGGGGACTTCTCTGTAAAGAACCCTGGGTATTGAGCAAAAACCTTATTAATATTATTGTTAATGACCTATAATTGGAAGCTTCCTGCCTTTTTTTGGTTGCTCCTGTGGAAAATACTGAAAAGATTACTTTGTTTTGTTTTGTTGTCTTTTTATAAAAGGGGAGGTGGAGAGACCCCTTCAGAGCAGGGATTGTGCCGGGAGAGTGCCTCTGACTTTGGGACATTTCATCAACAGAAATTTCCAAGCTGATGGTTTGTTTTGGGTTTTGGTTTTTGTTTGTTTTGGGTTTGGAAAAACAAGCATTTTTACCGCGCACGTAAATTGGTCAGCAGAAAAGGGAGCCCAGGAGTGGCGGCAGATGGACCTATGCCCTTGCTGGGTTTTCCTTTTCTCTGGGACTGTGAGGGGGGAAATGGTTTTTAGAGGTGAGGGTTGGTCCATGTGGAGGAAAGGAAAGTCTGGAGACAGAGGAACCCGGGAGTTCCATCGCATTTCCTGCCATCTGCTCTTAGATATGGCCTTGCCAGGAGAGCTGCCCTCCTCAGACCCCAGGACCAGACACCCTGCCTCCATCTTTCCAAGCACCGGGGCGAAAAACCACAAAGGAAAGGAAGAAAATTTATATATATATAATATAAAATCACTTGGTGATTAAAAAAATAACTGCTCCATAAATAAAACTCCTAAAGTCACTATGTTTAAAGGGTTTGGTTGTGTTTTTTGTTTTTCGGAGAAATATTGTAAATATATATTTTTTGTTGCTGATTTAGAGTCAATCTCCAATGTTGTGCTAAAGAATTTAAATTAAATGTAAGCATTAAGGGGACAAGTCATGCTATCTCACTTGACACGCTGGGATGATTCTGGGCCAGGGAAGGAAGGAAGCTAGCTGGACTTTTGTTTTCAAAACGTTCTCCACTATTGGTTTTAGGAAGAGCAAGGACATCTTTTCCTCTGACACGTGGGAATGGGAGATATTTGTGTAATAAAATTTTTAAAAGACAAAAAAAGAAATAGCCTCCAATGGGAAATATTTTGGTTTTTTTTCTTTTCTTTTCTTTTCTTTTTTTTTAATAAAAAGGCTTTAAAAACAGAAACCAAAAACTAAAACCTTTTCTGCCTTGGTGTGTGTGTGCGCGCGTGAGAGACAGGATGAGTCAGAAGGTCATGTGGGCTCTTGTGCCGGAGGCCAAGGCCAGAGGTTGCCTGCTATACACATTTACTACTTTTCTTTCCTCCTTTTTTTTTAATTTCAAAAAGCAGCACTTGCTTCTAGAAACACCACGACATTTTACTCCTTCAGGGTGAACTTTTTAATAGATGTGAACATTTAAATAGGAGGTTACCTGATCCCCTGCCCGCCTCCCCAAAGGCAGTGTTTGAAGGGGTAAGGACCCCTGCCGTGCTCTCCTGAGACCGGGCCTGGGGATTTCTGATCTTGCTGTCCCAGCAGAGCCGGAAGCCAAGGCCAACCCCCATCCCCTAAAGCTGCAGAACAGGCCCCTCGAGGACAGTGCCGCTCCAGGTCCCTGAGCAGGGTCTGGGCTCGGCAGGCTTCAGTCAGCATGTCCCACAGCATCCCACCGCTTCTCGTCACTTGCCTTTCAGCTTGTTGAGGACGAGCTTCCAGCTTGTGGGCAAGCGTGCTGGGTGCTGCCAGCAGACCGCTCCCTCACCCCCACCCCCACCCCCTGCTGCAGCGTCTCAGGAAAGCAGAAATCTACGTGGGAGGCCCTGAGGAGGCATGCACCACCACCTTCAGGGGAGCAGGGGGAGCCCTGCCCATCCCACTCCCAAGCCTGGAGTTAAGGACCATCTCCAATTCTGCGGCACATTCTAGAAGAGGACAGGGACTTGCATGATGGGCTGATTTCATGTCGGTTTCCTGAGGATGGATATGGATGTGACCATGGTTGGATGTTGTCAGGGAAGGAAGAGTGTCAATTTACCTCCGAAATATCTCAGAAACACATCTGCCTCTCGGTAACCTCATCCCTGCCGCCTTAGTCAAGGCCACCGTTGTCCAGAACCTTGACCACAGCAAGAGCCCTGTTTGGCCTCCCAGCCTCTAGTCCAAGCCCCTGTCCTCTGCGTTGGCAGTCAGAACATTTCTTTTATTTATTTATTATTTATTTTTCGAGGAAGATTAGCCCTGAGCTATCTACTGCCAATCCTCCTCTTTTTCCCGAGGAAGACAGGCCCTGAGCTAACATCCGTGCCCATCTTCCTCTACTTGCCTTTTTATACGTGGGACGCCTCCCACAGCGTGGCTTGCCAAGCAGTGCCATGTCCACACCCGGGATCCGAACCGGCGAACCCTGGGCCGCCGAGAAGCGGAACATGAGAACTTAACCGCTGCACCACCGGGCTGGCCCCCAGAACATTTCTTTTAAAAGATAAATTTGGCTGCTGCTTTGCTTAAAACCCACCAGGGTGTCTCAGGACAAAGTCCTCAAGCTTCCTCACTCACCGTTTGCCCCTCAGCATACTCCTCTCCACCCACATCTAACTTTTTCCAATTCCACCATCTCTGGGCCTTTACATGTGTGTTCCCTCTGCTGGTACACCTTCCTCAGTTTACATGTTACTTCCTCCAGGAAGGCATTTCCCATCCTGCTCAAGACTAGGTCATAGGCTCCCATATAACCCTACTGGTTTTTAGGACTAACTTTAAAGTCAGTCTCCCCAGCTAGCCGGCAATTTCCCCCGGGACAGAGATCAGTGTCCCCCTCACCACGTTGTCCTCAGTAGCTGGTGCAGAGCTCGGCACATAACAGATGCCAAGAAACACTGTTGCATCAGTGTTCCCAGTAGCTCAGTTACCCAGAGGCCCGTCCCTCCCCAAAACAGTTGCCACATTCTCCAAAGTCACTTTTGCCACCACCTCGTACACCTTTCCCCTCCTTTCTTGTGCTAATGCTACCAGCCTCTTATTTTTTCTTGCCTGTTTCCAATGTAACGTGGATTCAGCTATGAATTAATCTTCCCAAGGCACACACAAAAATTTTCAGTAACTCTCCAGGATCATGTCTAAACTGAGAGGAAACTCATCCTGCCACGGGCACCTGTAAAACGGGAAGCACTGCGCGTGGCACCTGGTAGGTGCTTCTGTCTCAACGCCTCCAACTGGACATCTCTGTGGTCCCCGGGCTTGCTGTGAGGAGCCTCACCACAACTAAGAAAATCTATCCTTCCTTCAAACACCTCCTCCTCCAGAAGGCCTTCCAGTTTCCCCTCAACCAGGATTACCCTGGACATTCTGTGCCTTTTCTAGGCAACAACAACATAGTAAACATGGCTGATATCTAACAGGTCTTAGTACGTGTTGGCCACTGTGCTAAGCCCTTACATGTAGGAACTCATATAATCCTCACAGCAACCCTACTATTATCCTCATTTTAAAGGGGAGAAACTGAGATATGGACATTAAACAATTTGCCTGAAGTGTCTTGGCTCGTAAAACCTAGAGACTCCGGCTCCGGAGTCAGTCCGGAGATCTGGGGCCAAATGCTAGTGTCTACTTGGCTACCTGGCTAGTAGCCACCTGGCTTGCTAGCCTCCCAGTGTATATGTGATCTCGTGTCATGCTCACACCTGCCCCAGGGGCAGCTGTCTTCATTCTATGGATGACAAAGCCAAGGCAAAGCTCAGGGGTGAAGTGGCGGTCCTAGGGCCAGTGGGAGAGGTGGGACATCTGTGAACAGTGGGCCTGGGACAGCTCTGTCATGTCCTGCTGAGCATCCAGTCCTCTCTCCTGGCACTTTGAACTCCTCGAGGGTGGGGCTAGCCTTTGCTAGCTCTACATCCCCACTCATCTGTCCTAAGGGCCGCGGGGGAACAAGGGGGTAGAAGGAAATTTACTAAGCTAATGCAAGGTGGGTGTATGGGAGGCAGAGGCAGGATCGACTGAAGGGGTGACTGACCCGTGCAGTCACACAGGGCCCTGCACTCAGAAGGACCTCACACTTAGTTTAATGCTCTGCTGTCGCCATCTTGAAATTCTTAACAATATCTAAACAAGGGCTCCGCATTTCATTTGCAGTGGGCCCTGCAAATGATGTAGCTAGTCCTGGGGGAGGGACAATCCCAACTCTCCCAGGCCAGCTCTGTGCTAAGTGCCATTTGAGTGGCCAGCAGCAGAGCAGGCCTGGCACTTGCTGGCTGGGGAGATCCGTCCTACCACCACTTTTCCAGGTGCCCGGGCCGGGATGGAAACCTCAGTGTCGACACCCAGGCTGGGGCAGGAAACAGGGAGAGCAGGCACTGAGGTCGGGGAGCACCTGGATTTTGCCCTCAGCCTGGCATTATCACCCAACTTCTGCCTCCCCCACTCGCCCCATTCCAGAGAGTTACAGGGGGCAGGAAGGTCCAGATGCTATCCGCCCAGAGTGTGCCATGAGAGTGCTAGGATGGCAAGACAGAGGGACAGAAGCAGAAAGAGACATAGACACAAGACACATGGAGAGAAAACACCCTGAAGGACCCAGAAAAGGAAAGGCAGAGAAAGAGGTAGAGAAAGGGGGAGGGGAGATGAGAAAGGAAAGGAAAGAAAAGAGACCACGGAGGACGCCTAGAGGGAAACATAAGCGAGGCCCAGGATACTCCACGTGTGACAGTGGCCACTCCACAAGCCATCCCCCCCAGCCCAACACGGCACACACATCCTATCCGTTAATCCTCAAAACAATCCAGTGAGGCCTGGCTGAAGACGCCCCGTGTACAAATGAGAAAGGCAAGGCTCAGACAGGTTAAGCAACTTGCCTAGGGCACCCAGCAGGGTCAGTAGAAGACACTAGCATTTGACCCCAGATCTTTTCCACACATAGCCTCCCTCCCCCCGAGACAGCAAGTACCAGTGACCACAGCGTAGGGCCGGTGGGGGCTACGAGATCATGCCTCGGACACTCACAGGCGGGCTGGGAGGGTAATGGCACAATACCGCGCGACGCGAACTCAACAGGCTTCGGCGCTAGACTGTGCAGAGCGCGCCGGGGCGCATGCGCGCTGGGGACGGCTCCAGGCGGGCGCCGGGGGCGGGACGCTGCGGAGGCTGGGGCGGGGCGGATAGGAGGCGGGGCCCTGGCGGGGGCGGGGCCCTGGCAGGGGCGGGGCGGGGCGGGGCGGGGCGGGGCGGGGCGGGGCCGTGCTCGAGTTGAGGTTCTGAGGCGGAAAAGGAGCCTGGGACCCGGGGCAGTGCAAGACTGTGCGGTCTTCCGGAGGGTTCCTGGGAAGCAGGTCGGGCGGAGCCCCGGTCCGGAAGCCCGGCCCAGGATTGTGTGCCAGTGCCTGCGGGCCCAGGGGCCAGGGGCCGAAGGCCCTTGAACTGTGCGGAAAGGAGGGAAGGCATGGCATCCTGGAGATGTGGGAGCCTCCTGGATAACCACGGCCCTTTCCTCCCTCAGGGTCTCCGCACTTGCTGTTCCACATCCCTAAAAACCTCTTTTCCTTGCCCCTGGCAAAACTGCTTCCTTCCCATCCTTCTGGCTCTGGCAAAAACGCCCTTCCTCAGAGGTTTCCCTGACTTCAGCTGGGGAGGCTCCTGGCTCTTGTTACCTTGTCACCTGCCTCATAAGGATGTTTTGAGCATTAAATGAGATCATCCGGGCTCCAGGAACAGTGCCCTGCACAGAGCGAGAACCCCAAAGTGTCAGTGGTTATTATGTGTAGTTTGCCCATAAGTTCACTGTCTGTCTCTCCCTATGTTGGACCCGCAAGGCCAAGCACCAGAGCCTGGCCTGTAGGACCTCAACCCTCGTGGGATGAGTGAGTGAGGCAATGAAGTGAACCCCCAGCATCGCAGCTGGAGCCTGGCACTGTCTGGGCCCCGAACATCGGAGAGGTGGCTGTCAATGTTAAGCAGGAGTTTCTCCTGGTCAATCCAGACGCCCCTCCTGAGGTCAGGGAAGTCCCCGGGCTTATCTTCCTGGATCTTCAAAGCCCAGCATGGAGATGGAGATGTGAGGGGCTGGCGGTGTCCTCCTGGGCCTTGGCACATGCTAGTACTCACTCCCAACCTCACTCACGCTCACATGCACACACTGTCAACTTCAAGACCTGCCCCATCCCTCCCCCACCCTCTGTGGCCCTTCCCCAACCCTTCCCCTGACCTCTTCTCCTGAGCACCCCACCTGCTCGAATCATAGTTCTTGCTAGGTTAATTGGAGGTATAGGTTTAGGGGTCTTCTTCCCCACCGACTGGGCCACCACTGAATCCTGTTTCTCTTTGCAGCCCTAACTTTGTGCTGGGCACCATGCTGGATGTGAGGGATGCAGCAGTGACCACAACAAACAGGGGCACCAAGAGAGAGCCCCTGGGCAGGAACCTTTCAATCCACAGGACGCAAGGTGAGCAGGAGCCTGCCTTGCTGGAAAGGAGGGGAAAGACGTTCCAGCCAAGGGGAATTATAAAGTCAAGACCCCAGAGGTGGAAATGAACTTGGCTTGTTGTAGTGACAGAAGGAAGACCAGAGAGACTGGAGACTAAGGGGCACAGGGATGGGGTTGGGTTAGAGAGGCAGGCAGGGACCAGACTGCACAGGTCTTACAGGCCACGGAAAGGGCGCTGGGTTTTATCCAAGTGCAGGGGCAGTCATCGGAGGTGGAGTTTGACTTAGGCTTGTAAAATCTCTGGCCAGAGGAGAGGCAGGGAGCCCAGCAAGGAGGCTGGTGCAGGCGTCAGCATCAGGCAGGAGGTGATGGGACTCGGACTGGGCTTAGCGGGGCACAGTGAAGGATCTGGGGTCCATTGTGGAGACAGACACACCAGGTAGTCGACAGGATGGGCTGGATGACAGGGTGTGCGTGTGGGGCAGGTGAGGGAAGACAGGAATCAAGGATGACTCCTAGGTCTTTGGAAGGTGGAGGAGCCGCGGCTGAGATGGGGAGGCGGGAGAGGAGCAGGTCGGACAGGGGCTGGGTGGTGGGAGCAAGAGCTCAGTGTGGGATGCATTAAGTTTGCAACACCTATTAGTCATCTGAGGGAGATGTCAGGTAATGATGTGTCTGCAGGTCTGCCAGCTGGGCAGAGATGGGTTCCTCTCCTCTTTCACTGCCAACATCCCAGCTGGAGGCTGGCACAGTGTGGGCACAGACAAACGTTTGTTGGAAGGAGTGACTGAAGCCAGGCTGAAAAGGCAAGTTTACAACTGACCTTCCTTCAACCACCAGAGGGCAGCACCACCCAAAAAAACAGCCTCCCCCAGGCCGGGGACTGGCGCCAACCTCTTCCCAGCCCAGGGCTTCCAGGAGCCGCTTTCCAGGGTCCCAGGGATTAATGAGGGACGCCTTGGAGACCCGCTCTTTCCAAAGATACCAGGCTTCAGGCTCACTGGGGCTGCAAGTTGGGCTGTGGATGGGAGGGGCTGTCCGGGTTTTTTCTGCGGTGGGGGAAGGTAGGGCCATCTTCCGGAGCAGGACGTCTGGCATTTCAGAACCAACAGGGATTCTGGTCTGACAAGTTCATCAGGCAGAATTTTTTTTAAATAGGAGCTGCTCCACAAAACCCAGGTCAGCGTGTGGCTGTAATCAGAGTCCCGTCCCGAAGAGTTGAAGAGTCGGGAGGGGCGGGAGGGGAGGTGAGAGGCCTCCTCTTGTGGCATCCTTGTGTACCTCTGGCCCTGTTCTGCCCCAAACTCCGTGTGCCACCTTGGACTGAGGAGCTCATTCACTCCTTCATTCATCAAACGTTGACTATGCCTTTCAGGTCCCGTGGTGGGCACTGGGGGCAAGAGATGAAGTGGGAGCATCAGTTACAAGTGAGAGACAGTATATATGTTTTGGGTTATGTTTTTTTTTTTGCGTACATTAGCAGTGCTGACATTAGGGTGCATTTTCCAATTGATGCAAACATTTTATAAAGCTTCATACACCCCCATTGTCAAAAACTTGAAACTATGTATCTTGCAGTTGATGATGTTTTCAAATCAAGGAAATAGGTGGTAAGTGCAGAATTGGAGATGCACGCAGTTGGGGTTGGGGGTTGGGGAAGGCTACCTGGAGGAGGCGGGTCTTAAAGGACGAGCAGGTGTTAGCCAGGGGAGAGGGCACACAGAGAGCTTCCAGACACAGGGAAGAGCAAAGGCACAGAGGCAAGAACCGGTGGGTGGGCTGGTAGGGTGACCCCAGGTGCAGAGGATGGTGGCAACACAAGCTGGAGAGGGGAGCAGGACCCAGTCATCCGAGACCTTGACTTGCAGGTTAGGGAACATGCTCACCTGATCTGCTTTGAGCAGAGTGGGGTGGGGGCCTGGAGCCCCCCTGTGTTCCCCCATGCTCAGCAGCCCCAGAACGCCTGGAGCACTGCTTCTCAGTGCTAAGCAGGCAGTAACTCCCTCGGATCTTGATTTGGGAGTGGCATCTCTGTTCAGGGCCTGCATCAGGGCAGCCGCCATGGGGATGCTAAGAAGCAGACAGGTTCGAGAAGATTCTCGGGAGGCCAGACTGGAGAATGTGGTGATAAATTAGATTATGGCGGGGGAGAGGGAGGAGTCAAGGATGAAGCCTGGAGATCTGGCTGGGTATCTGGGTGGATGGTGGTGTTGCCCACTGAGAAGGGGACTTTGCCATCCCTGATGTGCTCTGGGTCCAGGCTCTGCCAAGGCTGATCTCAGAAAGTAGCCTGAGAAGTGTACAGGGAGGGGGGCCCTGCTTTGCAAAAGGGTCCTTGTTCCTGGCCCACAAACTGGCATGAGGCCCCATGTGCCCGGGACTGGGAGGGGATCTTGTCACCTTAGGAATCAGAGAGCGGCTCTAGAGAGGGGCATGTTGAGTTAAGGGGTGCTGCTTGGAGACCCACGGAGCCCCCACTGTGGGCTCTCAGCAGAATAAGTTGCCCTTACCAGGCAGCTCTGAGAGCCCTGTGCCCTCCCAGGCTGAGAGAGGCTTGATCCCACGTTGTGGAATCAGGAGGATTCCATCATAATGCCATGGATGAGCTGGGGTGCAGACCAGGGACCTGGGTCTACTGGCTGGTCCAGGGAGGGCAGGGGTTGGTTCCAGGTCCTTGGTCCTGAGTGGGAGTCCTGGGGCCAGGGTTGGGTCTGGAGCAGGAGTGGTGAGCACTGACTGGAGTAGCTCTGGAGTCCAACTGCTGTTGTCAGGTCCCAGGTTCATGGTGACCTGTTAAGGGTTCTAGGTCCAGTCTGGGTCCTGATTGGATGTCCTGGTCGTGGGTCCCTGTCCAGAGTTCTTGTTGTTGGGTCTAGGCCCCTGGCCTGCAATTGACCGTCCAAGCCCAGGTCTGGGCCCTGCCCCCAAATCCAGGCTTTAGGGTCATGATAATGGGCTGTGTCTGGGATTGGAATCAAGGTTGGGGGTCAGTAACTAGGATGGGATCAAGGTTGCGGTCTGTGGTTGGGATCAGTGTTTGAAGTCATGGTCCAAATCTGGATCTGGGGTCCTGTTGGGGGTCTTGGGTCAGTGTCAGGGTCTGGCTGTGGGGTCGGAGACCTAGGGTTGTGATCCAAGGTCGTGGTCAGAGTCTGAGGTGGTGGTCCAAGGTCTGGGTCTGGGGTCCTGTTTGGCGTCTGGGGTCAGTAATGTTATCCAGGTCTGATGTCAGATGGTGGACTGCGTCCAAGGTCAGGGTGGCGGGTTTAAAGCCAAGGTCTGAGACCCAGGTCCCGGGGATCGAGTTCTGAGGTGCCAGCCTGGGGTCAGGGATGGTGGAATCTGGGATCCGTGTGAGGATCCGAGTGGCGGTCAACGTCTGGGTCTAGGGTCTCCTTCGGTGCCGGGGCCCTGTCGCGTTCCGTGTCTGGGGTCAGGGCGCACGGCCAGGCCCGGGGAGGGGCCGGGGCCGGAGGGCCGAGGCCAGGTCGGCTGCGAGCCGGGGTCGGGGCGGCCGCGGGGGCAGGCTCGCTCCGCCCGCGCGGCCTCCAGGGGGCGCCGCCGCCCGCCGCCGCCGCCCGGCCCCGCGCGGGTTCGCAGGCGCTGTGCGCGGCAGGCGGGGCCGGAGGCGGCGGCGGCGGCGGCTCCGGGGCGCGGGCGGCGGCGGCGGCGGCGGCCCGACTGCAGTCCCGGCGGGAGCGGAGCGAGCCGGGGCCGGGCCCGAGCCGGCGCCATGGGGCGGCGCCGCCTGTGAGCCGCGGCGAGCGGAGCCGCGGGCGCCGAGCGGGCGGGCGGCGGGCGGGCGGCGGGCGGGCGGCGGCGCCCGAGGCCGACGGAGCGGCCGGGCCGGGCCGAGGCGCGGAGCGGAGCCGAGCGGAGCCGCGCGGCGGGAGAGGCCGCCGCCGCCGCCAAGATGGCGGACCTGGAGGCGGTGCTGGCCGACGTGAGCTACCTGATGGCCATGGAGAAGAGCAAGGCCACGCCGGCGGCGCGCGCCAGCAAGAAGATCCTGCTGCCCGAGCCCAGGTGAGGCGGCCGCCGGCGGCTCCCCGCGCCCGCCCGGCCCGGCCCCGCGCACCTGAGCCCGGGCGCCCCGCGCCGCCTTCCCACCCGCTTCTCCCCGAGCGCCCCGGCCCCGGCCCCGCTCCGCCCGCTTCCCCTTCCTGCGCTCTGCCCGGCCCTCTTCGCCGGCAGCCCCTGCTCCTGCCTTCTCCCCGGGGGCCCCATGCTCCCTCCATCCTCCTCCGGCAGCCCTCGGTCCCCGTGGGGTCCCCTCCTCCGGCTGCCACCATCTAGCTACCTGGCCTGACTCGACGGCCCACCCTTTCGCTGCCTCTGTTCTCAGCACCCCTCCTTGGGGTTCCACTGCCCCCTCCTCTAACCCGCTCTGGTCAACACTTGTGCGAGGTCTGGGGGAGACAGCAATCTTCCGGGGTCTTCCCCACCCTTCTGGTGGGTCACTGGCTTGGAGTGGGGGTTGACAGTGCTTAGGGGACCGGGGTGGTGGTGGGGGACAGGGTGTGGTCGTGCCCCATCTCAGTGGGAGAGACACCCACTGTCCCTCTGCCCTCACATTCCCTCTCTGGTGGGCCCTGCGTTTGGTGTCCTGTGGGTGCTGTTTGCAGGGGAACATCCTGGAACCCCTGCAGCAGCTGGACCAAGGCTGCCACCTCTCCGTGAGACATCTGATGTTGTCGCACCTGGTCTCAAAGTTTAAACTGTTCGGCATGTATACAGTATACGTGTATACAGTAGTATACAGCACACGGATGATAGCTGAGGCTTGTCCAGCATTTTATGGCTCCTAGAGTATTTTCCCGTTGTTTGAGCCTGACGGCAGCCCATGAAAAGGTAGGACAGGTGTGGTTTTGTTCTCGTGGAACAGGTGGAGAAGCTGAAGCCCCAGAGGTGAGTGGCCTGCCCAGTGTCACAGGTAATTCAGAGTGGGGCCTGGCCACCAGATCAGGGCTTCCGGCTTCTGGTTCCACATTGTGTCCGCCACCCTGGCCTGAGCTGGGGCCTGGCTGTTGTGCATCTACGAGAGCCATGTGCCCACCACAATTCCTCGTGTCGTGTGGCAAGGCCAGTCTCAGCAACTCCTCCGTACCTGCCTTAGAGCTGGCATGCTGGTGCCTGGCCGGCCCGGGAGCCTGGGCCTGTGCTAGCTGTTATGGTCTTACCATGTGACTTTGGGCAAGTCCCTGGCCATTTCTGGGCCTTGGTTTTCTCATCTGTGAAATGTGGATGGTGTGAAATAAGGGCCGAGACTCTGCAGCGTCCTGAGTCTTTGAAGCAGGTCCCAGAGCTGCAGGGGTGCCACGCCGATGTCTCCAGTGACCCCATCCGTGTCTCATTCTTGCTGGGTTTCGGATTGACTGAACACCAGGCCCAGGAGAGGAAAATTGGTCTGCATTTTGAAAAGGCCGTTAGGGCCCTTTTTTTTCTAAGACATTTGCAATCAGATTTCTCAAAACAGGAACCAGACTGACTGTCAGCTGGGGGCTGTCCAGGGAGCAGCGACAGTTAGAACAAAAATGAGTTCAGAAATGACAAAGCCACGAGGGAGGAAATGGGGGAAATCAACCTTTGGGGTTCGCAACGGCTCTCCTTGGTGGCCACGGCCTTGAGACCCTCCTGCCGGATGGAGTTCTGCAAAGTGTGAGGCAGGGCTTTTTCTGGAACTCTCTGCCTTTGGGTAATCTCTCCCCAGAATGCATTGCTCCTGATGGGGCCCCGCCTTGGGTTGGCCGTGCAGGTGTTAGAACCCTGAGAAACGAGACGTTCCTCTTTTCCTGTCCCCTTTACTGTCCGTAGTACTGATGGTAGCAATAGGAGTAATGGCGGAAATTATACTAATTTATTGTTTATTTTGACATCTGTCATCTCAGTTGATCCAAAGCCAACCTGTGAAGTTGGCAAGGCTGTGCCTCGCGTGTAGTACTTGCTCAAGAAATATCAGGACTGTGATGTCTGGAACCAGGGAGGCTGTGAGTTTTAGGGGAATGGCAGGAAGCGGGAGCCAGGTGTCATGGTTCTCGTATAGGGTCGCCATCTGGCACATGATGGTAGGCAGATTGCCCCCATTTGTGAGATGGACCAGGGGCTCAAGCAGTGACCATCAGTGAGCTGAGGCCAGGGGAGGGCCAGAGCTGCTCTGTGCAGCGGATCTGGGCTGGTCCCAGGAGTCCGGCCCCCTGCATCGGAGGACACGTCACCCTTTGCTTTGTGCTTTGCACACCCGGTGGATCAAATGCCTCCTGCCCCGGAAGGTCATTATGACTGTATCTTATATTCTCCTGGCATTTGCTTTTTACTCCATTTTATCCCCTTCACAACTGCAGGCAGCAGGCACAGCAGGTGGTATGCTTCCATTTAATAGTTGAAGCAACCGAGGCTCAGAAAGGGCGGGTGGGGGGCCTTGGTCACAGAGGGGAGCTGGAATTTGAACGCGGGTCTCTGCACCCCTGGGGGCTCTTTCGCTGCTGTGCTGCATTTCTTCCGCAAACACCTCTGCACCTCTGGTTTGTGGAATGTGCCAGCTGGCCCCCCTTGTCTGGGGAGCTGTGGGTCTGGGGAGGCGGCCTGGAAGCAGCAGGGCAGCCCCCAGCACTGTCACCTGCCCTGGTTCACAAGGCCCAGCCCCCTCCCCGGCAGCTGGGACAGAACCGAGGTGCCCTGGCAAAGCTGATGCTTGGAGCAGGCACTTCCATCCCTGGGGTCATGTCCCCTCACCCACAAGGTCAGAGTCAGGGAGAAAGGCCATGGTTCGTGCATGACAAGGTGCCATTTGGAGTTATTCCCACCTTGGGGTGGTCCATCTTGGCAGCCTCCCTGTGCCTGGTGCCCGGCTTGTGGCTTGGCCAGGAGCTGGGGCTGGCATCTCAGCTCTGACTTCGCAGGCCTGGGGAACGGGAGCTGTTGGGCACAGTGCCACTTTGAGTTGGCACAGGGGCCTCCCCTTCTGTCACCCTATAGAATCCAAGGAAACAGACCCGTTTCTCCACCTCCGATTGGAAGGAGGGAGCGTCGGGTAGCTGGAAGACAGGAGACCTGGTTTCTAATCCCGCCGCAGTACCAGCTCATGTGGGACCCAGGCACATCCCTGAGGCTGGCTGAGCCCGCCTCACTTGCCACCTTGGTAAAACGAGGGGGCTGCCCCTTCACCCAGGACCTCTCAGGGCTCCTTCAGCTCTTGGGGTCTGCGGTCGGTGCCTCTCCCTGAAGGAGCTGTTGTCTCCCTTCCCAGCAGCAGCAGCAGTCCTGTAATTATTGTCATTTGCTTAATATGACCACGGAGGCCTCGTGTAATTAATCTCTAGGCTCCCAGCTGAGGAGCCCGGCCTGGGCGGTCCCAAGAGATGCCCCTGCCCTCCCTGGTGACAGTGGCAGCCCCAGCAGCAGATTGTCTGAGCCGGGTGCCTCTTGCAGCCTCCCATTTTCTTGGCTCTTTCCTGGTCCCTCCCCCACCAGGGATTTCCTCCTTCCTCCCCTTTCCTGGCTTCCCTGTCTCCCAGACCCCCCACTCTTCCTCTGTTGCTTCTTCGTTCCTGTTAACTCTTTGCCTCCAGGACTTCCTGCCCTTGATTTGTGGGGGAAGGGGTGCAGGGGACGGTTTTCTCCCTTCCTCCTCCCTCCACTTCTCCATCACCAGCAGAAACCCTGCTGTTTCCAGCCTTTATGCCTTACCCAGAACTTTCCACTCCAGTAGCAGCGTTCTCTCTCCTCCTGCCCCTGCAAACAAGATTATCTCTTCGGCAGTCATTCCCTCTGGGTCTTTGAAGCCCTACTTTCCCCAGGAATGAGTCTCTGGGACGCCTTTTCCCATCTGTTCTCCTTTCCAGAGCATGGGTTTCACATTTTTGCCATTAAGTTGCTCGCCCGCCCGCCGTTCCCTTGGTAAATGGATTTGAAGGGAGCGTGAGCCTTACAGGTTGGAATCCGTGCAGCGGAATCTGGGCTCTGTCAACCCAGGAATAATGTGTCCTATTAATGCACGATCAATTCCTAGTAGTAAATTCCCGGTGACGTCAGGTGTAGGCACACTCTGCAGCGGGCGTTTCCTCCCGCCCCGGGCACCCAGCTCGGCTTTGCAGGAGGACTGAGCACTCGGGGGCCTACAGGTTCGGCTGCGTGCACATGGCTAAGTGCTTCCAGGATATTCTGCTTCTGCCTCGGAGCGAACAGCCGGGGTCACGCACAACTGCACAGACTTCATCACACCTGCCCTTTCTTCCTGTGGCCCCTCCCCACTCTCCTGTGGCCACGAGGGCCCAGTGTCCCCCGCTGGTCATATAAGGTGGGGTTACACTCAAGTTATCACTGATCTCTTTCAATTAAGAGACACTAAAATCGAGGTGTTTGGCTGCAGCTTTTTTCTAAAACAGTAACGTTCCTTCTCTGCATCGCCACTCTCTGCAAAGGGTAGCGTCTACGCCAGCTGAAGAGCAGAGTTTCAGAAGTGGGTTTTCTGCGTTAACACGTTAGCAGCTCCGTTCTCTGAGGGGGCAGTTCTCTGACTCTGGAGGCCGTCCTCGGTTTGGGGTGGGGGACAGCCTCCTCCTGGGAACTGCAAGGCAAGGAGCCCTGGAAGTTTGTTCTTGTGCATTCTAACGTGGTGGCAGTAAATTGCAGGGTGTGGTGCTCGTGTCACGTTCGTGTAGAAGCCATGGCATATGATAAGGCCGCCACAGTGCCTCTTCCTGCACATCCTGCATGGAGCCACTTTGAGGCCACCGTGCTGTCGGGAGCCTGGGTTGCTGTGGACATTCGCGGTGGGCCTGTGTGTGTGGTGCCCGGTGGGTGTCATCTCTTCCAGGGCCCAGGCTTGCTCCAGAGGTGGCCCTGTGGGTTGGTCTTTCCCATTTGGTGTGTGGCCCCGTCCTTGGACTCTGAGGACCTTGTCAGCCCCAGGGAGAGTCATTGAGAAATATTAATAAGAAGCTCCAGGGGACTTCCTCCTACCACTGCCACCTCAGTGCCAGGTTTCCTGGAAATGCCACAGAGGAGTGTCTCAGCCGCGGCCACGGCCTCTGCTCTGCTGGCTTGTTGACCATCATCTCCCAGGGCCCAGCTGTTCCTGTCAGGGCTGCACCAGACCCGCCAGGCTCGTAGCCCCCGTGCCGTCTCGCACCATCCTGGGATTTCGTGGCTCTGGCATCCTTGTCACACAGGAGCGTAGGACCCATGGCCCCTGGCCTGCCGGGTGCCAGCCAGAGCTGCCCCAGCCTGCTGGGCTTCCGGAGGGATGCTGTCTGCAGCCAGGGCGCGAGTCCGGGGTCCCCTGAGACCCTGCACCCAGCTCTTCCACAGACGCCGAGGGGCGGCCTCTGCCTGGTGGAAACCCTTTCTCAGGGAGCCTCGGATGTTTTCTTGCCACTAACTCAATGTGGGACACGGCGAGCTGCTCGGCTCCTTCTCGCCTTGATTTCCTCACCATCAAAACAACTGTGTTTGCCTCTGACCCCTGCTGTCCCTCCTAGTCCACACAAGCTACGGTCTGTGACCCTGAGTGGGAGTCACCTGTGAGCGCCCAGGCCACTGCGCCACAAAGCGGGAGACTTTGCTTTTCCTCTGAGCCACATGGTGCTGAAAGGTACCGGAAGTTCTCCCCCTCAGCCCTCACCCCCTTCCTGCCGTCCTGTCGCCTCAACCTGCACTCGGGGCTGGAGGGAGGAAGTGCTCTCTGCCCCCAGCGTCAGGCTGGGCCTGCTCCTCAGCAGCAGAGGCTGGAGGGAACAGCCTAGGCTGCAGGCGGCAGTGCCCTGCCATGGTAGAGTGGGCCTCCTACCAGGGGCCCTCGAGCCTTTGGCAGGGGAGGTATTGGGCTCTGCCCGCCGGAGCCCCCAGCTGAGCAACGTGAGTGTATGAGGCTGGTCTGGGAGCAGAGTGGAGTTGCAGCCGCTTGCCTGGCTCAGGGACTGCTCATGGGCCCAGCCCTGGTCAGGGCTCCCTGTCAAGAGGCCTCCTGGCCATAGACCCTGCCCTCCGAGGACATGGCAGGTGTGGGACAGAGACCTGAACAAGACCATGTAGCTTATGATCACATTCTAGAAGGTGCAGGCTGTGGTGTCCCAGAAGGAGGGCTCCCTCCAGGAGGTGGATGTGAGCTGGCAGCCCTCGCAGCGAGGCTGGCCTCTTAAGAGAGTGCTCCTTCTTCTGTGTCCTCTCTGGCTTTTTAAATGGCCAGTGTGGTGGTGGTAATCAGCATTTTGTTGACATCCTCGTTTTATAAATGGGGAAACTGGACATTTGAAGTTTGTGATTTGGCCTGGCCTCCAGGGAAGGAGGTAGGGAGAGCCATTTGGGACCCAGGCCTGGACGTCCAGCCAACCATGAGAGTAACGGCGGCCCCGAGGCCCTTTCCCAGAGGGGCTGGGTGCCTTTGGTCCATCTGGCGGGGAAGATGCAAATGTTTGGCTTTCTTGACAACCCGGAGTCGATCTGGGAGCCACGTGCTCCTGGATGTCGGGGTTGTTGACCTGGGCGGGGGCAGGAATGCTGCGCTGGGCTCATGGCCACTCCAGACTCTGCCAGTATGGGAGCAGGTTTTGGAGACGAAGGTGACCCAGCCCAGAAGGCTGCCACCGCCTCCCGTGCCAGCCTGTACTTGCCACCCTGACGAGAACATCCCCTATGGCACATTTTTCTAACCTGCCAGCTCTCTTGGCCACCAGCCCCGTGGGAACGGATGGGAAACCCTCACGTTGCCGCTTCGCGGGCCTTCCCTTCGAGGGCTCTGTTCGAGTCTGACCTCGTGTTTGATTGGGGGGGGTTGTTTATTTTATTTAGAAAACATTTTTTTCTTTTTAAGGAAGAAAGTGGAGTGTTGTGGGCTGGGAAGAATGCTGTGGCCATCCCATGCAGGCTTCCGAGGGGGGCGGGGTCTGCCGCCAAGGCAGCTCAGAGCCCAGGGCCTGCTTTCTGCTGTTCCCTGGGCTGAGCCGCCAGCAGAGCTGCCGGGAGGCAGAAGGCTCTGCATGGGCGCAGCCCCTGAGCACGGCCGGTTCCCGCCTCTCCCTTCGGAGGCAGGCCGTCTCTGAGAGCGCGTTTCCTGGTGGGGACCTTGGCGTGTCCAGTTCGAGGCTGCTCTGGAGGGCCGCCACGTCACGTGGCTGGAAGTGCTCCCTGGCTCCCGGGTGGCATTCCCACTGCGTCGCCTTTGCTGAGCTGGCGCCAGTCTTGCTGGTTCCCAGGAAGCGAGTTTGGGGCTCAGGAGGGCTTCCCAGGGGCTGTTTCAGTGGCTGTGCCCAGCTGCCTGGTGGGGTCATCCCTTACAGGCTGGGGTCACTTTGCCTGTCATCTGTATCTACCTGTCTGACATTCCAGCTGACCGTGCCTGACCACCATCTGACCAGCCACCTCCATGGAGGATCCACATTTTATGCTTTTTCCTTCCCTCTAGCTTTTTCTCATCCTCTGCTGTAGACCAAAATGTCTTGAAACATAGGAATGGGTGCAGACGCAGAGAGCCAAGAGCTGAGCCAAGGGGTCGTGAGGGTCCAGCCCTCCTGTCCCCATCACAGGAGGAATCCGGGCATGTGGCCCTGGTGGGGCTCCCGGACTCCACACCCCTGACTCCTGGCTGCCTGGTCTTGAGACCCTGCCGAGCCTTCGCTGCCTTGGCCTAGGTCCTTCTGGCCGCGCTCCACCCCAGCACAGCCCTGGCCTGTCCCGCCGTCTGAACAGGAGGTCCCAAGCTGTCCCTCGCAGAGCCCAGAGCCCTGATTGCTCAGTGTGGACTGTGCCCTGTGGCCTCTGGGGGCTCAGGTCTCCAGTCTGCAGGCCCCAGGGTGGGGGCTGTGTCTTTCTCAGTTTCATAGATTTTTCAAGCTCCTGGTGTTTGTGAAGCATACCTGGGACTTGGAGTCTGGCCTTGCCTCTTGAGTCCCTCTGAGTCCCACAGGGCCAGCGGGACGTGTCCTTGACAGTGGCTGGTGGACGTGAACTGGGGTGTGGCTCCAGGAGGGGCAGGCATGCCAGCGTGGTGAGGGCCACATCCCGGCCCTGGAGCCCCCACCGGTTGTGGAGGGTGTCCTCACTTTCCCAGAGGGAACCTGAACTGGCAGCTCAGGGCCACCGGCCGTCAGCTGGAGCTTTTCTCTTGTAGGCCTGAGTCACAGGATGGGGACACAGGACGGCTATCCTGGTCGTCAGCGCCCTTCTTCCTGTTGGAGACGGTTTCGGAGGAGGGCGGGGAGGCTGGAGAGGGGGTCATGACTTCAGGATTGTGCTGACAACCGCTCTGCGTGCTCCCGGGTTATCTTGCATGGCCTTTTCTGTGTGGCTTGAATGCGGGCAAGGGCCTGGGAAGGCCGGGGCCTGGGCTTCCACTCAGGCCGTCTCAGTAGGAAAGTGCTAAGTGGACAAGGGCGGGGGTCCCCAGCCTTGGATCCCAGGCCCGGAGGCTAGCCAGGGTCCACTGGCCACGCTGGTCCTGCCTGGAGCCCACTCTCTGACAGGGCCCCAGACCTCGAAAGGCTCGCGGGCTTGGCCCGCCGTCCATCTGGCCTTGTTGACTCTTCTCCCATCCACAGCCCGAGCTCCTACCCCACCTGTCTCTTTCCCTCTTTCCTGGCTCAGTGTCATCATCTACCTGGGCTCCCGCCCATCAGTGCCTCTGGTGGAGTCTGTGCACTCGCCGCCCTGGACCCAGCTTGCCAGGTTCCTCTGCCGAGCCCCCTCCCTGCCCAATGGCCTCCTCTCGTCTCTGGCCGTGCCTTCTCCTGCCTGTCCCCACGTTCACCCACCTGCCCTGGGCTTCACCACCTGTTGACATCCTCTTTGCACTTGAGGAACGCAGTGAAGTTCCGCCTTCTCCACACAGCCTGTCCCAACAGTGCAGAACACTTCCCTCCTGAGTCTCCTCGCACTGACCGGGCCCCCCTTAGGCTTTGTCACATGGTGTCTACTGTCATAGAACCACAGACGCAGGACATCTGCCCTGGGAGGACCTGCCTGCAGGGCAGGGGTGCATGGCACCTTCCAGTGGGTGGTGTGCAGTGGGTCCCTGTGAACAAGGCTCCTCTGAGACGGGGCGCAGGGACGCAGAGAGGCAGAGGCGCAAAGCCAGACCTTCTGATCCGAGTCCTCACCAGCCGTAGTCTCTTCATCAGTGGCCTGCTGGTGACCCCACATTTCCTAAGGGCTGTGTGAGCATTGCGTGGGCTCAGGTGTGACTGCCCAGCACGGCCCTCGGTATGGGCAGCTTGAGAACATTCCTCAGGAGCCTGGGCTAGTGAGGGCCAGAGGTGCCCACAGCTGGCCATCACAACAGCCAGGCTGGCAGGGCTGGACTGCAGGTGGCCCGGGAGCGGGGAGGAGGGGACAGCAATGTTCGCCTGAGACATGAAGTGTAGCCTGGCTTTACTCTCCTAGACGGCGCTCGGTGTTGGGGTGAGATAAACAGGTGGGGAGCGTGGGGATGGGCTTCTGTGCTCACAATGGCCAGCCTCTCACCTGCTCCCTACCAAGCAACTCAGGCGCAGGGGGCACATTTTAAATTTAGCTGTTAGGGCACGGAAACTGAGGCTTGGCTTTTTATTTTTTTTCTATTTTTAAAAATTGGGATATAATTCACATAACATAAAATTCCTCATTTATAGTGTACAATTCAGTAGATTTTAGTAGATTCACTATGTTGTACAACCCTCACATAATTCAAGAGCATGTCCGTCACCCCAGAAGAAACCCCGTACCCATTAACAGCCACTCCCCTGCCCTAGCCCAGTCCTTAGCACCCCCTAGTCTGCTTTCTGTCTCTGTACATTTGCCTGTTCTGGACAAGGGTGTAGATGGAATTAGATGATATGTAGCCTTTGTGACTATCTTTTTTCAGTTAGCAAAATGCTTTCAAGATTCATCTGTATCATAACACTTGTGTATTTCAGTGCTTCGTTCCATTTCATGGCCGAGCAGTATTCCACTGCAAGGATAGGCCACATTTTGGTTATCCATCATCTGCTGATGGATGAGGCCTGGCTTTTGAGGTTTAGCCAAGTTCCCAAAGGCAGCACGAGGCAGCACTGGGACCAAACTCTGAGCAGCCACCTGTTGGCCACCCTAGCTTTTGGGGACAGAGCCTTGGTGGGCAGGCACAGGCTTCCTCAGGTCCCTCTAGCGTGACATGTGGTCAGGTCTGACAGGGGTGGCTGCCTTCCTGGAGGGAGTGGTGACACCCACCAGGAGTGTCCTCCACTCGGGATTCTGGGAGAGGAGGCAGCGGCCTCCCAGGGAAGCAGGGTCAGGGGAGGGCCAGCAGGGCTGGCCGGAGCCTCGAGGGCTGTGAGTAACAGCAGCCCCTCTGTTTTCAGCATCCGCAGCGTCATGCAGAAGTACCTGGAGGACCGGGGCGAGGTGACCTTTGAGAAGATCTTCTCTCAGAAGCTGGGTGAGTACAGTGGGGGCTCTGCCAGCCCCAAGAACTTTCTGCCACTTGTCCAGCTGCCCAGGCCCGGGGCGTGAGGGGCAAGAGGACCCCGAGGCCGCCTTCCAGCCCCCGCCCCAGCTGCCTGGGCTGTGTTCCCCTCTCCCAGGAGACTTGGCCTCCCATCCACTGGGGTATAGGACAGCCAGCGAGCCCCTGGGTGGCAGTGGGGCTGCTCAGGGCCGTGACCCGTAATGCCTCCCAGCCCCTGGCTATTGGCCCAGGGAGCCCCGTGAAGGGGGTGGGGGCCCAGCAGTCTTCCAGGGCCGCCGGGGAAGTTCCTCCTTTGGGGTTTTTGTTTTTGAGAGTTGCAGCTTCCCCTTGGCGCAGGCACAGCTGCTCTGGGCCGTTGGTAGAACTGACAGGAAGGGGCGGGGCCCTTCCTGTGGCGCCTGCCGCTCTGTGGTCGGCCTGTCCCCGCCCCCGTGGGCCCTCTTTGTGAGCAACCTGCTTTGGCAGGCCCCTTCATCCTTCTCCTCCAGTGCCTGTTGTCTCAGACGTATCGTGGGTCCACCCCACAGACCTGGCCCACAGGGCAGGCTTGGAGCAGGTCGCAGGGAAGCAGGCTCCAGCCACACACGACTCTGATTTGGCCTTCTGGAGAACAGGATCTCAGCTCTGAAGTGGGAGGGGCCGGGCCTGTCCCGGCCTGGCAGGATCAGGCCTTAGAGGTCAGGCTTGGGGAGTCAGGAAGCACACAGTTTGGGTCCCCTGCCTGCACTGTGTGACCTTGGGCACATCTCTTCACCTCTCTAAGCCTACTGGTGTCCTCATCTGGGAACCAGGACTCCGGAGCCCCACTGCCCAGGACTCTTGGAGGATAGTGGTCAGCGAAAGCCCCTGGCCCACTGGGAAGCCCTGGTCACTAGTTACCCAAAGGCACGATATTGAAAGGCCAGGCCACTGTTAGCAGAAGTGGTGGCCGCGAGCTCTGACAGAGGTGCCCAGGGAGTGCCCCCAAAGAGGCACGGGAAGCCACTAGTACAAGCCTGGTCACCTGTGTCGGGCTGGAAGGAGTGAGGACCACCCTTACTTCTGCTTTGCCCTCCAGGGTTGCTCGGGGACCAGGCCTCAGCGCCCACTCGCTGGGAGGGGAGTGGGCTCCAGTGAGCCCTTTCCATAGCCTGTCTTACCACTTCCCGTCCCCAGTGGCCTTATGCCCTTCAGGTCCCCCTGCAGCATGGCCCCATCCCCAGCCTGTCTTTCCCAGGACCTGCCACCTCATAGAGGAACCTCATGTCCTACTGATGCCTGCCACATACCGCCTGCCCAACACGCCTCTCCGAGCCTCAGTTTCCCCAAGTGGACCTGCCCTCCCTGTCTGTTTCTCAGGGCCGCTGTGAGAATCAGCCAGATGATGGAGGGGGTGCAAGGTCCGGGGAGAGGGCTGTGGCCCCCCCCGGAGGCTGCCTTCCTCCCCATGCTGTGGCTCTGGCCTGGCCCAGGTGGATCTCATGGCACCCGCACAGCCTGCCCGGTGGGGATGTTGCCCTCGGAGGAGCTGCAGGCCCAGACTGCAATGATGAGGCAGGGGGCCTGGGCGCCAGAGCCAGCTGTAGCCTCTGCCTCACCCGGGTGCCCATCACATCCCAGCTGCAGTCTGAGGAAGCAGATTCCGGGAAGGGTAGAAATGCAGGTGCCCCTACCCTGAATCCGCAAATCTGCAGCTGGGGGCAGCCTTTAGGCTGCCTTGCCCTGCCAAGGCCCCGCCTGGGGCAGGGACCACCTCTCCTGCCTCCTTGGCCAGTTCTGCCCAGGGTGCCCCAAGCCCACACCTCCCCTGTGATGGGAAGGCCTCTGAGGAATGTGGCTCAGTGCGGCCAACACACGTGCTTTCAGGGTACCTGCTCTTCCGAGACTTCTGCCTGAAACACCTGGAGGAGGCCAAGCCCTTGGTGGAGTTCTATGAGGAGGTGAGGCCAGGGGGCTACTGGGGGGCCGGCGGGGCCTGGGCCCTGCTCTCGCAGGAGCAAGGGGAGGAGGTTGGGGCTTCTTTTGTTGAATCCACAAGATGCCTGGTCTTGGCGTCCCATGTCACCTGTGGGGACGTTGTCCTCTAGATCAAGAAATACGAGAAGCTGGAGACAGAGGAGGAGCGCCTGGCCCGCAGCCGGGAGATCTTTGACACCTACATCATGAAGGAGCTGCTGGCCCGCTCGCACGTGAGTGCCCCGGCCAGCTTGTCCTCAGGCCCAGACCTGCGCGCCGGCCCAGAGCGACCTGGGTGTTGGGAAGGGATGAAAGGACCCTGCGGAGAATTCATGGCCACCTCTGTCTTCCCCAGCCCTTCTCGAAAAGTGCCACTGAGCACGTCCAGGGCCACCTGGTGAAGAAGCAGGTGCCTCCGGATCTCTTCCAGGTGTGTGCTGGGCTTTTCCCCGCTGCCTCGCAGCCCAGCCAGGGTCACCTGGGGCAGCCCAGGTCAGGGAGCCTAGTCGGCTCCCCCTCTGGCTCAGTCACCAACCTCCAGCTTCCTTCTTTAGCCATACATCGAAGAGATTTGTCAGAACCTCCGAGGGGATGTGTTCCAGAAATTCATCGAGAGGTGAGAGCAGGGCGTGTGCGGGAGAGGCAGAGGCTGCCGTGAGAAGGGTTATGGATGGCGTGGAGGAGAGGGGCTGCCTGTTTTAGGCCCCGGCAGGCAGGCCCTGGGCCCATCTGCAGCCCAGTGCAGGGACCCCTGGGTGGTCAGACAGGTTCCCCATCACCTCTGCCTCTGCACTCCTGCCCCACGCTTCTTAGCACCAGGCATCTCCAGGCCTGTCCTAGGCGATTCTCCAGGGACTGAGGGGCCACCGATGTGTCTTTCTTTCCCGTGGACGGTCTAGCACCTTGCTGGGCCCATCTGGGCTGAGATGCATCAGGGTGGCGGTCGAGGCGGGCACGAGAGGGCACACTGCCCCCAACCCTGTGGCCCTCATGGCCAGAGCTGCCCTGGTGGGTGGGGGTTGTAGGCAGATCTCAGCTTGAAGTGGAACAGCTGGGTTAGGGTCCTGGCTGCCCAGCTATGGAGTGGGGGCTTCATGGGGAGTGGGTGCTGTGTCGCTGGAGGTGTGCAAGCAGGGACAAGATTAGCATTGTCAAGGATATGGTAGCAGGAAGTCTGGGTCAGGCTGGAAGACTCCTCTCTAGGCTTGTCTGATCCCAGCAGGAACCCAGAGACAGGTGGCCAGGCCCGCTCAGGCCAGCACTGTTCCTGGGCGGTCCCAGAAGAGGACCTGAGGCTCGGGACCCAGGGAATGGCAGTGGGGTGGGGCAGGCTCGCGCTCAGCATCATTCCAGCCACCTTCTGAGGCTCATCTGAGCCCTGGGTTCCTCTCTTACAGCGATAAATTCACACGGTTTTGCCAGTGGAAGAACGTGGAGCTCAATATCCATGTGAGTGGGCTGGGTGGTTGTGGAGAGCCGTGTTCCCTGCTGCTCCTCCTGGGGAGCTGGGCGCCGTGGCTTGGCCAGGGCTGGGGAGGTCAGGAGAGTCTGCCCTTCAACCCCCAGGGCAGTGGCTGTGGGGTCAGTGCCAGGATCCCTGGGGAGGGGTGGCTCAGGGCAGGTAAGTGTGTCGTGAGGGTGGCCCTGGGTGTGGGGACCCTGACGTGGGACCAGCCCCCGCTGCCTGGGTGCCTCTGTCCCGGGGCGGGGCCCAGGCAGCCTGCAGTGACCCAGTTGGTGCCACCCCCACAGCTGACCATGAATGACTTCAGCGTGCACCGCATCATCGGGCGCGGGGGCTTTGGCGAGGTCTACGGGTGCCGGAAGGCCGACACGGGCAAGATGTGAGCATGGGCTCAGCCACCATTGGGTGGGATGTCTGAGGAGGGGAGGGCCCTGGGGGTACCCTGAAGGCATGGGGCATCCATGGAGAGCTGTGACAGGGACCAGGGCCCCGGCATTGAAGGCCCTGGGAGCCAGGTGGCAGGATCCTGAAGTGGCATGTGTCTGCAAAGGGCCATACACCATTCCCTGCACCCCACTGTCCCCCTCCCTCGCATCTTTGCTTGTGCTGTTATCTGCCTCACAGAGCCCCTGACCCACCATTACTTTCTCCTGCCTTCTCTGCGTCTCTGATTCTCTGATGTGTGTCATAGCTTGTTGTGGTAACTAGCCTTCCCTCCCCGAGAGGCAGCCCTGCGCTCTGCACAAGTGTGCATGTGGACTGACTGACTGACTGACAGTCCCCTCCCCCTCCCAGGTATGCCATGAAGTGTCTGGACAAGAAGCGCATCAAGATGAAGCAGGGGGAGACCCTGGCCCTGAATGAGCGCATCATGCTCTCGCTCGTCAGCACCGGGGTGAGCCGGCGGGCCCAGGCTGGCCACCAGAGCGGCCTTAGGGTCCAGAACCTTGGGCAGCCCTGCTGACCTCCCCTCCCATCCCCTCCTAGGACTGCCCATTCATTGTCTGCATGTCGTATGCATTCCACACGCCGGACAAGCTCAGCTTCATCCTGGATCTCATGAACGGTGAGTGTGCGGCCTGGCCCCAAGTGGACTGCAGGGCTGGGGGCTGGGCAGGGAGCTGAGTGCCACTTGCGGGGCTGCCTCCCTCAGGCGGGGACCTGCACTACCACCTGTCCCAGCACGGGGTCTTCTCCGAGGCCGAGATGCGCTTCTATGCGGCCGAGATCATCCTGGGCCTGGAGCACATGCACAACCGCTTCGTCGTCTACCGGGACCTGAAGGTGAGGCGCCACCACAGTCCCGTCCCTCCTCAGCACACCTGGCTGCCAGGCCCATGGGAGTGGTGTCCCAGGACAGGGTGGCCCGGCTCCTCCCCTTGCACCCTCCCTCCCACCCAGCCATTTTCTGGATTTGAGTTGTGATTGGGGAAGGAGGGGACGCCCCACCTGGGGCCTTTGTCCCTGGACACCCATAACCCTCTAGAGCGAAGACAGTGACCCAGCTGGCATCTTGCCTGGCCGGGCCCTGCCCTGAGCCGCCCTGGGGGCAGCTCACTGGGCTTCCTCCACAGCCGGCCAACATCCTTCTGGACGAGCATGGCCACGTGCGCATTTCAGACCTGGGCCTGGCCTGCGACTTCTCCAAGAAGAAGCCCCACGCCAGCGTGTGAGTGTGCCAGCCCCCCGACTCTCCCTTCCTGCACCCTCGGCCAAACCTGCTCACGGCCTCCTTGCCTCCATAGGGGCACCCATGGGTACATGGCCCCCGAGGTTCTGCAGAAGGGCGTGGCCTACGATAGCAGCGCCGACTGGTTCTCCCTGGGCTGCATGCTCTTCAAGTTGCTGCGGGGGTGAGTGGGCTGTCCCAGGGGGCGGGTAGGACAGGACAGAGGGAAGCTCTTCCCTAGGCCAGGTGGGAGGCTGGGGGCCGGGAGCCCACAGCTGCTTGGGTGTTAGTGGAGGCACCATCCCTGGCTTTGGACGAGGATCATTCATGCTACCTGCCTCAGTTTCCCCATTCCTGTCTCTGACCTTGGACTTCGGCCTCTCTTGCCTAGGCACAGCCCTTTCCGGCAGCACAAGACCAAAGACAAGCATGAGATTGACCGCATGACGTTGACAATGGTGAGTGTAGGCTCCCAACCCTGGGAGGCTGGGTGGAGGTCCGGGGGGCTGCAGTGGGACTGGGGTCTCCTGTGGGTATGAGGGTCATGGACTCTTCCTTCTCACCAACTAGCAAGATCTCGAGCCACTTATCCCCACTCTGGCCTCCTGCCCCACAGGCTCCCCGCTCTCTGTGTTGTCAGAGCAAACACGTCCGCTGGGGGGTGAGGAAGCGGTGCCCTGTCTCTCCCTGTGCACTGGGGCCCCAGATCTGTGATGGGGCCAGAGGCCCTCTCTTGGCCTGTCAACACCCCACTCCTCCTGCAGGCCGTGGAGCTGCCCGACTCTTTCTCCCCGGAGCTCCGCTCCTTGTTGGAGGGGCTGCTGCAGAGGGATGTCAACCGGAGACTGGGCTGCCTAGGCCGAGGGTAAGTGCCCGGGACCAGGGCCACTGTCCCAGGCCTGCCCTCCCTGTGGGCCCTGGGCGCTGGGGCATGCTGCTGTGTTCAGCAGGCCGCTGGGCCAGCCTGCCCAGGCCTCCGCCTGTGCCGCCCTGAGGACAGGGCTGTGTCCTGTCACTGGAGCGCCCTCCATGGTCCCAGCTTCCTTTGAGGAGCTCACAGGTTGGGGCACGACCAGCCCCATCCAGTGTTCTCAGGGTGTGGGGCTGCCCCGGGGTGCAGCTGCCAGAGCCGCCTGGGGACCGGCTTCCGGAGGGGCCCTTGTAACAAAGACAGTGATGATAACGATGATGACAGCAGCTTTTTATGTTTATTAAACATTTACCAAGTGCCAGGCATGATGTTGCAAGAAGTACAAATATTAAGATTCAGAACAGCCCTGCGATGTGGGAACTGCCGCTCTCCCCATTTTAGAGATGAGGAAACAGGCTGAGATTTAAGGAACTTGGTCAAGGTCACAGAGCCAGGGTGGCAGAACCAGGAGTTAGCCTGGGCCACCTGCCCCAGGGCCACACTTAGCCCCCAGCCTGGATGACCCGCACCTCCCCACAGGGCCCAGGAGGTGAAGGAGAGCCCCTTCTTCCGCTCCCTGGACTGGCAGATGGTCTTCCTGCAGAAGGTAAAGCCTAGGGCCGGGCCGGGCGGGCGCCCTGCAGCGCCTGGCCCTGCTGACGCCCAGCCCCCATTCTGCTGCAGTATACGCCCCCACTGATCCCCCCACGAGGGGAGGTGAATGCGGCCGACGCCTTCGACATCGGCTCCTTTGATGAGGAGGACACAAAAGGCATCAAGGTACTGGGCCTTGCCTGGCCTCTCACACCTGAGCCCGCCCGGGTGGCGGCCTCCTCTTCCTCTGCCCGTGAGACCCCACGGCAGCCCTGTCAGCTGCTGGGGCTCAGGCTCCTCCTCCCCAGACGTCCCTGAGGGTGGCGGTTGGACCAGACCACTCTGCCCCAGGGTCAGGGCTGGGCAGGCCCGTGGCTGATGGCTGTCCCTGCCCCATCCGCACGGTGAAGTTACTGGACAGCGACCAGGAGCTCTACCGCAACTTCCCCCTCACCATCTCGGAGCGGTGGCAGCAGGAGGTGGCAGAGACTGTCTTTGACACCATCAACGCCGAGACGGACCGGCTGGAGACCCGCAAGAAAACCAAAAACAAGCAGCTGGGCCATGAGGAAGGTGAGGATCCACGGCTGCGGTGGGCGCCCACTGCCCGCTCTAGAGATGAGAAACAGGCCCGGGTTCAGGAACCCAGCCACGGTCACAGCCAGAGAACAGCCAGACCAGGATCCAAACCCAGGCGGGGCTGGGCCAAGCTGAGGCCGCCTCTCTCGCTCTCTTTGGTCAGACTACGCCCTGGGCAAGGACTGCATCATGCACGGCTACATGTCCAAGATGGGCAACCCCTTCCTGACCCAGTGGCAGCGGCGGTACTTCTACCTGTTCCCCAACCGGCTCGAGTGGCGGGGCGAGGGCGAGGCCCCGGTAAGGAGCGGGGCTGGCGCCGGGAGCCTGTGGGGTCGGCGGTGGCTGGGCCTGGCCTGCGCCCTCACCGCTCCCTCCCCGCCCCGCAGCAGAGCCTGCTGACCATGGAGGAGATCCAGTCGGTGGAAGAGACGCAGATCAAGGAGCGGAAGTGCCTCCTTCTCAAGATCCGGGGCGGGAAACAGTTCGTCCTGCAGTGCGACGTGAGTGGGGCCGGGGCAGGCAGGCAGCGGGGGCGGGTGGGAACAGAGGGGCCTTCGGGGCGCCCGGCCCGCCTGACAGCCCCTGGGGCTTGTGCAGAGCGACCCGGAGCTGGTGCAGTGGAAGAAGGAGCTGCGGGACGCCTACCGCGAGGCCCAGCAGCTGGTGCAGCGGGTGCCCAAGATGAAGAACAAGCCCCGCTCGCCGGTGGTGGAGCTGAGCAAGGTGCCGCTGATCCAGCGCGGCAGCGCCAACGGCCTCTGACCCGCCCGCCCACCTGCCCGCCCACCTGCCCGCCTTTTATAAACCTCTAATTTATTTTGTCGAATTTTTATTATTTGTTTTCCCGCAAAGCGGAAAAGGTTTTATTTTGTAATTATTGTGATTTCCTGTGGCCCCAGCCTGGCCCAGCCCCCAGGGAGGGGCCCGCTTGCCTTGGCTCCTGCTGCCACCAACCCAGCCACTGTCTGGCCACCCTCAGCCCTGACCCCTCAGGGGCCGCCCGCTCCCAGTGTCTTCCTGTGGGAGGAGAGCAGCCCCCAGCAGCCCTCCCGCCCCTCCCCGGGGATGACGCCACCCCAAGTTGTGCCACCTCAGGCCCTGTGGGCTGTGCTCTGCGCCCACAGCACAGCTGGGTGGCCCAGCGTCCCCCACCCCAGGGGAGGCCGCAGCACAGGGATGCTACTTGGAGTTTCCCACCGCGGCCCCTCCTGCAACAGGGACACAGGCCTGCACTGTCCTGCCCTCAAGCCAGGGGGTGGAGGAGGGCCTCCCATGGTGACCTGCGCTCCTGCACCCTTGCTCGGGAAGAGCCCCTGTGTCACTGACTGCCTCCATTCCCACCTTCCCTGGACACTGTGGGCTCAGCCAGGAGGGTGGCCTTGGCAGTGGGCACTGCTGCCCTCACTGCAGCCCCCTCTTCCTTCCGCCCCAGCGCCCTGGCTCAGGGACCACAGAAAGGCCACTGCGGGTTGTGCCACACTGGCCTAGCCTGGCCCCAAGGTCCTCCTTTCCCCTCGTCTGCCCAGGACCACAGGGGGCCAGCGGCTGGCCAGGCAGCACAGTGAGAGGGGGCCTGGTGGGGCCAGCCCTCCCCGCCCAAGCCGGTCAGAGTGCCCCCCGGGCTATCTAGCCCCACAGCCCGACGTCCCATCAGTGCCACCGCCTGTAGGGCGCCACCTCACCCACCGCATGCCCCCTTGTGCCAGTCGCGCTGCCATGTGTGGTGTCGCACCCTCTCCCCCCGGGGCTGGGTTGGCGCACCCTCCCCCATCTACTCACTCCCCAGGGCGTTTCTTTGCCGAATTTTGAATGTGATTTTAAAGAGTGGAAAATGATACTATGCGTTTTTATAAAAAATGGTGCCTGACTCCTTGGCTGTGTCAGACTCTTTTGTGCCCCATGTTAATTTTCAGCCTCCGCTGGGCGGGGCCTGAGGGGAGAGGGTCTTGGTGGCACCAGCTCCCCTCCCCTTCCATGGCAGGCATCCAGGGCCCGCCGCCTCAGGCCCAAGCCCTCTCCGGGGCGGGGCACTCCCCCTGCCCTTCTCCCACCCCGACAGCTCATCCTCCCACTCGGGGAGCAGGAGGTCTTCTGCCCACTGCCCAGGGGAGCAGGAGAAGGTGCTTGCAGATTGGCCCTTGGTGTCATGTTTGGACTGACGGACTGAGCACCCCAGCTTGCCAGGCACCGTGCTGAGGACACCCTGCCCTCAGGGCCACACTGCACCCTCTGGGCCCTTGGCCTTCTCCGGCTTTGGTCTCCCTCTGGCCTTGCCATTCAGCCTCCAGGAGGAGTCCCTGAGGCTGGGGGGATCCCCCAGCACCAGGCCTCATCTGCCCAGAGGCTCTGGTCAACTTCCTTTTCCCCGTGTCCTTGCCTGACAGGCCCCCGTGGGTGGTGTCCATTGCTGCCCACCCTCCTCGGGGCTCTGCTGGGCAAGACTGAGGGACTCATGGAGCCTTGGAGGAAATGGCCTCTGTGCTGGGCCTCCAGCACTGGGGTGGAGGAGGTAAGGGGACATTTCTGATGCAGGGAAGGGCCAGGCAGTCAGGAGTGTCTCAGGTTCGGGAAAGAGCCAGGCCTGGGAGGTCCTGAATGCCAGGATAACCTGGCCCAGAGCCCGACGTGCACTTACTGTCTACAAACAGAGATGGGAATGGACGTGGAGCCTGCGCTGGGATAGGCTCTGGGGAGGCCTTAAAGGCTCTGGACAGGGGCTGGGGTGATGAGAGCTGGCTGGAAAAGTAAGTCGCTGATGACCCGTGTGTAGGACACGTGGAGGGCGGCGAAGGATGGGAAACAGGGAGAGGGGTTAGGGGTCACTGCTTCTGTCCAAGGAAGAGATGTCATAACGGTGGTGGGAGAGGAAGAGACACAAAGAGGCCAGATGGGAAGAACACGGCCCAGCAGGAATGGGTGGGACCTGGGGAGGAGAGAAAGGTGGCAGTCCCAGATGGCACACAAGGACAGCCAGGAGCAGAGCTGGCCTGAGGGGAAGAGGGTGAATGTGGCCGGATCTGGTTTCAGACATGCTGATGGGATAGCATGGGACACTGGGCAGAGATGTCCCAGAGGGAGCTGAAATGTGGTCCTGGAAGTGGCATCAGAGTGACAGTGGGAACAAACAGGCTTTCAGCCAGGGAGAAGTCCGACTTGGAGGTCGGGGAGGGGGAAAGGGCCCCTGGAAAAGGTTTGAGAAGACAACGGGACTAAGGGTCCAGGGCCAGTGGGGAGCTGTGTTCCAGACCGCAGAGGTCAGGAGAGGCTGGGCCCCAGAAAGTCCTGCTGGATTTGGAGTGAAGACGGCTTGCAGAAGGGGTGGCCCCTTTCAAGAAAGGTGGAAGCTAGAGAGGGTGGCAGCAGTGGCGGCCAGCAGGGCCTGATTTGAGAGTTCTGGACATTCAGAGGCCTTTGAGCTACTGTAGACCAAGGACATTACAATGACCTGATGACACTACACGGCAAGGTGGCTGAGCTATCCCAGATGGCCCAGGAGCCCCCCAGGCACAGTGAGAGGGCAGAGGGAAATGGCAACCAGGACCTCCCAGCTCAGACTTCTAGATCACACTATCTAGTCATATCATAGCTAGGAAGACTGAGACCAGAGGGTCAGCCTTGGCCAAGCCTGGCCGCTGCCTCATCATCCAACAAGAGCCAGGGCTAGACCCAGGCTAAGGCCAGGGTAAGGCCGCCATTGCTTGGCCGACTGAGGCCTGCACCCTGGTTCCGGTGTGGGTGGAGGGGCCAGCCCTGATTTCGAAACTCTCCTTCCCCTCCTGACACTGGCAGCAACGCGCAGCCTCTGCAAAAGGGCTCCACGCGGTGGGTGAACGCAGCCGTTCACGGTGGACAGTCCTCCACCAGGGGGGGCCAGAGCCAGGCCTGCTCCCCCCCAACCCCCACTGGCCAATACTCCCAACCCTGACTCCAGACCCCTGAGGGGCCGCCTCCCTGCGTGGCTGGGCCCAGCCCGTGGTGTGGCCACCACCAGACACCGGCCCCGGTCCCTGGAGAAGGCGCTTCATGCTAAGCTGGCCAGCATTTAGGGGTATCTGCGAGGTGATGGAGCGAGGAACTAGGACCTCCCACCTCCCCCGCACTCAGAGGCATAATCAGTATCTGCGAGACCTGGGGTAGGAAGACCGGGACATGGGCGGGTGGCTGCTGGGGAGACGCAAGTAACCCAAGGCAGCAGGACCCGCAGCCCGCTGCACACGCACGCGCACACGCGCGCGCACGGCCCGAGAGCCCAGGCCCCACCTCTCGCCGAGCCGCCCCGCCCTCGGGCGCCCTCCTCCCTCTTCCGGACCCGCACGGAGGGGTCTGCGCTGGGCCTGGAGCGCCCCCTGCAGGCCGCGGGCGGAGTTTGGCCAGGCCCCGCCCCCCGGACCGCCCCCCGCAGACCCCTGCCCGGCTGAGGCCCGGGCGGAGACCGGGGTCCCGGCCTCGCCGCTGGCGCGCGTGGTTGCCATGGCGGCTGGGCAGCGCCCCCCGCCCGCCCCCGGCGCGCGCGGGTCCGGCTGCGGTTGCCATGGCTGCGGGAGGCGAGGGGGCGCGCGGCCCGACGCCCCGCCCCGCCCCGGCGCAGCCGCGCCCGGCCCGCCAGCCCCGCCGCCTGCACCGCCGCCGCCGCCGCCGCCGCCGCCGCCGCCGCCGCCGCCACTGCCGCGGGGGCGCGGGGCCGCGGGGGCCGCGGTGGGCGCAGCTCGCGGGTGGCGTGGACGCGAAGCGAGGGGGCCGCGCCAGGCCCGAAGCCGAGGCGGGGCCGGGCCGCCCCCGCCGCGCCCGCCCGCCCGCCCGGGATGTCGCGCTGAGGCCCAGCATGGCCGGCCCGGGCCCCACCTTCCCGCTGCACCGGCTCGTCTGGGCGAACCGGCACCGCGAACTGGAGGCCGCGCTGCACAGCCGCCAGGTGAGGCCCGCCGGGCACCCAGGCCTTCCTCCGGGCCCCCCACCCAAAGCTGTGGTCCCCATCCTGGAGGCCGCCCGCCCCTGCTCAGCTCCGCAGCCGCTTCCCTGCGCCCCCTCCTCGGCCCAATCTGAAGCCCAGGGCACCTGCCCCTCGCTCTTGAGCCTCTGGCCTCGGCTCCCAGCGCTGGGCCCTGCCCTGCCAGTCTACCCACTTCACGCTGCTTCTAGCCCCCGAACTCGCGCCGCGCCACGCCTGAGCCAGGCTGAGAGCAAGCAGCCTGGTCCTGGTCCCCAGGCCGGTCCAAACTCTTGACAGCCGCGGCTGCACCTCTGCCTGTCCAGACCTCACCCCTGGACCCACAGCTCTGCCCCTGGCAGAGGGCAGGAGAGGTGGGCAGGCCCTTGCCGCCTGCCGCCTCCTCTCCCCTGCCAGGACACGCAGGCCACCCTCTGCCATTCCACCTCCTGTCTGCCATCCTTATCTCCTGCGGTGACTCCCAACCCTGTTCAGCCCAGTGGCATTCTTGCCCTGGCCTCTCCTTACTTGTCCTGTGCTAAGTGTCCCCTCTCCCCCAGCACGACATTGAACAGGAGGACCCCCGGGGGCGTACCCCTCTGGAACTGGCTGTGTCCCTGGGGAACTTGGAGTCCGTGAGAGTCCTCCTTCGACACAATGCCAATGTGGGCAAAGAGAGCTGCCAGGGCTGGGCAGGTACTGCAGAGGGTAGCGGGGCTCCCCTGGGGCTGACAGCAGGGTTGGTGGGTGGGGGTGATGGCTGGGCCTGGGGCCATCAAGAGAGCTCCCCTCAGTAGCCTGCCACCACCAGTGCTGCAGGAGGCAGTCAGCACTGGGGACCCGGAGATGGTGCAGCTGGTGCTCCAGTATCGGGACTACCAGAGGGCCACACAGAGGCTGGCTGGCATTCCAGAATTGCTCAACAAACTCCGCCAGGTACAGCAGGACACAGAGGTGTGGCCAGTAAGAGGGCGTGGGGTGGGGCAGGTACCATGGCAGAGGTCCATGACAGACTGCATGGGGATCACTCTGGCCACCCATGCCAGGCCTGGCCTTGGAAGGGCTTCAGCCTGTGTGGCATGCTCTCCCGACGCTGTCAGCGAGGTCCCTCTCTGTTGACCCCAGTGCAGGATCATGTAGGAAGGAGAGGAGTCCAGGCCCACATGGGTGAGAGTGGGCCCTCTGGGAGGAAAGCCTTTGCCAGCATCGAGGGTCCCTTGGTGCCAGAAATCTCAGCAGAGCCTAGACCATGGCTCCCTGGAGGGTGAATTTCACCCTACTCAGCGTATGGGGCCTGGGCCCCTGGAATACCTGTCCCCACTTCTCAGAGCACCCAGTGGGGCCCGGCTGGGAGAGCACACTGCCTACCTCCTGCCCCCCACCCCAGGGGCAGGCCCAGAGGGGCTCATTGCGCCCTCTTTACAGATGAGGACTCTGGGGCCCAGAGGGGCAGAAGCTCCCCCGGGGCCCTCCCAGTGGGCTAGTGGCCAGGTTGAGACTGGCCCCCATGCCTCCAGATGCTTATAGCCTGATTACTCGGAGACCTTCTTTAGGGCCCCACTTGGCCCGCCCTTTCTGGTTAGGGTTTGGTTGGGGTGGGGGCGTGGCTGGGCCATGGCTGCGCAGCAAGACTTGCTGAAGGGCTGGGCTCTCAGAAGGGGGGCTGCCGACAACGAGCTCCCCAGGCCGCTGGCTCCCAGCAGCGGGCAGGGCCCTGACAGGTGCTCTGGTCCATCTCAGGCCCCCGATTTCTACGTGGAGATGAAGTGGGAGTTCACCAGCTGGGGTGAGTTGGACCACTCACCGTCCTCGGCCCTGGGGTTGGGCTTTTGGGAAAGAACCCCGGTGACCTCTGCACCCCCTGCAGTGCCCCTCGTATCCAAGATGTGCCCCAGCGATGTGTACCGCGTGTGGAAGCGGGGCGAGAGCCTGCGGGTGGACACCAGTCTCCTGGGCTTCGAGCACATGACCTGGCAGCGCGGCCGGAGGAGCTTCATCTTCAAGGGCCAGGGTGAGTCCTGGGGGACTCATGGCGAGCACGCGGGAGGCCAGAGCCCGTGGATCTTCCCACGGCTTGTAAGGACGATGCTGTCCTTCCTTTCCACCCTCCAGATGTGGAAATGGAGGTTGGGGGTGGAGGTCACATCCACTCAGCAGCAGGTGGCTGAGGGCACCATGATGGCCCTCTCCCTGCTGCCAGGGGCCTGGCCCTGATCTGTCCCCCCAAAACACCCCCTACCGCCTGGCAGAGGCAGGAGCCTTGGTGATGGAAGTGGACCATGACCGGCAGGTGGTGCACACGGAAACGCTGGGGCTCGCCCTACATGAGCCAGAAGCGCTGCTGGCCGCCATGCGGCCCAGTGAGGAGCACGTGGCCAGTCGCCTCACCTCTCCTATTGTCTCCACCCACTTGGACACTCGAAACGTGGCCTTTGAGAGGTCAGTTGGGGCCCGCCCACACGTTGGGTGGTGCCCTTGAGGCTCCTGGTTCAGGCTTTGAGAAGCTGAGCCACTCGCAGAGGCTGCTCAGGTTGGGGAGGGAGTCACTGTAGGCCCCGTGTCCCACCCAGACCGCCTGCAAGTGGCCGGGCCCCCAGGGCAGCCTTCAGGCCCCTGCATGCTTGTCCTTGCTGGCAGCTGTCTTCCTGGGACGGATCCTAGCTAGGTCAGAGTGTCTCCAGTTTCTTGACTTCTGACCTCACATGTTTTCCCATAAAAACAGGGATTTAGGCTGTGGGTCAGGGCAGCTGTTCCCAGCAGTGTTGGCTTCTCCATGGTGTGGCTGTGTCTGGGCCAAAGAGTCCTTTGTGGGGAGCATAGGAACCCGACGCTTCTGGCCAGAGTGTTATTTCTCTGGCAACATATGCCCCAGTTGCAGTAATAGACTTCAGAAATGCTATAGAAAAGAAGACAGATTTATTGAGATATAACTTTATGTGCCATACAATTCGCTTATTTAATGTGTACAGTCGGGGGTCTGTGGCGTATTCACGGGTAGACAGTCATCATCACGGTCAATTTTAGAGCACTTTTCATCACCTCGAAAAGAAACCCCGTCCCCTTTAACTGATCGCCCCCATCTTCTCCCTGAGCCCTAACCAACTACTAATCTCCTTTGTGTCTCTATAGATTTCCCTATTCTGGATTTTCATATAAGCGGAATCATACAATCTGTGGTCTTTTGTGACTGGCTTCTTTCACTTAGCATAGTGTTTTCAAGGGTCATGCAAGTTGTAGCATATAACTACTTTATTCCTTTTTATGGCCAAATCCGTTGTATGAGTATACCACGTTTTGTTTATTCATTCGTCCGCTGATGGACATTTGGGTTGTTTCCCCCTTTTGACTATGATGAATAGTGCAGCTGTGAACATCAGTGTACAAGTTTTTGTGTGGACTTGTGTTTTCCTTTCTCTTGGGGATGTACCCAGGAGTGGAATTGCTGGGTCATGTGGTAACTGCATGTTTAATTGTCTGAAGAGCTGCCAAACTGTTGACTGAAGGGGCTGCAGCATTTTACATTCCTGTCTGCAGGGTATGAGGGTTCCAGTTTCTCCACATCCTCACTGACACTTATTATGGTTCATTCATTTATTTATTTTTGGATTTTAACCATCCTAGCAGGTGTGGAGTGGTATCTCATTGTGGTTTTCATATGCATTTTCATAATGTCTAATGATTTGAGCATTTTTTCATGGGCTTATTGTCCATTTGTATGTCATCTTTGGAGAAATATCTATTCAGATCCTTTGCCCATTTAAAAAATTGGGTTATCTTTTTATTATTGAATTGTAAGAATTCTTTATATATTCTAGATATAGGTTGCTTATCAGATATATGATTTCCAAATATTTTCTCTGATTCTGTGTGTTGTCTTTCCACTTTCTTGAAGTTGTCCTTTGAAACACAAAAGTTTAAATTTTTTTTTTTTTTTGCTTGAGGAAGATTAGCCTGAGATAACATTTGTGCCAGTCTTCCTCCACTTTATATGTGGGTCGCTGCCACAGCATGGCTGACGAGCTGTGTTGGTCCCTGCCCAGGATCCGAACTTGCAAATCCGGGTTGCCAAAGCGGAGTGCACTGAACTCAACCATTACACCATGGGGCTGGCCCCCAAAAGTTTTTAATTTTTATGAAGTCCATTTTACCTGTTTTTTTTCTGTTGTTGCTCATGCTTTAAGTGTCATAACTGACAGTAGTTTGCCAAATCCAAAGTCATGAAGGTTTTTCCTCATGTTTTCTTCTGAAAGTTTTATAGTTTTAAATCTTACATTTAGGTCTTTGATCCATTTTGAGTTAATATTTGTATATGGTGGGAGGTAAGAGTCCAACTTCATTCTTTTGCTTGTGACGATCCAGTTGTCCCAGCACCGTTTGTTGAAAAGACTGTACTTTTCCCCTTGAATGATTTTGGCACCCTTGTGGAAAATCAGTTGACCAAAGACGTATGGGTTTATTGTTGGACTGTCAGTTCTTTTCCATTGATCTGTCTGTCTCTCTTTGTGCCAGTCCCATACTGTCTTAATCTCCACTGCTTTATAGTAAGTTTTGAAATCGGAAAGTGCGAGTCTTCCTACTTTGTTCTTTTTCAAGATTATTTTTGAGTATTCCGGTTCCCTTGCAATTTTAGATGAATTCTAGATTCACCTTGTCAGTTGCCACAAAGAAATCAGGTGGGATTCTGATAAAGTTTGTGTTAAATCTGTAAATCATTTTGGGGAGTGTTGCCATCTTAACAGTGTTGTCTTCTGATCCATGAACATGGGATATTTTCCCATTTATTTAGACCATTCCTTTCTTTTAATGATGTTTTATAGTTTTTGGAGTATAAGTTTTACATTTCTTTTGTTAAATTTATTCTAAGTATTTTATTCTTTTTGATGCTATTATGAATGGAATTGTCTTCTTAATTACATTTTTGAATTGTTCATTGCAAATCTATAAGAATACAATTGATTTTTGTATATTGATCTTAGATCCTGCAATCTTGCTAAACTCATTTTTTTAGTTCTAATGGATTTCTTATGATTTTTTATATGTAAGATCATGTCATCTGTTAATAGAGTTTTACTTCTTCCTGTCCAATCTGGATACCTTTTATTTCTTTTTCTTCTCTAATTGCTCTGGCTAGAATCGCCAGTAGAATGTTGAATAAAAGTGGCAAGAGCAGACGTCTTTGTCTTGTTTCCGACCTTAAGGGGAAAGCTTTAAGTCTTTCACCATTAAGTATGATGTTAGTTGTGGGTGCCTTTTATCACATGGAGGAAGTTCCCTTCTACTCCTAGTTTGTTGAGTGTTTTTATCATGAAAGGGTTTGGATTTTTTTTCAAATTTTTCTGTGTATCAATATGATCCTGTGACGTTTATTTTTGTTCTATTGATGTGTGTGTGACATTAATTGATTTTCAGATGTTGAACCAACCTTGTATTCCTGGGATAAATTCCACTTGGTCATGGTGTGTAATTCTTTTCATATGTTGCTAAATTCAGTTGGCTGGTATTTTGTGTCCCTATACATAAGAGTTATTGGTCTGTAGTTTTCTTTTCTTGTGATATCTTTGTCTGGTTTTGGAATCTGGGCAGTACCTCATAGAATAAATTAGGCAGTGTCACCTCTTTGTCTATTTTTTGCAAGAGCTTGTAAATAATTGGTATTAATTCTTCTTTAAATGTTGGGTGGGGTTCATTGGTGGAGCCACTTGGGCCTGGGCTTTTCTTTGAGGGTATTTTTTTAAACTACTAATTCAGTCTCTTCACTTGTTACAGATCTATTCAGATTGTTTATTTCTTCTTGAGTTAGTTGTGGTGGTTTTTCTCTCTCTAGGATTTGTCCATTTCATCCAGATTATCTAATTTGTTGGGGTACAATTGTTCACTGTATTCCTTTATAATCCTTTTTATTTCTGTAATGTCAGTAATAATGCTCCTTTCTCATTTCTGATTCTAGTAATTTGAGTCTTCTCTCTTATCCATCTAGCTAAAGGTTTGTCAATTTTTTTGATCTTTTCAAAGAACCCGTTTTGGTTTCCCAGCTTTGGTTTCATTGAATTTCTCTATTTTTCTACTTACTTTTATTTCCTTAGTTTTCACTCTGATACTTATTATTTCCTTGCTTCTGCCTGCTGTGGGTTTAGCTGCTCTGTTCCCAGTGTCTTAATATGGAAGATTAGGTTATTGATTTGAGATCTTTCTTCTTTCCTCATAGAGTCCTTGATAGCTATGAATTTCCCTCTAAGCACTGCTTTAGCTGTGTCCCATAGTTTTGATATGCTGTGTCTTCATTTCCATTCATCTCATGGTATTTTCTGATTTCCCTTTTGATTTATTGTTTGATCTATTGGTTGTTTAGGGATGTGTGGTTTATTTTCCACATGTTTGTCAGTTTCCCAAATCTTTTTTCTGTTATTGATTTCTAATTTCATTCCATTGTGATTGGAGACATACTTTGTATAATTTCTACCCTTTAAATTTTATTGAGTTTTCTTTTATGGCCTAGCATATGGTCTGTCTGAAGAATGTTCCATGTGCACTTGAAAAGAATGTGTACTCTGTTATTGTTGGATGGAGTGTTTTAAAGGATGTCTGTTAAGTCCAGTTCATGGTGCGTTCAAGTCTTCTCTTTCCTTGTTGATCTTCTGTCAGCTTGTTCTGTCCATTATTGAAAGTGGAGTATTGAAGTCCCCAACTATTATTGTTGAATCAGACATACTTTTAACTTTTTATTATGGACAATTTTAAACATATGAAAGAAGAGAGAATCGTCTAACGTGCTCATCACCCAGCTTCAACATTTATCACTTTTTTTTTTCTCCTTTTTCCCTGGACTGTCTGAAAGCACATCCCAGACGTCATATCATTTCAGCAGTAAACGCTTCTGCACGTGACTCTGACAGATAAGGATGTTTCACAACAGCCAGCCCCACCACCGTTATCACATCTAACAAAATTAGTGATAATCCCTCAGCGCCTTCCAGCCTGCAGCCCTTGTTCAGTTGCCCCCAGGTGTGCAGGCATCCTCTTCAAGGCCCTGCCCGTTTCACGGTGGAAGGGCTGCTTGGGGGGAGCAGTCTTTGGAAGGGGAGGCTCTGGCCAGGGCTGGGGGGTGTGGGTCCTCACAAGCTCCTGTTTGGTCTGTTTCAGGAACAAATGTGGTATCTGGGGCTGGCGGTCTGAGAAGATGGAAACCGTTAGCGGCTACGAGGCCAAGGCAGGAGAGGCTAGTGGTGGGGGCTGGGGTAGGAGACGAGGCCCAGGAACCCTGTGCTTCTCCACATCCACCCATGTGGAGGGAGAGACAGTGGCCCGTGGGCTCTGGAAGCCCTGCGCGGCCATGGGGACTCAGTGGGGCCCTGGGTGAGCATGCAGGGATCACCCATAGCATGGGCCCCCACCCGGGGTTCCAAGATGAAAGGAGGAGCATTTTCCCCCCAGTAGTGACTCCCTGGGGTTCAGACCCCGCCCCCTCCTCCACTGTGGGGAGTGAGATCTCATCTGTCCCTGCGGACAGGAGAACTTGGGTCCTGTGCTGATGAGGCTGAGTGTGGGGAACAGGCTCTGAGCCCCCAGCTTCCCCTGTGTCCCCCCTACTCCCTAGGTGTACAGTGCCACCAACGTGGAGCTGGTGACACGCACACGCACGGAGCACCTCTCTGATCAGGACAAGTCGAGGAGCAAAGGTAAACCCAGGTGCGCCTGCCTGCTGCCCAGTCACACCGCGTGGTGGGGTCACCCTGGTCTAGGGGGGCCGGCATATCGGGACAAGCTGGGAGGCCTCTACATTCTCATCTGCCCTGTCTCCATCTCCCGCCTGACAGGAGGCTCCCATGATGGAGGGTGGGTGGGTACAGTCTGAGAGCAGTGGCCCAAGTCCCCTCATGGGCTCCCACTCCTCCTTAGGGGGGAAGACTCCGTTCCAGTCGTTCCTCGGGATGGCCCAGCAGCACTCCTCCCACAACGGGGTGAGCCAGCGCTGGGGGTGGGGGCTGGGGGCTGGGCCGGGCAGGCACCGTCCTGCTAAGCCCTGTCCTGGGGCCCACCCAGGCTCCTGTGCAGCAGGCAGCCAGCCCCACCAACCCCACAGCCATCTCCCCCGACGAGTACTTCGACCCCAACTTCAGCCTGGAGTCGAGGAACATTGGCCGCCCCATCGAGATGTCCAGCAAAGTACAGAGGTGACGTCTAGGGATTGGCTGGGGACTTCCTTCAGGGTCCCCCTGAGCCCTTGCAGACTCCTGTCACGGGGCCCACCGGAGTCAGGGACCCACTCACCCAGCCAGCTTCTTCCTAGACTCCACCCCTTGGGGGCAGGAGCCGGGTCTGTCTTATCCCTTGGTCCTTGGCACCTGGCAAGCTCAGGCTTGGCCCGAGGACTGGTCCTCTTCCTTGGTGAATGAATTGGCAGCACCACCCATGCATGGTTTTCTCTTCAATTTAATGAGCACCCGTTGGGAGCCAGCTTATGGCAGAGTGGGAAGGGCACACAGCTCTGCCACCTCCTGGCTTTGTGACCCGAGGAAATGCCTTCTGCTCTGAGAGTCTAGTCTCCTCAGTAAAATGAGAACAGTCACACTTGGCCGCCTGCTCCCACGGGCGCCATGAGCATCTGAGGAGCTGTGACAGCTGATGCTGAGCCCAGCACCGCCTCAGGGACCTCATGGAGACTCTCAGCCACCCGAGGGTGGAGCTGGGATTCAAACCCTGGCAGTCCGGACCCCTGGGCTCTGCTGAGCACAAAAGCATAGCAAAGCGTGAGGCTCTGGCTGGCCGTGGGCTGAGGAGGAGGAGGGATTGTGGACAGGGCCCAGACCGAAGCCAGCAGCCCGGCCCTGCCCTTCTCATCCAGATGAGCTGAGCTGGTGCAAACCACCATAGGCCCCAGCGTGGGCCCAGGGTCTGGGGGGCAGCTCGGGCCATAGGCCCAGAAGGATACAAGCTGCTGGAGGAGGCAGGCAGGTGCCCCAGGCCAGGTCGGGGCATGAGTAAAGGCGGGCGTCCAGCGTGGGTGGGCCTTAGCAGAGGAGCCAGCAGAGGTTCCTTGACCGGCGTCCTGCGGTCGGCTGGGCAGGTTCAAGGCAACATTGTGGCTGAGTGAGGAGCACCCGCTCTCCCTGGGTGACCAGGTGACGCCCATCATCGACCTGATGGCCATCAGCAACGCTCACTTTGCCAAGCTGCGAGACTTCATCACCCTGCGCCTCCCACCTGGCTTCCCGGTCAAGATTGGTGAGAGCTGGGGCCGAGGCAGCAGGAGGGCCTCGGGCAGTTCCTGGAGAGTCACGTAGATATGGGCTCCAGCTCAGGGTTGGCTGTCTCCTCACAGAGATCCCCCTTTTCCACGTGCTCAACGCCCGCATCACCTTCAGCAACCTGTGTGGCTGTGACGAGCCCCTGAGCTCAGTGTGGGTGCCGGCCCCTGGCTCGGCTGTCACAGCTTCAGGTACCACTGCAGGAGGGAGGGGGGCCGTGCGGCTCGCTGGTCTCCGAGCAGTGGGGGCTGAGTGGGGCGCCTCCGTCGCACCCAGGGAGCCCTTTCCCGTGCGAGGTGGACCCCGCCGTGTTCGAGGTGCCCGAAGGGTACAGTGTGCTGGGCGCGGAGCGCAGTGAGCCCCTCCGCGACGAGGACGATGACCTGCTGCAGTTTGCCATCCAGCAGAGCCTGCTCGAGGCGGGCGCGGAGGCGGAGCAGGTGGGGCGCGGGCAGGGCCGGGCCCTGGCCTCTGCAGCCACAGGTGGCAGAGGCAACAGCTCTGTGCTCCGGCTACTGCAGGTGACTGTCTGGGAAGCCCTGACCACCACCGGGCCCGGTGCCCACCCTCCTCCCCACGTCACGGCTTATGAGGAGCAGCTTCAGCTGGAGCGGTGAGGCCCCCTAGGACCTCACGGTCCAGGTCTCGGGCCCGCCCTGCCTCAGCGACCCTGCCAGTCAGGGGTCCTTGGCTGGTGGGGTGCAGGGAGGTGCTGGTCCCAGGACCCCATGCCCTCTCCAAGGCTACCCATCAGCTGCGCTGCCCCCACTGAGGTGTCATGAGGGATGGGGACACAGGGCCCCGCCTTGTCTCTCCTCTCTGGTCTCCCAGGTCCCAGCCACCCTGTCGTTGTCCTTGTCCTCTAACCATGTGCCAGCCCTTGGCCTCCTCCCCTGGCCTTAGTGCTCACTGGTCTGCTCTCCCCTCTCACACCTTGCCTGGAAGGGCCCTCCAGGAAAGCCTGCGGATGTCCACCGAGCCCCGGGGCCCGGGATCCCCGAATAGGACGCCCCCGGCCCTGGCCCCCCCCAGTTTTGAGGAGCAGCTTCGCCTGGCCCTGGAGTTGTCCTCACGGGAGCAGGAGGAGCGGGAGCGACGGGGGCAGCAGGAGGAGGAGGACTTACAGCGCATCCTGCAGCTGTCACTCACGGAGCACTGAGCCCCGAGGCCCGGCCCGGGAGGGCTGTCCGGCTGCACCCCCGCCCGCTTTTGTAACTTATTTATTTATAAACTGTCTGCTGCTGCGCTGGGGGCCTGGAGCCCTGGGGGTGGGCTTGCGTTGGAGACCAAGATGGAAATAAAGAGACCTTCAGCAGCAGGCTTGCTCTGCTCAATGGGGGTAGTAAGGTGCCCCCCCCATTAAGGCCCGATTGTCTGATCTTCCCCAAAACCTGTCTGTCCAGTCCTGCGTCCCTAGGTCCCAAGGGGGGCACTGAGGGGAGACTGTGGATGATGGCCTCAGACCTGGGTTCGAATCCTGGCCATGGCCCCCTTAGCCTCTCTGAGCCTCAGTTTGGTCAGCTGTAAAATTACACCCCCGTCCCCCAGGGTTGTTGGGACGGTTGAGGTGTGAAGGGCCCTCACAGAGCAGGTGTTCCCTAGACGTCAGTGCTCCGGAGCCCTGTCCCACCTCCTAGAGACCATCGTTCCTCCTGCCCCCCAGGCTGGCTTTCCCAGAACCCCTCCGCGCTCCTGTCGCGGATGGGGAAAGGCTGGGCCTCCAGATCTACTTACAGCCAGAGCCCCTTGCACCCTTGACCTAGGTTCCTTGGGCGTGTTCTCGGGTATCAGAGTGACTTTGGGCAAGTCACTTCCCTTGGCAGCAGCTCTGAACTGCACAGCCCTGCCCTGCTCACCTCCAAGGCGGTGGCCCTGAGGATCCCCTGGGAGCCTCATGGGTTAGTTCTAAATCCCTCCTGATTTTCCTGAAGCTTTGCCGGTCTCCCAGTGATTCATGCAGAGCATGGAAGCTGAGGGCCAACCGGCAAGGAGAAAGACGTTTGGGGTGCCCCCCCCCCCATTAAGGCCCGATTGTCTGATCTTCCCCAAGACCTGTCTCTCCAGTCCTGCGTCCCTAGGTCCCAACTCTGCTGGGTAACAGAACGGTTGAGGCCCAAAGCAGAGCTCAGGTGACCTAACTGGGCGGAGCAGCGAGGGCAGGGGCAGGGGCAGGGGCAGGGGCGCTTCCTGAGAGGAGGGATCGAACCCCGCGATGAAGGCAAGCTGCCTGACCTCTGGCCACGGCCCTCAGGGCCGCCGGACTCCGCACCTGCGCCGCGCCCCGCCCCGGCCCCGCCCCCGCCCCCAGCGTGTTTGCGGGGCGCGGGCGAGGCGGGCCGAACCGGAGGAGACGCGAGGGGAGGGGCGGCAGCCGCTCGGTGCCGGCTCCGCAGGCCGGGCTGCTCGGGTGTCTGGCCCTTTAAGGGCCACCCCCGAGGAGGTGCCAGGCCCTAGTGGCTCGGTCTCTCCTTCCTGGTCCTGCGGGGCAGCCACTGTCCGTGGGGCTGTGGGAGGACCCCGTGCCCGGTGCCGGCCCAGGTGTCCCCGGCCTGGCCCCATGGCCCTGGTCACAGTGAGCCGCTCTCCGCCGGTCAGCGGCCACTCCACGCCTGTGGGGCCCACGGTGAGTCTGGCTTTGCTGTGGTCCTGCCCACGCAGTTGGCTGCTAGCTGGGCCTGGGGAAGTGGGTCCTGCCCAGGGACAGGCTCCCTTCAAGCCTGGGGGTGTGCGCAGGGGGACCCCAAGTCTCAGGCTGGAGGGGATTGAGGGGGCTCTGGAAGCTCCCAGGAACTCAGACCAAGTTAGATCCAGAGCCCTGAGCGCCAGCCCAGCCTGCGGAGGCCCTACCCACTTCCCAGCCAGCCGGAGCTGGGCCTACCCAGACACCTCCAGCACCCCTCCCACCCTTACCCCTGCTGCCCTACCTGGACCTGGGCCTGGGCTCCCCAAGGATCTCCAGATGGGGAGTGGACTAGGGGTGGGAGGGGATCTGATACCTTTTCTGGTTCCACTCCCCACTGGAGGGCGATTCCCACACTCCCCCACTTCCCCAGCCCTGAGAGCGGGGAGGGGAGAGGAGTCCTTACCCCCTCACTCTGCCCTGGGGGCTGCTTTCTCAGCAGGACCAGAGGGCCAAGAGGAGAAGCTGGCTCCAGCGAAGGTGAGCGCCTCCCCCAACACAGACACCCCCATCCAGCTGCCAGGCCTGGCCCCTGCTATCCTGGAGGACTCGACAAAGCCACCTACTGACTGTGTGGGGCAGTGTCGCCCGTGGGCATAGCTGGTGGGCACGGCCAGCTTGCAGCACTGGTCTGGCTGCCTTTGTTTTGTCTTCCCGCTGGTCAGTTGGGGCTCCTTCACCCACTATCCTGGACCCTGGCCCAGGCCAGTGGTCACAAGCCAAAGGGCAGGATGGGACAACAGGGCCTGAGGACTCCTGGGTCCCCACCAAGTTTGCAGCATCTCCTGAGGTGGGCAGGTGGGAAGGGAAAGAGGACAGCCTCCGCCCCCTCAGGAAAGAATGGATGGGCTGGGGGCTTCAGTGAGCGTCTCCAAGGTGTGGGTCTGAAAGTGTGGCAGCATCTCCTAGGAGCTAGCTAGAAATGCACGTTCTCAGGCCTCCACTGCAGGCCTGCTGACTCTCTGGGGATGGGGCCCAATGCCTGTGTTAAGAAGTCCGCCAGCTGATTCTGACACAGCCCTGTCCTAAGGGGCATGACCGGCCATATGGTTTCCCTGCCGCCCTGCCAGGCAGAGCTTTGCAGTGCTCCGTGGGGCTGTCCTGGGACTGCAGGATGGCGGGGATGGTGAAGATGCAGCTGAGGCCAGCCCGGAGCCAGCGGAGGAGCCCCCGGGCGAAGAGCAGCCCTGCAGGGATGAGACAGACGATGGGCCTGGGCCCCAGAGTCCCCGGAAGCAGGAGCAGAGTCAGCACCTGCACCTCATGGTGGAGCTGCTGAGGCCGCAGGACGACATCCGCCTGGTGAGGGGCCTCCACCCCAGGGGTAGGGCGAGGAGAGGGCCAAATGCAGCCAGTTGTCTGTCTGGGGAGCCGTGGTGTGAGGGCAGGGGGCACCCTGGGGAGTGCAGGGTTACCCAAACCCCGACAACCCTGCTGTTTCAGCCAGAGTTGTTTTAACACGGTGATGTCATGTCTTCAGGTCTCCGGAGGGCTGGGAAAGGACTGGGAGGTTTGTCCTGCTTGAGCCCATAGGGCCAAATTAGGTCTAGGTCCCAGAGCTGGGAATTACACAGACGCGGGCTTCTGTGCAACCAGCGCGAGACCTTCCTGAGATATGAGTTGTCCATAAATGGACTGGCGTTCGGGGGGCCTGCTGAGCCCCCACCAGGGGCTGGCGTGCTGGAGGGGCCTGTGGGGGGATGGGACATGGGTGGCAGTCGGGGGATCACTTCCCAGTTGCCTGTGGGACATCTCACTGTCCACAGCGAAATGGGAAAAACAAGATGCAGGCAGTCTGTCGTAAAGCCGAATTTATTCCACGGAAGCACCGTGCTTTATTGTGAGGTTGTGTCCTTAATATTTCTTTGGTGAGAAACAATTCTCGAATCAAATGGTGGTAATGGCAAGTGAAAGGCTTTTTGAAACCTCCTTCCTAGGCAGAAATAAAAAATGGACAATCTACGTCAGGCCCACTCTCTCCTTTTTTCCATACACATCCTCCTTTAGGAAAAATTTTTAAACATTTTGTTGGACCACAAAATCCAATAGTTGGGAACCACTGGGTTGTAACCAGTGATCTGGTATCTGGGAAGAGGGGGATGGGCACAGAGGGAGCAAGCGGCAGTCTGTTCCAGGCCCGGGTGTGTGTGAGGTGGGGATGGGGGAGCAGGGGCCTCTGGGCCACTGTGACCCTGGGCTCGTCCCTCCCCATCTTCCTCAGGCAGCCCAGCTGGAGGCAGCACGGCCCCCCCGGCTCCGCTACCTGCTGGTGGTTTCCACAAGAGAACCCCTGAGCCAGGATGAGACAGTCCTCCTGGGAGTCGACTTCCCTGACAGCAGGTGGGAGCAGGGAGAAGAAGGGAGGGGGGCAAGGAAGTCAGGGGCTGGGGGTCAATGGCTTTCCCTCTGTCCCCTGCCAGCTCCCCCAGCTGCACCCTGGGCCTGGTCTTGCCTCTCTGGAGTGACACCCAGGTGTACCTAGATGGAGATGGGTAAGAGGTGGCAACTGGAGTGGGGAGGGGACAGGAGGGGCCTGGAGAGGGAATAACCAAGGAATTGTATCTGATGGGGCATTTGGGCATTGAGGAGCAGTAAAGAACTCCAGGCCGGGTGTCTCGGCCTGGGCCTACTCAGCTTTACCTCAGATTTGCTGTGTGATCCTGGGCAAGTCAACTAACTTCTCTGGGTCTCACCTGCCCCATATCTGGCAAACGGGGCTTATGTTGAAACTCAGATGGTGTGTACATATTCTGAGGGCCAGCCTCCTAGGGTGGCTGGTGGCTGGGCCTCTCAGGGCTCTGTCCCAGAGCCGAGAGTCAGGTTCCACCCCTACCCGGTCTCCTGCAGGGGCTTCAGTGTGACATCTGGCGGGCAGAGCCGAATCTTCAAGCCCATCTCCATCCAGACCATGTGGTAAGGGCTAGGGTGCCCAGCTCAGGCCAGTCTCCTCTTCTCGGAGATGGCTGCAGGGTCTGGGAGGGGCAGCAGGGAGGACAACATGACCCAGCCTTCCCTCTGTCCCAGGGCCACACTCCAGGTATTGCACCAGGCGTGTGAGGTGGCTCTGGGCAGCGGTCTTGTGCCAGGGGGCAGTGCCCTTACCTGGGCCAGCCACTACCAGGACAGACTGAGCTCTGATCAGAGCTGCCTCAACGAGTGGACGGCCATGGCTGACCTGGAATCTCTGCGGCCTCCCAGCGCTGAGCCTGGCCGGTCAGTGCACGGAGGGGAGGAAGAGCGGGGTGGGTGCCATGGCAGGCAGGGAAGGGGGCCCTGGACTGACAGACTCGGCTCGGCTCCCAGGCCCTCAGAACAGGAGCAGATGGAGCAGGCGATCCGGGCCGAGCTGTGGGAGGTGCTGGACACCAGTGACCTGGAGAGCATCACTTCCAAAGAGGTGGGCAGGGTGCCAGGGCCGGGCAGAGAGCTGGGCCCAGCGGGGGCCCCTCAGCGGGGCCCAGGGCTTCCCTCTCCTTGGAGCGCTCCCACCTTGCTTTCCTCCCATCCTGAGCCTGTTGCGGATGCCTGGCCTCAGCTCCTCTGACCAGATGAGACAGTTACCGTCCTCACAGGCCCCAGAGGGAAGGGCGGGGTGTCAGGAAGGTTGCGAGGCGCCCCGGAGCCTCTCCTCCCTTCTGGCTCTGCCTGCAGATCCGCCAGGCCCTGGAGCAGCGCCTGGGCTGCCCTCTCCAACAGTACCGCGACTTCATTGACAACCAGATGCTGCTGCTCATGGCCCAGCAAGACCGGGCCTCCCGCATCTTCCCTCACCTCTACCTGGTGAGCTGCAGGGCAGGGTGAGGTGAGGGCAGGGGTGGGAGATGAGGCCTGGTACAGCCAGCGGAGAGGGAGAATGGTGCTTCTCTCCCTGTCCGCAGGGCTCAGAGTGGAATGCAGCCAACCTGGAGGAGCTGCAGAGAAACAGGTAGGGTTCCGAGCCCACCGGGACCACCCCGGCTCTGTCCTCCCCCTGCACTTGGCCTTCCCTAAGGGGCAGCCTGGACAGAAACCCCTGACCCCCTCAAAAGCGGCTAGCTCTGTTTCCTGGAGCTGCTCCCCTTGCGTGGCCTCAGGCCAGGAAAGGAGAACAACCTTGCTGCCCTGCAGGCGCTCCCTGGGCCACCCCCCTCCCTCCCCCCCACTGTAAAGCAGAAAAGCTCCTCTCCGCCTGAGCACCTCCAGGAGAAGGAGGTGCCCCTCCCCCAGGGGGGACCTGGCTGCCTTCTCCCATAGATTCCTGTCATTTGTCCACCACAGGCTTCTAGGAAACCTGCTATGGCCTCTGTCACTCAGTTGCTGCAGATCCACTTGATCTCAGCTTAGCTCAAAAGCTGTGCTCTGGGGCCAGCCCGGTGGCACAGCGGTTAAGCTCGCATGCTCCACTTCGGCGGTCCAGGGTTCGCAGGTTCGGATCCCAGGTGCGGACATGGCACCGCTTGTCAAGCCATGCTGTGGCAGGCGTCCCACATATAAAGTAGAGGAAGATGGGCACGGATGTTAGCTCAGGGCCATGCTTCCTCAGCAAAAAGAGGAGGATTGGCAGCAGATGTTAGTTCGGGGCTAATCTTCCTCAAAAATTAATTAATTAATTAATTAATTAATTAAAAAAGTTGTTCTCTGACTTCCAAGAATAATAGAAGGGTCAGTGTTGCGGTGGACCCCAGCAGCTACCTGGACTCGAGGGGAAACTCAAGCCCAGCGGGGTGAAATGATTTGCTCAGGGTCACAGTCCTCTTCTCCCCCCACCATAACTGTGCCACCCCCACCTGACTCAGAACCGAGAACTAAACAGACAGCCCCAGGGTCTGCTGGGTCCTCTGGCCCATGGGCCTGGCCTCACACTCCCTGCTGCAGGGTCAGCCACATCCTGAACATGGCCCGGGAGATTGACAACTTCTACCCTGAGCGCTTCACCTACCACAACGTGCGCCTCTGGGACGAGGAGTCCGCCCAGCTGCTGCCCCACTGGAAGGAGACACACCGCTTCGTGGAGGCTGCAAGGTGGGCACCTCCCTGCCCCCCTGCTTACCCCACCCCAGCTCCGAGCAGTCCTATGCCCTCCTGCTCGCTCTGCCCTCAGCTCTGGGACCTCGGGGTCCTTCCTTCTTTCCCCCTCTCCTCTGGGTAGTGGGCCCACCACGTGCCCTTCTCCCATGCTGCAGGGCTCCTCACAGCCAGGGGGTGGGGAGGGGGCGCTGACCATGCTCTGCCTCCACAGGGCGCAGGGCACCCGGGTGCTAGTCCACTGCAAGATGGGCGTCAGCCGCTCGGCTGCCACCGTGATCGCCTATGCCATGAAGCAGTACGGCTGGAGCCTGGAGCAGGCCCTGCGCCACGTGCAGGAGCTCCGGCCCATCGTCCGCCCCAACCCCGGCTTCCTGCGCCAGCTGCAGACCTATCAGGGCATCCTGACTGCCAGGTACTGGGGGGGCACAAGGGAAGGGGGTGGGCATGTGTGGATGCTGGGGGTGGCTGCTGGGTCAACCAAGCTGACTCAGGGCCACCTCCTCACAGCCGGCAGAGCCATGTCTGGGAGCAGAAAGCGGGTGGGGCCTCCCCAGAGGAGCCCCTGGCCCCCGAGGTCTCTACACCATTCCCACCTCTTCCGCCAGAACCGGGGGGTAGTGGGGAGGTGAAGGTTATAGAACCAGAGGAGACCCAGGCAGCCCCAACAGAAGAGCCTGGGCCGCGACCCCGCATCAACCTCCGTGGAGTCATGAGGTCCATCAGCCTCCTGGAGCCTCCCTTGGAGCTGGAAAGTACCTCAGGGGCTGAAGACCCACCAGAGGTGAGGCTGGGGCTAGGGAAGGAGCCCCAGCTGAGGCAGGGTGGGGGCCAAAAGGAGGAGGGAGCAGATGGCAGGAGGATGGAGAAAGACCAGGACTGGGGGCACCTGAGCACAGAGACCACACCCTGGGCAGCTCCCTTTGGTCCCCTCAGAGCAGCCGAGGAGCCCTGGGGAGGGCAGGCAAGCACTGCCCTCCGCAGAGCTGGGGAGCCGTCATGGGCCGGGGCCTGCGCGTGGGCTCCGTGCTGGGCCGATCCCGGGCTGAAGGCTGCAGGCAGCCCTCAAACCTGACGCGAGGACTCGCTTCCGAGGGGCTGGGCTGCCCAGCCATGGAGTGAGCATCCTCCCCAGGCCAGTAGCTGGACAACCAGCTGCTGGTCCTGGATGGGGTGGACAGGACGAGCTCTGCAGGCCCTCCCAAATCTGAGGGGCAGCCCATCAAAGGATGGGGTGCACTACAACATGACCGACAAACATTAATGTACAATTGAAATTTCACAAGATTGTAACCTATCAATAACTCAATAAAAAAAAAAAAAGGATTGGGTGCAGAGGGGTCAGGGCACTCACACCACCAAAGGACTGGCTGAGGCGTGGAGCACCCTCTCTGTGCTGAGTGCACAGGGCACAAGGGTAAGACCAGGAGCTGGCCCTGGCCTTAGGAAGCCAGGCCCCCCACGGGACTCAAGGCCAAGATGGCTGACGGGGAGGAAGGAGCGCTCATCTCATGGAGGGCAGGGACATTTAGGAGAGGCTTCCTGGAGGAGGTGACACTGGGTGCGGAAGGATGGGGAGGGATGGGTGGTTGATGGATAGGTGTGGGTGTTCCTAAAGCAGGGTGCCCTCACTTGGGACCCAGCACAGGGCCTGGCCCCCATAAGGAGTTTCACTTGTGGCTCAGAGGACAACTGTACAGAGGTAGAGGGAGCAAGAGGAGGAGGAGAGGGCTCAAGGACACGGCAGGTGCAGGGGAGCTGAGGAGGGCTTCGGGGGGCCAGAAGGAAGCTGCAGACGTGTGAGGGCCCAGGAGCGGGGGCAGTAGGGCTGGGGTGCTGTCTTCCCTCCTAGGGAAATGGGACCCTTGAGTAGCTCAGTATTTCTGTATTCATTCAACAAACATTTGGCACCTACCCTTTTCCAGGCCCTGTGCTCCAGGGGAGACGTCCCTCTGACTCTTCTTCCTTATACTCTTACCCTTCCAGGTTTTCTCTTCAAACGAGTCTTCAGATGAAGACCCTCCACAGCCCTTCCCTCAGCTATCAAAGGCCAAGGGAGGTGGGCGGGTCCGCAAGGGGCCTTGGCCATCCCTGAAGTCCCGCCAGTCTGTGGTTGCCCTCAACAGCGCCGCCCTGGTGGCCAGCCGGAGCCAGGTCTTCCAGGAGCAGGGGGAGGCTGGCCGCTCCTCCACACCCAGGCTCCGGAAGGTGGTGAGGCAGGCCAGCGTGGATGGCAGTGGGGAGGAGGGCGAGGCCTAGCCCTCCTCATGCCCAGGCCCCTAGACACGAATAGAGGCGCCTGAACAGCTCCCGGGACCAGCACCCCTCACTCCTGTCAGCCTGCAGCCCTCCTCTTAGCTCCTCCCCAGGAGGCCCCAGACCCCCGTCACTACAGCCCCAGCTGCACAGCCTTAAGTCTCGGACCCATGTCCACCTGTCCAAGGGCTCAAGACTGTCTCGATACGGGGATGAGGTAGAGAGACTAAAGGTGCCTTGGCGGGCAACAGCACCAGCTGCATTCTCAACTGCTGCTGAACCTGGAACCTCGCCGCCACGGAATAAAACACCGAGTTCCCCAGCGCCGAAAGCCTCCGGCTCCTCCCTCACCCCCGCCTGTGTGCCTCATCCCTGCCCCCTCATTCCTGGGGCCCACTAGGCCAGAGGACCAGTGGCCCCAAAGGCTGTGAGTAACTCAGTCCGCAGTCCCCAGCCCTAGGGGGCTCTGAGGAGCCGAGGCCGGGCCCCCCTCCAACAGCCCACAACCGGCCCCGAGTCTTTTGCTGCTGCCCGTCACCCTCCCCACCCCCCATGGCACTACACTGGCTCACAGAGCACAGACCAAAGAGTCTTCTCTTCGACCTCACGGCCTCTGACCAGTTTTTCATAGTCTTCATAGTATCTGGCTTTGTACTTAGAAATAAAGAACATTTTCATATTATTTTCAATTTTATGAGAAAGCCGTCTACCCATCAGCCCTCTCCTTCTCTGGTTACAGAGTTTGGCCTCTCCTTACTCCTTCCAGGCTCCTCACAGTTCCCAGGTGTCTCGTGACAGGCCGTTTAGCGGGTGGTGTTTTTGGGTGGGGAGGGAAGAAGGTTGGGGAAGAGAAGAGGGGAGGTCAGCCTGTCTCCCTCGTCTCCCAGGGCAGGGCCTGGGTCCTCGTTAGCTGCGCACGCCCGTCAGGCAGGGGCCGGGGAACAAGTGTACACGGGGCAGCAGGTGCTCGGCTCTGTTGGGACAGCTGAAGGCAGTTACCCAGGAGGAAGGAGAAGCTGCCAACGCCTATCTGGACAGGACCAAGCCTGTTCCAGAAGCGAAGGCTCCTTTTGGACATTTGGTGCTAGTTCTTGAGCACACTTTGGACCCCGAGAATCTTCCTCTTGCTACAATGCAAGGCAGCCGGGTTTTCTAAGGCAGCCCATCACTGCCAGGGAAGAAGGACCCTCAGCGGGCCCTCCCCTTCTGCCTCGGGGTTCCGTCGGCTCAGTCTCAGTGTTCACGAAGAGTAAGTGGTTCCATCTTTGTCACTTCTAATCTGCTTTTCCCACGATCATATTCTCCGCCATATAACACACTACTTTGGTTGGGATGGGTACACAACTCCTTCCCTCAAAGCAGGCCTCAGAGGCAGGAGCTGGCACCGGCTGTTCTCATTGAGCCCTCATGCCCAGCGTTAAGAATGAGTCTCTCACCCAGACCCTGATGGGCCCCCCCGCACTGCTCTAACCCCAGAGGACTGAGGGGCAGGAGACTTGGTTCCAGCCCCGGCTTTACCACTTACAAGTTACGTCACCTCGAGTCTTTCCGTAAAACAAAGGGATTAGACCGCGCAGTCCCTAAGTGTCCCCCTCCCACCTTGACATTTTAACAACACATGTCATCTAGACATTGATGAATTCAGTCTCGACGTGCTCTCTAGAAGAGGCATCATTTGTACCTGTCTGGGGGTGGCATGCCTAGGGTCACAAGGTGGGGTACAGAGAAGCTGGTTCTGATTCTCAATCCACTTGGCCGGTCTGCTCTGTTGAGCAAACACAGGGGGCTGCCTGCCATCGTACAGCCAACCCTGAGTCCCACCCAGACCGCCCTTTCAGTAGTCCTAGGCCGGGGGTGGGGACAGGTGGGGGTGACAGTGTCAGGAGGGAAGCCAAGGCTGTGCAGTTGGGAGGGCAGAGTCCAATCCTGAACTCAGAGCTGTGGGGCCAATAAGAATCCATGGAGGACCCTGAGAGGTAAGAATTCAGCATGTGGGGATAAAAAACTAGAGAGGAAACTGTTTGCATAAAAAATGCAGACAAATGGTTAAGAACTGTATATATAAAGCACACCAAACTGCTATCAAGGGCAAAAAATATATTTTTTAAAAATATAAAATGAAAAGTATGTCTCCCTCTGATCTTGTCCTCTGATCCTTCACTGGCAACCATTGTCACCAGTTTCTTCTGAGTTCTTTCAGAGACATTCCATGCTTATATCATCAAATATATGTGTGCATTCTTTTGTAAATATAAATTACAGCTCTTATACTATTCTGCACTTTGAAATTTTTTTTCATATCACAAACAGTTGCACATCAGTACAGAAAGCTCTGCTTGATTTTTTTTTTTAAAGATTTTTTTCCTTTTTCTCCCCAAAGCCCCCCAGTACATAGTTGTATATTCTTCGTTGTGGGTCCTTCCAGTTGTGGCATGTGGGACGCTGCCTCAGCGTGGTTTGATGAGCAGTGCCATGTCCGCGCCCAGGATTCAAACCAACGAAACACCAGGCTGCCTGCAGTGGAGCGCGCGAACTTAACCACTCGGCCACGGGGCCAGCCCCCTCTGCTTGATTTTTAAAATAACCACACACACTCTATTTTATGGAACCCATCGTTTATTTAAGTGGTCATTTACCGATGAACATTTAGGTTGTTTATGGGGTTTTTTCCCATTCCAAGTAATGCTTAAGTACGCATGTATATACTTTCTCGTGCCACAGCCACTAAAACTGTAGGACACATTTCTAGAATTACTGAAGCAGTCTATGTGCATTTGTAATTTTGAAAGGCATTGCCTAATTTCCTTCCAAGAAGTTGCACCAATTTACAGCGAATGGTAATGCCTATTTGTCCTTAAAGGACTGTCCAGCCTACACATCAGTGTCATGATATGAACCTTGCAACACCGCCAGAGGAGAAAAGGCAGGCATTAACGACCACTGTCTTAGAAATAAGGAAACTGAGGCCCAGAGAAGTAACTGAGACTCTGATAGAGGCTGAATTAGGTCCCAGTTTCTAGATCTCAGTCCAGAGGTCCAACTCGGGAGGGGAGAGGGTGGTTCCCGGGCAATCAAGGCATTGAGTTCACAGTCCTGTCCAAGGTGGGTCGGAGGGTCAGACCCAGCCCTGCTCACGGAGCCCCGACTCAACTCCCACCTGACATAGGAGCCCAGCCCCGACTTGACACTTGCTGGGACAAGGAGCTCGCGGCCCCCGGGCAGCCGGTCCCTCTGCGCCAGCTCCCACCTTCACAATGTTCTCCCCGCGCCGGGCCCGGCTCGGTCCCAGCTGGGACCGGCCACGAGCGGACGCCCCCTCATCCGGACAAGTTTTCGACCGGCAATATCGAACGCGCCGAAAAGCCCGCGCCCCCGCCCCTTCACCCTGCATCTCAGACGCCTCCGAGCCGCGGCTGCCGGGAGAAACTACCTGTCAGGCCTCCGCGGCCTCTCCTCCGCCGGCAGGACCCGGGGTGCTGGGATCCCAGCGACTCGCATCCCACCGCGACGCTCGGGCGCCATCTTGCGTCCGTTCCTCTGGCCGCTGGCTGACAGCCCCGAGACCACAACTCCCAGCGTGCCTAGCGCGTCCGCGCAGGCGCAAAGAGCCCCCTCTCGTTTCCATGGGAACCTCGCCCCCCGGAGTCCCGGCGGCTCAACTCTGCCCAGCGTGAAGCTGTTGCTCCCCACAGGTTCCCCGGCGCTGGGACGGGGGTCTGCGGACGGTTGGGGCGCAGAGGAGGGGGCCTGAGGGGAGGAGGCCAGGCGGCCCTGCCTCCTGGGACCAGCGCTCCCAAATTCTCCTCGGCGTCCGGCCGTCCGCGCTCCCGGGGCCTCGGCGTTCCAAGGCCAAGGCGCCCAGGGCGGCCCGGGTTGGCGAGGCCATGTTGGGCTCCGGCCCGCACGGCCCCCTCGCTCCGCGCCAGCGCCTGTCACCCCCGGCCGAGGGCCTGCGCGCCCAGACAGGTACTCCCGGGGCGCGGGCCGGGCGCGGAAGGTAGACGTGCAGGTGGCGCCGGGCAGGGCAACGGGCGCCCGCCGTCGGATCCGGCTCTGCCTCTGAGGGAGCCGGGACCCGGGGCTCAGCCTCCCTGGGCTTCAGTTCCCTCTCTGTCAAATCGGGCTTGGACTGGAATTCCACTGCACGTGCAACTCCGTTGCAGAGCAGCCCCTGACTCTCTCCGACCCCAGGGACAAGTTTCCTTCTCTGTAAAGTAAGGAGGTTGAAGCAGGTGACCCCTAAGGTCTTTTTACCGGATATGGAATCATTGCCCCTAGTTGCCCACCAAGTGCAAGAAGGAAGAAAGGGAACTGGGTGGTTTAAGCTCAGGGTCTAGAGTCAGAGAAACTTGGGTATGTGACTCTGGATGAAGTTGTTACATCTCTTGAGCCCCAGTTTCCTCGTTTGCAAAACGAGGTCGTGACAGTACCATCTCAGGTTTTTGAAGATTAAATGAGACAATGCATGTAAGTTTTTTGCCAGGGGCCTCCACATAGCAAGCGCTATCTCAAGTCCCAGGTGTCATTTCTGATATTTTAAAAAATGTTCTTTAGCCACTGTGAGACCTTTTTTGAATTTTTGGAGCCGCTTCCTTTATTGCTGGACAAATCCATTCTCCTAGGCGGGATGGTTATGTAGGCAGAGTCCGATGGGGAAGCCTGCATCTTCTTCCCCAAGGCTGGACACTCATAGCTGGTGTATCTCCTCACTTCAGCTGTAGTCCGGGTCAATCACTACGGGGCAGCATCTAGGGACGTGCAAACCCCCCACGACGTAGTTCAGGAGATACTTTCCCTTCCTCGAGATTCATAGAGGTTGTGAGCTCTTACATATTATGATGCAGAAACAGCTGGATATTGAAATATAATATTTACATAATATTATAACATTTACATAAGCCTGGATACACACAGTTGTAAGAAATACCTAAGAATCTTATGCTACTTGCATTGAGTTCAAGCTTTGTGTTAATTGGGAAAATCCTAACAAGGAGTTTTAAATTAGTGATAAAGAATGTTTTTGGGTTTTTTTTTTTTTTAAGTCTGGGAACTCCCAGTAGCTTTATAAACAAGGCTTCACTCGTCCAACAGGCATGTTTATGTGGAAGCTGTATTCCATGAGTATTTTTTGAGCACCTGTTATGTACATGGTACTGTGATGGGTATTCTGAGGGACACAAAGATGTATAAGACACTCTTTGCCCTCAAGAAACATAGAGTCTAGTAGAGGAGATAACTATGAATACAAAACAGATAACACAAGTAGAAAGCGATGTGTCATGAGAGAGAGAAAGGTGACTAACTGTGCTGTGAACGTTCAGAGGCAGGGGATGCCACTGCTAAGTGGCTATATAATGAGAGCATCAAGGAGCACACAGCATTTGAGTGGGGCCTTGAAGGATGTGGAAAACGTGGATATGCCAAGAAGTAGGGAAAAGATACTCTGGGCACCCTCCTCACAGCCCTGAGATGTGGAGGAGAAATTTCTAGCCCTGACTACATGGTGAGCTCCTGAGAGGCAGGGACTGGGTTTTGGTCAGTGTTTTTTGTTTTGTTTTTTTAAAATTTTAATTAATTAATTAATTTTATTGCAATAACGTTGAATTATAACATTATGTAAGTTTCAGGTGTACATCGTAATATATTTCAAATTCTCTGTAGGCTACATCATGTTCACGACCCAAAGACTAATGACAATCCATCACCACACATGTGCTTAATCACCCCTTTCACCCTCCTCCCTCCCCCGTTCCCCTCTGGTAACCACCAATCCAATCTCTGTTGCTATGTGTTTGTTTGTCATTGTTTTTATCTTCTACTTATGAGTGAAATCATATGGTATATGACTTTCTCCCTCTGACTTATTTCACTTAGCATAATACCCTCAAGGTCCATCCATGTTGTCACAAATGGCTGGATTTCATCGTTTCTTATGGCTGAGTGGTATTCCATTGTGCATATACACCACATCTTTATCCATTCGTCCCTTGATGGGCACCTAGGTTGCTTCCAAGTCTTGGCTATTGTGAATAATGCTGCGATGAACATAGGGGTGCATGCATCTTTATGCATTTGTGTTTTCAAGTTCTTTGGGTAAATACCCAGCAGTGGAATAGCTGGATCATTTAGTAGATCTATGCTTAATTTTCTGAGGAAACTCCCTACTGTTTTCCATAGTGGCTGTGCCAGTTTGCACTCCGACCAGCAGTATACAAAGGTTCCCTTCTCTCCACATTCTCTCCAACACTTGTTGTTTCCTGTCTTGTTAATTATAGCCATTCTGACAGAAATGAGGTGATATCGCATTGTAGTTTTGATTTGCGTTTCCCTGATGGCTAATGATGTTGAGCATCTTTTCCTGTGCCTGTTGGCCATCTGTATATCTTCTTTGGAGAAATCTCTGTTCAGATCTTTTGCCCACTTTTTAATTGGGTTGTTGGTTTTTTCGTTGTTGAGACGTATGAGTTCTTTGTATATTTTGGATATTAACCCCTTATCTGATATATGGTTTGCAAATATCTTCTCCCAATTGTTCGGTTGTCTTTTCGTTTTGTTGGTGGTTTCCTTTGCTGTGCAGAAGTGTTTTAGTTTGATGTAGCCCCATTTGTTTATTTTGTTTTGTTTCCCTTGCCTGGTCAGTTGGTCAGTGTTTTATTCCCACCTTGGCACGTGGATGGCATGCAGTAAATGTTAGCAAAGGAACGGGGGCTATGAGTTTCCTGCAGAGAGGAACCAAGCGGTGGTCTCACTCTTACCCTGAGGCCCTTTTATTAGGCTCACATGCCCTCTTACAGCCACTCTTTTAGGGGGAGAATGTGAATAGGCAGGTGATTATCGGGCAAGGGCCACATTGTTGGCGTATTTAGTGCAGGACCAGCCAACCCGGAGCCCAGTGAACAGGGTCGCCTGAACCAGTAGGAGAGTTTGTGAGCCTCTTTCTCTGGAAACGAGCTAAACAACCACAAGGGGTGGAAACTGCAGCCCAGGATCATGAAGCAGTCTTGAGGACCAGTGACGCATACTCCTTTGGCTCTGGTGGCATTTGTGTCTCTTCTTGGCTCTTCTTTTGCTATGGCCCACCTACCCCCAGAGACATTTTTTTTCTCATCTGTGACCCATCTGGGAGTGGGAAACTATGTCCACCATGCCAACAGATTGCCAGGCCTCCAGCTGCTGCCAGGGATGAAGTTGGCTTCAGCAGCACCATCCTCAGGCTGATTTCTGGGCCCTGCCCTTCCATCCTGCCTAGGGCTGAACTTGTGCCAGGAGCTAGCACTGCAGGAGACCACTCAGAGCAACTCTCCAGTGACCCAGGGCGTGGAGAGCTCTCTGAGGACCTGGGGTGGAAGTGTCACTTGAGGAGGGAAAAGCAGAGAACGTTGAAAGGGGAGTGGCTTGAGACCAGGGCAAACCATCCCGCATCCTGTTTAGACATCCCCCTGGGATCCTCTGTCACTCACAGAGGGTGCAGTCATCCTCAGAACAAGGAAGCTGGGGAAAGGTTAAGTGGGTACAAACAAAGAAGGGTTGGGGCACCACTGACTGCCTGTTTTGTCCCTAGATATGGGATGGTGTGGGACTTCTAGGGGCCACACATGCTCCTTTTCCTGGAGATGTGACCCAAGCTGAGCTGTCCCACCATCTTCCTGACGATCCGTGCTCCCGTCCTGAAGCCCTGCTCTTCCTCTCCGTCCTGCCTCTCCAGTTGGCTCCCATTCCACTGGCTGCAGGTAAGTGCCTGTCGGGTGTGTCAAGATGCCTGTGGAGCTAAGTGCTGTAGGAGCCTTAATAACTCCAGACCTGGCGCTTGAGAGGTTACAGCAGCTCAGTGCCTGCCATAGAGGCCTATGTCAGCCTACTTCAGGGGCATGTTGATCTTTTACAATTTACAGCAGCTGGAAAGTCTTTTTTCTTGTTTTTGAGGAAGATTAGCCCTGAGCTAATATCCACCACCAATCTTCCTCTTTTTGCTGAGGAAAACTGGCCCTGAGCTAACATCTGTGCCCATCTTCCTCTACTTTATATGTGGGATGCCTGCCACAGCATGGCTTGTCAAGCCGTGTGTTGGTCCGTGCCCGGGATCTGAACCTGTGAACCCCAGGCTGCCCAAGCACAGCATGTGAACTTAACCGCTACGCCACCAGGCTGGCCCCTGTGGAAAGTCTTGTATTACAACTTTCACTTTTCTGTCTGAGGGATCTGAGTTCTTAGCTTGTAGGTCAAAGAGCCAAATGATGGCATAGAGACCAGTGATCTTTCCACTGCCTCAGCTCTCACTGAAAGGCTGCCATCTGCCTACTGGTGAGGCCACTGTCCTAGGTTAACCTGAAGTTAGACCAAGACTCTCCTTCCTTCCCATTTCAGCCGGAACTTCCTGCCAATTTTCCTCAGTCTTCCAGCCCAGCTCAGCTTCTCTCCATCCTGGGACATATTTGCCAGAGTCTCTCACTCTCATGCGCTCACTAGACATGGCCTTATTCCCATGGCAGCAGGTCCCATCAGAGAGCTGGGGCTCGTCCCCGTACCCTGGCAGGTTTGCCCACTCCCAGGCAGCCACCCTGGGTAGCTGGGACACTTTAGGGGATTCTGTATCTGGGCTAGAGGACCAAGAATATGGAAGCTATTCTCCTACCAGTTGGGGAGGCAAGTTGGCCAAGCTTGCCTCGTGGGATTCTCTGACCTGGGTCGTAATGCTGCAGCCCACCCCAGTGGCCCCCCTGGTGGCAGCTCAGTGAGTCTCAGAGGTAAAGGTGGGGAGGTGGTGTGGCAGGAAGGGGCACACGGAACAAGCCCAGACTAAATCAAGGCCCCACATGCGGGCCTAACTCAAGCCAGATGTGCTTGGGCGGGGGGTGGGGGTGGGGTGACAGAGGAGGATGGCCCTGGAGGCTGGAGTGGGAGATGGAGCTCATTATATGCGCCCCACGTAGTTTATCTTCACGTGGCCTGAGGAGGCCTAGAGCTGGGCAGCTGTGCCCAGGACGGCAGCTGCCTGTCTCCCCAGGCGGCACGCTGCTGTGCAGTCCATCTCTTGGTTTGGGGGACTGACTGCCATCCCGTGGAGCCCTCAGGAGCCCTTCTTCACGGCTTCCACCCTCACTGGTGCCTCGGCTAGAAGCCTTCTCCAGCCTTGTCCAGTCTGATTGTCTCGGTGTCCCAGATGTTCCCACGCGAGGCTGCACGCTGCCTCGTCAGGATGTCCACATTCCTGCCAACCTCACGCTCTTAGTTTGGGGCAATAGATGGGATCTTTGGAGTTCAGTGGGATGCCCAAGCTGGTAAGCAGAGACCCCCCGACCCCAGTACCGCTGGGTACCCCATGTGGCAGGTGGGGCTGGCTAGAGCATAGCCTACATCTGCTGCAGGCCGTCCCTGCTGCCATAGCCACCATCCAGCTGCAGCCTCCCCGTCCCCCTCAGCCCTGCTCTCTCGTCTTCCCTCTCCCCCTCCACCCCTGGCCCACCCCCACCTAAGCTTCTCAGGAGTTGCCCATCTTGGCTGCAGGACTGGTACTCCTTGCACATATCTCTGATTCCCCTCCTCTTACAGAGGAAAAAAGACTCAGATAAGAGAGGAGGTTAGGGCAGGAAGATGGAACTATGTGCAGGCTGAGTGGGAGGGAACCCGGTGAAGGGACGCCACCAGAGAAGGACTGCAGGTACCAGTTCACTCTGGGTTGCAGGGCCAGGTGAGGCTGGTCCGGTGGAGAATTCTTTTCTGGTTGGACCCTGTTTGACAGCCTGAGGACCTGTGAAGGATCCCTTTGACAGGAAGGATGGGAGAATATTAAACCCATTCTTTTTTCTTACAATTCATCTCTGTGAGTCTTGAGCTGCAAACCAGCCTCTCCTGATGACTTTCCTGTTTCCTCTCTTCTCCTCCACCCAGGTGTAAACCTCAGGGGGATAACTCTCACTTTCCACGTTTAATCAGTTGTCATATTCTGATGGTCCGTCTAGCCCAAGTCCCTGCTCCGATGACTAGGCTACTGCAGTAGCCGCCTAGCTGGTTCCACCCTTCAGTGGGTCCAGAGCACCATGACTAGACTAATCCTTGGAAGTATTGCATCACTTCCTATATGTTACTCCCATGTTTATCGCTGTCGGTGGTACTCCCCATTGCCTGCCAAGTGCAGTACAGACTCTGTCCTTTTGCTCAGGGCCTTTCCCAATCTGGCACCAGCCTACCTTTCTGGCTTGATCTCCCAGAATGTCCGAATATGCATCTTTCACTCAAATCAAACTAGACTACTGACTATTCCTTGAAAACACTTTCTCCATCCCTTCCCCTTTGTTCATACTGTTCTCTCTATTTGGGAGGGTCCCCTCTTGCATTCATTTATTCATTTAAAAATATTTATTGAGCACTTTCTTTTTATTTTGACAATTTCCGACCTACAGAAGAGTTGAAAGGATAGTACAATGAACACATATATACCCTACATCTAGATCAACCAGTTGTTAATCTTTTGCCACATTTCCTTCTCTTTTTTCTCTTTTTTTCTGGACCCATTGAAAATAAGTTGCAGGCATTAGGACATTTCACCTCTAAATATTTTGGCCCATGTCTCCTAATAATAAGGTATTATCCTACATAACCTCAATATCCTTTTTTAAAAGAAAAAAATTGTGGTAAAATATACATAACACAAAATTTATTATCTTAACCATTTTAAGTGTACAATTCAGTGGCATTAAGTACATTCACAATGTTGTGCAACTATCACCACTATCCATTTCCAGAACTTTTTCATCATCATGAGTAGAAAGTCTGTACCCCATCCCCCCTGGTAACCTCTACTCTACTTTCTGTCTATAAATTTGCCTATTCTAGGTACCATATATAAGTGGAATCACAATATTTGTCCTTTTGTGTCTGGCTTATTTCACTCAGCATAATGTCTTCAAGGTTCATCCGTGTGGTAGCATGTGTCAGAATTCCATTCCTTTTTAAGGCTGAATAATATTCCACTGTATGTGTATACTACATTTTGTTTAGCCATTCATCTGTTGGTAGACGTATGGGTCGTTTCCACGTTTTGGCTGTTGTGAATAATATTGCTGTGAACATTGATGTATAAGCCTCTGTTTGCACCCCTGCTTTCAATTCTTTGGGGTGTATACCTAGAAGTAGAGTTGCTGGATCATATGGTAAGTCTATTTTTAACTTTCTGTGGAACCGCCCATCTGTTTCCTTTAGCAACCAAGAAATTTCACAGTGATGCAATATTACTATCTAGACTACCAACCATAATTACATTTCTCCAAATATCCCTAAAATTTCTGTTATAGCTTTAAAAAAAATTGTATTCGGGTCAGGGATCACAGATTACATTTGCTTGTCATGTCTCTTGATTCTTCTTTAATCTAGAATATTCCTGCCTTTTTGTTTTTCATGACATTGACATTTTTGAAGAATCCACGCTAGTTGTCTTGTAGAAGAATTCCTCAATTTGGATTTGTTTGGAATGTTTTCTCACAATTAGATTCAGGCTAAACCTTTTTGCACAAATACTAGATAAGTGATATGTTCTTTCTGTTTCATTACCTCTGTCACATAATATTGCTTTATCTCATTGTTAATGCTGAATTTGACTATTTGGTTAAGACAGTATCCGCTAGGTCTCTCCGTTGTCAAGGAGCCCTTTACCCTTTGCAGTCATAAGTAATCTGTTGGGTGGTAAGTTGAGACTGTGTGAATATCCTGTCTCCAGCAGTTAGTCATTGGTTTCAGTATCAAGTAATGATCTTTGCCTAAATTATTTCATTTTGTTTTTTAAAATTATATCATTCCTTCTGCATTAAACATAATAAGGTATTATTCTTCAGTAAAGAAGAATTTTCCCTAGTCTCCTTTTTTAGTGTCACCCAGCTAATGTGTTTTTTTGTTCAGCATGTTATAAGCCCTTACCATCGTTATTCTTTGAGATGCTCAGATTTTCCTTTATTTGGCCGGTGAGAGCTCCTTCAAGCTGGTCCCAGGTCCTTTTGTCATGCTCCTATTAGTGTTTGAGCACATTAGTGCCTTCTAGCCCAACATAATGTTCCAGACGCACCTTGTGTCTTCCCTGTCCTGAACCTGGAGTCGGCTCTTTGTCCACAGACCTCTGGTTTCTTAAGTGGGAAAGATTCAGAAACCAAGGTCTAGGCTCTGGGTGCCCGTTGCTGCTGGGCTTTATTCCTTCCAGGCCTTTGCAATGGGCAGAGAATGAAAACTGTACTTTAATCATTGAATTCTAGGACTTCTGCTTCTGACCATGTTGGAGCCTTCCCATTTAAACGACTACAAAACTGAGAAATATATATAGGGCAACTGTTATTAGGCTTTGAACAGTAAGTCGAACTGTGAGTAGTGAGTGAAGGAAAACCCTTAAGGTGAGCCCCACATTAACCCTGGCCCCTGCCCCTCTGCCTGGGAACAGTTTGCTGACCATAGCACAGAGCTGGAGCCCAAGCAGATGACAACAGTTCCGCTGAGCTGAGAAGGCAGAGATCAGAGTTGGAGGCTGCTGAAGCAGCTGGACATTGCAGGGCACAGTGCTGGAAAGGTGGGAGCTGTGCAGAGCGGGGGATACCCAGAAGTTCATATGTGGGTTCTCTGTGGGTCCTGAGCTGTGGGCTGGGCAGCACAGGTGCAAGGTGAGACTTCGTGTGACCTGGCAGAGTTGCTGCTGTGGAGTTGTGATTGGAATGGAGATACTAAAGATCACACAGTGCTGGGAAAACTTGAGTTCTGGCCTAGCCGGAGAGGAATACTTCGGTAATACCCTGGGTATTGGGCTGAGACACGGGAAAGGCCATGCCTGAGCACTAAGGACTGTGACCTGGAGCAGAGGTCGGCAAATTATTGCCTGCCCGGGTCTCGCCCACGTGGGCCAAAGGCGCCCATGCCTCCCTATTTGTTTACATATTGTCTGTGGCTGATTTCACACTTCAGTGGCAGAGCTGAGTGGTTGTGACAGAGACCATATGGCGTGAAAATAATTTACTCTCTGGCTCTTTACAGGGGTCAGCTTTTTGCTAACCTCCTCCTAAGAATAAGGGCTACCCTAGACCTGGCGTAATAAACCTAAAACCAAGACACGAAAGGTTCAAGGAGAATTGCCAGAAATGAATTGCCGCCAGAACAAAACTCAGCATTCTTTAAAGGAAGATGGTATTACCCAAAGTCCAGCATATTACTTAGTCCTTCAAGGAAGGGGAAAACATGCCCCATAATCAAGAAGAAGTCAGTGGAAACACATCCGGAGAAGATGCAGATGTTTACGTTAGTGTGCAAGGACTTTAAAGCAGTTACTATAAACGTGATTAAGGACTTAAAGGAAAATATGGTGGTCTTAATGGGGCATCTTAGCAGAGTAATCGAAACCGTAAAAAAGAACCAAATATATTGAAAAATCCATTGGATGAGGTTAACAGAAGATTGAAGGAGAAGGCTGGGAGAAGAAAAGGCCATGAGCTTAAGGACAGGTCCAGAGATGTTCTCATCCGAAAATCAGAGAGAAAAATATCGAATAGAAATTAACAGTGCCTCATTGATCTGTGGGACAACATCAAGCAGTCTAACATATGTGTCTGGAGTTCCAGAAGGAGAGAAGAAAAAGAATGGGAAAGAAAAAATATTTGAAGAGATGCTGGTGAAAAAAAATCCTGAAATTTGATGAGAAACCTTCACTTACAGATTCAAGAAGCTTGGCAAACTACAAACAGGATGAGCACAAAGAAAGTCACACCTAGACTAGGCACGTCATAGTCACAGTGCTGAAAACCAGAGGTAAAGGAAATATTTTGACAGCAGGTGGAGAAAAAAGGCACTTTACGTTAGGGAAACAATGACGTGAGAAAATGGAGGCTAGAAGACCATGGAATCGCACCGTTAAAGTGCTGATAAAGAAGAGATTCAGTCTAGAATTCTATAACCAATGAAAATATCTTCCAAAATGAGGGGGAAAAAAGGCATTTTAAGAAAAATAAAAGATGAGAGAATTTGTTGCCAGCAGGCCAGCACTATGAGAAATGCTAAAGGAAGTTATTCAGGTTGGAAGGAAATTTGGAGACTTAAATTTGTCAGAAAGAATGAAGAGCCACAGAAATGATAGATGTCTGGGTAAATATAAAAGAATGGCTTTTTCTTTCTTGTAATTTCCATAAAAAACAAATATCTGTTTACAGAAAAAGTAATATTTTTGTAAGATACAGTTTATGATCTATGTAGGAATAAAGTATATGATAATAGCACAAAAAATGGGGGAGTAAATAAAATTATATTGTTGTGAGGTTCTTATCCTTGTGAAATGTGAAGAAGCCCCATTGGACTGTGATAAATTAGTGATGCGTATTATAATTTCTAGGGCAACCATTAACAAATAATAAAAAGAGATATAATCAAAAAGCAAAGAGAGGAAATAAAATGTAAATATAATATAATATAACTTAATATAATATATTGAATATTGAATTATAATATGTAAATATAATATTAATTTTATTCAGTTCCTCAAAAGAAGGCAGGAAAAGAACTGAGGAAGAAAAGAACATGTGGGACAAATAGGAAACAAATAGCAAGATGACAGGCTTTGTTATGGGTTGAATTATCCCCCCAACTCATATGTTGAAATCCTAACCCCCAGCACCTCAGAATGTGACAGTATTTGGAGATAGTCTTTACAGAGGTATTACGTTAAGCTGAGGTCATGAGGGTGGACCCTAATCCAACATGACTGGTGTCCTTGTAAGAAGAAGAAATTTGGGGGCGGGCCTGTCGCCGAGTGGTTAAGTTCACTCTGCTTTGGTGGCCCAGGGTTTCGCCAGTTCGGATCCTGGGCACGGACGTGGCACCACTCATCAAGCCATGCTAAGGTGGCGTCCTACGTGCCACAACTAGAAGGACCCACAGCTAAAAAAAATATACAACTATGTACTAGGGAACTTTGGGGAGAAAAAGGAAAAATAAAATATTTAAAAAAAAAAAGAGGAGAAGTTTGTATATAGACACGCACAGAAGGGAAACAATGTGAAGACACAGGGAGAAGTCAGCCGTCCACAAGCCGAGGAGACAGGCCTGGAACAGATCCTTTCCTCACAGCCCTCAGAAGGAACCGGCCCTGCCGACGCCTTCATCTCACACTTCTAGTTTCCTGAACTGTGAGAAAATAAACTTCTGTTGTTTAAAGCACCCAGTGTGTGGTTCTTTGTTATGGCGGCCCTAGAAAACTAACACAGACTTAAACCCCGTATTGATAATCCCATTAAACATAAACACTCCAATTAAAAGGCAGAGCTTGTCAAGACCCAACTATATGATATCTGAAAGAGATATAATTTTCATGTACAGGCACAGATAGAAAGTAGAAGGATGAAAAAAGATATACTATGCATATAGAAAGCACAAGAAAGCTGGTATGCCTACATCAATATAAAACAAAGTAAACATCAAGACAAGGAGAATTAGCAGAGATAAATAAAGAGGGACATTTCATAGTCAGAAAAGGGTCAACTGAAGGAAGGTATAATTGTAAATGTGTGTGTACCTAGTAACGGAGCTACAAAAAGTGAAGTAAAAACTGACAGAACTAAAGGGAGAAACAGACAAATGCACAATCATAGAGATTTGAGACCTCCTCTTATTGATAACGGATAGAAAAACTAGACAGAATAGCAATAGGATATAGAAAATCTGAATAATACAACCAACCAACTAGAAATAATTGACATTAAAGAAACTCTACCCCATAACTGTAGAACACATTTTTTTCAAGCACATGTGGAACATTCACTAAGCTACATTACATTCTGGGCATAAAAAGCCTCACTAAATCTCAAAAGATTAAAATCTCACAGAATATGCTCTCTGATCAAATGGAATTAAATTAGAAATAAATAAATAATATATCTAGGAAATCCTCAAATATTTAGAAATTAAAGAATATATTTCCATATAACGAGTCAAATAAGAAAACAAATGAACTTAGAAAATATTTCAAACTGAACAATAATGAAAGCTCAGCATATCAAAATTTGTGTAGTGCTGCTAAAGAAGTGCTTAGTGGAAAATGTATGGCTTTAAATGCCTATATCGGAAAACAAAATAAAAAGGTTTAAAGTAAATATTGTATGATTCTACCTTAAGAAGTTAGAAAAACTTTGGCAGTTTCTCAAAAAGTTAAACAGAATTACCACGTGACCCAGCAATTCTAGTCCTAAGTATATACCTAAGAGAACTGAAAACATATATTCGTACAAAAACAAGTGTTCATAGAAGCGTTAGTCGTATAGCCAAAAAGTAGAAACAACTCAAATATCCACCAGCTTATGGATGGAGGAACAAAATGGGGTATATCCACATGATGGAGTACTATTCAGCTGTAAAAAAGAATGGAGTGGTTACACACTACAATATGGATGAACCTTGAAAACCTTATGCTAAGTGAAAGAAGCCAGACACAAGAGGCCACATATTATATGATTCCATTCATGTAAAATGTTCAGACTAGGCAAATTCATAGAGACAGAAAGTAAGTTAGTGGTTGGCCGGGGGTAATTGGGACTGATTACTAACAGGTACAGGGTTTCTTTCCAGAGCGATGAAAATGTTCTGGAATTAGATAGTGGCAATCATTGCACAACACAGAAATATACTAAAAACCATTGACCTGTACACTTTTAAATGGTGAATTTTATGTTATTTGAATTATATCTCAAAAAAAGAATAAAATAAAATAAGCTAGAAAAAGAACAAGCTAAACCCAAAGGAGGAAAATAACAAAGAGCAGAAATTATGAAATAAAAAAATACACGAAGAACAGAAAAAGTTAGCAAAGCCAAAAGTTGGTTCTTTGAAAAAATTAATAAAATTGATGATCCCCTAGCAAAACTGAAAGAGAAAATACAAGTTACCAATTATCAGGAATGAAAGAGTGAAAATTAATTCAAAATAGATGTTACATCTAAATGGAAAGGTAAAACAATAAAACACCTAGAAAAAAACATAGGAGAAAATATTTGTTACTTTGGGCTGGATAAATATTTCTTAGTACCTGAAAAGCTCTAAAATAAAAAAAAAATTGATGTTAGATTTCATCAAAATTTAAAAGTTTGGTTCTTCAAAAGAGACTGTGAAGAAAATGAAAAGGCAATCTACAGGCTGGGAGAAAATATTCACAATACATATATTTAACGAAAGTTGTCTATCCAGAATATAGTAAAGAACTCTTACCACTCAATAATGAGAAGCCAAACAACCTGATTTTAAAATGGGCAAAAGAAGTGAAGAGACACTTCACCAAAGAAAATATACAAATGGCAAATAAGCCTGTGAAAAGATATCCAACATTAGGAAAGTGCAAATTAAAACCACAACGAGACAGTGATTCACTCTCATAGAATGACTAAAATTTAAGAGACTGACGATATGAAGTGTTGATAGGATATGGGGCAACTAAAACTTTCATACGCTCTTGATGGGAATGTAAAATGGTAGGCCCACTTTGGAAGATAGATCAGCAGTTTCTCATAAAGTTAAGTGTACATATGCTACACCACCCAGCAGTCCGACTCCTTGACATTTACCCAAGAGAAGTGAAAACATATGCCCACACAAAGACTTGTCCATAAATGCTCACAACAGCTTGATTCATCAGAGCCCGAAACTAGAAACAACCCAAAAGCTCATCGACTGATAAATGGATAGCTACATTTTAGTATATTCATACAATGGAATATTACTGAGCAACAAAAATGAATGAAGTGCTGATATACATAAGCCAGATTTGCTGAATGGTGGCATTTATATAAGTTCTAGAACCGGTAAAACTCGTCTTTGATTATACATCAAATTGCCTAGGATGGGAGAGGAGGGGAGGATGGAATGCAAAGGAGAGTGAGGAAACTTTCTGGGCTGATGGAAATGTTCCAGATCTTAATTGGGTTGCTGGTTACATTCGTGCAGCATTTACCAAAACTATATGCTTAAAATCTGTAATTTTGTTGTAGACAAATTATACTTCAGTAAAGTTAAAAAATTTTTAAATCTACATACTGATAATCTCCAATTCAAATCCAACTCTTCAGGATTCTCACCTTCCCGCATTCCATATTTTATCTCCCTCTTTTCACAGTGCGATCTCTGGTTCCCAGCACCTATATATTTATTCTTTCTTTTCTATCCTTCATGCAAAAAGAGCAAAACAGTTTGAGAATTTCTACACCAAAACCATTATCCACAACAAACCTATTACGTAAAGTACAAGATGTTTTTTGTCATCCTTGGGAAACCCCTGAACTGTATTTAAAATTTACTTGATTCTTATATTCTTTTTTCTATGTGGTTATTTTATCAATTTGATATACAGTTCGGTTCATTTGTTACTGTTTGTATTCAATTTTAGGATTTTTAAAATCTCTTTTGATACATTTTTGAATCTGTAAAATTTCATATGATTCAAGAACTGAGACCATATAAAAACAGTACTTAGAGAAATCTCACTCCCATCCTCTCTTCCACCCCATTCTTACCCACCCCTAGTAGTAAACATTTTATTCCTTTCTAGTTTACTCCTCCTATGTTTCTTTTTTCAAATATGTATTTTATTACCCCTTCTATCTTACACAACAGGTAGTGTACGACTTATTTAACAATTTATTCTGGAAGTCACTCCATATCAGCTAATGGAAATCTTCCTCACTTTTTTTTTTTAATAGCTCACAGTACTGCATTGGGTGGATTAATTTAATCTGTCTCTGTGGACAGGAACTTGGGTTGTTTCCAACATTCTGCTAATACAAATAATGCCACAGTGAATAAGCTTGTGCATGTGTCGTTATATGTTTGTGAAAGTGTCTCTTTGGGGTAAATTCCTAGAAGCGGGATTGCTGGGTCAAAGGTAAATGCGACGTCATCTCATTAGTACTACCGAGTTCCCTCCGTAGAGGCTGGCCATGCTGTGCTCCTGCATGTTTCCCCTAAGCCTTGCCAAAAGAGTATATGGCCCAAGTTTTTCAGCTTTTGCCAGTCTTAGAGTGAAGTTGAGCATCTTTTCATATATTTAAAGGAGGACTGAAAACTCTTCAAGGCTTGGGACCCAAGCTGTACGTTCCACCCACTACTCATGCTAATAGGGGCCCCATCTGCACTTGTTAGATGAATAAAACGATGAGCTGGACTCATCATGTTTGGACTCTTGTGAAACCTGTCACCCTGACAAGTTGACTGTTGTCCCAGGGTGGGGCAGTACCAGGTGGCTGGCAGGGATCTAGTACAAGATTAGATGGGCCTTCTAGAGGGAGCAAGTCCTGGACCTTCCCGCTGCCAGGACCCCACCATAAAGACCCATAGAAGACCCCCTTCTCCCAGTAGGATGTAAAGAGTGCAGCATTTTGAGTCCAGAGACATCCACAAAGCCATGCAACATGTGACCCAATAACCCTTTTACCCGAGTAGCATTGTTTCTGTTATTTTTATATCTGTTAAATACATCCACATAGACATGGTAAGACTTTTTTCCTATTGATTGATTAAATAGGTCATATAGTTACACAGTTCAAAATTCAAAAATACTGGTCAAGGAAAAACTTCCCCTCATTTCTGTTTCCAAGCCACCAAGTTACCTTCCTCTCAACGGCAACTGATGGTATCAGTTTCTTGGATGCCCCTTCAGAGACATTGTATGCATAATACAAGTGAAGTCCACACACACATTTTTACCCAGGTTGTAGCGTGTTATACACACTGTTCTATAAATCCTTCTTTTTTCCCCCACTTAGCTATATATTTTAGAGATCATCCTACTTTATATCAACACACAAAGAGCTTCCTCGAACTTTTTCACAGTACAGTATCCAGAGTGTAGCATAACTCACTTTCTCAGTGCCTTATTGATAGACATTTAGGCTGTTTATAGTCTTTGCTATTACAAACAGTACTATAATAAATAAATAAATAAATAATAGGTTATTTTACACATACAAGTGTATCTGTAGGATAAATTTCCAGATACGGACTGAAAGGGATATGTGCATTTATAATTTTGATAAATAATGCCAAATCGGCCTCCTTGGAGTTATACCAGTTTACACCCCATCCTTGTGGACTAGTAGCATCCTGGGCTGCCGTGCTCTCGAGGGCATGTAGGGAAGTGGGCCGGATGGTCCTCTGAACTCCAGATGGGATGATGGGCTCTACTCTCCCATCTGGGAGGACCTCAGATGAGCACTCAGCAGGCTGGCCCAGTGGGGGCCCAGGCTCTGAAACAGGAAACGAAAAGGAGCTTGCTTCTGGAGTTGACAGCTTTGATGCCTTCCTTGCTAAGAAGTCTTTAGGAAAAGCTGGCTTCTGCCATCACAGCCATGCAACCCCCGGGAGGAGTGACTCAGATGGAGACCAAATTTCACTGGCATTTACAACTGGCCTTCACAACTGGTGCATAAACGATTCTCACAGGCTGGACTGGGCCAACAGGCCAAACAGTAGGTAGGAGTGAAGGGGGAAAGTTCCATCAGCTTTGAGTGCTTACTATGCAGCTATCCCTGTGCTAGGTACGCTGACAAGGACAAAAGACTCTCTAGCAGAAACATCTTGTAGCGTTGCCATGTGCTGTAATAAAATATAAACGGGTTACCGCTGGGACTCTTCTTTGGGAAGGCTGCACAGAGAGAAACAGCTTGCCATCGAGGGTAGCACTTGCAGGACCAGGAGCCATTGGAACCTCTAGGTGAGGTGAAGGAGGCATCCACCCCAAAGGTTTCTAGAAAATGCCTTTTCCGTCAAGAGACACAAGGCCAAAGGAGGGCTCAAGAAGGACCCAGGACCTTGTCCACCTTGTGGCAACCCCTACTCATTCTTAAATACTCAGCTAAAGGGCCTTCTTCAGGAAGTCTGAGTTCCCACAGCATCAGGTTCACACCTGTCTTGAGGCAATGTTTGAATTTACTTGCGCGTCTTTTCTCTCCCTCTCTCCCACTGCAGTAAGCTCTTGGAGCTTATGGACTGGGGTTCAAATCATTTGCATCTGCCATGACTAGCACGAAGCCATTGTTTTCCAGTTTGGACTCAGTGGATGAACTGGAGACCTACCTGCAGAGAAAACTAGCGATCGTATTCAGGATCCCATAGGTCCTAGAGGTGGTGTTAGCTCCAATCCGCCTCGAGCTCGCACTGCTGTGGCTTCCATCTACTTCAAGATTAATTCCGAAACCTGTTCCTTTCCCTTGTTTACTTAGTTTCTTGGTACATTAGCTCCTTAAGCCTTCATGCTACTGGTGAGTTTGTCTGAGTTTGAGGGTGGATAAACGTTGCCACACCTGAGTCAATAAAGAACGAATCGGTGTGGGCCTCATTGATGGGTGTGGCACTGGTTACTGTGACAGCTGGGGATGCCAGAGAGAACTATGGAACAGGGCCAGAGGGAAGTGGGAAATGTGGGGACAGAATTAGGGGGAGCCGTCCTGTAGCCTTCCCGTCTCCTCCTAATGTCTTCCTTGATGTCTCGGCAGTGGCACACCAGCCGCCAGCACTTGTGAAGCTCTCCAGCACCTCCCGGCCACTGCTCTGCCTCGACTCTCCTGCCACTCTGACACTCTCTCCTCTAGTTTGCTAGTCATCCACCTTCTTCCAGAGAGAATTTTCCCGAGTGCTATCTTTGGTCCCGTCTTCGCACCCTCTTCCCGTCTCTTTTTGCCCTGGGAGAACTCATCCGTGCTCATGGACCCAAGTGTCAGTTCTACGCAGGTGATTCCCCTCTGTCCCCAGGACACCACATTCTCCCCTGACCTCACTGCTGGTTTCCATTGCCTACTAGAGGTTTCCATTTGGGTGTCCTGTCATCATCGCAAACTAAACGTGCATGAAACTGAGCCTGTCTTCCCCTCCCAGTTTGCGTTTTCTGCCCATGGCATCAGCATCCTCTCACCCACCTAAGCTCGAAACCTGAGTCATGTTTGCTGCCCCGCTTCTTCCCTTCCCAAACACAAGTCTTGCCAACGTCCTTTGCAACATCTCTTATAGCTCTTTGTCCTGTCCATTCTGTCTGCTAATCCAGGGTCTCAGTGCCTGTGTGTTGAGTATTTGATAGCTTCCCACTTGGTCTTCCCACCCAGTTTCTTCCCTCTCTAGACTTTCTTTCATACCTGGCCAGACAGACCCTCCAGAATGACTGTTTTGATCCTCTCTCTCTCCTACTCAGAAACTTCAGGGGCTGTCATCACCAGAGATAAGTCCAGACTCCTTTGCCTCAGGCTCAAGACCCTGTGTTTGGTTCCAGCTGACTTCACTAGCCTTATCCCGCATGATACACGTGCAGGCTCTGGAGCCGGACTCTGGGATCAAACCCTATTCCCAATACTTAGAGGCTGTGTGACTCTGGGCAAGTACTTCATCTCTCTCTGTGCCTGAATTTCCTCTTTAAAATTGAGTCATAAAAAGTTTGATAATCACGTCTAGGGTTGCTGTGAGGATAAAAGGCACTTAGAACAGTGTTGGATGTGTGGTAAGCACTGAAATGCTAGCTTTTTATTGCACTGATTTTCGCAGAGTGAGTCTGCAGTCTGCACGCTTCTCCCGGGGGTGCACACATCCGCCTCTCCTTGTTGCCTTTGCACAGCCCAATCCCTCCATCTAGAATGTTCTTCTCTGCCCACTGACTCTTACTCTCTAAGGGCCACTGCCCTCCCATTTCCTTCCAGTAAATGCTCGTTCAGTGTTTTCTGCAGTGCTGCTCAGCTTGGGCTGGGGGGTGGCAGGCGTATCAGGTGTATGAAGCCACCCATAGGCCACACGTGGCACATCTTCCTGGAGAGTTCATTCCCTTGATAAGCAAGTTCATCTGTTTAATGTTACAACAGCTACTCCAGACATATCATGGAGAACACAAAACTGGCCAAAGGTTTGTAAGCTAAAACACAGAACTACTAAGAATATTCAGAGTGGAAGTGTCTTGGGCCAAGCCCAGCCCCAGGGCAGGGGGAGTCTGCTTTCATTCTGCAGGGGAAGGTCTGGGAAGCAGGGACATGTGAGTGGACGGGGCTCGGTGCCGATGAAGTAAGGCAGGGGTAGTACCAAAGCTGCGGGGGGCGGCTGTCCCTGTGCCCAGGGCCCCATGGAGAGGGCCCCGTTACCGGGTGGTGCTCTCTCCTTCCTGAGAACTCCGTGTCTATACCGCTCCCAGTTGCCCCGAGGGAGCACTTGTATTACATTGTTCTCTAACTTTCCACAAGGGTAGGTCTTCTGTCTTCAACACCATCCTAAGCACGGCGCGCAGGTGCCAGTGGGAGTGCAGGTGCAGGGTGATGAGTGGGAAGACAGACCTGGTGAGAATTCAGGCCCTGACTGAGTGAGTCTTCCTCTCAGCCTCCGTTTCCTTATCTGTGAAACATGGCTAGTACTTACTAATGAGATTGTTCTGAGGAGTCACCAGAGAGCGGAAGTGCAGGATTCGGCACCGCGGAGGGCACGGGTGGCACTTAGCAAACCCCAGCTCCCTCCCAGCGTCCCAGGCTCTCGGCAAACATCTGATTCTCGAATGTTCCCAGCCCCAAACGTACCCCCTGCCCGCCTCTCCTCCCATGTCCTCTGCCTCCCTTCCTGTCATGGTGGACGCTCCTCTCTAAGGCCATCCTCCTCCTCATGTGCTAGTCCTGGCCCTTCTCACCTTCACAGAGACCTCCCTCCAACAGCTGCCTCCTCCGTCTCCTGCAGCATCAGTGTCCCTCCCTACTGGATCACTCTCTTCACAGTGTAACTGTGCTGTAATATCACTCTGTCTAAAACAAAACAACAAACAAAAAACCCTCCCTTGATCCCACACCCTTCTGCTTACCACTCCGTTTCTCTGCTCCATTTACAGTAAGCAGTCCTTGAAAGAATTGGCACACTCCCTGTGTCCACTGCTACTGCCATTCCCTCTGACCCCACTCCAGGCACACTCTTATCCCCTTCACTCCATGGAAACCACTCTCATCAAGGTCTCCAGTGACCTCTGCCTTGCCAAGTCCATCGTGCTGTTCTCAGGTTTCATTTTACCAGCCTCTCAGAAGCATCTGAGACCTTGAAACACCCTCTGGCCAGGCCTCCCAGACCCCACCCTCTCCTGACTTTCCTCAAGTCTTGCTGGCCACCCCTCAGTCTCCTTAGCTGCATGCCCTCTTCTCTTTTCCCTCGTCTCTAAGTGTAGAAGGCAGCAGGGCTGTCCTTGGACCCCTTCTGCTCTCTATCTCTACTCACTCAGGTAACTCATCCACACTCATGGCTTTAAATGCCATCTAGAAGACGCCAAAACTTCTATCTCAAATCCAGAGCTCTCCCCAGAATTGCAGACTTGCATGTCCACTGCCTAGTCCCCATCTCCGCTTGGATATGTCACAGACTTCAAGTCCAACGCGTCTAAAACTGAACCCTTGATTCCCCACCCTACCTTTCCCACAGTCTTCCCCATCTTAGTGATGGGATCTCTGTCCTTCCAGTTGCTCGAGCTAAAACCTTTGGGGTTATCCTTAGCTCCTCTCTCTCTCTTAAACCCCACAGCCAACCGATCAGGAAGTCTTGTCAGTCAGTTCTCCCTTCAGAGGAAGAACAGAAAGAATCCGGCAATTTCTTACCCCCTCCATCTCCCCACCCTGGTCCACATCACCGTCACCTCTCACGAGACCAACCCCAATAACCTCCTGAGTGCTTCTGCTGCCTCTTGTCCCCCAACCCCACAATCTGTTCTCTACCAGCAGAGTAATGTTTTCAAAACAGAAGTTTGATTATGTCATTTATTGGCACCACCAATGTCTTCCTGTCTCACTCACAATAAAATCCAGATTCCTTATCCTGGCCTGCAAGGCCCTGTGGGAAAGACCTGCTTCTTCTCTGGCCTCATTTCCCAGCACGCTGCCCTGGCTCCTTCCGCCCCGGCCGCCCTGGCCGCCATGCTGCTCCTTGACCAGGCCGGGAACACTCCTGCCTTGGGCGGGGGGTGTGCTTTTTGTTCCTTCTGTCTGGAGCACTCACAGAGGTGCAAGGCTCGCTCCCGTCCTTCCTTCAGGTTTCTGCCCAGATGTCCCCTGTCAGAGAGCCTTTCCTGACCAATCTCTCTAGCACCTTTGGCATCCCCTGACCTCTAACCCTAATTTTGCCTATCACTGACCACCACCTGACGTAATATTTACGTGTTTGTTTTTGTCCATCTCCTCACCACTAACAACCCCCAGGAGGCCCTCCAGAGCCTGGCACGCAGCAGGTGCTCAGAAACGGGCAGGGGCATGGTACAGATAGGAGGAGCCCTGGTCTCTACGCCACCACCGACCTGCTGGAGCTCCTGGGCAACTTTGCACAACCTTTCCTGGCTTCAGTTCTCTCTCTCTGGAAAAGCTACCTCACAGGCTTGTTAGGAAGTTTAGAGATAAGACATTTGAAGCATGGTCAGTGATCAATAAAATGGGGGTGAAAAAGGCCACTTGGCCACTCTCTGGGCCTGCTTCCCAGGAGTTAAGAAGGCTGTCTCTCTTTGCCCCAGGATGCAGGGCTGGTCCATCAAATGAAGGTAACAGCATATAAGGAGTCTGCTTCCATTCTCCATGTCATACAGTCCCAAGGTCCCCTAAGCATTGTTTCCAGCTCCAGCCAGTTCTCCTCCATCCCCAGTACCATCCAATTCTACCAAAGCCCCTCAGATGATGGCCATCTCTGAGCAGGTCCTGCAGGTAGAAACCTTCCCCCAGCCCTGCTTTGGATGCAGGTGGCCCCCATGTGGGAAGCAGAGATACTTGCTTGGAATGTGCAGGTGTGTCTGCACTTTATGAGCCATGGGGCCCATGGATCCTTCTCTGACAAAGGACCCATTTTTGTGAGGTGGGCAACACTGGGCAGACCAGTTTGGTAGGTTTTCCCTTGCTGGTCAGTGAAGGGGACCAGAGTCGTTTCCCTATGCACCACCAGGGGGCGCCAGAGGTTGCTCAGCTCCAGTGAGGACTCGGCCGTTAGTGTTTAAAGGTGTCTTTCCTCCCTCTCAGGTCTAGGGTTAGGCAGCGGAAGAGGCCAGTGCACCTCGCAGGAAAGGGAGGTGCTAGCTCTCTCCCATCTGTCAAGCTGCTGGGTGCTGCCAGCCCAGGCAGGGCCACAGTAAGAGACTGGAGGTCAGGCTTCCAGGCTCAGTGTTCTTTATTCATAAGCATCAGTGAACCCCTTGCCCTGTGAGCTCAGCCAGTTCTGCCCTTCGATTCCCAGCTTCAGGCGGGGAGTAATCTCCCCCTCTTAGATCATCCGTCTGACTCTGGCTCTGCCTAAGGCTGCGCCTCGTTTGCCACCCCATCCCAAGGACCACAGTGGCAAGCACTGGAAGGGTCATGGCCAAGTCTTTGTCCTCAGAGACCACTCTCCACGTCGGAGTTGCTCGGCTTCAGCGGCACTGGCTCTCAGACGTGGCTCCAGGAGCCTGCTGGTCAAATGCAGGGCTGAGCCGTGGAGACTTCCAGATTCAGCTTCTTTCCTTCCCTTTGAGACTCTTTCCTGCCAGACATTCTCCACAGCAGAGCTGAGCTGAAGGGCAGCAACTGGCTCGTGTTTGTGTCCTGAGGTTCTCGGGTAGCGGGCAGGAGGTCTTAGGTGGTGGTTCAAAGGGGATAGAGATGCCAGAGGCTGTGCAAGGGGAGGGTGGGAGGAGAAACCAGAGAAAGTCACTTAAGGTCCCTTGATCTGATTTCACCAGCCCCAGTTCTTGGCTACGGCCTGTAGTCCTTAGCCAACTCCTCAGTACTGAACAGACAGTCCCTTGGGCCCTGGATGCACCCTTCCCCCACCATTTGCTCAGAGATAAGAACTATTAAAGCAGCCTTCTGCCCTCCTGAGGTGGCACTCCTGCCAGGCACCTTGTAGAACCTTCTTGCCTGCTCAGCAAGGACTCCCAATTGCATTGATTTCTCCCTCAGATCAGGGAAGCTCCCACCTGGCCAGCAGGCTGGTGGTGCCCGGAGAAGGCCCTGACTCCTCTGAAAGCCCTCCCCAGCCAGTCTCTGACCTGCACTGGACACGGGGATCTCCAGGGTGGGTCTGCAGCACCTGATACACTTCTAAGGGAGGCTCCAAGCCCATCTGCTTTGCCCGATGCCAGCGCTGCAGCCGTGTGATCCCTGCCCAGGGGGAGGAGAAGACATTGGGACCTCATGGAGGGCAAGGAAGAGTGCAGGCTAGAGAATGTGTGTGGAGGGGTGTGTCAGGACCTTCACACCCCCCCGTCTCAGGAGACAGTGCCCGAGAGGGTCGAACAGGGGCTTGGGTTGCTTCAGAGACATGTGGGTGACAGGACTGGCTCCAAGATGTGCTCCTGGGGCCTGAGGGCGTCCTCACCTGTACAGGGCCCGTACTGCCAGGCCAGGTCAAACTGCCTCAGCAGCTCCAGCTCGGCTTCATCCACATTCAGGGGCTGGGGCTCTTCCCCTGCAATGACACACTGTTCCTCAGGCCTGCCCAGGCCTGTGCCCTGCAGGGCTGGTCCCCTGCCCCTCACCTCCCAGCTGTCCCACTGCTCCCCAGCCTTCACCAGCCCTTTGCTTCTGCCGTCCGCTGCCAGGCCTGGTGTAGGAAGTAGAGGACATACTTCACTTCCTCCTCCATTGCCCATGTCCACCCACATCCTCCCATGTCCCTCCGTGTCCACTCCTCCCCTCCCCTCGTCCCCCCACCTCAGAGACCTAGGTCTGGTGCCAGCTCCCCCTTGCAGTGTCCAGCGGGGCCCTCCCTCCTCTTCACTACAGGGTAGGAGTCAGTGATGAGCCGCTTCCGGCCCATGGCGGCCACCCAGGCAGGCGGAGAAGGAGGCGACTGCGGGGAAGGAGAGAGACAGGCCAGCGGGCACGAGAGAGACAGCTGCTGAGAGGGAGTGAGAGAGGGCTGGGGCCAGAGAGCGAGCCTGGGGCCAGCGACGGGCAGACAGGATGACCCAGACAAGCAGAGAGAGGAAGTCCGCCAGTTCCAGGGGATGACGCCTCTCCTCCACCCCAACAAGCACACAAACATCGAAGACTAAGCCAATGGCAGGCCGCCTCTGCGGGGCGGGGCCTGACTCCAGCCAATGGCAAGCGGCGCAGGCAGAGTGGGCGGGGCAGCTGCTGCAGCTGTGTTCTGGGCGAGAAGGGGTGAGGCTGGGGTGGGGGACCTGTCAAGATGCCCCAGACTGCACCACCTCCTCCTGCCCCCCCCCCCCGCACTGGTCTGCAGTGGGTCTCGGGGGACTTACAGAGCGTTATCCTCAGCCTCTCACTTCCCGTTTTCCCTTCCTAGGCAAATGTTCTTTTCAGCCTCACTAATCCCCGTGGCCGGTTTGTAACTCCCCAGAGCCCAGCTGGAGCCTTCCACTACCGCCCCTTGGCCCACAGACTCTTGTGGGGGGCAGGTCTGGAGGTCCGACGAGGGTTTGGGCTAATCCAGCCCCCTTCCCTGCTCCCACCCTACCCCCACCGGCCCCAAGGAGACCTGACTGGAGAACCCATGGGTTCACAAAGCTCCTTTCTCACAGTCTGTGCTCAAAGACACTGCCCACTCCTAGTCCAGGCAAGCGTTTGCCTTGTTGGCTCTCCTGGGGTCCCACAGCCTGCCGCTGCCTGCCCTGCTAGTCAGGAAGATCCCACACCAAACAGGAGGCCAGGGCATGTTTGGATCCCCAGTTATTCATCAGTAAAATCTGCCTTGTCTGTCTCACACTAATGTGAGATATGAGCAGCGAATACCAACAGTAAACCGAATACTCACGTGGCACTGACAGTGTGCCAAGGACCGTGCCAGGCACTTTCCCACATCCTCAGCTAAAATAATGTGAAATGGTTCTTGACAGTAGGAAGCGCTGATAGGCACTGTGGGGCCCCAGTTAAAGCACAGCTCCTCCATGCCCCCCAGGAGCTCACAGGCTAACAGGGCAGGCAGACAGGACGCAAGTCAGTACAAGGATAAAATTCCTAACAAACGGGAGATAGGGAAGGGTAGGTCAGAGATGGGTTGGACCACAGGGCTGGTTTAGCACTGGAAGACCTCCTGGAGGAGGCGGGCTGCTGTAAACACTGTCTTGCAATTCTCCACCCATGACCTTTGTCCCTTGGGCTCCTGTCATCGCTGACTCACCCCTACACCCGCCTCCCCCTCACCAACTTCCTGGCAGCAGGCGAAAGTGCTGGCCAGTGGGAGTCTGGGAATCAGCACAGGGACTGGCCCAGCTCTAATCGACCTCTAGAATCCCATCTAATTCTTCCTTCCAAGGTGCGAGGGCCTGCTCGGAGACTTCTGCCTGCCCCCTGCCGTCACTCTGGGGTCTGGGTGGGCACAGGGAGGACAACGCTCTGGAGAGTGGACCACCAGAGGGGAGGAGCAGGAGCAAGCCACGTCTTCAGGGGCCTCCTCCTGCCGGGCTCTCCCCATCTACTTCCTTGAGGAGGGCGGAGTGGAGGAGTGAGAGCTCGTGGGCGCGCTGCATGGAGCTGGAGGGCCCGTCGCTGCTTTATTGTCTGGGCTGGGCCTGGTCTAATCCCCTCATCTGCCTCCTGGACTAAGTGGGGCCCACACCGAGGGAGGCAGGGGCCCTGCTGCCTGGGGAGGGCAGCAGGGAGCCCTGTCACTGGGCCTGGCAATGGCTCAGGTGTGGGGTCCAGTCAGGCACTGAGCACTCTGTGGAGGGATGGTGCCCAGGCTCTGTGGGACTGACCACCTCCTCCCCAGAGGGTGTTCCCAGAGGTGTGTGGCACCCAACTCCTGAGCCCACAAAGCCCTGAGGGAGTAGGGAGCCATGGGTGAGGCAGACCCCTCCTCATTCCTGGTCCCTCCCACCCCTGAAAGCTGATAGCCGTGGGGCCCTGCCACCGCCCAGGGAGCGTGAAATAGGGTGTGCCGCTGGGCGGCCACAGCGGCTCCTGCTGCCGCCGGAGCCTATTCCCTCTCCCCTCTGGCACCCTGACCTGCTCTGTGGGCACTGTCTGGGCCATCCCTGCCAGCTGCCCCCAGCGCTGCCTGGCTCAGACCCTGCTAGCTTCTCCCACCCAGCCTGAAAAATGTCTCCCTTGGGCTTCAGATGACCCCAGCCCCAAGAAGGAGAATCAGGGTGGTGAGCTCAGTGCAGGTACCCTAGGACTGGCTTTCTGGCCTGGAGTTGAGGGGACTCTCCACAGGCAGCACTGCACTCCTCTCCTAGTCAGACAGCAGTGGCTCAAGCCCCTAGGCTTGAAGGAGTTGTCACCAGGGGTTTTGGAACCATCCCTGTCCAATTGGCATCTTTCCCTGACTTGGCATCTGGATCCCTACGGTGTGCTGGCAACTAGACCAGACCTTGGCCTGCCCATCCTGGGGTTTTTTTCCTTCTTTACGCCCCCAACCCTGTCTGCTCCCTATCACCTTCCTTCCTGGAACCCCTCAGGCAGCCTCCTGGCCTGTCCCCAAAACTGCTGTCCTGGAGCCTGTCACAGTTCCAACTTGTGGCTGAAGGGCCAGGCCTGAGGTCTGAGTTGGGGGGCTAACCTCTCTCTCCAGGGAATTTCCTGAGACTTAGGTGTAGGTTGCTGTGTCAGCCCTGACCCCTAGAGGCAGATGATGGGACTAGCAGGAGTGACCTTTGCACCTTGGCCTGGGAACACTCAAGGCCCTTGCTTCGTGGCCAAGGCCAAAGTTGGGGGAAAAGGAGTGAAAAGAACTGAAACAGAAGCCCAGCACCTTCTACGGAGGTGGGCTGAGGCCCACCACAGACTGCTCCAAGGGGAAGGGAGATTAGGCCTGGTTTAGCTCAGACAATGGCAGGATGTGGTGGGGGGTGTCATTTCTCAGCACTGCACATGAGCCCTAAAAGCCCCTTCCCCTCCCCCAGCTCACAACAGGGCTTGTGGGGAGAGCCAGCTAGAGCTAGGAAGGTAGGGGCAGGTGGAGGGAGGGAAGCAGCTGCAGGGGCCCAGTGGGCTGTGAGGTGTAGCCCCAGCACCCCCCTTCCTCAGGCCCTCAGGCCCTGCCACCCACCCTGAGCTGGAGATTCTGGGCAGCCAGACTCACACTCCCAGCCCCAACATACTCACACACCCTGGGCCCCATTCCCCACCCTGTGGGCCAAAATTCTTTCAGGCAGCTCCTCCTCGTCCCTCACGACCCTCCCACACATCCCACTTCTCCCTGCCCCAGGTTCTGTGGCCTAGTGGGCTTGATGGAAGGCAAAGGTTTCCCTGGGTCTGAATTTTTCTGCCACTGGATGTCTCTTCTGCCCTGTCCCAACCACCCCCTCCAAACCTCCTCCTGTCACCTCCCCTTTCACCTAGGCTGCCTTGACTCTAGAGAAGTTCCCAGGAAATTAAAAAAGGGGCCCTTCTGACCATTCTTCACCTTGGCCACCAGGTGTCAGACTTTGTCCAGCTGGTAGGAAGGTCCTAGTTTCCACTCCATCAGCCAGACCTTGGAGATCAGGGTAAGCTGGGGAGGGGCCTAGGGGTGACCTCTGGACTAGGGGGGCTGAGGGACCCTGAAAGTTGAGACGAGGGAAGGACTGGAACTCTGGTTCTAAAGCTCACAGTTACTCCCTCACTGTCCCCACCCACCCCTACCCCACTGACAAGGGCTTTGTCCACTGCTGGGAAATTGGGGAACCAGGCTGAGTCAGGGAGCTCAAGAATTGAAGGGACAAAGGCAGGGAAAGTTGTGGCTCCAGAGAAGAAGGGGGAGCTAAGGGGGAGCCACCTATCAGAGCATTCAGCCAGGCCCAGATCACTGGCTCTTGCCCTCTAGGTTAAGGGGAACAAGGGCCTCCTTTGGCCCGCCCCTATTTGGGGTGACAGTGGCAAGCGGGTGAATGTGTGTGTGTGTGTGAGTGTGAGATGAGTGCTTGAATGAGCCTCCTCACATACAGAGGGAGCCCTAAGTCAGTCTTGGAAAAAGCAGGAAGCAGGCAAGGCGTGACTACCTTTTGCCACCCCGCATCAGAGCCTCTTCTGTTCTCACTCTTACCCTCCTAGGAGTTGCGTCTCCCAAGGGACAGTTCTCCATCTTGTGTGCATCCTCTAAAACACAGGGGTGTTTCCAGGTCCCCAGGATGCCGATGAGATTTCTAATCCACTCCGTGCTATCTCGAAATGACAGAGAGGAGGGCTTTCTCTCCCTCCATCCCACTGTCCCTAGGCTCCCTGGGAACAGAAGGACTTCTAGAGATAACTGCCTCCCCCATGACACTGCAGGGCACAGGTATGCCAGGGTCTTAGGTTGACTTCTGCATACCTGGGCCCCTGACTATAAGGCCATACTTAAGAGGTGGAACCTAAGAGCACCTATGAAAACTCACTGCCTCTCCTGAAGCAGCTGTGGATGGAGAACCAATGACAAACTCATTCACCGGAAAGCCTGACGAGCTGTCATTTACCAGGCACTGCCTGCTCTGTGGTCCACAGTGCCAAATCCGGAGAGGGCCTCACACCCCTGACACCATCAGTAGGGAGCTATTTGGGGGAGGGTTCAGGAAGTCAAACTGAGGCGCCCTTTCTGCCTGGGCTGTCTGCGTCCACCCTGCCTTGCTCCTTAGGATGCACCTCTGCATCCTCACGGGGAGTGAACTCCAGCACTCCCCGCCTTTCCCCGGTCACTCCCTCACCCTGCATGGCTCACAGCCTCTCCACAGTACAATTTCTAGCCCTCTAGAGACTCTTGCCCCTTGCTTCTCTGCCATTCCTCCCTTGTCAGTCCTCAGCCTTGGGAAAGGCCCTCTCTACACTCTGTCCCCACCTCTGGCGATCTCTGGCTTGCTGGAGAATGTCACAATCCATATTGAATGGGCCCACGACACAGATGTGTGTGCTTGTGTCACCTGGTTCCACATGGCTGCCCAGCAATGCTTTTGATTCTCCTGTCTGTCCCTGATTCCACGCTTCAGGCCTCTCACTTCTCCAGCCGCCACCCCTCACACAGCAATGACATGTTTAGATCTCTTCTGTTGAAACACAGCGACAGCAAACCAACCAACCAAAAGAACACCTCCTATGATCCTGCTACCTCTACATGTTCCCTCTGCCACCAAACTCCTGAGGGAGTATATTTACCTCTTCTACCTCCTTCTCACTGTTTCCTTCTTGAGTCTCACAATTTGGTGTCTGCTTCTCAACTGCTCCTGGAAAGGTCACCTGTGACTTCTTGATTACCAAAGGCAGTGGATTTTCCCTGTATTCTTCTCTCAGTTCTTCTGGGGCATCTGACAGTGTTGATCAACTACCTGTTTAAAACTCTCTTCTCTTGACTTCTAATACACTATTGTCTTGACGCTTTTTCAATCAGATTAAATCAAATTATCGAGAACTTTAGTCTGCACCCAGCATTGTGCTAAAATGCTGTAGAGATGCAAAGATGAATAAATTGTGGAGCCTGCCCTCAAGATGCTACCTGCTTAAAAGGAAGAAAAACACACTCAACTAACCCTTGTCCTGCCCAGCCTCCAAGAACAGTGTCAAATCCCACCTCTCCTGGTTATGTGAAGGCACCTACTGTGTGCCAGGCATTGGAAATATTATAGCCGTGACTTTAGACACCATTGCCTCCCGGTAGGGCTCACAAACTAGCAGGGCCCTCCATCACTCCTTCCTTGACTTCCATGGTATTTTGCTTGGGTCTTTCTGCACTTAATCAAATTCTGCCCTGGCTTCTAGCATTTGCGGGGAGGGCAGCTCCTACTCCCTTTTCCAGATTGCTTTATTCAACATGCTAATTGAACACCTTCTCTGGGAGTGACCCTCAGCTGGGTGCTAGGATAAAGAGATGGGGAAGACTTGGAATCTGCCCCCAAGAAGCTCACAGTACAGTAGTGTGGGGCATACCTTCCTTCTCCCTGTATTCCGTACTGCCCTTTGCTTGGTGCCTTACACCTTACAGGCTGCTACTCATTTTGCCCTGCACGGGGACAGGCCAGATGCCCTCTCCTTTCTGTCTTGTAGGGCAGGAGGCAGGGCCTGAAGGTGCCCCTGGCCATGCCAGGGCAGATGTCTCTGCCTGGACCCCTAAGGGCAGACATGTTTCCTCCAACTTGGGTCAGGTGACTCAGGGACATTCAGCAGAGAGTGGCTCGCCCTACCCACAAGCCAGTCCAATAGCTCCCGCAGCTATACTCTGACCGCTGCCTTTTCCACGGCTCACACAACTGTCGGAACTTCCCTGTGCATGTTGCACGTGTGCTTCTGTCCTGCTTATTTCAGGCAAGCTGGTCTTCTCTTCCAGGATAGAACCACAGGCTCCGCAAGGCCGGGAGCCAAGCCAGGTCTTGGACTTCTTTTGGCTTTCCTACACCAGTTAGCAGTGATGGGCTGGTAATTAGGTCTTTAAAACATTTGTCAACTGATTGACATCACCATCATTTGTTACTTCCTTCGCTTAGGGCACTGTCTCCAGGAGGCCCTTGTAAAATACCCATGTATTACCTGGGAGCAGTTAGCCCATTAATTTACCCAGTGGCTCTTCACTAGAGACTCATGATGTGCTGATTGATATGTCCCGAATAATCTGTAATTACCAATTGCTGCTGCTGCAGCCAAGCATCTTACCTTTATTATTTCTCTTATCCTTTCCAGCAATCTTATAATGGTATTTAATTATCCCTACTTTACAGATGGAAAAACTGGAGAATAGAGAGCTTTAAGTAATTTATCCAAGGTCACTCAGCTACTAGGTTATGAACCTGGGATTTCAATTTAGGTCATCCCTTGAATAGCATCTTTCCCATTCACTTGTAGTCCAATAGGAGTTTTTCTCTTGCCCCCTAATCTGCCGCCTTACTTGCAGAGAAAGGAGTAAAGTCACAGTGGAGACTTGTGACTTGGCCGCAGTCTAGCGTCCTCCCTAGGAGATGAAGGGTATTGTGAAGGCTAGGGTCACTCCTGGGGGGCGCCAGTGGGCCACCACAGGTGGGGGTCCTGGGGAAGCTGAGGGTTGAATGCGCGGAGCTGACTGCTTGGAGAGCGCACTGGAGGGGCAGATAGAAAACTCTGTAGGGAGACAGACCTATAAGACCATTAAAGCAATCCAGAGAGGTGAGGCCGACTGAGCAAAGAAACAGACAAGATACTGGGGAGGACTAAAGGAACCTGGTGTTGGTGGACGGAGCAGGAGAGAAGCCTGCTGTATGTACATCCACCCGGTGGAGGGAGGGAGAGAGCCTCTTGCCCAAGCTCTCCGCCCCTCCTGAGCCCCCCGGGCCTTCCAGGCTCTCCACCAGAGGTGGTGGTTCACCTCCGTCACCAGGACGGTGAAGGGCCAGGAGAACAAGTGACGAGAGTCAGGAAGAGGGGCAAGGCCAAGCAAAGAGACGCAGCTCTGGGGCAAGCATTTTATTTGTTAATACAAGAATAGAAATTCTGCAATAAATATCATCTAATAAATAACATCTCCAAATAAATAAATATTAATACAACAAACTTAGAGTCATGAGTGGGTGGGGCTTGGAGGGCAGGGCCTGGGGGAGCTGCCCCCTGCACCCCAAATGCTACTGCAATGTAAACTTTCAGGAAATCCTGTGGCTGTGGCTATGGTTGCCCTCCCCAGCCTGGGCAACCCACAGATACCCTGGGAAGGGGGCAAAGAGGGGGCACTGTGATGCCGGCAAGAAAATGCAAGGCAAGGTCCTTTTGGTTGCCACCCTGTGCCACGGATTGCCTTGGTGACCCCTGGGTCCAGTCTGCCCCTGCCCCTCTGCTTTGAGTATTACCTCCAATGCGGACCCCCACCTCTTCCATTTGCAATCCCATCTCCTCCTGTTTGGACTTGCCACCGTGTTTGTTTCCTGAATTGACGTATTGAGTTATTTGGGGGTAGGAGAGCAACACCCATCTAAGGAGAGTGGGGCAGCCATAGGGCTTCACCCCAGAAAGGCATGTGCTATGGTGGCCCCCTCCCTTCCCTACAGGCATGCTTCCTAGACGTGCCACTCGAGGGGCTAGGTGGGCACTGGCAAGTGGTAGGCAGGAAGCAGGAAGCTGTAAGAGCCTTGGCGCCAACTTGAACCACTTCGGGCTCCCTTGAGCATTACTTCCTGTGGAAATGGGATGGGGCCTATTGCACCTCTTCCCCAGACCTGTAGGACTTTGGGAAGCGGGGAGGGGACAGGCCTTATTGCATCACACCCTCCTCCAAGTCTGGGGAGGGCCAGAGGCTCATGGCTTCTGTCTCCTGGCTCAACGAGTGTTGGCACACAGGTTTCTCCCTCCCAGAGTGGGAGTAGGGTTTGAAGGAGGAGGGGAAAGAGAAGGTGGTAAAGGTCAGAGATCAGAAGCCATGGGCCTCCAGGCGCAGGGTGACTGCAGCTGCTGGAGGCTGCATCTTCTTCTTGAGCCGGTTGAAGTCCTTGGCTGAGCGCCACAGCCAGGTCTGCAGCTCCTTCAGCAGCCAGAAGTCATCCATCTTCTGGAGGAAGTCGCTGTGGGCAGGGTCAGGAGACCAGGTGGGCTCAGTCCCAGGCAGAGGCTGGGGCAGTGGGTAGCCCAGAGCTGCCATGACACCCGCAATGCTGCCCAGCAGACCCTGGAGGCTGGTGCAGAAGTGTGCCAGGCTGCGGCGCAGCTCGGCTGTGGCGGCCTGGCGGTTGAGGCCACGCAGGTAGCACAGAAGGTGGCTGTAGGCCTCGTAGTTCTGGGTCAGCCGAAGTTTGTCACTGAGGTTTTGCCACACATCCAAGTTGACAGTGGCCCTGGGCAGAGTCTCTGCCCCCAGCCGAGGTGGGTTGAAGTCAGGTTCGTTGAAAGGGGGGCCCAGGTAGTTAAGCTGTGAAAAGGAGAGGGCGATGGGGACGGAGGAGGGCGAAGCAGCCAGCTCACTGCCAGCACATACCTGCCCCCAAGCTTCTATTTCCTATGTCACCTGACACTGGCTCCATCTCCATGCTAGGCCTCTCTGTTCACAGGCCTCCCCTAAGTTTCTCCAGGGATGTCATCTGCATGGAGGTGACAGTTGCAGCAGTGAGGTGATGAGCTCTCCTATGGAGAGGTGTAGAGAGAGAAGAACACTCGGGAGATACTCAGGAAGGATGCGCTGATTGGCTGTGTGTGCAAGCCTCAGGAGAGTGCCCACCAGGGACCGGGCAGAGAGGAAGAGGAGCCACGAGGACCAGGAGGCTGGGCTGCAGAGGTAGAAGGTGGACGAGAAGAGTGCAGAGTCAAGAAGAGGAGTTCAAGAAGGCAGCAGTGCTCAACAGAGTGGCTGTAAAAGACAGAGCAGGGAGAATGAGCCTGAGAAAGTGCTGTAGGGTTTGGGAAGAAGAGGTGCCTGACGACCTTGGAGAGAACCGATTCAGTGGCCTGGAAGCCAGATTGCAGGGGGTTAAGGAGTGAGTGGGTGGAGAGGAAGTGGAGGCAGACCACTCCTTCGAGAAATTTGGCAGGGAAAGCCAGGAGAGAAAAAGGATCGGGAGCTAGAGGGGGTAGCAGAGTCAAGCAAAGGTTTTCTGGATGGGGAAACCAGAGAGGGAAAAGAGGGTGGAAGGCAGAGGGCCCGTGGGCATCAGGGCTCCGTTTGCCTCTTGAAGCTGAAAGGTGGGGGACAGAAGGTACTCCCTAACTCCCCAAGGAAGGGCTCGTAGGAGCAGGGCTGTAGAAGGAAGAAACTGAGGCAGTCTCATGAGTAGGGCAGGAGGAAGGGTATGGAAGACAGTCTAGAGAAGAGGACAGAGCCTTGCCAACCCTCCGGGGAGAGGCCTGGGGCCCAGGGAAAGGGCTGAGGGAGAGTTTCAGGCGGGAGAGAAAGGGAGACGATAGGGGCGAGGCCTGGGATAGGCAAGGGCCCGGGGGGCGGTTCACACGCTGACAAGCACAGAGACAAACTAATTTCCTCGGTGTATCCTGGGGCTGGAGCCAGCTCCCCCGCCACCCTCCTCCCCTCTCTCTCCCTGGCTCCAGAGTAGGGCCTGGGATGTGGAAGAGGAACACGGGAAGAGGGGGCCGGTTCCCCATGGTCCTCAACAACTCTGACCCTCCTTCCTTCTCTTGGGCTCTCTGAACACCTCTGGACTGCCCCCAAATCCTTACGGCCCAACTTCCATCCACACCCTGAACCCCCTGCCACTACTGGCCTGGGTTCCCTGCAGCCACCTTCCCCCAAGTCCCCCCTAGGAGGCCCAGCTAGGATGGGAGAGGCAGACAGAAGGGAGGCCCAAGGGTCCAGAGCAGCAGGGCCCCAGGTCTGGGGCAGAGGCGAGCTGGAACACAGGCATGGGAGGTGGGGCCCCTCCATCCCCACCCAGCCCCGCCCGTGCGAGAGACACCACAACACGGTGTAAACAGAGGAGATTTCCCCGGCCCCCAGGGGGAGGCGGGTGGCTGGGCTGGCAGCCAGTGGGGCAGTGGGCCAAGGCGGGTGCGAGGCCTGCCCACATGCCTAGTCCTGGGGCCAGGGATGGGGAGGAGGGGGCACCTAAGAGGGAAGGGCAGGAGATAGGCCAGACACGACACGGAGCCTGCGTGGAGCAAAAGGGCCCCTCCTCATCACCCCATCATTCGCCAAGATCCCTCTACCATTCTGTCTCTCTTCCCCCAACTCCTCTTCTCATCCTTTACCCAACTCCCAGACTCCTAAGCTGCCCTGGATACTCACGTAGGTCCCAGCCAAGCTGCGGAGTTGGTGCTCCAGGTAGCGGGTGAGGTCATAGGTTTTCTGGATGGAGGGGCCAGGCCCTGGGTCCCCAGTGCGATTGAGGGCTGGCACTGCAGGGAGGTGCCAGAGTACGGTGCACAGGCAAGCTAGCATCCCCCACGAGTCCCCTGTGGACAGGATGGGCAAGAAGCATGAGGGCGGGCCCCATCGAGGAAGCAGCTGGCAGCCCCTCAGGTGTCTGTCCCCACCTTGGGCTGGGAGGGGGGGTGAGGGTGGGACGCCAGATGGGAGGCAGGGGGGATGGAGGAGGGAAGCATTCCTGGCCCGAGAAAGTGTGTATGTGTGTGTGTGTGTGGAGGCATGTATGTGTTTGAGGACGAAGACTTGGCCTGTGTGCGTGTGTGTTTACCAGTAGACACTGGAGAGTATATTTGTGTGTCAGCTAAGAAAGAGTCACTGTATGTGTGCCAACACGTATGTGTGTGTGCACCGATGGACGGGGCCAGGCCTAGGGACTGCAAATCAGTGTTCCCAGGGTCCAGTTGTACCTCAGCCTCCTCTCCCAGCTTCCCAGGCCCACTGCAGCTGTGGGCGGGTGGGGGTGAGGGGTAGGAAACAGCACATGTCAGAGCTGCCAGCTGAGAGCAGTCAGCCCTGGAAGGGGCACAAGAGACAGGCTGCCCGAGAATGCATCTGAGTCGAGCCATAGGAGGCAAGATGTAGGGTTAGACCACTGAGGTCAGGCTGAGGGACACAGGGCTGGCTCGTGTAGTCAGTGATGGGATATGATTCCTGGGTGCGGAAAGTGGAGGATAGGGTTAGACTGAAGGAGATTTAGCATTCACTCCAGGGACTGGCTACAGTATGGAGGTTTGCCCCATTCTTATCTAGCGTGTTAGATGGGGAAAGTTTGACCTGAAGGAGGCCTTCTGATCAGCCTGCAATGAAGAGAGAGAGAGAGAATTTGATGAGGTGGGCTTGTCAGCTGATGGTGCTGGAGAGTTTGGGTATCCCAGGATGCCAGAGGCCAGGGGTCAGGGCTGTGAGGACATAGGCACTTGGGAAAATATGATTTTCCAGGCTTTTAGGTGAGGTCCAAGGTCAAGAGCATTAGGCTAGGATTCAGTGGGCATTGGAACTGGGTACAGGCAGGCAGGGTTAGGACAGGGTAAGGTTGTACTTGGCATTGAGCTAGGTTAGGTTTAAGGGCTGGGTTACTTGTAAAGTTTCAGGTTAGTTTATTGGGATTTGGCTGACTGAGTGTGGTTGAGGTTTGAGTCCAGCTGGGGATGTGGTTAGGCTTGGGCAGGCAGAAGGCTGGCTGGGACTAAGGTTTGTGAATCTGTTGATTTAGATGTCAGATGGGGCGATGCACAGCGTGTCACTAGGAGTAGGGCTAGTGTGGGTTTTAAGCTTGGATAGGTCTGAGATCATGAGTGGTTTCTTTCTTCTAGGTTATATTTTATACTTTCAAATGTTCTATAATGACATATTGCTTTCATGGTTAGAAATAAGTTGGACTGTACTCAGAGTTGGGATAGGTTTGGAGTTAAGAAACAAGACAAAAAAAAAGAAAAAGAGAAAGAACAGAGTGTAGGTGTCAGGTGGTGACTTCCGCTGTGGCCCAACTGGTCAGTCCTGACTCTTTCATTTTTTTATTTTTTTGGAGGAATATTAGCCCTGAGCTAACTACGGCCAATCCTCCTCTTTTTGCTGAGGAAGACTGGCCCTGAGCTAACATCCATGCCCATCTTCCTCTACTTTATACGTGGGACGCCTACCACAGCATGGCTTGCCAAGCAGTGACATGTCCGCACCCGGGATCCGAGCCGGCGAACCCCGGGCCGTGGAAGCAGAATGTGCAAACTTAACCGCTGTACCACTGGGCTGGCCCCAGTCCTGACGCTTTCAGATGCTTGACTGGCTGGCTTTACTGATGGAGCTTGGGAGAAGGGGTGCCACTAGTCTCAGGGACCCTGCCCCCATGATTTAGGGCTGTTGGCTTGAGGGTGTGAGTTTGTGCATGTGTGCCCTGCAAGCATGTGTGTTTTAGGACAGAGAGCAGAGTCAGGCACATAAGTGCTCCCTGGGGAGACAGGCTCCCCTTTTCCTCGTCCTCATCTGCAGCCTGTGGCTTCCCTCCTAAAGGCTCGGTCCTCATTCTTCCTTTCCATCCCTAGCTCTTGCTGACTCTCTGAATTCTTTCTATTCACAGTGGTTCTTCACATCCCAAAACAACTCCAAGCCATTCTCCTCTGCAGGAAGCCTTGGGCTGCCCTCAGCCTGGCTATCTGGCTGAGTCGCCTCCAGGTTCCTGTGGGTACAATTTGGGGTTCGTTTCAGAGTTTGGAGACCTGCTGAGGTGGGCAATGCCCCTTCCAGCCTTGAGGCAGCTTTCAGGACTGAGTCTGGCCTCGCTCACAGTTAGTGGCAATGCTGGGGGGTCCCAGCTGAAGCCCTGCTTTGGGCAGCCCTGCTGGCCAGAGTTCTGGGACTGGGCTCTGCCTGTCCCATGGTGGGGTTGGTCAGGAACCCAGCTCCTGGCTTGCTTCTCCCCCTCCCCTTCTGGGCCCTGTGGGAGATCCCTGGGGAGGACTGGCTCCCTACACAGGGACAGCAGGGGGAGAAACCTTTGGATAAACAAGAGCTAAATCATCTGGGCAGAAAAACGGCTCATGAAATTAACCAGACGAGGCCGGTGTTTCCAGGAATATTTCAGTTCTGAGGTAACTGTCACTGCAGGCTGGGGAGGGGGGCAGGGGAGAGAGCAGAAGGATCCGACCGACCCACCCGTGGAGAGAACCAGAGAGAGGGAAGAAGTCTCAGAAATCCAGAGGGAGAAGAGGCTAGGAGAGGAGACAGGGGACAGGGCTCTACCCTCCATTACGACAGCTTTCATTCTGGGCAAGCTGTCCCCATATCTCAGGCAGCAAAGCTGAAAGCCGCGTGGGGCAGAGGACACCTGTGCTTTAGTTGTAAGCACTGGAACTTGGCGCAGCCCGCAGCTTGCCTGCGTCCCTAGGAGGGAGAGTGTGGTGGGCACCCTGGAGCCCTCATCCATCCTCCTCTCCAGGCTCCTGGTGTGCAGGTGGACCCAGTCACTGGGGGCTGTGTCCTGGGCCCCCTCCCCCAGTCCTGGCCCCCTGCCCGGCCCCCCCGCCCCAGCTCTGCCTCTGGCTGCTGCCCACTGATTGTTTACATCCCGTCTTCCCCTGTGTTTATAAATCCGGCTGAGCACGTGAGGAGCTAATGAGTGCAGCTCACGTTTCCTGCTGCACCCCCCCCCACCCCCCATCCTGGCCCCCGCCCTGCGGGCCAGCCTCTAATTCCATCCAGATCCCTGGGCCCTGGGAACCGAGGCCCCCCCTCATGAACACACACACACATACTCAGCCCACGCAAGCGCATGGCCACCCTGACACGGCTGCACAGGCAGGCATACGCTCGGACGCAAGCCTTTAGCCAGCTGCCCTTCAGCCTGGGGCTTGTATCCCCCAAGCTGACCTCACTCAGTGAGGAGGGGGCGGGGGGCTCAGCAGTGCAGATGTGCCAAGGTGGTCAGAGTGGGCAGGACAAGTCAGCCAGGAGACTCTGCACCTGGGATTGGTGGCTAAGAGCTATCAGCCAAAAACGTGGGAGCCACGGAGGCATCACAAGAGCTCCAGAGGCTTTGGGCTAAATGTGGGAGCCAGAAGGAAAGGCCCTGCTCTCAGGCCAAACCAGGCCCAGCATCCTGGGGACTCTGGAGGGTCTGCTGAGGGGAATTGGGGGAATGAAGCGGTTTGGGGGGTGGTGTGTCCACTGTGGTGTGAGACCCAGGCATTGAGACTGTAGGAAATGGCCCTTGGGGGTGCCTCCCGACTGCCTTCCTAGGGAAAAGCCCACAGAACAGCCTGTCCTGCCTCGTCCTCCGGGCTGGCTGCCTTCCCCTCTCTTCCTCCTCTCCCTTCCGTCCTCTCCTTGGTTCCCTATCTCCCAGGCGGCTGAGAAGTGGCTTAATGAGAGGGTGCCCATGTGCCCAAAAGTTAGGAGACCTAGTTTTGCCACCAGCCCGTCAGGTCCCTGGGCTTGCCTGAGGGAGTTGCACTGTGCACACTGAAGTTCCTCTCAGCCAAACCATGGGGGCTCCATCTCTGCTGTCCTCTTCAGCAGCCCCTCCCTGCCCTTCTCCTCCGGTCTACGTGACAGAAGAAGAAACTGAGGCCCAGAGAAAGAAGCAGACGGCGGGCCAGCGGCCCTGCCTTGTGAAGTCAATAGGGACACAAGGAGGCGGGCTTTGGTTGGAGTGAGAGTGTTCCAGGTCATGCCGCAGGAGAACGCTGAGTGTGCTCAGGGAGAGCAGGTGAAGCCTGGGGACGCTGGGCAGCCAGCTGAAAGCCAGGCGGTGGGGGGGGGGGACCAGGTAAGTGAAGGAAATACTTGGGCAAGTGTGTGGTGAGTTTGAAAGGGTGTTGTTATCCAGAGGTGTGGGAGGGGCTCGGGGAGCTGGGGCCAGGGTGCGAACAGGCAGGTGGGATTGTGGGGAGGAATGTGAAGTGTCACTAACAGAGGAGCTGGTGTGGAGGGGTGGTGTGCCGAGGTGTGAACCGGGCAGGAGTGAACCGGGCAGGAGTGCGGGGCTCTGCGTGTGGGGGAGAGGGGCGGGCATTACACCAGTCAGGAGGACAAGCTTCTGGGGTTGCTGGGTGACAGTTGCTGCCATCTCTGCCTGGTGGCTGTTTCCTCCCTGGTCGAGTGTGTGGCTCCAGGCAGCGAGGGTGTCTGAGCAAGTGGGGGGAGCGGGTCTGGTCAGCAAGGGTGTTTGAGCCAGTGGGGGGAGCGGGTCTGTTCTGGCAGAGGAATGTGTCCCTGTGTCCCGAGGGAGGGCAGTGTGTGCTTGGGAGGGGAGCGGGGTCTGTCGGGGGCACTGAAAGCAAGGAGATGTCAGCCGTCTGGGTCAGGGTCAGAGAACACCTGACAGAGGAGTGTGTCCAGTGTCCCCCACCTACAGCCTCTGTCTGAGGCTCGGACCGCGCCGGACCTCCAGCCTCTGTCCCCTCCTGGCAGCCCCCCTCCTACCCCAGGGGGCAGGGCCAGGCTGGGCGCAGAAGGAAACAGGGACGGGTCCTCTGGGATTGGGGGTGTGGGGAGGGCTTCTGGAGCGCAGTGTGGAGTTGCTGGGAAGGAAGGCGGGGAGAGGAGAGATGAGGGAACTCAGGCGAGGCCCGGGGGACTTGGGGTTCCCTCGAGCGGCCCGGCGCGGCCACTCGCCGGCCCACCCCGCAGGCGGTGACCTCTCGCTCCCGGCCCCCTCCCGTGGCGGCGGCGCCTTCCCCCTGTGTGGCCCCGGCGCCCCCGGCCCCGCCCCCGGCCCGCTCCCGCCCGGTCGCTCCCTTCCCGGCGGCGGGGGCGGGGGCGGGGTCCGGGGCGCCGGGCTCCGGGCTCGGCCGGGCCGCTGCCCTTTCCCGCGCGTCAACTCCCTGCCCGCCCTCCGCGGGCCGCCGGCCCGAGCGCCGCTGCCGCCGCTCCCCGGCCGGTGACGGGCTTTTTCCTGCCCGGTCCGGCCGGCCTGCGCCTGCCCCCCCGCGCCCCGCACTAATGACTCCCAGGCCACGGCGGGCCGGCCCGGGGCTCGCGGACGCCACCCGCCCCGCCGCCCGCCCCTACCTGCCGCCGGCTCCGCGGCCGCGGGCAGCATGGTGGGCTCCGGCCGCGCGGCGCGCAGCGAGGGAGCCGCAAGTCCCGCGGCCCGGCCCGGCCGGCTCTGCCCTCCGCCCTCCGCCCTCCTCTCTCCTCTCGCCCGCCCTCCTTCCCGCCCACCCTCCCGGCGGCCGGGGAGGGAGAGCGGCGCGGCCCGAGGTGTCGGCCTCCCCTGCCTCCCGCCGGCCCGGCCTCGGGCTCCCCCGCCTCCCGCCCGCCCTCCCTCTTCCTCTCCCGGCCCCCTCCCCCCGCAGCCCCGCTCCCCGCCTCGGACTCGCTCGCCCCGCTTTTGCGCGGGACTCTGTCCGCCGGGATCCCCGGGACCCCGCCTCGCTGGGGCTCCAGGTGGCGGCTCCCCAGATCTGCGGCTCGCCGGGCTCCCCGCCGCGCTCGCGGCCACCTCCCGGCCCGCCGACCGGACTGCAGGAATGCCGCGTCCCCGCCCGGCCCCTCTTGAGGGCGCCGGCCGTGCCTCCCCGGCCCGAGCCCTGCAGGCGGGGGCAGCCCCGGCGCCCGCCCGGCCCGGCTCGGGGTCCGGGCAGCGACGGAAGCGGATCTCGCGGCTCCCGGGCGGGGGCGGGGGCCGGGGCCTCGGACGCCTGGCTCCTACCTGCTCGGAGGTCCATGGGGCTGGGGGCCGGGCCGGCGGGCGCGGCTCCTCTCCCGGAGGCTGGCGGAGTGGGAGGGCGAGCCGCGGCTCCGGCGAAGCTTTAATAATCCCATCCGCCAGGCCCACTCGCAGGTTTTTTTCCCTCGGTTTAGGATTTTTTTTTTTTCGGTGTGGGACATTCTGCAAACTTTTTTTTTTTTTCTGACGTGTAAAGCTGTAACCACAAATTGTAGCGGCCCTCCCCGGGGTGGGGGGAAGCGGGGGGAGGAGGGAAGGGAGGGCTTCTGGGGCTCCTCTCCCTCCCACAACACCGAGGGGGGGTGAGGTGAGGCGAGGCTGCGGCGGTACCACCCCGGGCCCCCTGGGGGAGGGGGCGAGGAGGGCATCAGTCCGTCTGCAGACTCCCGGGGCTGGGGCAGTGATCCGCCCGCTCCTTTTCTTCTCCCTCGGTGTCAGCCTGGGGTGCCTGCCCCCTGCCTCGTGCGGGGTCCCTTCTCTCACCCTACCTCTGCCTCCTCATCACTAACCTTCCCTCCCTCCCCCTCCCCCTGAGTAAATGCAGTGACACATTCTCTCAAATGCCAGCGAGCTGGCCTCGAAGCAAGTGATGGTGTTTTTCCTGCTGCCCTTTGTCTGGGCTGACCGCCCCCCTTGCCTATTGTCCCGCCGCCTGTCCCATTTCCAAAAGCTGGGGCTAAGGCGCCGGGGCTGGGGCAGGTGACTAACCGGCTCACAATGCCCCCTGTGGGGGAGGAAGAGGGCACCACCGGCCCACTGCCCAGCTCGAAGGAAAGAAGAGGGCACTTGGCCCAAGGTTTTCCCTCAAGTTCACAAGCTTCTTCATTCTTCTTCCCAGTGGCCAGGAGAGTGCACATGGGTGGGGGATTCGTAATTCATTAATCAGCACAAGGCACCGGACCAGTTTCAACACCAGAGGCTCCACGGGTGACTCAGCGGGAACGCTCCCACTCAAGGCGATGGACAGACCAAGAGCCCCGTTTGTGAAATGCTTCCCCATAAAGACATTTGGCTTTCTCCTGCCTTTGGGGTTTTGGGTTGTTGGTTTTTTCCGGTGGTGGGGTAGGGGTGGTTTGGCTGTAGAGTGCTCTCCCTCCTTCCTTCCCTCAGGCCTGGGCTGGGACTTGCTGGGCGGGATACCTAGGGGACCCATAAGCCTAGAGCTTCCCTGGAGAGTCTGCCTTCATCCCTCTACAGAGGGCTGCCAGGGAGAGTGCAAAGGAAACAGCTCCCCTCTGGGGCATGCAGACATCCCCACTTCGTGACTTTTCCTGGGGGACAGTCCTTTGGTCTCCAAAGCTTGAATGCTCTAGAACCCGACCAGCAATTAAATCATTTTGTAGTAAATTGCTTTTGTTGTTGTTTGTTGTTTCAAAGGGGGAGGGGGTGGTGGGCCAGACCTGGAAGGTGCTTCCTCTCTCTGGAATGGCATCAGAGCCTTCACTCCCCATTCCTGCCCTGATGCCCCCAGAGGAGGCAAGGCGCCCGTCAGCCCTGCCACAGCCCCTCCAGCCTGTGGGTCAGAGCAGTCGTCGTGGTCATGACCAGTGCCGGACTCCCAGGACGGCTCTTCCCTTTTCTGCGCTGCGAGGACTGGGGTGGGGGGGTGGGGGGAGTGGGGAAGAAGTTTGTTTTCAATTACCTCACTGGAGTGGGACAGACTTTGTTGTTGGGTTTTTTTTCTCTTTCTTTTTTTTCCCCTAAACAAGGAGAAAAAGAGCTGGGAAAGGGGAGCTGGCCTGGGGTTGGGGGTAGGGGACTTTCTGGGGCATCAGCAGCAGCTCTGATGAAACCTGCCTTGGAGGGGCTCTTCTGAAAAGTGCTGGGGGGGGGGGCTCCCTCTTCCTCCTCATCCTCCCTCCCCCAGCCGGAACGCTGGAGTTTCAATGACATTCTTGGCGGGTGAGCCCGACAATCTTTTGATGCCCAGCCCAAGGTCAAGAAGGCAGATGCCCAATGGGTGACTGGCACTCTGGCTGGCCAGGAGGTCCCCTAGCAGCCACCCTTTCAGAAAGAGGGAGCCACAAAGGGGAGAGGAGGGAGGGGAGAGGGAGAGGGGAGCAGCTCCAGTCCTCCTCGGGTTTGCAGCCTGCTCCTGTGGAGTGTCTGCACAGACAATGTGGTTTGGATTTGGCTGAGCCCCCTCAGCACCTTATAAAGCACCTTGCTGAGTCAGGGAGAAAGCAGCCCCAACTCGGGAGGGGAGGAGGGGGCCAGGAGAGAAAGGGGAAAGGGAGAGAGGGGAGCCGAAGGAAGCGGGTGGGGGCTGAGGGAGGACAGAGAAGCCGCGGGCAGGACAGAGGAGACACAAAGAGGAAAGAAATGGTGGGAGTGGGAGGGAGGGAGGAGGCAGGACCGAGGAGGAAGAGGAGCGCACCGCAGTGGAAGAGGAGGGCGCTTACTGTGTTGCCCCCCCACCCCAAGCGAGCGTTCACCTCAGAGTCTAGAAAGCATTGGTTTGCAGGAACTGAGGGCTGCGGCTCTGAAATGAGGACCCAGGCCAGGTGGGTACAGGGACAATTGGCTTCCACACAGCCCCCCCCCCCCCCCCCCCCCCCCCCCCCCGGCTTGCTGCCGCGACCCCACAAACTGGGGAAGTCATATTTTCCCTCTGCCTCTTGTCTGGACTTGCATCCCTGCCCTCTCCCCTCACGCGGGGGGGCCAAGCCTCTCCCTTCCCCCATCTCCCCCACTGCCAAAGGGAAAATCAGCTCCGTCTCCAAGCTGCCAGTGCCCCTCTGCCATGTCTGGGCAAAGGCAGCAGGCTAGGAGCTGCCAGTTGGGGTGGGGTGGGGTGGGGTGGGGGCTGGAATAAAGACTATGCCTTTATTCTGCCAAATCCCAAGTGAGGGTGGGCTGTTGGAATTGGGGGGAGAAAGAAGAAAGCAGAGGCAGAGCAGGAAGTAGCCCCTCCTGGGTTTCTGAGGGGTGGCCGGGCACAGGTGGCTGCCCTCTGATTTCTAGCTGGGGACCTCATGAAAGTTCCTGCTCCCCTGTGGCTCTTATAAAGGATTCTTGTTGGGGGCCCTTCTAGCTCTAATAATCTGGGCTTGCTGGGGGCAGGGAGCAGGGCAGAGGTTAGAGGAGACCCTGCTCCGGACCTTGAGCTCCAGATCCATCTGTCCCATGGTGCTTGTGCAAGCATTTCCTGAGCCCCTTCTGGGTGCTAGGCCCTGTAAAGGACAGAGGGACAAGGAAAACCCACCTGCCTTCAAGAGATTCACAATCTTGTGACAAGGGGCACTCACTAAACCATATGCGATCAGAGGATGGTGAGGGAAGGGGAGCTCTGGGAGGAGGTGGAGCTTCCGGGTGGAAAAGTGGCTGGATGGCAGGAGGGACAGTGGCAACCATAGGCAGAGGTGCCGAGGTAGCACTGGGCATAGCCCACATGGCTCCCTGCAGGGGCAGAGGGCCAGGCTGGGAGTCAAGATGCCCGGCTTCCAATTAGCCAGCATGGCCTTGGGTCGTGGCCATCACCTCTCAGTGGAAGGGGATATGACCACCTCTGCTCTCCTCCCACAGGATGGTGGCAGTATCAGCGAATTGATGAGGAGAAGACTGCTTTGCTGCCTTCTCTGGTCTTCCAGACTCCAGGCCTCACCATCCACAGGGTGAGTGGCAGGGCTGGCACCAGGTGATGACTGAGCTGCCTTCCGAGGGTGTAGGGGTGAGTCAGTATTGTCTCAGGGACAGGCTAGGGTCCCATTGTTCCTCCCTCGTCCTACAACTAGCGTCCCCAGGGAAGGTCTCCAGATGCCCAAAAAACACCATGTCCCACACAGCTGCAGAATTGGCATTGAAGGTGCCCTAGCCCCGGGGTGTCCTGGATTCCCGAACCAGGGAAGCCTGTAGTCTGGTCCCCTTTGATAGGTGAGCAGAGGCGTGGTGTTGGAGAAGCCCACAGAGGTAAGAAATTCACTAATTCATTCATTTGTTCACCAGACATTCCATGCCAGGTCCCAAGGACACAGAGAGGAGCGCTGAGAGGCCACAGGGTTGAGGGGAGGAGGCTGACCTGTGTGCAGGCAGGAGAAGCAGGGACCCTCCACCACAACTCTGTCAGCCTGCTACCAGGCCTGGCGTCGCTTGGTGACACGTTACTCCTTTGGGCCTCTAGTTTAAACGTACTGAGCTCTCACCAGGCTTCACATGGGCGATCTCATTTCTTTCTTACAATAACTCTACAGATTAGGAAGTGTTCTTTCCCCATTTTATACATGAGGAAACTGAGGCTTGGTAAGATGAAGTCATCTGTCTCAGGTCACACAAGTGGTAGAAACAGGACTGGAACCCAGGACTGTCTGCCTTCAGCACCATGCCATTTTATATGGTGCAGGTGCAAACCTTGGGGCAGGGGTGGGGTCACTGAGGTCGGGGGACTCTTGAAAGAAGAGGCTGGCAGCTGAGAGCAGCTCCAGAGATAGCAGGACTGGCTGAGCACCCCGGGCTATGAGCTATCTAACCAGGGCATGCCTGGTCTCTTCAGGACACTAAGCCCTTCCTTGGGACAGAAAGAGAGTCCCCATGTGCCTGGAGCAGGAGACCTGGACTCTCCTGCCCACCAGTCACCACCCACTCCGGACATGAACTGACTGTGTGACGCTGGGCCAGGCACCCTACCTTGCCGCCCCAAGAGCGCTTGAGTCCAGGCTCAGAGCCCGGCCTGAGCTGCCAGGGCCTGACGAGGCCCCCTGGGACCCACATCCCTAATGCTCCGCTCCAGTGTGAACGTGCAGGCGCCTGGGCCACCGAGGGCAGGAGGGGGAGGGAAGGCAGCAGAGGGGTGCACTTGCCCTTTCTCTCCAGTGGGCAGAAGCCCAGAGGGCATTGCCTCACCCTGAGCTGGCCATGATGTCAGCGGAAACCCCGGGGCCTCAGCAACAGCCCTACCCTGCCCTGCGTCCCCCACCCACACCTAGACAATCTCCGGCCTCCTGGAGGACACTGGCCCCCCACACCCTGCTTCCCCGTGAAGCTGAGAGGAGCCACGTCCTACTGCTGCCTCTCCCCGGCCCTATCTCCCCGTCTGCAAGGATGTCTGGGTGATGGGTGTGTGAGGAGGGCCGGGGCAGAAGGGTTACCCCCAGGTGTTCAGCTCCTCCCTCGCCCGCCAGGAGCTTTCCCCGCCATTCTCTCAGGATGTTCCATTGCCCTGGCCAACCCATGCCGCGGGCTCCGTGACTCCGTCTCCCCTGGCAGAGGAGAGGGGTTACCTCTCCCTGGGCTGGAAGATCCTTATCCTGCCCTGCTGAGTCACTACCGGCTCCTCCCGCTCTGTCCCCTCCCTCCCCACCCGCCTCCCTCCCTCAGGCTTCTCACGGCTTTCTCCAGACTGTCTGGGTTCCTCAGGGGACTCACCCAGGGGTCAGAGGATGGACAGCACCTTCCCTGGGGCCATTGGGCAAGTGACCTTGGGCAAGTCACTTGACCCCCCCCCCCCACACCTCAGTTTTCTCCTGCATAAAACAGGGATGACGATAATGGTACCTTCCTTAGAATAAGGGATGACTGAGTTAATGCAAGTAAAATCTCTGGCACTTAGCACCCAATAATGGTAAATATTATTCTTGTCGGCCCCTCATGCCCTATCCTCCTGTCTCTGCTAATGATGTCCCCTCTCTAGTCTGCCACCTCCCCCTTGCAAGTCCCCCATGTCTACATGTCCCCACCTTCTCTGTTCTTTTCATTCTGCCTTCTTCCCGAGGCCCGTCCCCATCACCCCCACTCTGACTCCCCACACAGGGCACAGACACAGACTGTCTAGGGGCCATTGCTCATCTCTCCTCCAACAATGAAGGAGTCCAGAGGATTTGACCTTGCATCCTAGACAGCCTCCTCTTAGGGATTTGGTGTGTTGAAGGGGAACAGTGTGAGCCCTGAAGGAATGGGAGGAGCCAGCGGATCCTGGTGTGCAGGGGCCGGCCCCATCTGTCTGCAAGGTGTGGGTGGTTTGGGTCTGTGAGGAGCTCAGCCCTCCCCGGCCCCCACAGGCACCTTTCTGAGGTCCACCTCGTGGTCCTCAACAGAGCACTCTGAGCATTCGTCAGGATCAGCCTCTGACCACTGCAAAATTTGTCAAATGAAGTAGCGACTCCGGAACTCAAGAAGGTGTGCCAAGGGCTGTGGTGCAGAGAAAGGAGAGGTCAGAGGAGAGAGGAGCTGTCAGGGAAGACTTCTAGAGACCCTGGGGAGAATCTGAGTGGCAGAAAGGGAAAAGCCACTTCTGGTCTGGAGCCAGTACCGAGGCAGGGGGGGAGCTGACACTCAGACCTCTGGGGTTCAGTCACCCCTCAAAGCTTTCGGAAGCACCTCCTATATGTGCAGACTGCCCTGAAGAACAGTGTGGACCTACAGAGACCCACACCCTGCTCTCCTGGGATAGAGGGCAAGATGGCTCCAGAGCCGCCCCCCTCTTAACTAATGGTCTTCTCCCTGCTCTGCCCTCGGTTCCCTGAGGTCTTCCCTGTCCTCCCTCCACTGCAGGAAGCCCATCTCAGCCAAGAAGGATGGCTTCTCGGGCCCTCTCTCCTCGGGTGCCTAGCTCAGCAGGCAGCAGCGAGCTGGGGCCCACAGTCACTTGCTTGCCCGATGCAAGGCAGAGCAGCCTGGTCTCTGTTCTGGGAGCTGGGACTGGACGCGGTGTCTGTCTCCCTCTGCTGGTCCCTCAGGGGACAGCCCGGCTAGATGCTTTCCCCAGAGCTGATGGTGCCCCTGTCTCCCCAAACAGAGGATGGCGAGTGTTGGGGCGGTTAAGGAAAGGGCCTGGGGACTCAGGCTGGGCCCCAGCCTGCAGGAACACGGCACTGCCTCCTGGGTCCCTGCAGGCCGGAGCCTGCCTCCAACAGGGGCCCCGAGGGGTGGTCTGAGGGAGGCCAGGTAGCCTCCCCGATGCCTTCCCCAGGGGCCAGCGGGCCCCGAACAGCCTCCTTTCCCTTCCAACCCATGAATGGAGCTGTCATCCATGGATTATCTAAACCTTTTGTGAAGCTATTTCTCTTTCCAGCCGAGACCACATCTTGGGGTAATGAGTTCCATCGACGTCCCCCCCGCTGGGCGAAGCACGCTGCCTTTGATTTGTCCTAAACTTACCTCACTCGCGCTCCAAGGGGGCCCTGTAACTGCAGCATGCCAGGTTGTGGTGAACAAGCCGGAGCTTTCCCCTTCCCATCCCCGCTGTGGGTTTAAAAAATTCCATCCCCTCTCCCCTCCACCTCCAGCCCTGCGGACTGAAGAGACCTGTCTCTCGTCTGCACGTGGAGCCCGGCAGTGTGGGCACAGCCGTTACTCATGCCAGCCTCCGGTAGCTTGCGAGGATGGCAAGGCCTCACATTCTCCTCACGAGGCAGAGGGCACCGAGGACCCAGAATCAATCGAGGCATGGGCTGGTGGCAGCAGCCGCAGCCTCCCCTCCTGTCCCCACCCGAGTCCTCAGGGTATTTTCCAGTCCCCGGGCTCCAGGCCTTTTCTTTTTAAAGTTTCTCTGGGGGGGGACTTTCCTCCCAGGTTCCTCGATTCACCCTTGCTTTGTCCACACTAATGACTTATTTTAACCCCGGTCCTGGCCTTAGGATACTGTGAGGGTACTCTCCAGAGATGGAGGACGGAGGTGGTAGGACACAGCAATAGCAACACTGACGGTGTGTACTAAGAGCTCTATAAACATTGGCTGAGTTCATCCTCACGACAGCCCTGTGAGATAGGGTCTGTTATTGCCCCCCCCCCCAATTTACGGATGAGGAAACTGAGGCTCAGAGAATATAAGCAACACGTCCATTTGTACAGATCCTGAAAGCGATGGAACCAGGATTCAGATGCAGGCAGGCTGGTGCCTAGAACCCCACTGTCCTCCAGACAGACAGACAACTTGAGTTCAAGTCTTGGAACCTCTCTGAATCCTATACTCTTCAGTCTTTCCACATATGCTTATGAAACCACTGCTACGTGCCAAATTTGTTCTGGTTGCTGGGAGAAATGCTGGGGAACGGGAAAGGCCTGGGCAGCGCTTGCCTGTGGGGTCTGGTGGCACCTGGTATGCCACAAACGCAGGACATGTGCGTAAGTAGCACTCTGCCAGCTTAGTGCCCCCAGCAGCTCAGAGCTGCCTGGCTCGCTTGGTTACCCCAGAGTAACCCACAAATACCATTGTCTATGTGTGCACAGCACAGCAGACTGCCATCAGAGCCTCGGCACAGGCCACTCCCTCTGGTCGGTCTCTGCCCCAGAATGGAAGCCACAAGAGTGAGGATTTTTGTCTTGAACTCTCTTTCCCGAACTTAGAAAAGTGTGTCTAATATGCGTTGAATGAATGAATTACTGAGCTCTGGGGATTCCTGCGACTTCAAGACCAACCAGTTGGGTGAGAAATGGTGGCTGAAAGGAAATTTCCCGACAGATAATTATTTTAAGAGTTGATACTGTAACCACTTCCCCCATTCCATATCTGCCCCCCGCACACACACATTCCCACACGCTTACATCCTCAAGCATTTGTAGGAAACCACCTCTAACGGGGCAGTGGCAAAGACTGTGAGAACTTTGGGTCTGAAAGGATCCTGAGGGAGCCTCTCATCCAACAGACTCATTTCATCAGGGAGGAAACTGAGGCCCAGAGAAGGGCCTCGCCTTCTCCAGTCTGGCACGGACCGCACATCGTCTTTGGGTCCCTAGACCCATCCCTTGCCCAACACAAAGGGCCCCTGATGGTTTTGAGGCCCCCGTCCCCCACTGCGCATCCTCCCTTCTGGCCCTGGAAGGTGCTATTGGCTGCGCCAACTGCAAGCCCGAAGAGGCTCTTGGCCTCAGATTGGAGAGCTCCCTGCCAGCCCCCCGACCTGGGGGAAGCAGGACAGCCAATTACAGCTCCTCTCCAGGGCTGTGGCCTGATGAGGGGCCCAGGGAAGCCGGGGGACCCCTTCAGGATCATGGCGTGTCAAGGTTGGAAGGGACCTCAACAGGCATCTCATCTTACCAACCACATTATACAGACAAGGAAACAACCACAGAGACAGGGAGACACTGGTATAAAGTCACAAAGGTTGTCAGTGTTGAAGCACACACTAGAAACCCGGGACTCCCGATTCCCAGCTCTACGCTCTTTTCTGGTGTCCGAACCCTTCAGAAGGGTGAGGTGATTCCTGACTTTTGGCAGGTGTGTGTGTGTATGACTGAAGAAAGACATTAAAAGTCCTAAAGAGGGGCCGGCCCCGTGGCCAAGTGGTTAAGTTCGCGCGCTCTGCTTCAGGGGCCCAGTTTTTTGCTGGTTGGAATCCTGGGCATGGACACGGCACCGCTCATCAGGCCATGCTGAGGCAGCGTCCCACATAGCACAACCAGAAGGACCTGCAACTAGAATACACAACTACGTACTGGGGGGCTTTGGGGAGAAGAAGGAAAAAAAAAGATTGGCAACAGATGTTAGCTCAGGTGCGAATCTTTAAAAAAAAAAAGTCCTAAAGAGTTACGTCTCTCCCCCTTTCCCCAGGGCCTCGTTCCAAAGACCTCAAGGCCACAGGACCTTACAGCCCCACGGGGGTCAGAGCCAGAGGCACGGCCATGTGGTCATTCTCAGCTTCCCCTGCTGGCCTTTCAAGGAGCTTTGGCGTCTTAGGTCCTGTTGCAGTCCGGCTGCGCAGGTCATGGTGTGGGGCAGGCATGGAGCTGCTGGGGAGGCTACGCTGATTCACACGGGGATAAAAAGAGAGGGAGAGAGATTCTGAGAGGAGGAGGAAAGGTAAGGACGAGAGTAGCTAATGCTAGGTTCTTTTGTCTCTTTGACAGACCGTGGGGGGACAGCTGTTGCCTGGGGAAGAGGGGCACTGTGGGCAGAGGCTGCAAGCGGGATTTGTTTCTCTCATCACAGCTGCGTGCTAAAAGCGACTGAGGGGCAACTCGGCTTCATTTGGATCACACATTTATTCACTGAACACACACTTAGTGACCATCTACTGAGGACCAGGCCCTGTGTGAGGCACAGGGTGGGTCCAGCAACAAGACATACTCCCTGCCCTCACGGGGCTGACATACCCATGAGGAAGACAGCCATTAAATAAGTAGATACACGTAGGAAAGAACGTTGAGTTGTGGTTAAGTGTTGCGTATAATACAGCAAGGGCTCAGCTGGAGAGTCTGGGGACAGGAGGGCACCAGGGGCAGAGAAGGCCTATCTGCGGATGGGCAGCTGAAGCTGAGCCCTGAGGAAGAGAAGGAGCCAGCATATGAGAGGGAGGAAGAGCATCCCAAGTGGTGGGAACAGCAGTGCAGAGATCCCAAGGTGGAAAAGGATGAGGTGGGTTCAGGGAACTGATGGGGCCAGCCGGCTGCAGAGGAAAGCCAGAGACAGGAAAGATGGGTGGGCTGGCTCCTTGCAGGTTCAGGGTAAGGAGCTTGGATTTTATGGCAAATGTAGTAGGCGGCAACCACTGGAGGATCTGAACAAGGGAGAGGGGGCTGGCCCGGTGGTGCAGTGCTTAAGCGCACACCTTCCGCTTCGGCGGCCTGGGGTTCGCCAGTTCGGATCCCAGGTGCGGACATGGCACTGCTTGGCAAGCCATGCTGTGGCAGGCGTCCCACATATAAAGTAGAGGAAGATGGGCATGGATGTGAGCTCAGGGCCAGTCTTCCTCAGCAAGAAGAGGAGGATTGGCAGCAGATGTTAGCTCAGGGCTAATCTTCCTCAAAAGAAAATAAAAATAAACAAGGGAGAGGTGCGACACAGATGTTTCAGGAAGGTCACTTTGGTGTCATACAGAGAGTGGACTGGAGGAGACAGCCTGGAGGCATGAGACCACTCAGAGGGCTCTTACATCCTCCAGCTGAGAGATGACAGTGGCCTGAGCCAGGGTGTCAGTCGGGGAGATGGAAGAGGAGGGCAAAGTGGCCATCTGCTTGGGAGGTGGAGCAGTCAAGACTTGCGGAAGGATCGCAGTTTGTGGGGTGAGGGAGAGGCTGCTGTCAAGGATGACTCCCAGTGATCTAAATGCCTGGATAGAAGTGGTGTCATTTGCATTGATTCTCCTCCCAGGAAGGGGGAAGGGAAGAATTACTCCCCGCCCCCCACCCCGGTGCTCTAGGGAGGGGCCGGCTGAGAGCAAGGAGAAGGAGAAACAGAGTAGGGTCCAGAATTGCAGGCCAGGAGCCGGAGGGCAAGGGGGCCCGCAGACAAATACAGCCTACTCACCGTAGACGGCACGAGAGGGGCAAGACCAGGCCGGCCCTACAGGAACGCAGGGATGCCCAGGGTCCTACACAGAACCTTGGTGCGGGGGGACTGGAGGTCAGCGAGCCCGTGCAGGTGATTCCCTCCCACCTTACACACGTGGGGACTGAGGCCCTGGGCAAGGGGCAGACCTCCCCGCTGATGAACCCTTCCTTTTGCACAGTCCCGGAGTCTTTTTCAAACGGCCCCATAAGCAGGAAACGTTTCCAGCACTTCGCAGCACTGCCCCTCATTGCTTGGCAGCCCCCACCCCTCTGCGAGGCTCACAGACCCACTTCCGCCTCCAAGGGCAAAGCCCCCCGCTGAGCCTTTACTCTCGCTCTTCCCGTGCCAGGTAGCCCTTCCGCCCCCTTCTACCCGGGGAATCTTCTGTTCTTCAAGGCTCAATGAGGGATCCTCAAAGCCAGAGTGAACGGCAACGTCCCACCCCGGGATCCTGCAGCAAGCTGCTTCAGTCTCTTTTTAGCGCTGCTGGTTGCTGCCAGTGTCCGAGTCCCCGGCCCGGACTGGGTGCGCACGGTCTCGCTTCGACCCGGTCGCCCCGACGACGCCCAGGAAATCCGTCCTAAATCAGTGACCCAGGAGTGCGGGCCCGCACGGCTCAGGACTCCGAGCCAAGGGCTCGCTCCCCCGCAGCGGCACCTCGTGTCCCGGGCCGCGTCCTCTGTGCTCCCCGCGTTCGCGGGCGCAGCCGCCGGGACCCCAGGGGCGCGGGAGGCCGGGCGGGCCGGGACTGCGGGGACCTGCAAGCGCGGCCGGCGCCGGGCGCTCCCCGCTCACGTGACCAGGGCCCGCCCCGCTCCAACTCCGTCACGTGACGGCGGGGCGGGCGAGCGTTTTTCTCACGTGACGGAGGCGCGGGTGTGTGGACCAATGAGGACGCGGGGGCGGGCCCGCCGGGGGCGGCGCGCGGGAAGGGAGCCCCCGCATCGGCGGCGGGCGGCGGGGGAGACCCGGAGGGGGCCAGCCGCCAGTCTCAGCCCGCTCGCAGGCCAGGCCCGGGCTCGGGCTGGGGCAGCATGAAGTGTCTGGTCACGGGCGGCAACGTGAAGGGTGAGTTGGGGTCGGCCGGGGGGCGGGGACACGTGTGACGGCCCGAGGCGCCAGCCTAACCCCCGTTTCTCCTCTCCTCCCCGCAGTGCTGGGCAAGGCTGTCCACTCCCTGTCCCGCATCGGGGACGAGCTCTACCTGGAGCCCCTGGAGGACGGGGTGAGGGGCTGCGATGTGGGGAGGGCTGGGATGCCAGCAGGGAGGCCCTAACCTGGGCGAGTCCCCTCCACCGGGCGGGGGCCGGTGGGCAGAGTGTCTGCTGAGTTTCAGTTTCCTGCCCGGCCGCTGGGGCTTCACGTTGGGCCCTGTCATCTTACCAGGCCAGTGCGTGAATTGAGAGCAGTTGCCCTCCCTGAAATGCCCAGTGGCGGGTGGGGCGACTTGGGGAAAGGTAGCAAGAGTGCTGACGGCTCTGTAGGGCCCTTGGCCATGGGAGCAGCGCTGAGGTGGACTCGGGGAAGACTTCGTGCAGAAGGTACCCGCTGACTGGAAGGAGAAGGGAGGATGTCCACAGGTGATGGTGGAGTTGGAGGGGATTAGGGCAAGTGTGTGAGCACAAGTGGACCAGAGGGCTGGGCCTGTCGCTGCCCCTTGACCGCATCCCTCCCCCTTCTTCTCCTGGCCCAGCTCTCCCTCCGGACGGTGAACTCCTCCCGCTCGGCCTATGCCTGCTTCCTCTTTGCCCCGCTCTTCTTCCAGCAGTACCAGGTGGCCACCTCTGGTCAGGACCCCCTGCGCTGTAAGATCCTGATGAAGGTGAGACCCTTCCCTCACTAGCGCAGTGCACCCCTGCCCCACAACCCCCACCAGCAGTGCATCTGCTCTCAGGCACTGAGTAGATACTAACTGGGGAGAGAAACTGTGCAGAGCAATGCAGTGCAAAATGCAGTGAGGGCCTGGTAAAGACACCCACAGACGGTCATGGGGGTATGGAGAGGGGTACTGATTCTGCCAGGGACCTGGAGAGAGTGGTAACATTCAGGCATGTCTTCCAAGGCATTCCAGATATGGGGAACAGCATGAGCAAGGGCCTGGACGTGTGTAAACATCCTGCATGTTGCGGGAGCTCCTTTCCTGGTGCAACAGTACTGAGCTGGTGATGGGCCAGGGCCTACAGGGGACATGAGAGCTGGTTGGTGGAGGCGCAGCACTGGGCTGATATGTTTCCCCCACCCAGTCGTTCCTGTCCGTCTTCCGCTCTCTGGCGATGCTGGAGAAGACTGTGGAGAAATGCTGCATCTCCCTGAATGGCCGGAGCAGCCGCCTGGTGGTCCAGCTGCACTGCAAATACGGTGAGTGGGCAGCCGGCTGGCCAGGGGGTCCCTGGAGTGTGGGGGTGGAGGTTGGCGAGGCCTACTGAGACCCTCTCTGCCCATCCAGGGGTGAGGAAAACTCACAACCTGTCCTTCCAGGACTGCGAGTCCCTGCAGGCTGTCTTCGACCCGGCCTTGTGCCCCCACGTGCTCCGTGCCCCAGCAAGGTGAGCACGCGCCCTGGCTGCAAGCTGAGCCCTGGGTCCCTCTCTTCTTCCTGGGGCCTCGAGGGTCCATTTAAGGAAGGCGCCTTCTGCATTTTCCCTGCAGGGTTTCTGTGAACCTCAAAGAGTCCAGCCAGCTCAGTTTGCTCTCACTCAGGTCCTTGTCTGGCTCTTTAAGGGCAGAGGCTGGAGTGGAGGACGAGCAGGGTGCTCCCTTCCTTCACGCGCCTCCCTGTCTTCAGAAGCCTGTGTTCTCCACCCCAGAGGTCCAGCTTGGCTTTCTGGTCACTCAGACTTTCAAGTCATTCTGACGCCTCTTCTCGAGAGGAGGTCTCTGGCCTGTCCTCATATCTTCTCTGGCCTGAGCAGCCTTGAAAGTCCCTTGTTAATCTTTGTGGCTCAGGGGCTCAAAACTCTTCTCTGGCCTGGTCATCCTTCTGGGAATGCTCCCCGTTCAAGGGCAGCCTCTCTTCCTACCTGCCTGGGCTCCAGCCTTGAGGAGTCCCTCGGCAAGGCAGGAGGCTGAGTGGGGAGGTCATGGTCCACGAGGCCTGCCTGCACAAGCAGCTGTAGGGTCGAGCCCTTCCGCACAACCAGAGCATCTAGAGGCTGTGCAGGACCCGAGAGGGGGGACTCCAGTGGAGGCGAAGTTTCCTGGTGAAGACCACAGAGAGGAGTGGTTCCCCTCCTGCCCTGTGCTGGACGCTGCTTGCATTTAAGTGGCCCAAGGGCTTGTTCATTTCTTTTGCTAGGCATAGGATGCGATAACCCGAAGGTCCCTTTGGGTCCTGACAGTGTGTCCTTCTGCGTTCTATTGAGATAGCACTGCTCAGGACTCCTTCAGGTAGAGAAAGCAGGAAGGCTGTCACCTCTAGCCTGGATTTGAGACTATTTCTTTCTCTCTCTTTTTTTTTTAACTTTTATATTTATTTATTCATCTTTGAGGAAGATTAGCCCTGAGCTAACATCCACTACCAATCCTCCTCTTTTGCTGAGGAAGACTGGCCCTGAGCTAACATCCGTGCCCATCTTCCTCTGGTTTATATGTGGGATGCCTGCCATACAGCATGGCTTGATGGGTGGTGCGTAGGTCCCCGCCGGGATCCGAACTGGCGAACCCTGGGCCCCTGAAGCGGAATGTGCGCACTTAACCACTGCGCCACCAGGCCAGCCCCCTTTTTCTCTTTTTTTTAGTGAGCAGTTGTTGCTCTTTCTCTTAGGGACACCTTCAAATACATATAAAAGCAGATGTCAGCTTCTGTCCCAATTGTTTTGAGGCAAATTCCAGATGTTACTTCATCTGTAAATATTTGTCAGTGTGTTTCCCTAAAAGCAAAGGATTTCAGGGCTTTTTCTGAGGGCCGAGTTTATAGGGACAGCATGACTGTGGTTTCCCACCCGTGGATGGGCAGGTACTGCCTGCCCAGTGCAAACAGCCCATCCCCCCTGCTGCCTTCTCTGAGCCCCGCTCTTGTCTGCCCGCTCCCTTGCAGTGGACTTCTCTCCCACAGCAGCCTGGGAGCCTTCGATGGGGCAGGGGCCTGTCCTCCTGCCCGCGTGCATGCTAGGCCTGGCCCACGGCATTTATGGGACGCTGGTGTGTGTTTGCCGCCCTGCCTTAGGTCCTCGGAGAGCAAAGCCACTGGGCAGGGCTGGGCCTTGGGTGTACAGTCACGCGTCACTTAACGACAGGGATCTGTTCTGAGATGTGTGTCATTAGGTGGTTTTGTCATTGTGCAAACATCATAGAGCGCACTTACGTAAACCTAGATGGTATAGCCTACTGTCCACCTAGCCTACGTGGGACTAATCTTATGGGATCACCATCGTACATGTGGTCCATCGTGACTGACTGAAACGTCATTATGCGGCACACGACTGTAATGCTGTGCCCTCTGTACAGGGTCCTAGGGGAGGCTGTTCTGCCCTTCCCCCCTGCCCTGGCCGAAGTGACGCTGGGCATTGGCCATGGCCGCAGGGTCATCCTGCGTAGCTACCAGGAGGAGGAGGCAGGTAAGGGAGCTGGACACAGCCTGGGACAGGGAGGGGAGCTGGGGTGGGAGGGGGCGGGGCCCAGAGGCCCTGGTTTCTCCTGTCCCTGCCCCCACAGACAGCACCATCAAAGCCATGGTGACTGAGATGAGCATCGGGGAGGAGGATTTCCAGCAGCTGCAGGCCCAAGAAGGAGTGGCCATCACTTTCTGCCTCAAGGAACTCCGGGTGAGGCTCCCCGCACACACTCACCACCCTGTCCTCCCGGCCTGCCCAGGGCCTGGCCTCACCGCTCTGCCTCTCCCGTCCCAGGGGCTCCTGAGCTTCGCGGAGTCAGCAAACTTGTCTCTCAGCATTCACTTCGATGCTCCGGGCAGGTAATTCCCAGCCTCAGGACAGGGTGGGGAGGGCTGTGGGATGCCAGGAGCTGAAGGGCCCTGACCTTGCGGGGACCCATCTCCTGCCCAGGCCAGCCATCTTTGCCATTGAGGACTCTCTGCTGAACGGCCACTTTGTCCTGGCCACGCTCTCGGAGCCGTACCCGCACTCCCAGGACCTGCGCTCCCCGGAGCTCTGCCGGCCAGCGCCACAGCTCCAGGCGCACAGGTGAGGGCCTCCCCACCCCGTGCACCCTGACCTGAGCCCGCTCCTCCAGTTCCTGCACCTCCCCCACACACACTTCCTGTCAGGCCCCAGCCCCTAGTGTTCATGGCTTCCAGCCGGCAGGCTCGGCCTTCCTGGTCAGCTGTGCTCGCAGAGCCCTCCCACCCAGGGAAGTGTCCCCAAGGTCGGGCTGGCTTCCTTCTCTGGCTGAGGCCTCCCCTTCGAGTCTCCCCCAAGGCCAAGGAGGGAAAGGGCTGCCGGGAGGCAGGGGGCTGCTTGGGGTGGGGGAAGCAGGTGGCTGGAAGGGCAGGTGGGTTGGGGAGGATGGGCCCAGTGTAGTTTAAGCAGAGGAAGTTTGGCCTGGCCCCCCGCCCAGCATGTCCCTGGGCTCCAGTGCTCTCCAGCTCCTGTCCCCTGGGAAGGTGGGGGCTTAGGCCCCGGGTGGCCCAGCTCACAGGACTTGCTGCTCCCCTCCCCCAGCTGAGCTAAACTTGTCCCCAGGATGCCTCCCTCAGGCCCCTACCTGAACTCTGATCAAACGGATTCCAGGCCCACCCCCTCCAGGAAGCCCACCCCCTCCAGGAAGCCGCCACTTAACCCCCCCTGCATCCTCTCCCCTCCAACTCAATCAAGAAGTAGTAAAACCAAGAGATCACCAGTGATCAAGAGCTCCCTGCAGCCCTCTCTGAGCCTTCCAGGTTGGGGCTCTGTGTCTGTACCCCCTCCTCTCTCCTTGTTCATCGATGACACCATCTCTATCTGCAGCACACCCCTCCTGGATGACTTTGCCAATGACGACATTGACTCTTATATGATTGCCATGGAAACCACCGTGGGCTGTGAGGGCTCCCGGGCACTGCCCTCCCTCTCCCTTCCACCTGGCCTCCAGCCCCCTTGTAGCCCTGGCCCCCACTCAGAGGAGGAGGAAGACGAAGACGAGCCCAGTACAGTGCCTGGGACTCCCCCACCCAAGAAGGTAGGGGCCAGAGTTGGAGGCAGGGGATGGGAGGCCAGGAGGGAGCAGCCTCCAGAAATTCACTCAGCTTCCTCTTTTCTCCTTCCAGTTCCGTTCCCTGTTCTTTGGCTCCATCCTGGCCCCTGCACACTCTCCCCAGGGCCCCAGACCTGTGCTTGCTGAAGACAGCGAGGGCGAAGGCTGAACTGACATCCTCAAGTCTGTGTCAAGAGGCCCTGGGCGAGATGCAGCCACAGCCTCCCCTTGCCCCGGCACTGGCCAGGGGCAGGGCTGGGTCTCCGCCCTGGTGGGTGGTAAAACTCAGCTGGCTGGTCCTGCTGCCTCCTCAGGCCCCGCCTGGCTATTGGTGACTGGCCCTCCAACCCCCAACCAATCATGTCTGTTCCCAGGCTTGGCACTGAGCTGCCACCTGACAGGAGGTCCTTCACTTCTTATTCCAACCATGTGTCCAGGGCTAGACCCCTGCCTTCTTAAGCCCACCTCCCTAAGAAAAAAATCACAATGGGGCTGCTGGCCCCTGCTGATCCACCTTCCCTGCCAATCATGATCTCTCTTCCTTAAATTCTGGGCACACCTCTGGGATCCGCTGTGGCTGGCACAGACTATTTTTCTTGCTTTCTCGATACACTTGGCCCTGGCTTGGAATTCTGAGCACCCCTGTGGACCTGAACGTGTGGCTGGAGTTGCCCTGCTGGGGCCTCGTGCCCAGTAAGCCTGCCCTGTCAAGTGGCTCCAGGCAGAAGGGCTGCCAGGCCCAGGTGTTTGGGACAAGGGAGACAGAGGCCAGAGTGAGAATCCAGCTTTGACCTTTATTCAAGAGACCAGATGGGTTGTCCCGGGGTCCAGCTGCCAGCCGTGAGGCCAAGCAGGGCTGGAGACCCACAATCTGGCCCTGCTTTGCCCTGAGCTGCAGCCTCAGCCCCAGGATCCTGCTCGCAGCCACCACAGGTGCAGGCAGAGGGAGCCCTGGGGGACCGGACGCTGCTAGTGATTCATTAAAAAAAAAATACACCAAGGCTCCGTGTTCCCCGTGACGGTGGGCCTGGGGAGCCCGCGTGACCCCCACGGCTGCATGATTTCTGTACAATCCACCAGCTGGGGTAGAGAGCGGGCACGCGGAGGCTATTTCTTGGCTTTGGCGGAGTTGCGGGGTGGGGTGATGGGCCGGCCTCCAGGGTTCAGGCCACTGAACTGCCCGTATTTCCCCTTGTTCTTGTCCGCGGGCTTGAGGATCTAAGAGAGACAAAGCTGGTCAGGCTCATGGGACCAAGCCACAGGGCCACCAGCCCCTTCCTTCCCGTTTCCCACCTGGAAGGAGCACATGAGCGTCTCGTCCACGCTCATCATGGCACCTGCGTTGTCAAACTCGCCACAGTAGTTGGGAGCTGAGAAGAGTGTCACCAGCTGCCGCTTGGCAAAGAACTCATAGCCATCTTCCACCACCTGGAGGGGGATGGGGGCAGCTAGTTCAGCGGGTGCTGGCTGCCCAGGCCCCACTCCCACCGGACCAGAGCTGCCAGCCTACCTGGTGCGCCCGGCAGATGAGGTCCAAATCGTGCTTGTGCAGGAACTTGGCCACCACCTCAGCCCCGAAAGTAAAGGAGACCCCACGGTCGTTCTCGCCCCAGCCCTGCACGTCCTTGTCCGGGTCGGACCACAGCAGGTCACACAGCAGCCCCTGGTCAGGCACGTCTGTGGGCCGCATGATACGCCGAATCTGTTCCATGGACTGCAGGTCGGGCGACAGCCCTGGGGGGTGCAGAGGGCAGGTCATTTCCTCAAATAAGCATCACAACAAGGACCCCCTGCTCCAGAAAGCCTTTGGTGGTCAGCCTCTGCCGGCCCCGTCCCCCACCTGGCGGTCTCCTGGGAGCCCAGGCAGGCAGAACTCATCACCTTCTGCCTCTTCAAGTCTCTGCCCTTAAGGAGTCAGAGCTCCTTGGAGAAACGAGACAAGTGAATTCCACGCTCCGTGCTGAGGCCCCCACGGGGGAGTGAGTACAGCCTAAGACGGGTGCGGGGCACTTCCTGGAAGAAGGGATATCCAAGCCCAGACCCCAGGGAGAGCTGTTCCAGGCACTAACAGCTCCATCGCGAGTCCCCCGGGGATGTGGCCGGGCTCCTCCTTCCCAAGCACTCCCTCAGCAGGTGCCCCAGAGCCGCCCTCACCTCCGTGGCAGCAGAAGATCTTCTCGTCCACGATGGCAGCGATGGGCAGGCAGTTGAAGCAGTCGGTGAAGGTTTTCCACAGTTTAATGTTGTAGCGTCTCTTGCCTGCCCAGAGGAAGGAGATGGCTCGTGAAGAGGCCTGGGTGCTCCACCCTCAGCCTGGGTCTCTCGGCCCTCCAGGACATTTTGTGGGCTGTTTAGACACAGCTGGGAGAAGAGAGTGGAAAGCAAGAAGGAAAACCTCCACCCCACTGCCTGCCAGCATTCTAAGGGATTCTAGAGCAGCTGGGTCCACAGGGACCTCCAAGTTCCAATCTGGAACAGCCTCAGGGTTGGCACCCACCCGTGAGCAGGGAGCAGGGCCAGGCCAAGACCAGGTCTGGTTTATCTCAGCTTCTGGCCGGCACAGTCCGGTCCAGATAGGCATCCTATGTGCTTAAGTAACGGATGTACTGGAGGGAGTGTCACCAGGCAGGGCCCTGCATTAGAATATGGTCAGCTCTTCAGTCAGCAACCATTCACAGACCCCTCCTGAGTGCCAGGCCCTAGGCCAGGAGGGCAGGGCCCTGCCTTCACGGAGCCCACAGTCCAGCAGGTGTCTGCCAGACATGATATCCTTACCACCAGGACAAGGTGAGGGTCCCACCGAATAGCGGAGGGAGCTCTTCAGGACCTGGGCAGCCCCAGACACCCAGCCCACTCACACTCATCATAGAAACCGTAGATGCGGTTGATGCTGGCACACTCATGGTTCCCGCGGAGCAGGAAGAAGTTCTCGGGGTACTTGATCTTATAGGCCAGCAGCAGGCAGATGGTCTCCAAAGACTGCTTGCCCCGGTCCACGTAGTCCCCCAGGAAGAGGTAGTTGCTCTCTGGAGGGAAGCCACCATACTCGAACAGCCGCAGAAGATCGTAGTACTGGCCATGGATGTCACCTGTGACCCAGGGAACCGGGTCAGCAACACTAGGCGCAAGGTCTAGACTTGAATCCCGGGCCAGGGTTGGGCTCAAGAAAAGAGGGATCCAGGGACTTTGGGAGGCCAGTGCCACTTTCAAGAAGCAAGGGAGGCTGGGTAGGGGGCTCACCACAGATCTTGAGGGGCGCCTCCAGCTCCAGAAGAATTGGCTGGCTCAGGAAGATCTCCCGGGATTTGAGGCACAGACCACGGATCTCGTTCTCTGTCAGCTGTACATTCTTTCCAGGCCGTGAGCCCTGCACTGGGGGCGGAATGGGACGTCAGGACCCTCGTCCCTCAGGCAGGAGGAGGGTGGGTGACACAGGTGGCCCCAGGGGCACTTCTGGAGGCTCCCAGGCCCCTCCTTGCTCAGGGGCAGCTGTTGCTGTTGGGCCTCCCGGGACCTCCGCCTCAAGCCTCCCAGGACGAAACCCCAACTACCCTCCAGGCACTTGAGGGGACTGCCACCGAAACCCCATAGCAGGACCCCTTCCCGGGGGTGGGGTGGGGGGGCTAGGTTTCTCAGGCTGCTCCCTCATCCCAAGAGCCCTGGCCACCCCGTGCGACCCCGGCCCAGGAGAGGGGGCTGCTCCCGTGCCGGAGCGGCCCCAGACCTCCTAGGCGCGCCGCGAGGGGAGGCGGCCGCGGCCCTCGAGGCCCGTCCCCGCCCAGTCTAAGCTGGCCCTGGGAGCCGCAGGCCCGCCCGCGCGCCACTTCCGGGCCGGGCTGGGGGCCAGGGCGCGGCGGGCGCCCACCTCCCCCGCCCCGGCCAACCTTCCAGCAAGCGCCCGATGATAGAGTCCAGGTTGAGCTTCTCGCTGTCGGACATGGCGGCGCCGCCGCTCCGGCCCAGCAGCTCCGGGCCCACTCCTGCCTCCCGCCCTCCCGCGGCCTCCTTCCGGCCTGGCACTCCTTCCGCCCTCCCCGGCCCGCCCCGGCCCGTCGCCCCGCCTCCTCGGCCGCCCGCCCCGCCCCGCCCCGCCCCGCCCCGCCCCGCCCGCCCGGCCCGTCCCCGAGGCCCGTCCCGCCCCGCCCCGCCCCGCCTGCTGCCCCAGCGCTCTAGCGCCTCCGCCGGACGCCGAGCGCAGGGGCGCCGGAGGCCCGGGAGGCGGGGCCTCGACTGTGGGCGGGGCTCCGCGAGCCTGGGGCGGGGCCTGCCCGGTGGGCGGGGCTTCGTGGGGCAGGGTTGAGTCTGGCCCCGCCTCTGAGGAGCACCCAGTCTCTTGGGGGAGGATCCGGGGCCGGAAGGACTGTAGAAGTTGTTTTTCTCTTTTAAAAGCTAAACAGTCCTGCCCGCTCCTGCCCTGGGCGGGAGGGCGGTGTGAGCACGCTGATAACCGTCTCCCCAAAGACTGCGGATTAAGTCTTCGAAGTGCAGAAAAGGAAACAGCTTTAGCGATCGCAAGGGGCTGGTCCAAGACCCGGCCTGACTTTCACGGAGGACCTCTACCTCCTGAGTCTCTGTGGCCCCCAGACACTGACCTGACCCAGACACTTGCCGCAGACCTCCGAGCCCATTTTGGTCCACACTGCCTGTGGTGCGCACTAATTATTATTTTTTTATAAGCCCCATCATAATCTGCATCGTGTGCTTGTTAAAAGCATTACTTTGTAAAGAATAAACATTAAATAAACCGTAATTCTTATAGGAACCCCGAATTGGGTGTTTTACATGCCAGTAACCTCAAAACTGGAGATGACCTGGTCTGTCTGGCTCTTGCAGACCTTGGCCTCATCTACCCCCCTAGCACAGGAACCCAAGCCTGCAGCCACCGAGCCCACGGGGAGGGTGGGAGGAGCCCATGGCCCAGGGGCACTGGGCAGGCCGGAAGAGCCTCGGGGAGGAAGGGGGGGACACCCCCCCACACTTGGGAGGGGCCCCCCAGTGGGTTGCTGAAGCTGCGGCTGTGGAGGAAGTGAGAGGAGGAGGTGAGGTGCAACTGGGAGGTAAGCTGGGCTGGTGGGGACGGGGGCTGGGCCAGGGGCTACTTCCTGTACGGAGGCCTGGCCTCTCTGCCACTTTGGGGCCTAGCCCCCCCCAGTAGAAGAGAGAACAGAAGGAGCTTGGTGAAATACCCTGAAACCTCCCCCCTCTGACCCTACAGCCAGGCCCTCAGGCTGGGGACCAGCTGGATGGGAGCTCAGGCCCAAGGCCGGCCAGGAGCTGCCTCTCACACTGGCTCTCCCCACGTCTTGCAGCCTGTGGCATCGGGGGGCACCATGGCCCAGGCCCTGGGGGAGGACCTCGTGCAGCCTTGCGAGCTGCAGGATGACTCCAGTTCTTTGGGGTCTGACTCAGAGCTGAGTGGGCCCGGCCCATATCGCCAGGCTGATCGCTATGGCTTCATTGGGGGCAGCTCGGCAGAGCCAGGGTAAGTGGGGCAGGAATGGGGGTGGTGGGGTACTGGGATTGAGGATGGGGTCTGAGGGCTGAATTCTAGAGTGAGGCCCAACCTCAAGAGTCCTGGGGCCTAGGGACTCAGCCAGTGCCACCCCTCCTCAGGCTCCAGGTGGAATCCCAAGGCTGGCAGGGCTAGGGGTAGGCTGTCCCTGTATATCTCTTTTACCCCCAACCTCTGAAGGTTTGCACCCACCCTTAGGGCTGACCCTTCCCCTTTTAATCTCTGGCCCAGGAATCACAGATCCAAATCATAAAACCTCTTCTCCCACATTCACCCGTTCCCAATATACAGACAGAAAAACAAGTCCAGAGACAGATAGGAACTTGCCCAAGTTCACACAGCAGATCAGAGCCAGAACCAGACTCAAACTCAGGACTCCTGGCTTCTAGTCCAGGGCTCTGTCCACCCAGCTTCCCCTGTGAGCTGTCTGTGTCCCTATCCTGGGGGACAGCCAACTAGACCCTCCCCCAACACACACCTACACCCCCTCTTTCCGCCCGCACTGGAACCACTTTCTTTCCTGTCCCCATGACAACCACTGGCAACTCCTGGGTGACAGGTCACCTCCAGGGCTCCCCAGAGATCTCCAGGGCCAGGACCTGGACTCACCCAGGTAGCGTGCAGGATGGCAGATATGGGCTCTAGGTAACGGCTGCCCAGCACCTGCATGTCTGTGCCGTGTGCCCCCCAGACCGGGTCACCCTCCTGCAGACCTCATCCGCCAGCGGGAGATGAAGTGGGTGGAGATGACCTCTCACTGGGAGAAAACCATGTCTCGGCGCTACAAGAAGGTGAGGGGACAGTGGTCCCACCCAGGCTTCCTTGGCTCATTTCCCTTTGCCTCTGCCCACGCCCTGGCAAAATTCACCCATCCTGTGTCCCGCACCTCCTGCTTTTTCTCCCTACCACCCAAAGTGCCCCCCAACCCCTGCCCAATGACAAGTTGTGCTTGGGGCCTGCCGACAGGAGCAGGGGAGGCTAGCCTGGCTGGCCTAACGGGGCCCCTTGGCCTCGCCCACAGGTAAAGATGCAGTGCCGGAAAGGCATCCCCTCGGCCCTGCGGGCCCGGTGCTGGCCCCTGTTGTGCGGGGCCCATGTGTGTCAGAAGAACAGCCCTGGCACCTATCAGGTAAGGGGGTTGGCAGGGGTCCTGCCTCCCTTCCCAGAGCCCCTCATCACTCTGAGCCCTCATAGTCATCTTCTGCCCACCCACAGGAGCTGGCTGAGGCCCCTGGAGACCCACAGTGGATGGAGACCATAGGCAGGGACTTGCACCGCCAGTTCCCTCTGCATGAGATGTTTGTGTCACCCCAGGGTCATGGGTACGAAGCCAGTGATGCCCAGGGCCCCCCAGCCCCACAACCCCCAGGCGCTTCGGCCCAGTCTCCTACCCCACTTTATATCCTTGCATCTTGGGGGACCCAGCGAGGCCCAGGGGGCTGAGGCCTGGGCAGACGCTGCAAGAGGGTGGGAAGGGATGCCCAGAGGACTGGCCCCTAATGGGGTCTTCTGGCACAGGCAGCAGGGGCTCCTGCAAGTACTCAAGGCCTACACCCTGTATCGGCCTGAACAGGGCTACTGCCAGGCCCAGGGCCCTGTGGCTGCCGTGCTGCTCATGCATCTGCCCCCAGAGGTGAGTGCCCTTGACCCTGCTCCAGGGACCTGAGACCCTGAACCCTCAGCCCCAGTGGGACCCAGTGATCCATGACACCCAACCCCAGGGACTCTGACTTCAGGGACCCAAGACTCTTGATCCCCCAATCCTAGTGACCTAATAATCCTATGTCCTGGACCCATGACCTCCAACCCCAGGAACTCTGGCGTCAGGGACCCGGGATCTTGACTCCCAGATCCTGTCCTAGTGACTCGGGGCCTCATGACCACCAACCTCAGTGACCTTCACACCCAATGACCCTGACACTGGGAACCTGGGACCCTTGACCCCGACCCTTACCCCAGTGGTCCAGGAGTCTGGCGTTCTCACCTTGACCTCATAACTCCTGATTCTGAACCCTGTGATCCCTGACCCCAATAACCCCAGGGACCCAGGATTTGAACTTCGAGACCCTCCTAACCCTTGGCCAGTGAGCCCCAACCCTGTGACCCTCAAATTCAGCACCCAGAGCCCTGTGACTTCCAACCCCTTAAACCCATCCATCTGGGTGGGGGAGGCTTTTGGTAACCGCTCCCCCACACTAAGTGCATGCTCCTGGCTCCAGAGTCACCCCAGATGGTGTCTAGGTCCTCTCCTGCACCCCTTTCCCCTGCCCTGCAGTCCCCTCCATGGTCCCCTCTGTGTGGGCACTCACGGCCTGCGCCCTGCCCCCAGGAGGCCTTCTGGTGCCTGGTACAGATCTGCGAGGTCTACGTCCCCGGCTACTACGGGCCCCACATGGTGAGAGGCTGGGATGCGGCCAGAGGGTACAGGGGGAGGGGCTGGGCAGGCGGGTGGCGGCCTGGGGACCCAGGGGACAGAGGCTGGGCTTTGGGAGTGGAGGTGCTGATGGGTGTGGCCGCAGGAGGCCGTGCAGCTGGACGCCGAGGTGTTCATGGCCCTGCTGCGGCGGCTGCTCCCGCGCGTGCACAAGCACCTGCAGCAGGTGGGCGTCGGGCCCCTGCTCTACCTGCCCGAGTGGTTCCTGTGCCTCTTCGCCCGCTCCCTGCCCTTCCCCACAGTGCTGCGTGTCTGGGACGCCTTCCTCAGCGAGGGTGAGTGGGGTGGCTGGCTGGGCGGGTGGCGGTAAGGGGCGCGGTGCCCAGGGCTGGGAGCCTTGGGGTGCGAGGTGCTCACCAAGTAAGCACGTCAGTTCTGCTCTGCCCCGCCTACCACTGTCAATCCTGGCCCTGGGTCTGGGTGCGCCAAGGGTGATGGCGCCCTGCCCAGCTCCGGGGAGACAGCCCAGCCCCTGGCCGCACATCACCACGGTAGTGAATGGTGGCTCCTGCCCGCTGTGATGAGACACCACAGGGAGGGCAGGCTCTGCGTGGGGCTGGGCTGGGTCTGGGGAGGCTCCCCCTGAGGCAGATGGAGCAGGAGCTGGGGAGACCACAGCAATGGAGGGGCTCAGCGACTGGGCACAGTGGGAGCATGGCCCACAGGTGAGCCCTCGCTGGTAGCAGGCACTGCTCTGGACACTGGGGGCCACCTGAGTGAGCGAGACCTACATTCCGCTGGGGGTGGGGATAGGAGGTAACCAAATTAACAAGATATTTATAGATTTCCATAAGTGCCACGAAGAAAATAAAACAGGGGACGTGACAGAGTGTTAGTGGAGTGGCGGGAGGACGTGCTGTTTTTAAAGATGCTCCGGCTGCTCCACGGAGGAGGCAAATGGGCAGGGGCAGTGTGGAGGGTGGGAGGCCAGGAAGGACACTGTCCACAGGGTCCAGACTGCAGATGACATGGCGTGGGAGGTGCGTGGAGAGAGGTATAGTCAGAGAGGTGGACGCCAGGGCCAGGCCGAGAGTGGGGGCGAGTCGGGGCAGAGCTGAGCTAGACTCTGGGTCTTTGGAGCCCCGGCTCGGTAACCCCATCAGTAACCCGCCTGCATTCTGTCCACGTGGGATGCTGGCGGTTGCACCTAAAAAATGGTAGATATCAATCACTAGATTTATTGAGTACCTGCTATGTGCCCAGCTAGCTCCAGGCCCAGCCCACTGGGAAAGGACCACGGACTGGCTTAGAGCTCTGACCATGAGCGTCCAAGTCGCCATCTACGCGTCACCTTCCCTCCAGCCTCAGACCTCGAGGGCGGGGCAGGGCAGGGCCCAGTCAGTGTGGCTAAGCCATCTTTGCCCTCTCCACCGCGGACAGCACTGCTCCAGGCTCCCGTTCATAATCATGGTGACATTCGTAGTTGCTATTGGCCCTTTACAAGTCACAGTTGTCACTAGACCTCACTGGTCCCCTAACTACTCTTCTCAGCTGATCTGAGGCTGTCAGGAAGGGATTCTGAGGCTCTGGGAATGGCCCAAGGTCACACCCACGTGCGTGTGTGTTCGTGAGTGTGTGCACGTGTGCACCATGCTCTTGGCTTAGGGGTGGGGAGCTCTGTCTAGAATCAGACAGTCACAGATGTGACCTGGAAAGGCCTTCAGGCACCCCTGGCCCTTCCGTGTGGAACGAGGAGCTGAAGCCCAGGGACAAGGCTTGGTGTGAGGTTGGCAGTAGCGCCTGGCTCCTGCAGGCCACTCTGCCCAGGAGTGTCTGCGCCTGCTGAGACTTACTCACCGGTGCCCCCACATTGCGACCCCACTCTCAGTCGTTGCTCCTGGCCTGAGTCAAGGCTGCAGAGCAGCAGGAGGGCAGAGGCTGGCTGTGGGCAGGTTCAGGTGTGGAAGTGGGGAGGGGCAGGGCTGGTCCCCCACTGAATGAGCCCCTGCCTGCAGGTGTGAAGGTGCTGTTCCGTGTGGGGCTGACGCTGGTGCGCCTGGCGCTGGGCACCGCAGAACAGCGCCTGGCCTGCCCGGGGCTCCTGGAGACACTCGGTGCCCTGCGAACCATCCCCCCAGCCCAGCTGCAGGAGGAGGCCTTCATGTCCCAGGTCAGTGCCCTTTGCCTGCCCTCTGCAATGGGCCAGCCCCTGCTGCACAGCTGGGGAAACTGAGTCCCAGAGTGGGAAGTCAGACTGAGAACCGGCGTTCAGTTCCCTGTCCTCTGAGCAGAGAGAATGTGAAAACCCCAGGCCTCCAGTGGCTTTCTATGACTCCCTTAGCGAGGCTGTCTGTCAGCCCCTCAGCCCTCAGCCACTTCCTGGGGCTGTCTGCTGCCCGCCCTCGTCAGGACCTCATGGTTTCCTGCCCTCCCCCGGTCCAGGCAAACTCAGTACCAACCGCTCCCCACAGGTGCACAGCGTGGCCCTGTCCGAGCACGACCTGCAGCGGCAGATCAGAGCCCAGCTCGCCCAGCTGCCCGAGTCGGCGTCCGGGCCACCCCCACGGCCACAGGCCCGCCTGCCCGGGGCTCAAGCCATCTTTGAGGCCCAGCAGCTGGCAGGGGCGCGGGGAGGCACCAGGCCTGAGGTGCCCCGAATCGTGGTGCAGCCCCCAGAGGAGCCCAGGCCGCCCCGGCGCAAACCCCAGACCCGAGGCAAGACTTTCCATGGGCTCCTGACTCGGTCCCGGGGCCCCCCTATCGAAGGCCCCTCCAGGTCTCATCGAGGCTCCACTTCCTTCCTGGACACCCGATTCTGAAGGTCCTGCTTCTGAAGGGACCGTGGACTCAGTGTCCCCCAGCCCCAATTGCCTGAAGGGCTGATGCCAGCCTCACAAATGGGCACTGCACTTTAAGGCTGGGATTTGGTGACTCGGCTCCCCTCGCACGGACTGTATCAGGCACAGGGATGAAGGAAGGGGTAGGATTTGGGGGACCCAGGCCCGCCATCTGCCCACGGAGCTGTCCTGGAGCCTGGGCACTTGCAAGCATCAAGCTGGCGCTAAGGGTTGTTGGCCGGGCTAGGGGACCCCAAAGGGCTCCTGGGAGGCCTGGAATAAAGTCTGACTGAGCAGAAGCCTGGATGGAGTTGGATCAAATGCCTTCCACCCCCAAACCCGAGACCAGAGGCCCCTTCCTCTCCCGCCCTCACCCCCACAGCCCCACCTCTCCTGGTCCAGCCCTGGTTCCCACAGGACACCCGAGGCTGCCCATTGGCTGCTGGCAGGTGTTTACCAGCAACAGGAACCAGTGGTGAGCTGCCTTGCCCAACCTCTTGGGGGCAGGTAAGGCTCCCGCACCTGTAGGAGGAGGGCCCCCCAGGTGGATGCTGGCCCTAGAAGTGGGATTCTATCCCCTGTTCTGCCCCCTGCGCCACTGGTTCGGGACACCCAGGGGTGGGTAGACTCTAATCCAAGTCCGCCCTCCACCCATGGTCCTGGTCCTGTCCACAGAGAGAGCCAGCGAGAACAAAGGCCTAGTGTGCCAAGACAAAGGAGAAAGGTCCCACTGGCCCTTGCCCTCTCCCTGAGCCCGGCTGCACCCCCTTGGGACTGCCACCATGGAAACCCCCTCCCACACTCTCTAATTGCCCCCATGGGTGCCTGGGGTGCCTGGGACGTGAGCCATCGCCAGGAGAACGGGGCTGGTTCCATGCTGGCTTGTGTCCCTGCAGTGCCCGTTCCCGGTGTCCTGCCTCCCTGAGCATCCTCCCCCGAAGAGTGGAGGGTAGGGGGCACGGCAGGATTCGGGGGTGCCGGGAGAAAGTTTCTGAAGTCGCACTTAAATGGTGGAGTGTTCAGTCTGCCCATCCCAATGGCTGTGCTGGAACATGGGCGTGGCCACCCGTCAGACCACTGATTCAGAATGGCCTAGTGACAGAGCCACCGGGTGCAAGAATACACTCACTCTACGTATGTTCTTGTGGCACTTACTCTGTGACTGGCCAGGCCCTGGGTCCAGGGAAGACCATCCCACTCCCCAGGAGCCTGGAGGAGGGAATCATGGGGTTCCAGACCCAGATCCACTGTCTCCCGGGGGGAAACTGAGGCTCAGCAGGGGAGGGAACTTGGCCAAGGCCTCGCTGCCAATGGCAGACCCAAGGTTTACCCCTGCCCCACATCGGCAGCCATGAACCTGCCACCCACCACTGGGAACCCACCTTGGTCTGTCTCCTGGGGTGCTCTCTCTCCTGTTCCCGCCCACTCCCCCCAGCCCTGCCCCAGCCTGGGTCCCAGCCCCTCTGAGTGTGGGGCAGCCGGGGGGGGGGGGGGGGGGGGGGCCCTGTGAGTTAAAGAGAGCTTGCCGAGCCCTCCCTCTCCCCTCCCCTCCCCCCTGGGGTCCCTGCAGCTTAATAATGACCCACTCACCTGGAGTTCACAGACCCCTTTCTCAGAGCCCCTCCCCACCCCACACCCCCTCTCTCTGCAGGTGGCAGTGACAGCCTCATTAGAGCAAGGGGAAATGGCCAGCTTGAGTACCGGGGTCCAAGATCACAGCGAGGGGCAGAGCCGCTGAGCACAGATCTCTGTGCCTTCTCGACAATGTCTTAGCCTTTGAGGGGCATCTAAGGAATCCCAGGCGCCGTGTGGGGCAGGGGGTGATGGGACACACCTGCAGGGAGCTTAGGGAGTCCGCCCATCATCAGCCAGCCACCTACAGGGCCCGAGCTGAGCTGAGGGCTCAGACCAGAAAAGCAGCTCTCCTCGTACTGACGCTTTTCTACACACCGCTGTCTCCACAGGGCTGCGCTAACCCCTCCAGGCATGTGCAGCCCTGCGTGGTAGAGGGGAAGTGACCACTCAGCCAGGTACCTTTGTGCAGTGAGCAACCTGCACAACCATACTCAGTGAACCTGGCAACCCCAGCTCCCTACAAACTTACCTGGAAATGGGGCTCAGAGAAGGCAAGCCATGTACCTGAGAGCACTCAGCGTGCAGAAGCTGAAGCTGGGATGGCTCCCAGGGATGTGTATCGGGCTGGGTCAAAGTGGAAGGGCAAATGGCTTCCTGCCTTGGTGTGGGGTGGGGAGGGCCCATGGTCTCCATCCTGCAGTGCTACCCACCCCAGAGGATCCCCCCATCCACACACTGTCCAGAGGCCAGACTTGGACTCCCTGCAAAGTCCCTGCATGAGAAAGTCCCCGTCACTTCCTCTGAGCCTCGGTTTTCTCCTACAGAGAATGGGATAATAATTGCTCCCCCCACCCCAGCCCCAAGAGCGCTCGTCAGTCTCATTGTTGTGATGATGATTGTCCAGTCCAGCTGAGCAGCAGCGGAGACCTTGCCTCTCCTCACCCCACCCCTACCTGGCTCAGCTCAGCCTCCAGTGAGCTCGAGGCCCTCCTGGTAGGGACAGAGCAGAAATGCCCTGCGAGGCTGCTTGCCCCAAAGTCCCAGGGCCCTGGGCCTGAGCTGCAGTTGCCCAACCCTGATTTTCCTCCCTGCATCCACAAGGCAAATGCCATTACAGCCGGGGCCCAGCTGGGATGGTCTGGGACCGGGCACAGAACCACACTGCTGTCTGTGCATGTATGCACGCACTCTGGCAAAGGGAAGAGCCCAGCTCCGCCTCTCACCAGCTGTGTGACCTTGGTCAAGTCATGCCACCTCTCTGAGCCTCACTTTCCTCATCTGTAAAAGGCAGAGAATCATAACTGCGACCTCACAGTTAAGTGAGATACAGCATGTAAAAGCCCTCACCCAGCGCCTGGGACAAGGTCAAGAAGTCCTTGCTGACCCTGCTAGGGAGTGCTCACCTCCCACCTGGTGCCCCTGCAGCCGAGCCTGGGCTAAAGGATGCATTGTAATCCCCACCTGAGGACGAGAAAATTGAGCCCACAGAGGCTGCATAGCTTGTGTTAAAACAGGACAACAGGCCCCGAATGGAGTCGCTTATGCTAAGGCCCAAGTCACCACACTGAGAGCTAACTTAGTTACAGTTTCGGCTCTCCCAGAAACGGAATCTTAGAGCAGTAAGTCAGGAATCACCCGGTCAGCACCGGTCAGGTGATCCGCCTGAGAGACCCCTGACACCCCCTAAAAGGAAGGGACCTCGCCATCACCAGCCCGCTTTGTTACCAGGATAACTTCCTTGTTCCTGCCTCCTTCCTGGCAAAGTCTTGCATTTTGCACAGCTCCTTGGAGCTCCTTTCTACCTGCCAGATGCGATGCTGTCCGATGCATGAATCGTTGAATAAAGCCAACAAGATCTTTAAAATCTACTCAGTTGAATTTCGGGTTTTACCCTTAAGTGTCAAAGCTCATGCTCTTTGATGCCATCGGTGCCCGGCCTCTGTCCCACCAGTGGGCTCACACTGAAGCGTGGGCTACCCGCGTAGAAAGAGAAGGGACCTTCTAGGGTGGCCGCCCCTCGTTCCAGGAGGCTCTCAGGGACAGCTGGGGGGCTCTAGGCAGAGGGTCTGAGTTCAGGGTGTGAGGTGGAGGAACTGTGACAACATCCTACATGTGTTGGGCGCAGGCCCCTATGTTAATCCTCACCACAGCCCTGTGAGGTGGGCACCCGCCCCATTTTGGGCAGGAGAAAAGAGAGCTTCAGACCAGAAAGGGGAGGTGCCCGGGTCCCACAGCTGGAGCTAGGATCAGAACTCGCCTGGTGTGACACACTCCGGGAGAGGGTGTGAGTCTGGGCGTGTTTCTTGGGGTGAATCTGTGTCTGTGGGAGCCAGCCCTGTGGCCAAATGGTTAAGTTCCCACGCTCCGCTTCGGCAGGCCAGGGTTTCACCGGTTTGGATCCTGGGCGCAGACATGGCACCGCTCATCAGGCCACGCTGAGACGGCGTCCCACATGCCACAACTAGAAGGACCCACAACTAAAAATACACAACTATGTACCAGAGGGCTTAGGGGAGAAGAAGGGAAAAAAAAAAAGATTGACAACAGATGTTAGCTCAGGTGCCAATCTTTAAAAAAAATAATAAAATAAAATAATAATAAAAAATAATTAAAAAAAATTGTGGCTGCAAGCCAGGTCTCTTGGGGTGTGTGCTTCTGTGAATGCTTGGGGGGGTGCACCTGGGTGTAAGGATGTGTGTCTGGAGGAGACTGTAGGTATCGCTGCAGGTGTCCAGCTGACCTGGGGGTTGATGGGCAGGGCACATCCTGTAGACACCCCCTTTCCCGTGCTCTCACCCACTGAACCCCCCCAGGCTGGCCACTCCCTTCCCTCTTGGCCCCCTGCAGGCAGAGGGCACCCCAGGGAACTGGGACTGCCCTTGTGGGGCTCTTCCTGAGTGGTTACTACTCTAGTAGGGGCTGGGAGAGGTGAGGAAGGGACCCGCGGATGTACAGGGACCCCTGCCTGAGAGCGCCTGTCTGGGAGAGCCTGCCCTGGGGCAGAGAGCTCGTGGCTGGGACAGGCAGCCGCGGGGCTGGGAGTGCCTGAGAGCTCAGGACTCCATCCAAGGGCAGGGCTCTCCGCTGGCTGTGTGCCCCAGCCCTCTCCTGGCCACTCCACCCCCAAGGGCGGGCCCTAGTACCAGTCTGTGCACCCTCCAGCTCTCCCCGCCCTTCCCCTCCTCTCTCCCTCTCTCCCCATTCTCTCTCTCTTCCATTACGGGACTTTCTCTATCTCTCCGTCCCCGTCCCCATCTCTGTCTTCTCTTTACCACAACAGCCCTATGTCTGTGACCCTCTTAGACCCTCCCTGACCATTGGTACCTAGTCTTCTGTTTCCCGTAGTCTGTGTCTCTGAAGATCCCTGTCTGTCCCTCTGGCTGGCTCTCCCTGGCTGTACCGCGGGTCCTGGGATGGGTTGCGAGTGTTTTGGTGGGAGGTGCGGGGCGGGTCCCCGGCACAAATAGCCTGCCCTCCCCCCCGCCCCCCGCCCCCCGCCCCCCGCGCCGCCCCCGCCAGGCACTGGGCATGCCCCTGGCGCTTCTATATAAAGTGGCACCGCCTTAGTCCCGAGCCGTGCCACCGCCGCCGCCCTGCCCTGGCCCGTCCGCCGCCCGCGAGCCCCACCGAGCAGCTGCCGCCGCCAGGTACCCCGGCTCCTGCCCGCGCCCCCGGGGAGAGCCAGGGAGGGGGGCTGCGGGGGCAGGGGCCGCGGGGACGGGGACCTTGAGCGCCCGCGCCCCCCAGCAGGACCCGCGACGCTACCCGCCCCCTGCCAAGCGCGCGAGGACCCGGCGTGCCCCCCCACCCCCACCTCCGTTGGAACGGTCAAGTGCCGGCACCCCGGGGCTGCCCAGTACAACCCGGGATGTGTGAGCTCGGGGTGCAGGAGCCATGGGGTCCGGCGGGCAGGAATTCCTCTGGCTACTTGGGGTGGGGGTGGGGCAGCCTTGGACACCTCCTGGCAGGGACAGGACAGAGGCACCAAGGCGGCCACCTCTTGGCCCCAAGAGTCTTAGGGGCTGGGCAGTGGGGTAGAGACCTGGCGGCCCTGACTCTCTGCTTTGTCTCTGTCCCTCTGTCTCTGTCATCAGTCTCTCAGCCTCTCCACCTGTAAGATGGTGAGTCTCCTCTGGTCTCTCCCAAGCCCCTGGGCAGAGGGGGGGCCCAGGGGCAGCCTCTGGCACCCAGAAGCCTACCCCTGGGGGGTACCCTGTGCAGAAGCTCAGACCCCTGACCAGCTGCACACACGCCTCTGACTCCCCACTCTAGACAGGCAGCTATTGTGTGCCACACACTCCACCTCTCCCCCCTCAGCCCTGGGAGGTGGGCGCTGCTGGACCCCTTGGCATTCATTCATTCTGTAACACTTATTGAGCACTAGCTGTGTGCCCGGCACTATTCTGGGTTTGGGGACATGGCAGTGAGCCCACAGTCTGGGCTCTCAGGGAACTCACCTCCTAAGAGAAGGCACCCAGGCTCAGAGTTTGGCACTGCTGATCCAGGATTCCAGCCCAGGTCCGAGGCCCAGACTCTGCCCTCCTGGCCACTGCACACTGTCTCCCCATGACGGAGGTGATTCTCGTGGTCCTAGCCTCATCAGCATCCCAGGGTGGGAGAGGACAGGTGCCAGGCACCCACAAGGCCCAAGGAAGCCTCACGACTTACCCAAGGTGGCCCAGCCTGTCCCCTGGAGGACAGGCCCACCTGTGTCCCCATGTGTCTTCACCCTGAGCCTCTGAGCAGCCCCATGCGGGAGTAAGCCAGTTTGAGAGGGGCAGGGGTGTAAGATTTCATCCCAAGAAAGCATTTCCCTGACTCAGAACACGTGAAAAGAAGGTGGCCTCCACCATTTGCCTACCAATGCCTGGCACAGGGCTGGGTGCACAGTAGGTCCTCAGGGCCTACTTGGAGATGGCAATGGAAAAGATTCACCTACACATTCAGACCTCAGCAGAGCTCCATGAGGTTAGATGGGTCACCGAGGCCAGAGAGAAGTGAGCGGCCCGAGAATGAGTGCTTGGTTCATTTATTCTTCAGTCCACAGCCATTTATTGACCAGCTACAGGGGGCAGGCACTGTTTCAGGTGCCCGGGCTGCCTCGATGAACAAAACTCACAAACACCTCTGCCCCTGTGAACCAAGCTCAGGCAGACCCAGGCGTGGGATGGGGGGCAGTGGTCCAGCCAGCAGCTCGTTGCCTTCTGCCCCCACCCCCCAGGGCACTGCACACCCAGTTTACAAAGCACTCCCACCTACATGTTCCTGGTAACGGGACTTCATCCCCCAACCCAACCCCATCCTCTCCTGGTTCCTGAGACAGTACTGCCCCGAACATAACCCAAAGTTAGGCGAATGGGGGGCTTACACCCGTGGGTGACTTAATGTGCTCCTTGCCCACCCTGCCCGAGACCCACCACTTCTGCCCCCTCAGATCCACCTGGATCCACTGAGTCCCGAGTGGGACTGCCCCCTGGGCTCCAAGGACCTGGAGGAAGAGGAGTGCCCTTGGGGAGGGGGCTCTGGCCTGCCGCCCCCAGGCTGCTTCCCTGGCTCCTGGCGCCACGACGTGGGCCTGGACTGCAAGGGCTCCCCTGAGGGGGCGGAGGCCCAGGCTGGGACTGTGTACTACTATAGCCTCCTGCAGAGCTGTCTGCAGCAAGCTGGCCTTCCGGAGACCCAGGACCGCAGCCAGGTGCCCCGCACAGGTGCCCGAGGGCTCCACGGAGGGTGGCCTTCCTGGGGGGGAGGAGGGTGCTTCCCACCCCTGTCAAGGTTCATCTGAAGCCAGGGAGGCAAGGCCAGTCAGCCTCCCACGGGCAGGCACCGTTTCCGAGGGCATGTGGCACCAGTGGAAACCGAGGCTTTCCTCCCGCCCCCGGGAGATCCAGCCCAGGGATTTGCAATCCATGTTCTGTGGAGCCAAAGCTTCTCTAGAAGTGTCTTGGGAGCTGCTTAGAGGCAGCTGGCAGTTGAGACCGAAGACGCCGCCCCTGCTAACCTGTCTTTATATCAGGGGGCCACAAAAGATTTCATGTGCACAGAGGTTTCATAGCTAGAATACCTGAAAATCATAGACTTGGCCCCACTGTACAGATGGGGAAACTGAGGCCGACAGACTCCTCCGCCCACTGCACAGGGCAGAAAGCGGCAGAGCTCAGGCTAGAACCCAGGTCTCCGGTCACCCCGCCTCCAGTGCCTTCCGGACCAGCTGTAGAGAGAAGGGAGCCAGCCTCACAGGGCGGGGATGGGCAGGCAGTTTCCTCTTCCCTCCCCAGCGCCCTCTCCATCCCGTTAGGGAACATACTGGGAATGACCTGGGGGCCCAAGGGTGAGGGCAGAGCTGTGGGGGTGGGGAAAGGTGGACAGAAAGACAGCCAGAGGACCCCCTGGTGAGCTTGGTAATGTTCTCTTCCCCCCAGGCTGCCCCGGGGCCGAGGTGACCTTGTGCATTCTCGGATCCCCCAGCACCTTCCTGTCCGTGCTGCTGGAGGGTGGGGTCCAGAGCCCGGGTGAGTGTGTGCCCAAGTTCCCCACCCCCTCCTACAGAAAGGGCAACCCTGCCCTGGCCCGGCCACATCCCAAAATACCCGGCAACTCTGGCAACTGCCTGCATTCCAGCGGACCAGCTGCCATGCTCTGAGTGGGGGTGGGTTCTGGGAGCAGCTGCCCCCTGCTACCCAGGGGCCCAGGCTGGAGTTGGAGGGCATAGGGGCATTAAGCCTTCCCTGGCCAGCAACGCTCCTCCCTCTGCCCACAGGAAACATGCTCCTTTGCCTGTCCCCTGCTTGGCTGACGAAGGTGCCAGCACCCGGGCAGCCGGGTGAGGCGGCCCTGCTGGTCTCCAAGGCCGTGAGCTTCCACCCGGGGGGCCTGACATTCCTGGACGACTTTGTTCCCCCGCGCCGTGCCACCTACTTCTTGGCGGGCCTGGGGCTGGGGTCCTGCTGGGGTCGAGAGGCAGCAGAGCTTGCTCGCGACCTGACCTGCCCCACAGGAGCCTCTGCTGAGCTGGCCCGGCTGCTGGAGGACCGGCTGCTGACGAGGCGATTGCTGGCCCAGCAGGGTGGTGTGGTCGTGCCAGCTACACTGGCTTTTACCTACAAGCCACCGGTACTGCTGCGGGGAGGGGATGCCAGCCAGGGACTACGGCTGGTGGAGCTGAGTGGCAAAGAGGGCCAGGAGACGCTGGTGAAGGAGGAAGTGGGGGCCTTTCTCCTCTCCGAGGCCCTGGGTGATGCTCTGCAGGTAACAGGCTCCTGCCCCAGAGGGCTGTGCAGATGCCAGCAGGATGGGACCCATGGATGTGTACCAAGTTCTGCTGGGAAGTTGTCCCCAACTTTGAGCCCTGTGGCTGCCCCATCCCTCTGTGGCAATCCCCTGCCTTCTTACCTCAGTTTACTCATTGGCTCCTATGGTATGAGCACCCCACCCCGCAGGTACATGGGGTGGTGAGGAGGCCCCCTTCCCCTCCCTGTTGCAGGTGGCTGTGAAGCTCAGCGGCTGGCGCTGGCGGGGGCGGCAGGCGTTGCGTCTGTACCCACGAACAGAGCTGGGTACAGTGGTAGACACGGTGCTGGCGTTACTGGAGAAACTGGAGGAGGAGGAGAGTGTGCTGGTGGAGGCTGTGTGCCCACCTGCCCGGCTGCCCTTCCCAGGTGAGAGCCACCTGGGCCAGCCAGTGATGGGAGCTCGGCTCGGCCTCCTGGCTGCTCTGTGCTGGGCTCAGGCCTCACCATCTTCCCCCAGGCAGTCCCCCACCCGGCCCTGAGCTGGCTGTGCGTATCTGTGCTGTGGTGTGTCGGACACAGGGCGACAGGCCCCTGCTGAGCAAGGTGACTGTTGCCACAACCCAGCCCAGCCCCTCTGGGCTGATGAGGGCCCCTGGGCAGAGAAAGGACAAAATTTTGGGGCGAGATCTTGGTTGTCTCTGGGAGGACTCCTGGGTCTGACACTTCTTCCCTCCACTTCAACCCTTCCTGCACCCCTCCCGCATCAGGAGCCTTGCCTGGAACCCCATGCTGGGTACTGGGGCCCAAGGTTGAATCCTCTTCCCAGGTGCTCTTGCCCATAGAAGAGGCTAACTCAGGGTCCCTGATAAACCTCCAGTGCCTGGAGCCCCAGCCTCCAAGCTGGGGAGCTCAGGGAGGCTTGGGGACCCTCCTGGGTACACAACTCTGGGCCAAGCTGAGAGGGAGAGACTCGCCCCTGCCCTCAGGGAGCTCTAGGGCTGGGCACACCAGGGAGGCACAGCCCTCCTGGGCTGCAGCAGCTAGGAGCAAGCATGCTTGGAGCCCTCCCTCCCGAAGCAGAGACCCTAGCTGGGGTCTAGGCATCAGATGGACAGTGGCAGGGGAAGGTGCTTCGTGCAGCGTAAGTCACATTGGAAGACGGGGCTTCTCGAATGTCCACTGAGGGTTCTGGCCTGGATCTTGGCACGGGGGAGGCCGGTAGTCCTCGGGGAACGCCTCCTGGGCCAGCCCCCTGAGCCTCCCCTTGCCCAGGTGGTGTGCGGCGTGGGCCGTGGGGACCGGCCTCTGCGGCACCAGAGCTCCTTGCCGCTGACGCTGGAGGTGGCGCTGGCCCAGTGCGGCCTGGGCGAGGCGGCGCAGGTGGCGGTCGTGCGGCGGCGCGTCAAGGCGGCGGCCGAGGCCGCGCTGGCCGCCGTGCTGGCCCTGGAGACCGGCCTGAGCGCCGAGCAGCGCGGCGGGCGCCGGGCCCGCACTGACTTCCTCGGTGAGTGCGTGCGGCCCAGGCTGGGGGCCGGGGCCGGGGCCGGCGGGGGAGGCGAGGCCCGAGGGCGGCCCGCGCTGACCCCGCGCCCCCCGCCTGGCCCAGGCGTGGACTTCGCGCTGACGGTGGCCGGGGGCGCGCTGACCCCCGTGGCCCTGGAGCTGAACGGCTGCCTGTGTCTGGAGGCGTGCGGCGCCCTCGAGGGGCTGTGGGCCGCGCCGCGCCGGGGGCCGGCGGCCGAGGCGGCGGCGGCCGCGCCGCTCGTGGAGACGATGCTGCGGCGCTCGGCGCGCTGTCTCATGGAGGGCAGGCAGCTGCTGCTGATCGGCGCGGGCGGCGTCAGCAAGAAGTTCGTGTGGGAGGCGGCGCGCGACTACGGGCTCAAGGTGGGCGGGGCGCGAGAGCGCGGGCGGAGTGGTGGAGGCGGGGCTGGGGCGGGGCTGGGGCGGAGCCCCGGGCGCAGGGGTGCTGTGGGCTTTGGGGCGGGGCCAGCACCTCTAGGGGCGGGGTCTGCGCGGGGCTGTCCGGTTGGGGCGTGGAGCCCAGGTGTAGAGGCGGACCCGCCTCGCGGCCCAGGTTCGGCGTCTCAACTTTTGGCCCCTAGCCGAATTCTGTCCCCGCCAGGTTTAAGAGGCCCCTCGGGGAGGGCACACAGCCCTCCAGGAAGAGAGAAGCCCAGGGTAGATGGGCTGGAGGGGCGGGGGCGGCATTCAGCGCTAGTGCCAGAACCCGGGCCTTGAATGCCAGCTAAGGCTCCTGGCTCTAGCCTGCAGAGAACAGGCCCTTCGAGGTTGAGTTCCTGAGGACAGAAGGAGGGTGGTCGGGTGCAGCTTACAGATCTCGAATCAGGTTCACAACAGTAGGCTCACGTTACAGAATCTGGAGCTGTGCAGGCCGGTTAGACCTTATTCCCTCTGAACAGATAGGAAGATGGAGGCCAAAGGTCTAGGCTCTTCCTGGCCCCTGTCTACCACGGTGACCTCCTCTCCCCTCTCCCACAGTACAGCACCCGCTTTGGGTACCTCCTCCAGCCGTTCCTAAGCTTCTTCGCTCCATGCCTTGTGCATTACGTCCTCCACCTGGACTGGCTCTCTGCTCCTTTTGCTGCCAAGTGCTAGAGTGCTGACAGCCACCCCCCCCCTCCCTTTTCAGGGGTGGCCTCTGCCCTGGGTACCAGCTGCTTTGTGTCTGTGCTCCCCCAGTGGGCAGTGGGCTTGGGCGGCGTGAGGCCCCACCAGAATCCTCTGTGGGCACCTCCCAGTGTTGGAACATATTGTGTGAATGATGACCAAGACTGTGATGCCCAAAGACACCAGGCCACTGTCAAGAGCCCCAAGCCTGGTGTTTCCCACCCCCCCCCCCCCCCCCCCGCCCTTTCTCTCTTGCAGCCACCTTTCCTCTAGCTGACTCTTATTCAGCTCCCAGCTTAAGCTGGGATGCCTTCCCTCCCCTCCAGCCTGGGTTGGGTGTCCCACCTCTGCACCTTCCATTTATTCGACCACCAACAAATATTTTATGAGCACTTAGTGTTGGTGAACCTGTCTCCCCTGGGGGCCAGGACCACGTTCTAGGCCTCATCTATCTCTCTAGTGCCCAGCGCGGGCTGATCTAGGTGTGTTGCCCTCCTGTGGTTTCTGCAGCTGCACCTGGTGGAGTCGGACCCTAACCACTTTGCGTCCCAGCTGGTGCAGACCTTTATCCACTTTGACGTGACAGAGCACCGGAGGGATGAGGAGAATGCACGGTTGCTGGCGGAGCTGGTGCGGGCACGTGGCCTGCAGCTAGATGGCTGCTTCTCCTACTGGGACGATTGCCTGGTGCTCACAGCCTTGCTCTGCCAGGAGTTGGGTCTGCCCTGCAACCCCCCGGCTGCCATGCGCTTGGCCAAGCAGAAGAGCCGCACCCAGCTGCACCTGTTGCGTCGCCACGGCCCACCCTGGCCTGCACCCTCCCTCCATGCTGTGCCTTGCTGCCCGCTGGAGAGTGAGGCCGACGTGGAGCGGGCCGTCCGCCAGGTTCCCCTGCCGGGTGTCATGAAGCTGGAGTTTGGGGCAGGCGCGGTGGGCGTGCGGTTGGTGGAGGACGCACCGCAGTGCCACGAGCACTTTTCCCGGATCGCTCGCGACCTGCAGGGCGAGGCCGACCACCCTGGCATTGGGCTGGGCTGGGGCAATGCCATGCTGCTGATGGAGTTCGTTGAGGGCACTGAGCATGATGTGGACCTGGTGTTGTTTGGTGGGCGACTGCTGGCTGCCTTTGTCTCCGACAATGGCCCCACGCGGCTGCCTGGCTTCACTGAGACGGCAGCCTGCATGCCCACCGGGCTGGCACCGGAGCAGGAGGCACAGCTGGTGCAAGCAGCCTTCCGCTGTTGCCTGGGCTGCGGGCTGCTGGATGGGGTCTTCAACGTGGAGCTCAAGCTGACCAGGGCTGGGCCAAGGCTCATCGAGATCAACCCGCGCATGGGCGGCTTCTACCTGCGAGACTGGATCCTGGAGCTCTATGGTGTGGACCTGTTCCTGGCGGCTGCTATGGTGGCCTGTGGCCTGCGGCCCGCCTTGCCCACCCACCCACGTGCCCGTGGCCACCTGGTGGGTGTCATGTGTCTGGTGTCCCAGCACCTGCAGGCGCTGAGTTCCACTGCCAGCCGAGAGACCCTGCAGGGTCTTCACGACCGGGGCCTGCTGCGCTTCAATCAGCTGGAGGAGGCCCTGGTGCCCGGCGAGTACGAGGAGCCCTACTGCAGCGTGGCCTGTGCTGGGCCCAGTCCTGCTGAGGCCCGCCTCCGCCTGCTGGGCCTCTGCCAGGGCCTGGGCATCGACGGGCCTCAGTATCCTGTTGCCCACTTCCTGTCCCACTTCAAATAGCGCTGGGGCCAGGGGGCAGGGCCGAAGTGCTGGTGGGGCACTGTGCTGCCCTCTGCTCCCGGGTGCTCTCCCTGCCTCTCTTCCCATAGCCCTGCCCCAACCCTGGCCGGGCCCACTCCAAGGCCTCAGGGCTGTTCCAGAGTGGCAGGGCCATTTTGACACCAAGGACCCCTGGGCTTGAGGGCCACAGAATAAAGTATCTGGGGGGGGCTGCTGGGCCCTCTTGCCCTCCCAAAGGCCCCAGTCCAGCCCACAGCTGCCCCAGGACTCTAGCCATGGAGGAGCAACAACAGCTGCCCATACACACACATGCGCACCCAGGGAGGTGGAGTGGGCCCAAACCCACCCCAACCTCCCCACCCCTCCAGCTCTCTCTCTTTCTGCCATCTAGAAGAGGAGAGAACTGGCTGGCTCCTGGCTTTAGACAAATCCCAAGAAAACCTGAGACTAAGCCCCTGTCCTCTTACTCTCACCCCCCCCCATTTAACAAATTCCAGTCTAGTTCTTGAGCCTGCTGACACCTTTTGGCAGTGCCTACCTGCCTCATTTGGCCTGAGCAGTGGAAGCCGGTGACCTGGGGTCAGGCGTAGTCATCTCCCCTCCAGGTAGACACTATGGCCCCTTCTACAGAGGAGGAAACAGGCTCAAAGCGGAAACACCATTGCCTCGAGGTCGAGGGACAAGCTGCAAGGGCCAGCTTTCTGCTTTTATTGAGTCTTACATGCCCACTCAGCTTCTAGGACCCGCTCACCTCCCTGCCCTCCTTCCTTCATATGTGGCCCGGAGACATGTGAACACCCCCTTCCCCTGCATCTTGCATCTTCTCCAAGCTTCAGTGTTTTGGGCTCTGGCACACCTAACTAGCATTGGCAGAGGAGAGTGTACTCTCCCTTCCCGATTCAGGGAGGCTGCTTAAAGAACTCCCGCCACTTCACAGCACAGGAGCTGTGGACAGCTCCACAAGCATCCCTCATACAATAAAGGCTTATGGACTAGTGAAATGTCTGGAGTCTGGCACAGATTCTTGTGACTTAGACAACATCTCTCAGGCTCAGCTAGGTGGAGTGTGAGGAAGGGAGGAGGGAGAGGTGGCTAGGGGACCCCTGTAGCATCTGGAGCTAAGGATAAACCGCCACAATGGCCAGATCTTTGGGCTGACCTTTAGTGGGGGCCTGCCAAGGGCACCCACACCATCACCCAAAACTGAGGGTCTCCTGAGGGTGGAATTACAACCAGAGGGCCACGTCCAACCAGATAACCCTCCTCCCCCAGCCTGGAGACCCCCTGAGTTCTGTCCATCTGAGTTCATATCTAGCCTCCACTGTCCAACTGGAATCACCTCCAGACAGCCTCCGGCAATCAGGACTCATCCAAGGCCCGGTCTGGCCCAAATTCACCCCCACAGAGCCCCATCCAACAAGAACCCATGCCCAAATCTAAAGTCACAGTCAGGTTTGGGGTGTTCCTTCATTCATTCTTTCAGTGGAGTTTTATTAAGTGCCTGTTCTGTACCAGGTAGCCGAATTACTAAATGTGCTTAAACCGGCAATGGAGAAAACGCAGCACAAGCCCATATTTACGGATGGATCAATGAGATCCAAACCCTTTGTGGCAGGAGCCTGGCAACATCCAGTTTACCCTGTCATCCAGTAAACGCTCTGACCTGCAGGGTCCTCGAGGCTGGAGGCACCTTAGGGAGACCCTGATGCAGCCGCCTCTCTTTCAGCGGCGAACAGAAAGGAGACGCAAGCTGCCTCTCGTCACCCAGCCAGCCTGGCAGCGCAAGGCTCCACTAGGAATTACATTTACGCTCACACCTGCATGCGCTTCTGTGCCCCATCCAAATTCAAACTCTCCCCAGAGCCAAGGTAGGCGCCTTCCAGGCCAACCTCTGTCCGGTGCCGCCCCTGGGGAGCTGTCCTGGGAAGACAGGGTCCCGTGAAGAGGGTTCCGCAGGCTTTGGCATCCCCACACTCTGAATCTACAATTCCCGCGAGGCCCTGCGGCGGACGCCATCTTTTCTCCCCGGCAGGCTAAGCAACCTGCTCGTGGGGCGTGGTGGGGGGGCGGGGATCGGGCGGCGGGGGACGGGGGGGGGGGAGAAAGCCTTTTGCGTCATCGGGCGCGCGGGGCCGCAGTCGCGGAATGACAACGTACAGGGTCCGGCTCCGGGCTGTCAGTCAGAGCGCGGCCCGGTGCGGGCCGAGGGGCCCGCGGGGCCAGCGCCGCCATGGCGGCCGTGTTTGACCTGGACCTGGAGACAGAGGAAGGCAGCGAGGGCGAGGGCGAGCCAGAGTTCAGCCCCGCGGTGAGTGGTCCACCCGGGCGCGGCTCGATCCCGGAGCCGATCCCATCGCCCAAACGATGGGATCCCCCCGCCTCCCCCCACCCAGAGTAGGCTCCGCTCCTGCAGACCGCGATCTTTCCCAGATCCTGGTCCTATTAAGCTCTGACCCTACCCTACCCCGACCTGTCTTCCAGGATCCCAACCCTTCCCCTGATTCTCCCTTTACTGCCCTCCGCCTCTCCTCCCCAGTCTCGGTCCATCACCTGACAGCTCCGGTGCCTGACCCTCTCTTCTCCTGGACCAAGCAGTCTAGCTTAGGGGGGAGGGATCCTGGCACCTCTCTTGGCTCTTACCCCTCGGTTTCTCACAGGACGTGTGTCCCCTTGCCGAGTTGAGGGCGGCTGGCCTGGAGTGAGTGAGGGTCGTGTTGGGAGAGGAGGGGATGGGCTGGGGAAGGGGACCCGGGCCTTGCCCCCAATAACTTCTTGTGTCCATAGGCCTGTAGGACACTATGAGGAGGTGGAGCTGACTGAGACCAGTGTGAACCTGGGCCCTGAGCGCATTGGGCCCCACTGCTTTGAGCTGCTGCGTGTGCTGGGCAAGGGGGGCTATGGCAAGGTACTGGCTCTCTCTCCTTCCTCACTGGCCTGCAGCCTCAGTCTTGCTGCAGCAAAGGGTTCTCAGAACAAATTAGATTGTAAGTCAGTAGAGCCTCTGATAGACATCAGACTAGACACGTAAAGGAGGGAGGGGCAAATCCTCTCAGAGTCAGACCTGAAATCTTTACTGCCCCGCCCTTGGGTGGGCCTAGGCCTCCTGGTCCCAATGCCAGAGCTGCAGGGTGGGGCTTTTTGACGATAGAAGGTGGAGAGGGAAGTTGATCCTGTCTCCCCTGCCCCACAGGTGTTCCAGGTGCGAAAGGTGCAGGGCACCAACTCGGGCAAAATATATGCCATGAAAGTCCTGAGGAAGGTGAGTCATTCATTCAACCAACAAATCCTTACTGAGTGGCTGCCATTCTCAATGCCCTTCGCCAGGCTTTGGGAAGACGGCAGGGAACCTGACGGAGGAGACGGTCCCCGTCTTTGCATTCACTGGTTTATCGTCAATTGTGATTATATTGTTTTGCAGTAATTCTCAACCATGGGCAGTTTTGCCTCCCAGGGGACATTTGGCAATTTCTGCATACGTTTTTGAGTCACGACTAGAGAGGGGTGGTGCTGGCATCCAGTGGGTCGAGGCCAGGGATGCTGCTAAATATCCTCCGGTGCACAGGGCAGTCCCCTACAACAGAGAATTATCTACCTGAAATGCCGTTAGTGCCGAGGTTGAGGAACACTGTGCTGGAGGATAAAGCAGGATGATTGCTGCTTGCAGGCAGCAGAGTTATGGAGAAATATGGAGGGACAGGGGCTGGCAGAAGAGTAATGGCTGGAGGGACTGAAGGCGCCCTGGGTGCTCAACTTCTGACCGATCCCTGTCTCTCCAGGCCAAAATTGTGCGCAACGCCAAGGACACGGCACACACGCGGGCTGAGCGGAACATTCTAGAGTCAGTGAAGCACCCCTTCATTGTGGAATTGGCCTATGCCTTCCAGACTGGTGGCAAACTCTACCTCATCCTTGAGTGCCTCAGTGGTATGAGTGCAGGCCCAGCAGGGGTGTGGGCAGGGCCCGGGAACCAGCACAGGGAGCCCTGGAAGTCTGGGGGAAGCCCGGGGAGACGGGGTGTGTAGAATGGCCAGGGGGCCCCCACACCCGTCCATCCATCCATCTGTTCGTCCCTTCATTCATTCATTCATTCATTCAGCAAACATCTGTCCAGCACCTATTGTGTCCCTCACCTGTGTTGGGGGTGGATGGGAGCATTGGGAGTTTGTATACAAGTCCAGAGGGTTGTTTTGTCCATTGCCACTACTCCTTCATGTCCTGTTCCTCTCTCCCGTGTGCCTGCATCCAGTCAGGTCCCAAGTCCAGTTGGTTCATTCTCTGCAGTGTCCTCAATCCTCTCCTCTTGGGGCAGGTGGGGGCGGGGGACACACTGTTGGGGAGGCCTCCAGCTCACCCTCTTCCTAGTATCTCCTCTACTAACTCCCAGGGTCATCGCCTCAGAGTACGGATTGTCCCCAACACTCAGAATTCCATGGCTCCCTGTAACTGCCCAGAGAAAGCCTGGCCTCCTTGGCCTGGTGTCCCCTGTTCATCATGAAGCAGTCCGGGCTTGCTTCTCCCAGCTGCCCCATCTGTACCTGACGAGCCCCTGAGCTTCATTCCCTGCACTCCATCTCAGCACCCCCTTTAAGGCTTGTTCTCCCCTCACCTCGGGATTAATTTTGTCCCCCTCTCTCTCCTCTGTGAGATGTCTTGGGTTAAGCTCTTGGAGCTGCTGCCTCCATCTGGTGTGTTAGAGCAGCCACGTGCATGTCTGTCTCCCCAGTAGACTGAGCGTCCCAAGGGCGATGGCTGGGTCTCTTCATCTCTGTGTCCCCAGCTTCGCCTAGCACAGGGCCGGGCACCGAGTAGGCGTCGGTAGATGTTTGCTGATTGAATTGAATCCCCACGGCAGCTCTGTGAGGCAGGTAGGGCGGGAATGACGAGCCCCACTCTCCCCGAGAAGAAACCAAGACTCAGAGAACAAAGGAGCTTGGGCCCGGCACACAGCTGCTGACGTGTTTGTGTCGCAGGCGGTGAGCTCTTCACACATCTGGAACGAGAGGGCATCTTCCTGGAAGACACGGCCTGGTAGGTGTTCCTTCCTGCCTCTCTCCTGAGGGGCTCCCGGGATCCCTCCCCCAAAGGCCTGGCTCCACCCCTGTCCTTGCTGTCACTCTGTCCTGTCCTTGCAGTTTCTACCTGGCAGAGATCACGCTGGCCCTGGGCCATCTCCACTCCCAAGGCATCATCTACCGGGACCTCAAGCCGGAGAACATCATGCTTAACAGCCAGGGTGCGCATGTGTCGGTCAGAATCTGTGGGGAGGGATGGGGAGCCCCGTGGCATCCTTCCAACCCCCTCCAACATTCTTCCTCAGGCCACATCAAATTGACGGACTTCGGACTCTGCAAGGAGTCGATTCATGAGGGCGCCGTCACCCACACCTTCTGTGGCACCATTGAGTACATGTAAGTGGCAGCTGGCTGGGCCCAGGGGTCAGGAGGACAGCCAGGAAGGGCCTGGCTTGACTGACAGTTCCACCTGGCCCCCAGGGCCCCTGAGATTCTGGTGCGCAGTGGTCACAACCGGGCGGTGGACTGGTGGAGCCTGGGGGCCCTGATGTACGACATGCTCACTGGATCGGCAAGTCCAGCTTCCTTGGGAGGATGGGAGTGAGGGCGGGAGGAGGGCCCCCTCCCGGGGCAGGGGCAAGGCCCACCCAGTGGGAGGCCCACAAGGGTCCTCTCATCCTCTGCCTTCTCTAGCCACCCTTCACTGCGGAGAACCGAAAGAAAACCATGGACAAGATCATCAAAGGGAAGCTGGCACTGCCCCCCTACCTCACCCCGGATGCCCGGGACCTTGTCAAAAAGGTGGGCTCCCTCTCCCTCCTGTCCCTGGTCTGGCCCCCGCCCCCCCCCATCGCTTCTCCCAGGCCCTGCACGGGTTCCTGAGTCTCCCTAGGCCGTGGGGATCCGGAGCCATCCCTGCCTGTGCGCTGGGCCTTTGGGATGCAGGAGCACTGGCTTTGGGGTCCAAGATGCTGAGCTTGGGCCTTAGTTCTGATGCAGACCAGCTGCTGACCCTGGACAGGTCCCTCTTCCAAGTCCTGATCAGCAGAATGTTCAGGATGAGCTCGCTGCTCTCCCATCAAAGAGGCAATCAACGGGGGTAAACATGGGGGGTAGGTGCCCCGTCCAGATTTGCAGTCGGATCCCTACTAAGGTGCTCCCCGGGGCGATACTGGCGGCCGGGCACCTTTGTGAAGGCTTCCTGGAGAAGGGGCCACTGGACCAAACCTTGGAAGTCCTGAGGGCGTCAGTAGGTGGAGACTACGCTCCAGAGGCCTCCTCCCCGACACCCTATCTCACCTCTCCACACCCAGCCAGCCCCTGGGAACAGGGCGCACATGAGCAGGACCTCTCCCCAGACTCTCCCCCTCTGCCCTTGTCCTGCAGTTTCTGAAGCGGAATCCCAGCCAGCGGATCGGGGGTGGCCCAGGGGACGCTGCCGATGTGCAGGTGGGCCTGCGACCACCATGAGTGGGCAGGGGTGCAGGGGGCAGGGCCTTAGGGCAGAGGGAGCTACCAAGGGAGCCAAGGAGGGTGAAATGTTGGCATGTTGGGGGGCACCCTACCCACAGAGGCACCCGTTCTTCCGGCACATCAATTGGGACGACCTCCTGGCCCGCCGCGTGGACCCCCCTTTCAGGCCCTGTCTGGTGAGTGGAGATCGCGTTGGCCCTGTGGCGAGTGGAGGACTCCCGTCTTGACGCCCCCTGACCCCTCCCCTCGCGGGTCTGCCCACAGCAGTCAGAGGAGGACGTGAGCCAGTTTGACACCCACTTCACGCGGCAGACGCCAGTGGACAGTCCCGACGACACGGCCCTCAGTGAGAGCGCCAATCAGGCCTTCCTGGTGAGGTCCTGGGGGCCCTGAGGGTTATGGGGACATGGGTGGGGATGGTGGCTAAAGACACCCGGACACGGAGCATCGCCCAGCCCTGCCTCTGCCCCCCAGGGCTTCACGTATGTGGCGCCCTCCGTCCTGGACAGCATCAAGGAGGGCTTCTCCTTCCAGCCTAAGCTACGCTCCCCCAGACGCCTCAACAGCAGCCCCCGGACCCCCATCAGGTACCCCAGGGCAGAGGGGAGCGTGGAGCTGGGGGCAGGGGGCTCCGGTGGTCCTAACTTCGGTTCTGCTGTCAACCCCAGGGCTGCCTCAGCCGAGTCTCTTAACCAGTGTTAACCTCCGTTTCCCCATCAACCATGGGGACCTCTCGTGGCAGGGGCTGCCTGGATGGGCACTTGACCTCACAGCCCAGGCACCCAGGCAGGTGGGGAAGTCGGCCCCCTGCCCCGGGGCCAGGAGGCACTGACTCCGCTTGGTTTCCCCTGCAGCCCTCTGAAGTTCTCGCCTTTTGAGGGATTCCGGCCCAGCCCCGGCCCACCAGAGCCCATGGAGCCCCCGCTACCTCCTCTCCTGCCGCCACCACCGCCACCCTCGAGCACTGCCCCCCTCCCCATCCGCCCCCCCTCAGGGACCAAGAAGTCCAAGAGGGGCCGTGGGCGCCCTGGGCGCTAGGTGGACGGGTGGGGATGAGGGCAGCTGTTGCAGCCCCTCCCTGCAGGCCGCGAGGGCAGCGGGACCCTGGGCCGGTTCCAGAGGCCTGGGGTGTGTCTAGGGGGCAGGAGTGAGTGTGATTGTCTCTGGTGGGGGTGGCTGTGCCCCTGAATCATGAACGTGAAGGGTTGCAGGCTACGGCTGCCGGTGGAGGGCCTCCCGCAGCTGAGTGTTGCCCTTGGGGAATTAAAGTACTGAATCATGGCACTGACCTGCCTCTTTTTGGGACTTCTGGAGGTGGGAGTGGGTGGGGTCGTGTCAGGAGGAGCTCCTGCTTGGGGATGGGGTGGGGTCACTAAAGAACCACAGAACCGCAGGGCTGTAGGGGTTTTATTTCAGATGGCTGCCCAGTGCCCTGGGTGGGCACGGGATGGTGGCCTTCTGGAGGGGGTGGGGATGCACAGACTGGGGGACTGAACTAGTCGAGGGAGTGACAGTCTGAGGCTTTCCATGTGGGGCTCCAGGGCAGGCTGTGTCCAGCCACAGCAGCTTGGGAAGCAGATGCACAGTGACAGGGATGCGACCCCAGGGCTGGCCCCTACAGTGCAGTGACATGCAGCTCCTGGCCCCCCGCTGGCCTGGCGCTGTCGTCCCAGGCCGCACTGCCAGCAAAGGCATGCAGGTCACTCAGCAGAGCCTCCGCGCTGCCCCCTGAGCCCGCCGGCCCCTGGCAGCTGAGGGCCAGGGCCCCTTCGGCATCATCAGCATCACTGGCGTCACCATCGTGTGCTTCTTCTGCCGGCCCTGGGCCCTGCTGTGGGCTGGGCTCCTCTCCACATGGCTGCCCCTCTTCCCGGGATTCAACCTCCTCCCGGCCACCTTCCATGTCATAGTAGTCATCTTCCACATCCTGTTCATCCTCCTGCCGCTCGGGGTCCTCATCTGGAGACCCCAGCTCAATCTGGGCCTGGAGCCAGCGGCCTGGTGGGCTGGCCCAGAACAGGCGTCGGGTGCGGCCCCACAGCGCGGCGCCCAGGCGGGCGGGGTGGTAGTAGCCTCCAGAATCACGGCTGAGGCGGCGCCAGGCCAGTGCCAGGCCAGTGGCCAGCAGCAGGAGCAGGAGCAGCAGTAGGACGATGGTGACAGAGTTGGAGCCAGCGCCCTCCTGGGCACTGTTACCTGAGCCCAGGACCCCCGGCAGGGCCAGCAGTGTCCCGAGCCCTAGGGCGCAGGACAGGTCCTGTGGGGAGACAGGCAGGGCTCATCACCGGTGCTGAGGGCAGGCCGTGGTGGGCACACTGGGTGACTGGGTCCTCGGTTGCCTCTCGAGCAACATGGGGACAGTCAAGCAGAAAGGCCCAAGTCCTTACTCGGTCAGTGAGGCCCTGGCCCTGTGAGGCCCGGCCGCCGATGCTCTGACCTCCCTGCCCCTCGCCTCCCTGCCCCTCCTCCCTCCCTCCCTCCCTCCGTCCCACTGCACCAGGTAAGCCTCTCCTGCCCCGGGCCTGGACCTGGTGGTTCCCTCTGCCGGATGCTCCATCCCCCAGAGCCACATGGCTGGCCTGCTCACCTAACCTGACCTGGATTTCTCCCTTGACATTCACACCCGCAGCCCAGCCCAGCCCTCTCCGTGCCCCGCACCTGCTGTACTTTCCTCTCCTCCCCAACTCCTAGCACAGTCCACAACTCTGCTTGCCCATTAGGTTTACTGTCTCAGCTCCCCGCCAGAATAAGCCGCAGGAAGACAGGGATCTTTTGGGCTCTAGCGTCTCAAGCTTCCTGGCTCACAGAAGGTGCTCAGCACATCCTGGTTGACTGTGTCAAGCCTGCTGCCTGGACTGGGATGGGGTGGGATGGAAGGGAGGGGGGGAGCTGCTCTTCCTGAGGCCCGGGATGGCGGGACTGGCTCCCAGGCAACTCTTCACCCTCTGCTTTGCCAGGTCCCAGGATGAGGGTCCCAGAGACCCCTCTTCCGCCTTCCCAGCCGCGGGACTGCCCCAGCTTCGGGACTGCCCCAGCTGCGGCGTTTGTTTCCGTTCAACTCCCTGTCCCTGGGGGCCTGCTGGGGGCTGGGGGAGGCGGGTGCAGCTGCCAGAGGAAGCCTGCGGTCAGAACGAGGCAGGTGGGGGGAGGTGGAGGGAGGGGGAGGGAGGAGGGGGGAGGGGTGCCGAGGTGCAAGCAAGCCTCCCCCTGCCCGGGGCTCTGTCTGCCCAGGCTCCAGGGATGCAGGAGGGGCTGTGCCGAAGTCCCAGCTCACCAGAGGAGCCGGTGAGAGGGTCTATCCCCGGTCAGCAAGGGGGGCTAGGCCTGGAGTGGGGCCCTGGGGGCCACACCCTGACTCCCAGGGCGGCCCAGCTCTGGGGAGGGGTGAGAGAGAGGCCCGGCTTCTGCCCCATGGCCGTCCTGGGTCTCGCCCTGGCTCCTGACGGGTTGCTTCTGCCGCTGGGCCTCCGCCGGGGGATACTTCCTTAGCTCCCGGGGCCCAGACGTTCCGGCCCTGACCTCCTGTTGCCCCCACCCCACGGACCCAGTGGGCCACAGTGCTCACCATTTGTCCGCCGGCCTCTCAGAGCTGGGCGCCCACCTCCAGCTCTGGCTGAGCTGAGTGAGAAGTGAGCTCTCGCGCTCTCAACTGCAGCCAGGGGTTACTCGACGCTTCCGCTTCCTGCCCGCAGCACCCCCCCAGCCCTTCTGCCACAGGACCCTGGTGGGGGCCTTGGGCCTCTCACACCCACCCTGATGCACACCAGATGCTCACAGGTCTCACTGGGCGAGGCTGGGGCTGTGGGGCCTCTGACCAGGCCTCCAAGAGGAAGGACTGGGCACCCAGCTCAAAGCAGGACACACCCTGGAGGTGTCCACAGGTCTTCTGCCTCAGTTTCTCTACCTGGCAGAATTCAGGGAAGTGATGGCTGTGGGGGATGTGCATGGCCCCCAGACCTTGCTTCTGTGATCCCTGTGGGCCTCCTCTCTCCCCAGCTTTCCAGACTTCCTTCCCCAGCCCCACCCTTGCAGCAAAAGGGCAAACCCGGTTTTAGAAAGAGAATTTTATTTGAAATGAAAATAGAGAGCCCATCCCTCCAGCTTCCTCCAGGGAGGGAGTGAGGGCCAGGCGGGGTGGGGGAGATGGTCCCTCAGAGTATAAGCTTGCCATGGTACAAAAATCTTCCACAGTAACAGTGACAAAAGCCAGGCAGTGGCTCCAGCCTGGGCCCACAGGATGGGTCAGGGTGTGGACTGGCCCCAGAGGCCCTCGGCAGGGGGCAGTCAACCTGTGGTGTGACCTGCCAACAGAGGCTGAGTGAGAGGAGGTGGAGGTGAGGGCAGCGGCCTCCACTGGGCCTGTGGTCCTACGCGTCCCCATTCTCCATGCGCCCCAGCTGTTCCTCCAGGCGGCTAATGCGCTCCCCCTGCTCCTTGACCAGCGCTCTCAGGGCCCGCAGCTCCTGCATCACCTCCTCCAGCTTCCCAGCCTCCTGCAGGGACATCGTAGGGGTCACGGGTCACAGAGTTGCAATGCTCCCTAAATCTACTACCAGGCCCAGAGAGGGACAGGGAATGATTTAGGCACACACAGCAGACTGGGGAAACAGCTGGCGCTTCCCAACTCCACTCCTGACCGCGGGGTACATACCCTGGCTCCAGTAAGGCTGCCACTGGGGGTCGTGGCAGTGGTAGAGGCAGCAAATGTGGAGGCCCCTGGGCGGGCGGAGCCAGGGGCCACGGCGGGCCGGCTGTCGGATAACACGTTGCGCCGGCTGACCTTCAGGTCCCGCTGTTTGCTGGGCACGTAGGCCTCCCGCAGGGAAATGAGGATGGGGTCGGCGTCCCGCCCGCTCACCCACTCCTCCGCCTCCAGGGCCGCCTCGGGCCCGGCTGTGTCGGGGTACAGGTCATCCTGGAAGAGGTCCGACTGGGAAGGGGTGGGGGAGGTCTGGATCAGCTGGGGACCCACTGTTAGGGTCCTTTCGTCTGGACCCTGGGTGGCCACCTCCTCATCACTCTGCTGGCCTCCAGGCTTCCACCCTGTCAACCCGTCTTCCAATAGCCTAACCCCAAGTGACCTTTTGAAAGCTCAAATCTGTCCTTTCACTTCCCTTCTGGATATTGCCAAGAGCTCCGTCTGAAGCCTTCCCCAACCTTCCTAAGCGGGGACCAGCTATATAGCTTCGTGGGATTCTGGGAGCTACATCTATGCCCCATGGACCGTGAGCTCTTGGGGCAGGCCCTGTCAGCCTCGTTCACAGCTCTGCTCCCCCGGTCGTGCCTGACATGCTGAATGTGCACTCAGTAAGTACTGGCTGGCGAAAAATGTGCATCCAAGGCTCTTGGCTGGGCATCTGAGGCCTGATCCCTCCTCATGGGAGCCTCCACTGCAGCCAGACTCCATTCCCACCTCTGCGCCCTTCTCCTGGTCTCTACCTGCCATTGGAGGGCCCCACCCTAGTCATGCTGTAGGTCCGGCCTCCTATGGGGAGAGCTCCGTGGCTGCCCGGTGTCTGTCTCCTGTGGCTGGTTCAGGGCAGCTCACACTGCATCTCATTCCTGCTTGCCCCCTGCCTGGCACAGCCCAACCCCTGTGTGGGTACAAGGGCAAGCTGGCACCTGTCCAGCCCACTGACCACACCCTTATTTGGCTACGACCCATTCACAGGCCTCACCCTGTTCCCCCCTGCATGGGCTGTCTGCCCAAGAAGGGAGCAGTGGGTGGGCAGGGGATCCAGCCAGCCTCACCTTTCTTGGCACAGTCATGACAATAGGCTCACACTTGCGTTCATGCAGTTTGTAGAACCTGGGAGAAGGAGGGGGAGGGAGCCATGGGTGGAACCTCCTGCCACCATCTCTCCGGTCACCCTCCACTCTCCACTTCCAGGCCTCACCTCAGCTCCTCCCACAGACTGACCCCTGACCCTGGGCCCCCTGTGGGCTGGTTCCTGCTCCTGAGCAGCCTCTTATGATCTGACATGTCACCCTGGATGCCCACAGCCTGGCCCCTGCGCCCCCCAGGCTGACCCATCCCCCTATAGCCGGCTGCCTCGGGGGTCCCTCTTACCGGGCGATCTCACACTTGCTGACCTCCAAGCCCCTCTTGGGCATGCTGCCCATGCCCCTCTGGGGCTCTTTGCTGGTGAATGTGTTCAGGAAGTGGATGTAGGGAGGCTCGTCTGTGATCTCAAAGTACCGGATGCTGGAGTCGCCCTGCAGGGCAGGAGTGGGCAGGGGTCAGCACTCGGGCATCCCTCTTCCCTGCCCCCACACCATGCCCAGCCTCACCTTGCCGCAGACATAGACCACGCTGGTGTCGGGGTCGTAGAAGGGCAGCAGGGCTCCGTTGCTCGAGTCCAGCTCCTGCAAGGCCATGGGCTCCTTGAAGTTCTCCTGGCACACGGGGTTGGGGACAGTCAGGCCAGGCCAGAACCTCCTCTCTCCCATCACTGTCCCAACTCCCCCCATCAGCACTGGGCCCCAACCAGCCACACATGCCAGCGCTGCTGCCCCGACCACGCCAGGTGGGCTCCCTCCCACCTGTAAGCCTTTGCCCACACAGTGTGCCCCGCCGGGCCCTCCTGGCTCCCCTTAACTCCCAGGGCTCCACTTTCCCAGCCTCCTCCAGGTCTTTAGCCAACTCCCAGGCCACCGAGCAAGTGCTGAGGAAGTCCCCACCATGTGGGAACCCGGGTGCCAGGCAGCACCAGCCTGCCTCAGAGGGGCCCCTGGAGGTCACTATACAGAAACATAGGGCTGTGCGACAGAGCACTCCAGGGGAAGCGCTGGCAGGCTTCCTGGAGGAGGGGGATTCTGCAGCTGGTGGGAACAGGCAAGCAAAGGAGAGAACGGCCTTTCAGTTGGCAAGAAGAATGGCAGACACAGAGGTAACTGGAGGCAGTGAGGGAGGCCAGAGAGCAGGGGCAGGGAGAGGAGAGGCTGGCGGGTTCCGGGGCCTGGGAACCACAGGCCTCTCCAGGGTGACTCCTGCCCTCTTCATCCAGGGTGGAGCCCAAGTCTCAAGCCTGTCCCCTCAGGCCGGCCATGGCCACTCACCGGGTCCCAGAGTGCCAGCTGCCGCTCGCTCATGCGGCTGAAGCCTGTGGTGAACACCTTGCCATCTGCCAGGAAGATTGCCCGCATGGGCCGGGCCCCTTCATGAGCCTTCTCCCGCTCCTGTGGCAGGGGACAGAGTGGTCAGTACAGTGACCCAATAGAGCCCCTCGGCCTGTCCACTGCCATCCTTACCCTCCAGGGCCACGTACCGCCACCAGGGTGCCCCGGCGGGGGTCGATGATGCGCACACTCTTGTCCTTGCAGGCGGAGCAGAAGAGGCTGCCATTGTGGTTCCAGCTGACGTTGTAGATGAGGTCGGGGTGCAGGCTGTCCAGGCGGTACAGCTCCTCCGCCGTGCCCACGTTCCAGATGAGCACCACGTTGTCGCAGCCTGCCGGGCAGGGGGCCGTCAGCCCACCAGGCCAGCTCTGACCACCCTCCTGGAACCAGACCCTATGGGCCTCAGCTTTCCCATCTGTCAGATGGCGCGGGAGAGGGTGTGGGACGTTCCAGAGCTGTGCATGGCCAGGGGTGGGGAGCAAGGGACCAGTGCAGACCTGCGCTGAGTAGCACGTTGCGGGCCGTCGGGTGCCAGGTGATGATGCCCACTCGCTTGGTGTGGCCCTCTAGCACCACCACCGGCTCTGTCAGTGGGGCAGCCAGCCCGTTCTCCGGGATCTGCCACACCTGCGGAAGGGGTAGGGATGCGGGCTGAGGCTCCTGCTTGGCCCTGCTGCAGGCAACCTCGAGTGACAACTGCCACCCAGACCCAACCACAGCCATATGCCTCACCATGACCGTGCAGTCCTCCGAGCCGCTGGCAATGACTTCATCATTGTGGGGACACCAATCAATGTCAAGGACAGGTCCCGTGTGTCCACACACTGTCGGGTAGGCCTTGTCAATGCGGCCCGTCTGGGGGCATGAGAGGAGTAGTCAAGGGGGACCCAAGACCCTGAGGGTCCACCCTCGCAGAGCTTGAGGCTTCCCCTCCATGCAGGGAGAAGGGTGCCTGGCCCACAGATGGCCCAGATGTGACTCTCACTGCCTCTTGCCGACCCACCTCTTCCTCACAGGCATCATCAGGTGAGCAGGAAACATCTGTTGCCTTTGACCCTGACTCTGTGGCAATAAAAGACTTTCCCCGTCTGTGTTCACGCCTCTCGGGCAGTAAATCTGGATTATGACACCTGCCCAGCATTGTGGGGCTGGGCAAGATATGGGACGTGAAATACACAGACGCCTGGCAGGTGTGGCCCAGCTGCCTGCAGACTTTCCCTCAGCCCTGAGGGGGCCCACCTTGCTTAGGGGGAGCACCAGGAAGGCGCCCCCACCGCTGGCCTCCACAATCACCGCCAGGAACTTAGGGTTGACTGCGCAGAAGGTGCTGTCCCAGGTGACACGCGACACGCGAATGTCCTCATAGCACTGATCATTCTTGACCGGCTGCCCGAACACATGCCGGAATTTGCTCTGGCGAACCACTTTGCGGAAGGACATGTCTGCAGGGCGCAGAAGCCTGGGTCAGCCCTGCCCATCATGGAAGCCCCCAACCCTCCCAGGGCTGCACGAAGGGAGGTGGGGAGGATGCAAGTGCGGGCCTGGTCGTTAGAGCCCGCCTGGCTCTCAGTATCCCCGGTTACAGAAAGGGGTGAGAGGTGCAAACCCTGGCTGCCTCCCCCCCGTGCGCTGATCTGAGGGGGGCAACGTGCTGACCCCGCAGCCCACGCTGCTCAGTCCTGAGGGGCTTTGCAGGACACTACCCAAGGCCTCTCCCTGGCTCTGGTATGTGTGTGGGGGAGGTAGGAGGTGCCAATGTCGGAGCAAGCTTAGCTCCTCTGGGGGTCCCGGTCAGTGCGGAGCAGGCTCCTTCCTGCCGGGGGTTCGGAGGCTGGGTGATGGGGAGGACGGCCAGAGGAGCAGGCCGTGCTAGGCCCCAGTTCTGAGTCCCAGGGAATGTGCAGCGCCTGCAGGAATGTGCGGGGAGCTGCAGGGAGCCCCAGGCTGGCCCAGGAGGCCTGGCAGGAGGGGGCGGGGGTCGGGACAGCACTCCCAGCCGCAGAGTATCCTCGAAGCCGAGTCCAAGGTGAACTAGGAGCCCGATTTCCAGGGACCCCGGGCCAGGAGGGGACAGGCTGGGCGGCCAAGGGGAGCTGGGACTGAGGGTGGGGCGCCGCGGACGAGAAGGGCTCCTCGGACCCAGGCCCCCCAACCACAGCCCCCCGCGGCTCCGCCCCTGCAGCCCCGCCCCGCCCGCCGCCCGCGCCCCCAGCCCCGGCCCCCAGTGCTCACCGGGGGCGCCAGGGGCTGTGGCACCGGCCTCGGGCGGCTCCGGATCCCGGCCTCTGGGAAGCAGGAAGCGGGAATCAGGAAGTGACAGAGGAGCCGGGGGCGAGGGGCGGGGGGCGGGGCGGGGGCTCGCGGGGGCGGGGCCGAGGTCACGCGCGGAGGGGAGGGGCGGGAGGCTGCGGGCGGAGCCTGGAGGCCGGGAGCGCGGGGCCTCCAGGGCAAAGGGGCAGGGACGAGGTAGGGAGGGGGCTGCAAGGGCTGCACCCCGGCCTCAAACCCGGCCCCTTCCCCATGCTGCCCCTCAAGGAGGCGTCCTCAGGAGTCCCCGGGATTGGGGGGAGCCCCGCCCCCCCACTTCCCCGCCCCATGCATACCTCGAGGATCCCCCAGTCCACTCCTGACTCCAAAATATATCTACTCAGACAGCCGAGATATGCACGTGCCTCTTTTTGACTTACAAAAGTACGTGCTGTGGGTTAACAGTGTAAATAAAACGGGTGTTTTAAGAGGCGGGTGGAAAGCCCCAACCATTCCATTCCTCCCCACGAACACCCCTGGGTCCTCCCGGGCCTCGCTCTTATTAGAAACAGAAATGGGGCCGTGCCCCCCAGATCCCTGACACCTTCCTTTCTTTTCTCGCCTATCTCCCACGGAGGCCCGGAGGTCGGACCACAGACCTCTCCCTCCTTCTAGCCCGCTCCTGTGGCAGGAACCCAGACTGGCCTCCCCACATCCGCCCCATCCCTGTCCCACCCTGGAGGCTTCGGTGTCCCTGTAGGTCCCACAGGCACAATCTGTCCCTTCCACCGGGGGCTGGTGTCCCTGGGGCACTGGTCACCTCCCTCATCCCTTTCTTGAGCATCTGCTGCCCTGGGGGACCTGGGAGTGATGGGTAGGGTCCCTTTGGCAGAAAGAGAGGAGTGGTGGGGGAAGCGGGGGAAAGCAGAAGTCAAAAGGATCCTTGTCTCAGACTGCACGAGGTCCCACTGTGTGTCCCCATTAGCTGGGGCTTGTAGCGGTCTCATTCCCCTTGCCACACCGTGCTGAGGGAACAGCTCAGAGAGGAGAGGTGCCTGCCCCAGGTCACCCCGAAAGGGTTCAATCCCCATCTGTTTGGCTGCAAAATCCTTGCTTTTCCCACTGCTCCGTAACCCTGGGGCAGGCTGATCTTTCCAGCCTAGGACAGGAATGGGGGTGCTGGGCAGAGGGAATGCAGCCATGAAGCCTGCCTCTCCCGTGTGTCCCCTGAAAACAGCGGGGATCTGTCCGGAGCTCAAACCAGATCCCCTACCCTAAGCCGTCCCCTTGCTCCTCCTCTCAACATCTGAAATAATGTCCATAGTCACTGTGCACCCCCCACCCCTCGTGAACTACCACCGTCCTCTCCCTGCGTGTGGCCCAATGACACTGACCCTCCTGTCACTGAAACATACCACCGCCTTCCTTCCCACCCCAGGGCCTTGGCACATCCTGTTCCCTCCATCTGGAAACTCTTCCCCCAGGTCTTGAAAAGGCTCCATTCCCCCACTCCCCCCAGGTCTCTGCTCAGATGTCACCTCCTCCGAGGGCCTTCCCTGGCCACCCCCGTCACCCGTCACTCTCTGGCCTTCCCTGGTCCCTCTGTACGGTTCTTAGTCACGACCTGATGTTATGTGATATAGTTATTTGCTCCTGGTTGGCCTGGCCCACTAGGCTGTCAGCAAGTTGAGGGCAGCACTTGCTCTCGTTCGCGCTGTGTCCATGCCACCTGGAAGGAGACCTCGCACACGGCGTGTGTTCAGCTCATGGATATTGGATGAATGAAAGAACAAACAGCAGCCCTGAATGGAGACTTGAAAAATGTTCATATTCACAACTCTCAGAATCCACGTCTGGTCCCTGCGAGGGAGAGGGAGGGGTGTCTCTCACCTGGAGAAGGGTCGGTCCCCCAGAGGGCAACAGGAGCCCAGCCCCATGGGGGCGGGGGGTTTGGGGTGAGGTGGAGGGGCTGTGGAGTGCGGGGATGAGCCCTTCCCTCATCCCCTCTGGCCTTGGGTGTGCATGTTTCCTCCAACACGAAACCCTCCTCTGCGGGCCACCAGGAGGACTCCTCCTGATCCCACAAAACCCTTCCTGGTGCCGCTCTTTCTCCTGGATAGAGATTACCTAATATGGGTGGGACTCCCCTCGGGCACCTTGGAGGTGGGGCTGGCCCATTTTCCAAGAGGCGGGGTTGGGAGTGTAGACCAGAGTTGAAGGCAGGTGCCTGGCACTCAGGTCTCAGTCCAGGATCTGCTTGCCCTGTTGACGAAGCTTTGGGACCCCTACCTGGGAGAAGGGAGAGGGACAGTCCTGAGCTCCCCAAGGGGGCATCAGTCCAGACCCTGCCCTCAGGGAATGTGCTCTCCAACAGGGAGTGTGAAAGCGTTTCTGTGGAGCAGGAGGCAGTGTGGCGGAGGGAAGAATGCCTGGTGGACAGGATGCTGTCACGGGGGGCTGTGGCCCGTGGGTCAGTGCTGGTCCCAGGCCTGACTGAGGCCTGGGTGCCCACTGGTATAATCAAACTAATGGCTATCAATTATTAAGCACTTGCTCTGTGCCAGGCAAGGATCGAAGCACTTCACAGGGATTAACGCTCCTAGGAAATGGGAGCCATGTTATGATTCCCATTTTACAGATGAGGAAACTGAGGCCCAAAGAGGCCAAGAGCCTTGTTGAAGGTCACACAGCTGGTGAGGGGTGGAGCCAGGATTCAGAGGAACCCTTAGGGGCACCAGAGGCCATGCCCTTAACCCCACCCGTGTGTCTCCAAAATGGAAGGCTGGCTGGAAAGGTGCCAGCACGTGCTCGATAAATATTTGCTGAATGAATGAACTCAACAAATTTGTGCCTGTCCAGATTTCTCTCTCCAACCGGCCTCAGTGCCCACAATTCCATCACCCGGACATGCTGGTCTCACCACCCTCCCCCAGCAGGGCTCCGTCCCCGGGCTCAGTTAATGAGAACAGCAGCCAACCTTGCCGGGGGATGTTATCACCCCATTTTACAGAGGAGAAAACCGAGGTGAAGAGAGAGTGAGAAACCAGAACCCAGATCTGCCTGCACAGCCTGCTGCCCTTTTAAAATGCAAGCACTCCAGGGAAGGCTGACGCAGAAAATGTCATCGCCATTTACACCTCCTGGTAAGGGCGTCTCTCAGCTGCTAAAGGTCATAGGCTGAGCTAATGGGAAAGGATGGGGGAGGGGGTGACAAGGGGAAAAGCTTCATGATTTGGGAACGCTGGGGGCTGAGAGAAAGCTGGGTGGGATGGGTGTCCCAAGAGAGTGATGGGTATAAAAGGGAAGTGGGGTGGGGATTGGAAAATAGACCTTCAGCACTTCCTAGTATTTCTTGCAGCGTCTGCAGCTTGAGAGGGAAGAGACGCTGGGTGACCTCCTGGGGGCCTGTGCCTTTTCTGGTGCCACTGGTCTCCAGAGCTCTCTGCTTGGACACATTCCCATCCCTGCCCCTGGGCTGAGCGCATAGAAGGAGCTCAGACGGAGGGCGGACCAGCACACTCTATCTGGGCCCCAACATGGTGGGCAGTGGGGGGCAGGTGAACACTAGTTGAACCCTTAAATGGAGCAGAACCTAGAGTCCCCTGAAGCTGCCCAAGGCACAGAGGTGGCCCCATGATCTTGGGCCACCTGGATGTCTACAGGCCGGAACTGGTCATGGGCACCGCTGATCTGCCCCGAAGCTCACAGGCTCCCAGATGCTGCGATAGGTGCCTCCTCCTATCCATCCCCAGCCCCTAGAGGGGCATCCCTGGGTGCCAGTGAGGGAAGAGCATCTGTTCCCTGAGCCCCGACTGTGTGCCAGGCTCTGGCTGGGCACCTCACACACTTTCTCCTTGAATCCTCACGATGGCGGATGGAACAGGAGCTTAGAGGGTGAAGCCGCTTGTCCAGAGTCCCCTGGAGCCGGATTTGAATCCAGGCTTCGTAGCTCTCGCCTGTGCTCCCGCAGCTTGCTGGGAGAAGTCCTGCCCGGCCTCGCAGCCTGCTGGAGGCGGGCAGCTGGTGGAGAGGACTTGGCCATGCCTGCCCAGCTTGTGGGCTCCTAGGGCCCCGGGGCTCCTGCCGGCTCCTGCCGGCTCCTGAATGCCTCCCTTCTCTGCCGGGTCTTCCTCCTTTGTCCTCCTCCTCGTGCCCAGGTTAGAGGATGGGGCGGGGGAGGGGAGAGAGGGAAGGATCAAAGGGAGATCAGATCAAGCCTGGAGACATCCCCCCTGCAGTCTTCTCCTGCAGGATGGAGGCAAAGGAGGAAATCATTGGTGGGGTCTGGGGGTGTTGGGGGCAGGGCCCAGCAGGACACCATCAGCTGTGACAACTCAGGGGGCTGTTGAGCCACTGTGGTGGGGGCAAGCATGGAAGAGCTTGGTCGGACCTGGGCAGGGACGTGACGCTCACAACAAACCATCTGGGACTTTTGGCCGCTTCATTTTCACTTCCCCTGAGTCCTCCTGCCAGGCCTCGGGGCCTTGGTGGGGTTTTCCACAGTGATTTCCTCCACGGCTCCCCTCCTCCCTGACTGCTGCTTCCTCCGTCTCCCTCTGGCTCTTCCTCTGCCCTGGTGGGCCCGGGCTCTCCTAGACGCTCACGTGGGGCCTGCACTGGGGTCGTCCTCTTGGGGGTCACTACCAGGACTTTCTCCTGTGGAGGCAGCGGGCGTGGTCAGGTCCTCAGGGGCCTCTGGTGGGGCATCTGTGGATGGGACAGAGGAGGCTTCATCACAGGGGCTGGAAACTGAGCTGGCAGCAGTTCCGGGGGTCCGGGCCTCAGGGCTTGCCTGTGGCTGAGCCATGGAGTCCAGCTGAGACTGGACCACAGACTCTGACTGCAGCTGGGCTGTGGGATCTGCCTGTGGCTGGACCACAGAATCCAACTGTGGCTGGGCCATAGGGTTCACCTGTGGCTGGGCTGTGGGATTCTCCTGTGGCTGGGCTGTGGGATTCTCCTGTGGCTGGGCTGTGGGATTCTCCTGTGGCTGGGCTGTGGGATTCTGCTGTGGCTGGGCCATGGGATTCGCCTGTGGCTGGGCTGTGGGATTCGCCTGTGGCTGGGCCATGGGATTCACCTGTGGCTGGGCTGTAGGGTTCATCTGTGGCTGGGCCTCAGCTGTTGGCCCTGGCAGAGTCTGACCCCCAGGGTCCACTTGGGCCTGTGGCTCGGCTGGCATGAAGCTGCCTGGCCGTTCCTCGCAGAGAGCTGCTGCGAAGGAGGAGAGCATTGAGTGCAGCAGGGCCCGGAGGTCGGCACTGGCCAGGAGGCAGAGGAAGGGACTGAGGCAGCTGTTGAGCAGGATTAAGTAGTCGGAGTAGACCAGGGCCTCCCAGAGCAGGTAGCCGGGGTAGATGTCCCACAGGAAGGCCAGGTACAGCAGCTGCGCCAGCTGGTAGGGCAGCCGCAGGACCACATAGGCTGACAATATGGTCTTGGCCACACGGGCAAAGCCACGGCAGGCTGTGGGCCTAGGCTGATGGTGGCAGCAGGTCCTGCAGGCAGCTGCCTGGGTGAGCACGTGGCAGACGAGCAGCAGGAAGAAAGGCAGGAAGCCCCCCAGGATCTCGAACATCCGCAGCGGCAGCTCCTCACTATCCCAGAAGTCCAGGCAGATGACCAGGTCGTACCACCAGACGGCGGCCTCGGGGAAGACCAGCCAGGGCACACTGAAGAGTGTGGCCAGCACCCAGACCCCGGCGCAGACCCAGAGGGGCAGGCGGGCCGGGCGATGCGCAGGGTACCAGCGTGGACACAGCGCCAGCAGGCAGCGGTCCAGGCTGAGGGTTGCCAGCAGGAAGAGGCCAGAGGAGTGGGACACACCCCATAGAAAGTAGTAGAAGCGGCAGGCAGCTGTCCCCAGTGGCCAGTGCCCTCCGTGCTGGATCTCCAGGATCTGGAAGGCTGCTGCTGCCAGGAACAAAAAGTCAGAGAGGGCCAGGCTGAGCAGGAGCAGAGCGAGGCGTGTGCCTGCTCCTTGCCGGGCCTGTGAGCCGGCCAGCCACGCCATGAGCCCATTGGCTGGCAGCCCCAGGAGCAGCAGGGCCACCAGGAAGACTGTGTCCCAGCCGCCCTGGGGGTAGTAGTCCTCGTCGTCCAGCTCCGTGCGGGGCCTGAGGCCAGCAGCACCCAGGTTGGCTTCTATAGCAGCGTCCATCTGAGGTCCCTAGTGTACCTCTGGACACAGAGAGGGCGCCTGGTGAAGCAATGAAGGCATGAATGATTGAGCGTGAGAGAGAGGGTCTTGTGCATCTCCAGGCGAGTCGTGATCCCTTTCTGGGCCATTGTCATCACTTTTTGGGTAGATATTCTATGCTAGGGACTTTAAATAGACGACCCCACCTAGGCCTCATACAACCCCTTTTACAGCTGAGGAGCGGAAGGTTCAGAGGACCAGGGTACTTGCCCAAGGTCAGAGGTAGGATGGGCGGCCCCAGGACCCCAACGCAGACCTAACCATTCTGCCCCACGGAATCCCTGTGTGTGTCTAGTGGACTAGACCAGAGGCTTGCTTTCTTTCTTTTTTTTTTTTTTTTTGAGGAAGATTAGCCCTGAGCTAACGACTGCCAATCCTCTTCTTTTTGCTGAGGAAGACTGGCCCTGAGCTGACATCCGTGCCCATCTTCGTCTACTTTATATGTGGGACGCCCACCACAGCATGGCTTTTGCCAAGTGGTGCCATGTCCACATCCGGGATTCCAACCGGCGCACCCCGGGCTGCTGAGAAGCAGAACGTGCTAACTTTGCAGCGCCACTGGCCAGAGGCTTTCAAACATATTTTTTAAGCTGGTGAATATTTTCTTTAAATGAAATACTACAGTGGAATTCCTATATGAACTCAAAGTGGGTGCTCAGATTAAAGGAGGGGAGGGCGCTCCTAGAGCTCCAGGGAGCACAGTTTGAAAACCATTTGGTCAGATCACCACAAGCTCCTTTTTGTCTGGTATCCTGGGGTTCGAGTGTTTAAGAGTCCACGCGGGGAGGGCTCAGGGTCCCACCGGCCCGGAGGAATCCGAGATCGGAAGGGAGCCTGGGGCAGAGGAGGCCCCTCCTCCCAGCGAGAGCAACTCAGTGAGCTCTGGGAGGCCTGAGGCTCAGGCGGGGCAGCCCGCAGCCAGGAGGGCTGTCCTGGGAGCAGCTTGAGCCTCTTTATCACCCTCTGCCTCACCTGGGACCCTCTCTCTCTTCTCCCAGCTCAGGCAGAAGGTGGCCCCCGTTTGTTTCCTGGAGCAATTAAACAGGAGGGGGGCGCAACAGCTTGATGAGGAGGAGGGTGGCCGGCACCCAAGGCCTGCTGCCCCCACGCCCCTCGCTCGCTAGCCTAGGGAGTCTCCCTCTGAGGATGGACAAGGCCCTGGTGGCCGCACAGAGTCGGGGAAGAAGCAGATGCCCCAGAAAGACTGGATCCTGCCTGTGGCCTTTAGCCCCATGGCCTCTCCACCCCCAGGGCCCTTCCTCAGGCAGACGCCACTCTGCAAGCTTCAGCTGCTACTGCATCAGAGCCCTGGGCTCCCCCGACCCCCACCGGTGAGGCCTGGCTTACCTGTGAGGCGCAGGCTGCTGGCGGGGAGGAGCTGGGCGTGCCTGTGTGCCCAGTGGTCCAGTCGTCCGCATGGCCCCACACCAGGGCCTGCTGCATGGTGCCCGGCGGCGCTAAGGCGGCCGGCATGAAACCCAAGCTCAAAGGGCATCAATCATTCATGGGGCTGCTCGCCGGGAAACCCTAACCCTGGCCCAGTAGGACCAACTGACCGGCCAGTTCCCCCAACCCTGGGCAAGGTCAGATGGCTGAAGCCCCCTCACCCTGGGCCTCTCCAGCTCAGGGCAGGCCCTGTGTCCCCCCTGGGGTCCACCTCCTCTGACATCACCTCCATGACCCTCAATCCGGCATTCAAGGCCTCGGTGATCTGGCCTCTCTTCCTCAATTTCATATACCCTCTGCTCCAGCCAGGATGTCACCCATGAGGGGACTGCAGTGGGCAGCTTGTCCTATGCTCTCCCACCTTCCAGCCTTTGCCTACCCTCTCCCTCCTGCCTGCGATGCCTTCCCGTGTCCTCTCTCAGCTAAGTCCTGCCCGTGTCACACAACCCGGCTGAAGTCTCGACTCTTCGGCAATATTGCTCCCATTCTACAGATGAGGCACGGAGGCTCAGAGAGGTGAATTTGCTGGGTCTCCCAGCTCCGAGGTGGCAAAGCTGGAGTCTAAGCTCGTGCAGCTACCATGTCTTGGCACCCCTTGTTGCTGAGGACAGTTCTCTTGACCCATCTGGCTCTGTCCTGGCCAGCCCTGAGCTGAGGGCCAGGATTAGGGCCTGGGCTGCCTGCCTCACTTACCCTAATCCCCCTCAGGGCCCGATCCCAGGCCAGCAGCTCCCAGGGTGCGGGTGCATAAGCAGCTTTATGGGTTCCAAGAGCCAAGGGTGCTCCGTGGTGCTGCATCTCTGAGCCCTGTCGCCCATCTCCACATGGCCACAGAGCAGGCAAAGGGGCAGCATGGCCCAGACCTGGCCCCCGGCCCTCAGAAGCCCCTTGAGGGGGCCATGGCTCCCACGAATGGGGCTGAGGGGCACCCTTTGACCAGGAGGAAGAGCAAGAGGGGGCTTCGAGGGTCCCGGAAGGGCAGCTCTGGGGAGCAGACCCCCATCCAGGGCCCTGAGGCCCCTGGGAGCAGCAAGAATCCCTCTAGGACCGGAGAAGGGCAGGAGGGGCCAACCCCTGCAGCCCCTGGGTCAGCCTCTCGTCGCCAGTCCCACCGGCATCGTTCTGACCCCCAGCATGATGCTGCTCAGAGGACATACGGGCCCCTGCTCAACCGTGTCTTCGGGAAGGTCAGGTGGGGCCTGGGCAGGGTTGGGAGTCTGAGGGTCGGGGTGGGGACTCATGTCCTCAGGCTCAGCCCACCCTGCCCCTAGTACTGAGGGCCCCTGTCGCTTCTGCTTCAGACTCAGGGATCCTGGGCTGTGGGGGCTGGGTTTCAGCAGTTTGGGGAAAGATGGGTCTTGGGCTGGCCCAAGCCCTGGCTGGCTTGGGGGACATGCTGGACTATACCCCTACAGGACCGCGAGCTGGGCCCCGAGGAGCTGGATGGTGAGTGGCCTTTGCTGGTGGCGGGGTGGGAGGTGTCCCTGAGCCTGGCTCCCTGGGCCTGACCCTCCTCCCCGGCAGAACTTCAAGCTGCCTTTGAGGAGTTTGACACCGACCGCGATGGCTACATCGGCTACCGGGAGCTGGGCGCCTGCATGCGGACACTGGGCTACATGCCCACTGAGATGGAGCTCATCGAGGTCTCGCAGCATGTCAAGATGCGAAGTCAGTGCCTGAACCCACTGGCCAGGGTGGGGTAGGGCCCGAGCTGCCTGGCTTTTCCTGGAGGCTGGGTAGCCCTGGTTCTCTCCAAGCCTCATGGTTCAGGGGGATCACGAGGCGGTGGTGGGAGGTGGCTCTGGGAGTGTCCCAGGGGTGATGGCGGAAGTGGGCGAGGGGCAGATTCCAGGGCAGTTTGACAGTTGGATGTTGGCCCTGTCGGATGCAGGGACACCAGGGATGGAGGAAGTCACCTGGTGATCCAAGAGAGGCCCTCGGGGCATATCACCCCTCCCACCCCCCCCCCCCCCCCCCGACCCTGCTCTGGGATCGCCCCGTGGCCCAGTGGTTGAGTTCACGTGCTCCGCTTCGGTGGCCCAAGGTTTAACCGGTTCAGATCCTGTGTGTAGACAGGGCACTGCTCATCAGGCCATGCTGAGGAGGCGTCCCATGTGCCACAACCAGAAGGATCTGCAACTAGAATATACAACTATACGCCGGGGGGCTTTGGGGAGAGGAAAAAAAAAGGAAGATTGGCAACAGATGTTAGCTCAGGGCCAAGCTTTAAAAAAAACAGTTCCCTGCTGGTACTAGCCACCCCTCTCTCTCTCTTTCTCTCAGACACCCCCCCCACCCCCCCCCCACCCCCCGCCAGGCTCCTGAGAAGAGCCTTCTGAGGTTCTCTGAGGCCTAGTGTGACAGAACTCTGGCCGGTCCTTGCGATTAAATGTCGGATGGGCGGCACTTGTGTGATTATCATTAGCTCATTTGTCCTCAGACCCATATCAGATTCCCTTCCTTCCAGAACACCTGCATTATTTTTTACTTTACAGTTTCCCAAATGGGATGTGATTTACAACCGATGTGAACATTTAGTGTCATCCTTCTTTTCTTTCCCCCAAAGCTGTTAATTGACCATCAGAGCTTTTTTTAATGGATGCCGTCTTAGAACCAAGGGACCACATGGGTCTGCTTAAGGGGCATTTATTGCCGCCTACGGGGTTCCAGCACTTTACAGCCATGAGCTCCAACCCCAACAGCAGCCCACAGAGTAGCTTCTGCCATCCCCGTCCCAGGATGAGGACGGAGGTTTCATAAGTCACCCAAGGCCACACACAATCAGCGGCAGAGCCAGGGTTTGAAGCCGGGGCTGTCTGGTTCCAGAGCCTGGTCTCTTTCCCCCACACTTGCGTACTTCACTGAGTGCACCCAAGCTCTTCACCCCCCAGCAGAAAGCAGGGCTCCAGCTGCCTACACCCCGCAGGGCATGGACACCCGTGTTCCTTCCTGGAAGCAGAGCTGGGGAGGGGCTGGCCCTCGTGACGTCCCTCCTTGGGCCCCAGCCCTCACCATTGTGACGCTCTGCCTGGGTCCGCAGTGGGTGGCCGTGTGGACTTCGAGGAGTTTGTGGAAATGATGGGCCCAAAGCTGAGGGAGGAGACGGCACACATGTTGGGGGTGCGGGAGCTGCGCATCGCCTTCCGAGAGGTGTGGAGCGTGGTCGAGGCGGGTGGTGGGTGGCTGGATGGCATCCTTGCTAGCCTCCCCCCCAGGCCAGGGGAAGCTGGTGGCCTCAGCCTCTGGAGGCCCAGAGCCCTGCAGGTGGTGGCACTGGGATCAGGGAGGGGTCAGAAAGGGTTTGGCTCACCTCCAGCTAGGGGATCCCCCAAGGGAGACTTCTTAGAGAGAGGGCCCCCTGTCTCAGCCTGGGAGGAGGAGGGAGCTTGGATGGGTGAAAATGGGGGCATCCAGGCACAGGACGTGGCAAGGTGGAGACGGGTGCAGGCAGAGGCAGCTTTGGGTGGGAGGGGCTGAGCCCTGCTGGGATCCTAGTTTGACAAGGACAGGGATGGACGAATCACTATGGCGGAGCTGCGACAGGCGGCACCGGCTCTGCTGGGGGAACCGCTGCTGGGTCCTGAGCTGGACGAGATGCTCCGAGATGTGGACCTCAATGGGGACGGCACTGTAGACTTTGACGGTGAGTCTCCCTTCCGGACAACCCCTACCCCTCCAGCTCCCAGGCTGAGCCCAGCGCCTCCTGGGATCCCTGAGCTGGACCAGCCCGAGCCCCACCCCTTCTCTCCTACAGAGTTTGTGATGATGCTTTCCACCCACTGAGGCTCCAGGAGAGGAGACTGCGTCACCCCTCTGGCCCCAGAAGCCAGCAGGGTTCATGCTGCACACCCTCCCCACGAGGCCCGAGATGGAAGAGACCCAGCAGCCCCCAGGCTTCTTCTGCCCCTGACGACACCTGGCTGCAAAGTTGGCTTGTGATGTCACCGACTCACCCTCGTCCTCGTGTCCCTCCCACGGGAGCTGCCTGGAGGAAACCTGCCCTCAAGTGCCCATCATTCCCCGGTGTGAGCAAGATTTGGATCTCTCCAGCCCCTTGGGAGGTAGGGAGCTCCCTGGCACTGGCAGCATTCAAAGACGTGGCAGTGCTGGGAGGGAATTCTGGTAACATGGTGAATAGAGGGGGCGGCTGGATGCTTCCCACTACTTATTTGTAGAAGTGTTTAAAAAAAAAAACCAAACAGGGTGAACTTCAAAGAAAGAAAGGGATGACCCCAGGTAGTAAAGCTAGGAGGTGGGAGGGAAAGACACCATGGGGGCTTCAGACTTGGAGAGAGGTTCGGGAGCCTGGGCTGTGACACTCAGGGGTGACGAGGGACCTGCAAGAGGCTGGGGAGCAAGACGTGACCCTGAGTCCATTCCAGGGTCTCAGAGGGCGACCCTGTTCTTGAGAAGGGACCAAACTATGCCTCGACCTAGCAGGCTGAGGAAGTGGCAAGGGTACAGGGGTTCAAGGCCTCGAGCAGGAAAAGCTTCCCTGGAGAACGTGAAACTCGGGGCTGCACCTCGAGCAGGAGCGCGGTCTGTCACTACGGTCCGAAAAGCTGAAGAAATAGGAAAAACCGCTGAGAAGGGCACTCTCTCCACCCAGGGCCCAGGAGGCTCAAAATGAAAAAAACAACCACCCTGTCACTTCTGAAGATGAAATTACAAATGAGACGAGGCAGATGTGACAAACAGACTCAGCACCCAAGTGTGTCAATGATAGAACAGTCCAGAAGAGACCACAAAGTCAATGGAAAAAAATAAAGATAAAAGAAGGAAGAGAGATCAAGATGCGGTTACAGGATAATATGAGAAGAGAAAAGGAAGATTTGAAAAACAGTAGCCCAGGGGCTGGCCCCGTGGCCGAGTGCTTAAGTTCGCGCGTTCCGCTGCAGGCGGCCCAGTGTTTCGTCGGTTCGAATCCTGGGTGCGGACATGGTACAGCTCATCAAGCCACGTTGAGGTGGCGTCCCACATGCCACAACTAGAGGGACCCACAACTAAGAATATACAACTTTGTACCGGGGGGCTTTGGGGAGAAAAAGGAAAAAAATAAAATCTTAAAAAAAAAAAAGTAGCCCAATGGACCTTCTAGAAATTAAGGATATAGCCATTGGAATTTAAAAAATCAGTGGATAAGTTAAAAAGCAGATGAACATAATTTAAGAGCTTAATGAACTGGAAGGCTTCTCTGAGAAATCACTCATAAGCTAGCCCTGAGGGATAAAAAGATGGAAAATATTAAAGGATGGTTAACATTTGTCATTAGGAGTCTCAGAAGGAGAAAGTACAGAGAATGGGCATGAGGCAATATTCAAAGAGATGATGGCTGAAAATCTTCCATAAAGACTTCCACAAAGACAGATGCCCAGGAGCACCCTGGAGCCAGGGAAGGATAAACAAAAATACATATATTATCTAGATGCTTCCCAGTGAAACCGCAGAATACAAAAGGAAAATCTCATAAAGAACTGGAGAGAAAACTCAGATTACTTACCGAGGAACAGGAATCAGACTCTCCAAAGACTTTTCACCGCCACAACAGCTGCCAGAAGATAATGGAATAAATTGTTCACTGTGCAGAGGAAAAATGATTGCCAGCCAAGAAGCCTATACCTAGCTCAATTGTTATTCAAGAATGAAGGTGAAATGTAAACTTTTTTCTTTTTTTTCCCCTGCTTTATCTCCCCAAATCCCCCGAGTACATAGTTGTATATCTTAGTTGCAGGTCCTTCTAGTTGTGGCATGTGGGACGCCGCCTCAGCATGGCCTGATGAGTGGTGCCATGTCCGCGCCCAGGATCCGAACTGGCGAAACCCTGGGCCACCGCAGCAGAGCGCGTGAACTTAACCACTTGGCCACAGGGCTGGCCCTTGTTTTTTTTTTTTTTTTGAGGCAGATTAGGCCTGAGCTAACTGCTGCCAATCCTCTTTTCTTCTGAGGAAGACTGGCCCTGAGCTAACATCCATGCCCATCTTCCTCTACTTTATATGTGGGATGCCTACCACAGCATGGCTTGCCAAGCGGTGCCATGTCCGCACCTGGGATTCGAACCAGTGAACCCCGAGCTGCGGAAGCAGAACATGCACACTTAACTGCTGTGCCACCGGGTGGCCCCATAAACTTTTCCGACAAACAAAGGCTGAAAGGGTTTTCCACCCACATACTCTTGTTGAAGGGAGGGCTTCAGGAAGAAGGAAATTCAATCCAGAATGAAGGCAGAATACATACGAAATAACAGTCAGGGAAAAAAATCAGTAAATATATTGGTAGATCTAAAGAAGTGTTAACTGTAAAAATATTAATTTGGGGGAATTTAAAAACAAGGAGGGACTAAAATAATAGACAAAAAAAAAGGAAAATGGGAGGGGGTGCCTTAGACATGCTGACATGGTTTTCTTTTTTTTCCTAGAGAAGAATAGATTTATTGATTAACTTTAGACTTTGTTGACGATTTCAGGGTAACCATTAACATAACAGAAACAGAGGTAGAATGTTCCATTCAACAGTCAAATCAACAGAGGATGAAAAAGAGGAAGTGAAGAATTACTGATTAAACCAATAGAAGGCTGGGAAAGAGGGAAAAGAAAGCAAAGAAAAAGAACATAGAAAACATTAAAACAGAAGGTAGAAATAATGCTTAAAAAAGTCAAAAATTACAATAAATATAAGCAGATTAAGTTTTTCAGTTAAAAGTCAGAGAGTCTCAGTCCAAGAAGAAAGTATCAATATTAGACTGGGCTCCCCGGGAGTGACAGGGACCCAAAATAACAATGCTTTAAACTAGAGCGAAGTTTATGTCCCCCACAGAAGTCTCAGGTGAAATCCAGCTGTGAGGTCTTGAGGGCCCCAGGCTCCTTCTGCTGGCTGCTCTGCCATTCCTAGGGTGTGTGCATGTTAGTTTGTTTTCCAGGTGGCAGGACAGGGGCAGGAATAGAGAAGAAAGGCTCCTTACCTGGTACACCTAGCTGCAAAGGATGCTGGGAAATGCGGTCTTTATTTTGGGTGGCCATGTGCCCAGCTAGTTACCAGAGGTTCTTCTACCGTAAGGGCAGAGAGCGGTACCAAAGGGCAGCTATCAGGCTCTTCCCCACGGCTGAGTGCAGGATCTAAGAGACACACTCAAAACATAACTATGACTGAAAAGCTGAAAGCGATGGCTTGGAAAAAAGATTCACTAAGAGAAAACTAACTAGCAGAAAGCTAGTATAACCACAGGCACATCAGACAAAGATGGGCTATTTGGCAAAAAGCATTAGGGACAAATTGAGTTACAATTCACTAAGGAAATCCAATGTTCCTAGTCTGGATACGACTATCAATGTTTTCCAACTAAAAGGAAATTGTATTTAGAGTTTAGATATTCATTATTCTCTGAGGATAGTGTGGCTGTCAATCCAACTTGGATTACATAAATTAACCACCAAAAAGCAAACGTGTTGGTCACATTAAAACTTTAAACATTGTGTTGGGGCTGGCCCCATGGCTGAGTGGTTAACTTCTCGCGTTTTGCTTTGGCGGCCCAGGGTTTCACCGGTTCGAATCCTGGGCGTGGACATGGCACCGCTCGTCATGCCATGCTGAGGCGGCATCCCAAATGCCACAACTAGAAGGACCCACAGCTACAATATACAACTTATGTACTGGGGGGCTTTGGGGAGAAAAAGCAGGAACAAAAAAAGGAGATTGGTAGCAGTTGTTAGCTCAGGTGTCAATCTTAAAAAAACCCAAAAACTTTAAACATTATGACTCACAGTGTTCTGCCAGTGTTCATACAGACTGAGAGTTGGTAAGCTTTTCTGGAGAGGGCCCACAGCAAAGATTTTAGGTTTTGAGGACCATGTGGTTTCTGTTGCAAGTGCTCAACTCTGCTGTTGTCGTTTCTATCGCCAAGCAACCAAAATCAACATACAAATGAGTGGGGGTGGCTCTGTTGGAAATTTAATGAATAATCAGTTAACCAAACGTGACTTGTTGACACTAAAATTTGACTTTTATAAGCTTTTAATGTGTCCCGAAGTTTATTATCTTATTATTCTTTGACTTTTTTCCAACCACTACTAAAATATAAAAACTCTTCTTAACTCGGGGGCTGCAGCGGGCCTGTGGGCTCTGCCGTGCTGGCTCCTGATACGGTCTTACGATATGGAGAATCACTGCTTCTGGAATAACTTTCTGTTTAGTTAAGATTGTGGAATGCCAAAAAGTTACGAGCACAGTAGCAACTCCCTGTATGTATCGTCAGTTTGCTCACTTTCAACGAATGGTTTTGTCATTTTTTTTCTGTTCTGATGACATTCATTGAAATGTAATTTTATGTCTAATTAACCTGGTATTACAAACTGTGGGCTTGTACTCTGTATGTTTTTTTCCTTTCACTTTTCTAGTTTTCATCTATCTTACAAAAGTACTGGTCCATGACGGACTGGAAATGGAAACTGGCCCCTTACCACAGCTAGTTTGAGATTTCGGAGTTCCTGCAGGCAAGTGGTGCCCCCAAAGTGCCTTGACTGAGGGCTGAGGGTGGGAAGTCTGGGTGTTCATTCCTTCAACAAAGCCACAGAAATCTAAAGGCACTGTCCTGGCCGCAGCAGACACAGTTGAGGCCAAGTCCCTTCTTAATGGCACTCAGGTCTTACCAGGGGAGACAGACTGAAAATGCGGAGGTCCATGAACTGGGTCTCCTAAGCCCACACTCATTCAGCCAGCCTCTCCGCTGGCCAGCAAGGGACCACACCAGCTCGGTGCCTGTCTCCTCCCCACTTCCTCCCCAGTGTCATAGAATGTGCTCTGGGCCAAGGAACCCGAGCCCTGGGTTATGTTCCTCTGACCCTGGGTGAGTCAGTCTCTCTGGGCCTTAACTTCCTTATCTGTAAAATGGGGCGGAGGTGGTGAGAGTTACCAAAAATAACCTGTGTTAAATGCTTAGCACACGGCCTGGCGCCTTCTCAGAGTTTGATAAATGGTGGTTATTATGAGTTCGGATTTCAGGGTTCTCAAAGATTCTGTTTCTTGGTGCCTAAGATTCCGAGATGCTCGGACTTTCCAAAATTCTGAGATGATCTGTTTTCAGCGTTCTGTGGTTCTGAGTCTTTGATCACTGAGGCTCTCTGTCATACGGGCCCTGCCGCCCATGTCCTTTGCCCCCTACTTCTCCCAACGCCTGGGCCTGGGAAGTAGGGCAGTGAGGGGAGGGGCCTGGGCTGCTGCCTTGTCATGGCCCACATTCCGAGCCGGCTGTGGCAGCCCAGGGCCCCAGAGCCAGGCCGGAACCAGAATACCAGCCTCCAGGCCCCAGGCCTGCGTCATCTCTGAGTGCCCTTGGCCAGGGCCACCAGGGCAGGTGCCAACACTGCCCCTCCAGGTAGAGACAGGGGCAGGGCTGACTCTGCTAAGGGCTGGGGGAGCAGGGAGGCTGGAACACCCTTCTTCAGGACAGAAGGGCAGAAGAGTTCCAGGCCCAGCTCTGCCCCTAACCAGCATGTGACGTCAGGCAAGTCTTGGTGCATCAGGACTGTCACGTGTACAATGGGGAGATGGGTGGTCCTGGAGGCCCATCAGCCCGGGTCAATCCTTTCTCAGCCTTCGTGGGAGGGGGCTGTTTCCAGGCTGGTGGGCTGGGCAGGGCTGGTGGGAAAGAAAGAGCAATCGTCTCTGCTGGAATTAAGTACCCCTTTTATTAGCACAAACCACCACCAACCCAGCAGCCCCAAGGCCGGAGAATAAGTTAAGGCACAGAGCAGGCGAGGGGCACTTTCCTAGGCCCAGGAGCCCCAAACTTCCTGAGCAAACTCCCAGTGGAGCTAGGGGCTCAAGGGTCCTGAAGGGGCTTTTCCCTTGAGATGAGGGAAACAGCGGGGCGCGGGCCCGAGGAGCGCCCCCTGGGGACGCGAGGAGGCCGCAAAAGCCGCTCGGAGGCGACGCTGGATGCAGGCCGTCCGCCGGCGGCTCACTTCTCGAAGTAGGGCAGATAGAAGAACTGGAAGCCCCGGTGGCCCTTGACGGCGCAGTAGATGAACACCACGTGGTACACTGCGGGGCGGGGCCTGTCAGCGCCGAGGCCCCGCCCAGGGACCGCCCCGGCCCGGCCCCGCCCCCCGCCCCGCATCCGGGCCCCGCCCCCCGCCCCTGCTCCGCCCCGCCCCTCCCGCTGCCCGCTGCCCGCTCCCGGCTCGCACCTCCCGGGACCAACAACAGGAAGCCGGGCACGAAGAAGATGGCGGTGGAGACACCTGCGGGAGGAGGGGAGTGGCCGGGTGAGGGCAGGGAGGCGCCGGGGCGGGGCTGAGGGCGTCCCAGCCCGGCTCCCTCTCCGCGGCAGAAGGGGCCGGGTCCGGCTGTTAAGGTGGGAGAGCTGGCAGGTGTGAGGGCTTGCCAAGGACCCGGGTAGGGGGTGTCAGCGCTGCCTGCCGCGGTAGGAGGGGACGCTCACCTGGCGAAGGGGCCACCTCCAGTCCCACGCCGATCAGGATGAGCACTGCACACAGATGGAGCCGCGAGGGTGAGGGCGGGAGCAGGGGGCAGGGTGCAGGGCGGGGACCTCTACCCGAAACCCCCAAAACGGCTTAGGCCTGAGGAATGGGTCGCCCACCTGAGCTGAAGATCCCCTGAGCAGAGACCCTCCCTGGGGAGCTCACCAAGCTCTGTGTTTTCAGAGCGGGGCAGCTGGCAGGCCCTGGGAAATGTCTGTGAAACGAGAGATTTCTGTCTGCTCCTTGGTGTGGCCTTTGAGTCAACCAACAAACATTATGGAGCACTTGCTGGGTGCCAGGTCCTGGAAATCCCGTGGGGAAAAGCAGATGAGGTCCCTGCCTCACGGCCCTTCCCTAGTGGAGCAACCAACAAGAAACTCCCAGCTGGGGCCGGCCTGGCGGCTTAGCGGTTAAGTGCGCATGTTCCGCTTTGGTGGCCCAGGGTTTGCTGGCCCGGATCCCGGGCGTGGACATGGCACCACTTGGCAAGCCATGCTGTGGTAGGCATCACACATATAAAGTAGAGGAAGATGGGCATGGATGTCAGCTCAGGGCCAGTCTTCCTCAGTAAAAAGAGGACTGGCAGCAGATGTTAGCTCGGGGCTAATCTTACTCAAAAAAAAAAGAGAGAGAACCTCCCAGGTACAATCAGGGTGGTCAGGATATGGTGGGGGAAGATCAGGCAACCTGGGGGATCAGGGAGGGGCTTCTTGGAGGCAGTGGCATCTAAGCTGAGCAGGGGTGGCAGCAGCAAGAGCAGTCAACGTTTAGTCACCATTTACCAGGTGCTGCCAGCCTGGGCTAAGTGTGTTGCATGCAGTGCCTTATTTAACTGTCGCCTTGACCCACTGAGACAGGTGTTACCATCCCCATTTCAGAGATGACTCGAGGTACAGAGGGGAAGTGACTTTTGGTGCATTTGGAAGGGGGAGGCCTTGCCATGGGCATCGCACAGGCAGAGGCAGGGGAGTGTTCCAGATGGAGGGAACAGCCTGGCAAAGGCCCCGAGTCTGGGGGGAACCTGGGGCTTTCTAGGAGCCTCTAGCTTTTGGCAGACTGGGGGGGCAAGAGGCCAGGCTTGAGGAATCTGGCAGGTACCGCAGGCCCAGGGAGGGACGTGGACTTCGGCTGAGGACAGGGGGCACTGGGGAAGGTGAGGAGGTCATGGCTGGAGCAACTTTTCAGACTGAGAGAGAGTGCTGGGTCCCCAGTTGGAGGACGGAATGGGGAGGTGGACCCTGCAGCCAGGGGGGCAGTTCAGCCGGGAGGCTCGAGGGGCCCCCACGGACTGCTGTGTGTGTGCACCCTGCAAAGAGCACCTCAAAAGGGGTGGGCTGGGGGCTAAAACTCACTCCCTGCACCTGGCTCAGGGCCGTGCGCTCGGCCCACTCAGAGGTGGCATCTTTTTCTAATTCCTACAAAGGCCCGTTATGGGCCTACGGTGGTCCCCAAGCCTGGTGATGTCACTAATGTCGGTTTAAATCTCAGCTTGTCTAGTTCCCAGCTGTGAGCAGAGCAAGTCCCTTCCGCTGCCTGAGTCTGTGTCCTTCCTTCCTCACCTGGGGTGGTAGTAATGGTCGCTTTGCTGGGCACTGAGAGAGGATCAAACGAGATAAGGCAGGCGGCCAGTGCGGACACTGGCCAGTGTGCAGGGGGTGTGGGGGCAGTGGAGCTCCCTCCCCTGCACACAGACACCCGGAGCTGAGGCGAGGACCCTGCTCAGCTCTGAGGCCAGGGGACTTCGACCTTCCTGGAGGAGGGAGGGCAGCTGCCACAGCTGGACCCTTCTTATGGCCACTCTTAATCCCCACTGTAGATCTCTTCCGGGGACCGTGACTCCGCAGCCCCATGGAATGACTGTGGGAGTCAGAAAACATCTGGCCATGAGAGCTGCCTGCCTCGGTTTCCCCTCTGAACAATGGGGGTAGGAGAGAGGTCCTCATCAACTCTGACTCTGGAGGAGTGGAAGTGACAGGTGCCCGGCGCATCGGGCTGGCAGGCCACGCAGCATCCCTGGCTCTGAGCACCCGCCCCTACAGGTGGGTTCTGGGTCAGGGCCCGACCTTTCACTTGCTGTGTGACCTCTGCAAGGCAGGGAAGACAAGCCTGCCCCACACCCGGCTCGAAGTAGACACAGAATAAACGGGAGCTGTTACTCTTCTATTCCCTTATAGATTAAACAGGCTAAGAAAAAAAAAAAAAGTGTGGACCACTAACTGGGTTCCATTTTCAACACAGGTGATTTCCTGGCTGTGTGACCAGGAGGCCAGGCCTGCCCCTCAAGGCCTCAGTTTCCTCACCTGTAAAATGGGGCTGGAGGGATAGCAGCCAGCTGCCCCTCAGGATGCTGGGAGGCTCAGAGTGCCCAGGGGGATGGGAGAGTGGACCCCTCTCGGGTGGAGGCCGGGGGCCCTTGGGGGTACTCACCCAGCCCCAGCAGCAGGAGCAGGAAGGAGGCCAGCACTACCCGGCGGTTCTTCTGGATCAAAGGGTGTTGAGTCCAGCTGGCGGCAAGAGAGCAGGACAGGCGTGAAAGAGGTGAGAGGAGCGGGTGGAGGAGGGCTGAGGGGGAATAGCCAGGGCTGCCTGTCCTGGGGCAGGGGCCACAGGTGGCTCAAGCAGGGCAGGTCTCACCTGCAGCAGGCACGGTAGGAGCGCTGCGTGCTGTTGCTGATGGTGCTAAAGGACCACTGGGAGCTGCCGATGGATGTCTGGACGGAATCCCTGTAGGACAGGTGGCCCAGTGAGGGGGCAGAGGGAGGCAAAGAAGGGGGTCCCTTCGGGACAGGAGTCATGATGATGTGGCCGGGGTGTGCAAGGACTAGGGTTGGGTGTTCCTGCAGGACAGGGAGCACTGAGAGGGGATAGGGTGAAGATGAATTCAAGGGCTGGAGCTTTCTGCAGGACTGTGGGTGGAGGAAGCTGGGGATTCGAGCTAAGGACTAATGCAGCACAGGTAACCTGTGGGACGTAGGGGCCAGACCAGGCTGGGAGTATCTGCAAGATAAAGAGCCTGGTGGGGATGGGTGGGTGAGGCTGGCACTGGAGTACGGTGACCCTGCAGGGTGAGGGACCCCATGAGGGGACTAGGGGTCAGGCTAGGAGTCCTTGGAGGACAGGATGTGAGAGAGCTGAGTGAGGTGAATTTAGGACTGGGCAGGGCCCTGGGGACAGGAGTCAGAGGCATGCAGCTGGGGTACAGGGTGGGTCCCCACCTGGCCCTGACCTGGTGCTGACTCCTCCATCTGGCTCCGAAGAGGGCTGGGCTCCATCCTCATCATTCTCCAGGTTCTGTTTCAGAACACAGGGCTCAGAGGGGCTGTGGGCTCAGGCCCCTCCTCACTCCCCTGTTGGGCCAGGAGGGAGGAGGAAGGTAGGCCTAGACAGCTGTTGACCTGGCCGCTTGACAGCTGTGCACCTGGCCCTCCGCCCTCCCCGCAGAACGGGTTTGATGATTCACAGAAACCGAAACCCAGGTAGGAGGTAGGTGCTAGGGACTTTGGGGGGCAGGGGCCAGCAGGGGCAGGTTGAGGCTCCCAGCATGGGTCCCCGGGCCAGGAGATCCCTCAAGTTTGGGTGTCAGGGTAGGGCTATCAGGATGGTATTTCAGGGGCCCAGGAAGGAGGCTCTGGATTTGGGGTGCCAGGAAAGGGCAGGCCCAGGATTTGTAGGTTTAGAGCCCAGAAATCTGGTCCAGGTCTTCAAGAAGAGGATCCTAGAGTTGGTGGAGGTCCTCCGGGTAAATCGGGGTTTCCAGTTTAGTGGGAGTCAAGGGTGGGCAAGGTCTCATGTGAGGGGGTCCTCCAGCTTTGAGGGGAAAGGTAGCGTGGGGACTTCCAGAACTGAAGAGGGGTGCAGGGTCCCGTTAGATCATCTGGCCTGGGCTTCAGGGGGCTGCCCCTGAGTACAGGCAAGGTCCGGTTCAGGTACAAAAGAGCTCCCCAGCCCAGCGGTGGGAACGGGGGAGGGTCGGTACCCAGCATGGACGGAGACTCCAGATGGGATCTCCAGCTAGGGGTGGGGGGCGAGTTCCCGGTCCGGGCTCTGGGCTCTCCAGTGGTGGCTGGCGACCGAAATCAGAGCTGAGAGGGTCTGGGCAGGGCTCTGGATCAGGGGCCACGTCAGCGGGGCGGTCGCCCGCTCCTGCTGGGGTCTCTAAGCAGAGTCTCCGAGTTGGGGTTCTCCGGGCCCCGGCCTGTGGTCCCGCCCAGGGGGTGAGGTGGGCCGGGCCGTTCACCTGGTAGCGCAGCCGGGACTGCTTGTCCTCCTCGGCCACCTCGAACCGGGCCCGGCGCTCGAAGTGCAGCGGCCCGAAGCGGGTGACGCCGCTGGACTCGGGCCCGGGACCCGCGTCCTCCAGAGACAGCTCGAAGGCGTCATCGATGCTGAACTGGGGCCGGGCGGCGCTCATGGCCCGGGCCGGCTCAAGAGCCCTGCGCCGCCGCCATCCGCGCCGCCTGCCCCGCGTCGCCGCGGCCCCGCCCCCGCGCCGTCGTCCAGGGAGCCCGACGGCCCGGCGTCCAGGCCGAGGCCCCGCCCCCACGCGCAGGCCCCGCCCCTCGCCGCCGTCTAGGGGGCCAGGCGTCCCGGCCGAGGCCCCGCCCCCCGCGAAGGCCCCCGCCCCCGCATGCCCCTAGCAGGCCCTCGCTGCCGAGCGCAGAGCGGACTCGTGGGCGGGGCCTCCTCTCGTCCGAACGGCGCCGGGCCCGCGGTGCCGCCTAGCGGCAGCTTCCGCAAACAACAGCAGGTGCCGCTCTCGGACGCAATTCCTAGGTCTGTACCAAGGGCTTGAAGAGGCTGCGCCAGCCTCCCAAACCCGAGATGGAGCCTTCTGCGTCCCAGCCGGTTCTTCGAGTACCAAGGAGACTCCTGGGAACTGACTGTTCCCCACCCTTATTCACCACGGCCCTGCACGGGAGGGATATTCTTGCCACCTTGCAGATGTGGAAACTGAGGCTCAGAGACCTTATGTGTGGCTTCCACTCCCCTCCCATCCGGTCTCCACGCAACAGCCAAAGTGACCTTTTAAGCCATATCTGATCCTTTGTGTGTTATTCTTAAATAAAACGTTTTTCTTTAAGTACCCTGCTAACTCACTCCTCTGCTTAAAACCGTCCCTTGGTTTTCCACTGTGATTAGAATAAAATCTGAACTCGACTCTGAATGCTCTGGTCCCTGCCCATCTCTCCTAATCTCAAGTCCACCTCTGCCCCTGTGTCACCCCACTCGGCCACACGGGCCAAGCTCATGCCCACTTCAGTACGTGCTGTTCCCTGTGCCTGGAAAGCACTTAACCTTGCTCTTCCACGGCTAGATCCTTTCATCATCCGAGTCCCTGCTCAAATGTCACCTCTTAGAGAAGCCATCCCTGACTAAGCAATCTAAAGTCAGTTTCACACCACATAGCACTTAACCTGAAATTATCTCATTTTACGCCATTTTATTCACCACAGTGTCTACAGGGCCCGGAACCGTGTTTGGCACTAAACAGATGCTCAATATTTGCGGAAGAAATGAACGAGTGCTTTGCCAAAATCCCAAATGCTTGCCCTCGGTAGAAATAGGATTTGAACCCAGGTCCACCTAGCTCCAGGGGTGGTCATCCTCCTCCACCCACCCACCCCCACTTCATTTTATGCCCTCGTATACAGAGTTGAGTCACTCCTAGTCTCCGTTTGTGCCACAGCATCACTGTGAACAAGCCCTCTCTCCAGTTCTGTTCCTTGCTTTTCCCGCCTTCTCTCCCCATCTTCCCTCCTCTCCCCTTGCTTTTGCAGGGCCCCACGTCAGTGTGCTCAGTCAGTGTCCTTGAATCCTGCCTGGCCCTCCACTGCACCTGGCATTGGCTCAAGGTGGATGTTTGCAATTTACAAACGTGGTGTCACGTATAAAACTCTGTTGTTTACATTTTTCCACTCAACACTAATGTTTTCCACATGCACGTCATTTATTGCTTCTACCAGTTGTACGTGGTAACTGTGTTGGGCATCCAGGATTTTTATTATCTACCACCCCCACTCAGGGATGCACACTTAGCTTGGCCTCAGTGCCCCGTCACACACATCACAGCTGTGAACATCTTCACACTGTCCCTTTACGGACTGTGGGAGAATTCTTCTTGGAGTAGGACTTCCAGGCCATAGGGTACATGCACCCTTGACATCACAGAGTGCCACGGCTGCTCTTCTGCGTGGCTATATGAATTTACACGTCCACCACGAAGGCTCCGGTTTTCCTTAGTACCGGTATTCCAGATTTCTAATGCTTTGCCAATCTGATTCATCTAAAGTGGTGCCTCACTTTTATCTGGGTTCTCTGACCACTGAAGACTTCAGGCAGCTCTCCATGCACTTGTCAGTCATGGAGGTTCCATCTTCTGTGAATTGTCTCTTCATATCCTTTGTCCATTTCTTCTATTGGGTCCTGTCTCTGATTTGCACGTCTGTATGTATCTAAGTACTCCTCCCTTGCTGGGTTCTGATGTTGTCCATATCTCCCTCCTGTCTGTCTTTGTCTCTCGACTTTGTGTGAAAGAACAATCCTCATTTTTATATAGTCAGATCCATCAGATTTGCGCTCTGAGTCTTCCCGGAAGTGTTTCCTCACCTCCAGGTTACAGAGATATTCTCCAACATCTTATTCTATTGACCTGATAGATTTACATTCTAGAAAAGTGTTGTAACAATATGGTTCACTGCCTCTGAAGCCCAGCTGCCTGCACTGGAACCCCAGCTCTTCTCCTTCCCGGCTCTGGGACTGCCCTTGGGTGAGACATTTAAAGGGACACCAAAAAACTCAGTAAGCAACATAAATAATATTTTAATGCATTATTTTAAAAAAATCAAATTTAAGGCAAAAACCCATGATGAACAAAATATCAAAATTTTAAGACAGGATTCGATCTTGCATGACTCCCCTCACTCGCCTCGCCCTAGTCCTGGTCTTGCCTTGAGCAAGTTACAAAAACCTCTCTGTGCCTCAGTTTCCTTGTTTGTCAGATGGAGGTAATAACAGTGTTTCCTTCATGGCATCAGTTTAGGACTCAGTGAGTTAATACACAGTAAGGAGCAGAGCACAGTGCCTGGCGTGTAGAAACACTCGATTGGTGTCAGGTATGATTACAGCTCATACTGGGATCCTGAACCCTGTGGATTCTATATTTGAACGTGTGCAAGAAGGGATCCAGATTTATGTCAACGTAGAGTGGGCCAGTTCTCCCCGTACCACCTGCCAAAAAATCAGTTCTGTCTCCCTCTGAACTCTGGGACTATTTGTGTCATATATCAAGCATATAGTTGTTAACATACATATCTATTTTGAGCTCTTTTTGGTTTCTTTGGCCTGCTTGACTAATTCTCAAGCAACATCATACGCTTTTCACGACAATGGTTTGCAGCGTGGTCTAACATGGCAGGTCAACTCCCCTCCTTTGGTCATCTTTTTCAAACTTGACCTAGCTTTTCATGGATCTTTATTCTTCTATACAAATATTACAAAAATGTTTTCCAAGTTCTTCAAAAAGCCTCTCAATTTTCACTGGAATTTCATTGAATTTCTAGACTAATTTCAGGAGAAATCAGAGCTTTAAATGTGAAGTTGTTCAATTCATTTACAAGGTATGTCACGTCAGTTATTCACATCTTCTTCCATGGCCTTAAAAGTTTTTTTTTCTCCAAAAAGTTCCAGGCTGTGTTTTTATTTCCTAAATACGTTCTGAGTTTATTGCTGTTGTAAATGGTACCTTATTTTCTATTATATTTTTGAGTGGATTATTGACAGTGTGAAGAATGTTGTTAATCTTTGGTAGTTTATTTTATAGCCCTGTAACATTGCTGAACTCTCTAATTTAATATTGTCTGTTTGTAGATTCTGTTGGATTTTCTGTGTAGACAGAATCACTCTCATTTCTCTTTCTTGGTTTATTGCTTTGGCCAGGACTTCTAATCCAGTGCTAAAGAGCATCATTGACAGAGAGCATTCCTTGCCTCGTTCCTGATCCTGAAGGGAATATGAATACTTATTCCACCTGACTTAATCGCAGATAGCTTTTATCCACCTGAGAATGTTCCTTTTCTGCCCTGTGAGTTTTTACCCATAAATAGTCATAGAACTTCACCCAGTGCTTTTTCTGCATACTTTGAGATAACGGTATGAGTTTTCTCCTTCAGTTCACTGACGTGATGAATTGCAATAGTAGACATTTCTAATATTAAACTATTCTTACATTCTGGGATGAGCCCTACTTGATCTTGATGCTTTTCTTTTTTTTTTTTTGACAAATTTAAAATTTTTAATTGTGATAAAATACACATAACACAAAATTTACCATCTTAATGGATTAAAGAACAAGACCCAACAACATGCTGCCTCCAGGAAACACATCTCAGCTTCAATGACAAACACAGGCTCAGAGTGAAGGGGTGGAAGACGATACTCCAAGCTAATGGCAAACGAAAAAAAGCAGGTGTCACAATACTCATATCAGACAAAGTAGACTTCAAGATAAGACAGGTAAAGAGAGACAAAGAGGGGCAGTATATAATGATCAAAGGGACACTCCATCAAGAAGAAATAACACGTATAAATATCTATGCACCCAACACAGGAGCACCAAAGTTCATAAAGCAACTATTAATGAACCTAAAAGACGATATTAAGAATAACACAATAATAGTAGGGGACCTCAACACTACACTCACATGAATGGATAGATCATCCAGACAGAAGATCAACAGGGAAACAGTGGAATTAAATGAAAAGCTAAACTAGCTGGACCTAATAGACAAATATAGAAGAATCCATCCAAAAACAGCAGAATACACATCCTTCCCAAGTGTGCATGGAACATTCTCAAGGATAGACCATATGCTGGGAAACAAGGCAAGCCTTGATAAATTTAAGAAAATTGAAATAATAACAAGCATCTTTTCCGATCACAATGCTACAAAGTTAGAAATTAATTACAAGAAAAAAGCTAAGAAAGGGAATATGAACAAAAACATGGACAAAGAAAACAGTTCAGTGGCTACCAGGGGAAGGGGGTGGGGGAAGGGTGCAGGGGGTGAAGGGGAGCACTTATGTGGTGACAGACAAGAAATAATGTACAACTGAAATCTCACATTGATGTAAACTATTATGAACTCAATTAAAAAAATTTGCCATCTTAAACATTTTTAAATACACAGTTCAGTAAAGTATATTCACGTTGCTGTACAGCTAATCTCCAGGACTTATTTATCTTGCAAAACTCAAACTCTATGCTCATTAAACCACTACTCTTCATTTCCCCCTCCCCCCAGCCAACCACCATTCAACTTTGTCTCTATGAATTTGACTACTCTAGGGACCTCGGATAAATGGAATCATCTTTTTGTGAACGACATTCATTTGGCACAGTTGCATTTTTATATACACTAGTGGATTAACTTAACATTAGCTTAATATTTCATTTAGGATTTTTCATATCTATATTAATAAAATGGGAGTTTCCTTGTCTTGCGTTACGGGATACTTATCTGGTTCAGGAATCAAGATTAAACTAGCCTCACAAAATATGTTGGTCATCTTCCTCTTTTTCCATTTTCTGGAACAATCGAAGATACAGACGACTTGTTGCTTCCAAATTTGGCAGAACTTGCCTGTAAAACTTCCTGTGCTGGTAAAAAACAAAATCGAAAAACAAGCAAACAAAGCATGTTCCCCTTTCACCTCGGAGGTCGCACCACTCCCCGGGGACTTCTTGTGGGAAACTGACCAGCGTGAACATCTGATGCACTTCGCACCTGGGTCACAGGGGACGGACAATAACCCTTCGCAGTGGGAGCATGGGTTGAAGACAGTGCGCAGGGCCCACGACACTCCCCTTACTCAGTCCCCAAACCTCGGAAGTGGGAGCAGAGGACTCTTACAGCGATTGTTCCAGGGGCGGAGAGAAACGTTGTCTTAGCCCCCCTCCTCTATCATTCATGCGTTCCCTAATATTTACTGGGCACCATTATACGCGGGACACTGTGGATTCAGTGGTGACGACACACCCACCCCCGACCCCACAAGCGAGGGAATGTCTCTCGGGAAGCTTACGATTCCCACAAGGATCCGAAAACCCTCCTTCCCCTCTCTCTTACTCCTGGTTTTATCTTTTATTTTTTTGAAAGAGAAAAATCCAGGATGTAAAAGTCACCACTATGGTGCTAGAGACACAAAAAGAAAAGAAAAGGCCAGAAGGGAATACCCGAAAGTAGTAGTTTTAGGGGGTGGGCTTACGGATGGGGTCCCCCTATTCGCCTAACCCTGTAACGCTGTCACACTACTGCTACAACTTTAAAGGGAGTGGCACCCGGCCACGTGGGAGGGCCGCGGTTCAAACCCGTTCCGTGACGCATCCGCTAGGGACGCCCCGCCCCGGCCCCGGCCCCGCCCCTCGGACGGGCCCGGTCCTCACCCAGACAGCCTCAGGCCCCGCCCCCTGCCGGACCCGCGCGCTCAGCCGCGGCGCAGAGAACCAATCACCGTCCGACCCCACGCTCAGTCCCTTTTTGGCGTCTGCCCTCAGCCAAAATGGCGCCATCTCGGAAGTCCCCGAAGCTCTAGAAGCTGCCGAAGCGGGTCCGGAAGCTGCCGAGCGAGTCCGGAAGTTGCCGAAAGAGAGCAGCGGGGAAGGAGGATGGCGGATATCATCGCAAGACTCCGGGAGGACGGGATCCAAAAGCGGGTGATACAGGAGGGCCGAGGAGAGCTCCCCGACTTTCAGGATGGAACCAAGGTTCGTGTCTAGCCCCCTCCCCTTCACCCATGTGCGGCGCGGTGCGCATGCGAGGCGGGAGGAGGCCTTAGGCGAGAGGTTGCGCATGCCCAGATAGCAGCGGTCGGTGACCCTACCACTCGCACGCGGAGCTCGACGCTGATTAGTCTGAATTTAAGGGGTGAATTCGGACGTGTCCGCCCCGCCCCCTGGCTTGGCCGTGTGGCCCCATTGGTCGGAGAGGCCGTCAGTCATCTCTAGCGGGTTGCGGGGCTTTGGCCTGTGTGCTGCTGCAGACCCCATACTGGAGGAGACCCCGAGCTGGAAACCCGGGACCTGGAAGGGGCCCCCGGGACTGGGGAGGGACCCTGAGGCCTCTGGGTTGCAAGATTTAAGATCTTTTATAGATGGAAGGGCCTTCTGAAAACACTTAGACCAGCTCCCGTCGTTTAGATGGGAAAACTGAGGCCCCGGGGAAGTGCAACCCCAGAGAACGGGCCCAGAGGTCGGATCTGCTTGACTGGAACCCTTTGGCAGCTTACTGACGCCTGTACGTCGCTTCGTTCGGGCCAGATAAGGGCTGGGAAGTACAGAGCCTGCCATCTTCTTCCTTTGTACATCCAGGCCCCCAGCTCCGGCCTTTCCGACCCCCTCCCCTGAACAACCTAAATCTCCAGACTTCCCTGCTTGTGCTCATGCCGTTCCCTCTTCCTGGAGCCTTTCCCAGATGCCGCTTGTCTGTAGAGTAAGGAGCTTCCCAGAGGCAGCCCCTGTGCCCGCAGAGCAGTCACGCAGAACATGCATACTGAACAAATGAGTAGAGATCCTGGCCCATACTAGGGACACCAAAAGTAAGAGCTACTGTGAATGAGCGCATGCTCCCTGACCAGGCCTGTGCCAAGCTCATGCTTCCTGACCAGGTCTGTGCCAAGGTCATGCTTCCTGACCAGCCCTGTGCCAAGGTCGGGCAAATAAAGATCCCAGCCTGGCCCAGTGTGAGGGCTCTGACAGCAGAGGGGAGCTGTGTGGCTCTAGTGCGCATTGTATTAAGATGGATCCTTTCTGAGTCAGGAGAAGGTGTGGGTGTGGGCGTATGCCCCCATGGGCTGGGGAGTTGGTGACCTTGAAGAAGGTCCTGGAAGGGAGATCCTGGCTGGAACAGACACCAGAAAGAGGGAACATGTGAAGATGGTGAAGACCTGTGAACGATGGTACTGAGAGAATGGGGCTAGGCAAGATTAAATAACCAATCACCAGTGTTGAGTGAGTGCTCGCTCCGTGCTTCACACGTTTATGTCCTTCCGTTCTCACACTGTGGGATGGGTACTCTTGTTGATTCCATTTTACTGATATGGAAACCCAGTTCAGAGAAGTCGTGCGGTGTCGTGGTGAAGTGTGGGCTCCTCTAACCATATCCTGTCAAGGGTTCCGTCTTCAGACCTCTTCTCTCTGCACACACTCACAGATGATCTTATCCAGTCTCCTCTCTTTAAAAAAACCACTCCGTGCCCGGACTACTCGCAAATGTCATCTCGAGCCTTTACCTCTCCCGTAAACTGGACATCCAGCTCCTACTCACCATCTCTCCCTGGATGTCTGCTTGGCAACTCACACTTCACCTGCTCCCCTCCAGCCTTCCCCATCTCAGTTAAGGGCACCTCCAGCCTTCTGACTGCTCAGGCCCAAAGCCGCCAAGACTTCAGGGCTCCGTTCTCTCACGTCCCGCAGCAAATCCTCAGAATACACCCAGGATCCGACCACTCCTCATCACTCTACCATTGCCACTGTGGTCCCGGCCGCCATCGTCTCTCCCCTGGGGTCCTGCAGTCACCTCCTTCCTACCTCGCCTTCCTGCTTCTGCCCCCGTCCTTCTACAACCTGTTCTCACCGCAGCAGCAGAACCCACATCAGATTGTGGCCCCCCGCTGCTGGGAACCACCCAGTGGCTTCCATCTCAGAGCAAAACCCGACTTCCTCACCACGGCTGACAGGCCCTGTGGCCTGTGAGCCCGGTGACCTGGTGGTGCAGCCTTCCCTCTCATTCTTCTGCTTCTGCCACGCTGGCCTCGCTGCTTCTTGGACGCACCTCACACTGCCCCACTGCAAGGCTTTTGCAGCTCTGTTCTTTTGGGCCTAGAAAGTTCCCACCCCAGTCTATGCCTGGTATGCTTCTCTCTTAGTCCCTTCAGATCTCTGCTCAAATGCTGCCTCCTCAGAGAGCCCCCCCGCCCCCCTAAACTCATCCTGCCTTACCTGCTGCATCTTGTTTTCTGATCCATTGCACTTAGCTCCCCCTTACATAGCACAGTGTTGTTTGAGGCCTCTTTCTTCTAGAAGTTCCATGTGAGCCCCATGGGGGCAGGGCCTTGGGTCTACTTTGCTCACTGCTGTGTCCTGGTGCCTAGCCCAGAGCTCAGGTACACAGTGGGTGCTCAGTAAAGATCTGTCAAAAGAATGATGGGAGCCAGAATGCTTGGCCTCTCACCCCAGCCTGTCCACCCACTAGCCATGTGACTTGGGCGCCTTACTTGCCTCTCTGTGACTTAGTTTCCTCGGCTGGGTGGTGCAGTGAAGCCAGGTATAAGGTCAGGTGGTGACCCCTGATGAGCTCTGTCCCTTGTGCCGTTGGCAGGCTGGGGGCTGGGGAGGGTTTGTGCCCTTGCCTGATCTGCCTGTGGCCCGCAGGCCACGTTCCACTACCGGACCCTGCACAGTGACAAGGAGGGCGCCGTGCTGGACGACAGCCGGGTGCGTGGCAAGCCCATGGAGCTCATCATCGGGAAGAAGTTCAAGCTGCCCGTGTGGGAGACCATTGTGTGCACCATGCGCGAGGGGGAGATCGCCCAGTTCTGCTGCGACGTCAAGGTATCCTGGCCTCTCTTCTGCCTTCTCCTCTCTGTTAGCCAGGTTGCAGCCAGGGGACTGGTTCCCAAATGCAAATGACCTGTACAGCTCCTTGCTTCAGACCTCTCTGGCTTCTGGCCGCCGTCAGGCTTGAGTGTAAGCTACAGCTGCTCACCTAGCCCTGTAGGGTCTCGCCCTGCCAGTTTCCCTCTCCCACTCACCTCCTTGCCTTTCCTTTCCATCCCCTTCTTGGCCAAGATCCTCCCTCATTCAATGCGAATTCCTGGGTCACCACCCCCAGGCAGCCCTCCTTGATGGCTGGTGGTTGGCTTGAGCTCTTCCTCTGAGTCCTCCAACCCCTCATGCCCTGCATGGCCAGGATCTGGTTCTCTGCCTGGGTCTGAGCTACTGCAGGGTGGGGATCGGGCCTGTTTACCTGTAGCTTCAAGTTGCCCACTGTGGGGCCACCCAGAGCCGAGACTCAGGAGCATCTGCTGGCTGGCTGGACGTTAGCCCAGCAGTCCACCCCGTGTGGATGACAGGGGCCGTGAGAGGAGCTGGTTAGACTGAGGCGGGGGGTAGTCTGGCGCCCACCATCTCAGCAGCCATTCCTAATGATAGGTCAGAGGCCAGGTCCCCTACTTCCAAGGGTTTTGAAGTTGCTGCCCTGGGCCCAGCTCTGAGATAGGCCATGAATCGGGTAGGGATGGGGCAGGATAGAAGGAACAGACGCTGGGAACAGAATGCGGAGGGACCCCAGTAATGGTGAGGAGTCTAGCCTGGGGGCTGCACCCCTGTGGGGAGGAGGAGGCAGAGGTAAGAATTCCACCGGGCTTGTAAGGACAAGAGAGACAGCTTGATGGTGGGAGTATGTTTGTGTGGGGGGTCAGAGGGGTAGGTGCTTGGCTTGGTTTGGTGGCCAGACAGTGTGGCAGGAGCTGGGGGCTTCACCGGGAGAGACGGCTGGGAGGCCGGAGGTATCCCGAGGGAAAAGCCTTCCTACGTTTCAACAGAGTGGGGCCCTGAACCAGCTGCTGTCCCTCTCTGGGCCTCAGTGTCCTTTCTCAGATGGTGATGGGGCAGGGGGCTGGGCCCGGTCACCAGCCAGCCCACACTGACAGAACCCTTGGTGCCCACTTGCCCTCCTGCAGCATGTGGTCCTGTATCCACTGGTGGCCAAGAGTCTACGCAACATCGCGGCCGGCAAGGACCCCCTGGAGGGCCAGCGGCACTGCTGTGGCATCGCCCAGATGCATGAGCATAGTTCCCTGGGTCATGCTGACCTGGATGCCCTGCAGCAGAACCCCCAGCCGCTCATCTTCGACATCGAGATGCTGAAGGTGAGGAGCCCCCAGGCCCCAGGCGCCTCGCCAGACCACCACTGCCCAGCCTCAGAGTGAGCGCCAGCCCTGCCTGCGCACCCAGGGCTGGATGGACTGTTGGGGGTTGGGGCAGGGCAGGTACAACACCTGTGTGGGACCCCTGACAGTCCCCATGGGTCCCCCTCCTGGGGCCCCTCCTCTTCTGGGTATCTTCGAGGGCTGGGATTTTCAGTGTCTCGTTCAGGGCTCTGTTCTTAGAACCTGGCACAGTGCTGGGCACGTAGACGCTCACAAACATTTGTCAAACCGTCAGTGAATGAGCAAGTGATTCTGCTTCTGGAAGCCAATGTCCGGAGGCCTGCCAGCCCCGAGGCTGGGCATGTCTGTGGCTAGAGAAGCTGTGGTGCCCCCGGGGCCTCACCCTGACTTGGCCCACACCCCGGCAGGTGGAGAGCCCTGGCACGTACCAGCAGGACCCGTGGGCAATGACGGATGCCGAGAAGGCAAAGGCGGTGCCGGTCATCCACCAGGAGGGCAACCGCTTGTACCGCGAGGGCCACGTGAAGGAGGCCGCCGCCAAGTACTACGACGCCATCGCCTGCCTCAAGAACCTGCAGATGAAGGTGCTGGCTGGAGGCTGCGGCGGGTGGGCGCAGGGGGCGAAGTGGAGCCGTGGGGCCCAGGTCTCAGCATCTTTCCCCCTCTCCCTGCCCCTGTGCCCTCAGGAACAGCCTGGGTCCCCTGACTGGATCCAGCTGGACCAGCAGATCACACCGCTGCTGCTCAACTACTGTCAGTGCAAGCTGGTGGCCCAGGAGTATTACGAAGTGCTGGACCACTGCTCCTCCATTCTCAACAAGTATGATGGTGAGTGCTGGGCGCTGGGCTGCCGGGGTGGGCCGGCAGGCAGTCAGGCGAGCGGCCTTCTCATCCCTGTCACCACTGGGCACTGGGGCGCAAGACCGAGCCTTTGACGTCACCCCCATTCTGAGCTCCCACAGGAGCCCAACCAAATGTCCCCACCCAGGCAGGGCCAGGGGCCCTGTTGTGCCAGTGAGGTATGAATGGGGTTTGGGGTGGAGTTGGCATCCTCAGGTCGGGAGGGCTCTGTCCCATGATGGGCCTAGTGTCTCAGGAGATGGGCTGGGCAGCTAGCTGGTTCCCCCCTGATGCCCTTGTGGGCCTCTGCCCACCGGTATCCCCTGCAGACAACGTCAAGGCCTACTTCAAGAGGGGCAAGGCGCACGCAGCCGTGTGGAATGCCCAGGAGGCCCAGGCTGACTTTGCCAAGGTGCTGGAGCTGGACCCCGCCCTGGCGCCTGTTGTGAGCCGGGAGCTGCGGGCCCTGGAGGCACGGATCCGGCAGAAGGACGAAGAGGACAAGGCTCGCTTCCGGGGCATCTTCTCCCACTGACAGGGCCACCCAGCCTTGCCCACCCTGCCAAGCCCACTGCTGCCACTGCCAGCCCGGCTGCCCCCGCTCTATCATGCTTCTCTGTATATAAAGGCCTTATTTATCTCTCTTCGGGTCTGCCGAGCTGATCCACTGGGAGAGTTGGGGTCCTCACCTGGCATTTCCTGGTACTTGGGTGGCCCTGGGAGGCAAAGGATAAGGGTTTTATTTCCAGCTCCCTATAGCCAGCTCCGAGACCTCTCTGGGCCTCAGTGTCCCTGACAGAAAGTGAGGAGGATGATCTCTGTCACAAAGGAAATGTCCTTTGCTGGCAGGGCTGGGGTACCCGGGAGCCTTCAGTCTTAGGGAGAGACAAAGCAGGCGCAAGCCCAGAGGCTTGGTGCCCGAGTGAGGTGGTCTCGCAGTGCAGCCCTCCCCCCAGCCTCTGGTCCCATGGTCCCCTGGCCTCAGCTTCTGGCTGCAGAGGTTCTGGCGAGAAGCCAAGTCTGGGTCCCTGTGAACTGAAAGGCTGGCCCAGGTGGGGTGGGCCGGGCTGGGTGGGCTGACTCTGTCCAGGGGGAGGACAGAACCCTCCATGAGACCTTCGAGGCTGCCCTGTGATGCCAGGTGGGAGGAAAATCATGTGGGATGCAGGTGGTGTTTATTTTCACAATTTACACACTAGAGAAGCCTCTGGCCCCCCCTGCTCCCTCCTTCCTCCCCCTGGGACTGGGTCCCTCCTGTATGGAAGGGAAGTAACACTGAGGGGCAGGCAGTGATGCAGGGTGTGGGGCCGGGCCCCCAGCCTCCCGCACACGCACTTGGGCCCCTCACGTGTGTGAATAAATAAGCCAGGTCCAGCCAGAGGTTGGGTCTCACTCTTCGCTGTCCAACTTGAGGCTGACGCTTCGGGCCTTGCCCCGGGCCAGGGTGGTGGGCGGCGTCCCCGGGCCCTCGCGCTCCGCCTGGCTGGGGCCCCGTGAGCGGAGCAGCTGGCTCTGTTTGCGGAGGAAGTCCACAGGGGCAGCCCCCCCATAGCTGCTCTTGGCCAGGGTGGCCCTTGAGGGCGCCGCGGGGGCATGAGGGTGTGAACCTGCCTCTAGTTGGCCCAGATGGGCCACGTAGCCATCCGACAGGAACTGTGGGCAGAGATAAGGGGACGGTGGTCTCAGGCCTATACGCTGCTTCAACTGCCCTCCCTAGGTTGCTGGGCAGTGCTGGCTGCCTGGCAAGCCTGGCACAGCCTGACCCAGAGAATTCCAGATAGGAACTCCAGGCTGGGAGCCTGGGCACCCTGGCTTTACTCCTAGCTCTGCCCCTCTCTGGGCCTCAGTTTTCTCATCTGTAAAATGGGATCGTGGGGTGGCGGAATGATGGCCACGAACATTTAGCAGGCAATTGCGCTGTGCCCAACGCTGGGCACGTTGGTGTGCAGTAAATCATGTCATGTTCGCAATAGCTGTTGAGGTTGGTGCCATCGGCCATTTGACAGACAAGAAACTGAGGCTCAGAAAGGTGGAGGACCATGCCCAGGGCCATGCCAGAGTGGAGCCAGCACTCCAGGTCTTGAGCACACTCCAACCTGAGTGATCAATCCTGGTCTGCCCGGCAACTCCGAGCTGCTCATGACTCTGTCCTAGGAGGAGCCCAGGTCCCCTGCGGCTGGCCAGGCTTCTCAGAGCCCCTTCCGCAGCTGCTGCTTAGCACAGGTGGTCCTTATGGCCGCAGACCCAGGCTCCTGCTCCCCCCTCCCCCTTCCCTTGGCCCTCACCTGGCATTGCGCCTGTAGCTTCCTCACGGCGCGGCCCACGATGTAGGTCTGGCTCGGGGACAGGCCCAGCGCCGCGTAGACGGCCACGTCTTTAGGGGACCCGTAGCCGGCCACGATGTTCAGTTCCACCTGTAACCAGAGGGGCCAGCCGTCCGCTCGGGGGAGGGGTCGTGAGGCTGGGCGTGGGGCCTGTTGGGCTTCCCGGGTCCACTGTTTCCGGGGCGGGATCACTGGGTCTCCCCAGCATGCCCCAAGGACTAGGGGCTCCTTGGACCACGAGGGGGCAGGACCCTAAGGGCCTCTCCAGTCAGTCAGGGTCCGGGGACCGGTGGGAGTGGGACCAGGTAAGCCTCCACCGGGCTACAGCCCGAGGCGGGGGCGGGGGCGGAGGCGGGCCCTTCCCCGGGCGCGCACCTCCTGCACCAGGCTCTGCAGAAACATCGCCTTCTGGCGCAGCGGGTCGTGGGTGAGGCCGTCGCAGAAGGAGACGACGCCGTGGGGGAAGTTGTGCTGCGACAGCCAGGCCACCACGCGGTGCTTCTGCATGTCGGGCCGGCCTGTCACATACACGATCAGGTAGCCCGCGTCCTGCCAGTGCCTGCGGGGTGGGACGGCCGTCAGCTCCACTCCGGGGGGTGGCGCCGGTCACCGCGGCTAGCCGGGCGGCGGCCGCTCTTACCTGACCACGTCCACGGCGCCGGCGCGCACCTTGGGGTCGCTGCCCATGATGGAGACGCTGGCGGTGAAGGAGCCGTCGATGCTGAAGACCACGGCCTCGGTGCCGCGGGCCACCACGGTCAGGCAGCACTCGGCGTACGTGTGGTCGCCCCTGTGGCCCAGGGCGGCGTGAGCGGCGCGGGGCCGAGGCCCGGGGAGCCCTGCCCCGCAGAGGCCCGGCCGCCCCGCGCTCACCTGACCACCATGCGCACCGGGTAGACACCGATGCCCAGCGCACGCTCGGTGGGCACCGGGAAGGTGAGGCGGCCCGAGCTGTTGGTGACTTCGGTGCCAAAGTGGATCCACTTGCCGGACAGCGGCTGCGTCATGATGTAGACGTCCACCTAGCCAGGAGAGGGGGCGAGAGCGTCCATGGGGCGGAGCCCCCGGGCACCCTCTGACCGTGACCGGAGGCGGGCGGAGGTGGGCCTGTCGTTGGGACCTGGAGCTGTCCTGGGGACGTGAGGCGGGACTGGACGTGAGCTCCGGGCTGGGGCGAGGTGGGCCCCATGGGGGCGGGTCTACCGGGGCCGAGGCTGTGCGTCCTGACCTTCTCTCCGGTGAGCGTGACCACGTCCAAAGGCCCGTACATGAAGCGCCCGTTCAGCACCTGGGGGCGGCCCTCGCACACCACCGTGTCGCTCGCCCGGTGGTTGGAAGTGACGTTCTGACGGGAGGAGACGGCATGAGGCCGCAGCCAGGAGATGGCGGGGATGCGGGGGGAGCTGGTGAGGGGGACCGGGCCTAGATGGCTGCTGCGGGAGAGCGGCAAGGCCCAAGGGGTGGGCGCTTTTGCGGACCCCGACCCTAGGCCATGAGTTCGTGTGTGTAGACTGCAGTTCGGAGGGAGCGGAGCTGAGACAGGTCGGAATGTGGAGGATGAGGCGGGGTGGGGTGAGCGCGCCTCGGACACCTGACTTGGCTGGGAGAGGGGAGGAGACCAGTGGTTCCCAGGGGCGGGGCCAAGGTATGAGGAGGCGGGGCCAGGACGACAGCGGGCGGGGCGGGACCGTGAAGACCATCCGAACGAGGATGGGTGCTGGGGAGAGGACCTGGCAAGGCCTAGCTTTTGCCGGGAGTGGCAGGGTTCATACCCGGATCTTGACTTGCGTGCGTTTGCGCTGCCATTTCTCCCTGGGGAAGGCCGGGCTGTAGATAGACGGCTCCTCGCACTCGGTCAGCTGTGGCCGCTCCTTCTCGATCACCTGCTCAGGATCCGGCGAGCCCACGTGAACGGGGGTGGGGGTGGGTGCGGGGGTGCTGCTGAGGCTTCCCCTCCCCCGGCTCCCCATCCTTGTCCGGTTCCCATCTCCCGCCCCTTATCCCCGGGCCCACCTGGCGCAGGATGAAGGCTACCACATCGGCAGACTCCCAGTAGCTGGCATGGAAGAGGTGGGGCAGCGTGACGGTGGGGAAGGCGGTGAGCGCCTCGGGGCAGTAGAGTGAGTAGTCGATCCGCTTGGTCCCCCACCAGCGCTCCAGGACTGCACGGCCACGCGGGCAGTGGGTCAGGGGTGGCCTCCCACCCGGTGCCCACCCGTCTGGCCCCTGGGTGCTCTTCCCGCCCTCCTTTCTGCCAAGCCTCATCTTTGCTGAGTCTGGGCTGGGTGCTAGGGGACGGGGGTTGCAGAGCACATGCTGGGGGCAGGGGTGCTTCAGCTGGAGGTGGAGTAAGTGTCCCCCCCACCCAGGCAGGGTGGCTGGCTCACTTACTCTTAACCACCTCACTGGTAGTGCTGGGGGCAGCTGGTTGGGCAGGTGGCTCAGTGCCTAACTCACTGCCCTTCCAGAAGGCACCGCTGGCAGAGGTGGGTGTTGAGGGCACCAACGTCTCCAGCTCCTCCAGGAAGAGGCCTGAGTGGGTCTGCAGAGTGTCAGCTGAGGGAGGAGAGACAACCTGAGCAGCAGGCGGGGTCAGGCTGCCCGCCTCTCTTCCCACCAGGGGTTCCAGGACAGCTACGCCCCCATGCCTCTGCCATCTTCCATGCCAGCCCTGCCTGGTCAGGTCTTGGCTGAGGCTGAAACTGACCCATATCTGGGTGGAAGTGAAGAGTGGGGGGCATTCTCTCCTCTTAGCTCACCCTAACAGCCAACAGGGCACCCTAACCCAGCACAGGCACACTTATCTCATGGGGCCAAACGGGTAGCCACTTGCATGCATACATGTACACGCCCCACACTAACACATGAACACAAGTGCATATGGAGACACAGTGCACCCCTACACACAGACACAGCAGCCCCTCCACACTGGCGGCTGCGCTCAGACACTGGCACACCACTGTGACTCTGTCTCTTCTCTCTAGCCCAGTCATCACCACTGCCCCTCACTCCTGGGCAGAGAATGTCAGAGAGTCCAGGGGATCCAGACCCCTCAAGGGGCCAGGGTAGTGTTCCCTGGTCCTGGGAGTGGTGATTTGAGTTTACCAATGATGTAGGAACTGCCTTGTGTGTTCTTGGATGAGGGGGCCCATCCTCATCTCTCTCTCTCGGTACCCTCTTTCTTTCCTCCTTTATCTTGGTTGGGGGCGTACCCAGCAGCAGGGACGAGCCGTCTCCCAGGGGGAACTTCTGGTAGCGGGGCACGGCCAGTGGGGCGATGGCCTGGAACTTGGGGGCCAGTAGGGGCTCAAGACGGGAGGCGCAGGGGTCGGCCGCGTGGAAGAGGTTGTAGATCTGCTCACAGGCTGGGCGCATCTGGGCCACTGGTACCCAGAAGATAAAGGGGAGAGGGGGCTCAGCTGGGCATTCTGGGAGGTAGGTGGTGTGGGAAACAGCACCCTGACCTGCTGTGTGACCCTGAGCCAGCACTTCCCAAACTGCATGCCCTGGGAGGTCACCAGGGTCCTGCTTAAAGTGAGACAGGCCTCGCCTTAGAAGGAATCAGAACCTTCGATTTACTGATTCAGTTCAGGATGCAGCATTTCCCATGCCCCTTGGACCCCTTCTCATGCACAGCATCTGTGGGCGTGAGTTCCTCCCAGTGCACTGTGGAAAACTCAACCTTAGCAAGTCCCTTCTTTCTGGGCCTCACGTTCCCCTTCTCTAGCCAGGCCACTTAATTTGTACAGTGGGGGAGGGCAAGAACACCAGCATCTCAGGTGAGACAAAAGACCAGAGGAGATGGGGGAAGGGCTGATGAAGGATGAGGCAGAACCCCTGCCCTGAGGGCTCACCCTCCAAGGCAGGCATCACAGTTTTGCGCAGAGCCAGCACCAGGCCCAACGGGGAGCCGAAGAGGAAGAAGCCAGAGACCTTGAAGTCGAGGCGGGCGGCGCTGGTGGGGCCATCCGAAGCCTCAGAGGGGGCGGCAGGCGGGCAGGAGGCTGTGCTTACCCGCCGGGGCTCCCCAGAGGAGGCAGTTGGGGGGGCCGCCTGCAGGCTACAGAGGAGGGCTGCTCAGTGCTGCTGCCTCTGCAGCCCAGCACAAGCCCAGGGCAGGGGAGCTGGGGCGGGAGCGTCACCTGTTCTGAGAGCCCTCGAGCTCTGGACTGGCCAGATCGCTGGGGGCACGCTGGGAGGGCAGGGCTGAGGGTTCTGGGCTGGCCCGGCCCAGCCCCTCAGCCCCATCTGCCAGGGGGTCCCGCGTTGGGCCAACCTCCGGGGAGAGCAGCTCATTGTTCTAGATGGAACAGGGGACAGAAATACCTTAGGCCTGAAGACAATTCAATTTCTACTTATTTGGAAGTGAGGAGAGAGGCTTGAGGTTTGGCAAGGACTCAAAGAAAGAAGGTGGTCAGAGCCCCAGAGGGGATGGAATGAGGCAGCAGGGGGACCTGCCTGCAGAGAGGTCACATTCCATAGGGCAGAGACCTAGAGCCGGAGAGATACCCCCTTCCTGAAGAGATGGGGCTGGGTGACACTGACCATGCTCCCTCTGCGGCTGCTGCCCCGGCTCCCTGTGCCTGCGCTGGCACTATGACAGAGCGCATCAAAGCCCAGGATTCCACCGACGCCATCTCCGATTAGCACCACCTGTGCGAGAGGGTGGCACCATCAGGAGGGGCTGCAGTGAAGGCAAGAGGATGGAGGGCTCCGATGGCAAGCTTCTCAGGAACATCCCTAGCCTCTGACCTGCCCGCAGAAGCCAGCGCCCTCAGATGAGCGCAGGAAGGCGGCATAGGCCTGGTTGGTGCGGGCAATGACGGTGGCCACAGCGCCCTGGTAGCGGGAGGATGAGGTGGCCAGCAGCGGCAGGGCAGCCAGTGGGATGTGGTCCTGGGAGCGGGACAGGCTGTCACCATCATGGCTGTAGGGGCTCAGGCTGCAGAAGGAGGAAGTATGGTGGGTGGGTGGGGGGCCGCCAGCCGGGCTACTGCCCCCTCCAAGTCCCCTTGCCCTGCTGGCAAGTCCTAGCACCATGGGCCTTTGTGGGGAGCATCAGCATGCAAGAGGCCTTTGTGATGGAGCCATTGACTAGAAACTGAGGTCCAGCCAGGTAGGTCTCTGGCCCAGGTTTATGGCTTCCCTGCCTCCTCCCCCTTCCCACCGTGGGGCCTCACTCAACCCGGGAGCCGCCAGGTGGCTGACTGCACCTTGGAGACCCTGTGTGTCCCCCACCCTGCCACCCATGACCAGTACTTGGAGACAAGGGCATAGGCGGCAGCACAGATGGGTGGGCAGGGCACCAGGCGCAGCGCCACGTGGCCTAGGGCCTCAGGGAAGTGGATGCGGGTGACGGCCTCGAAGGCCAGGCTCAGCGTCTGCACGTCTGCCTGCTTGGAGTTGGCGTCTCCAGGGCCCGAGTCCAGGATGTTGCCACTGTGCAGGATGAGGAAGAGGGCGTGGACTGCACAGGCCTCGGCCCCCAGCTCCCCGGCTCCGTCCGGGCCCTGTGGGGCACAGTGGGGTGCCAGGGGTGTCAGGGTAGTGGCCCGGCCAGCAGAGGCGCAGAACTGTGATGTGGGGTGGCCGACCACACTCACCTCTGAGTCCCTGGGTGCTCGGGCCCCTTCCCCGATGTCCTTGGCGGCCTCAGCCCCAAGGTCTATAGGACAGGGGAAAGCCAGTGAAGGAGCCTGATGGGTTTGTGGGGATCCCCTTATCTGGCACTTCTGGTACCCCTGCTCTGCTGTCTGCCCGAGTGGCCCCTTGGCCCCCCAGCTTCCTCTGACCTTCTCCTCTCACCCGACTCTCCCAGGTCATTTCACATTCCTGGGCCTTTGCACATTGCAGGGTCCTCCTGCTGTCAGTGATGCCTCTCCCCACAATGCCTGTTTGCCTGGAAAATTCCTTCTCATCCTACCCTATCCAATCTAGTTGCCACTAGCCACATGTGCCTATTTAAATTGAAATGAATGAAAGTACAATACAAAATTCAGCTCCTCAGTCACACTTGCCACATTTCAAGTGCTTGACAGCCACATGTGGCTAATGGCTAGAACACTTCCATCATCACAGAAAGGTCTGGTGGACGGAGCTGGTGCAATCCTTCAAAATCCAGCTTAGACATCACCTCCCACGTGAAGCCTTCCTGGACTCCAAATTAATTCCTCCATTCTTTGTGCTGTGTCTGAACCGTGAATACACTCCAGCCACGCATCCATCCATCCACCCATTACCCATTCAGTATTCATCCGTGTATTTAACAAGCACCCTCTCTGGATTGCCATTCGTCTTAAGACCTCATTAAACTTAGGACTGAGTTGTTCTCTGAGTCCCCACTGCATACGGGGTGCTGGTGGCTGGCCACCTGGTGCAGGATCTTTACCTGGCGCCCCCTCCGCCTCCATAGGAGAGGCAAAGGCATCGATGAAATCATTGGAGTTCCACTTGGTCATCTCCTTGGGAAAGACCTCGTCACTGTCCGAGAAGCCTTCTGAAGGGAGAAGGGGCTGTGTCATGGGGGGTAGGAGCTGCTCAGGGACAGCCCCACCCCCCAAATGCGGCTGCGGTGCTGACCGTGGGCATCAAAGAACTCCTCCTCGGAGCTGTTCTCAGAGTCTCGGGCGATGTTCTGCATGCGCCACTCGGACAGGCTCTGGGGAGACACGCCTCCTGCAGGGCCACATCAGCCTCAGCCTGAGAGTCCAGCCTGAGGGTCGCTTCCTCCTGTCCCCGTGCCCCAGCCTCACCTCCATGCTGGGACGAGTAGGAGGAACGGGAGGATGAGGACCACTGCTTGCTGAAGCTGGCATCCGGTGAGGCATCAGGGCCAGGGGGGGCCTCGGGCCCATCGGGGGTGCCAGCATGGCTGGCCCCAGCCCGGGTCTCGGTACTTGGCTTCCCAGGGGGCTGGGCCTCGGGCCCCTCACTGCCCGTGTTGCACTTGGCCATGCGCTGTGCCAGCATGCGGGCAGTCTCTTCCTCCAGTGCTCGGATGTCAGCCATGCTCAGCTCTGTCCACTCATCCTGCCAGCACCAGGCCTGGCGGTGGGCCCGCAGCATCACCCGGCGCAGACCTGTAGGTGCCCAGGCATCAGAGCCTTGCTCCCCTGCTCCCAGGTTCTCTGCTGCTGCAGCTGCATGCCCAGCCCTTGAGCTCGGGTAATGGCTCCCCTGGGCACACCCCCCACCCAGAGCCACAAAGTAGGGCGGGGCAAGTGCCATCCAGGAGATGGGAGTGGAAACGGGCACATCTGTCTTCCTGCCTCACTTCCCTCCCTGCCCACTGCTTCTTCTATCCCTCTGGACACCCCAACTCTGAGCACAGACCCCATCCCAACACCCTGGGAAGCTGGGACCAATGCTTGTTCTCGCTCTCTTTCAGCTGGCTTCCTGCTGACTTCCTCAGAGGAGTTAACAATCAAGGCATTAACAGTTAATGAAATTGTTGATGGTTAATGAAGATGTTAATAGTTAATGAGAGTGTTGGCACTTAGTGAAAGTTGTAGCGAAAGATGATACCCATTCAGGATATTTTCATCCTAAGCAGAGGAATAAAGTTAGAAACTTCCATATCTAGAAAATAAAGTAATAATGGTTGAATTATCATTATAAACTTCTGGAAGGAAATATATCAGAATCTTAATAGTGGTTATATGTGAGTGATTTTCATTTTGTTATTTGTGCTTTTTTGGTATTTTTCCAAGTGCAAGACAAAGAGCCTGTATTACTCTTTGAGCTCAATTTCCTCATCTGTAAAGTGGGAATAATAAAAGTCCTTACCTTGAGGGTGTTGTGGGGTCAAAGGAGATCTTGCATGAAAAGTGATAAGCAAAGGATCTGGCAAGTGTGATCATTAGGTCAATGTGAGCTCTTAATGTCTGGCCCAACCTCCTCTGCGTTTACAGAAGGGAAAATTACGGAGCAGAGGTGGGAAGTGGCTGGAGGTTCCAGGACAGTCTATAGCAGGTGGCCCATCCTCAGACCGGGGAGGTGGGGCAGGGCTGAACTGCAGAAGCTGAGGGGTTAGGTTTAGCGGGGTGTGAAACAGGGGCTCCTGGAGACCAGGATGGGACTCTGGGAGCTGAGGGTGGGAGGGACCTTGAGAGAATGACATCAGAGTCACAGCCTTAGCCTGCGCTCCTTAGCATGTTGCCTCCTGAGAGTCTCTAAGTCTCACTCAACTCATAGAACATTGGAGAATCTTAGAATCTTAATGGATTAGAAGCAGCATCTCTGTCAGAGCTGGCATCGACCTCAGAGATCATGTTGCCAGCTTCTTGCCTCCTGACTCTTACTGTGCTTCAAGGCTAGGCTCCCCCGACCCCCCACCAGGCTCTGCTGCTCCCCTCGGCCTCAGTGCTCACACATCAAATGGAAGTGATGGCTTTATGCTTCTGTGTCCCCCGTAGACGGGGAGCATCCATGGCTCAAACCCGGGGCCTGGTGCATGCTGGGTAAATGGAACCTCCCGCGGCTGGGCGCTCACCAACATCGTGGATGAATTGCTCAATCTTGGCCTGCATGCCCCAGTAGCGGAACTCGACCTTGCACAGCTTATAGGCGCACATGAGGGGACCCGTCTGGGCCGCGGTACGCGCCCAGTCATCAGCCAGCGGCCCCCGGCCCGTCTTGGCTGAGCGGTACAGCCGGGGGTCCTCTTCTGCTTTGTACTCGCCTGGGGCCACGGCATCCCGCACGATGTCGATGGTGTCTGAGGGGGTTCCAGCAGCACTGAGCAATGCCTGCCCCCTCCAGCCCCTGCCGCCCCTTTCCCGCCTGGGGTGGGAGGGCAGCCTTTCACAGACAGGAAGCCGAGTCCAGGAGAAAGCCTGGGACTTGGCAGAGGCTGCCCGTCAAGGCAGGAGGTGGCCTGAGAGGGGCTCCCGGGTCCCCCCACTGGCTCCAGGCCTCACCCAGGATGCGCTGTCTCCTCTCAGCCCCGCTCAGGTTGAAGACGTTTGGCTGCTGCCCCCCATCAGGCAGGTAATAGGTCTCTATTTCAATGGAGAATTTCTCCACGAAGGGGCAAGTGTACCTGGGCAGAGGGCAGGGGTGAGGGTCACTACTGTGCCCACCAGGGCTGTTCCCCTCGTGGCCCCAGGCATGCCCCCTGACTCACCGGGTCCGGGTGTAGGGATAAGCGTTCCAGGATTCCTCCTCCACCTGCAGGGCGGCCTTGGGCAGCAGGGCCCGGAACCAGCCTGGGATGTGGGAGCCCACGTGGTACACCTTGTGTGTGTACTGCCCGCTGCCGCCAGGCCCATCCGTGTAGGGCCGGTTGGCCAGGATCTCCACACCGCTGCCCTCGCCACTTGACTCCTCCCGGCTCTTTTTCTGTAGCACAGGGCAGAGCAGAAGAGGCAGCTCAGCCCCAGCTCAGCTCCTGGGGCCCCCAGCTTGGCCTAGCCCCCTGTGCAGCTCTGGGGCCCTAGTCGCAGCCTTTCCAACTCCCTGAAACCTGACCGTGGCCCCCTGCAGCTCCTGGGCTCAGGATCACAGCCACTGTCCAGTCCTCCACAGGGTTTGGCAACCCCGTGCTCAGTCATTCAAGTATTTACTGAATGTCTGCTGTATTCCAGGCATTGTTTGGATTATATTAATTGGGATCTGTTGATGAAAGAACAAAGACCCCCGCCTGCCCTTGTGGAATTTACGTTCTAGTAGAGGGAGACAGGTAACAAAGAAAGCAAATTATATGGTATCAGAAGGCAGTAAGTGCCATGGGAAAAAGCATAGAATAGGGTCAGGGGCATCGAGTTGGGAGTTGCAATTTTGATCGGATGGTGAGGGAAGGTGTCATTGAGAAGATGACATGACCGTGATTTGAACATGACGAAGCGGGTGGAGGCTGTAGAGCGCATGTGGGGTAGGGGGACGTATTCCAGGCAGAGGGGCAGCCACTGCAGGCTCCTGAGGTGGGAGCAGGCTTCATGTGCTCCAGGCCCAGCGAGGAGGCCAGGGTGGAAGGATGGAGGAGAGTAAAAGTGGCCCCAGCTCTCTGAGGACCTGACCTGGTCCCCTCCCTCGCTGGACCCCAATACCAGCTCCTGCCACACCTCTCCTAGTTTGAGAGCATCAGCTCCTGCCCTTTTATAGCTCTGGAGCCTGAACTTGGCCCACTCGACTGCTTGAGGCTGGGTCCTGGCCCTCTTGCCTCTGCAGACGGATCTTACATTTCTGGCGAACACATCTGGAGCAGGCCTCTCTGAGGGCCTGCACCAACCCTCTCCCCTCACTGAGAGCCTGCCGTGGCTCACTCTGCTCACAGCCCAAGCCCAGGGCCCTACCCGCTTCTTCTTAGCCTAGCCCCCTCCACCACCCTCTGAGGTCCCCGCCTGCCCCTCTCTGTCACAGCTTTTGGGGCCTGATCCTTATGCCGTCTCCCTGACCACCTGGGGTTGCCAAGATCCTACCCTCTGGGGACTCCCTCCCAGCCTTCTCTGCCACCTGGCACCCCTCCTCTCTCCTCATCACTCTTGCCTCCTCATGCTCTCCTTTCCCTACCCCCATGGGATTAGATCCTAAGGAGGATTAAAGGAGATCAGACGTTGGCTGAGCGTCCACCACCGGCTGGGCACTTGGGGGATGGGGTGGCACCACTAGGCCCTTCTGTCCCGTTCCCCTGCCCTCTACATCCGAAAGGGGACCTCTCTCTCCTCCTCCAGCCTCTGAGCCCTTCCAAGCCCCGGAGCAGGATTGGCGGGTGTTGCGCTGGGCCTGGCCCCTTGTCCCAGGTGCGGTTACCCCATCATGAAGTATGGCCCCCCCCATCTCCTGTTTCCCACCGCCCTCACCTGGATCATGTAGAGCTGGGCCACCTGGTACTCGTCCAAGCTCATGGGCAGCAGAATGTGGTACTCCTTGATCAGCATCCTGAAGGCTCTCGGCCAGCCGCGCGCGGCCTCCGCTCCGCCTGGCGCAGGGCACCGCGCGGCCGTCAGTGCGGGGCGGCGGCGCGCGGCCCCGAGCCCTGCGCGCGGGCCGAGGGGCTCGGGCCGCGGGACCCCATGCCCGGGCCCGCCAACGGGGAATCAGAGGCGAGCCCAGCGCCGCCGCCAGCGCCGCCGGGGGCCGGGAGCCGCAGCGAGGCTGAGCGCTGACCTCTTTTCCTCGCAACCCCCGCCCCCCGCCCGCTCGTCACCATGGCAACCGCGCGCTGACGCGGGCCCCTCGGAGCGGCGGCCCCGGGCCGGTGGGCTCTCCCAGCCTCTCCGGCCGCGGCCGCGTCCTAAGCCCCCTGGAAACAGCATCCTTCGGGGACCCGCCCCCAGGAGCGCCGGGCCCCTCCTTCCGTGTCCGCCTTCCACACCCGGCCCCTCGGGGCCGCCCCCTGCATCCCTTTCCCAGAGTCAGTTGGGTCCCGTGTCCCCCACTCTAGACGTCCACTTCGGACCTTGCCCCCGGGGTGTCTCTCCGCGGAGCAGCCCCTTGCGCCCCTCCTCTTAGCATCTCTGTCAGTGTTCCCCACCCCCCGCATCCGAACCTACCTTCCAGGACTAGATTACTAACCCCTCCTCCCCCCGGACCTGCCTTTCTCACGGCTGGCAGCCCAGACCTCAACTTCCCTTTCCCCAGCATCCTTCCTGGACCCCCGGCACTTGTCTATGCAGCCATCCCACCATCGTTCCTGGGGTTGACTCCTTCGGACCGAGGCAAGAGTGGCTCCACTTGGTATCCCACGGGCCCCTTCCCAGGGAGCCCCGCTCCGCCCACCTGCGCCCGGTTTCGCTGCGGGCACCCCTCCCACCTGTCCGCCACCTCGCACCCCGCGAGCAGGCGAGAGGCCGCGCTGTCCCCACTTCCCTGTGCTCCGCGGCGTCCCCGTCCCCCGCCGCGCTCTTGGCCCGCCTGCCGACGTCCCGACTCACCTCTAGTTTAGGGCGGGCGCCCCCCACCCGATGCGAGCGAGGACGGACAGGCCGTGGGTCGGAGCCCGGGGCGCCCTCCGCCTCGGCCTCGGGTTCCAGCAGTGGCCGGACCCTCCGGAGGCGCAGCGCGGGCCCATGGCCCCGACCTTCCTCCGGGTCGGCCCGCAGGCGCCCCTGCCGTCCCTCCCCGCCGCCGCGCGTCACTGCGGCCGCCCCGCCCCCTTCCTGGGCCCGGCTGGCCCTCCCCACCCCTGCGGGGTCCGGGCAGCCCCGCCCGCGGCGGCGGAGGGCGGCCTCTGCCTTCCTTCCCCAAGGCAGCGGGGAAGAGGCCGGTCTCCGAATGCGGGCGCTTTTTACTCCCTCTGTGCTCTCTGGGATCCCCGAAACCCTCCAGGTTCCCATCTCCACTCTGGCCGGGCCCTCCGGTTTGCTATGGAAATACGGCAAGCTCCCATCCCCACGCCTCGAACCTGGGACCCAGGGTAGGGGAAATGCCGCACGGCGCCCCTTCCCTGCCCCAGTCTGGTCACAAGCTTGCCTCTGACTTGCCTCTACCCAGGGGCTGGGGTTCCAGCACCCCAGGCCTCTAGGGTCATTCAGCTACACACCCAGGCAGAGGGCTGCAGGCACTCCGAATCCTTGGGATAGCCCCCGAAGGGGGCCCCACCTATACCTTCCGGGTCTACAAGTCTGGCCAACCAGGCACCAGACCCTGGGCAAAGGCTGAGACACGCGAGGGCTGGGCTCATGGGACCACACCCAATCTGCTAGAAGGCCCTGGGACAGTGGATGGCAGCACCCAGCTGGGTCTCACCCATGCTGGAAGCCAGTCCTCTCCCCTTGGCTCTGCTTCCCAGGGGCTGGGGGAGGGAAGCAGCAGCGACCCCCCCCCCCCCCCCGCCTCTCTGAGGAGTCTGAGACCCCGTGTATTCAGAGCCTCCCAGGGCTGATCGAGAGTTTAGGATGTTGGGGCATGTAAGGGTGTGGCTTAAGTGAAATGGCATTTCCACCCTCCAGGCATCAAGGCCCATCCAGAGGATCTAGGCCCAGGCTGGTGACATTGCCCTCCCGCTGTGGAGGCAGCCGAGGCCCTGCACTGCCCCCTGGTGGCAGCACGCGATGGAGAGCAGGGCTCTCAGCTACAGAGCTCAACTCTTTCCACTACTTCCAGCTGGGAAGCTTGAGGGCGAGAGACGGGCAGGGTTCCACCAAGGTCAGTGGCCAGCTGGGGCAAGGCCAACTGTCAGCCTCTCTCTCACCCACTGGACAGGCCCTTCCCCCTCCCCGAGGCTCCTCTCGCCTTCTTTCTTCCTAGCCCTCCCGGGCTTAGCAGAAGTACCAAACTCAAAGATGAAGAGCTGAGAGAACAACTCCAAATTATCTTTTATTTATACAAAAAGGGCATGTTTAGCAAAAGACACACTGAGAAAAGAGTCGCTGTGGCCCAGGAGACAAGGCAGGGAGGTGACAGGCCTTTTGAGGGCCTGCTGGGGAAGAAGGGGTCTGGGAGAAGTGGTGAGAAGTCCTGGGCAAGTGCTGAGTGGTGGGGGCCACCGAAGGGAGAAAGCTCCAGTTGGATCAGCACTGTTGGCAGGTCATGGGTGAAACTCACAGTGACCTCGCTGCTAACTCTCGTGGGGGTCCCAGTTAGTGCTGCCGACTGGAGTGAGAGCCGCCCCCTGGTTCCTGGAGGGCACCCACCAAGGGACACAGGACAGGAAGCCCAGGATGAGAAGTGCAACTCGGGGTGAAGGCCAGGGAGGAGGCGCTCTGCAGTGGCCGGGAAAGGTCCAGATGCTGAGGCGGAGGCGCGTCCTGTTACGTGCGGGCATTCCGCTCTGTCTCTGCCAGGCACTCTCTGACTAGGGCCCGGGCATGGATGATGCCTGGGGTGGGGATGCGGGTGGGGGTGGGGAAGTAACATACAGGGTCTCAGTGATCTCCACAGTCTCACCCCCACCCTCCAGAGGAAGACCTTTCCCTCTCCACCCCCTTTCCTTTCAGTAAAAGGGACGATAATCTAATGAGGCGCTGGATGAGATCAGAGGTTTGGCTAATCCTCAAAATTGCCCTGTTGAAATACAAATTCCCTGGTCCTTCCCTAGAAATTGACTCAATTTCAATTCAATTCAAAATGCCTCTCTGGAGACTGAAATTGGCCCCAGTCTAGGCTTGGCTCAGGGGACCCCCAGATGTCCTTCCGTTCCAGTGTTACTCTCCTGGGCAGCAGGGGTGGGCCTGACCTCACTTACCTCTCTTCAGGCGCTCCATGGCGCTCTTGCTGCCAGCATAGGTAGGCCGGATCTCTTTGCCCATCTCCTCTATGACCGACAGCAGGTCTGTGTAGGTGCTCTGGGAGCCCTGGGCACCAGGTGGCTTCATTGCCTATGTCAAAAGAGAACAGGGCAGTGAGCTCAGGCCACGAGGGGGCCTCCAGTCCCCATCCATAGGCCCCACTCACCTGCACGTAGCCCATGGAAGGCGGTCCAAAGTCGTTAAACAGCGGTCTGAAAGGGGCAGCTGCTCCCGGCACCGAGCCCGACGGCGATGGGACGCTTCCAGCTGCAACACGCGCGGTTAAGAGGTCAGTGCGGGGCAGGGACGCCTCTTCCCAGCGTCCAAGCCCCGGATCGGACTCGCCCGATTCCCTCCAAAGGGATGCTTCATTCCAGGCTGCTCAACTTCAGGGACAAATCCCTCCCACTGAGCTCCACCAACAAGCCCTTACGTGACGACGCCCACTTCACAGGCCAGCAAACTGAGGCTCAGCGAAGGTGGCGGGCAGGCCCAGTATTGCAGAACTCAGGCCGTCTCCTCTTCGAGACCTCGACCGCCCGGGCAGGCGAGCAGGGGTGGAGCTGGATCCTCACCTGTAGGAACCGGGGTGCCGGGCCCAGGAGTGCTGGAGCCGGGGGTGCTGCTGGGGGCGGGGGCGATGGGTTTGTAGGACATCCCCAACTCCTGGGTGCGGCGGACGCCGGCCGGCCGCGCCTCCGCGGTTGGCTGCCTGGCCGCTCAGCCGCGCGCTGATTGGTAAACCGGCTGCACGCCCCTCGTAAATAGAGCTCAGGCCGGAAGGGCGGGCGGCCACGAACGTTCCCTCACTCCCTATTGGCTCGCGGCGATGTCACTCGGGCCTCCTCATTGGCCGAGACCTGCCCCGGCAGGCCGCAACCGCTGCTGATTGGTCTCCGCCTTCCGGACCTCGCACCTGTCTGCTCCGGATTGGGCGGTGGCCGACGCCCTCGGCAATTGGCGAGTTCGCGGCCCGGGCCGGCGCGCTCTCAATCCGATTAGTCTCACGGCCCGAGAGGCGGGGCCTCGGCAGCCCGGACCCGGGTCTGGTCCGCCCGGTTCGCGCCGAGGAGGTCCTCCCGGGCGCAGGCGCCACCCTCACGCCTCACTCGCGCTGCTCCGTACGTCAGCTTCGCGCCGCCCGGTCTCGGTCCAGCTGGCGCTGCTGTCGCCGCCGCCGCCGCCGCCGCCGCCGCCGCCGCCGAGCGCGCCTTCCCTCCGCTCCGGCTGCTGGAGGACGCAGGGCTTTGACGTTTCGAGCCCTGCGCTCCACCCCGTGCGCTTTTACGTCACCTTTCCCCGGTTCAACACCCTTTCCCGAGCCGCGCATGCGCGCTCCGAAAGCCGTCGTTTGTTCCCATGGCAACGGGTCCCTCACCAACGCTACCGCCGCGTCTCTTCTTCCCAATTGCCTCATCCTCGTAGGATGCTTTAGGTCCAAGGGCGACCTCCAAGACCCCACAACCTGCCCCCCGAAGGCTCCACGCCTGCGCCTCACAAGGACAATAGCAGGAACAGCTAACTGTCGTTAAATACTTACTGCACGCCGCGCCCTGTACCAAACGGATCATGGACAAGAGCACCGACTGGAGTCAGACTGAGGATTCGAATCTCACACCACCTCAACCAGCGATTTCCCCTTGGGCAAGTTACTCACCTCGATATGCCTCAGTTTCCCCATATGTAAAATGGGGACGCTAAGAATAACTATCTCACAGGTTGTTGTGTGGATTAAATGAATATTCATAAAGTGCTTATTGTTTCATTGTCCTCTTTCCTACCCATTTCTCCACCCAGAGCCCTCCTCTCAAATCTCATTCCTCACAACCCTAGATCTTAGACTCGCCTCCAGACGCTAACCCTTTCTCCCAGGGTACTTCTCCCCAAAACCTCTCTGGCCTTGTGTACCCTTCAAGCCCCAGGTCTGTAGATTTTCCTCATCCCCAGGCCATTTCTTCACTCAGTCATTTATCCAACAAACATTTTTCTGACTCCGTCCTCCATCCCAAGCTTTGTGCTGGACACAGATGATACGGAAGTGAACTGGCCATGGCCTCTGTCCTCAAGGAGCTCCTAGTCTCAAGCAGAGACAGACAGAGAAGAAAAGGCTTCTTGTATACAGCACATTAGACAATGTGGAGACTGGGATGGGTGCATTACAACTCAGATGAAGGAACTGCCTGGTGACATCACAGAAATCTTCCCAGAGGAGGTGGCATTCAGGTGGTGAATGGACAAATAAACTGATATATCCATCCGGTGGACTATTATTCAGCAATAAAAGGGAATCATCTATCCAGCCGTGAAAAGACAGATAGGCATATTGCTAAGTGAAAGAAGCCAGTCTGGAAAAGCCCCATACCGTATGATTCCAATTGTATGACATTCTGGAGAAGGGAAACTTATACAGAAGGTAAACAATTATGGGTTGCCTGGGGTGTGAGGGGTAGAATTGAATAGGTGAAGCATAGAGGTTAGTTTTTTCTTTTTTTAGGGCACTGAAACTATTCTGTGTGATACTGGTGAATACAAGACATTAAGCATTTGTCAAAGAGTAAACTTTAATGTACGCAAATTTTAAAAATCATTTAGGAGGTCAGGGGATTCCAGGATGGAATGCAGAAGATGGCAAAAGAATCGAGCTGTATTACAAATATATGAAACAGTTTCACTGGAGGGGGTGGGGGGTAAGGTGTGAATCTGGAAATGAGTGGAGTCTGGAAGAATAAAGGCAAAAGGAACTGTGCATAAGCACTGTGCTCTAGTCAATGAACACATTCCCTTCATCACTTCATCACGGGGTGGTACCGCATCGCAAGGTGTGGGGTAACAATGTTGCAACCACTGCGCATGTACAGAGGAATTGAAAATTAAGTAAATGTAGGGTGCATGATTCCTCACTGTTGGAATGAGAAATTACAGGTAAGCAGGGGAGGGGGCTAGAATGATCCATGTGGTAATGGATTGGAGTTGGAGACGTCAGCATGAGCTCATGTTTAGCTTAAGATGGATACAGTTGGTTACATACAGAAATATTTAAAAATGTATATAATCACAGGTTAGTGTCCATACGTATCCCCCCACTCTATTTGAGGCCTAGAAGGAACCTAGTGCCCAGATCTTGGTTTCTAATACTGTTCTCCAATAAAATGAACTAGAGTTCCTTGGAGAAATAGCTGATTCTAGGATCAGGGTGGGAAATATACAACATGCTCCTGGAGCATCTGGTAGGGTCAGAAAGCAAGAAAATGCAAAAAACCCCCCAAAACACCACAAACCCAGACCCCCACAAGGATGGGCGTATGTCAAAGGGACACAGGAGCCAACTAAAAGATCTTCTAAGGACCAAAGCTGGAGAAATTTGAACAAAAGAAAATAGTACTGAGTTACAATTTGTATAAAATAAGTTCTACGAGCCCCTACTGATAAAAATAGATGATTGAATAAATAAATAAGTGGGGGAGAAGAGACAAATCGGTAGGGAAGGATTCCAGGGAATTGATGTAGAGATTCTGCCCATAATGAGGATTATAATCTCTCACCCCTCCAGTGTGGGCTGTGCTTCGTGACTCCCGGAGAAAGAAAAAGAGTAATTTTGTAGTTCAGAAACCTGACAAACATGACCTCAAGCCAGGTGACCAAGGTCGACATCAATAGTGACGTCATGCTGATAGTATGTATGCGCCCTTTATATCATGGGAAGGAAGGGCACTTCATCTCCATGGTCTTCGTCCCCCAACCCATAATCCCAGACTGATCATGAGAAAAACATCAGACAAATCCCAATTTCGGGATATTCTGTGAATTACCTGACCAGTCCTCCTCAAAACTATCAAGATCATTAAAAAACAAGGAAAGTCTGAGAAACCAGAACAACCAAGAGGAGCCTAAGGAGACTGGATGCCTAATGATATGTGGTGTCCTAGACGGCGTTCTGGAACAGAAGAAGGACAATCAGGGAAAAGCTGATGAAATCTGCATAGAATGTGGACCTTAGTTCACGGCAATGGATCAGTGTTCGTTCATTAACTGTGACAAACGTACGGTTCCAATGTCAGATGTTAACCAGCACAAACACCCACTGTGTTTTAGACACCAGGAGCAAAGCAGCGACAACTGTTCTCATTCAAGCCACTCCCATTTCTCCCTCGTGCGATGGTTAATTTTATCTCGACTTGAGTGGGTCATGGGGTGCCCAGATATTTGTTCAAACATTATTCCGGGTGTGTCTGTGAGGGGGTTTCTGGATGAGACTAACACCCACTGAACTGGTGGAGAAAGTAAAGCAGATTGCCATTCCCAGTGTGGGTGGGCCTCACCCAATCAGTTGAAGATCTGAATGGAACAAAAAGGCTGGGCTGACTGTCGAACCGCGACATCAGTCTTCTCCTGCCCTCAGACTGGAACTTACATCATTGACTTTCCTGGTTCTCAGGCCTTCGGGCTTGGACTGAACCTACATTGCCAGCTCTCCCTGATCTGTAGCTTGCTGACATAATTGATGAGCCAATTCATTACAATAAATATCTTTGTACACACACAGACACACACATCTATTGGTTCTGCTTTTCTGGAAAGCCTTGACTAACACACAGGAGAAGGTGGGGGTGGGGTATACAGGAACTCCCCGTGCTATCTGCTATCTTCAGAATAATTCTGTCAACCTAGAACTGTTCTAAACGAAGATAAGTGGATGTAATATCTTGATCTGGGTGATGGTTGCCTGGGCGCATGTGCTTGTAAAAATTCATTGAGCTGTGCGCTTAAGATTTATGCACCTTACTGAGTGTATGTTATACTCAAACTATCTTAAATGGACTTAATGTAAAAATCTGAATTTACAGTTTCTCTTGGAAAACCAGCAGATCTTGTAGCTCCGGGCTGCTCCAACTGGCAACGGTCGATGGAGCTGCGACAGGTGCCCCGTTTAGGTGGGGAAGGGGCTCTTGGTTCAGCACAGTGTCCACCTGCCCGCTCTTCCTTCCCAGCCCTGGTCCTGGGTCCAGCTGTTGTCTGTTGGGACCTTCTGGGCTAGAAGCCTTTTGGGAGTGGGAGGGCATGTGTGAGATTTGGGGGAGCCGTGGGCATTTTGGTGCCAGCACACACACTGCAGCCAATTAAGACCATCCCGCCAACCGCACCCCCGTGCCCCGCCCCAACCACAGAGCCCGAGAGGCTGGGGCCAGGGGGTAGTGGGAGGCTGACTGTGAGCGGGGTTTGGTCTTCCCCTACGCTCACCCATCATTACCGCCGGCCCCTGCAGAGGGGAGGCAGTGCCGTCTGCGCCAGCCGATGGAGGGCAGTGGGAGGGAGCTTGGGCCGTGGCTCCCAGAGAAGCTGCAGTGTTGGGGCAGTGCCTCCTCATCCCTGCCTGACTGGCTGGAGAGATCCCCTAATTGAGGATTAAGGATTAATTGGAATCTGCCGGGCGAGTGATGCTGAGGCTGCTGCAGCCAGCCCTGGCACCTCGGCGTCCAGGCTCAGGGCTGGGCGGGGCCCTGGCAGCCGCCCACCTGCTCTGTCCAAAGGCCATCTTGTTGGCAGCAGTGATGTGAGGACCCGGCACAGGTGCTGAAAGCTCCCACCCCTTCTTGACCAGGAGGTCAGGGCCCCTCCTCCCTCCAAGCAGGCGGCAGCGGTGGCGGGTCAGGCAGTGCTCTGCGGACCAGGCCTTTGCTGTAGAGGCTGAGATGCGTCCTGAGTCCACTCTGACCCTGAGGCACCTTCTCCTGTGGGCACTGTGATTTTAGAGGCCCTGGATCCGGCTGTAAATCCCACCTCCTCTTCATCCTAATTGCGTGTGATTTTATGCCAGGCCCTCATCCTCCTGCAGCCTTCTGGTGCCAGGCAGGGGGGCTGGATTAACCTGGGGGCAATGGAGGATCATGGCCAGTTCCTAAACAGGAGTGTGACAAAATGCAAATGGCATTTTAGAAAGAATAATCTGGCAGCGTGTGCTGCATGGACTGGCGGGGAGGCTGTGTGGCCCCTAGCAAGCCGGTTAGACTCGGCTTCTCGGTTTCCTTGATCTGGAAAATGGGGCTAAGAAGATCACGGCAGGGTTGGAGTGAAGAGACGTGTCATTTGGGTCCCCCAGGAAGCAGACACTGAGCTGAAGGTGAGAATGCAAGAAAGAGAAAGAGCAGGGAAGGAGGCCTCGGGGAAGAGCTCTGATCTGCGGCCGGATGACCACGCCACGGCTACCCCAGGGGGCTTGGAGAGAGACCGCCTAAGAGAGGAGCCTTGCATTAGGCAGAAACGTGTGTCCTCGCCCCCGCTGTGCTCAGTCAGTGCCTGGGGGCTCCTAGAAACAGCGAGGTGACAGTGCAAAAGCTGAGGTGTATCCCAAAGGGGCCAATGGCCAGAGCTTGTCAGCTAACGAATTCCTCCCAGCTGACCGGCAAGTTCTTTATGGAAGGGAGCTCTAAGTAGCACCCCTCCGAGAGCAAATGAGATCCAGCTTGGGAAAAGCCCCCACGCACTTGCGCCACCCTGCAATGTCATCCTGGATCTGTCAGGAGCTATTCACAGGATGAGGGGCTGATGCCCACCCAGCTCTGGCAGAAGCGAGTTGGGTTTACTCATCCAGGGATGTTCCCCCACACTTGCTCAGGGCAGGGCCCAGGATCCGGAGAGGGCCCCTGTCCACCCGGAGTTCACAGTCGAGGGGGCTTGTGACCCAGGACTTAACTTTTGGAGGCCAAATACGGGGTCCTCCAGGACAAAGAAGTGAGAGGTGGAGGCCATCTCCCCAGGCCCGAAGATACTTTATTGTCAGAAGAACAGGCATGGGCAAGGGGGCTTGATGGAGGGGTGCGCATGGGGTGAGGGCAGGCAAAGGCATTGAACACAGGCAGGGGGTGGGGAGGAGTGGTGGAGGGTCCCAGTTGGAGGCAGTGGGCTTCCAGGGACACACTGGCAGGCAGTGGCTGTGGTCCCAAGTCCTGTCTGCTGCCTCCAGCTTCTGTGCAGGCTCAGCGAGACATCATTCGCACAAACTCTGCCAGGACAAAGCCAAGGTTTCGGGTCTGCTCTCTGGATCCCAATAGGAGTGAGGCCAATATACTGGCCTTGAAGTGGGAAGGAGTGCAGCCAAGGGCAGGGCCTGCGAAGGAGTCCCCTGGATCTGGTAGGGAATAATAGGCCTCTGGGCTAGGAAGAGGGGCTTTGTCTCAGGGACAAAAAAATTCTTGTAACCGAACCTATTTTCCTCTTTGCTTTGGTTGCTAGGAAGCTCAGGAACAACTTTGAAGCCTACTTCAGGGAATTTCTACATACTGATTTTCCTAGGCTTCCTATTATTTATTCCTTGTTTTCCCTCTGTGGGAATGCAGTGTAGAGGAAGAGCTGGGTTCTGGTCAGGATACCTGGATTCATGTCTTAGTTCCGTCCACTTCTTTTGCTAAGCATTGACACTTTCCTAAAAACTGACTGTCTTTTCCTGCTTATGGGGATAATAACAGTTCCTTTCTCCTGGGTTCTCGTGATAATTAAGTGGGAGACAACGTAGATGTGCTCAGCACAGGGCCTGGCACACCGCGATAATGCTCCTTTTGCCATTTCTTTATCTGTTAAAAACCTTCCCGGGCGTGTGGCGCCGAGCGTGGCGGTACCTTCAAAGTCGATCAGGCCGTCCCCGTTGAGGTCAGTGTCTTGGAGGATCTCGTCCACCTCCCGCTGGCTGAGGCGCTCCCCCAGCAGAGCCTTGAGGGCCGCCCGGAGCTCACCTAAGCTGATGCAGCCGTCCCCGTTGGTGTCGAACTGCGGTGGCGTTGGGCGGGGCACTGGGTCACCAACCCGATCACTCACTCACTCACTCCGCCCCGGCCCGCCCTCCAGCCCCGGCCGGCCGCACCTCCCGGAAGGCATCCCGCAGCTCGCGCACGCCGATCATGTCCGCCGTCTCTGCCAGCAGCTTGGGGCCCATCAGCTCCACGAAGTCTTCAAAGTCCACCTTCCCGCCACCTGGGGGCCACGCCCATCAGAGACCCCACCCATCAGAGACCCCAGGCCAGCAGAGGCCCCTGCCCAGCCCTGGCCCTCTCTCTTCTTCCCCCACCCCTCCCCTCTTCCCCTCCTCTCCCCCAACCTGAGCCTCCTCGGACCCCACCCCCACCCCCCCGCGTCTGGACCATCTGTGTTTCACGATGGCTTTCCCTAATTGTCCTGAAGAGTTCCATTGGGTCCAAGTCCTAGCTCCAATGACCTGGCTGTGTGACCTTAGGCAAGTCACAGAACCGTTCAGAAATTCAGTGTCCTCATCTAAAAAATGGGGATGATGGTCCTTGTCCCACCCACCTCACAGGAGGTGGTGAGATTCTCTGGAGGCAGAGACCTCACCTTGAGAATGACCAAGGTACCGGGTTCTGGGGCCAACCTGTGTGGCACCTCAGTTTCCCAGGCTGCCCAGCTGCCTGGCCATGGCCATGGCTTCTGGAGAACCGCAGGTGGGGGGGGTCTGAGGCACATACTGATCTTCTGTGAAATCTCGATGAGCTCCATCTCGGTGGGCATGTAGCCCAGTGTCCGCATGCAGGCACCCAGCTCCCGGTAGCCGATGTAGCCGTCCCGGTCTCGGTCAAACTCCTGGAAGGCGGCCTGCAGCTCTGGCGGGCAGGGCAAGGTCAGTCCTTCTCTCATGTGCCCCTGGACCCCGGCCTGGACCAGCGCAACCTCCTCCCCTTGGCCCAATTGTTACCTCCTTCTAAACATCAGTTTCTCTTTGCTGCCTCAGGGCCTTTGTGCATGCTATTCCTATAATTCATTCTTTCAGCAAATATTTGAGGATCATCTACTATGTGCTGAGCTTTACTCTAGGTACTGAGGATATGGCAGTGAAGAGAGAGAGAGAGAGATAGAAGAAGGAAGGAAGGAAGGGAGAAGGAGGGAGGGAGGGAGGGAGGGAAGGAAGGAAGGAAGGAAGGAAAGAAGAGGGAGAAACATCCCTGACCTCATGGAGCTCACATTCTGGAACACTCTCCCCTCCCCTTTGGTCCTTATGTCACCTACTCCCGGAAGTCTTCCCTCTAAATTCTGTCCCTTCCTGCCCTCGAGAGCACTTAGCGCCCTTTGTGTTTGTGGTTGACTTATCGACGCCTGTCTCCAGAGGCCATGGGCCATGTCTGTCCAGTTTACCGAGGCTCCCAGTGCTCAGCACAGGGCCGGGCACACAGTGGGCACCAGGGGGTGTTTGTTGAATGAACAAATATAAAAGTGGCTCGTGACCACCTGGCAAAGGAGACCAGGGAACCGACAGCTGGAGGTTCTGTCACCCCTCCCTGCTCAGTCTTGTTCCCATCTCCTCCAGAGAGTCCCCTGCGGCCTTCTTGATGCTCCTAGTTCCTCCTGGAGACTGCTGAGGCCCCCGTCCGAGGCCACCCCACCCTGTGTGCCCCACCCTATGCCCACCCTCCCAGAAACCCTAGTTCTTTCCCGAACCCTTTACCTTCGATCTCCTCTGGCCGCAGCTCCCGGTCCTGAGGGGGCACAGAGGGGTTAAGAATTCCCTGAACCACCCAGGCACCTGCCCTCTTCCTTCTTGTTCTTTGGGGCTCCCCACTCAGCCCCCCACAACATGCATGCACAAGGCCTGTGTCTGTCCGACACTGCTCAGCCCTGGCTCCTCCCATGCACTCCTGCTGACTGGCGTGGGTGTCTTGGGTCCCCCCTTCCCTGCCCCTGCCCAGACTTCTCCCAGGGCCTCTTCCCCCAACCTCCCTCCCACCCCTTCCCGTCTTCTAGGGCACAGGGCTCCACTTGCCAGAGGAGGGTCTGGCGTTGGGCAGAACCTCAGGCTTGACCCTTGGGACCTCAATGTCACTATATGTCTCTCTTGTTCTCTCTCTGGCCCTCTCCTGGGGGCCCTGCCACCTCCCTGCCCATCTCCTTGGTGGTTGTCTCTGAGGTTTCTCTGGGTCTCTCTCTGCCCTCTCTTCTCTCTTCCCTGGCATGTCCCCGGGGTCTTTCCCAACTCTGATCTGGTTTCTGTTTCTCTATTCCTCTTGGCCCCCCGACCCCCGGGTCAGTGGGCCTTTGCTCTGATGTCCCCATCAATCCTCTCCCCATTACTCAGGGAGAGGCAGAGCGAGGGGGCAGCAGGCGGGCGGCCGTACATACGAGCTGGGTGACGGCGATGCTGGGGCGCAGGAAGATGCAGGCGGGGCCCACCAGCCTGTTGAGCACCGCGTAGCCCTGGAGGCCCGGCCTGGGGCCCCCCTGATCCTCAGGGCTGGGCCTGGGGCCGGGGCTGTGGTGGGAGCCCCCTGAGGGGCAGCTGGGCCACTGCCAGCGGTCCTGCGGCAGAGCCGGCCATGAGCTGGGGCAGTGGCCACTCACCCCCTCACTCATCAGCCTCTCCTGTTATTGGAACCCAGCACAGGACAGCAGGGGCCCTCACCCATCAACACTAGGCTGGAAGAGTCTACCCTTTTCCTGTTTGGCTGGGCAAACCAAGGCCCAGAAAGGACAAGGGACTCAGCCAAAGTCACTCAGAAAGCCAGTGGCAGAGTGGGACCTTGACCTCAAGCCCTGTGCCTCCCAGGTCAAGACTGACCAGCAGGGAGCAGGGACGGCAGTAGGGACGGGGCAGCTGGATGGGCAGCGAGGGGCCCGAGGGGCTTGGCAGGGGAGGCCCAGTGGTCCACAGGAGCCAAGGTCAGGATGGGCCAGAGTCGGGGGGCTTCCAGGGAAAACCTCAGTCTAGGATGGTGGGAGCCAGCCCCTCCATCCCACGGCTGTGCCCTCCCTCTCACCCCATCCCAGCCCTTACCCAGGGCTCTGCCCACCGCGCCTGACACTTCCAGGGTCCAGCCCAGCCTCCTGGCCTTGACTTCTCCCCCCTTAGCCCTCCTACCTTGGGTCCCCGATGTCGGGGCCGCTTGGCACAGTTTCCCATGGGCCCCTGAACCATGCTAGGCCTGGAGTCCGGGGGGCACCGAGGGCTGGGCCTCACTGCATGCTGCGGGCTCCCGCCAGCCCCCAGCCACTCCCAGTGAGAGTCTGGGAGCAATGCAGGGGATTTTCCTAGGGTTTTGTGGGCAAGATCGGGGGCGGGTGGGCAGGCGGGGAGCCCTGGGCACGGGGGCTCGGGTCCTAATCCAGGATTATCTCTGGGCATCTCTGCTGGTGAGGGGGGCCACTCAGGGCCCAAGGCCCCCTGGAAGGCACAGCCTTCCCATGCTCACCCTGAGGGTCTTCCAGACACCCCCCCCCCCTCCAGCACCCTTCTCCCCCAACCCCTGCCCCTAATCTCTCCCAATCAGGAGAGCTCTGCTGTCTTCAGAAGCAGGGCCTGGACCTCGGAGCAGGGAACCGGGTGCCTGGGGTGCCAGGGCGGCTGGGGCATCTCTCCCCTCCTAATGGCAGACGATACCGGGTGGTATGAACTTGGCAGACCCTCCCCCACTGCCTGTCTTGGGAGAGGAGGCAACCTCGGCCCAGCCCAGGAGGCCCCTGGCCCTCCCCTCGGAGCACTGCCCAGCCCGCCTGCCCTCGGCAGTCCTGCCTGGACCAGCCCCCCACTCTTGCGCTCAGGTGAGGAGCTGAAGGGGTCTGACTCAGGGTGCCATGGGCTGGCAGCAGGGCTCACTGAGGACTGAAGAAGGGAGGGACACCAACCTCCCTCCTGGGCAGCTGACCGACTGCCTGACCCCTGCATCAACATGCATGTCCGGGGTCGCCTCCCTGGGCTCGGCCCTGGGTCTGTCCTATTGGGCCCCAGTGGGGTGTGGGGTCCCTGCTGTTCCCTCACCATCCCCTCAGTTGAGGGTGGCCCCACGCTCCTGTCCCATTTACCCGCCCATAGGCCGCCTGCACCCGGGCCTCGAGCTCCCGGAGGAGTGCCCGCCGCCTGGTGGCTGCTGGGCTGGCAAGGGCCTGGCTGGGCCCTGAAGTGCCGTCAGCGGGGCTGGGGTCGCCCATGGGGAGGCTGCCATCTGCCGGGCCCTGGGGAAGGGCCATGGAGACCAGGGCTTGGCACCGCCTGCCGGCTAGGGGACACCGCCCCACTCCGGTCACTTGGGTCTTCCCATTCCTGTGGGAGGGTGGCTTAGTGGGCCACTGTGGGTGTGGTCCCACAGGGTCCCCGCTGCTCTTCTCCCTGTTCCTCCCTCCATGGACTGGTAGGGTCCAAGCCCCCCAAGTCCCATATCTTTCCTGACTCTCCATGCCCCTGACACAGCCCCTCCCTGAAACTCTAGCCTTGCCCCCACCTCGCCACCCTCCAGCCTTCACGCTGGCCACAGACTGCGCCCTGGAGCTCCACCGGCCCGTCCTTGCAGACCCCTAGTCACCTGGCTTCTCTCTCTCATGGTCTCTGTGCTTCCTCATATCCCCTCCTGCCAGCATCTCCCACCCAGCTTCTGCTGACCTCCAACCTCCAGCTTCTCAGGGGAAAGTGGGGAGGTGGGCCAGCAGCCCCTACTGGCCTCTCGCGCCCCCTTGTTATGCCCTTGGGCCACTTACCGCCCAGCCGTCTGCTCCTTACCTCCCAGAATGAGGTCAGTTGTCCTGCCCCGGCCCTGCTCCAGGCCCCTCATAATTTATTCACCTGCACCCCACCCCCCAGCCTTTATCCAAGGGAACCAGATCCTGCCAGACACCTGCCACCTGAGATGGTGGCTCTGGCCTCTCTCTCAGCCACAGGTGGCCATCCATTCATGTATTCCCTTTGCAAACATTTGAGGCCAACTGGGACCCAGTCCTGGGCTAGCTGCTGGGGCTCACACAACTGACCCAGAAAAGGGCCACCAGACAGTCTCCAAGTGCTTGGGGACACTGACCCGAGCATCAGAGAGGCTTCATGGAGGAGGTGAGGGTATAGGGCAACATTCTATGCATTGCCCACCAATGTCCAGCCCGTGCTTGGCCCTGGGCGAGCACTGGGGTCCATGGAAGGCATCAGCCATGGACTTGGAGTGTCCCAGGCACTGGAATCCTAGCGGGTATGTTGGGTGGAAGCCCTTAGGAGGGAGGGAGGGGTCAATAGCCCCTGGAGAGGGGATGAGTTGCAAAAGTTTGGAGAAAATTTCAGAGGGGCTGAATCTTCAGCAAATATATGTGGAGCACCTGCTATGTGTCTTCCTGAGCGCTGGGAGCCAGTCCCTGCTTCCTGGAATCTTCCAAGAAGTGGGAGGTGCACGTTCAGCAAACTCCAAATAACAGTGCAGGGAAGACCCCAACAGGCTGTCCAGAGGGAGGAGAATGGGGACCTCGTTGTGACTAAGGGGCTGAGGAAGTGACATGTGAGCCAAGACCAGAGGGATGAAGGGAGGGACCGAGTGAAGGGAGAGGGTGGCCACGTGGCAGAGGGAACAGCCTCCACACAGCCCTGAGAGGCTGTGAAGATCTGAGGAAAAGCCAGAGTTGAGAGGTGAGTGGATGCTGGCCAGGTGGTCAAGGTTGGGAAGGGCTCGTTGCGACCATTCATGCTGACCATGTGATGAGTGATTCCGTGTCCAAAGAACCATCTAAGAAGGTGGGAAGTGGTGAGAAATGTGTGTCCCAAAGTATAAGCCAAAGTCGTTGAGGCCATAACTGGTCAGGGTATAGTGGGGGGAAGAGTTTTCAATCGAGGAGCAAAGGGTTTGTGTCTAGGTTCAGAAAGCCTTGCTTGGAAATCCTCCCTGGCTTGTGTTCAGTGAATAGCATCCTAGAACATTCATCTTGGTGGCCTTGACTTGCCCAGCCTGACCTAGCCAACCTTGAGTCCCAGCTCCAGTGTCCAGGATGTCCAGGTGGATCAGCAGTTGACAGATGAATGGATGGATGGATGGTTGGGTGGACAGGTGGGTGGTTGGATGGAGGGGTGGATGATTTGACGGATTGGTGTTTGAATGGTTTGTGGTTGGAAGGATGGGTGAAAGGATGGATGGATGGACAGGTAATTGGATGGACAGATAGGCGGATGAATAGTTGGGTGAGTAGATGGGAAGTTGGATGCATGGATGAATGGATGGTGGATGGACAGGTTGATGGCTGACTGATGGAAGAATGGGTAGATGATTTGATGGGCTAGTGGTTAAATTGTTGATAGATGGATGGATGGATGATTGCATAGATAGATGGTTGAGTGGATGGTTGAATGAATGGATGGATGGATGAAAAGATAGATGGATAGACAAATGGAAGATGATTGGGTGGGTGAATAGGTAGTTGGCTGGATGGGTTGGATAACTGGATAGGTGGATGTTTTGATGGACTATTGGTCAAAAGTTTGGTTGTTGGATGGATGGATGATTGGGTAAATGGGTGTAGAGATGGATAGATGGCTGGGTGGATGGACTTCTGGCGAAGGCATTATATTCTTCATTAAAATTGTCCATTAGGGTGGAGACCATGTCTTACCTATTTCAGTGTCTCCCGTGATGTCTAGCCCACTCATTTCCTGATACATACTAATCAACCTGTGAATGAAGACTTGTGTCTATCTATCTCGCCCTAATCTGAGCTGTGATTCCTCTGACGGCAAGATGATGGCTCCTTCTCCACCCTGTTCCCCACAAGCCAAACCCAGGCTTGGCACCTGGTAAGCACCATACACAGAACCATGTTGAGACGCCATTTCACACTCACTAGGATAGATCGCTAAAGTAAAAGACAGACAATAAGGACTGTTGGTGAGGATGTGGAGAAGCTGCAACCTTTATTTGCTGCTTTATTTAGGTTTATAAAATGGTGCAGCCACTTTGGAAAAGAGTTTGGCAGTCCCTCAAAACGAGTTACCATATGACCCAGCAGTTCCACTCTTAGGTATATACCCAAGGGAATTGAAACCATAAGTTCACACAAAAATTTGTACACAAATGTATACAGCAGCATTACTCATAGTAGCCCCAATGCAAAACAACCCAAATGTCCATCCAGGCATGAGCAGGTAAACAAAATGTGTGTGTCCATACAATGGAGTGCCATTTGTCCATAAAGATGAATGACGTACCGAAACAGGCTACAACATAGGTGAACTTTTCATAAGTCAAAGCAGCCAGACACAAAAGGCCACACAGAGTATGATTCCATTTATCTGAAACATCCAGAATAAGCAAAGTCATAGTGACAAAACAGATTAGTGGTTGTCAGGATATGGGGGAAACGGGAACGAGGAGCGATTGCTAACGGGCACAGGTTTCTTTTGGGGATGACGAAAATGTTCTGCAATTAGATAGCGGTGATGCTTGCACAACTCTGAATATCCTAAAAACCACAGAGTGTACACTTTATAAGGGTGGATTGTATGTAGCCATAAAGCTACATAAAAAATAAATATATGTTTAAAAACCTGCCGAAGACAGGTGCTGATGTAAAGGACTGGAGATGGGGGATGGGCACAGGGAGGCGCTGGCCTCCTGGCCCAGGAAAGCTGTGCTGCTGGGCCCCAGAGGAGGAGCCCCAGGGTGGCCACAGAGCTCGACCACAGGCTGCGCCTGTGAAGCAGAGGACTGTGGGTAAAAGCAGCCACCCAGAACACCACAGCACAGTGCCAAGCCATCCTGGGTGACAGCCCACCCAGGGGACCTGAGCATGATGGCTGGAGGGTGTGAGGGTGTGATGAAGGAGGCAGACCCACTGGAAGGCAGTGTGTCTCCGCTCTCCCAGGTCTGTGATGCTTGTGCCAAAGGAAGGGCTTGTGTGCCCCTGGCCAGAGCAGGCAGGTGAAGGCACCTGTCTGAGCCTCGGTGTTCTCGTCTGTGTAATGGGAACGAGACCCCTTCCCTCCCAGGGTGTTGTGGAGATGAAATGAGACTGTTCATAGGAAAGCTCTTTGTAAGCTGCTAAGTGCTGAGCAGATGTTCCTCCAGCTGTGAGTGAGGGATGAGAACCCGGTTCTGGTGCCACCTCCCCCACCGCCTCCCAGCCCCACGCAGCTGTGGCTCAAGTGGGGCTAAGAGATGCTCCTGACCAGACGCTGTCTGGGTTTTTCCCACGCTTTCGATGGGCCGTTCTGCTCCTGAGAAAGATGCCGTCCTCTCTCCTTGTGGTTCCGACAGGCCCGTGCTGAGGTGTCTGCCTCAGTCAGACCCCAGCTCCCTGGGAAGACCACCACACCCACCGAGAGCCCCCCAGGAGAGGCGGCAGCCAGAAGGAGAAGTGGGCTGAGGGTGCTAGATGGGCCAGCAGGGAGGCGGGCACTGGGCTCTGCCTGGAAGGACGCAGCCCTCCCAGGTCCAGGAGGTCCTGCCCATCTTTCCATCCACCCGTATCCCCAGGCCCAGCCTGTATTTGAACAGTATAGAGCACTCAGACTCAGTCAAAAACAGTTTGGACACTACAAGATCTTGCAGAAAAAAGAATAAGAGTTCAAAGTGAGGCCCCTGAAGCCAGCCAGACCTGGGTTTAAATCCTGTTTACCAGCTGTGTGACCTTGGGAAAGTCACTTAACCTCTCTGTGCTTCAGTTTCCTCCTCTGGAAAATGAGGATCAGAACAGTACTGAGTCTTAGGGTTGTGATATGTGCAAAGCTCTCAACACAGTCCTCAGCCCCTAAGGGTTTGCTATTATCATCATCATAGAGAGAGAAGTGTAAATGGATATGTCTACTGAAATTGCATTCATTCATGCAACAAGCATTTATCGAGCACCTACTGGTGCTCGTGGAGGGGACCCAGCAGTGAGCAAGGCTCTCAGTCCTGGTCCTCTGTGGGCCATGATGACTGAGGCTGTTTGGGTGTGGCTAGGTGATGCTAAGTGTGGGTGCCTCCCGTCAAGCCACTGCCCTGTAGGCAGAGGAGCAGGTGGGCGCGCCGGCCCTGCCCACCACACCCAGCCTTACCCAGAACGTGCTCAGCTCCGTGACTTGGCATATTCCTGGGGCGGGGCGGGGAAGGTGGAGGGCGGGGAGCAGACTCGTAAATATAAGGCCTCTGGGCTCCTGCCCACTTCCTGCTGCACTTGCACTTCGCCGCCGCCAGTGAGTAGGGTCTGGACCAGGTGGGGGGTGGGGCAGGCCGAGCTACCTCCTCTGCTGGGGGTCTGACCCCGAGGCTGCCTGCCCCTTGGCCCTGCAGCCCCGCGGGGGGGTCCGCCTTCATCGTTCCATCCGTCTCTCCTAGTGCCGCCCTACACCATCGTCTACTTCCCCGTCCGAGGTGCGGACCCTGCTCCTTCAGGAGGGCGAAGGGCACAGACCGGGTCCAGGCCGGACGCTCAGGCTGACCGCAGGGCGGGGCCAAGGAGGGAGCCGGGATGCGGGGGCGGGGCCGGGACCTCGAGGGCGGAGTCCGGGATCTCGGGGGCGGGGCCGGGATCCGCTTTCCCGGTGGCTGCCTCCTCGTGAGCCACCGGCGCTGCACCCTATCCATGTGTCTCTGTTCTCTTCCTGGCGCTCTGTGTGTCTCCGCCCCGTCCTCTCTTCCAAGCCAGTGTTGAGGCCGTGGTCTCCACTCTTGCCCTGAGGTCCATCCCCTCCCCAGAATGCCTCCTGGGGTTTCGGTCCTATCCCTGTCTACCTTCCCCATCCTCCTGACCCTTCCCCAGGGTGCTGTGAGGCTGGGGTCTCTGCCCATCCCCACACTCCCGTCTCTGCGCCGCAGGGCGCTGCGAGGCCATGCGCATGCTGCTGGCTGACCAGGGCCAGAGCTGGAAAGAGGAGGTGGTGACCAAAGAGACCTGGCTGCAGGGCCCACTCAAGGCCTCCTGTGTGAGTGGCTGTGCCCAGGCAGGGGGCAGGTGCTGGGCCTTTGGGGGCAGAATTAGGATGGGGGACAGCTGAGCTCAGCGTCCCTCACTGAGCCGTGTCACCTCCCAGCTGTACGGGCAGCTCCCCAAGTTCCAGGACGGAGACCTCACTCTGTACCAGTCCAATGCCATCCTGCGACACCTGGGCCGCTCCCTCGGTGAGTCCTGAGGTCGCAGGCCTCCCAGTCCAGAAGAGTACCTGACGGTTTCCGGCAGGATGTCCCGGGGCCAGAGCTGTTGTACCTGCAGCCGCTAGGGTCCTGCCTGGCTGGAGGGCAGGCCAGATGGCCCTAAGGGAAGGGGCAGGATTTGGGGTAGGGGGGTTCTGGCTTATGGGGCTGAGGCTGCCAGTCCACCTGGGCAGAGGTCGTGCAGCTCGGGCTAGCTCCAGCCACGTAGTCCCAGATGGGTTCGCTGTGCCCATTTCCCAGACAACAGCTCGGAGGAGGCCGCTGGCACCCACGTGTGTGCTGGTACAGGCTAGAGGCCACTGCGGGTCTGGCCAGGGCATTCCAAGTAGACCTCCTGCCTATTTCTTCCTTTTCTGGCCTGAATCTGGAAAACCCATGGTCACAGGGAGCAGACCTGTGGCCTTGTTTCAAGGGTGGCAGGAACATGGCTTAGGGAGGTGGCTGCCTCTTCTTTGCCCAGCTTGGGGCGTCCAGAAAAGCCCCAGGTCCCAGGAGGACGTGGCAACTGGAGAAGGGGGCAGAGGAGCAGTGGGAGCCCGCAGGCTCAGGCCCCCCCTAACTTCTGCAGGATCCAGGGCAAGGACAGAGGCCTCCGGCCGCAGCCTGCCACCTACTCTTCCCCCCCCTGGGCTGTCCTGCACTGCCTGTGGCCCCGCCAGCCCACACAGCCAAGTTCTGTCCAGGCCCTACAAACAGCCACCCCTCGGGCCTAGGGAGGCAGGCACCAGAGACTTGGTCCCCTCTTGCAGGGGACAGAGCTGGCAGACGGGGCTTGGGTCTTGGGTCATCTGGCCAGGGAATTTCCACGTACCAGGGACCAGGGGTGTGGCCTAGGAGTCAGGCGTGGGCTTCAGCTGGGTATGTCCCCTTGGACTTGTGGAGATGGGGCAGCAGAGTTAGGCAGAGCGGGGCCTCCAAAATGAGGGAGCTGGTTGCCCAGGCCTGAGACTGAGGGCTTTTGAAAGAAAGAGCAGCGTGGGGTACCAGCCCAGCCAGAACCTGACCCGCTGCTTGGCCACTGACCCAGGCCTCTACGGCAGAGATCAGCGGGAGGCGGCGCTGGTGGACATGGTGAACGACGGTGTGGAGGACCTCCGTAAGCGCTGTAGCCACCTCATCCACCATGACTATGTGAGTAGGGGGGGCCGCGGCTGGCGCTCAGGGCTGGGGGTGCAGCCGGGAAGGTCATCTGGCCAGGCATGCCGTGTGCCGCCAGCTGAGATCACTCCCGTTTGCAGGAGGAGGGCAAGGCCCGGTATGTTCAGGAGCTGCCTGGGCACCTGAAGCCTTTTGAGACCCTGCTGGCCCAGAACCAGGGAGGCCAGGCCTTCATCGTGGGTGACCAGGTGAGCACTAGGTCCAGCCCATTGTGGGTCCATTTCTCAGATGGGCACACTGAGGCCCAGAGGCAGGCCATGACTGGCTCATTGGCTCCCCGCGACCCCACGCTCTCCTCTCCCCACTCAAGCCCCTCGTGCCCCCTGTCCTGCAGATCTCCTTTGCTGACTACAACCTGCTGGACTTGCTGCTGAGTCACCAGGTTCTGGCCCCTGGCTGCCTGGACTCTTTGCCCCTGCTCTCGGCCTACGTGGCACGCCTCAGCGCCCGGCCCAAGCTCAAGGCGTTCCTGGCCTCCCCCGAGCACGTGAACCGCCCTGTCTTTGGAAGCCGCAAGATATGAGCCGGCTCGGCCTCCCCAGGAGAGGTTCGCCCTTGGGAACCAATAAACACAGGGAGAAGAAGCCGTGCTGTGGTCACCAAGCCGCTGGGTGGGCACAGGGGACCCTCCGCCCCTGCCCAGGTCTCCTCGGGGAGGATGTAGGCTGGGTGGGCATCTGGGCCCTGGAACAGCGTTAGGCCCCCCAAGCTGCCAGGAGACAAAGAGGAGCTCCCGGCTCAGGGAGGAAGGTGGGACTTCAGGCCTCCAGGAGGACGGCCTTTGACCCCACCAGCGCTCATAGTTATAGCACCTGGGGGAGCCCTCTCCGTCTGAGACGAGGCGGCCGTGAGTGTCACTGACTGATGGTCCCTGCCGTGTGTCCGTCCGTGTGATGAATCCCATCAGGCACGCGGCAGGGTGGTTTCGGGATGGTCTCTGCACACTCAGACGTTGTGCACACATGCACACTTGGGAGTGACACACACTTGAGTGTTTCACACGCACATCCATGTTGCCCGTTCTCGTGTGTTACCCATGGTCACAGACACCCAGACACCCTTAGCGGGTGCAGCAGGCAGCCAGCAGGGCCCAGGGGTGGGGGGCCCCAGGCAGGCCTGGAGCTCTGGGCGGTGTCCACTGCTTGGGGACCCAAGGGAGGTCAAGGGTCTCCCTCAGCTCCAGGGAGCCTCTGTGAACCCCTCGTGACAGCGCCCAGTCCCAGCCCTTGCTCCCTCCTGAGGGGCTGCAGCCACCTCCTGCCTGGCCCCCCAGCCTGCCTGGCACCTCCTGCAGGCTCGCTGGGCATCAAGGAGTCAGACAATTCCAGAATGCCTGGCACTCTCCGTGCAAACTTCTCAGTGGATACTCGATGCCCTCTAGGTAAAGTCCGCAGCCTGCCAGGCCCTCCTCGATATAAATTCCCCGTCTCCAGAACATTCCCCACCCTCCCTGCCCAGTTCACCCTTAGAGCCCCACTGTGCTTCTCTCAGCTTCCCAGACAGCCTGGCTCTGCCCCTCCAGCCTTTGTCCCTGTGACCCCCTCTGCCCAGCTCTCTCCTACTCACCCACCCACCCACCTGCCGGTGGCCACACCCCTTCAGTGCTCCCTTCGCTGTCCCTCTGGCAGTGGCCCAGGTGACCTGGCACTTTGGCCTCTCCCTCAGCTCTACTCTCCCCTGCCCCCAGGTGGGAAGGCTGACTTACCTTTACCCATCAGGCAATGGGGGTGCCAACACCAAGAGCTGACTCTTTTTTTTTTTTTTAAAGATTTTATTTTTTTCCTTTTTCTCCCCAAAGCCCCCCGGTACATAGTTGTATATTCTTCGTTGTGGGTCCTTCTAGTTGTGGCATTGGGATGCTGCCTCAGCGTGGTTTGATGAGCAGTGCCATGTCCGCGCCCAGGATTTGAACCAACGAAATGCTGGGCCGCCCGCAGCGGAGCATGCAAACTTAACCACTCGACCACGGGGCCAGCCCTCAAGAGCTGACTCTTTATGGCCCACATACTACTACCTCCGGGCGTCAGTGGTGCACTGATCACAGGCCTGTTGCCCCTACTCCATGGGAGTTATCTCATCTGTCCCTCTCAAGGGAGGAAGCTGAAATTCAGAGAGGTGAGGCAACTGGTCCAAAGCCACACAGCTCATAAATGAGAGAGCTAGAATTCAAACCCAGCTCTGAGTGACTCCCAGACTTATGGGTGGTCCTTAGAAAGGGAAGGAGGGAGGGGGTTGGGGGCCAGAGAAGAAAGCAGGAGACCAATCTCAGGGGCAAAAATGACCCAGGCATGGGCAGGAGCCAGAGGCTGGCAGAGGCTCCTCGGCGGGTGGAGTGGCCAGGGGCACTGGCGTCTGCTGTGGAGGCCTTTCCTGCTGGACTAAGGACTTGGAGTTGATTCCCAGGGCGCTGGGGAGCCACTGCAGGCTTTTGAGCAGGAAAGAAGACATGAAAGAGGACTTTTAGGAACCTTAGACTGAGTCCTCAGGAGCCCTTGAGCGTCACCTAACTCAACACCCTCGCCTTACAGATGGGTAAACTGAGGCCTGGAGAGGGAAATGGGCTTCCCAGCCTCACTGAGCAAGTGGGTAGGTGGGCCAAGATGATGTCGTGGGTCCGAAGCTGCCAGGCCTCCAGCCTGGCTGCTCAAAGGAGCCTCTGCCTGCAGGACCTCGAGCAGAGGCCCTGTGACGAGGGGCACTGGGTTTGGGGGCTGATGGGCAGTTTTGATTTCCAGAGGAGGAGAGCTGACCTCTTTGGGTGGGATGCCCTGGGAAGGGCCCGTTGGTCCCCAAGAGGAAAGTGGTGGCACCCTGAAGCACCCACCGCCCTGGAGGCGGAGTCTGCTGCCTCGGGGTCCCCTGTCCTGGTGGCTTTCACCACGCTGCCCCAGGGAGACTGTGGGGTAGGGCTGAGGCCTGCAGCCACATGGCCTGTGAGTGCCCTGGTCCTTGTCCCCAAGCCTTCAGCAGAGCGTGTTCAGCTCCCAGCCCGCCCCCACCTGATGCAAGCAGGGCAGGCAGCCCGGCCTGCACCTCCCCACGGGGAGTGCGGAACCTCAGGCCACAGAGGCCCACCACGCAGGCAGACAGGACAGGGGCCGTGGGAGGCCACAGAGCAGGCCTGGGGGACACTCGGGCATCCCGCAGGTCCCAGGGTGGCAGGAGGAAGTTGCTCTTTTGAAAGTTTCCTGCAACCAACTGCTTCCACATTCTTCGGGGTGACTGGGCATCTTGAGTGCGCTGCTCCGGGACCCCAAGAAGGTGGATGGAGGAGGCTCCCGGCAGCTGAGAGGGGCGCCCCGGGGAGTGGCTGGCCCCGGCGTGGGTGGCGGGGGACTGGTGTGAGCTGGCGCAGCAATGCGTGGGGTGACAGGATGGCTAGGTCAGGGAGAGGCTGAGAGCTCTCCAGGTGGAGAGGAGACAGGTGACCCCTGGGCTTCCTCCAAGCAATGCCCCCAGTACTTTACATACCTTAACTCACTTAACCCTCACAAAGGAACCCACCTGGTAGATGCTATTAATATCCCCATTTTACAGAGGAGGAAACTGAGACACAGAGAGGTGAAGCAACCTTCTCAAGGACACACAGCTGATTAAGAGGCCGAGCGAGGATTTGAACCCAGGCTCTCTGGCTCTGGAGCCTGTGCTTGTAACCACTCTGCCATAGGTCGTGGCTTGAGCCACTATTTTTTATATTCTGGTACAGTGACGGCAGGAGGCTGGTAATTCTGGTGACTTCCTAATTCTGTGGGGCACAGGAACCCCAAGAGAAAGGTTGGGCTTCCAACCTATCAGGACGGGAGTGGAAGTGGGGCTGGTTCCAGCTGGAAGGTCGGGACATTTAAAGACTGGTGACTTGGTCTGCTCCCCAGCTGGGGAGGTGGGACGTGTCAGATACAGATTAAATGCTCCATCCTCCAGGGAGGCTCTTGGGTCAGAAGGGGGCCAATCAGTTCACCCAAGTGTTTGCCCTTTGGTGGCAGCTCTGAGACTCAAGGGTCTCCCCTGGGGTACCAGCCCGGGGAGTGTGGGGGTGAGGAGTGCAGGCATAGAACCCAAGGATTTGGGTCAGGTCTCAGCCTGCGGGCCTCGCTCCCCAGCCACACCATCCAGCAGCCGGGAGGCTGCAGGGACTTTGGCCCCATCCCTCCCAGCCTCACCTCCTGCCTCTACCACCCTCTCCCAGCTCTGTCAAGGTCCTCGATGGCTCTGGCTTGGGCTCCACCCCCGTGACCCTCTTTCCTGCCCTGGTCCAGGGAGCAACTGGAGGTTGGGACCCCTGGCTGCCTTTACCCAGATGTGCAAGCTTGGACAAGTGGCCGACCCTCTCTGGGCCTGTTTCCTCTTCTGACATCCCCGGCAGTCACAAAGTGCCACACTGTTTACCTCCTGTGGGTCAGACACTTGGCAGGTCTTAAGACTCATTTTACAGATGAGAAAACTGAGGTCACAGCTGGAATTTGCACCCAGGCAGGCTGACTACCAAGCCTGCCTTCTTCCCCAGATGGCCCCAGAAAATGCTCTCAGTTGCGTTCCGGACAAATTCTGGACGAAAGGAGTGGTTATTTAAAACGTTAACGTTAGTTAAATGTTAAATATCCTGATTGAAATCAAGTTGAAACCACAGGAATTTTAGAAGCTAGAGCAGAGGTCACGCCCAGCCCCTGGCCTGCTTTGCCGTTTGCCTCCACGGCCCGGAGAGGCTGGAAACCAGCTCAGCGACGTGCGAGGATGGAATCGGGATGAGCATGTGCACCCGGCAGTCTCCTCTCGCCGAACCATGGAGATGTTTACCCCCAAGAACCGCCCAGTGTTTGTCTGGGAGACGTTTTTGGCAATGAAAGCACATTTGAGCTCCAAACATTCCTGCTGGGAAACTTTGGATGGGGTGGGAGGGGAGCCTGCATTTCCAGATGGGATTTTCTGCCATGAGGTCAGGAAGAGAGCCCTGAGCCCTGCGTGTCTGAATGTTGTTTGCTGCCCCTTCGGCTTGTTTTCGTGAGCCTCGTTCTCTCCCAGGGGAGAAAATAAAACAAAGACGTTTGGCTCACTGCTCAGCTGAATCTGCAACTGGATTCTGGCTCAGAAGTGTGTCAACAATGAAAAGGTGGTGGCTTCTCAAAGATTCAGGCTCAGTATGTGTAAGTCTTCAAATAGACCTGCTGTTAGGCCACCCCTGTGGAAACTCTCAGAAGTTACCATTTTGAGAGTTCGAAGCACTTGCTTTTTCCTGTTATTCCAAAAATAGGGCAACTGTGACTTTGGGTCACAAATCCAGCCAGGGCAGCGTTTCACACACGGCTGGACTGGCCGCCCAGCTCTAGCCTGGCAAGGTCTGTGTGCATCTCTTCCTGCACCCCCTGCAGCCCCCATCGTCCCCTGCTGGGACCCTGCTCCAGACACATGTGACCCGAGTCCAGCCAATCAGCGAGCCGTGGCCTCAGCCCCAGCTCTTGGTCCAGGGGGTGGGCACGTGAACGGCAGAGCTGGGTCCATCCTCTGACTCATCACAGACAGCAGCTGGAGAGGCACCAGGGCCCCTCCGACACCAGAGCCGTCTTTTCTGTTCAAGAGGCTGTGAGGATTTAAATCCAGGCAGACTGGGGTTGGTTATAGTTGAGAGAGTGGAGCCCATGCACAAAGAAAAGCATGCGCGTGCGTGTGTGTGAGAGACAGAGAGATTTTAGGTCCCTGGTTCTAGTCCCTGAGAGGCCAGCTCCACTCTTTGGTCATATGACCCCAGAAATGCCTCCTTTTGGAGATAAGTTTCTGTGACTTCTGCTGAAAGGGAGTGATAGCTTCAAAATAAATCCTTTGACAATTTTCCCCTGAAAATTTGGAGCCTAATTCCCACCCTTTGAGTGCAGCTAGACTCAGTGACTTGCTTCTAATCACAGGTGTGGTGGAAGCCATGATGCACGGCTTCCAAGACTGGGTCCCGAAAGGCACTGTGGCTTGCTGCTTGCCCCCTCTCTTGGATCACACGTGCTGGGAGAAGCCAGCCACCACGTCAGGAGGACCCTCAAGCAGCCCTGTGGAGAGATTCAGGTGATGGGGGACGGAGGTTTCCTGTCAAAGCCAGCCCTGATCACTGTCTGTGTGAGCGAGCCATCTCAGGAGGGAATCTTCCGGCCCCAGTCAAGCCTTCGGATGTCTGAGCCCCAGGTACCCCCTTGATTGCAGCCTCACAAGAGACTGCATTAACCGTGTCTTTTATGTTCTGTATTCTGAAGCGCTGACATCTGGGGCCTTGCTGACTCTGGAGGGACTAGTTAAGTCCTAGAGATGGTAAACAACCTTCCTGCCAGTGTGCCTTCCAAATATAAACCAACCAATTCAGAGTCCATACCCCCTACATTATTGGGCTCTCACACTCAGGACCGCTGTCCCCTGCCCTAACCACCCCAAGGCCAGGTACTCGATGACTAGGGATAGCCCCTATGCCCCAGAGCCCACCGAAATTATCCAAACTAGCCAATCTTAAGCCTGCTTCCCCTGCTTTGCCCACTCCTTTCTGTGGGAGCCACAGTAAAGGCTCCTGCCCACACTTCTCCCTCTGCCTCCAGATTGACCCTGGTGCTTCCCCATGCGGCCCCCGTGTCTTTGGCCTGCCCCATTCTCTTGGGATCTGTGAGTCACAAACTGTCTTTTCAATGGTGGTTTCCTCCTGATCTGTTGGCCTTGCTGTACCTAAATGACAAGGGAGCCTGTACTTAAAACAAAGACCCCATGCAACAACTACTCAGCCAAACCACGCCAGAGTTCCCTGCTGAATTCTCAGGGCAGTGCCTGGCACTTAGTAGGTGCGCGAGAAATATCTGTTGAAGGAGGAGGGTATCCACTGCTCTTGGCAGCATCCTCGGGTCAGATCTTGGAGCCCAGTTTCTCCCTGGGTGAGCTGTCCTGGCCACTGCACTCCCTGGTTTTGCCTCAGGAGGGTGCCAGAACCCTGGCATCTGGCTTGGGGGCAGCCAGGACTGGGTCTGGGGCCCTGCCTTGGAGAGGTGCTCCCCACTGACGCAGGCTTTGCACCTGACAGGTCCCTGCCTGGGGAGTCTGAGGGTGTGTGTCAGGAGGAAGGAGGGAAAATCCTCGTCTGGGCCTTTGTCCTGACCCCAGCTTCTCCCACACTGGGACGGAGCTCACTGGCTCCCTGGTAGGTGCGGGGATGGCTCTCGAGGATGGTGCTTCCTGATTGGACCCAGAGCACGCAAGAACCCTCGATCCCAGGAGCCAGGCTTGGGAAGCAGAGATTCCAGGAGCAGAAAAGGCATCTGGGAATATCCCAGGGGAGATGGGGAGGACCAGAAGGACCTTCCCTCTGCGGAAGCTGGCCCGATGGGAGGAGGAGAGGCTGCGGCTCCTCCTCGGAGGCTTGGGGGTGCAGGGAAGGGCTGGAGCTGCAGGGAAAGGCTCAGAGCTGCTGGGAAAGGCTCAGAGCTGCTGGGAAGGGCTCAGAGCTGCAGGGAAAGGCTCAGAGCTGCTGGGAAGGGCTCAGAGCTGCAGGGAAAGGCTCAGAGCTGCTGGGAAGGGCTCAGAGCTGCAGGGAAGGGCTCAGAGCTGCAGGGAAAGGCTCAGAGCTGCTGGGAAGGGCTCAGAGCTGCAGGGAAGGGCTGGAGCTGCAGGGAAAGGCTCAGAGCTGCTGGGAAGGGCTCAGAGCTGCAGGGAAGGGCTCAGAGCTGCAGGGAAAGGCTCAGAGCTGCTGGGAAGGGCTCAGAGCTACAGGGAAGGGCTCCGAGCTGCGAGCATGGCTCAGCCCAGGACCAGGCAGGCAGAGCATGAACGACCGCTGGCATTGACTAAGCACTTGCTATGTGCCAAGTGCCATCTCATTTAATCCTCACAGCTTGCCCTCACTCTGCAAGGAATGAAAGTGAGGCAGAAGGAGGTTCTAAGTACTAAAGCCACGGTCCTTGAGAGTACAGAGGAGCTGGGTCTTGACCCAGTCTGCTGGCGCCAGACTGGGCTCTTGCCCCTGACGCCTCAGATGGGAGAGTGTAACATGAGTGCTGTGAGGGGGACCTGCTTTCTTCCTGATTTCTCCGGTCATTGAAGGGCCACTCAGCTGGAGACCCTAACTGCGTCTTCCAGGCTTCCAGCAATGCAGGTGGTGTGCAGCCAGCCCTGGAGAGCGTGCACGGGGCTGGGGAAAGGAAGGTGAGAGTCAGCGGTGCCTGTGGTCCCCACCTTCCCCAGGGTATGGTCCTGGCACCGAGGGCACACAGACCCGGAAGAGCTTCGCTGTCACCAACTGGCCCTGCTCCAGCAAGGCTAGCGATGAAAGCCCTTCTGGAGTTTCCGGTTACTCTGGGAGGTTTGGGGAGATTATTCTGAGCACTAAATCGCTAAATGAGCTCACCCAGATTATCAGGTTAGGCGGGTTCGCCACAAAGGAGGTGGGCAAGACCCTGGAGTGCCAGGAGTCCAGCGCCTGCTCCTGCCTCCCTACCCTCTGGGTAAGTGTGGGGTGAAACCAGCCGCCCTTTGTGCCCTGGGGAGCTGGGGATCAAGCCCCTGGCTTACCCTTTGTGCCCACATGGAGCCCAAGCCCTCGGTCATGCTGCACATGGCAGGACAGTGGGCACAAGGTGACACTGGATCAGAAAGGGACAGAGGCCAAGAGCTTTCACCAGCACCAGCATAAAGTGGAGCTCCGAGCCTAAAATGGGCCATTATCGACAACATTCAGTGAAGCATGACCCCGTACCTGAGGTCCGCCAGATGCCCGGGGCAGTCACAGAAATCGGCCAGTCCTCAGCGAGGCCACTGGGGCTCATTCTCCTCGCCCACTGCGGGCTGCTGAACCCGCCCTGGGGAGGGGCGCAGGGCAACCTGGGGCTCTCAAGGGCTTGAACGTGCCCCTGAGCAGGTGGCGTTGGTTTGGGGACTGCCACCCCCTGAGCCTCCCTGAGTCCCTGCCCACCGAGGTGTCAGCTCCTGGTGCTGGGTGACGGCGGGGGAGCAGGGAGGCACTGCTGTGTCCCAGGTCCTGTAATTTCCTGCTTCACCCCCTTGTTTGGGTGGAGCAAGAATTTCACATGAATTCCTAAGGTGTGGCATTGACTTGTAACTGGGCTGAGTGTATATTCGAGATTGGGAATCTTTCCCTGTGACCTGAAAGCCTACGGCTTCGTGGTCTTTGTACCCCCACCCTTCAATACGGGACGCTTAAGGCCATCTGATTCCACCCTTCTCTATGCAGCCTGGTTTTTTCTCTAGAGAAGCTTTGAGGGTCTTCTTTTTATTCTTGGTGTTCTAAAACTTCTCAGCTGTGAGTGTAGGTGTGGGTCTTTTTCTCTTCATTTTCCAGGATCCTGGAGGTCTTGCAATCCAGAGACGTGTGTCCTTCCGCTCACAAAATCCTCGCACGTTATCTCTTGGAGAATTTCACTTTCTCTGTTCTCTCTGTTCGTTGGATGTCAAACCTCTTGGTTTCGTTTTCCATGTCTCTTTGTCTTCTTCCCTTTATTTTTACCTCTTCTTAAAATATTGGAAAATGTCTTTTATATTCCAACCCTTCAGTGAGATTTTTATTTTGGCAATCATTCTGAATTTGTAGGAATTCTTTCTTGTGTGTTTTTCAGTTTGCCCAGCTGGGGAGATGCTGTGCCCCATGGCCCAGAACCATTCCTTTCCGAACCAACATGTAATGGCACGTTCACCTGATACGCATGCACATGCGCCCTGATTAAGCACAGCTGGTCCCCAGTTGTAACAAACAAACCTGCTATCCTCTGCTCTCTTGTGTATAAACTCTCCATCAGCACTGAGCTTGGGGAGACGGCTGTTTTTGGCAAATATCCCCCGTGTTCTCCATTGCTTGTGCAAGCAATAAACCTTTTCTTCACCTACTTCTGCCTTGGTTGTGCTTTTCGGCTGTGCACTCACCAAGAGAGGAACCCGCTGAATTTGGTTACAATGTGGGAGCACTCCCCAGTGATATAGGACTGTCTGGAAATTTCTGGCAAGAACCCTAGGAAGTGGTGCACTTAAGCTGCTAGGGTGGCTCTTAGTAGCAGTGCCCACACTAAGTGAGGTGGCAATGCCAGAACTGCCAGGCTCGAGGGTGGAAGGTGCAAGAAAAAGGCTCAGAGAAGTAGGCATGCTAGAATGGATATTCTGTGCAAGGCCAAGGCCGGAAACCCCACACTTATCAAAGCAGAAAGGCATGCACCGGCCGGAGAGCCCCAGCAGCACAATCAGAGCGGCAGCCCCGGTCCTGACCCTCTTAGAGAGGTATGGAGATGCTGAATAGAGCTCAGTGCTTCTAGGGGCAAAATGGGTGGTCAACCAACACGATTAGTGCCCAATCCGGACCACTCGAAGAAGTCAAGTGTAGGTGATCAGGGACTCTGGGAAGGTGGCCCAACAAAGGTCATGACCCCATGTCCAGTTTGCAGAGCTGAACCAGTTTTCAGGCACAGACTCATTGATGAAAGGCAAACGAGCTCCCCAGACTCTGAGTGACCATTCAGTGAGGCCCACCCAGGCATTTAGAACATGACCAGGAATTCTTCGTTTTTAGGAGGAAGTTTGGCTGTTCTTGGACTTCTGAGTAACAAGATAGTAAAACTAGTTTCTTGTCTCAGCCAGGGCTGGGGTCCAAATGTTGGGACTGCTATGATGCTTGCCAAGTATGCCCACACTGAGCGAGGTGCTGGACCCACACAGCACGTGCCAAGAGACCAACTGACCTATTTGGCCACCGTTAGCTCATCACCCATCTCAAGGATACAGAATTATTGAGGTTAAAGAGACAGAAAGTGTGAAAGTGTTTGGAGAATGTGCTCTGGCTCCTAATCCTTACCCTTGGAGGTGGTGAGTGGTGAGAAGCTAGGACACGGCAGAAGAGAATGTCATTTGATTTTTTTTTTTAAAGATCTAGTAATGGTTGTCTAGAGAGACCCCTGGTCCTTGTCAAGTCAGCTAATCTATGATGGGGTAACAAATAAACATTGAAATCTCAATGGCTTAACAAAATAAAAATTTATTTCTCACTCACGTCACAGTTTAATGCAGACTGAGCTGCAATCCTGGGTTGTTCTCTTCCAGACAGCAACTCACAGACCCAAAATTTTTCCATCTGTAGTTCCACTGTTCTGTGGGGCCTTCTTGGGGCCCTCCAACAGTCTCAAGGCAAAGAATAAAGAGAGTGACAAGTAGCAAGGAGGACTGTGTGGGACATTTTAAAGCCATGCCTAAAAGTGGCAGACGTCACTTCTGCCCACATTTCACTATCGAGAACCCAGTCACCTGGCCTCAACCTAGCTGCAAGGGAGCTAGGAAATGTAGTTTTTCAGAATGCCCAGAAAAAAAGAAATGAGATTGGTGAACATATATGCAGTTCATTCCACACACATTTACAATAGAAAGTAAAACGGTCTTCATTCACAGAAGACGTGATTACTTACATGGAAAATCCTCCAACATCTATAAAACAGCTAGAACTAATACATGAGTATAGCAAGGTCACAGATTACAGGGTGTATACACAAAACTCAATCACAAGTCTGTATGCTAGCAACAGTGTTTGTAAAAGGAAATTTAAAAAACAATTGCAAATCTTAAAGAAGCTTAAAAAAAGCTACTAGATTTAACATGTGAATTTTTCGAGGTCACATAATACAAACTCAATATACAAAAATCAGTTGTATTCATATATACCAGCAACAAAAAAAAGGAAAATAAAATTTTAAATACATCGTTTACAGTAGTATCAAAATCTGTGAAATACTTGGAGATAAACTTAACAAATTTTACAGAAGATGTGCTCCGAAAACTATAAAACGTTAGTAAGAGAAATTAAAGAAGACCTACATAAATGGAGAAATGTATTAATGTTGTCAAGATGTCAACTTTCCCTAAATTGAATTAGAGATTAAACGGAATCCCAGTGGAATCCCAAATTGATTCCAAAATTTATACGGAAAATCAAAGGAATAGACTAGCCAGAAAGATTTTGAAAAAGAACAAAGTTAGCAAACTCCCATTACCTGATTTCAAGACATAAAACTACAGAAACAAATATAGTGTGGTACTGGTAAAAGGATTGATACACAGATCAAGAGAACAGAACAGAGTCCAGAAGTAGACTACATATATACGCTCAAGTGATTTTTGATAAAGCTGCAAAGATGAGTCAATGAAGAAAGGATAGTCTTTCAACAAATGTGCTGGAACAACTGGACATCTGTATGCAAAAAAATGAACTTCAACCCATACTTCGCATCATATATAAGATTCAAAATGGATCATAGACATAAATGTAAAACTCCAAACTACAAAATTTCTAGAAGAAAGTATAAAATAAATCATGTGTTAGGCAAAGATTTCTTAGACACAAAAACATACTCCATAAAAGAAAAAATTGGTAAATTTTACTTCATTAAAATTAAAAACTTAAAAAAATCAAACTCTGTTAAGAAAGTGAAAAGACAAACCATAGGCTGGGAGAAAACATTTAAAAACCCATATCTGATAAGGACTTAGAGTTTATGAAGAATTGTCAAAACTCAATAATAAGAAAACAAACAAGTCAACTGAAAATGGGCAAAAGATTTGAACAGACACTTCAACAAAGAAGATATATCGATGGCAAATAAGCACATGAAAAGATGCCCAACATCATTAGTCATTAAAGAAGTGCAAATTAAAATCACAATGAGGTAACAATATAAACCTATTAGAATGGCTAGGAAAAAAGCTGACAATATTAAGTGCTAACGAGGATTGAGAGCAACTGGAATTCTTATATAGTCATGTGCTGCACAATGACATTTTGGTCAACAATGGACTACATAGACAAAGGCGCTCCTATAAGATTAGTACCATATAGCCTAGGCATGTAGTAGGCTATACCATCTAGGTTTGTGTAAGTACACTCTATGATGTTCACACAACAATGAAATTATCTAACGATGCCATTCTCAGAACATGTCCACATCATGAAGTGATGCGTGACTGTACACCATTGGCGGGAATGTAAAATGGTACAGCCACTTCGGAAGATAGTTTGGCAATGTGTTATAAGGTTAAAGAAACACTTACCATATGACCTAGCAATCGTTCTCTTAGGTATTTTCCCAAGACAAATGAAAACTTATGTTCACATGAAAACCTGCATGCAAATATTTAAGGCAGCTTTATCCATAATCACCAAGAACCCAAATGACCTTTGACTGGTGACTGGAGAAACAAACTATGTACATCCATACAATGGAATACTATTCAGCAATGAAAAGGAAAGAACTGCAGGCAGACGCAAGAGCAGGGATGAATCTCAAATGCACTCTGTTAAGCGAAAAAAGCCAGACTCAAATGCTATATACTGTATGATTCTGCTTCTGTGGAATGAAAAAGACCAAACTATAGGTAAAGAAAGCAGATCAGTGGTTACCAGGGGCTAAAGATAGGGGGAGAGGCTGAGTACAAAGCGGCACATGGGAAATTTGGGGACGATAGAAATGTTCTATATCTTGATTGTAATGATGGCTTTTGTCAAACTCACAGAACTGTATGCTAAAAAGGATAAATTCTACTAAATGTAAAGCACACCTCAATCAAATTTTTTTCTTTTGAGGAAGATTAGCCCTGAGCTAACTGCTGCCAATCCTCCTCTTTTTGCTGAGGAAGACTGGCCCTGAGCTAACATCCATGCCCATCTTCCTCCACTTTATATGTGGGACACCTACTACAGCATGGCATGCTAAGCAGTGCCATGTCTGCACCCGGGATCCGAACTGGCGAACCCTGGGCTGCTGAAGCAGAACATGAGAACTTAACCACTGCACCACCAGGCCGGCCCCTCAATAAATTTTTTTTAAATGTTATATTAAGTGAAAGAAGCTAGATACTTACCGATTGCATTTATGTGAAGTTCAAGAAGAGGCAACACTAATCTATGGTGATAGAAATCAAAGCAACGGGTGTCTACGGAGGATGAGTATCAACTGGCAGGGGCCTGAGGGGACTTTCCAGGCGATGGATGTGTTCTGTAACTCGATTGGCTGGTGGTTACACAAGGACATACATTTATCAAAATGCATCATATTTTACTCTTAAAAATCTGTACATTTTTACTGAATATAAATCACTTAAAATTTTTAAGGGTACAGAAACATTAAAAGATAAAAAAGATAGGAAAAAGTCCTAGTGAACATGACTAAAAAGAAGCCAGTGTAGGAACCTTGATATGTGAAAAATATAATTCAAGGCTAAAAGTCACAATGAACAAACAAGGATTTATATGCTCACAAAAGGTACAATAGACAAAGAAGATATATGCACCTAACAATATAGCTTCAGATCATATCAAGTAAAAACTGGTAGAACCCCAGGGAGCTATAGATAAAACAATAATAATACTATATGTCTCTCCTATATTGATAGAACAAACATACAAAAGGAATAAATGTCAAAGGTATGAACAATTATCTACACCCAACAGAAAATGAACGTTTTTTTTTTTTTGCAGTACCTCTGAACATTCACAAAAATAAGCTATGGCCTAAGCCATAAATAAAACCTCAGTAAATTATAATGGATAAATATGAGACTAATTATATTCTCTGACCATAATGTAATAAGATTAGAAACTAAAAACAAGAGAAATAGAAGCTTCTCCCAATTTAAATTGATAAAAATTATCTCAAAATTAAGACTCAAATCAGGATAGCTTAGAAGTTCCATACGTTTAGAAATTAAATGATATATCATTAAAAAATCCTTGAGTTAATGAGGAAATCACAAAGGAAATATGTATATTTGAATGAAGAGAATCATTACATGTTGAAAGTGGCAGAACACAGCTAAAGTGTATTTTGAGGAAAATTTATAGCTTTAAATATATTTATCAGAAAATAAAAAAGGCTAAAAATAAATCAGCAAATCATCAGACTCACAAAGTTGGGGAAAGAATAAAGAGAAGATGTGAATAACTTCTATTCTTTACAAGTTATTCCAGATAACAGAAAAAAATGGGGAAGTTTCCCAGAAAATGTTATGAGGATAGTGAGATTTTGATTCCGAAAACCAGATGAAGACAAAACAAGCAGAGAAAATTATATGCTTATTTCACTTGTGAATATAGATGTTAAAGTCCTAAACAAAATATATAATATTGTATTGAAAATAATACATCACAGGGCCGGCCCTGTGACCAAGTGGTTAAGTTCGCACACTCCACTTGGGCGACCTGGGGTTCACTGGTTCAGATCCTGGGCCCGGACCTACACACCACTCATCAAGCTGTGCTGTGGTGGCATCCCACATAGAAGAATTAGAAGGACTTGCAACTAGGTTACACAACTATGTACTGGGGCTTTGGGGAGAAAAAAAGAGGAGGAAGATTGGCAATAGATGTTAGCTCAGGGCCAATCTTCCTCACCAAAAAGGCATACCTCAAAAAATAATTATAGGGCCAGCCTGGTGGCACAGTGGTTAAGTGCGCACGTTCCGCTTCAATGGCCCAGGGTTCACTGGTTCGGATCCGAGGTGTGGACATGGCACTGCTTGGCAAGCCATGCTGTGGTAGGTGTCCCACATATAAAGTAGAGGAAGATGGGCATGGATGTTAGCTCAGGGCCAGTCTTCCTCAGCAAAAAGAGGAGGATTGGCAGCAGTTAACTCAGGGCTAATGTTCCTCAAAAAAAAAAATATAATAATATATCATGATCAAGTAGGGTTTATTCCAGGAATTCATTAGAAAATGTATCAACATAATTCTCTGCACTAATAAAAATAAAGGCGTAACAGCACATGATAACGTCAAGGAATGCAGAGAATGCATTTGAAGAGATCCACTTAGTTATGATACAAATTCTTACTAAACTAGGAATAGAAGAGAACTTGTTGAACTTGATGCAATTTTCATTCCAAAAATCTACAGCAAATATTATACATAATGGCCCTCCAGCCCAGACACTCTGACCAAGGGAATGGTCAGCCTGAGCCGTGAGAGATGCTGGTGTGGATACAGGCATCCCCTTTCTTCATCCATGCCCATGGGGGGGATCAGAATTTGCCACCCCAAAATGTGTCTCGTTGGCTTGATTATTTTTCAGAACAAAAGACTCTGACAGGAACTTTGAACTTTCCCCTAACTGCCTAAACGAATTTTATATAGAAGGCTTCCAGGAAGAAGCTATCATTATGGATAATTATAGTATCGTATAAACTAGGTGTGATAGACAGGGAGGAACCTAATAGGACTTTTTAATCAAAGTCCTCTGCCTCTCTTATTGTCCTTGCAAGGCATGGTCAATATTTGTTTATCTAACATTTGCTTTTCCATCTCCATGGAGATTGCCTTCCTCTCCCTTGAAGTTCCAAACCACTGATCCCAACAGCCTCCTTTGTCTTTAGCTGAAGATGGTATTTAAGGTGGTAGCTTCAGCCATTTTGGTGAGTTACTCAGATTTCCTGGGTTTCTCCCCTGTATACATGTTACCAAACTTTGTTTGACTTTCTCCTATTATTCTGTCTCCCGCCAATTTAATTCTTCCACCAGCCAGAAGGACCCAGAGGCTAGAGGAATGGTTCTTTCTCCCCTACAGCCACAATGTCTCTTCAAGCTCAGAAACAAGATAATATGATTTTATATAATTCTAGAGGTCCTGGTCAATGTGATAAATAAAGAAAAAGAAATAAAAGGTGTAAGGGTTGGAAGGGAGGAGATAAAATTCTCATTACAGTCGGCCCTCTGTATCTACCGGTTCCGAATCTGGGATGCAACCAACTGTGGATCGTGTATACTATATTTACGATCCATACGGTTGGTTGAATCCATGGATGCAGAATGCAGAGATAGGGAGGGCTGACTAAGGGACTTGAGCATCCCCAGATTTTGGTATCCTCCCGGGGTCCTGAAACCAATCCCCCAAGGATACTGAGGAATAACTGCATTTGTAGACAATGTGATCATTTATCCAGGAGGACCTTTGGCATCAACACACTGTTACAGTCAATAAGAGATTTCAGCAACATTGATAGATATAAGCCTACAAAACCAAGAGTGTTTCCAGTATTGGCCTACATCTCCAATATCCAGCTAAAAAATAAGATATTATTCACAGCAGCAAGAGACAAAGTATCTAGAACATAGAAGGATACATTGAAACTTCTTAGTAGAAAAATTTACACTTTAACTTGTGTGTCTGTGTGTGTGTGTGTGTGTGAGGAAGATTGGCCCTGAGCTAACGTCTGTTGCCAATCTTCCTCTTTTTGCTCAAGGAAGATTGTTGCTGAGCTAACATGTGTGCCAATCTTCCCTTGTTTTATGTGGGATGCCGGCACAGAGTGGCTTGACAAACAGCGCTAGGTACGTGCCCAGGATCCAAACCTGCAAACTCCAGGCCGCCGAAGTGGAGCGGGCAAACTTAACCACTGAGCCACTGGGCAGACCATAAGGTAGGGAAGGATGGTAAAGTTATAAAGATGTGAGTTCTCTCCAAATTCATCTCTAAATGTAATGCAGCCCTAATAAAAATTCCAATTGGATTTTTTGGGAGAAATTTGATTAGTGTATGATAGCATTTTTATAGATGAATAAAGACCCACAAATAACTAAGATAACTTTAAAAAAAGAAAAAAACAAGCTGAAAGGGGTGCTTTTCCTACTAGATTTATAAAACCATAGTAATAAAAAAATGGGGTGGGCTGCCCCATGGCTGAGTGGTTAAGTTCACACGGTTGGCTTCAGTGGCCTGGGGTTCACTGGTACAGATCCTGGGCACAGACCTACACACCACTCATTGGGCCGTGCTGTGGCGACATCCCACATAGAAGAACTAGAATGACTTACAACTAGGATATACAACTGCATACTGAGGCTGTGGGGAGAAAAAAAAAAGAGGAAGATTGGCAACAACTGTTAGCTCAGGGCCAATCTTCCTCACACACGCACAAAAAATTGTGGCACTGGTGCAGGAACAGACAACGGAAGAGAATAGAGAACCAAAAGGCAGAGCCAGTATCTACAGGAGCTTAACATGTAAGTCTGATTGTTCAGTAGATGGTGTTGGGGAAGCTGGTTCTTTCCGTGGAGAAAAATAAAGCTGGATTCCTACCCAACAGCACATGCAAAGTGGCCTCTAGAAAAATTAACGGTGTAAATGTGAAAGTTCACTGACAAAGTTAATAGACTGATAGTGCTGAGATCCAGGCCAGACTTTAAACAAAGTTTCAAAAGCACAAAACATAACCATCCCCCCCACCCCGCAAGAAAACTGATGAATCTGATGGCTCTAAAATTAAGAAGTCTGTTCAACGAAAGACGCCTTGGACAAAGTTAAGAGAGAGAGTTGACAGAACAGAAGTCTGAAGCCAACAAGACATTAATATCTAGAATAAATCAAGAACTCCTGCAAATCTACAGAAAGTAGGCAGCAAATCCAATAGGAAACGGTCAAGATATGAAGGGGCCGTTTCCAGAAGAGGAGAAGAAAATCCAGTGAGCACGTGAAGAGATGACTGGAAATCCTGAGTGATGAGAGACATGCAACTTAAAACAAAACACTGCTTTACACCTATTGGACTGGTGAACATTCCAGAGCTGCTAATGCCACGCGTTGTGGGGGGCACGCGGGGCTGGGCAGAGTCGGAAGAACAGCCGGGCAGCTGGGAGTGGGGAGCAGACTGATGCGGCTGCTTGGGAGGGCACCCGGGCTCTGCTTATACAGACTGCATCTTCACACACCTGGGTTGAAGCAGTTTTGCTTCTGGGCAGCCAAATGAACAATGTTGCCTGCAGGAAATGAGATAGAATGCAGGCATAAAGGCAACACCCCGATAAATAAATAAATGCCTGCAAATGGCGGTTAGCGGGGGGAGGGGACACCCAGCACAGACTAGCAATGGTAATGGACTAGGAACTGAGGAGCATGTGTGAATGTGTGTGCGCGCACACGTTCATGCACATGCCCCTGCTGTGACCGTGCTGTGGGAGGAGAGAGGGACCAGACAAGTTAAAAGGAATCCTGGAAACTCTTATGGTCCACAGGCCACAGGCATGGAGATGGGGTGGGTAAATGCTCCTGAGCGTCCTGGGGCAAGCAGGGAGATTGAGTTGAGCTGTTGTCCACTCAAAAAGATGGGAGGGGGACAGAGACCTGGGGTTGCGGCAGGGGGTGGGAAATGGGGGTGCCATGGCCACCCCCACCCCCATTTTAATAGTGCAGGCCCAGGTCCCAACCTCCATGGGAAGACCCTGAGCTCTGGCTGTCCCTCTCAGGCCCTGGAGAGCCCAGAGGAGGAAGCCTCTGTGCTGCCTGGTGAGACTCCAGTCCCCGAGGGGAGGGGAGGTTATATGGGTGTGTGTGATAGTGAGTGTGCGAAAGGGTGGTGTGAGTGTTGGTGTGAGGGTAGGTGTGGATGTGTGAGTGTGTCCAGAGACGGGGGAGTGTCATCTCTGAGAAGGCTGTGGACTTTGCCGCAAGGAGAGAATGTAGCAATGATACTGGCCCTGATATCAGGCTCCCTACATTAAACCCAGCATATATGGGTTAAAACCAAAACACTCTTTCCCTGCTTACTCCCTGGCTTCCTGGCTCCAGAATCCACTATCCTCCCTGGAGACAAATGGCCAAGGATAACCACCTGGATTTGTTATCTCCTCCCTGCAAGGAGCTACAGGCTGGTGGGAAAGCTGCTGACCAGCAAGGTCATGGGCTCCCTCCTCTCTGCAATAGTCTCAAGGCCAAACAGGCTGGTGGGAAAGCTCCGACCAGCAAGGCCATGTGCTCCCCCTCCCCTACCTAAAACCCCAAATAAAAACCCTTCCATTTAGCTTTTTGGGGAGTTTAGGATTTCAGTGTTAGCTGCCCTCTCTCCTTGCTCAGCGCTGTGCAAAAACAAAATTCCTACTTTCTTCCACTACACCCGGTGTCAGAGATTGGCTTGCTGTGCAACTTGTGAGCCAACTCACTTCAGGTTCAATATCAATTTGGTGACCCAGATGAGACAATGTCCCAGGTGGACGTCTCACCTGTGGCACACTGGCCTCTGCCTGAAGGCCTCTCTTGGAAGCTGTCCTGCAGCTGCCTGAGCCCCTTGTCTCAGAGACAGCCCCAAGCGACAGGCTGCTAAACAGACGTCATTGGTCCACAGTGCTTTTGCTTTGGTGGTGGAAGAAACTAGGTTCAGGACTTAGGAAGATGTCTCTTGTAAGTAGCTGGTAGTTTTTGTTTTTGTCCTTTTGTTAACCTATTCCAACAGAACTGGCTGGAAATAATGGGCACCTGGCAGCCCTCTGGGCTCCGTTTGTTTTAAAGTTGTGACACCTCAAGCAGATTGGGTAAGTCCCCTGGGTGTGCACACCGAGGTCCCTTGTCCTTGCTCATTGGGAAAATCTGCATAGGGGATCTTCATTTGTTGGGCGCCCCCCGAGCGTAGGACACGGACTAAGCAGGGACTGGAAGCACTTTGGTTTTCGGTTTTGGTTTTGGTTTTAGCTTCCAGTTGTGGCTGAGGGTTTTTGGGAAACTGCGCTTGTTTGGTATTTGTTGTTGTCTGTCTGTTTGTCTTTCCTTTTAAAAGTGTTAACATGGGAGGTGCCGCACCTAAGAACCCCTTGGGAAAAGCGGTGGCTGATGGTTGACCTATAGCTATAAGCCAACGTCTGAAGAGGGATGATTTTCTTTTGTAACACCACATGGCCACAATATTCTTTAGACTCCGGAGGAAAAAAAAAATGGCCAAGCAACAGATCCTTAAATCTGGAAAATTTTCAGAGAGCTCTCATGATAAACAGCTGTTTTATTGGTTCCTATGAAAAGACCAAGTTAAAAGGAAAATACAATGACTAGTCTTAAAAACTTAATCAAATTTGGGGGTCTCAGCTTCTTCTCCTGGTCTTATAGATGCCAATGAAAACATTAAGTTAACAAAGAGAAATCAGAAAGGGAAGAGTCACAGGACTCAGGCCAACAGAATGAAAATCTTTAGCTAGTTATTAAAAGAAAAATTGGGTAAATGGAACAGCCACGAATAAAGGTAAAACAAGGTTTTAATAAAACCCTGCCTAAGGTTGTACGGCTAAAGGGACCCCCCCCCCCCCATTGGCTCCTCAACATTAAAGGACATCAGACAAACCTGTTCTATTCACCCCAGTTTGAAAAATTTTAAAAGGTCAGGAGGCAGAAATCAGATTGAGAAACCTAATCAGCAATTGTTTGAGGCAACAGTTAGGCTGCTAAAGTTAGTAAAACTATACAAATTAAAGTGTTTAAGCTAATATTATACAAAGAGGATGTCAACTTTGCTTGGATGTTTGCTTTGGGAATAAATGTGACCTTCAACTGGGAATGCTTCCCCTATGCAACAATGTAATACCGAAACTTGTTAATGGAGTTCTAATATGTTATAATTAGAATTATTAGAGTTGGGAAAATTAAGATAAAGGTTTGTAAAAATTGGTTTATTTAAATGGGCTTTATGCAAAATAATTATGTCTCTTTTGTCGGATTGTCTTATAGATTATGTCATGGGGATAAACATTGTGTCTCACTGGGGAATGTTTCCCCTGCCTGACATTGTAAGAGCATAGAAATCTACCTTTCAGGTACTGTTAATTAAACATGCTAAAGGAGATCTCACTTAAAAACGGCCCAAATGGGCCCATTTTAGTTCACCCAAACTGATGTATGCAACTGGAAAAAGCCAGCTACAACAACAGGAAGCCTATTTTAATCTTTTGAAGCTTCTAAATAAAATCAGAAATACCTTACTGCCTCTTTACGGGAAAATAAGTAAATAATTAAACATGCCAGCAGCCAAAGCCAAATTGGCTGCTTTTCTCTACTTTCTTGCTGAGCTTCCCAGCAAGCTGAGCTTCACTTCAACTCCCTTGAAATTCCTGATGTAAAATTAAGCAAGTAAAAATAAGTAAACATTTGAGACAACTTAAAATTGTAATGGCCATTCTGGGAAACCTCTGTTTCAGAAAAGAGAGGATTCAAAATCTTTCGTAATGAAATGCAGTCTTTGATTGATATGCCAAAACTTCTAAAACACAAAGTTACTTAACATGACATGAAATGATCTTTGGTAAAGGAAAGCCTGTTTAAGTTTGCTGGTTTGATTTAAAATAGACGTGTCCTCAGGCATATCAGCACTGGATATGATGGAGACGTACAGCCTGGGTTTACTGGTCAAATGAGCTCACGTCCTCTCTGCTAGAAAATGTATCAGCAAAACTAACAACTCAGTATAAGAGCTGATTTTGTTTGATGTCTCATGAGGTTTTTGTAGATGATATAAATATAATTGCTAAAGACAGGTAAACTAAATAAATGTAAAAGGATAAAGGCTTTTGGGGGCTGGCCCTGTGGCTGAGTGGTTAAGTTCGCGTGCTCTGCGGCCCAGGTTTCGCTGGTTTGGATCCTGGGCGTGGACATGGCACAGCTCATCAGGCCATGTTGAGGTGGCGTCCCACATGCCACAACTAGAAGGACCCACAACTAAAAATATACAACTATCTATTCGGGGGATCTGGGGAGAAAAAGCAAAAAAAAAAAGCAATCTGGATCACTTCTACCTTCCTAGCTGACGTGATCCAGGCCTCGTCCTGTTGTTACCTCCTTCAACAGCCAGCATAACATTTGAATAATACGATAATTAACCCAATCAAAATGAGAATTGGGAATATAGTTTTTATAATTTTTCTCCCAAAAATGTCCACTGGCAGAATTTCTCTGGAGGTTTTCCCCAGAATATGCCCTATATAATAGACGTATCCTGTGAAGTCAGAATTAATAGGAAGATTTAGAACAGGTTTGTGTAAGGTAGATTTTAGACTCTGGGCTTCAGAGATGTACATGAGTATTTGACTTATGGGCACACCATTTGTTGGACCCAAAGTGGCAACCTTTTTCCATGACCAATAGTTAGTATCTAAGAATTGGGGCACCTTGGAAAGACAATGTTGTGGCAAGAGTGAGTCCAGCAAGAAACAAAAATAATGCATATTGTCCCTTAATTACTGGCTTGGTCCAGACTCGTGGGAGAGCTGTCCACATCAGCTGTCGGCTGCTTTCCATCCTGGTCTCGTCAGCATAGTTTCAGTCATAAATCTGAAACCCGCTCTGGGGACCAGTCCGGAGTAGGCGCCCTTTTTAAGTGAGAAATATGGATCCAAGAGTCAATTCCCTGTAATTTAGCTGCACAGGAATTAGTCAAAAGGTCCTTTCCACTTGGGCTGCAAACAGTTTTTCAAAGAGTGACGTTTCCAATACACGTAGTCACCAGGCTGTATATTGTGAGTCCGTATGGCTTCCGCCATGGGTAAATTTGCGTCATATGCATCAGCAACCAATTTCGAGCGTTCCTTTAATAGTTTGATTCAGATTTTACAAGAGTGAAGTGTGCCACCTTTTAGTAATGAAGGTTCATATAATCCTTCATCTAGACGCATAGATCTCCCAGGAATAACCTCCCATGTAGACAATTGGTATTTCCCAAAGAGTGTTGATCTTAGGTTAAGCAATACCAGTGGAAGGGCTTTAGGCCGTGGTAAAGAAAAGGCTTCTGGGAGCTTGGCCAGTTGGGTGTTAATGATGCCATTTGTTCGTTCCGTTAGGCCTGACGATTGCAGGTGGTAGCTGCAGTGAAGATGCGGCCCATTAGGCCAGAAATTTACACATTTCCTCCATAACTTGTCCAGTGAAATGAGTGCCCGGTCACTGTGTAGTTCTGCCAGAACTCCCCGTTCTGGAATGGTATTTTCCGGTAGTAGTTTACTTACTGATTGAGCCATGGCCCTTCGGCAGGAAATGCTCCAGCTGAACGAGAGAACATGCCAATCATAAGTACATATTGGTACCTTGGGAAGGAGGCATTTGGATAAAATCCATTTGCCAAATTTCAAACGGTCCCACTGGCAAAAGGAAAGCTCCTTTAGAACTACGCAGGGGTCTCCCTGGTTGTTTAGGGAAGACTAAACATTTAGAGCATATTTTCTGTCTTATGGTAAAAGACGGTTTCCTAAAGTAATGTTTTCCCCAAGAGATCATTTTTTCTGAGGCCCGAGGAGTCAAATCGTGAATATACTGTAGAAATGGAAGTTGAGCTTCTAAAGGATGCATTGGGTGTTGATGAAGCCCAATCCACAGGTTCCTGTGCGAATCAAACCACCCCCCACCCCCTTTTGAACAGACCCTCAGCTGAGACAGAGAAGGACAAGGGGCATGTCAAAGTTTGTGGAATCTCCACTTGCGTGGCAGCTTCCTCAGCTGCCTGATCTGCTAACTTATTGTTTGGTTTGGTTACTAAAACGTCCACCTTGGAGCAACCTTGTACTTTTGTTATTGTCAATTTCTTAGAGAGTAAAATGGCTTTTAACAAGGAGGCTACTTTTTTTTCCCCATTTTTAATACGTTGTCCGGTAGAGGTTTAAAAAGACCCTTTTTTAGAGCATCCCCAAATTGTGGGCTATTCCAAATGGGTATCTATCGTCAGTAAAAAAAGTCTGCGGTTTCCTTTAGCCAAACAAGAGGCTCTAGTCAGGGCAACAAGTTCAGCCTGTTGTGCTGAATGGGGGTCAGGGGACGGAGCACGCTCAAGAATGGAGATGGGAGAAACCACAGCATGTCGGGCTTCATATTTCCCGGTAGGTCCTCGCAAGGATGAGCCATCTGTGAATAATATGAGGTCAACATTAGTTATAGGACTTTCACGTAAATCATCGCTAGGGGTCAAAAGCTGATCAAAATTAAATTAACAAAATTAAAAATTAAAGTTAATTTTGTATAGTCATGATCAGATTTCATTGATTTGGCATCACCTGGGAGCGAGGGGGCAGGATTTAATCTGTTACAGCTAAGTAAAGTTACATCAGGAGAAAACAAAGCAATTTCATAAGAAGTTAATGGACCTGTAGAATAATGTTGAGTGTCATGAGGATTTACCAGGGCTTTAACTGAATGAGGAGCATAAATAGTTAAAGGAGACTCCATTGCCATTTCTTTAGTGGCTTTGCACAGGAGAGCTGTCACTGAAATAGCCCTCACACACGATGGAAGTCCTTTTGCTACTAAGGTTAATTGCTGACTATAATATCTTATAGGTCAACGCTGATCGCAGACTTTACTGACGATAGATACCCATTTGGAATAGCCCACAATTTGGGGATGCTCTAAAAAAGGGTTTTTTAAACCTCTACCGGACAACGTATTAAAAATGGCATTTCCTTTATCTTTGTGTACAAAGAGAAGATGGCAACTTGAGATTAGGGGGACCTAAAGCTGGGCCCTCGCCAAGATGGACTTTAAGGGGTTTATGGCTTTTTCTCCTTCTGGTGTCCATTTCATCAAGTCAGACGGTCAGATTTAAGTCATATATATACATAAAAAGCTGAGCAATGAGTGAAAAATTAGGCACCCAGTTCCTGCACTAACTAGTCAGTTTTTTTAAAAGCCCCCCTCAGTTGTTTTCGCTACCAGTTTATAAACCTATGAGTTTCTCCATTATAGTCCTGTAATTTTTTAACTTAGTTCAGTTTTACGACCTGAACGTTTACCAGAGACCTGTATTTCATAGTAAGTGCCAGAGTCCTTTTCATGAATTTCTCTGAAGATGAAACATATTTGCAAAAGCAGCAGAGTAAAACAATAATTATCTATAGATGACAAAAGACTTACAAATGGCAATTGACAAATAAACTTGGTTACTTCTGTGACATACCACATTTTAAGATAATAACTAGACTTATGACTGATAACCAGGACGAATGAGAATTTTAGGAATGTTATATAATCTTTAAAACACTTATATTAGTAACATTTACTTATGTAATATAACCTTTTTATCAAGAGCACACCAAAAATTCAAGAAGATTATCCTTTTAAGAGAGAGAAAGCCAAATTCTGATTTTGCCCCAGCTTACTTTTGATATTGAAATTTATTCACATAATTGAATTCATTTTAATCTTAGCCGACTTGTCCATGCACAAAACTCTTTCTTTGGGATTTTACTTCCACAAACTTTCTGTCACTTGCTTTTTACATTTAGAATTTGTCCCATTCCTCCTTTCCTTTTCTTCCCCCTAGCACTTTGGGACAAATTTGTCTTTCTTAACAGAACAAATAAAAATATCTCCATTCTTATACCTTCTTTACTGAAACATACACCTTACTTTTCTTGTATACAGACTTTCTAGAAACATGTACTTTCCCATAGAAAATTTCCCAGTGTGGCAGAAAACATGTTCATCAATAAACCCAAGGATCTTCCAGTTCCTCTGAAATAAGGAGCCAAAGGCAGACAAATCTATGCCTGGTAATTAATTTTAACTTTTTATCTTACGTGGAAATGACCTAGACACTCAACAAATTTTTATCATTCAACTTAATTTAGCAAAACTCTAAGGTTTCAAATCATCAAAAGGTTTTGAAGGTATATCGAATACACACACCATAACACGTAATTATTGTTAAAAAGTTCACCCCCCAATTTTTTATCCTTTTCACACCCATTTAATCTACTTGTTCCCAATAATTATATTTAGATTGCCTACAAAAACCTCATGAGACATTAGACAAAATCAGCTATTACTCTAAGTTATTTTTTACTGACAAATTTTGTTGACAGAGATAACATGTTTGCACTATAGCCAATGTTGCTAATTCTGAAAACATGTCTATTTCAATTAAACCAACAACTGAAACAAACTTTCATTTACCAAAGATCATTTTATATCTTGTTAACTTGAAAGACATTTGGGTTAATATCTATTACATTTAGAAATGATTTATATAAGTGCTTACCTCAAGCCGATTACACAGAGCTCCTTCAGAAATTTTACCACTGGAGGCAGACAAGCATAGAGACTTCCAACACAGACACACAGATAGACACTAACAGAGATCTTCAAAATTTTAGCCATGGCTCAGGTACAAAACTCAAAAAAATAGCTGCATCCAAATTGTTTTTCTGGAACATGAATTAAATTAAGTTTCTTTGCTCAGATGGCTAAAAACTTTTACTAAAGATTCTTTTCTTTTTTTCTTTTAGGATCTTTTTTAGAGCAGTTTTTGCAAGCGTTTCACCTTTTAGAAGCTTCTGCATAACAATCAATCAAAGAATGCACTCGGTTGTTTCTGAGAGGTTTTGAATTGCCTCTTTTAAGGGTGACCTTTAAGGCGGGCTTGTCTGAAACAAAAATTCCACGTAAAATTGGCTGGAGTACTAGCTGGCGGCCAGCTGCCACATGTCCCACAGCTACCCGGTTTTGATATTTTGTTTCCCATTCTGGTTCAGCAAGTCAAACTAGTGATTTCGAGTGTGGATCAGAAGCGTGCTGCTTATGGGCATGGCTCCTCTAAATGTCACCAATGAGTCGGTTTTGCCCTCTTGTGTACCTCGGTTTCTCCTGCTGATTGTCTAACACAATCGTAGGGGCTCAGAGCACTGGTGATCAACCTTACGGTGCGTCCCCAGGCGAGCCAAATTATTTCGTTATGTGATTTGGAGTTCCCTATGGGACCGTGGTGCATCTTGAGAATTGATCTCAAGACACCACCGCTTGGCTCCTGGTCACCTGGAGACCCAATTGGATAGTTTTGATTTGAGCAAGTTGGACCAGTTTCTGATTCTCTAGAGAGCCAATAGGGGAAAACTCTGACATCAGCCACCAACCATCCTCTCTTTTATCTGCCTTGGCTCAAAAGGCCAGAAAACCTGAGCGCCAAGTTTGTAATTCCCTGCTCTGCAAACAGAGGGTGACCTGTCCACTTGGACAGGTTTATTCAATATAAACAATTCAGTATAAGCAGTTACCGAATAAACTCAAGGACCTTTAAGCATTAATTGGGAGACCCCAGACCCAGGAAAGACAGGCTGCAGCGGCTGGAGCTCTGCAGAGCCAGTGGGCGCAAAGGGCCCTGCTGGTACCACGGCGCCGGGTCCTCTCCATGCTCTGGGAGGTCTCAGACAGTCTCTCTGGGTCCCTTTGTGCTTACCAATCTGTCGACTTAAAGAGTCTAGGTGATATTAGTGAACAGGTTTATTCCCTAATCAGCGAGAGGAGTTTGAGCCCCGGGAACAGCCCACAGGGCGCTATGCTGGAGCTGCTCCGAGCTGCGTGAGGTGAATTGGGTCTCTTTCACAAACAGTGCACGTGCAGGGAAGAGGAAAAGAGAAAAACTTACAATTAGATTTCAAAAAAAAAGGGATAGAGTCTGTCTGGGCTTTTCTCTAGATTCTCCACTGAAGGTAACGCAAACAAGAACTCCTTGGCTACACATCAAACAAGTTCAGAGATGCTGACCTGATCTGTGTGTGGAGGGGAGGCGAGGACAAGGGTTGTTAATTATTCCCTCCGTCTCTAAGAAATGCAGTTAGGAAACGTGACAGCGAGCTACCCTTTTTTCCTGCTGTGGATCTGTCCAGCTGGCGTCTTTGGCGATGAGGTGTGGCGTTCAAGGCCATTGGACACAGGCTGACAACAGCCCGCATGGATGCTTCACAGCGCAGCCTGGATTTTACTGGGCTGGCTTAAAGCCTACGCAGTTTGCTTGTTAGATTTGCCTGTTAGATCAGGGAGAGGGGTCCCCAAAATCTGTCCAGAGGGAGTAGGGCCTGAACTTCTTGAAAGGGGTCCCAAGGCAGACAGATGGGGTTAAACAGCACCGAAGCTCGTCCCGGAACACTTTGCAATTGTCCTCAACTCTGATGCACTGAGGGACACAGTTCTGTTTGGCACTATTGTGCCAGAAATGCCCAGGGCTCCCTAACATTACTTTTGAAAAGGGAGTGTCTGGTGTCCCTTTGTCCAGATAGGTTTAAAACCCCTATGGTTCTCCCTGTCATTTTTACAGTGACCTCCTGCATATGACAAGTGGCACCCATTTCCACTTAAAGTGAAACGAAAGTGGAACAGGTTCCATTTTAAAATAAGCTAATTTGAGTCGAAGAAGTGAGGTAATTTAGAGAAAAATGATAAGCGTCGGACCATGACCATGACAAGAACGCAGAAGGTGGCATCCACAGACCTGATGGGTATGAGAAGCCCACTGGGAGTGTGAGTTTGCACTTGTGTGTATCCGTGTGAAGGGCAGAAGGGTGTGTCCATCTTTGTACAGCGTCTACTGTGTCCTTTGTCTGGGGGAACAAGTGTTTGCATGCAAGGGTTTTGGGCCTCTGAGGTCTGCTACTCAACCATGGAAATAGGCTGGAGTGGGCGGATCCTAAGGCTTCTGGAACATTCTGGAACCTCGACCCCAACCTTTGCCGCGAGTCCACCAGCCCCAGGGGCATGTTGGGCAAACCCTCTACCGGCGCAGGGCGGGGCGCAGCTGGCTTAGGGGGGCTTGGCCGCAGGGATGATGGGGCCGGGTGGCAGGCGGAGGAGGTTGCGAGGCGGCTAGAGGCAGCGCGGTGACTCAGCACTGGGGGCGGAGCGGGGCGTGCGGGGCGTGCGGGGCGGGACTACCCTTATAAGCCTCCAGGCAGCAGGCTTGAAGTTCCGCTGCCGCCGCCGCCGCCTGAGCCGCTGTCTGCACTGCAACGAGTGAGTCCGCGCCACAGGGCCTCCGAGGGGGTCCCAGGAGGCTCGGAGCGCTCCCAGCGCCTGGCTGGGACCTCCAGCACCGGGCCAGGGCTCCTCGGAGGCCTTGCCCCGCTCACCCCTCCCAGCGCCGGGACGGGGATCCGCAGGACCCATGACGCCACCAGCGCAGGGTTGGGGTTCTGGGCGGGGCCCGGTGCCCCCAGCGCAGAGACTCGCTCCTCGGGGGCCCGGAGCGCCCAGAGCAGGGAAGGGGACCCCGGAGGACAAGTGGGTGCATCTCTCCCATGATACCCTTTTCCCAGACTCTAACAGACCTCTCTCTGTCTCTCTAGTGCCGCCCTACACCATCGTCTACTTCTCCGTTCGAGGTAGGGGCCCCTACTGGGAAGGAGGCGGCAGGGCTTGGGGCTGCAGCCCACGCCCCTCGCCCCCCTGAGGGAGACCCCAACCCCCGCTTATCCCTCCATCACACGGCTACTAGTCCGGGCCACCTTCCCTGTATCTCTGAGCTCCTGAGGCTCGGGTATCCAAGCTGGTGGCCATGGCTCGTCCCCTCCCTAGGAGGCTGTGAGATCAGGGGAGGAGTCCCCACACCCCTGTCTCCCCTCCCCCAGGGCGCTGTGAGGCCATGCGCATGCTGCTGGCTGACCAGGGCCAGAGCTGGAAGGAGGAGGTGGTGACCGTGGACACCTGGATGCAGGGCCCACTCAAGGCCTCCTGTGTGAGTGACTGTGCCCACGCGGGAGTAAGGGGCTGCACTTGGAGGGGGCAAAACTTGGGTGGCAGGCAGCCGAGCTCACTGAACCTGTGGTACCCCCCCAGCTGTACGGGCAGCTCCCCAAGTTCCAGGACGGAGACCTCACCCTGTACCAGTCCAATGCCATCCTGAGACACCTGGGCCGCTCCCTCGGTGAGTCCTGAGGTCACAGGCGCCCCAGCCCAGGGCAGTGGTGGGTGGGCCTTCCCAGTGTTCCTGAGTATCTGCTCAGTGCCCCAGCCTTCTGAGCCTCGTCCGTTGAAATCAAGCTGCCCGGCAGCCCTGTTGGGGTGGTGATTAAATAACTTTTCCGAGGTCAGGCCCAGGTCTGCCTGCAATCCTTGCTGTATGCCAGGCTGCCTCTCACTGAGTCCTGAGCACCTTCTGTGGGTCAGGACTGTCCCTTCCTTCCATCCACATCCTCCTTCCTGCCTGTGGCCTGCAGGCAGCCACTTGGCGTGTCAGTGGATCAGCTGAGAGTTTTGTATCAGGCGCCCAGTCATGCTGTCTGCTCTCCCGACCCCCAGGGCTGTATGGGAAGGACCAGCGGGAGGCGGCGCTGGTGGACATGGTGAATGACGGCGTGGAGGACCTCCGCTGCAAATACGTGACTCTCATCTACACCAACTATGTGAGCGCGGGCACAGGGACAAACACAGAAAGGGGCTTCGTGTCCTCTCACCCCCCCACCCCTCCCGTGGCTGCGGCTGACCCCTCCCTCGGTCAGGGTACCTGGGCTGGGTCTGGCTCTGTGCTGGGGGCCAGGAGCCATTATGGACAAGACACAACCCTCAGCCTCACTGCCTGGGCGATGGACCCAGTCAAGTCCCGGGCACTGGCAGAACAGTGCAAGGACAGGAGACGTGGAGGCAGAGGGCTGCTGACCCCCTCAGCTGGGGGAGGTCAGGAGGGCCTCCTGGGGGTGGGTGTAGGAGGATTTCTATCAAACTTTTTGTAGGGGGTGCTGGCATTTTCAGGTGCACAAAGTATGCAGATAACGGAGCACATTCGGGGACTTGGGACCAATTTAGCAGAGACAGGGTGTGTGCACACATGCACGTGAGAGAGAGGGAGAGTCACGAGATGGCGCTGGAGGTGCAGCGGGCCCAGGGCCTGAAGGCCTTGAACTAGCTGGCTTGGACGCTGTCCTGACGGTGGTGGGGAGCCATCGAGGAGTCTAAGCAGGGCGGTGTCCAAACTTGAGGTTGAGAAGGACCCTCCAAGGCGTTTTCAGTACTCTGGTGAGAGAGCACTGCAGGAAGGGAAAGGTGGGAATGGAGTAGAGAAGAATCAGCGGCTGAAATGGACAGGAAGTGGCAGTGGCCTGGGGCAGGGAGCGAGCAGAGGAGTACCCGGGGCTCTGGCCGGGGGTGGGGGGGGGGGGGGAGTGATTCACTGAGATGGGGCAAATAGGAGGGGCTGTCATGGGGCAGGGACAGGGGCTGGGCTGGGCAGCAGTGTGAGGGGCTGGAGGATGATGGCAAGTGGCATCTTTCTGGCAGGAGGCCGGCAAGGAGGACTATGTGAAAGCACTGCCCGGGCACCTGAAGCCTTTTGAGACCCTGCTGTCCCAGAACCAGGGGGGTCAGGCTTTCATTGTGGGCAACCAGGTGAGCGTCTGGCCCTGTCCTGCCCCTTCTGAGAGCACGTGAGCCGTGCGTTCAGCAAAGCTGGGCAGACCTGGGGAACGGCTCAGCCTCCCTGTCCCCCGTTCCCCCATCCTCTGGCCGATTCCCACCCGCTGAGTCCCGGGCCCCCTGCTCTGCAGATCTCCTTTGCCGACTACAACCTGCTGGACTTGCTGCTGATCCACCAGGTTCTGGCCCCCAGCTGCCTGGACTCTTTCCCCCTGCTCTCGGCCTACGTGGCACGCCTCAGCGCCCGCCCCAAGCTCAAGGCATTCCTGGCCTCCCCCGAGCACGTGAACCTGCCCATCAATGGCAATGGGAAACAGTGAGGGCTTGTGGTGCCCTGGGCAGGAGGCAGGGGCTGTCTACTTCCCTTTCCAATAAAATTTCCAAGAGAGAAGCAGTGCTGTGAGCATCGAGCTTCCTGGGGAGAGGACTCTGAGACCCTCAACCCGCCAGACGTGGGAGGGACAGGGCAGCGGGCTAGGGTGCTTGAAATCCTAAAACACAATTGGACTGTCTTCTGGGAGCTCTCAACCCGGGCTGTGTTTACTGAGCTCCAGAAACCAGAAGAGAAGAAAAACAAAGAATCAGAACTAACCACGGGTCCCTGTCCTGGAGGTCCCCGCAGTCTAGAGAGAGAGAAAAGGCTTACTCAAACATGCTTGCTCTAGTCCCTGGAGGCCACCTGCCAGAGGGCCTCGGTCCAGGACAGCGGGAGCTGAGGGACCCCTGGTGAGGAGGGGTGGGCAGGAGCCGGGTGGCTCGGAGCAGCCCAGGCTGGGCTGGCGGGAGGGCCAGCCGCTCTCCGGTTCAGGTGGGGCTCTCTTGGCTTCCTCATGCATCGAGTGCATACGAGCAACACTGGACGATCCAGGTGGCTCTCCTGCCACCTCTCAGCATCCGGGTTGCTAAAGGATGGAGCTTGGTAAAGAGAACAACCCAGCGTGGGTGAGCTGGCGGTGGCATGTCCACAGTGGTGAGAGGCCCAGGCAAAGCAGCGGCATTGAGGTGCGAGCAGGTCATGGCCCATCCCAGGGCCGGCCTAAGGGGAGGAGCCATGGGAGGCCCCCCGTGGTACAGCCTGGAGGAGCAGACACCTCTGGGGAGCACTGCCCAGCGTCAGAGCCTCCTGCCACCAGCCCAAAGGGGGACCCCCCCCCCATGTAGGGGAGCCCCTCAGGAAGTCAACCTCATTCCTGAGAGAACTCATAGTAGGTTGAGACCTCTAGGAAATGTCACTCGAGGGCCGGGGGGAGGCGTGTGTGTTATGGCCTGCATGCCACAGGGTGGGTGGGTTGGCAAAGGAATTCCTGCACCCATCCCATATCTTTGAGGCCCCACTTTGGGGCCATCCGTGGCGTCAAAGCAATCATGGCTGGAGCACCGTCAGGGAGCCCTGGTGCGCAGAGCAGCTGAGAGCCGTCCAGGTGCTCCCTGGGGAAATGGGTTAGAGGCTGGGGCAGCCATTGCCGGTGGGAGGACTTTGGCTTGAGAAAGTGGATCGAAGCTGAAAAGGCTCATATCCTTGAACTACCCACTTGCAAATGTGTGTTTTGGTTTTTTGTCGTTATTTGCACTTGCAAATAATGATAACAGTAATTGCTAATGCTTACAGAGGAGCTGCTCCACGCCAGGTGTTAGGCTCCGTGTGTTCGTGTGTTACCTGCCTTATGGTCAGTACTCAAGTCCCGTGGGTGGGCATTCCTCCTCTTATCCCTATTTACGGATGAGGAAACCGAGTCACTGAAGGGTTTAAGTAATTTGCTGATGTGTGAATTGAGGCACGAACAAGGTCATTCATCATGTCATTGTTTGCCATCACAACAGATTGAAAATGGCATAAATGACCATTGGCAGGAGACTGGCTAAGCACATTAAATGCACACACACAATGGATTTTGCTGCTGTGATAAAGGACAAGGGGGCCTGGATCAGGCTTTTTTGGAGCACAAGGCACTGGGGCAACTGAGCACAGCCCTATTTTGCAAGGACTTTTTTCTGCTGTTCAGCGGTGACGTGGAAAAATGGCAGTTCCCTGTCCCCCTTGCAGTCGGCAGGGGCGGTAGGACATGTTCTGGTCTGGGTTGAGGGGGTGAACCACTTCAGGACGGAGCGTGTCACTGCCAGTGCAGGAGACCCCAGCACTCTCCTCCCCCTGCCGCCACACCCCGTGATGGATGGTGGAGGCTCCGGCACCCTGGTCCCCAAGTGAGGACGACATGGAGCAGAGCCCCTGCTAACGTGTGAGGTTGAGGTTTTACACTGCTGGCAATTTAGAGTTGTTTGTTACTGCAGCATAAGCTGACCCATCCTGTCTGATCTGTCCTTTGTTCCAGCTCAGGCCGAGGGAATCCAGTCACCTCCCACTTTGTCCTGCCTCTGAAGGTGACCAGGGAAGGGGATGAGAGAGAGGGCTATGACTTTGGGGTATTCTCCCCACCCCAAGACTAGGCCCCTCCTGCTCCTTGAGACCAGGCCCTGAGAGTTGTCAGTGATGGGGAACCAAGAAAATTGCTTCACTGGGGGGTGGAGGAAGATAGCAAGCCCAGCCTTCTCAGCATGGACATTTGGCTACTGAGCTGGAGAAAGTGAAACAGATGAATGGGGTCCTATCCAAGGACTCTGGGCACAACTGGTGTTGCTCCTGGGGACAGCACCTGGGCCTGGAGACCCTGGATGGGTGACTCTGGCCACTGGGGAGAGCAAAGGATGGTACCAGAGCTAGACTGGGCCTGCTCCTTCTGGCCCGGGAGTAAATTGCGGATGCGCACTTTGTCCACTGCATCCCAAAGGCCCTGCCCCCATGGACCGCTGAAGATTTTGGTCTGCCTCCATCTTTTTCCCATGTATTCCTGCATCATCTCTTTTGGAAACTCCGATTGCTTCATAGGTGGTTCCAGCTGCCCTCTGTGAAAGTAAAGGAACACCAGCAAATGCGAGTGAGCATCGACGTTGACTCAGAGCTTGCCACAGCGAGGGAGTCCGCCACCGTCACTTGAGTCAGCAGAGACAAAGGCAGCCCTCAAGGGAGGGCTCTATGGGAGAAAAAGGGAGGCTTCTGATGGGCCCCAGTTGGAGGCTGTTGGCCTGGGGAAGCTGTGGACGGGCTAACTAGAAGTGGGGCATCCTGTGTCATTGCTTGGGGAGCAAATTGGGCTCTCTCTGGTTGGTCCTAAGTTGGAAAAAGGGATAAAAGTTAAGGAAGCTGTCACTAATCAGGTCCTGGATGTCCAGGGTGACTCAGAAAGGTGATTGTCTGGCTTCCTCTTGATTGATTGTTCCTGGAGATAGCAGTCTCACTTCCTACGAGTCTGACTGACAGCAGGCCAGCTTCCTAGCTGATTCTTGTAGATAAGAGGTTTCTTGGGCAAGTGGCTGCAGGTTGTGAGGCAGAGTTCTGTTGTCATACATGGTCTGGCCACTGTGGGTTTGTGGATTCAGTCTCACCTCTCTGGAGACGCGAGACCCCAGCCATGCCAACGGAAAGCTTTCTCCTCAGACATGTGAAACTCCAGTGGAGTAAGATGTTGCAGGGAGAAAGCAGGAGCCCACTTTCTAGGAACAGCTCCTGCCTCATTTCTGGCCCCTGAGGGACACGGGACACCTGAGCATGGAGCACCAGAGTACCAGTCTGAGTCACCCATCAGAACACCAAGATATAGAGACGGCGTGCCAAATGACACTGTCCTAGAGGTTACCGTGGGACCTGCTTGAGCAGGCCCTGAGGCCCCGGGAAGCGGCAGGAGCCTGTGACTCACGTCGACGGTACACCCACACCCGCCACACCTTGGCCTCCAGGGCCCTGGGGACTAACCCCAAGAACTTGGCTTCCCCAGGGCTCTGCACAGCACCACCAGCTAGCTCCAGCCAGGGTGGCCAGCCCCAAAGGACCCTGGAAAAGGATGCTCTTCCCAGACCGAGCTTCAAGTGGCGTCTCTCTGTCGACTTTGCCAGGAAAGAGAGAAGGCCAAGGTCGACATCCTCAGTCCTGGGCAGAGGCTTGTGTTCAGGAACCAGGAGGAGGCAAGACTAGGGGATTGGTGTTGGGGTTGTGGGTGACTGGTTTAAGGGAGGACCTTGGGGGTGGCCCATGCTTGTCCTGTGGAAATGCTCACCCAGAAGACCCTGTGGCAGGAAAAGGCTGCAAAAAATTGGGGTGTTGACCCCCAGGAGGCTGTCTCTGAGTCCTCCTTCCCCAGCCGACCCAGTGCCTACTCAGTGGGTTTTCAAGCATCTATTGCTACGTGACAAACTTGGCGACGTCAGTCTCCACCAGGAATTCAGGCAGGGCACAGCAGGCCTGGCCTGTGAGCCAGGCTCCTTCACGTGGCCACATTCAGTGGACGGGGCTGGGCCGCCTGCAGGCCAGCAGGAGAATCTGCATGCTCGACCCTGAGACCCGCGCCGGCCCTCCAGCCCAGCTTCCTGAGCGTGTGCAGAGGCCCATATCCCAGGTGGGGGTCTGGGGGAGTCCTCTGGGAGAAGTGGAAACTGACATGGGGAGCCCCAATGCCAGGGTATCTGTCTAGTGAACTTTCCATGAAGTTTACAAGCCCCTGTGTCACCCAGAACTTTCATCGGCTTTCCTGCTCACTCCTAACACGACAAATATGAACAGACAACAATTATTGCCAGGTAGTTGAGAGAAATCACTAACATAAAAGAGAGAGCCAACAATAAACAGGAAAAAAGGACACTCACAGAAGATAGAGACCATGCAAGCTGCATGAGAAAACTTCAGATAAAACTTTAATCATTATCTTCAGGGAGGTAACAGAAGGTATTATGTCCAGAAGACAAGAAGGCGGGGGGGTGGGGGGGGGGGGGGGGCTATTAGAACGTTTGGAGAAAAGAGCTCTTGGAAATTAAAAATATGACAGCAGAAATCAAAAATCTCACAAGATAAAGTTGAAAAATACATACGAAAATAGAACAAAAAGATAAAAGCACGGAAAGATAAGAAAAATAGACTATTATTCAAGGAGGTCCAGAGGGAGGGAGAGAGACGAGGGTAGGAAAAAAATAGTAGGGAGAAGATGCTCAAATGAATAATAGAGTAAATTTTCCCAGGACTGAAGATGAGCTTTCAGGTTGAAAGGCATCATGAGTGCCAAGCACATTGAATGAAAAAGGACCAAAGACAGATACAACAGCAGATCATGAAATTCTAGAGTCCCTAGAAAGAAAGTGAAGACCCTGCAGCCTCCTAGAGAGAAAAACAAACCCCACACGTGAGGGTAAGGATCTGGAATCGCATCAGATCTCTTATGGGGATTTTGAGGCCTGTCCTGTGCTCTCCCACGGAAGCTGGGCAGGACATCGTGGCTGCCTCCATGAAGAGAACATAGCGGAAGCCACATTATGGGGCTTCCCAGGCTGAGTTAGAAAAGGTCAAGCAGCTTTGCAGTTTCTCTTGAGACACTCACTTCAGTCATCGTGCAAAAGGTCCAGCCACTCTGAGGCTGCCACAGGGAGAGCCCACATGGAGAGACCAGAGAGGGGGGGAGGGAGGGAGAGGGAAGGAGAGAGAGAGAGAACGAGATGAAGACACACCTACTCCCAGCGGCCCAGCTCTGGAAGTGACCCTCTTCACTTCTGCCCCGTTCAGATGCAGGGGGTTTCTGTGCCCAGGAAGAAGAAATGAGTTTGTGATATCTACTCAGTCTCTACCATAAACAACAGAACCGTGCAGATCCAGGAACTTGGTACGTAAAAGCAGTGGCATCATAAATAAGTTTGAAAAGAAGAGTTATTTCGTATTAGTAAAACTGATTCACTATATTGAGAAAAATTACTGGATCCTTACCTCACACCATATACAACAATCAACTCCAAATAGATCAGTGGTTCTCCACGGGGGGCGGGGGGGTGATTTTGTCCCCCAGGTCACATTTGGGGGACAAATGTCTGGAGACATTTTTGTTGTCACAACTTGTGGGGTGCGACTGGCACTAAAGGATGCTACTAAACATCCTGAATGCACGGGACAGCTGCCCACAACAGAGCCTGAAATGTCCACACTGACAAGATTGAGAAACCCTGCAACAGGGTTCACCCACGTGTGAAAAAGAAAAACAAAATACTAAAAACAAAAAGTAAGAGTTGTCTTGATGACCTCAGGCTGGGGATGAACTTCTTAAACGAGGTCCCCAGAGAATGAACTTGACTAAATGGAAACTGAGGATTTCTCTTGTACGATGACAGTTAATTGTTTTTCAGATTACCAGATAGATGATAAACTCAACAGAAAATATTTGCAATATCTGACAGGGGAAGGGAGGACTTGTGGTTTAAATGTTGGAGTTGGCATTCCCATGAACCTTTCAGAATCCCCGCAAAGCCACAAAGACCGTGAAAAACCAAAACACATGCTCCATCTCCATGAAAGTAGGACACCTGAGATGGTTACACTTGTGAGCTTGTCCGCACCAGATAACCTCCCCCGACATTCATAAAGCAAAAGCTAGTGGGGAGACAAGGATTTGGGCAGCTGGAAACAAAAGATTTCAAACTCTGCAGTAGGAAAACAGAGAAGGCACTGTCCTTTCAATTCCATTTGGGACATTTACTGTAACGACCATATATCATGGCTCAGAGAAAGTTTTAGAACGTTCCGGAGGGAGAGAGAGAAATAGCACAGACAGCAATCTCTCATTATAAGGCGATAAAACGAAAAATGACAAAACCAGGAAACAAACAGATCCTAGCATTTATAGTTATATTTATTAATGGATAATATTTATAGCTATAAATCGCTCTCAGAATAATTCATGTCAAAGAAGAAATCAAAACCAAAATTGCAGAAGTTCTAGCAAATTGTGATAAAGGAGCACCGACTGTCAGAAGCATTGGCCTGCTTGTCTCGATTACCTGGCTTTATAATGAGTCTTGCTACCTGGCAGGGCAGGTCGCTCCGCCTTGTTCTTCTTCAAAATCAGCTTGGCTGTTCTTGGTCTTTGGTTCTTCTGTACACATTTTAGCATCAGCTTTCCCAGTTCCGTGAAAAGCCTTGATGGGCTTTTGATTCGAATTTGTGGGGAGTTTATCTATTAATTTGGAGAGACCTGACATCTTTATGATATTGTCACCTCAGCTGCTAAAGGCCCCTGGACAGCTGAGGCGCTGGCTGGAGGCAAAGGGAATGAGATCCACGAAGGAGGAAGGAAGCCACAAATACTGGCTACAGCGTCACGACCCATTGCAGCCCCCTCCACATGTCACTTGTGCCTCTGACTTTTGTATATTGGGAGGAAATTGTCTTTGTGAAGGGCAAGGTCGTCACGGGAGGAAGAGCATGTGACAAAGACGAACAGCTCAACCTGTTTCTAACAACAAACACTCAGGTTTCTTTCTTTTCGCTGATTTGCAAGATAGAGCCTGGCGTTTCTAAACACTAAACCCTTGAAGAATGGGAAAGATGAGACTCGCATTTCCAAGAGTTTGGGATTAGTCACGGGGTGTATAAGCTCTTCTTGGTGTCTCTCATCCCAAATAGCCATCAAGGGCTACACTGGGCGAAGAGGAAACTAGAGCTTTTGTATTAAGGGACTAAAGGGGTATAGGCGGGATTCCAAGGGATGACTGCGGGATGGGCAAAGGACCAACGTGGAGATGCCCCAGGTACCTAGACTTGATCTGCTGGCTGCCTGAATGTGATCTCTGCCAGGGAGGTGCCAGGATGGGTGGACCGAGGGCGCTGTACTGGGACCGGGAGACTGAGGCCTCACAGGTCCTCCCTGATGGAGACTGCGCATGGTTTCCAGTGCTTCAGCACGAGCACAGGCCAAAGACGGACAATGAGACACTGGCAGGCTGACAGGGAGTGGCTCTCACGCCAGGACTAGAGAGCGAGCGAGGGCACCCTGCACTGGACAGCAGGGAGGGAGACCTGGGACGTACGCATCGTTAATTGTGCTGCTCGCCCCAAATGCACACCCCTTGTCCTATGTGCGCCTCATCAACCACGACTGATCAACTTTACTTTCTTGAGTTTGAATGAATGGGGGGGGGGGGGACCATGGAGATTTCCAGTTCAAGATAGCAGCGTACGACCTGAAATTCAGCCTGTTCTTCTCAAACACATCAAAATCAGAAAGGAAAAAAATGTTAATAATGAAATCTCAGCCACAGAAATGAAAAAGGGAATTCTGTGTAGACTTGAAATAAGCCTCTCCCTGAAGGAAAGAAACAGGAAGAAACTCACAGCCCGGGGTGGGAGCTGAAGCCTTGTGTCTTAGCCAGGAAGCAGGAACACAGCCAGGCTGGTTGCACAGGGCTTGGGGCCAGGTCCTCAGTCTGTACCCAGCGCTGGAGAGCAAAGCTGAGAGACCCCGTGACTGAGGCCAGGTCTCCACCAGCGGCATGAATCAGGGGGCCAGAAATGCCCTCCTTGCCAGGTCACAAATGGGATCAATCCAGAAGACAGGAGTGCAGAATTGGGGAAGGAAGCAGGACAGCCTGTTTTTTTTCCGTTTGTTTGTGTGTTTCATATTCAGCAGGAGGACAGACATATTAACTAGCTTTTGCTGGAAAAAAGAAACTGAAGTATGACTGTTAAAAATCTAAGTGGAGGGGCTGGCCCAGTGGTGCTGTGGTTAAGTGCACACATTCTGCTTCGGCGGTCCAGGGTTCGCCGGTTCGGATCCTGGGTGTGGACATGGCACCACTTGGTAAGCCATGCTGTGGCAGGCATCCCACATATAAAGTAGAGGAAGATGGGCACAGATATTAGCTCAGGGCCAGTCTTCCTCAGCAAAAAAGAGGAGGATTGGTAGCTGACGTTAGCTCAGGGCTGATCTTCCTCAAAAAAAAAAAAAAAAAAACAACAAAGTAAGGGGAGCTACTAAAAATAGAAATAAAATGTATAACTTCCAAACCAATAGTGGGGGAGAAGGGAATAGCACAAAGAAAACTCAATTAATTCAATAGAAGACAGGAAAAGAGAGGAAAGAAAGAAAGAAAGAAAAAGAATGCTAAATAGAAAACACAATTTAATACGGCTGATGTAAGTCCCAGTGGTGATACCAATAAATGTAAATGGGTCAAACTCTCTTTTTAAAAGACAGACACTGATTGGATTAAAATTAAACAAAATGAAATTTAATTAGATGTTTTTGAGGCATTCCATAAGCAAGAGAAAAACTGAAAATAAAAAGAAAAAAATACCAAATACTAATAAAAAGAAAGCTTGTGTAGCAATTGTAGTATCAGAGAACCCAGACCTCAAGGCAAAAATCCTTAAAAGAGATACAGAGAAATATTTCATATTAGAAAAAGGAAAAACCCATATTAGAAAAGGAAAACATTCTTTAGGGGCCAGCCCCATGGCCAAGTGGTTAAGTTCACGTGCTCTGCTTCGGCGGCCCCGAGTTTCACCAGTTCAGATCCTGGGCGCCACTCATCAAGCCATGCTGAGGTTGCGTCCTACACAGAGCACAACCAGAAGGACCTACAACTAGAATTTACAACTATGCACTGGGGGGCTTTGGGGAGAAGAAGGGAAAAAAAAAGATTGGCAACAGATGTTAGCTCAGGGCCAATCTTAAAAAAAAAAACTTTTAAAAATATAGGTATTCAAAACTGACTCAAGGATATAAACAAACAGCCATAAAAGAAATGGAAACAGTGGTCAGACTGCCGCTAAGCAGAGGTCCCAGCTCCAGACGGTCTTACCATAAGTTCTAGTCACACATAAGGATATGATCATTTTTACCCTTAGCAAACTCCTACACTGCACAGGAAAAGGTGGAAAGTGGCCCACCTCATTTTAACAAAACTGGACAAGATCCCCTGGAGAAAATAAAACCATAGGCTATGCTCACTTATGAGCATTGATGTAAAAACCAATCCAGCAGTACAATGAAAGAATATTGCAGCATGACCAAAACGTTTGTCCCCAGAATAATGAAAAATGAGAGCAGCAACCACTTACATAGCACTTGCTATGTGCCACGTTCTGTTCTAAGGACTTTACAGAGATTAAAACATTTGATCATCGCAATGATGCTGTGAGGCACAGAGAGGTCAAGGAACTGGCCCAAAGCCACACAGCTGGTAAGTGGAAGAGCCCAAGATTTAGTTCCAACTGACTTCAATCTGTTCTCTTAGCTGCCTCACTCTGCTGCCCCATTAGGTCAACAATAGTTCGATAGATTAGAAAAAGAGATTGATCTAATTAAGAAGAAAAACAGTGTGATCACCTGAGATCTAGAAGAAGCATTCATTGAAACAGAGCACCCCTTCACGATAAAAGTGTGCCTTGGAAGGGAGTCTCCTTAATCTAATCAACATCTCTACCAAAAATCTCAGCAAAGCTCATACTTACAGGTTGCCATGACAATCATCACACACACGCATGCGTTTTACCTTCCCGCCCGATGCAAAGAGAAACTCATTTCCAAGGAGCCTCTGGGCAATGGGCCCAGCCCCGCCCAGATCTGGTAGGGAAATTCACTTTTCTTGCCCGGAACCCCTGACACGACACAGTGTATAAGCAAGCCACTTGGAGGTTAAAGGTCACTCCTCAGGCTGCAGCAAGTGTCCGGAAAGCCCTCTGACTGATGAGGGAACAAGACGTTCTATGGAAGGAGGCGATAACTTCCTGCGGCAGCCGCTCACAGGAATTCCGTTTCTGAGCAGCCAGCTGCTGGCCTGAGGAAATCTAAAGGCACATATAATGACACGGAGGAAGAAAAATTCTAACAAGTGGAAGTGGAGACTTTAATGTTAAGCCTTTACACGCTTCTATGAGAGTCACACCCCATAAAAGCATGCTCACTACTACCACCACTGTTCAACCTTATTCTTTTTTTTTTTTTTTTTGAGGAAGATTAGCCCTGAGCTAACATCTGCCGCCAATCCTCCTCTTTTGGCTGAGGAAGGCTGGCCCTGAGCTTACATCCGTGCCCATCTTCCTCTACTTTATATGTGGGATGCCTGCCACAGCATGGCTTGACAAGCGGTGCCATGTCCGCACCCAGGATCCGAACCGGTGAACCCCGGGCTGCTGAAGCAGAATGTGTGCACTTAACCGCTGTGCCACCGGGCCAGCCCCTCAACCTTATTCTGAGCTCTATGTTGTGCAATAAGAAAAAGAAACTAGACACTCAATATTAGAAAGGAAGATACTAGACTCTCATGATTTCTTAACAATATGATCATCCACATAGAAAGTAGAAAAGCTTAGGGGCTGGCCTGGTGGCATAGTGGTTAAGTTTGCACGCTCCACTTCAGCAGCCCGGGATTCATGGGTTCAGATCCCAGGCGCGCACCCAGTATGGCTCGTCAGGCCATGCTGTGGCAGTGTCCCACATAGAATAGAGGAAAATTGGCATAGATGTTAGCTCAGTGACAATCTCCCTCAAGTAAAAAGAGGAAGATCGGCAACAGATGTTAGCTCAGGGCCAGTCTTCCTCACAAATAAATAAACAAAAGCTTCAATGGACCAACTTTTGTGACAGGGGAGTCCATGAAAGGATCCAGATAATCAATAAAGGCAAACCGATAGTGTTCTATTCATAAACAGTAACCAATCAGAAAATGTAACCAGAACACAGATCACAAAAACATCACTTAAAATTCCTATATTTAGGGGGCCAGCCTGGTGGCGCAGCAGTTGGGTTCGCACGTTCCACTTCTCGGCAGCCCAGGGTTCGCCGGTTCGGATCCCGGGTGTGGACATGGCACCGCTTGGCAAGAGCCATGCCATGGTGGGTGTCCCACATATAGAGTAGAGGAAGATGGGCACAGATGTTAGCTCAGGGCCAGTCTTCCTCAGCAAAAAGAGGAGGACTGGCAGTAGTTAGCTCAGGGCTAATCTTCCTCAGAAAAAAAAAAAAATTGCTATATTTAAAAACGTGCAGATTTTTTTTTTTTAAAGATTTTATTTTTTCCTTTTTCTCCCCAAAGCCCCCCGGTACATAGTTGTATCTTCTTCGTTGTGGGTCCTTCTAGTTGTGGCATGTGGGACGCTGCCTCAGCGTGGTTCGATGAGCAGTGCCATGTCCGCGCCCAGGATTCGAACCAACGAAACACTGGGCCGCCTGCAGCGGAGTGCGCGAACTTAACCACTCGGCCACGGGGCCAGCCCCCAGATTTTTTTTTTAAGAAAAAAATTCTAAATGTTTAGTGAAGGACCTAAAAGATCTGAAAAAATGAGGAGTGACATCATTCCTGGGGTGGGAAGATTCAGTATTGTAAAGATGTGGGCCTTTTCCAAATTCATCTGTAATTCAGTGCACTGAGTGAACACTCTTTGGGCATTACCGTGTGTGTGGCACTGCTCTGTTACTTTTCTCAACAACCCTGACAGACAAAACTCCTTTTGGGTATGTGTTATCCTAATTTCCCACTAGAGGAAACTGAGGCACCGGTCATAAGATCATCGAGGTAATAAGTGATGGAAGCAGGATTTTGAATCCAGTTGCTTCACCTTGAAGCTTTGGTATTACCTGTAGATATGCATGTTTCTAAATCTATTTGTGTCAACACAAATCTCAAAAACACAGAGCTGAATGAACAAAAGGCAAGCTGAGGGTCAGGACCGGTGGCACAGTGGTTAAGTCTGCACGCTGTGCTTCAGGTGGCCCGGGGTTCATGGGTTCGGATCCCAGGCGCAGACCTAGTGCTGCCCGTCAAGCTGTGCTGTGGCAGCATGCCACATAAAATAGAGGAAGATTGGCACAGATGTTAGCTCAGCGACAATCTTCCTCAAGCAAAAAGAAGATTGGCAAAGATGTTAGCTCAGGGTGAATCTTCCTCACAAAAGAAAAAAAAAAAGCAAGCTGAAGAATCGTGTTACAGCAAGAAACCGTTACCACAAATAAAAAGCACCAAATGCTCATATTTTTCTGGGGGTAAGCACATGTACAAGTAAAGGTAAAAAACGGATTGGAAGATAATAGCGGATTCAATAGCATTTGGCTCTGGGGCAGAGGCACTTTAGATTTTCTGTTAAGGCCTAAATTTTTAAGGATCCGTCTATTCGTATGCTACTGTGAAATGTTTTTGAATCACCTAGAAAACAGAGTGGAAACCAAAAAGCAAAAATGACAATGGAGATTAAGTCGGGGCAGTGAAAACATGTTACTACTTTCTTGTTGCTTTTTTGTGTCTCTTACATCTCTAGCAAAGGAAAAACATTGATATTGTTTCATTTTCCAAATATAAAATTAGGTTCCCATAGTGAGTAAGCACCTCCCTTGAGAAGCTCTGTGCTGGGGGGTCCGGGAAGAGAGAAGATCCCATCATGCTGTAGTCACACTGCACCTGTGGCAATAGTTACTCAAGCTTCCTGGGGAGGCGACATCCCAGGGGCTCCTCAGGAGGAGGAAGATGAGTTGTCCCAGGCAAACCCAGCTTGTGTGGTGAGGAGGATCAGAATTGCCCACCCCAAAATGTGTCTCTTTGCCTTGATTATTAATTACGGACAAAAGACTCTGAAAGAAACTTTCGCCTTCCCCCTAACCACCTAAAAGAATTTAAGACAGAAGGCCTGTTCCAGGAAGGAGCTGATACCATGAGCTCACTATAGCATAATACAAACTGGGTCTGGTAGACAGGAGGATCCTTGCTAAGCCCATTTTTATCAAAGTTCTCAGTCTCTCTCTCCCTTTCTTTCTGTCTCTCCTCACATGGTCTATAGATGGCCCAGCAAACATTGGTTTAGCAAACATTTGCTTTTCCATCTCCATGGAAATTGCCTTCCTCCCCTTCGAAGCCTTAAACCACTGCCCCCAACATCCTCCTTTGTCTTTAGCTGAAGATGGTATTTAAGGCAGTGGCTTCAGCCGTTTGGACGAGTTACTCAGTATTCCTGGGTTTCTCCCGTGTATACATGTTATTAAACTGGTTTGATTTTCTCCTGTTATTCTGTTTCATGTCAATTTAATTCTTAGACAAGCCAGAAGGACCTAGAGGGTAGAGGAATGGTTCTCCCTCCACTTCAGGGGGCAGAGCCGTCTGTGCAGGACCTTGAGTGCCAGGTCAGGGGGCTCCGGCTTTGTCCTGAGGACTCTAGGGAACCACAAAGGGTCTTATGCAGGGGAGGGGGTAAAATAGATCTGAGCTTTACAACAATCCCACTTGTTCCACGTGCAAAGAAAGGACTGGAGGGGCCAAGAATCAGGCTGGGAGACCTCAAGGAGGCTTTGCAAACTTCCAGGTGAAAGCTGACAGATCGTGGGTATGGGGCGGGGCCTGAGGGCACAGGAACAGGAACTGTTCAAAAAAGCTCGGGTTGGCAGGACTCAATGGATGTGGGGACAGCGAGGCTTCTGGCCTGGAGGCTGTTGGGGGAGGCAGGTGCAGACGGTGGCGCAGAATGGGACAGGTGCGGAGGGAGAGGTGAGAGCCAGGGCCTGTGACACCTTGGAGGAGCGCTTCCTGGGAGGTGACACTGAGGAGCCTGGCAAGTAGGTGCTCCAGAGGGGTGGGGACTGAGTGGGGGATGCAGAAGACGTCAGGCCGAGTTCTGGCAGCTGTGCCATCCTGGGCAGGCCACTCAGTGTTGCTCATACACTCTGTCCTCTTCTGAAAACAGGGGCTCATCACTCCCACGCCCTGGGTTGTGGGAAGATTAAGGGGATAACACATGGCAAGTGCCTGGCACAGAGCCTGGGCTGGATGAACAGGAGGTCCTGCTCCTCACTCTCCATTTCCCATCACCCCACGCCCAGCCTTCCCCCATCCGCAGCATCCCCAGGCTGCCTGCTCCCCACAGCCTGCTGTTCCCTTGACCTAGTTAGGGAGGGAAGAGTTAGGAATCTACCCTCTGGCTCCATCCTGCCCCACTTCTCCTGCCCCAGAAGGAGAGATCCGTGGACTCAGGTCTGAGCCCCGGATTAGCTGTGTAATCTCCAGCTCTGCCTGGGCAATCTCTTTCCCTGCCCAGGAGAGGGGCCTGAGGCTGGGAGCCAGGACTGCTAGGCCCTGGGCCTGGTACTGCCCTACCCATCTGTGAGACCTCGGACAAGGTGCCAATGCTCTTGGCACCTCTTTTGGGAACACCACTGACATCCCGCAATGACTGTCACATGTATGTCAGTCGTTCTGTGGGTCTGCTGTGTGCGGGGCACTTTGGGAAGGAAGAAAGGCCTGGGTCTGATTCCAGTTCCACCACTCAGCAGCTTCATGCCCACTGACAAGAGATGAAACGCCATGGGTCTCCATTTTTTTCATGTATATAACGGAGTTAACACTATCCAGGACTGCTGCTAGGAGCATATGAGAAAATAAGGGCAAATGAGTTTTGTAAATAGCACATTTCGAGAGAGAAAAGAAATGATGGTTACAGGACAAGAGAATAGAAGAACTCGGAAGAGAAAGTCAGAAAGATACCTTATCATGGGACCGGCGCAAGGTCTCAGGGCCAAGGAGTTCCAGAGGACTGAAAAAGACAAGAGTGAATCAGGCTTCCAGGACTTCACCAGGAGCCAAAGGACAGATGGCCTCAGGTCAGGGGAGCAGCCGCACAGGGGAGACAGCCACACTAACGTCCTAAAGCCCAGAGAGGAAGCGGTCGTGGGGGGGAGGGGGCGTGATGTGGCCTGGGCCTGATGACCCTGCGGGGGAGGGGCGGACTCCTTAAATGCCAGGCCAGGGCCTGCTTGTGAAGGCAGTAGGGGCCACTCCTGGATTTTGAGCAGGAGCTCCAAGTGCAGGACTCTCCTGACGGAGGCTAAGGAGGGCACGGCTTGGAGAGCTTAGCAGCACACGCAAGAGCATGTGCTATCCACTGACCATCTCCACCCCCTCGGCCTTACCCCCACTTAGGACTCTAGACACACCTCCTCCGGGAAGACCTCTACCAACAACCTAGCCTGCCCCTGGAGCTGCCTCTGCTCTCTCTTGCTAATGGGCAATCTTCCCGAGCCCAGGGGGCCCCGAGGTGGGGGAAATGACAGTCTGGGAGGGCTTGGACCAGGACAGAATAACTACAACACAGTCAAGGGGATCGGACTGTAACTGGCCTGATTTCTCCTCCCCCCTGCAATACACTTGTGCATACAGTAGGTACACACTAAATGCGAAACCTATAGAAAGTGGAAACACTAGAACCCTGCAGAAGGGACACGCGAAGTTTGTTTACTTGGGGTTTGAAAGGCGGGGGCTCCGCAGGCGAACAGAAAGAAGCCGAGCCAGCAAGCAAAGGAGTAAGCGCTAGCCCCGCGGAGGGAGGGAGGCAAACCGAAGGTCGGCGAGACTACATCTCCCAGCAGCCTCAGCGCCAGAGAGTCCACTTCCGGCCTCTCCGCCCTCCTGGGAGGAGGCGGGGCCGAGGGCGGGGCGAGAGAGGCGCAGGGAAGCTTGGGCGCGCCGCCAGCGCCAAAGCGCGTGACGTTCTTCCTGTGCGCCGCCTAGCGTCTGAGTCGCGCCGGTTCCTGAGCATCAGAGCCGTGAAGGTGACAGCGGGAGGTGACTGGGCTCGCCCCCGCGATGCTGGCGGCACGACGGCTGCTCGGCGGGTCGCTCCCCGCGCGGGTGTCTGTGCGTTTCAGCAGCGACACGGTGAGGCCCGGCTCAGGCTAGGGGTGTTGGCGGGCCGGGGCTCGCTGCTGCGCCTCTGCGCGCGCTGTCCTTCGGTCAGTAGTGCCTTCTGGAGCGCCCGCCTCATCTCCCCAGCCCGGCGGGAAGGTGGTCGCTCCGGCCTGGGAGTAGAAGAGGAACGAGTCCCGACGGGAAGCTGACGCCCCCCCAGCCCTCCGGCTCCTTGGCTTCCCTTAATTTAACAGCCCCGCTGCCGAACGGGGAGGTTTGCAGGTGGCAAAGCGTCCTTGTCTCATTCCTCCCGTGCCACAGCTTTGTAGTGCCTGAGGCAGTCGTTGCCCCATTTTACAGATGCACAAAACAGCTTTGGAGAGGGATGTGCACCGCCTGACTGACTCCCCGTCCAGCGCTCTGCTCCCTGCAGTGGCTTTTAAGTGGATGGGAGCCTGGAACCAGGTCCCCTTAGCCCTCTCCTGGGGCGCTGGCCACTGGGTCATGTGGAATTCCGGGCTCCACCTCTCCTCATCAGTTTTATCCCAAGTGGCTCTCCCTCCATCACCTTTGTGTCCCAGCCCCAGTGAGGCGTTTCTTTCCCATCAGTAAATGTATTTTGCCTCCAGCAGAGTTAGTAATATAAGGCCCTGGCCTAACCAGATTTTGGTCCAGCAGGACAGCCAGACAGATAAATGGCCATGACATCTCTCTGGGTTCAGGGAGGTAGTATGGTCCTGTGATTCAGGTGCGGGCCTTGGCCAGGGACAGACCTGAGCTCGGATTCCATCTGCTGCTTTTGGCTGCACGCCCTTCCATAAGTTCATTTTGCTCTGAGCCTCAGTTTCCTCCACTGTAAAATGGGGGAAATCATCCCCGTTTCAGGGTTATGAGGTTTTGGATGTAAAATGCTTAGCCTAGTGCCTGCTAACCAGGAAGTGCTTACTAAGTGGCGGTGGTACCTGTGCTGATATGAAAGGTTCTGAGGTTTAGGCCTGTACTGTCCCCCCAGCCCAGCCCCTTCTAATCAGGGGGACCCAAGAGTCGTTAGCTTCTGGCCTGGCCCTTCATGGCCTCAGAGCTTTGTTGGGCCTTCTGACCCTCTGTGTCCCCAGACAGCACCCAAGAAAACCTCATTTGGCTCGCTGAAGGATGAAGACCGCATCTTCACCAACCTGTATGGCCGCCATGACTGGAGGTGAGACTGTGCCCTTAGCCTGATGGCTCCTGGGGCAGGGCCGCCCCTTCACTGCCTTCCCCACTCTGTCCAGGCTGAAAGGTGCCCAGAGCCGAGGTGACTGGTACAAGACAAAGGAGATCCTGTTGAAGGGGCCTGACTGGATCCTGGGTGAGGTCAAGACGTCGGGCCTGCGGGGCCGTGGAGGCGCTGGCTTCCCCACTGGCCTCAAGTGGAGCTTCATGAATAAGCCCTCCGATGGCAGGTGTGTGTAGGGAGGCAGAGATGGGGTTGCAGGAGAGCCTTTGGGGTGGCTGGAGCTTGCCTCGGCCTTTGCTCTTTCCTTGGAAACTAAGAGTGAAGGAAGTGGTAAGATGTTACCAGAGCTTAAGTAGATGGGACTCACTTCTCTCTGGTCTTCCTCAGGAGAGATTTGAGGGGTAGCAGAATCAACACAAGATTTTGACTCAGGCAGACTTAAGTCATTCCTAGCTTTGCTTTCTACTAATCATACCTTTGGGCAGTCTCCTGACCTTTTTGAACCTCAGTTCTTTTGGGGTTTTTTTTGTACATGGATATAATATTGCGCAGGAATTAAAGAGAGAATGTTTGTACAGCTTTTGGCCTGCACATTGGTTGGCACATAGAAAGCAAATTATAAACGTTAGCTACTTTGCCTCCTTTTGGCCCCAGAGATGTGGCGGAGGTTCAGGAAGGCTCTTTGTGAGCAAGAGCAGAGTCTGGGCTCTCGGGAAAGCGCAAGGAGAGACGTTTGGACTGAGCAGAACAAAGACCTTTCCTGTGGTCATAGCCACGCAAAGATGGAATAGGCAGTGAGCTCTCTGTCATTGGTGGTGAGCAAGCAGAGCCCCTGGGAACATGTTGGGAGGGCAGAGAGAGATTGGCTGTCAGAGGAGACATCTTTGAGGCTTCCCTGGGTGAAGTGGGGCGGCATGTGGTTGAAGGGCCAGCCCTGGTGGCCCCGTAGCCTGACTGACTTGCTGGCCCCACAGGCCCAAGTATCTGGTGGTGAACGCGGATGAGGGGGAGCCAGGCACCTGCAAGGACCGGGAGATCATGCGCCATGATCCCCACAAGCTGGTGGAAGGCTGCCTGGTTGGGGGTCGGGCCATGGGCGCCCGTGCCGCCTACATCTACATCCGCGGGGAGTTCTACAATGAGGCCTCCAATCTGCAGGTGGGCAGGGGAGGCACGTCAACGGGGGGAGGTACTCGGTGTGCACTACACGCCCGCTTACCTGCATCGCAGTTCTGGCATTTGAGCACCTGATCTGTCTGGGGTCAGACTGGGAGAATGGTGACCCCTCCTGCATGTGTGGTGAACAGGATGTGGCCCCCAGAGCCTCCCTCTCTGGGCTCCTCCTGGCTACTCCAGAGCCTCAGCTTGGGAGGCCTTCCAGGACTCCAGGGTTCCTGGGTGGGATTGCGCCAGGGAACTCACACTCGGGCATTTTTCCTGCAAAAGGGTCAAGAGGTCATTTTAGGAGTTCTCAGCTCGGTGACGCCTGCAGCAATTGGTTCTGGGCCAGAGTCTCACACCTTTCCAGTAGGCTCCTCAACAACAGCAATGAGGGGTATGGGAATAGCACCTGGCACATAGGAGCATTATGTATAAGTGTTATTATTATTACGTGTATTTAAAAAATCTATAGGGTCTTTTCTTCTACTATAGAAGCAGTATTTGGGGCCATCCTGGTGATGGGCTCACTGAGCCTAGACCTCTCCCTCCAAAACGCAGTGTCCCTGGGCTCTCAGGATGGTGCCCTCATCCCCCTGTCCCACAGGTGGCCATCCGAGAGGCTTACGAGGCTGGTCTCATTGGCAAGAACGCCTGCGGCTCCGGCTACGATTTTGATGTGTTCGTGGTGCGCGGGGCTGGGGCCTACATCTGCGGAGAGGAGACGGCGCTCATCGAGTCCATTGAGGGCAAGCAGGGCAAGCCCCGCCTGAAGCCACCCTTCCCTGCAGACGTGGGTGAGTCCTGGCCTGATGCTGACCCTTGTCCTGTGGAGTCCGGGATCTGGCTTCAGGTCCCCATTGGTTGTTCTTAGGGAATTTCTGAGTTCCTTCTGGACTGGGGGCCAGACACAGAGAGTGGGGCGGTAACAACAGAGAGACTCCACCAGTGCCACCTTACAGTCCCTCATCCAGCCTCTGCGCCAACCTCAGACACCCAGGTTCCTTCCAGGAGCTAGAGGCAGGGTGGTGCACAAGGCAGTGCAGCTCCTGCTGGAGTTTGGGGTCCACTGGGCGGTGAGAATGATAAAGAGGTGAAAGTGGGGCTCTGCTACAGGAGCAAGACCCTGGGACGACCCCACTCCCGGGAAAACTGCCCCAACCTGTCCCCACCCCTTGGCTGCCACTGGTCTCTTGTCTCATTTCCCCCACAGGAGTGTTTGGCTGCCCCACAACTGTGGCCAATGTGGAGACAGTGGCTGTGTCCCCGACCATTTGCCGCCGCGGGGGTGCCTGGTTTGCCAGCTTTGGCCGCGAGCGCAACTCGGGCACCAAACTGTTCAACATCTCTGGCCACGTCAACCACCCTTGCACTGTGGAGGAGGAGATGTCTGTGCCGCTGAAGGAACTGATTGAAAAGCATGCCGGTAAGGCCTGGGGCCAGCCGGGTGGGGGACGGGGCAGCGTGTCCGTGAAGAAAGCCAGGAGTGGGAGGGCCTCAGGAGCCGGGGCTGGGGTGGGCGCTGACAGAGGTCGTGGGCTCAGGACTAGGCAGGTGTGCGAGCCCCAGCCCTGACCATCCGTCCTTTTGGGGACTGATTGGGGTCCCAGGAGGTGTCACCGGTGGCTGGGACAACCTCCTTGCTGTGATCCCTGGCGGCTCGTCCACCCCACTGATCCCCAAGTCCGTGTGTGAGACAGTGCTGATGGATTTCGATGCGCTGGTGCAGGCACAGAGCGGCCTCGGCACGGCCGCCGTGATCGTCATGGACCGCTCGGTAAGGGCTGGGACACACCCCCGCCCGGGCCCTGCATTATGCCAGCCTGGTTAGCACCCCTTCCTGGGCTTCTGAGAACTCCTGCCAGCTCTCGGGTCCCAGTTCCTGCAGCCTGAGTTACAGTGAGGTGGGAGAGGAGGGGAGCAAGGCTGCAATCGGTGGGAATGCCCGTGGGGTCTGGGCCGTGCAGGACCCCAGGGAGGATGGTGGAGGTGGCCAGGATGCCACTGGAATCAGGAGGATGTGCTGCTGGAGGGCTGAGGCTCAGGCCTTGGGGGGCTGCTTACTGTCCCTTGTTACCCCAGACAGATGTTGTGAAAGCCATCGCCCGCCTCATTGAGTTCTACAAGCACGAGAGCTGTGGCCAGTGCACCCCATGCCGCGAGGGTGAGCACCCTGGGCCGGGGGGTGGCTTTCTCTGTGACTCACCCTGGGCCCAGGTCGGACACAGGACAAAGGACCCTGGATAAATAGCTACTGCCTCCCAGCCTGCCATGGCTTCTCTTAGCCCACCCCGCGTGGGGCAGGCACCCCTCAAGTGCTGCCCTCCACACCCTGCCTGGGGGAGACCGTCAGGCCCTGTCTTGCCACCACGGCTGCAGGTGTGGACTGGATGAACAAGGTGATGGCCCGCTTTGTGAGGGGGGACGCCCGGCCAGCCGAGATCGACTCCCTCTGGGAGATCAGCAAGCAGATAGAGGGCCACACCATTTGTGCCCTGGGCGACGGGGCCGCCTGGCCCGTGCAGGTACCCGCTGCCCTGCTGTGTGCCGCTTGGGTGGGGGCGCTGGGAGCCCAGGGCGTTGGGGGATTTTCAGACCCCGCTTCACACAGTGCCTCCCACCCCCAGGGCCTGATCCGTCACTTCCGGCCAGAGCTCAAGGAGCGGATGCATCGGTTTGCCCAGCAGCACCAGGCCAGGCAAGCTGCCTCCTGAGCCCGCCACCCTGGGCTGGCATCTGTCTGTCCAAGAGTTGGACAATAAAGCAAATGCTGCCTGCTCTTCCATCGCAGCTTCTCTGTGGCCTTGTCCTCACCCTGCCACCCGCAGCCACAACTCAGGGAGGCCTGTTTGCCAGACAGAGCTGGGGGCTTGGAGGGGTAGGTCAGCTCAAGGTCATGTTGTGAATCCGCACCGTGGCCTCCTGTGGGCCAGCCTGTCCTAGACCATCCCGAGCAGCCATCCCTCACTGCAGGAAGCAGGGGCAGGCAAGCCGGCTTTCCCTGGTGCGGTGAGGGGAAAGCTGTGGCCTAGGGTCCAGGCCTGAGGTCCTGGAGAGTGGAGCAAGGAGAACGGGGCGCAGTCTTCCCTGCAAGGCGAGGGGCTGGGAAAGCACAGGCTCTCTGGTCTGGTTCAGAGGAGAGGTTTATTCTTGATTCATGATCCGACAGTGGGGTGAATTTGAAGGATGGGAAGGGAGGAAACAATCTGACTAGGGACTGGGCACGGTGGGTGAGGCAGCCCCAGGTCCTCCCAGCTCCGTGGAGACATCCGTGGGTCAGTTTGAGTGAGGGGCGGTGAGCAGAGCTGGGCACCCCTGCTAGTCGCTGAGCTGGAAGGGTGCACCATCGAGCGGGTGCCACAGCTCCAGCCGGCGGTCACTGTGGCCCAGGCACTCACTCCAGTGCTGCTGGCCCTCGCCACTGGCCCGGCTACTCAGCTGCACCCCGCCTGGGTTGGGAGATGGGTCAGGAGCCATGTGGGAGCCCACTAGGCCCCCACCCCAGCTCCCCTGCATTCCCACTCACCGATGAAGTCGTCCGCCGTGCCCAGGTCGTAGTCCCACACAGACACCAGCAGCGTCTTCTGGGCCAGCTCCTCCCTTGGGCCTGCGTAGAAGAATTCCTGTGGGGGGGCCGGGGGCACAAAGGTAGGAAGGAGGTGGCCTCGGGTTCTTCAGAGCTTCAGAAACAGGCTCAGGCAGGTGAGTGGCTCAGGTTAACTGGGACCTCCACTTTCTGCCTGAGCCAGGACGCTGACCTCTGCCACCCCCGAGAGGCCAGGACGGCCTCCAGCTGGCGCTGTCCTACCTCATTGAACTCGGGGTTCAGGGTCTTCCTCCGAACGCTGGTCTTGTATTTAGATTTTTTGCCCACGTTTGGATGCAGGAAACTGATTGGGGAGGATGGGGTTGGGTTAGATGTGGCTCTGGAGAGGTGGGCCCCCTCTGCCCACCTGTCTGCACTCACAGGCGGACGAAGGGGTCCGAGTAGCCGTTGGCATCCATGGGGGCAAGGTGGGCACAGCGCAGCGCGCCCACCAGCAGGCCACCCTGCTGAGAGCTGTAGCACAGTGACAGCAGGATGCGCCCACGTTCCTCCTCGGCCACCTCTGCCTCCACCTCCTCCTGCAGGGGTAGGTGGGGGTCAGGCCTGGTGTGGCCCAAAGCCCCCCACCCAGGCGTGTCAGCCAGGATGGGAGAACTCAGACTGGCTGCAAAGAAATCAGGGGTCAACGATTTCTTTTCATGATTCAATTTCCAAAATCAGTCACTGGCCTAGTGCCCTGGAAGAGAACTTACAGGTCAGCTGTACCCTCCAGCGCCTGAGAAGGGGAGGGGCTTGCCCAGGCCACGTGACTGGTCAGTTCGGTGCATCTTTGTCATGGAGGGGAAGGGATGCGATGTCTCTTGAGTGCCACAGATGTGCCATGAGCTTCCTAAGTGGCCTCGCACCGAGTGCCTACAACCACCCTCCGGCAAGGCAAGCCCCCGTGACAGAAGCAGCTCTAAGAGGCTGTGCTCTCCCCAGGGACGTGTGGGTCTCTTCAGCTACAAAACCACCCTGTCACCCCCTGTCCCCCAGGGACCAGATTCTGAATGTCCTCTGCCATGCTTGGTCCTGGTGCTTCCGAAAGGATTCGGAGGACGCCTGGGAAGAACGTGCTGCTCCCACACTTAATGGAGGATGGGATTCGGTTGGCAGGGAGCCCAGCCCCCTCGCTCGCAGCCAGTTCTCAGTGAGGGAGGGCCCCGTGAGTGACCGCTGTGCACCCTGGTGCTGCGGCATCTGGGGTCTGGACAGGAAGTGGCTGTCGCAGGGTGCCGGCCCCACCTCGCTGGAACTTGCCTGGCCTTGGCTAACTGGCAGCTGCACCAACTTGTGGCTCCACCAGGGGGCAGGGCAGCAGCACTGGCCCTTCTGTCCAAGAGGAGCCACCACGTTGCGGATGCCACGTCCCTGCCGGGCCCCAGGGGTTCTGGCCAGGTCTCTGGTCTCCCCTGGGGCCCCCTGTAGTCACCTTCGCTGCCTCCTGACAAGGGCCTGGCTAGGGCTACCTGCCCCTGGGGCTGACCTAGCAGCCAGGGAGCCCCACCCCTGTGCGTTGTCTCCTGGACCTTGACCTGCCCTCCCAGGTGGGGCCACAGACAAACGCCCCCAGTTTCGGCCTCTGCCTCATGGTGGCTTGCACCTCTGCCCACTGAGGGCTTTGCTGTCCCAGGGCTCCACAGCAAGTCTGGGCTGCCCTGGCAGGGGAGTCACCCTCTCCAACCAGCCACTGGGAACTGGCTGTTCCCCAGGGCTATGAGCGCTCACAAGGCCTATGAGGGAAATGGCCGCCGTTTCTCCAAGCCCACGTGGGCCTGAACCCCTACCCAGCCCACCCTTGTCCCTGCCTAACCCACTCCAGCCTGGACCACCCCAGGCCTGCCCACCTCCATCCCTGCTGGGTCCCACTGTCCTACCCACCTCCTCATACAGGGACATGCCACGGGCCGTGTCCAGGCTCTTGGGCCTCTTGGTCTGAAAAAACAGAGAGCCCAGTCACCCTGGTTGGACATTGCCTAGGCCCCCTCCCTGCCCCTCCCCTCTCCAGCTCCCCCTTCATATGGTCCCCGGCCCCCAGAGTCCCACCCCGGCGCCGCCCCACTCACCAGCCTCCGCTTCTCCAGGCACACATCGAAGCTGCGGGCTCGGTTGGGCACCAGCTTCCTCAGGGGCACCCGGAGCTCCCCCAGGGGAGGCGCCCGCCGCCGTCGCCGCAGCCGGGGGTCCTCACACACGCACAGCCTGGTGGCCACGCACGTCAGACCTGGCCAGGCAAGCCCCCCTCCACCCTGCCCTCTGGAGGCCCAGCCCGATGCTCACCGCAGGGTCTTGCGCCCGGCATCCTGGCGGGTGAAGCCGTGATAGGTGAGTGTCTCCTCCCAGACAGGGCCCCTGGTGCCCCGAACCGTGCGTGTCCGCAGCTGGCTGGCCTGGGGGCCAGGCAGGTGGGTCAGGGCCTCCTCGGGCCCCAGGGACCCACGCTGGCCCGCCTCCCTGATAGGGCCCCCAGTTGCACATCCCAGCAATGGGGAGCTCCATGCCTGACGTCTGGGCCTTGATGGGGAGGAGCAGGGCAGGGCCAGGTGGGTGCTCCACGCTGGTGTGTGGCCCGGGGACAGCGGCAGGGGCTGGGGCTCGCTCTCACCTTGCTGGTCCCCGGAAGGAGGTTGGCTTTGACGTAGGTGTCCACAGAGCCTGAGGCCGGTGGCTTGAGGCCCTGAGAACAGACAGTGGATGTGCGGCAGGCCTGTGTCCCAGGCCCATGGGCCAGGGACCCCTGCCCCCATCCTCACCTTGGCACGATGAGCCGTGCAGTGCAGGGCGCTGTTGTCCGCATCAAAAAGCAGCGTGAACTCGAGGGTGCCCAGGACAGCTAAGGGCAGGTGGCAGGCAGGGTCAGCTCCTCCCTCGCCCCCCATGACACCATGCCTCCTGCCCTGCCCTCCCCGGTGGTTGGGCTGGGCCCAGGTGTCCCCCTTGTCTCCCGCCGCTACTCACTGCTGTCGTCTGAGTCTCCCTCTGGCTCTGGATCGGGCTGTGGCTGAGGTGCAGAGCGGAGGGCGGGGGTCACTGCAGGGCGCGGGCCTGGGGCGCGCAGGGTGGGCCTCGAGAAGGGGTAGAAGTGCGGGAAGAAGTCAGAGATGAGGTGGATGGGCTGGATGGGACCCGGGCTCACGTCGATGGCCATGTGCTCCTGCATGCTCACCCGCTGTGGCCGCCCCCTGCTCGCTGCCGCCGTGCCCGCCATGGGGGCTCAGACATGGGGACAGGGACTCAGAGAAGCCCCCGCAGAGTAGAGATGAGGGGCACGCACCAGGCCAGTGAGACAGGATGAAGGAGCACCACTGAGGGCGCCGACAGCAGGCGGTGGGGGGCGGGGGGGCGGGGGCTGGTCCTGGTTGGCAGCTGGGACCTGAGGACAGAGTGCAGGGTCAAGGTGGGTGGGTGGGGGAGAAGTAGGGGCCCCAGCCTGGAGGGGGACCCAGTGTGCTGGCGGTCAGGCCCGCTGGGCTGCTTACCCTATGAGAGCTCCTCCAGCTGCTCTGGTTCACTGCTGGCACCAGCTGCGCGCCTGCCAGAGGCAGCCGTGTAAGCAAGGCTGGGGGGGCGGGTGGGCAGGAGTGTGGGGGGGGCAGGAATGGGGGGGGCTCGTAACTGAACTCCAGAGCTCAGGAGACCGCCACCTCCCTGCCCTCAACCCCGAGGCTCCCTTCCCTACTGTGGGGGCCCAGCCTCCCTTAGCTCCCCTCCCCATTCACACACCATCAGACAGAGTTATTTTTACCACTGTCATGTGGCCCTGCTCCCAAGTGAGGAGGCTGGAGGGCCAGAGGTGACACAAGGGGTGTGAGGGGCAATGGGAGGGGTGTGTGGGGAGGAAGCAGGAGGTGAGCCGGAAGGGGTGCAGCGGAGGGAGCATGTGGGGAGGTGTGTGAGAAGGGGGAGGGGTGCGGGGGCACTTTGGGAGGTGTGGGGGAGGCGCATGGGAAGGTGAGATGGGAGTGCTTGCGTGTGGGGGGCACCTAGGAGGATGGGGGTACCTGGTAGGAGGGGGGCCCCCAGGAGGAGGGGGAGGTGTCTGGGCGGACAGGGCGCACCCAGGGAGGAGGGCATCTGCAAGCTGGTCCTCTTGCAGTAGCCAGCTCAAGCTTTTTAAACACGAATCCCCTCACCCCCCTCCCCTTCTCCTGGCTTGGAATGAGGTCCCCACCTCACAGCGGCCCCCTGCGTGGTGGGCCTCCTTCCCCCTCCACATTGCTCTTGGCTCCCTTGCACACCCATGTGCTGCTCCTTCTGCCCCACTGCCTCCTCTGCCCTTTGACCTGGCCCCGCTCCAGCTCACCTTTGGTGTCAAGGCCACTCCCTGCAGGGGAACTTGGCTGGTTTTTACCAGGTCAGCCTTCCCTTCCCTCTCTTCCCAGTGGTCCTTTGGGCCACCCTTTCTGTACTCTCAGTCCAGGAGGTTCACACTCCTCCCTAGGCCGGTGCGCCAGGCCCTGCCATCAACAAATTCCAAATCCAGCAGGCCATGTGGCAATCCCAGGGAAGGCCATGTGACACAAGGGAGGCAGATAAAGTGCAATTCTGGGTGAGACTGGCTGAGAAAAGTCAGCTCTGTTGTCTGTTGATGGGACGCCAGTCCCGTGCCAACCTAGAGCTGTTGCCCTCTCCTCACCTCTCATCCCTGTGGAGTAGAGAATGCTTCTGAGAGTGAGGCCAACACAGTGGGATCACAGAAAGAGAAAGAGTGCCCCTGAGCCCCTGGATCCAGCCATGCCTGAAGCTAGTTTATCTCTAGAGTTTTTGTAACCACCATTCCTCTTTTGGCAAAGTCAGCTTGGGGGTGGAGTTTTCTTTCACTCGTCCTGGCTAATACTGTTCAAGAAGTCTTCCCAGATCACCATGTCAAGGTCAGACCGCTCACCCTTTCAACTCTCTCTCTCAGAACCCTGGTCTACATAGTTGATGTATAGTCCCACTGTTATCTGTGATTAATGAATGTGCAATCACACGATTATCTGTGTGAGCTGCTCTAAGGTCTCCCCCCGACTGAACCTCCCGGCAGAGGGCAGGACAGCAACTGGCCGGTCTGCAGATGTGGTTCCAGCACCGCACCTGACACTGGTAGGAGCGAGGCCGCAGGGTCAGCAGGCATGGAGGGGGAGTAGGAGGCGTGGGCTGACACTTATCCAGCGTGGCGGCTGAGAGCTCTGGACTCAGAGCGGGCTGGGTTCAAACCCCTTCTTGGGGTGACCTCAGGCAAGGTATCTGTCCTCCAGAAGCCCGTCTCACCAGGCAGGGACAGCGCTGGCCTCACCTGATGGGGCTGTGGTGAGGGTGAAGAGAGAAATGACACCCGGTACCTGGCATACAGTAAGCATCACAGTGAGTGCCCACGGCTGAGGGTAATAGTGCGATTGGCCAGAGGCACTGCAGCCAGGAGGCCACCTGTCTGGTGGGGTCTGCCAAAGCCAGGGGCCCAGGGCAGAAGACACAGTTGCCACAGAGTGGTGTAAAGGCTCTTTATTCAATCCTGAGGTGGAGCTGGCCTGGCAGGGCGAAGGCAGGGGCTGGCTGCTGAGGGCCGGGCCTCAGCCCCTGGGCAGCTCAGGGCTGGCCAGGCGGGGCTGGTAGGCGCCAGGTGCCAGCAGCTGCAGGGTGAACTCGGTGATGACAGCCGTGAGCCCCCAGACACGGTGTGGCCCATGAAGGAAGACGGGCAGCGTGTATCGGAAGCAGCCGCCCTGGCAGAAGTGGGTGTAGCCCTGATTCTGTGCCTGCAGCAGATGGGCCAGGGGCAGTGCAAACACCTCGTCCACCTGCGGGCAGGAGGCAGCGGGAGGGTGACAGAGGACTGGCCGCTGCAGCCCCCCAGCATCGGGACCCCCCGGTCCCAGCCTCCCCCGCTCACCTCCTCGCGGTTGGGCCTGAGGTTCTGGGGATCCAGTGGGCCCACGCTGGCAAGCACCGGCACCACGGGGGCCTTCCCCTGGGGCGGGAGGACAGGCAGTCAGGGGAGGCATGACCTCGGTGGGGCTGCGGAGGGCAGCCTGCGAGGAAGACCCACTGTGCCATCCGGGGGCCACCTACACCCTGGACGTGAGCCTCCGGACCCGCTGTGAAAGGGGATAAAAGACCCCTGGCCATCCCCGAGGGGTTGTGTGGGGATGAAATAGGACTGCCAGGTAGGGGTCTGGCGTGCTCCTCCACACCCTATGCCTGCGGGAGACCCTGAGGTCCCAGCTCCTGGCTGGGTAAGGGCTGGCGGTGGCCTCAGGGCCTGGCGGGCTCACCCGGTCGTGCACTGGCTGCAGGATGCCCCATACATGCTCCTCAGGCACAGCCAGGCCCAGCTCCTCGCGGGTCTCCCTCAGGGCGGTGTGTACCACGTCCTGGTCAGCGGGGTCACACTTGCCGCCTGGGAAACTGAACAGGCACAGGGAGTGTGGTCCTTGGGGTGTCGCGGCCATGGAGGGGTGGGGGTGTTGGCTGGGGAAGAGGGCCGTGACCCCCCTAGGCAACGTCTGCCTCTGTGGGGCCTGGGGCAGGCCTCGTGCCCTCTGGAGGCTCAGTTAACTTCCTGAGCAATGGGGGTAATGGGGAGAGTCCCTGGGGGTCTAGCAGGGGAGGCAAGAAGGGCCTGGGGCTCAGACCCCCAAATTCTGCCTAGGGTGGCCCCAGTGGTGCCGACGTTGACTCTAGGGTGTTCTCAATTCCCGCCGGGGGCAGGGCCAGGACGGGAAACCGGGCAGCCCGGCCCGCTCGCTTCCTCGGCTCGGGAACTCGAATGTCCCTATAATCGCCGGCAGGGGGCGGGGTCCTGCCTTTTTAGAGATGGGGACACAGCTCAGAGAGATGTCCCGGCCCGAGGTGGTGCGGCACCCGGACAGGAGCACCCGGGGCTCGAGGCTCTGGGCGGAGGCGCGCCGGTCGCCGACTCCCCGCCGCAGCCCGCGGGCGGACGGGCTCTCGCCAGACCCATTCTCCAGAGGCGGAAACCGAGGCTCGGGGAGGCTAAGTGCCTTGCCCTCGGTCCCCGCGGTCTCCGGGAGCCTCCTAGAAGGGAGAGGAGCTCCCGGCCGGTGTACCTGACATCACCCTTGTGCCTCCCGGCCAGGCGGCTGGACCGCAGAGTGTAGAGCAGCGCCGGGACCCCGCGCACCGAGCACAGCGGCACGAGCACCGCGGCCGCAGCGGGCCGCGCGCGGAGCCGAGCCGTGGCCCCCGCCAGCAGCCGCCGGCAGCGCCGCTCGCCCTCCGCCGACAGGCAGTCGGGCAGCATGTCCCGCCGGACGCGGCCGGGACACCTAGGGCGCGGAACCGGGCGCGGGAAGGGGCGGGGCGGCGCGAACGATCCCCGGCCTCTCGGGCCCCCGGGCGGGCTGCGGGAGGAGTCGGCGGGAACGCCCCGCCCCTCCAGCTTCGAAACTCACCGACGAGGGGCGGGGCCTGTAAAGGGGGCGGGACCCCGCCGGACCCTCCGCGGGGCGGGGCGGGGCCGGAAGGGGCGGGGCCCGGTAGCCTGGGCTTCCGGCCGGGGGCGGAGCTGGGTGCAAGGTCGGCTGAGCGTGTCCCAGAACGCGTGCAGCAGTTCGGCTGGGTCCTGGCCTGGCCGCCTTGCCCCGGCCCTTGTGACTGTGGGGTTTGGGAGTCAGGGTGTCTGGCTGTTGAGGCCCCGCGTCCCTTCGCGCCCGCGTGTGTCCGTCGCCCTCCTAGGGGCCCTCACCAAGTGCTCAGGATGCGCAGAGTGGCGTTTAGGGCGCCGTGGGGCGCCCCTCCAGGAGGCAGAGGGCGTCAGGGCCGCTGGGGGAGAACCGGCCCGGCCTCCCTCCGAGCCCGTTCCCCCGGTTCCGCGGGGTGTCGCGCGCCGCCCTCCCACTCCCGGGGCCCGACTCCAGCACCTTTGCCCTGCTTTGCCTCCGCCGGAGCTCGTCTCCCTCCCCCTGCCCTGCAATCTCTGCTCTGTAGGTGTTGGTTTAAGTGTCGCTTTCTCTTCATCGCAGTCTCACATCTCTCCCCCACCCCCACTTTGGCCTCTCGTGGTTCTGCATCCCTCCGAGGACCAGACCAGACGAGCCCAGCCTTGCGCACCGCACCTAGACGGCAGGTGTCGGCCATGCCTTGCTGTGTAACTGTGAACAGGTCCCGGTGCCTCTCTGAGCCGGTTTTGGCCCTCATCCGGCCACACAGGGCAGGGCGCAGGAACCCCAGCCTCCCTCTCAGCCCTGCCACTCGGCTACTCTCCTGAGGCCCTCCATCCCGCCCCCAAGGACAAAAGTGCTCTGACCACCCATGCCAAATCGTTTAATGTTGGGGGGGAGGGAGAGGTAAAGCATGGTTTGGAGGAGTCACCCCCAAGGCAGAAGGGGGCAGCTTGGGAGGTGGGAGGCCTGGTTCCAAGCCTGGCACGGTCTCAGCTTTGCTGTGACTCTGGGCAGTAGCCTCCCTCCCTGGGGTTGGCCTCCCCTGCTTTCCTTGGGAGGGGAGGGGTCTCTGCAGAGGAGGCTGGAGGGGATGGGATCCAGGATAAGAGGACTCTGTCCACAGGGCTCCCACCATCACTACGGGTCCTGGCCAGGCCCCAGGCACATGGTGGTGGAGGACAGAAGCCTCAGCCCAGCTGGGAGGGCCAGCCCCCCCTGATCCCTGTTAGCCTGGAGATTGGGAAGAGGGTACGGTGTTGGTCTGGCCCTTGGGTTCCTGAGGGAGCTTGAGGCTCCGGGGTACAGGCCCTGATAGGTAATGGGCCGGTAGGTGGCCGGGGTCAGCAGAGCCTCAGGGGGCGCCAGCAGCTGATGGTGGAGCCGGGCAGGGGTCCTGGAGGTGGAGGCTGGAGCTTTGTTGGGATCTGAGGGAGGCAATGGTCTGAGTGGACCCCAGACCTCCCCTCACATCAGTCATCCTAGCTCCTCCCATCCCAAATTGCCCACCTCTCAGCCTTTGCGCTTGCTCTCCCCTCTGCCTAGAATTCCTTCCCTACCTTCTCTCTCTGTCCAAACCCTTCAGTCTTCCAAGGCCCAGCTTGGCAACCACCTCCTCCGGGAAGCCCACCTGACACTCCCACCCCTGCTCTCAGCACCTTGTCCCTGCCTTGGGCCTCATATCGTCTTAGAAGTCTCTGCCCCCACCTCTCTGTCCACACAGGTGCCCAGTGGGCTTGCTGAAGCCCCTTCCTGGAGGCCCTGTGGCCGTCCCCTCCCTCCCCACCCACAGTGCAGGCTCTGGTCCCTCTGTGTCTGTGGGCCTGAGGGCGAACCTTTTCCCTGCTCTGTGGGGCAGGAGCTGAGGCTGCTGCAGCTCCGGGCTGGGACGCCGAGCAGGGGCCGTGGAGATAGAGTCCTGAAGCTGGGGCAAGCAGGAAGGGGGCAGGGGGTCAAGGTGAAGAACCTGGGCCAAGGGTCGTGGTCAGAGTCAGACAGCAGGACCCCAAGACAAGTCAGTGGGTGCGACCCTGAGACAAGGGTCAGGAGCTGAGGCCTCAGGAGCCGCCTGGGGCTGGGGGGAGGGGTTGGGGTAGGGCAGCAGGGCAGAACTGGCCGGGGCCGGACGGTACCAGGAGTCCGGGTCACTCTCCCTAAAGCCCTTGGCAAAAGGGTTGCTGGCGATTTTCAGCTGGGTGATCTGCAGAAGAGAAAGTGCAATTAGAGGTCAGCCCTGAGCTGGAGAAAGGCTATGGGGCCCAGGCTCAGCCACCCTGTCCCCTCGGGACCCCCAGTCCCTCGGCCCAGGAACCACAGAGCCCGTAGTGTGAAGGCAGGGGAATGACTGCGGGCAGATGCCCACAGAGTCCCAGGGAAGGAGGGAAGGGCAGGCGGCTGTGTGCATGTAGCGGCTAAAGCCTAGGGCCGCAGTCTCCATCCCTGTGAAGTGGGCTGGCAGCTGCGTCAGGAGCTGTGGTCCGACCCACCCGGTGGTTCTGATACGCCGTCACAGCCATGAACTGGGTCTCCTCGAAGATGAAGGACTTGAAGTTCTCCTGGGCATGGCGCTCGCTGTCCTTGCGTGGGTCCACGAAGACCACGTGGAAGCGGGGCTGGTAGCGGTGCATGGAGTTGAGAATGATCTGTGGGGGGAGTGGAAGGGGCTGGACGGGGTGGGGGGGGCGGGCAGCAGCAACCCCTCACTGAGGCTGAAGCCCTTCTCCCCGGAACAGAGAGAACATGCTGGGCCTGCTGCCCCCCTTTCTTGTGATGGTGGCGCAGGGTCTGAACTTGAGAGGCTGCAGTTCTGTGTCGAAGGCCCCTTTGTGTCTGAGCATCCTTGCCGCTCCCCCGTCCCTCACACCCGTGTCCCAGCTGTCGCCTCTTCCTGCCGAACGTCCCAGAATCGGACCGCCTTTCCCACCCCAGCTGGCCACCATCCTCTTTCTCCTGGGGATCCTCTTCTCCTCTTTCCTCAGCTGCCTCTTGACTGGTCTCCCTGCCTCCACCTGGCCCCTCTGTCCATTCTCCACACACAACCCCCGTGAGCCATAGCGTGTCACCCCCCGCTCAAAACCCTCCTGGGGCTCCCACCCCGCACAGAGTAAAAGCCAGAATCCCCTTGGCTGGCCTGGCAGACCAGCCCTGGCAGCCTCTAGGATCTCTTCTCCTCCCTCCACCCCTCCTCCATCCACTCCAGCCACATGGGAGCCTCCTTGCAGTTCCCCCAACTTGCCCAACATTCTCCAGCCTCAGGGCCTTTGCACTTGCTGTTCCCTCTGGCTACAAGAGCTCCCCTTTCTATATGCGCAGGCTCCCTTCTCCACTTCTCTTCAAACAGCCCCTCAGCCCCTCTCCCAACAGAACAGCCCCCTTCCTGGGTTCCTTTTTCTCCTGGCATTTGTCACCCTCTGAGACACTGCATGCAGAGTCTTCTGGATCCTTACTGTCTCCCCTACCCCAAGAGGTGAGCCCCACGAGCCAGGGACCTTGTGTGTTTGACAAAGTGTCAACAGTGCTGTGTTCCTGCAGCTACAACAGGCCTGGCCCGTGCTGGGCGTTTCATAAACCTTGTTCACAAGGAGGACAGTGTTTGCTGGGACAATCCCACACCCCCAGCCCACTTCCCCACCTGCCTGGACCGTCCCCTCCACTGTCCAACCCCCAGCCAGGTGAACTTGGCCCCAGCAGCAGGTGGGGGTGCTAGGCACCAAGGCCGTTGGGCATCAAAGGTCCGGCCAGCCCTGGCTCCAGGCTTCATCACAATCAGACCTCAGTGTCCCCTGCCCTGACCCAACCCCTCCCCACTGTGACCCAGGCCTCACGTGGCCGTTGTTGTCCAGCAGGTTGTTGGTCAGCTTGAGCTTGTCGAAGGACACGATCTGGCGCATCCACTGCGCGCCCTTGGCCGGCGAGTCGGGGTGGAAGTGCACGCGGCCGGGTGTGGCCGGGTCTGCTTTGCCTGCCACCAGCCAGGCCGAGCTGTGGAAGGCGTACCTGGGAAGCAGAGCGAGGTGGCAAGGGTGCCCCGTCTGCACCCCATGGAGCCAACGGCGCCTCATCCGCTGCCCCCATGGAGCCAAGGCTGACAGGGGAAGGGGCTGTCGCCGTCTCCGTGACTGCCCATGCACTGTCCCCATCTCGCACCCCAGGAACCAGAGGCTCCAAGAATGCTGTGCAGCCCTGAGTTCCCTGTGGCCGCACCTGCTGCCCTGGGCTAGCTCACTCCGCCCAGGCTAGCCCACTGCCCACTTCAGGCTCAGCTGCCTGAGCTCAGCTTCCCCCTGCCATCCAGCCTCCCACTATTGCCCCAGGACAGGCCTCACTGGCACGGCTCCAGCTGACCCCTGCCTCTGCCCAGAGTGCAGGTAGGGGTCTGTTTTTCCATCTCAGCGCCTGAGGTCTGAGCCGCTTCCCCCTGGCCAGCCCCAGACCTGTATCTCTTGTCATCCAGAGGCACGAAGTCCATGAGCAGGGCGTAGTCAGCCAGCGTGTCCATGCCCAGGATCTTCACCTGGAAGGTGGGAAACATTCTCCTGCGGGAGGGAGGGGCTCAGCACACTTACTCGGCTCCGGCCCCCAGCCCCCACCACACACACCCCCGCTGCTCACACCTGCCGGCCTTGGTGACAATCATCTCTGTGCCCAACTGGTTGAATTCTTCCCACAGAGCCTTCATCTCCAGCTGGACCGTCACACTGGACACACGAGGGTTCTTGGGGCCCTGCCCAGTGGGCTCAGCCGCAGCTGGGGCCTCTGTGGAGCTGGTGGAAGGGCCCGATGGGAACGGGGAGTCCAGCCGGTGCTCCCAGCTAGAGCTGGTCATGGGCAGGGGGTAGGTCTCTGAGGCTGCAAGTACCCCAAGGCCTGCAGAGAGGAAGGCTGGGGAGAGAGGATGGAAGCCTGGGACCCTGCTCCCCTCACAGAGCCCCACTCCACCCAGCCAGCCCTCACCCTTCAGGCTGCACCTAGGTGCCTTTTCCTCCAGGAAGCCCTCCCTGACTGCCAGGCCTGTGTTCCCACAGTCTTCCTGACTCAGCATCACCTCGTGAGGTAAATGCTCCCTGAAAGCTCCTGGAGGCTGGAGACAGGGCCTCTCTGGCTCCCAGGGAATCTTTGAGCCATCAGGGGGCCTTGTGGCCTTGAGCAAATTGTTTCACTTCCTGGAGCCTCAGTTCCCACATCCATCACAAGGGGTTCTTGATACCCGCCTCGCACGCCCAATGTGAGGATTTGTGAGGACACGCCCAGGGCCTGGCACATGGGAGGCCCTTCATAAATGACACCTCTAATGAATAATGGTTCACATGAGGCCCTGGGGGTGGGTGTGGGGGTTGGGGGTCTTTCTTAGCTCCCTGGAGACCCCACTGCCTGGTCCCCTTAAGGAGAACTGAGCTGAGAGGAGATCTCTGAATTACTATGAACGACTCTCATCCATCTCTGACCTCGAAACCCTGCCCAAATCCTGCCTCCGGAAGCCCATCCTAACATCTTTCTTCTCTGGCCTCCTCGCTTTTTTCTAAAGATCCCATCTTTTGATCTGTAATCCTAGCACGAGCTTTGGCCCAAAGCTTTGCCACCCTCCACCCTTCTGGTTAAAAAAAAAAAAAAAAATCCTGACTATAACGAGATACTACTTTCCATCCACGAGGATGGCTATTGCCAAGAACAAAACAAAAAACAAGACCCAAAGCAGAAAATTGCAAATGTCGGCGAGGACGTGGAGAAATCGGGACCCTTGTGCAATGTTGGTGGGAATATAAAATGGTGCAGTCGCTGGGAAACAGAATAACAGTTCCTCAAAAAATTAAAGAGAGAATTCCCATACGGTCCAGCAATTCCACTTCTAGGCACATCCCCAAAGAATTGACAGCAGGGCCTGAACAGACGAGGGCATCGGTGGCCACAGCGGCATGTTCACAACGGCCAAAGGTGGAAGCAGCCTCAGTGTCCATCAGTGTATGAACGGGTACACAAAATGTGCTCTATCCGGACAATGGGACATTATTCAGCCTGAAAAACGAAGGCAGTGCTGACACTTGCTACCACATGGATGACCCTGGAGGACATTATGCTGTGTGAAATAAGCCTGTGACAAAAGGACAAAGACCGCATGATTCCACTCATAGGAGGTCCCTGGAGTCGTCAAATTCATAGAGACAGACAGTGGAATGGTGGGTGCCAGGGCTGGGGGAGGGGCGTGGGGACTGACTGTTTAATGGGGACAGAGTGTCAGTTTTGCAAGATGCAAAAAGTCCCGGATGGACGGTGGTGATGGCTGCACGACAATGTGAATGTACTTAATGCCGCTGAACGGTGCGCTTAAAAATGGGTAAAATGCTAATTTGTATGCTATGTGTATTTTACCACAATTAAAAATTTAAAACTAGGAGAAAATATCCTGAAAAAGAGACTCTTAGTTTCTAGCAGTCGCCAAGGGGCCGAGGGCCTGGTAAAACCACAGGACGCCCTGGGCAGAGGTGGAATGTCGGTGCTGGCTGGCTGGCTGGACGGATAGGTAGACGGGGGAGGGAGAGTCCTGGGGCCTTATAGCGTGTAATGAGCTAACAGGTGGGCAGTGCCTGGCCAGAGCTGGTGCATAGTGGGTGCCTGGTGAGAATGAGGGGCCCAGGCCCCGTGGCCCCATCCTTAACAGCCCTGAGAGAGTGTGGGAAGTGGCACCTCACTAAAGGCCCTGGGAGTTCTGCAGTCTGGGGGCGGTGGGTCCCCCTGAGGGGGATGGGTCACATCAGGTCTGCCTCCCCCAGAGGGGCATGAAGGGTGGATGGACTGATGTCCCCACCGCCTGGACAGGCCCTGCCAGTAGCTCTGCTGCCCTGTGGGGCAAATAGATCCTCCAGATAACCAATACCAGTGCCCAGGGTCCACGGCGATGGGTCCCAAGGGGAGAGGCTCATGGCTTCACAGCCTGGGGGCTTCAGGCTGGTCACTGGCTCCCAAGTCTTCTCTGAGCCCACCCCCTGCCCACTCCGGTCAGTGTGCTGGCCCTCAGTGCTTTCAGGAACCCTGGGGAGGGGCCTGTCCTCTGCCTGGTTCTTCTAGAAACCAGCGCCCCTCTGGGTCAGGAGCTGCCAGTGTCCCACTGGCATCAAGTCGGGTCTGAAGCAGCAGGTAGAGGCTTCTCATCTAGCCCCCATCTTGATACTCAAGGGTGAGGCCCAGAGAGCGGAGGGGACAGGCCCTAGGTCACCCACGCCTGACAAGGCTGTCACCACCCAGAAATGGCTCTGTCCCCCCACCTGTCAGCACCCCCATATTTACACTGGGGTGGCTGCAAGCCCGTCAGCCCTGCCCTCGCAGGACCTGAGGGCTCAGCCTGGGGTGCCCCTGCCCCACCCCCTCGCCCAGGGCCTGGGTCTAGTGGGGTTTCCTTGGTCCCCATGCCCAGTCCCTACCCTGCCCCACTCACCCTGGAGCCTGAGCCCACCCATAGGGCCGCCTCAGCTGCCTGCACTGTACCTGCCATGGGGACAGCCCGGACGTCCAGCTCCTGGAGAGGCCCCGCTCAGCAGGGGCCGGGCTGCAGCTGCCACCCGAGGGGCCCCTGCCTGCTGCGAGGGGTGGTCAGCCGCTCCTGGTCTCCTGGTCCGTCCAGCAGCACCGCTCAGCTCTCAGGCGCTCAGGGCCGTCCTTCCCTCCTAGATCGCGCAGGTCTTGGTTCTCCACCCGAGCCGGGCACCTGCTCTGCAGGTGGGACCCTGGCTTTGGGATGTGCGAGACCGCTTCTCCAAGACGCCCTCAGACTGGACTGTGTGCGGCCACTGGCTGGGCTCGTCCAGCTCCAGGGCGGTGCTGTGCGGGAGGAGGGCAGGTGGGAAGGCTCTGACGTCGCGCAGCCTCCTCTCCCGCTGCCGGTCCCCCCTCCTGGCTCCCTCCCTTCCCCAGCTAGGAGCCCCCCAGCCATTCCTGATCAATGGGCCCAGGTGCCGGGGCGGGAGGCCCATCTTGAGGATGCGTTGTGTGATCCGCAGGGGCCCGGGCCTGGCTGACTGGAGGGGATGGGGCTGATGGGGCTGCGGGGAGGGTGGAGAGGCCACAATAGCGGGAGGAGGGCAGAGCATGGAGGGCTGAATGGCAGAGGTGGTGCCCTCTGACCAGGACCCAGACCCCCGACCTGGGGCTGCCAGTGTCCGATTACAGGAAAGTGGAAGAGGAAACGTGAGGGGGCAGCAGCCAGTGCCGGCAGGGGCGGAGAACCGGACTAGGTGGCAGGAAGCCAGGTCCTCCTGACAGTCCCTGTGCCTCAGTTTCCCCAACTGAACTAAGTGCATAATCTCTTCTGTCTGGGACCGGCTGGCCCAGCCTGGGAGCAGTAAGCTGTCCCCATCCTGGGTGACGATGCCTACATAGTCCCCGCAGGGCAGGAGACTGGCCCAGGTCAGAGACCTCTGGTGCAGGTGTCTGCTCTGCCCATGTATCTGTCTGTTTTCTCCAGCCTGACCAACGCCTTCTCCAGGCTGTCCCTGCCTGTCCGGGGCTGGGCATTCAGGGCACACACGGATCACTGGTCGGGCAGGCAGGAGGCTGGGATCCCCTGAAGCTGGTAGCTCATAGTTAAGAGTGCTGTTGGTCATTCCATCCCTGTCATATGGCCCAGAGAGGGGCATCTGCCTAGATCTCACGTTAGCCCGTTCTGGGAGGGAGCATCTCAGGCTAGCCCCCAGGCCAGAGTACTAGGCAGGAGCACCCCAGGCTAGGCTGGGCATGCTCAACTGGAGTCCCCAAGGTGGGTGGGACCCCCCCTACACACACCTCCTCCAGAGTCTAGCACTGGGGACGTGGGGTTGCCAGAGACCCATACCTAAGAGGGGGCACCGGGGGCTGAGGGTCAGAGGAGCTGCCCCTCTCGGAGTGTGACATCCCAGAACCTCAGGCCACGGGCAGACCTCTCCTCTCTTCAGCTCAGAGATGCCACTGCTTCAGTCCCCTGTGCCTCAGATCCCAGCCTGCGAGCCGGGAGGGTCCTGTCGGGAGAGGGTGGGCTGACCCGGGCACAGACCCATGCCTGGCGGGGGCAGGAAGGCTGCACCCGCTCTGGGGTTTGCTGCCAGGCAAGATGGGGAGGCGGTTCTCTGTGCTTGTGATGGAGGATCCCAGGGCTCCCCGGGGCCACCCAGTGAGGTGTGGCCGTGCCACCCTGTCCCAGAAGCCGCAGGGGGGCAGAGGGGAAATGGGAGAGATGATGGAGTCGCGTGGAGGATCCACACCAGTCCCAGTGGCTCCCCCTGAGCCCAGATTCCCAGGGGCGGGCCAGCCCAGGGTTCTATTGACTCCTGGTGTGCGTATGTGTGTGTGCGTGTGTGTGCGTGCACATGCACATGTGTTGCACATGCCTTTCTTCTGTGTGATGGGAAACCCCCCACACACACACACAGGTGCATGAGCACACTGACACCCCACCCCACGGGCACACAGACAAACTGAAGGCCCAAGGACCCACCACCGTTCGTGTGCACATGCACAAGCTCCTGTATGCACAGATACACACACTGTCTGTCTTACACACACGCGCCATGCACACACCTCCCTGCACAGCCTCTTCCCCGGTTGGCCTGCCCTTCCTGCCCGAGGCCCCTGCTGGCCCCCTGCCCCCTCATCCATCTTGCCTGCCAGCCCGTCCCTGGTGCCCCCATATCCTTCACACCTTCTCATCTCGCTGCTCAATAGCAGGAGGCGGCGAGGCAGCCGTGGCCGCAGGGAGATGGATGAGTCAGGCAGGGGGACACAGGGGCCGGGGAGTGATGCCCAGAGAGGACGGCGCCCTGGGTGCCACCAGCCCTGCTGTCGGGTGGTGTGGACAGTGTGAGGCTGCATCCGGATGCTGTCCCACCCTGCCCAGCTCAGCCCTGCTGTGTACACGCTGGAGAGAGGGTCAGGACCGAGGGGCCTCCAGCAGCAGACCCCGTGTCTGCTCCCCACCGATGCTGATGCAGAGTCCTGGGCTGGTGCTGGGGGCTTGGCCTCCCTGGGAGGACCTCTTTCTTCCGCAAGCTGAGACACTGCCTCCCTGCGTCCCCGTGCTTGGACGGGCCGTGCTCGGTGGGGAGAGCCTTGCTGAGCTGCACGCCTGCCCCAGCTGTGAGCCCCCATGGGCTGCAGCCTCATTACACACCTGGAAATGCTGGGCTATGTGCCGGCCACATACAGATCCCCCCAGAAGAACGCCCCAGGTACTAAGGCTCTCGGAGACACGCATGTGCAAAGACGTACACACACACACACAGCACCTGGGGCAGGGACACACACGGATACCCACACACATGTGCACATACATGGGTACATGCTTCTGCTCTCCCAGATTGACTCTCTGGCGCTGGGAGTGTAGGGGGTTGGGGGGCCCCCGTCTGGGTCACCGTCTCCTCTGGAAGTCCCTCTGCTGGCCCCAGGACAGTCTTTTTCCAAGTTCCCCACACACTATGGGATCTTCCCTCTGGGCCCTGATGGACAAGCATGGGTGCGGAGATAGCCACCACTGGCCCCAGGACACACAGCATGTCCAAGACCACCCTGGGCCAGACCTGCCCCAGACCCTGAGGTCACAGAGAGGGGCCACGCAGGACAGAGGATACAAGCCATGGACCCTGGAAATCTTCCATTTTATAGAATGGGAAACTGAGGCATGGAGGGGTGAGGGGTGGCAAGGAACATGGTACAGAGTGGGTGGCGAAGGGCCATGGGCTGGGGATTGTGCCTCAGGACCCATTGTTCAGATGAGAGGGCTGAGGCTGGGCAGGTGTGGCCCGGGTTAGGGATGGTGGGTGGCAGCGGGGGCCAGTGTGGGCAGGGTGGGCATGGAGAATGTGAGCTGCTCAGTCTGGACGAAGGCAATGCCCTTCTCAGAGTGGGCAGCCTCGCTGATGGACCTGGGGGACACGGTGGACTCCCTCTCATAGAGGTGGTCCTCCCTGGAGGAAGGAGGCGGAGACCCCTGAGACAGAAACCCATCCTTGCAGAGTTTTAGCATTCCTTGGTCCCCTTTGATCCGAGGGGAAGTTGGAGTTCCACTGGAGTTCCACTCAAGTTGCTGGCCCACAGGGACTCATCATGGAGGAGGAGGCTCTGGCTGGTCACTGGTGAGGGGGTGCCCCCTCTGAAGCCCCTCTCATCTCTGAAAGCCAGGTGGGGAGCTTGGGGTACCATTACTAAGGAGGCTGGGGCGCCCCGGCCGCCTGGGCCCTGCAGGACACAAGGGCCACGGAGGGCGTGGATTGTGGCCCACAGCGACCCCATGTGGCAGCAACAGAGCAGCAGCTGGTGTCCCGCCCATTCTTCCCAACCTCCTTCTGGTGGGTAGAAGCAGGACCGCGCGATTCCGGGAACATTCAGGAAGGGGAGGCCTGGAGAAGGAGACGCTGGACTCTCTGCTAACTAACGTGCAGAGGGTTGCTCAAGGAGTTAATCGGAAATTAACCGGAAAATAAAGAGAGGGCTCTGTATTTGCGCCTCCAAGCAGAGGAACTGGGGCTTGCCTGCCCCACACCCCCGCCCTCCCTCTGCCTTCTGTGGCCAGGAGAGCCGTGTCCAGACTGTTGAGGAGTCCCCTTGTGCCTTCCATGGGTGCTGTGACGATCACTGTGGCCCCGAGTTCCAGGCCTGAGCGTGAGGTTCCCGGGGAGGCAGGAGGGAGCCTGGGCTCCTGTCCTCCTGCTTCTGTTTCTAAGGTGCTGGTGATCTTGTGGGAGGCACCTGTGGTCCCTCCCTTTGGGCCTCAGTTTCCCCTGACACCTCCAAGGCTGTGACCCAGGAGTCCCCTCCCCCTGCCACACCTGCAGCTGAGGATGCACGGTGCCTGCCAGGTCCCCGGCCCCCGGGCGGGGGAAGTCCACGGAACTCAGGAGTCTGTAGGTTTCCATCTGGAAGGCAGGAAAGGGCGTGCCTGTGTGGGAGACTGGCTGTGTGAGCCCGGCCTCTCCTCTTTGGGCCTCGCTTCCCTCCCCACCCCACCACCGGCAAGTCCCCCGGGGGGGTGCTGCCCTGGCTGGAGAGCTCAGTGACGTCCAGAGCTGCAGCCACTAGGGCTCTCATCCTCGGCCGGTGGCACGCCCTGAGGCTGGGGACCCAGCTCCAGGGCTGGGGATCCGGAGAACAAGGGTCAGGCAGGTGCCCCAGATGGAGGTGCTCCAGACCCCAGGCCCCGCCCATCACCCAGCCCCGCCCCCTTCCCCCCAGGTGGCGGCCCACCTGTTCCATTCTTGGCCACTGAGTTGCTGAGTTCCTGAGTTCCGTTGTGACTCTTCTTCCTGGACAGCTGTTCTGGAAGACACGGCAGGGCAGCTCGGGCTGCCTGGAATTCCTTCCCCACCTTCTCTCTCTGTCTGAACCCTTCACATTCTTCCAAGGCCCAGCTTGGCAACCACCTCCTCCGGGAAGCCCACCTGACACTCCCACCCCTGCTCTCAGCACCTTGTCCCTGCCTTGGGCCTCATATCGTCTTAGAAGTCTCTGCCCCCACCTCTCTGTCCACACAGGTGCCCAGTGGGCTTGCTGAAGCCCCTTCCTGGAGGCCCTGTGGCCGTCCCCTCCCTCCCCGCCCACAGTGCAGACTCTGGTCCCGCTGTGTCTGTGGGCTGGAGGGCGAACCTTTTCCCTGCTCTGTGGGGCAGGAGCTGAGGCTGCTGCAGCTCCGGGCTGGGACGCCGAGCAGGGGCCGTGGAGATAGAGTCCTGAAGCTGGGGCAAGCAGGAAGGGGGCAGGGGGTCAAGGTGAAGAACCCGGGCCAAGGGTCACGGTCAGAGTCAGACAGTGGGACCCCCAAGACAAGTCAGTGGGTGTGACCTTGAGACAAGGGACAGGAGCTGAGGCCTCAGGAGCTGCCCGGCCTGGGGGGAGGGGCTGGGTAGGGCAGAAGGGCAGCACTGGCCAGGGCCGGAACCTCTGCAGGGGCAGGAATGGAGTATCAGGCCCCGAAGGTCTCGGTCAGGGATCAGCCGTTTAATGGGAGAGCGCCCCTGAGACGCTGCAGGAGAGTCAGAGCAGCTCGCCGGCTCTTCCTTAGGGCTGCTGTGGCTGGCCCTGCTCAGGACCCTCGCTGGCTCCTCACTGCCCCCGTAAAGTCCGAACCCTCCACCTGGCCTTGCCTGCCGCCGCATCAGCTTTCACTCCAGCCACACTTCCAAGCATCGTGCTGGTCTCACCTCCAGGCCTTTGCACCTGCTGGGCCTTTCCCGGGAAACTCCTTTCCTCTCTTCACCTGGTTAACTCCTTCTCCACTTGATTGAGACACTGCCTCCTCCAGGAAGCCCTCCCTGACTGCCCTTGGCCAGGTGAGATGCTTTGTGTCACCCCCACCCCTGCATTTAACCTCCTGGGTTGTGGTTGCTGGGTTCTTCCTCTGTCTCCCCCAGTAAGCTGAGGACAACGCCTCGGTCCTATTTCCCATTCTCTCACGTGAGCTGGCCAGAGCCTGGCTCAGAGAAGGGGCTCATCAAAGATCAACTGAAGAAAAGTGTGAACAGTGGTTGGGGCACAAGACAAGTAAACACAGCCTGTGGGGCTGATCTGAGGCAAGCCCGGAGTCTGAGGAACCCAGAGGAGGCCCTGACCAGCTGGAGTCAGGATGGGCTTCCTGGAGGAGGTGATATCAATCTGGATTTCTCCCAACTGAAAAGGGAGGAATGAGTATCCTAGGCAGAGGGGTATGCACTACTGGTGGCCAGAGGGGGCGTCTGAGGTGAGGACTTCAGGGCCAGGCTGAGGGGCCACATGTTCCTCGGAGCTGGTGCAGGGGCCTGGAGGGGGGCGGGGGTTGAAGACCTGCAGATGCAGATCAGGGCTTCCTGGGCCTCCAGGGCTGGGGTGAGCAGCTCTTAGGCCGGGGGTATTTACATGCCTGGAGGTCCCCAGGCAGGAAGTGTCTGTGCCACGCTGGCGGAGAGCAGGGGGCCAGGCGTGTGGCTGAGGGCAACCCAGAGGTCAGGGGCACTGGGGTCTCCCTGCCCAGCTCCACCCCGCACTGTTACTGGCCGCTGCCATGTCGAGTTCAGGTCCTGCAGCCAGACTCCTATCCTTACCCTCTGTCCCTCTTTGGGGAAGGGACAGCTCCACCCCCCGGGGCCAGGTAGGGCTCCCACTGGAGAGCTGCACTTAGCCTTGGAAAATTACCTCCAGGGACCCTTGAAGGCTTGGGATGAAGACAAACCCCCCAGAGAGAGCCCCAGAGGGCAGCCAGGTACAGGCTGTTGACTGCACGGATGTCCTGCCAAAGGGGCGGGCCTGGAATCCAGCCTCATGCCGCTGACTGAGCCGTGGGCCACCCCCCACCCGCCCCCGCCAGGACCCTGCAAGTTACTTATTGAGGCATCAGCCTTGGTGGCCATCCAGATGAGGTGTCCCCCTCTCCCCACCCCCTCAGCAACGTGCTTCTGTCCTTGCAGCCCCCAGGGGGCCAGGGTCACTCCCAGGCCACCCTGACCATGAAGGGCTATGATCTGTGGCATCCCAGCGTTATGGCTCTTTGATGCTTTAAACAAAATTTCAAACGATTTCATCCAGTATTATGAGTCGTTTCCAGGGACAGGTGTAACACAGATGCCTCAGCTGCTCTGTTTTGGAAATGACCCTCAGACCCATTTTATGGGAGGTGGAAACTGAGGCTCAGGCAGAACGCCCAGGGGCACACAGGACACTAGAGGTGGGGCTGGAGTTGGAACCCAGGGGCATCCAGTCTGGGCCCATCCTCTCCCTGCTGCCCTCAAGGGGGAAGGATGGAGGCGAAGCCCCCTGCACCCGGCCCGGGAGCCTGTCCCTCCCCCAGCTCAGCTCTTGGGGGCGAGCTGAGGATGGTCCAGAGGTCCCTGAGGAGAGAGGCAGAGCCGGGCAGTGAACTGTCCAGTCCGGTCACCCAGTGCCTACTGTACGCCAGGCCCTGGGGCCCTGAGGTTGGGCTTCCTCCAGGCATCTGGTCCCAGGCCTTCCTCACCACCAGACTTGGGCCTCCCAGGCTGGTCCAGCCCTGCTCCAGAACCAGGCCCACCAGCTCAGGGCTCCGGTGGCTGGGCCCCCCCAGGCCAGCCCTCTTTGCAACTGCTCAGATCACTCACAACTCACGAGGAAGGCTGGGCCCCCTCCGCTCTCCTGTGCTCCCCCCGTTGACTGTGGGATTGTGGTTCCCATCAGGGCAGCTGGCACCTTAAGAGGGTGGGGGGTGGGGGTGGTGAGCCTGGGTCACCGAGGGGCTGCGGCTCCCTAACAGCTCCCTCCAGAGGCCACCCCCTCCCGGGATCTGGAGCCTCAGCAAAAGGAGGGCCTTGGAAGCCGCAGAGGCTGGGCAGCCCTCACTCACTCCTGGGCTCGAGGTGGAAGGACTTGGCGGTGGTGGTGGAGCGAGTCAGTGGGTGAGCCTGTGTCTGCCCCCCTCCCAGTCCCTGCTCCCTGCCCTGCACGGGGCGGGGGTCTCATGGCCCTGCTTTCCAAGTCAGAAGCTGTGGTCTTTGTTCCAGGGGCCCACCCCGGGGGGCTGGCTTTCTGCTGACTCGGTGCTGGGCCTCTTGGAAAGGAAGGAAGTCCTTGCTTGGCAGTCCTGGCTATTTTGGGGGTTCCTGGGGGCCAGGGTGCTGCCTGCCAGGGGGTGCTAGGCCCCCAGCTCTGGAGAGGACAGCAGCTGGGGGTCCTGGAAAGCTTCACTTCCCTTAGCTGGGGTCCAGCGACCCTGTTTCAGAGGGTGTTTATAGAATGGAGCTGGGGCAAGAGCTCCCAGAAACAGCAGCCCCCAGGCCTGACAGAGTGCGTGTGTGTGTGTGCATGTATGTGTGTACACGCCAGCATCTCCGTGTCTGAGGATCTGTGTATTCACGTCTGTGTTGTGTGTACCGATATGTGTACTGCCTCAGAGCCCTTGACTCTGACTTATCCCTGACAGGCTGTGTGACCTGGGGAGAGTCAGTGGCCTCTCTGAGCCTTGGCTGCTGCCTGTGAAATGAGAGCGAGGCTCTCTCCCAGCCCGGCAGCTGTGAGGAATGAAGGAGCAAAGTTTCCAGCACAAGCTTGGGAAACAGGCACACGCACAGCAGACCCTGGCATGATGGGGGCGGAGGCACCGTGGGTCCAAATTCCTCACTGCGGGTGGGGAAACAGGCCCAGAGAAGGGTCAGAACCTGAACTGACCCACAACACTGTAAGACTTGGCCCAGGAGAGTCACGTGACCTGGGAGCCACGCCTGAAGGCCACCGTCCAGCCGCTTTGGAGCGCCCTGCCTGAGCGTCCACCATCCTGCCCAGGCTCTGAGCCCGCTTTGGCCTCTGCTCACCCGCCCCCTCTGCTGGCCTTTCACAGCACCCTCATCGCAGCCTGTTCCTCCGTCCCCCTTAGGACCACCCTGCCCACTTCTTCCTACAGCCCTGGTGTCCTGGGGTGGGGAGGTGAGGAGGACTTTCCCATAGTGTCCTTTTTCTTAATGGCCCACTCTGGACTGTGGCTGGTTCCACAGTGGAACCCACACCTATGGCTGAAGCTGAGCCCTGAGGGACCCTGGGGCTGCCCCCAAGCCTTGGGGCAGCAGGATGTGGTGACTGCTGGACAAGGAGAGGCTGCTGTCACAGACCTCGAGGCCATGACGGAGCCCTGAGAAGCTCTGGGAGGTGTGTGGCTGGGGGGGGGCCCCTGCGGCAGGGCCTCTGTGCCCGACACTGGCTCGACGTACATAAGAGTCTGGACTCCATTGCATCCTGGAGTGGGGACCCCTGGGTCCCAGACACGTGTGATCCCACTTAACCCACACACCAACTCTAAGAGGCGGGGGGGAGCCCCATTCTACACGATAAGAAATGGGGATTCGGACAAGCTAAGGGACTTGCCCACAGGTCCCCAGGGACGCTGTGGCAGTGGGGGCACGTGAACCCAAGCTTCCTAGGTGGTGGGACCATGGTGGGTAAGCGTAGCGTGCTATCGAGCCGGATGAGGGCCACGGAGACGTGTCTGGAACTGCGGATGGATTCCTGGGGGAGGCAGTGCCTGCGTGGGGCTGGGGCTGGGTTGGAGCGGGAAGGGAGGGCGTCCTGGGAGGGGAGAACAGCCTGAGCAAAGGCAGAGGGTTCAAGGCTGTCGGAACCTCTGTATTGCTGGGTCGTAAAAAGCAGGACAGTTTGTTCCGTGTCCAGAGGACACTGCCTCCAGGACTGGGCCCCGTCAGCCACGACCGCAAGAGCGAAAGGCTGGGACTGCGAAGGATGGAGTGAATAGGGGACACTTGTGACTCCGTGGCCTCTCTTGAGCAGCCTCCCTGGGGTAGAAGGAAGAACCTGCTTCCCAGTCTCCCTTGCAGCTAGGATGCAGTCACGTGACTCTGCTCCACCAATCAGGTGAGAGGCTGCCATCTCAAGGAGCAGGATGCTGGGCACGCCGGTGCAGAGCCCAGCTCATGGCTGGACTCCAGGAGACAGGGCCCCAGCTTTCTCTGGGTGACCCTAGGAAGTTTTCTACCCTCTCTGGGCCCCAAGGACAAGACGTCTGCTCCGCCTGTGGGCTTTGCAGTGGACAGACCGGGTGTGAATGCAACCAAGCCTCAGAAGCTTCAAAACTTAAAAACTTGGTCTCTCTGAGCCTCAGTTTCTCTACCGTTAACTGGACTAAGAACACCCATTATAGAGATTTTAGGGGTGCGGGGCGGGGGCTCACCATGCACAGTCTCCTTTCATCCTCCCCAGATGCCCGTGAAGCTGGTACTACTGACAGCTCTACTCCATAGCTGAGGCTCAGAGATGGCTCACACATGCCCAGGATCACACAGCCTGTCTATCACAGAGCCAGGATTCAAAGCCAAGTCTGCCTGAGTCCAGACCCTGTGCCCTTGACCCCTGCGCCAACTGCCTCAGGGCAGGAAAGGGGCGAGGTGTATGGGCCCAACGGAGAGTGGGGAAAAAGCCATCTTGACTGCAGATGCCGTTATGAAGTCATTCTGGGACTGCTCTCCTGCCCTGGTGGCCCCACGGAGCCACGTTTTCCTGGAGGTTTTGTCCCCTATCTCAACCACAGCAACTAATGGCCAAAGAAGGCAAAGGGAGCAAGACTGGGTGTGGTTTGGGCAGGGAAACACTTGCGTCTTCAATGAACTGTATCTTTTGTTTTTTACTCGCTGGACCCACTGCCCAGACCACGGCTGGGAGACCCTCTGATTCTTCTCAAACCTCCTGGCTCTCTCTTTTCAGCCCAGTGGTTATTTTGACGAAGCAACTTCCCTGGGCAGGGGTGGGGAGAGAGGGACTCTCTTAGACCCAGGCTCATTGGTCACTCAGCTTCTACCTGGGCCACTTACCCATCTATCAATTCACCCATCCACTCACCCAACTATCCATCTTACTCGTCCATTCACTCAACCACTCACTTGCCCTTCTACCCACCCACTGTATCATCCATCCATCCATCCATTTATCCATCCATCCATTCATCTTTCCATCCATCCACCCACTCACCTATCCATCCATCCATTCATTCATCTGTCCATCCATCCACTCATCTTTCCATCCATCCACCCACTCACCTATCCATCCATCCATTCATTCATCTGTCCATCCATCCACTCATCTTTCCATCCATCCACCCACTCACCTATCCATCCATCCATTCATCTGTCCATCCATCCACTCATCTTCCCATCCATCCACCCACTCACCTATCTATCCATCCATCCATCTGTCCATCCATCCACTCATCTCCCCATCCATCCACACACTCACCTATCTATCCATCCATCCATCTGTCCATCCACCCACTCACCTTCCCATCCATCCACCCACTCACCTGTCTATCCATCCATCTATCCATCCATCCATCCATCCATCTTTCCATCTATCCTCTCACTTCCTTATTCTTTCCTTCATTCATCAAAAACCCCTGGCAAGCACCTCCTTTGACTCCATCCTGTACCATCTTGGAGTCAACCATCCCCAACACTTCCCAGGGTGGGCAGAAGGATCATACCTCCCCTTCTGCCCTCAGCCTCAGGCCACTAGCCCAGTTTTCCCATGGCTCTGAGGGGTGAGGAGCCCATTGAAGCAAGATTGGAACTGGGCTCCCAGGGTGAGGACTAGGGAAAGAACAAGAGGCTGGTCACAATGGACCAGATATGCTGTTTCCTGATCCCCGACTCCACATCTCTCAGGAAAGCCCACCATCTCTCAGCTCTACCCTGCTTTCCTGTATAAACTCTGTCCCATCTCCAGACCTCGGTTCCCCCGTGTGTCAGATGAAATGATGAGATTTAGATTCTGCCGACCCTGACCTCCTTCCGATAGCCTAGGGCAGGGGTGACAGATGTGGCCAGCATGTGACATCCCCGGCCTGTGCCCATAGCAGGCACCACTGATCAACTGTTGTACACCTTCCTATTGATTCCACACACAGCGTCAGAGGCTTTGTCAGTGATACATGTCAGGCAGCCACTACCAATTGGCCGCATCTGGGTTCAAGATCAGATCACTTCAGGTCAGACAAACCCAGTTGCCCAAACCAGATGTGAATGGAGCTGTTTGAAATTGCTCTGTATTTTGGGAGCCTATTTATGGATCTGACACAAGGGAGTCCTTTCTAAACACAAGAGCTGCCCAACCTTGCAAGGGGATGAGTTCTCCGTCACCAGACATATCCAAGCAGAGGGTCGACAAATCTGTCAGAAGGCTGCAGAGGGGACTTGGGCCTTGAAAGGCGCTGGCCCAATGGCCCAGAGGTCCTGCCCAGTCAGGGGTCCAAGATCCCAGGAGCAGGATCTTTGCAGTCCAGGACAAGAGACTCCACCTTTCAGAGACCACTGGGCATCTTGGCAGCAGCAGGCCAGAGGGGTGGTGAGAGTGGGGCACTGGAGGTGGGCAGAGTGCTCACAGCAGGGTACAGCTCTGGGGGCCCAAGGACCAGCGTACTAGCTGCTGTTTCCAGTCAGGATAGGGCGGGTAGTGGATATCGTTGAGCTTCTCCAGGCCTGGGGGGGAGAGCAGGCAGGCGCGGTGGTGGGAAAAGGTGTTGAAGGAGAACTTGCCGTGGTATCTTCCCATCCCGCTGTTGCCTGCATGGGCACGGAAGTGAAGGTATGAGGCCGGGCAGCCCACCCCGCCTCAGCAGCAGCCCACTGCCCAGGCAGAGCCCACCACTGGCAAGGAGTTCCGAGAAAGCCAGGCCATTCTAAGAGCCACTTTGCAGATAGGGAAACTGAGGCCTTGAGAGGCCCAGGACCTGGATCAAGGTTGGACTGTGAGTGAAGGCAAAACTGGGCCTCCTGGTTCTCGGGTGTCACCCCAGGCTTCCCTGGGGGTGGGGGCTGGAGGGTGGAGGAAGGCAGGACTCACCGACGCCCCCAAGTGGCAGGGATGGCAGAGTCAAGTAGGTGAAGCCGTCATTGCCTCCGAAAGTGCCGCTGCTGGTCCTATCCAGCATCTCGTTCACTACCTGGGAGGAGTGGAGGAGGCCAGATCGGGGGTCGTCAGCAGAGAAGAGGGCTCCCCCTGCCATGTACTTTCCACATTGAGGGGAGCCCATGACCGTGAGAAATGGCAGTGGGGGTGGCAAGTGGCAGTAGAGCGCAGGCCCCACTGTGCGCAGCCTGGCTCGGCCTGTCAGGTCCCAGCTTGGCTCTGCCACCATCCCCGCTCCGGGGTCTCTGCTTGCCCATCCAGAACCTTTGCACAGTTTAGGAAAAGGGGGCTCTCTGGGCAGCCAGATAGGAAAATGTTCTTCTTGTCCTGGCAGAGGCTGTCCCAGCCACGGCAGACAGCTGGCGAGCCACGCATTTGGCAGGTTTTTGGCCCTCCCCGAACCCTCTCTGCCAGGTGCCCTTGAGCAGGGAGCCGACATCCAGGTGTCCTGGATTATAGTCACACTAGAAGCATCATCTGCTGCCCTAACCCTCGCAGGGTGGACTGTGAGAGGGGAGGTAGCGGGTCTGCCCCACTTCCAGCCCCTCTGTTGCCCCAGCCCTGCCTGAGCCCCCACCTCACTGCTCTTGGAGAAGGCGTACAACACCAGGGGCTTCTCCCGGCGGTTGATGAAGTTGATGGCCTCGTCCAGGCTCCTCACGTTCACGATGGGCAGGATGGGCCCGAAGATCTCCTCCTGCATCACCGGCTCCGTCTCCTGCACGTCCACCAGCACCGTGGGTGCTGTCCAGGCACAGGGGACGGCTCAGCCCCGGGGTGGGGCCTCCGGCAGCGCCCAGGGACCCAGGGCTCCAGGCTCAGGGAGGTTCTAGGGAGGGGAGTCTCCCCAGAGCCCCTGAGAAGTGACCGTGAGGGGTTCCCCAGCCTGACCAGGGGACCAGGGCCTACGGGGCCCAGAGAACCCCTCAGCCTCGGTCTTACAGTCGGGGGGTGACGGGATCTTAGACCCCTGGAGTCCGAGGTCCCAACCTGTTAGAGCAGCAGCGTCGCCGGCTGTGCCATGTGGCCTGGGAGAAGGGGCCGCTTTGTAATCACAGCACAGCAGACACTCAGGGCAGGTGCTGGAGTTCAGCACGCAGGCTCAGAGGACCTGGGGTCACAGCCCCGGGGAGCCCCGGATCGTAGGACGGAAGTTTGGAATCAGAGCACTCACTCGGGGCCCTGGAATGCTGGGGTCCCAGCTTAGAGAATCAGAGCTGGGGCCAGAGTGTGGCATTATGGGGTCACGGACGCAGACCGTGGCATGGGGACTGCTAGCGTCACGGTGTCGCAGCACCGAAGCCGGGGACCAGGCGGGGCTCTGGCAGCGGGGCCGTGGGAGTCTGAGGCCCAAAGGTTCGGGCTGGGCCCAGACTCGGGGCCCGGCTGTGCCTCCAGCGAGGGGGGGCCTTAGCCTGGGGGGCGGGAAGAACGCAACTCACCGATGTAGCGATCGCTCTGGTCACTCTGGCCCCCGATGGCCACGCGGCCGCAGCCCAGCAGGCCCTGGAGCCTCTGGAAATGCTTGTCGTTGATGATGCGGCTCAGGTTCGGGGAGCTCCGGGGGTCTTCGCCGAAGAAGCGGGCTATGGTGCTCTGCAGGGCGGGCAGCAGCCGCTCCTGCATCTCGGGGCTGCACAGCACGTAGTCGGGGGCCACGCAGGTCTGGCCCGTGTTCAAGTAGCGGAAAAAGGCCACGGTCTCAGGGTCGCAGTTGTCATCCACGTAGCAGGGGTTCTTGCCCCCCAGCTCCAGTGTGACCGGTGTCAGGTGCTTGGCGGCTGCGGTCATGACGATCCTGCCCACTCGAGGGCTCCCTGGGGACATGGGAGTTGACTCCCATCCTCAACTGGCCTCAGCCAGATGGTCCAGGCACCACCCCTCTGGCCCATCCTGCCTCACCCACTGGATCTGCCCCTGGCCCTGCCACCCCAGGATCCCACTCCTCCAAGCCTCCAAGACCCAGAGGCCCAGCCCACCTGCCTGGACTGATTGCCATCTGGGACACTCCCCGCCACTGGCCACTGGCTGCTCCCTCCTGACCTTACTCTCCAACATCACCCCTCTCCCCAGGACTCTGCGGGGGTCACCCTCACCCGTGAAGAAAATGTAATCAAACTTGTGCTCCAGCAGCTTCCCCGTCTCCTCGGGCCCGCCCAGCATCACAGCAAAGCAGCTCTGCAAGGGAGGACGGGTGGCTCAGGGGACACCACAGGCCCCAGGGACAACTGGACCTCCCCAGCCGGCAGGGGCACAGGTGTGGCACGCAGGGCACTGAGGGGGCAGAGTGGCCCTTACCTGGTCCAGGTACTGGGGCAGCACCTCGGCCAGGACCTTCTCTGTGCTTGTGCTTATTTCTGATGGCTTCAGCACCACACAGTTCCCTGTGGAGGCAGAAGGGGGAGACCCAGAGGCCGGACTCAGAGAGCAGAGTCACAGGCAGGGCACACAAGGCTGGGGGCACTACAGGGACAGAATGCGGGGGACCCCTTTGGGAAGGGCTATGGGACAGGAGGGCGTGGGGCTCAGGGTCCCCTCCTTACCTGCTGCGAGGGCGCCCACCAGGGGCACCAGGGTCAGGTTCGGGGGTAGTTCCAGGGGGTGATGATGAGCACCAGGCCGAAGGGCTCCTTCCGGATGAAGGTAGAGCTCAGCTGCATGAGCTGGGGTGCAGGATGGATGGTGGGACCCTGTGGAGGACCACTCCACAGCCCACCCCCACAGGGCAGTCCCCATCAGGAGATGGAGGTCCCGAGAAAGTTAGTGACTCACCCCGGGTCAGAGGTGGCGAAGGGGCCTGGGCTGGAGCTGCCCCTGGGCACTGCCACCACCCCTCCCTCGGCCGGCGGCCTCACCAGGTTCTTGGTCGCTGGCTCGTCCTTCATCCAGGTGTGCAGGTTCTTGAGGGCTAGTGTGACCTCCGTCTGGCACATGAGGAACTCAGATATATCCGCCTCAAAGGCTGACTTCGGTGGGGGTGGAATTCGGGGGTCAGGCTCAGGGCAGGTCCCGGAGGGGGTCTACTGCAAGGGGACTGGGTCCCCAGTGGTCCCCACTGGCAATATGGAGACAGTCTCCGGGGCAGAATAGCCGGTCCCCTGGGAACTGCACAGTGAGTGCTAAGGTCACAGGCCCTGGCCGTATGATCTGTGCTCCAATTCTGGCTCTGCCACTTCCTGGCCGTGGAACGTTGGGCAAGAGACTTAATCCCCACACACCACAGTTTCCCCATCAGTACAGCTGTGGAAACTGCCTGACAGGTTTGATGAGTTAGAACGTCAGGGAAGGGTCTGTGAAATCAGCGGGAGTGACTTAAGGACGCAGCCAGCCCTTCCTCCCCCCACCCCCTGCCCATCTCCCCCCACCCCTGCCCGCCTGCCCTGCTCGCTCACCTTGCGCAGGTCCCGAGCCAGCACCTCCTGCAGAAGCTGCTGGTTGTCCCGCAGGAAGCGTCCCAGGCCCTCGAGCTGGGTGACCCAGAACTCAGCCGGCCGCGTGCGCCCCGCGCTGAAGGACTCCCGCAGCCTCTGCAGTGTGTCCCTGAAGGGGTCCATCCTGCCAGGAGGGGACAGTGTGGGCCGGGGCTCCCCCATCTTCGCGGGCACCCTCCCCAGGCCCTGCCTACACCTACGTGGGCTCACAGACACCCCCACAGGGACTTACCCCAGGTATAACCCCGCACCCCTCCAGCACACGCACCCTGCCCAAATTCATGCCTGGCCCCACTTCACCAAGGATTTGTCAGATGGTGGGCAGGGCCCCTGCTAGGCCTAAACCAGGGTCCCTGAGGGTTCTTCACCTCAGAGGCCACAGAGCATTTCTGATGGCAGACGGGGAAAATGAGGCTGGCGTGTGCCACAGGTCCTTGGAGCGCGAGAAGGGCTCAGTGTCTGCTCTGGGGAGGAGGGCCTGGACAGAGTCTCAAAGCAAGGAGCAGAAAGGGGCGTTCGGGCGGCCGGGGTCCACGGGCAGGCGGAGGTGGAGGGGCGGGCTGGCAGAGCTGGGGCCGACTGGGACCCGAGCCCATCTTCAGCCCAACGGAGCCCCAGAGGCCTGAGGAGGGCGGGGGCATGGAGTGGAGAGAAGGGGCCCAGCGGGGGGTGCTCAGGAAGAGGGCCTGCCCAGACCCAGAGCAAGAGTGGGGTCTGAGCACCCCAACCTAGGGCTGCAATTCGGGCAAAGAGTTTGTGTGTCTCTGTCTCTCTGTGTGTCTCTGTCTCTCTGTCTCTGCATGTCTCTGTGTGTCTGTATGTGTCTCTGTCTCTCTATGTGTCTCTGTGCATGTCTCTGTCTCTCTCTCTCTCTGTGTCTCTGTGTGTTTCTGTGTCTCTGTGTGTCTCTGTGTCTCTGTCTGTCTCTGTGCGTGTGGTTGTGGACTGTCTTCAGCCTTCAGCAGCATCTTACGGGCCCTGCCTGAGACCTTAGAGGGGCGTCAGCTGTGGAGTGGGATGGGGCTTGTATCCCCACTGGGCACCCTGCAGGCCAGTGGCCCCATCAGCACCCCTCCCACTCCCAGGACCTCGGCAGGCCCCTCCTCCTCTCTGAGCCTCAGTCTCCTCATCTGGGAAGTGGGGCCAGCATTCCCGTGGGAGTGCACAGCACAGCCAGCCAGGCCTGGCCATCCGACCCTCGACACTCGGTGGGCCCTGTGGTTGCTGTCTTTAGCAACAATAAGACAAGGAGAGCGGCCTGCCCTGCACTATGGGCGGTCGGGGAGAGGAATGTGGAGAGCCAGGGATGCTGGGCACGTTCCTAGACAACACCTGCAGACACACTCTCCCTTCCCACACAGTGAGGCTACCATTCCTAGCACACTTCATCCCCTGTCATCGGGGCAGGGACCCTGCTATGTCCCGGCTGTCTGGAGGACACTGCCTCCAGGGGGTGATCAGGAAAGACTTGTTACTGTGTCCAACCCTTGTTGTGGGCTGGAAGGGGACTGGCCCTCTCACAGCCAGGCCCAGGGGAAGGGGGAAGTCCCACCGAGACCCTTGCCCAGATTGCAGAGGGGCAGAGTGGAGCCAGGCCCAGGCCCAGACCCAAGAGGGCCTGGGGGCCATTTTCTCCTGGGTGCTTCCTGGAGGAGCTGGGCCTGGTGGGGCTGCTTTGGACCCAACTCTGGCCACTGTCACTGCCCACCCTCAGTCCCAGAGTCGTCCTGGGGTACCTGCAGGCCTTTGGGTCCCAGGGCTGCCCCAAAGCTCTGCCTGGAATGCCAGCATCACCCTCCCGCCCCCAGCTTTCCCTGGCTGGGGTTCCAGCAGCTCCTAGGCATCTCAGCCCTGCTCTAATTTCGTCCATGCCTCCCCAGTGCCTCAGCCCTGAATCAAGGCCCAGAGTGGAGGAGTCTGGGGTGAGCTGTGGCACCCAGGTGTCCTGATTTCCACCCCAGGACCCCGGCCCCAGCTCAGTTACATCTTTCCTGGCTGAGGCAGCGGGACAGGGGTTCCCTGCCTTTCTCAGCTGTCATTGTCTCTGTCCTCACCGTGCACACTTGGAGTGCCTGGGGACAGTCTCAGGCTTCACTTGTCCATGGCCAAGTGCCCAGGCCTAGCCCCATCGTTGCCAGCAATATGAGGAGCGAACGGCTAGGTGGGGGCTGAGGTCAGCTGCACCGCCAGAGGGGCCAGAGCAGGACAGCTGGCTCCTGCTTCCCGCCCAAGGTACTTCCTCACCTGTCCCCCACTGCAGGGGACCAGGGACCCAGGGCTTGCTGAGTGGGGGCTGATGGGGGCTCCAGGCTTCTTACCAGGCAGGCCCAAGCTGGATCTGGGCTACATAAGTGACCACAACAGACCTGGCCAGCCCTCACAGAGCTCAGTCTAGACACAGAACAATGACATCAAAGACAGTATAATTATAAACATGAATTGGTGTGCCACAAGCTCTGAGGGAGGTTGCTAGAGACCCCACGAGCAGCCTCTGACTTCCATGGGAAACGGAGGAGCTCTCGGAGGGCAGATGCCCTAGACTGAAGGATCAGCATGTGCAAAGGGCCTGTGGGGGAGATTTGGAGAAACAAGATGCAGCTGGGCAGGTCAACAGCCTGACAGGATCTTCACCCAGGGAGCTGGGGTTTATTCCATGGGCAATGGGCAAACCGCAGAACTCAGGCTGGCGCGGGGCAGCAGAGCTGGCTCCCGGAGCTAAGTGTTTGTCATGCTTCATTTCATTTAAGCCTTGAGGGTCTTAGTATTATCCCATTGTAAGGATGAGGAAACCGAGGCTCCGTAAGGTGTCCTGACTTGACTTGCCCCCTCACAGCTGCACTATGGCGGGTTCAATGCCAGTCCGGGTAGCCCTCCAGCCCCTTCCCACCACCATGCACCAATGTGTGCCCTGCGCTTTTTATCAGCTTCTCAGCATCTTTCTGTAGCTTCCAGATTTTCTACAATGAGAATGCAATACTTCCAGAACCAGAAATGAACAGTGAGCGTTTCTCTTACAACCTGAAACCCAAGACCGAGCTCCGGCCAGACCTCCCAAGGAGCTGCTTCTTCGCCCTCCCGGCTCCTCAGCCCTGATCCTGATCACAGCCCTGGTGACACTTGCCTGGCTGGCCCTGTTCGTCCACATCCTGCCTCCTTCCCAGGCTGGGAGCCGCTCAAGGGAAGACAGGATCTGTCCCCACACAGCACAGCCGGGCCAGCACAAGGCCGGGGACAGAGGGGTCCTCCGAGGGTGCTCCTGGGTGCCAAGGGGTAGAGGGTCGAGTGGGGGATGAGGCTCAGATGGGATAACTGACCTGAGGCCACACGGCACAGCCAGAGCAGGACAGCATGCCCCTCCCTGCGCTGAGCCAGGCCCCCCAACCCTGGGGCCCCATATCCCTCCTGCGCCCCCTGCCCCCGTGCTGCTGGCCCCTGCCCAGTGCCATTTGCCCTGTGGCCCCTCTGCCCCTGGCCCTCGCCCCCTGGGCCCCATATACCCCTGTGCAGGCTCCAACCTTGGCTGCTTCACGGCGCCTTTGACCCCTTTCACCGACATTCTGCCTTCAGATGTGCTGATAATAGTCCTAGTCCAGCTCCCGCCCCGACCTCTGCCGACTGTCAGTCCCCCTGGGAGCGAGCGGCTGGCTGCCTCCCACAGGACTTCATGTGCCTGAGCCTGGGAGAGGCACAGCACCTGGGGCGACCTCACAAACACCGGGTTGGGCTGATCTCCTTCTGAGTCACACATCTACATCTCTCCTGCCGCCAGCGATTGGCTGTACACGCCCTGGCACAGTGGGCCCGGGAACAGGTCTGGTAACTCCGGGTGTGCTGGGAGGGGCTGATAAGCAGAGAAATCCCCCAGGGGCCTTACAGGATGAAAATACAACCCTGGCAGCAAATGCAGCCTCCTCCAGGAAGCCCTCAGCCAGCCGAGCTGTATGGCCCACCCACATCCCTGCGCCAATTCCTCACGTCCGCCCTCCACCCCCACATGCCATGTGGCTCCTCCATGTCCATTCTCCTGATGTGCCCCACTGGCATCCTCTGGGCAGAAGAAGGGGCCGCAGTAGCTCTCGAGAGAGCCTGGACAGGCCCCCGGGGCATCTGTGGCTGCAGGACAGTGCCTCATTCCTTTGTTCCTGTCTTCTCCTGTTTACTCTGTGGTGCTGGGAAAGTTAGTTAACCTCTCTGAGCCTCTCTGTGGTGGCAGTAGCACTTACTTGTCATGGTTCTTTAGAGGCTCACATGGAAAGATGCAAGTATAGACAAGGCAGATCGCAGCTTCTGGAACAAAATCAATGCTCCTAGACGATGGCTCCAAATATATCCTCGAGTGTTTCTTGAGCACCTGCTAGGTTCTGAGAAGCAGAAGAATGAGCTCAGGCCCCCCGATCCTCTCCCCCCACTGCCCCAAGCCTGTCCAATGGGACCAAGAACACTCACTGCTGAGGGCCGTGGAGAGCGTTTCCAGGCGGAGCAGGTAACCAGCCGCATGCCCGTGGCTGTGATTGGAGCCAGCCCAGCGGGAGCCACAGCCTGCCACAAACCCAGGCCCCCAAGCCTTTGAGACTTTGGGAGTTTAGGATGTCAGTGATGATACGACCCCAGGAGGGGACCTGGGGGCCAGAGCACAGGGCACACAAGCTGGAACCTCAGGGCTGCCAGGACCCGTCTGAGAGCAGGCAGTGGGTGCGTGGCTGAGGAGGCCCACTGCCCCCAAACCATCGGGTGACGACTTCAGTTGGGCAAATTGTGTCTCAATTAAGCTGTTAAAACAAAACAAAACAGAACCAGCCAGAGGCCTGAATGGGCCATAAGCTAAGGAAAATATGCTCAAACTCAACAGCAATTGGTACAAAGAAAAATCAAACAATGGTAAGATGCCTTTGCAGACCCACTATATTAGTTTCCTGTGGCTGCGGGAGCAAATGTCCACAAACTTCGTGGCTGAAGACAAAAATCCATGCTCTCACAGCTCCGGAGGCCAGAAGTCCAAAATCAAGGTGCTGGCAGGGCTGCGCTGCCTCCAGACATTCTAGGACAGAACCCACCCTTACCTCTTCTGGTTTTGGGGGCCACTAGCATTCCTTGGCTTGTGGCCTCATGCCTCCCATCTCTGCCTCGTCTTCACGTGCCATTCTTCTCGGTGTGTCTCATCTCCTTCTGCGTCTCTCTTATTAGCACACTTGTGGTTGGGTTTGAGGCCCCCCAGATAATCAAGAATAATTCCCGCGTCTCAAGGTCCTTAACTTAATCACACTGGCAGAGACACTTTTTCTAAGTAAGGTCTCATTCACATAGGGTCAGGGGGTGGACAGATCCTTGGGGACCATTCTCAGCCTACCACAGGGAGCAAAAGCTCTCTGCTTTGTCGCCCCTGGGGAATATTGGATCATGACTCCCAGAAAATCCTATTCAAATTGTCGACAAATATTTGCTGAGCTCTTAAAAGCCCGGCTACACAGGGGCCCTGGCTGTGAACTGACCCTGCAGGAGGGCGCTGGTCCCGGGGGAGGGGGTTTGGGGACACCAAACAAGCGGTCAGACAATGCACACAGTCACAAGACGCTGGGCAGAGAGAGGCTGTGGCAGGGCCAAAAGCAGCATTGGAGCTGAGTTCCGGGGACAAGATGAAGCAGATTATCTGCAACTGCGAAGGCAGAGTGCCCGTTCCAGGCAGATGAGACACGAGGGCAAATGTCTGTAGGCAGGAGAGAGACCAACGTGGCTGTGAGGGAGTGAACCAGAGTGAGAGGAAGCAGGGGACAGGCCACCTCGGAGTGGGTACGGAGTTAGGTTGATTCCAAGTGCAAGGGGGACCCACAGAGGGTTTCAGCAGGTGGCCCCGACAGAGGGCCACGTCTGGATGATCCTGGATGAGCTGGGGGTGGCGGGGAGGGCTGGAGGCTGCAGGAGTCACCCAGGCCAGAGCCTGAGAGCCTGGGCAAGGGTGCTGGCAGTGTGGACGAGGGAGTGGGCCCTTTGAGAGAGCTTTGCCAGCAGAACCTGGAGGAGTTATGCTAGATTCAGGCAAGGGGACAGGAAAGGGAGGAATCAGGGAACTATGCAGGTTTCAGCTGAAGGTAAGGGTGGATGGATAGGCAAGCACTGTTTTCTGAGATGGAGGCCCTGGAGGGCCTGGCCTGTGAGAGGTAGGGACCCTAAGTCCCACTGGACAGGGGGTCGGCCAGAGGGGCCCGAAGAGCTGCCAAGCAGGACTTGGGAACATGAGTTGGAGGCTCAGGGCCCAGGCCAGCGGGGATATGAACGTGGGAGCCATCATCTCATGGATTGTCTTTAAAGCCATGGGACTGGAAGAGGTCACTAGCGTGCCCGGCAAGGAGTCATGAGGAAAGGCAGTCCATAGGATGGGGCCAGGGGACAGCAAAGCGGGCAGCCAGGAACGACCTCAGTAAGACTGGACTAAAAAGGGCCCATGACCTTGGCAAGTATCACTGAAAAGGAGAAATAGGAGAGAAGCCGTGCTGGAACAGCTGAACGCGAGCGGACCAGGAGGAAGGGGCGTCTCCCACAGACCAGGGCTGATCAGTAGGATAGACACCTACCTGGCTCACCTGGGAGCTGGCAGAAGTGCAGGGTCTAAGCCAGCAGGTCTGGGTAGGGCTGGAAACTGTGCTTTCTCAACACGCCACAGTGACAGGGCTGTAGGTCTGGGAGCCACTGTTGGGTGCACTCAAGGATGCCCTGCTCCGGCACTGCTGACGGGGAACGGTCACCCTGTGTGGTGGGGGGCCATCCTGTGCTTCATAGTGCTTAGCAGCCTCCCTGGTGGTCTCTACCCATTACTGCCCAAGGCACCCGGGTCATCTGCCCACTGCAAGACATGCCAATAGTCAAGAGGCAAGGTGGTAGTGTTACCGAAAGTCCGGTCTCTGATCCCGATGTCAATCCACATAACGAGAACAGAGTCTTGGGTGAAAAAGGAAAGGCTTTACTTTGCCAGGCAGAGGGAGCAAAGCAAGGGCCAGGGCCCCAAAAGTTGCTTGCTGCCCGTTAAGAAATGAGTAGGGGTTTTTATTTGGGGTTTTCGGAGGGGGGGGGGGGGCCGTGGCCTTCTTGGTCAGCATTTTCCCAGCAGCCTGCGTCTGGGGCTGCTTCCAACAGAGGAGACAAAGTGTTCTTGGCTGGTTCCCTCCACACTGGAAGGTGGACTCTGACGTCAGGGAGCCAAGGAGGTGGGCGTGGGAAGCTTCGGGTTCTTGATCTTCTCTGGACGTTAGTTTCTCTGTGAAGAACTTCCAAGTCCTGGGATCAGCCACAACTTTAGTGGGAGCCCAGCGTGAGGCCACCTGGACTTGAGCAATTTGTAACTTCTATTTGGCTCTATAGCTCCGGGAGCCGAAGCTTAAAGAAACAAGCATTTGCATTTACGTCTGAGCGTAACTAAAGAACCAGGGACCTGGGGAATGTGTGCCTTTAGTTTAACCCCATATGTGCTGGATTCACTGTAGGGGAACCGATATCAGGGCTGATAGTAACTATGAGCCTGTAACAATAGGAGAGAAAGGACTTTTTTTACAACAGCTTGCCCCCAAGAGGGAACATGGCTGACTGATGTCTGAAAGAACCATGTTACAGAACAAACACTACAAGCCAGTTGTATAAGGGGCTGGTCTCCGGGTTGGGGAGGCATCTGGTCTGTATGTGGGGACATCCGTCTGATCTCCAGGTGGGGGCAGACATCCGCTTTTTGTTCCTGATAAGCTTTTGTTTTACTGGATAAGCATCAGAGACTGGAGCAAGGTCCTATACCCTTATCTTTCAGTTGCCGTTGATGATGGCTGACTGCACAGACTCTCTGGGTGGGGGTGGGGAGCTGCGGCGGGTCATCCCTTTCCTAAGGAGCTCAAAAGAACGAATCTGTCAACTTATCGCAGCTGGGAGGGAGCATAAAATCCACAGAGCACGCCTGGGCTGGTTAATCAGAGGTCATTCAAAGTTACAATACGGATTCTTTTCTACACTGTGGCTTCCCTTATGTCAACCTGGGGTTGAGCCAGCATCATACCCACTACATGCTGGTAGCTCAACCCCAGTGGTGACAACCTCAAACATCTCCAGACACTGCAGATGTCCCCCGGGGGACGACACCACTCCCCGTTGAGAGCCACTGCACCAGATGATTCTTTCAAGGAGTTCTGTCGCTACTGGGAGCAGAAAATGGCAGATGGCCGAGGGGTGGAGTGACGTTGAGAGTGGGGAGTTCCAGGGGGCAGGCTGGGCCGCTCGCGGAGATGATTCGGGAGAAGAGCCCTTGATGGGGTGGTGGACGGTAAGCCCTGACAGCTGGATTTTCTCTTTTTTGTAATGCTAGCGCCTGACTTAAGTTTGGATTGCCGAGGCGTCCATTTCAAAGAGAAAAAATTTCTTAACGCTTTAAATTCTTGCTCTTATGTTTTAAACTCACCGATAAAGAGTGAGCCGGCAAAAAGGCGAAGGCTTCACCCTCCACTCCAGTAAAAACAGAACCCCAGGCCTGAGCTCTCTCCCTCTCTCTACTTGTGACCTCGCTGTGTAATTTCCAGGACTTGTAGGGAAGAAATCTCTGTTTTCAGAGTTTCCTAACGGTTCTGGCTGAAGGACGTCTTGCTGTCATATTAAGAACCACAAGGCTTGGTGTCCAGACACAACGGTGGTTGTTACCAGGCTCAACTGGCACAGAGCAAGGGGGCAGAGGATGTGGAGGTGGGTCAGGAGCCTGCAGAGTGGAGGGTGGCTCTGGAGAATGAGGGATACTTTTATTCTGGCCCTTTCTGTGTTTTCCATGAAGTAACCACCAGCCGGAGTGGAGGAGGGAGGGAGGGAAGGAGTTGGGTGTGACAAACCTGAGGACGGAGCAGCTGGCTCGGTCCAGGCCTCTGAGGTTTGTCCGTGACCTTCCAGTGAGATCTGTCAGACTCCTCTGGACTGAATTGTATCCCCTTAAATTCGTTTGCTGGAGCCCTAACCCCCAGTGTGGGGTATTTGGAGGTGGAGACTTGGGGAGGTTGGTTAGGGTTGGATGAGGTCATGAGTTGGGCTCAGGGCTCTTATAAGATAGACACCAGCGAGCTCGCTGGCTCTCTCTGCCCTGTGAGGACATGGCCAGAAGGCCGCCATCTACGAGCCGGCAAAAGAGCCCTCTTTTGAAACCAAGTCAGCCTGCACCTTGATCTGGGACTTCCAGCCTCCAGAACTGCGCAAAATCACCGTCTGTGGTTTAAGTTCCCCAGTCCGTGGTATTTTGTTAAGGCAGCCGAGCTGCCCAAGATGCAGACCTAGTGGGATTCCCCAGCCTGGCAGGGGAGGCCCAGGAAAAGGGACGTGCCAATTCCTCAGGGTGGAGGGGAGAGGGACAAGCTGCTGAGTGCCCTGCTGAGGGGAACTTTCTTGGGGATCGAGACAGCTGTGCCCAGGCCTCTGGGATGCTGGCCTCCTCACCGGGACTCGATGGGTTAATTCAGGGACCCTCCAACCTCCCCTGGGCCCCTGGCGAAACTGCAGCTTCCAGGGCCCTCCTCTGCACTTCTGCCCCAGCAGGTCTGGGATGGGCGCTGGCTTCGGCATGTTTAATAAGCTCCCAGAGGATCATGAGGTTCAGACGATTTAGAAACTGCCCTGGGGTTCCCTGGGCAAAGCAGGCGGCCGTCCCCGGTTGCCCTGGGAAAAGACACCAAATAGGGTTTGTGACAGATCTCAGGGCACCTGGTAGCATTTCTCCAGGCCTCTTCCACACAGAAGGCTCCTCAGCTGGGAACCAACCCTGTCCAGAAGGCCTAGAGGCTTGGTCTTTCCTCTATAGACTAGGGAGTGAAAAGTAAGATATGACTCTCGTCTCATGAGGTTGCTGGGAGGTCATTATGGGACAAGGTTGGGGGCTTCTAGAAACTTCAAAGCATCACAAACCGTGAGAGGCCTGAGGGGTGGTGGGAGGCACAAAGGTCTGTTTGTCCCTCCCACCCCAAGGACCCAGCAAGGCGAGGGTATGGCAAGGGACCACTGCAGGGTGAATTATTTTTCCAGGAAGTTAAAGTCCAGTTGGTCAAGAAGAAAGGGGATTCAGTTTCACAAGACCAGGCTGAAGTGACGCCAAAGACTCAAGATAAATCTCATGGGAAGGCACCAGTCGGGCCACATACTCCCCCTCCCCTACCCAAAACTGTACATGAAAACCCCTATTTTTTTCCCTCCGGTGAGGTGCATTTGAGCTCTACTCCCATCTTCTCATCTGGCTGCCTTTTGATAATAAAGCTCTTTCCTTGCTACAATCCTGACATTTCAGTGATTGCTGTACATTGAGTAAACAAACCTGAGTTGGTATTCGGTTCCAGTGGTATCCTACAGAATAATTTCACTGCCCTAAAAATTCTTTGTGCTTTGCCTATTCATTCCTCCCTTCCCCCAAACCAGTCTGTGGGAGCGCCCCTTATCAAGGTAGCTAAGTAGTCATAGGGGTGTCTACACCGAGCTGAGCAGCCCAGGTGGGCAGACAGTAAGTACAGAGCAGGGGCAGGTGGAATCACACATGCGAGAGACAGCATCCCTCTCCACCATGCTCCAGACCGGAAGGAAAATCACCAACACCCAGAAATCAATCCTGAAGTCACAGAAATTTACAATCTAAATGGTAGAGAATTCAAAATAGCTACCATAAAGAAGTGCAATGAGTTACAAGAAAACTCAGAAAAACAGTTCAATGATCTCAGAAATAAAATTAATGAAGAGAGGGAATTCTACAGAAAAGTGATTGAAACTATAAAAACCAATCAGAAATATTGGAATGAAAAACACAAAGGATGAGATAAACAAAAATCTGGAATCCTTAAACAACAGAGCTGATATTATAGAGGACAGAATCAGTAATTTAGAGGACGGAAATATAGACGTGCTTCATATGGAGGAGCAGAGAGAACAAAGACTGATAGGAAATGAAAAATTTCTCTGAGAAATATCTGACTCAATGAGGAAATGCAACATAAGGATTATAGATATTCCAGAGGGAGAAGAGAAGGAGAAAGGAGCAGAGAGCTCGTTCGAAGAAACAATAACTGAGAACTTCCCAAACCTGGAGAAGGAGCTGGAATTACATGTAAATGAAGCTAACAGAACTCCTAATTACATCTATGTAAAAAGACCTTCTCCAAGGCATATATTAGTAAAACTGGCAAAAGTCAATGACAAAGAAAAAATATTAAGGGCAGCAAGGCAGAAGAAAATAACCTACAGAGGAACCCCTATCAGGCTTTCAGTGGATTTCTCAGTAGAAACCTTGCATGCTCGGCAAGAGTAGAATGGTATATTCAAAATTTGGAAAGACAAAAACTTTCAGCCAAGAATACCCTATCCAGCAAAACTATCCTTGAGATATGATGGAGGCATATTGAACCAACCAGCCTTGCATACCTGGGGTAAATCCCACTTGGTATATAATTCTTTTTATACATTGTTGGATTTGATTTGCTAATACTTTGTTGAGGATTTTTGCACCTATGTTCATGAGAAATATTGATCTGTAGTTTTCTCTTCTTGTAATGTCTTTGTCTGGTTCTGGTGTTAGGGTAATGCTGGCCTCATAGAATGAGTTAGGGAGTATTCCCACTGCTTCTATCTTCTGGAAGAGATTGTAGAGAATTGGTACAATTTTTTCTTCAAATGTTTGGTAGAATTCACTACTAAACCCATATGGGCTTGGTGCTTTCTGTTTTGTAAGATTATTAATTATTGATTCCATTTCTTTAAAAGATATAGGCCTATTTGGTTGTCTATTTCTTTGTGAGTTTTGGCAGCATATGTCTTTCAAAGAACTGGTACATTTTATCTAGGTTATCAAATTTGTGGTCATAGAGGTGTTCACAATAGTCTTTTATTATCCTTTTAATATCCATGGGATCTATAGCGATGTCCTCTCTTTCATTTCTAATATTAGTAACTTGTGTCTTCTCTCTTTTTTTCTTTGTTAGCCTGCTAGAGGCTTATCAATTTTATTGATCTTTTCAAAGAACCAGCTTTTGTACTTGTTGAATTTCTCTATTGATTTTCTGTTTTCAATTTCATTGATTTCTGCTCTAATTTTTATTTCTTTTCTTCTATTTACTTTGGATTTAATTTGCTCTTCTTTTTCTAGTTTCCTAAGGTGGAAACAGATGATTGATTTTAGATCTTTCTTCTTTTCTAAGATATGCTTCTAATGCTATAAACTTCCCTCTAAGCACTGCTTTTGCTGCATCTGACAAATTTTGATAAGTTGTATTTTCATTTTAATTTAGTTCAAAATATTGTAAAATTTTTCTTGAGACTTCTTTTGTGACCCATATATTATTTAGAAGTGTTGTTTAATACCCAAATATTTTGGGGCTTCCCAGCTATTTGTCTTTTATTGATTTTTAGTTTGATTTCACTGTGTTCTGAGAGCAGACATTGAGTGATTTCCATTCCTTTAAATTTGTTAAGGTGTGTTTTATGGCCCAGAATGTGGTCTGTCTTGGCAAATGTTCCATAAGAGCTTGAGAAAAATGTGTAATCTCCTGCGTTGGATGAAGTAGTCCATAGCTGTCCGTGGTGCTATTGAGTTCAACCACGTCCTTACCGATTTTTTGCCTGCTGGATCTGTCCATTTCTCATAGAGGGGTGCTGAAGACTCCAACTATAATAGTGTATTTTTCTACTTCTTCTTGAAGTTCTATCAGTTTTTGATTCATGTATTTTGACACTATGTTATTAGGTGCACACACGTTATGTCTTTTGAAGTATTGGCCCTTTTATCATTATGTGATGCCCCTCTTTATCCCTGATAACTTTCCTTGCTCTGAAGTCTGCTCTGTCTGAAATTAATGTAGCAATTCCAACTTTCTTTTGATTAGTATGAGCATGGTATATCTTTCTGCATCCCTATATATGTGTTTTTATGTCTAAAGTGGGTTTTATGTAGAAAGATATAGTTGGGTCTTGTTTTTTGATCCACTCTGATAATCTCTGTCTTTTAATTGTTGCATTCAACCCATTGATACTTAAGGTAATTATTGATATAGCTGGATAAATATTTACCATATTCATTATTGTTTTCTATTTGTTGTCCTTGTTCTTTGTTCCTGTTTTTGCCTTCCACATTTTTTCCACCTTCTGTAGTTTTAATTGAGCATTTTATTTTATGATTGTATTTGATTTCTTAGCATATTGATTATACCCCTTTTTTCACTTTTTTTAGTGATTGCCCTAGAGTTTTCTGTATACATTTACAGCTAATCCAAGTTCACTTTCAAATAATACTCCACTGCTTCTCAGGTAGTACAAATACTTTATAATAACAAAGTATTCCTTTCCCTTTCATTCTTCGTATCATTGCTGTCATTCATTCTACATATATATGCATATATATATTTGAACACATTTTTCCTATTATCATTTTGAGCCAGTTATTTATTAGATCAATTAAGAATAAGAAAATAAAAGTTTGTATTTTGCCTTCATTTGTTCCTTCTCCGATACTCTTTCCTTCTTCACATAGATCTGAATTTCCAGCTGATGTTACTTTCTCTCTGAAGAATTTCTTTTAACTTTTCTTGCAAGGCAGGTCTACTGGCAACAAATTCCCCCAATTATCGTTTGTCTGAGAAAGGCTTTATTCCTCATTCCTTTTTGAAGGATAATTTTGCAAGGTACTGAGTTCTAGATTGGTGGGTGTTTTTCTCTTAACACTTGAAAGGTTTCACTCCCTCTTCTCGCTTGCTTGATTGGTAAGGAGATGTTAGATGTAATTCTTATCTTGAAATCTAGTCTTGAAAGTCTTGAAATCTAGTAGAGCAAGTCTCCTTATCTTGCTTTTCTTTCAAATTATCTTGGTTTATTCTTGGCCTATTTGTTTTTCATCGACATAGTAGAATCAGCTCATCAAGTTCCGTGAAGATTTCTATTGGTCTTGATTGGCAGTGTTTAAATTTATAGACCATTTGTGGTGAATCTGACGCCATTATGAATCTCCTCATCCATGAACATGGTTCATGCTGTTTTAGCTCTTTGTTGAGTCTCTCAGTACAATATGGTACTTTTTTTCCACTAGCACATCTTTAGCTAGATGCATACCTAGGCAACTTGTTTTTATTGGTGTTCTAAAAATTACATTTCCTAGAAGTGTGTAGGTAGGGTATTGGAATGCAACTTACTTCTTTGTATTAATCTTATTTTCATTACTAGTTCCAATAATAATAGGATTTCATGTAAATGAAGATAAAATGCGCAGAAAATGACAGTTTTTGTTTCTTCGTTTTCAATTCTTATACTTGACTGGTTTTTCTTGTTTTGCTGCATGGACTAGGAACTCCAATACAATGTTGAATAGAAGCACATGACAGTGGGAATTATCATCTAGTTCTTGTTCTTAATGAGACTGTGTCTAACAATTCACCTTTAAGCGTAATGTTTGCTGTAAGGTTTTGGAAGATTTCTTTACCACGTGATGAAAATGCCTAGCTTTACCAGGTGACGAAAATACCCTCTATACCTAGCTTGATGAAAAATCTTGTTTTGTTTTGTTCATTTTAAGTCATCAATGGATATTGAATTTCATCAAATGTTTTCTCTTCATCTGTTGAAATGATCGTATGCCTTTTCTCTTTTAATCTATTAATATGGAGAGTTATATTAGAAGAAATTTGGTTTTTGTACATCGCAGGATTAGGTTTGCTAATAAAAGGTCACATATTACATCATTCCTTTCACATGAAATGTCTAGAATAGGCAAATCGACAGAGACAGAAAGCAGATTGGTGATTGCCAGGGGCTGGCTGGATGCAGTGGTTTGGGGTAATTGCTTAATACAGGGTGCTATCCTGGGGCAATGAAAAAGTTTCAAAACTAGAGCAAGGTGGTGATTGCACAACATTGCAAATGCAGGAAAAGCCACCATACTGTAACTTTAAAATGGTTAGTTGTATGTTATTTGAACGTCACCTCCACAAAAATCAAAGACTACCATTGGACCTGCTCACGTTCTTTCTGGGTCTCCTTGCTCGTTTCCTCTGATGAAGCCAGCTGCCGTGTTGCAAGCTGCCCTGTGCAAAGGCCCAGACGCTAGGAACTGAAGGCAGCTGTGGACAACAGCTAGCGAGGAACTGAGGTCCTCAGCTCAAGAGCCACAAGGAACCGAATTCTGCCAACAGCCGGGGGAGGGGGCTTTCCCATCTGAGCCTTGAGAGGACGAGAGCTCTGGCTGGTGGCTTGACCACAATCCTATCATCTCTGTGTAGGATTAGTGCTAGACCTTCCTGCTCAAAGAGGGAGAAAATGGAGGCGCGATGCAGGTGGACTGGTCCAAAGCAATTCTGAAATCCCACCAGGAAAATATTGCGAGTTCTTTGATCTGGTTCCAAGGTCTGGGAAGAATTCTCCCCAGCTCTCGGCTCTGCTCTCTTGGCCCTGAATCATCCTTTCTTTCTTACGAAAGGGTGCAAATGTTTGCAGCTGAGTGGTTTGCTCAGCCTGCTTCCTGCCAGTAGGATTTGGGGGGGGGGCCAATGGCCTCTTTTCGTTTTGTATTGTCTGTGCCCTTCAGTCCGACCTGGCAAAGCTTCTCAAAAATGCTGTGAGAATTTTGCAAATTTCTTTGAGGTTGGCCCAATTTGACGAAGGGCACACCCATGGGTCTTTCTGAGATAAGACAGTTTCTAGCTTGGGCTCCAGCTGAGAAGCCTGAAGGACTGCCTCCTTAAGCTTCCTGAGGCCCCATTACTCAATGGAGATTCTCTGCGAGGCACACCCTCCATCTCTTTAAACATCCCTTTGCAGGTGAATAATATGCTAATACTTTCATCTTTTGAGGTCTCAGCAAAAAGTTGTGTTGTCACAATCTTGGCTTTATTTCTAGATCACAAATTTTTCCTGACAGTGCTCAGAAGCCTTTTTTTTTTTTCTTAAAGATTTTATTTTTTCCTTTTTCTCCCCAAAGCCCCCGGGTACATCGTTGCATATTATTTTTTAGTTGTGGGCCCTTCTACTTGTGGCATGTGGGACGCCGCCTCAGCGTGGCTTGATGAGCAGTGCCATGTCCGCGCCCAGGAACTGAACCGGCGAAACCCTGGGCCGCCGAAATGGAGCGTGAGAACTTAATCACTCGGCCACGGGGCCCGCCCCAGAGGCCTTGTCTTAATTTTAACTTATTTTTCTGTCCGGAATTTTAGAAATCAGGCTCCTTTTCTTTAAAAAAAAAATTTTTTTATTGTGGTAAAGTATACAAATGTAAAATTACTATACCAAACATAAACTTACCATCTTAACCATTGTTAGGTGTATTAAATACATTCCTGACGTTGTGCGACCGTTGTTACCGAACCAGGTTCCTTTGGCCCACTGCATGGTTGTGCCAATTGCCAAGACAAGGAGTTTGCAAAGAGAAGGGTTCAATCACAAGGCAGTCAAGCGAGGAGGCGGGAAGACCCATCTTAAATCCACCACCCCCAAAAGGGGGACTAGTGGTATTTATGGGATCAGGGGGCAGGGTGGTCTGAAGCGGGAATAGATGATTGCAGGTAAGGAGAAGGGAGGTGACTGATGATCTGGTTATAGGCTTTTAATTAATACCGACCCTGATAGGTTCCCCTACATTGAACCCAGCGTATATGGGGTTAAAACCAAAAGCACTCAGCTCCTTGCCCTGCTTCTTTAGTGACACTCGAATGTAAATATCTGTTTCTTTAACCTTTGACTCCCTGACCTTTACCACTAAACAGAAGTTACAAGTTCTTGAAGCCCGTGTGGGCTGGCGCTGAGCTCATGCTGAAGTTGTGGCCAATCACGGGTCCTTGAAGTTCACGACGGGGACAGTGATGTCCAGAGAAGATGGAGAAGCTGAAGCTTCCCGGAGCCCAACTCTTTGGCTTCCTGGCATCAAGATCCACCATCCACCACAGAAACAGACAACGGACGACAGCCGTCTGTGGATCCCCTCATCTCACCCTCCACCCCCGCCTCCCCGTGAGCAGCCTCTCGAGGCCAAACGCAGGCTGGTGTGAAAGTGCTGATAGTGGTTCCTAGAGCGTTCACCGGCTGGTACTCCCTTTGGCTGGCAAAGAAAATGATGAAACTATTTTTTTCCTTTTCACCCAAAAATCTGTTCTTGCTGTTTGGATTGGCACCGAGTTCAGAGACCAAACTTTCGGTAACAATCTGAGCAAGCATAGCCAAGCTTCATGACTCTTCACAGGACGCGTCTTCACAAAATGGCGGCATCCCTTTGGTCTGAGGATGGAGTTTGCAGCTCCTTGATGTCAAAACGTCACCTCCTGGTCATCCTCAAAGGCCCAGATGATGAGTCAGTGGTCTTAAAACCAGCCTGAACTGGACAAGGAGTCAACTCTCAGTTCCTGAAAAACTCAAGCATCTGTTAGCATGGTGACCCAAGCGTCGGAGTTGTTATCTCTTGGCTGGGTTTTAGTAACGCGTTATCTAACCACTATTGCAAGCAGACAACCAGCTGAGTATAGTTAAATCAAGTTAGCCTCCGGTTTCACCATCACCACCATCCATCTCCATAATGCTTATCATTTTGTAAAATTCCAACTTTATACTCATTAAATAACAACTCCCCATTCTCTCTCGCCCAGCCCCTGGCGACCACCATTCTACTTTCTGTCTACGAATATGACTACTCTAGGGGCCTCATATAAGTGAAGTCATATAGGATTTACTCTTTTGTGACTGGCTTATCTCAACATAAAGTCCTCAAGCTTCATTCATGTCGTAGCATATGTCAGGATCTCCTTTTTAAGGCTGAATAATATTCCATTGTATGGATAGACAACATTTTGCTTATCTGTTCATTCATTGGTTGATGGACACTTGGGTTGTTTCCACATTTTAACTGTTGTGAATAATGCTGCTATGAACATGGTGTACAAATATCTCTTCAAGACGCTACTTTCAATTCTTTTTGGTGTATCCCAGATGTGGAATGGGTAGATCATATGGCAATTCTATTTTCACTTTTTTGAGGACCGCCATACTGTTTTCCACAGTGGCTGCACCATTTTACTTTCCCACCAGCAGTGCACAAGTGTTCCAATTTCTCCACATCTTCATCAACATGTGTTATTTTCTGGGGTGTGAGATGGTATCTCATTGTAGTGTTTGTTGGGTTTTTTTTTGTGGAAGATTGGCCCTGAGCTAACATCTGCCACCAATCCTCATCTTTTTGTTGAGGAAGACTGTCCCCTGGCCCCTTTTGTTTTGGGGTCGTCCTTTTTGATGTAGGGGACAAGGACTGCAGGGAGCCGGCATCTTGGCCTTATCCTCTTTTGCATTGTCTATGCAAACAATAAACCTTAAATCTACGGGTGGCTCATTGCATCTTCACCACCCCAGCAGTCAGACCTTGACCTTGGCCTGGCCTTGTCGTGTGTGACCTTGACCTGCTGCCCATTAACTGTGCAACCAGCCCTTCCTTGATGCCCCCAGGACACTCCTTTCTAGACGAGGCTTGAGTCGCCCTTGCTCATGCCTTCGAGAGCCTCGGGGCTCCTCAGGACAGCCGTCCGTTGCGGGTGCGTTTCTGGCGTGAGAAATCGCCCGCGTCAGCTCCCGGACACACTCCGTCGGAACAGCAATTGCAGGCTCGGTGGGCCTTCTTGAGACTGAGCTGACTGGGTCTGACCCGATGACCCTTGTATGTTGGGTCATGGAGACAGCAGCCCACGTGCTCAGCTCCCCACAGAAGCCTCCTTGCTCCAATACAGATGACCTCTTTAGGCAAATGCCAGACAGGGGCCATCGGGCGTATCCCCTGTGCAGGAAGCGGCAGCTGTTCCTTGTCCTCAGTCCCTCACCCGAGACTGTGACGCCAAGGGGGACTGCCCCTCTCTCAGGGTGATCAGGCACTGTGGGAGCCCCTGGGAACAAGTGAGTAAACAACAAAGGGACTTCACCCACTTTGCAGATGACTATACCACCAGCAAGAGTGATGGAGCGTCTGGCCAGCAGTCATTCTGTCCCCTCACGGGGACCTCCTGATCAAACATGGGAGACCCAAGGGTCAGCTCAGTTGGCTGAACTGTGGGCTGTTGTCTCACCAGAGAGCGCTCTGACCAACCAGCAGCCTCATCCGCATTTCCCCTGACTCCTGGGCCAGCTACAGATGCCAGCTATCTATAAAAACAAAACCACCACATGCATTACCTTAAGATATCCTAACACACAGTGCCGGATGGTTCGCCCTGTGCCAGACTTCCCAGCTTCAACGACTATCGTTAAATCTTACCTGCTCACCAAACACAAAACGCTCAACAAGACGCTCAGGAAAATTCGCACATTTGCAACCTTGCTCCCATCCTGTAAGGATGTAAAGACCGGATCGAGGGAGGCCTCAGGTGAGCATCATTGAACACGACCCTCTAATTATAAATCCCAAGAGGGAACGACCTTTGGTTTTGGTATTCTGCTGATGTAGACCCGACCTAAGCTGCAAAATTCACTGAAAATATAAAAGGCGCAACTAACAATCCTAGTGATCGTTTCTCATAGGAGAGTTAAGAATTAAAATTGGCCCATCACAAAGTGTCTTCCAGGAGGAGATGCTCCCAATTCCTCCTGAATACGCGGATGTTAAATGAGGACCCCAAACAATGCCTATTCCAGGTCAGTCCTTCCAGACGCTCAGGTTGTCTTCGAATCCGTGCCATTGCATGAAATCACCACTGCTCAGTCTTCTGGCTATCCTCGGAGTCCGGCTTGGGTCCAGGACGCTGCCGCCCATTGGAGATCCCACTCAGGTCTGAAATGCCCAATGGGCCCTCTTTTGGCCCCACTGCCATCCAATATCATTTGATTTCTTCAACGTTCTGCAGGGGCCACAGCCTCCTAGAATCTAAAATGATAAATCTATTCCAACAAGATATAACCTGTTGAAATTGTTCAATTGATCATCTTTTAAATTTAAAAGGGAATCACACATTAGCAGATACAGTTCTTCTAGAATAGTGGAAATAGCATGAAAATAGAAGGTGGGCACCCTTGGGCTCCTTTTATCCACAGGAAGATGTAACAGCCACAGGTGGAAAGATAAACACGGTCATGCCATCATCCCGCGGCACTCGCTCAGCGTCGGGCCCTCCCTCACCAATATGACTCTGTGCCTAAACGTTGCAAGTTTGACTCAAAATTTTTATATTCTGAACCCCAGCGAGATTGCTCTCGAATCCTGACCTCCTCTGCCTAGATGTCTGATTCTTTCCCGACGGTGGCAGCACTCCAGCCGCTGGGTCCATGTCAATCGATGGACTTCATTCCAGGGGCGGCTCCCATGTCCCCTTCCCCTTATGTGCTCTCCTGTCCCCCTATGCCCCTCTAAAAATGACACCACTCCTCAAATCTCCCCCAAAACAGACCTTAAGCCTCACCGACTCCTCCCCCTTTTTCTCTTCTGCCCAAAATTAACCAAGCAAAGTGGTGAAAGCATTAGGTTTACCATGGGCCACCATCAGCCCTGCCTTCTCTAATTACCGCCCACTTTGCTAACCTTCTAGAAACTTTCATTGAAGATATTTTCCTTCACCCCATAGCCCTACAATTATCCCCAAATTTTCAATGATCACTAAATTGTATGCCAAACGACTTTCCTTTTAATACCAGCTTTATTGCAATATAATTCACATACCCTAGAATTCCTCCTTGAAATATGTAGAATGCAGTAGTTATTGGTGTATTCGTAGAGTTGAGCAACCATCAGCACTATCTAAAGTTGGAATTTTTTCATCGCCCCAAAAAGAAACGCCACATCCATCAGCAGCCACTAATTCCCCTCCCACAAGTCCTTGGCAACCACTGATCTTCCTGTCTCTGTGGACTTGCCTAGTCTGGATATTTCATATAGATGCAATCCGACACTTTTGTGTCCCGGCTTCTTTCACTGAGCATCACGCTTTCCAGCTTCATGCATGTTGGAGCCTGTGTCAGTCCCTTGGTGCCAGCAGAAGTTTCAAATCCTGCAAGCTCCAGCCTGCCCACAGCACCCACAACTCGGCTCCACTCCCTAACTGCGGTAGAGATCAAAAGCCACCCTCCCTACTCACTCTTGTTTCATTCCAGACCCTATCTGAGCCATTCTTGGGGAACCCATTTGCAGCTTACTGTGATAAATACATTTTGCACCATGGCCAAGCCTGTGTGCCTCGGTCAGCAAAGGCTGCCCAGTCAAGGTGATGGCAGAGGGAGGACCTGCTGTCGAGCTCACGCAGCTTGCTGGCAGGATTCATTTCCTCTAGAGCTGATGGGCTGGGAGCCCTCACAGGCTGGGCACGGGGGCCACCCTCAGTTCCCTGCCGTGTGGGACCCCCACAGGGCAGCTCAGGACACGGCAGCTGGCTTCCTCAGAGGGAGCGAGGGAGTATGAAGACAGAGCCACAGAAGTGACAGCCAATTCCTTTCCCACTGTATTTCTCTTGCTGTGTAACAAATTACTACACACTTGGAAACTGAAAACAATGCCCACTAGGGGCCAGACCAGTGGCCAAGTGATTAAGTTCATGTGCTCCACTTTGGTGGCCCAGGGTTTTGCTGGTTCAGATCCTGGGTGTGGACATGGCACCGCTCATCAGGCTATGCTGAGGAGGCGTCCCACATGCCGCAATCGGAAGGACCTGCAACTGGAATATGCAACTGCGTACTGAGGGCTTTGAGGAGAAGGAAAAAAAAGAAAATTGGCAACAGATGTTGGTTCAGGTGCCAATCTTTAAAAAAACCATTAATTATCTCACAGCTGATGTGTTTTAGGAGTCAACGCGGCTCCTCTTGGCCACCTGTCCTCTTTAAAGGACTCACCTAATTGGCTCCGGCCCATGTAGGTAGCCTTCCTTTTGATTTGCTCAAAGGCAACTAATTGAGAAGTGAACCATGGGAGTTCTCTCCCTCTGCATTCTAGGTCCTGCCCACACTCGCAGGAGGGCGTGAGAATCTTGGAGGCCAGCTTAGCATTCTGCCTACCATGGCCATATTCTATTCGTGAGAAGAAAATTACTAGGTCCATCCCACCACCAAGATGACACAAAGGTGTGAAAGGTCAGGGGTCAGAGGCCGCTGGGAGCCATTTCAGAAGCTGTACGTTCCTATTTTACAGGCCCTTTCTCATAGTTGGGAGAGGTAACAGAAGGGTGTCTAATTCTGCCCTTTTGGAGGCTGTAGTCTTTCAACCATTTCCTTGTGCATTCTGTAATTTTGGGTTTCGAGCTCAGCTTCCGAGGGACCGTGGAATGGGAGCGCACAGAACTTTAACCAGGGACTGGATCCCAGGTGAGCAAGAAGAAATGCTCATGCTGCAGCTGCCTGAGCAGGAGGGGCTGGGCACTGAGACCAAGGGCCACAGGCTGAGAGCTGGGACCCTGACCAGGCAGGGGGCGGTATAAAGGCATGCAGAAAGTGGGATCATAGCAAAGCAACACTTTTTGGGAAAGGGGTAGAAGAAATTCCACCCACAGTCACAGAAGATGTAAGGAAATTTGGGCTCAGGTGGGGAAAAACTTTCCCATGAGAGTTTTGTGTTTTCAGGCCTGCTTTGTATAAGTTCGGAGTGCCTGCAAGGGAGTCACCCCATTGTGCAGTCTACAAGCCCCAAAGTTGAGAAATTAATATTAGAAAGTAGTTGTGTCTTAGTGGTACCTCCACATGTCGGTAAGGGAGAGATCCCAGGTAGGAGCTGGGTAGGTCTGACCCATTTTAATAAAAGTATTCTATTCACCCACGTACGGATACAGGCTCACACGCACTCCCATTCCACGGCCCTGGGTTCGTGGGTTCGGATCCCAAGCACGGACCTACACCACTAGTCAGCCACGCTGCAGAGGCATCCCACATACAGAAATTAGAGGAAGATTGGCACAGATGTTAGCTCAGGACTAAGCCTCCTCAAGCAAAAAAAAGAGGAAGATTGGCAATGGATGTTAGCTCAGGGCGAATCGTCCTCACACACACACACACACACACACAAATCTTAGACTGTAGGTTCTTGGGATGTTTTAATTTAAAAATCTTATGCAGGTGGACAAAATCACAGAGCTGCTTTTGGAGCAATGACGGCCATGACTGGGAGTCTGATCTTCTACTCATGGGTCCAGAGCCTCCAGCTGGTCACCTTATCCGGAGGCGACAGAGACAAGGGGCGATGACACCAACGTCAATGTCATACCTTATGACCAGACCTGGAGATTCCAAGGGACCAGGCATTCACATCTGATGGCTCAGTTAGCCTGCCCTCAGAGAGCCAGCCTGCCGGGGCTTGTTGCCATGACCTGTTACACTGCTCGGCCAGGAGGGTGTGTGTGGCCTGTCATATGTGAGTGTGTGGGTCTCGTCCGTGTCCCAGGAGCAGTAGGGGGGCTTGTCAAGTCTTCTGATGGAGAAATCACTCTGGCAGAACATGATCTGAAACCACACCCTCTCCCGAGTGGCCGCTCCAAGGGCCTGGGGAGCCTTGGCATCTGTCCAACATCAGAGTCTTTGTCCAGTATCGAGATGGAAGTTAGAAAGACTTTGAAATGTGACGAATTGCAGCCCCTTTCCCACGTCACCCCGCTTGCCTGGCACGCCCATGGCCCACGCTCTTCCAGGTGGCACCCTGCCCGGCCTTCAGGGGCTGAGTGTCTGCGTGTCTGGTTGCCCCACTGTGACTGGAGCTTAGCTGAGATTCTGCCACGAGGATGTCACCACATCTGCCGCCAGAGAACTTTCCCCTCCACGCCAGATGCTGCTGGGGAACTGGAAGGACAGAGCGCTGGCGCTTCACCCAGCCCACGGGCCCCACCACTTGATCTGTTCTGGGTCGGCTTGCTGTTGACAGTCTGCACGACGTAGGCAGCGTGGGACCGTCACCTGCCCGAGAGTACAGGCCGCCTGGGGGAGGCGAGCTGTGGCCCTCATTACAGCTGTAGCCCTCACTGCCCTGCATGACTGCTGGACCCCCAAAGCTGCCAAAGACAACTTGGTAACCAGCTTGTGTTGGTTGCAGCAGACCCGGGGTGGGGTGGGGGGGCTCCCCTCTCAGGCATCACAGACCATGCATTTAATCACCTTCTCTAGAACTGGGTCCAGAAAGGCCACAGTTGGTTTTCTGGGCAAGAGGGGGCCACGGGATCCAGTAAGGGGCTCCCAGTAGGTACATGACGTTAATAGCTGACGTTCACAGACAGCTTTCTCTGTGCCAGCCCTGTGCTAACACAGAGGTGCCCGAACTTTCTCGCTTCCTGGCACCCTCAGTGTCTTGGTAATTCATGGCACTCCTAGGCTGAAAGAAATATCCAACAGTTCTATTTATGAATTGTTTTAGGTCCCAATAACTTCATAAGTATTTAGGTTCTAATAACTTAGTGGTCATTTAGAAAATAGAATACAAGTCAAGAGAAAGAAAAAACAGTACTTTTATTTCATTCTTTCATAACCACCACTACTTACTAATCGGCTGTGAGTACTGGCCAGCTTCTCTAACCTTGGACTCAGACTGGACACCTCCAGCCTTGTTTCCTGGTCCATGGTGGTTTTCATTCTTTATCCCCCAAATCAAAGAAAACCCAGCTTCTCAAAGATACATGTGAAAGGAATGTAGTGTGATCAACCGTTGAAAGTGTGAACCACCGGGACCTGTTAGTCTGCTCAGGTGGACAGTTGTACAGCGTCGCTGTTTCCCTCCAAAGTTTAGAAAATTTAAGCTACCCTCTGTACCCTTGTGCGTTTCCTACAGAGCTTGGGGACCTCAGAGGCGCCCTGCTACGGAGTTTCATACATGCTTCCTCTTGTACAGAAAGACACCTTATGGAGAAGGAGCCTGTGGCTCAGATGGGTGGAGCCCTTGCCTGAGGTCACAGAGCCAGGCTCCAGGGCCCCCTAGAGGCTGCTAGAAAGAAACTCAAGTGAGGGCAGCCGACGGGTGGAGAGGAGAGAAGGGAGCAACATTTATGATACTGCAGGGGGTGTGGACGAGGGTCTGGCCTTCAGGTGGGTATGGAGGGGGTGGAGAGTAAGGAATGCTGGGGCTCCAGCAGAGAATCTGTTGGCATCCCGTTGGGGGAGTCTATGACCCTCCTGTGGCCCCCTTTGCCTGTCCTTATCCAGGAGTTCAAAGCTCTTCACAGTGGGGTCTCAGTCCCCTCGGTACCCTCAGGCTGCCGGAGGTCTGCCTCTCTCATGGGCATTGAGGCTGAGGATGCAACTGAGAGAGGGCCGGGGCCAAGTTTACCTGGGTTCGGACAACCGTTCTCTTGACCCATCCTGAGCACAGGGTGACCTTGATATGGCTCAGAAGTGGACTTGGCCCCCAAAGGGGACCCAGCTCCCCTTAGGGAGCTGGGAGCAGAAACACCCCAAAAGAAAGAGAAAGGATGGGGGGGCAAGACGGTTGGGGATTCTTAGACTACAGGAGGGGGAGCAGGACCTGGGCCTTTGGAGTCTGTCGTGTCCTCTAGACCCACGAGGGACTGGCGGCCCCCTCACACTCTCGCTGAGGTCCCTGCAGGCCACTCCAGGCGCTTCTTTCTCCTGGACGGGCGCGGTGGAACTGGCAAACCAGGCGGGCGTGGAGAGGGGCGGGGCTTCCAGGAAGGCGGACAGCCAGGTGGGCGGGGCTTAGGGGCCCTTACCCCGAGGGAGGGTCAAGGCCCCCGGTGAGTGCCCCAGCGGCCAGGTCCGCTGGCCTACACCCTGGGCACCCTCCACCCCGGCACGGCTGAGACTTCCCAGGCAGGAAAATACAAAATCTCTTTATTGCTCATTTTCCATAAAAAGTCGCGCTTCGTAGCAGACCATAGGGATCGGATGTGCAAAGCGCGCGACCTGTTCGGCCAGGGCTGTGGCCAAGCCGGGGCGGGACTCGGGGGAGGGGTGCGGCAGGAGGACCCCGGCCCTGCTCGCGGCCGCGGCACGTGCGGGGGGCGGGGGGCCCGGGGAAAGCGTCGTCGTAGGGAGCGCCCCCTGGGGTGGGGAGAGGTCGGCTGTGCCGTCGCTGGAACCCTAGGCTTGGCCCAGGGGTCTCCAGGCCCCACCCCGCTTAGGAGGGGGCTGCGGGACGGAAGCCAAGCTCCTGGTGGCCCCGGGCTCCGGGAGGGCCCTCCCTAACATGGGGAGATGTCGGGGGACGCGCACAGGGTCCCTCCTGAAGATTGCGCAGGAGTCGGAGGGGTCCCCGACCCGAGCCACGGAGAAACTGAGGCCGGGAGCAGCTGGGCGCTCACAGCTCCTCCGGCCCGTCGCCCCCCAGCGCCTGTTCGTAGGGGCACGGCCGGCGGCTGAGGCCGGCCGGCTCGGGGCCGGGCCGTGGCCCCGCGGGCGGCGCCTCCTCCTCCACGCCGTCCCCCCGGCCGCCGCCGCGCTCGTTCTCCGCGTCGCTCTCGTCTGAGTTCTCCTCCTCCAGGTAGCGGTAGCCGCGCACCTTGTGCTGGGGCCGCGGGATGCGGGGCTGGCGCGGGACCACGCCCCGCCGCAGCTTCTGCTCCATCCACAGGTACGAGGCCGCGGCCGCCACCAGCGTCACCAGCAGCACCGACAGCTTAGCCTGGGCGCACAGGGAGGGATGCTGGGGACTCGCGGGCACCCCCACCGCCCACCCAGGGCACTCTCCCACCCCGCAGCGTCTTCTCTGCGGTCCTTCCCTCCTCCCAGGAGCCGCCCACGCCACCCCCCTTCCTGGGCACCCTCCTGCCCACAAGGCTCAAACCCCAGCTCTGCCCCTTCCAGTCACCCTCCTTCTTAGGGCCTCAGTTTCCCTAACTCTAATGATCGTCTCTTTGCCTCATGGGCAGATGGGAGATGTTGATATGCGCCTCGTCAGGCGTGGCCCTCCTTCCCCCGGACTTAGATTACTCTGTCCCTTACCCGAGGGGACCATAAATAATGCCTCTCAGTCGTTTTGACTGGAGCTCACAGTCAGAAACAACTCGACATCATAACTCAGTACATACACACATATTCGCATGCATACTCCCTATGTCCTATTCGATTTAATTTTTTAAATGTCAGTCGGGACCTGCTCAACTGACCCACCAGTGGGGGGCAGCAGAGCACAAGGACCCTGCTCCCTGAGCTCACCAAGGGGAAATAGACCCTCAGCATCCAGCTCAGAGCCCAACATCTGGTGAACAGGCTACCAAGCTACCCACAAGGCAGCTGGGATGTGCCAAAGGAAAGAGCAAGCTGTGAACCTCTTCAGATAGGTAAACCGAGGCCGGCGGGAGTGAGGCACTGAGTGCTGGGTTTGGGGCCACCCAGTGGGCTTGGCCCAAGGCCCGGCCTTAGGGGTGTGGTGGCCTTCAGGGGCTGTGAGGCGGGCACTCAGAAAGTATCTGTGGCCTGGGGCGTGGTGTGGGGGGTGCCTGATGCCCCAGAAACTCTCCTCCACCCGGCCCGGCCTCACCTTCATGGGCAGGCTGGAGCCCAGGTACACAGTGAAGATGGCCACGGCCTGCCACCAATGGTAGATGGTGAAGATGAAGTCTTGTCTCTCTTTGTCCTCATACAGGATTCCCAGGAGTGCTGTGGGCAGGCGGGGCAGGGCAGGAAGGAGAGTGGTGTCACCAAGGGCCCAGGGTGGCTGACCCACCTGTCCAAGCCCTGGACCCTGGAGCGCCAGGGAGCCACTGTAAACGGGTCCTGGCTGCCCCCCCCCCACTGACCCCGCACCCAGCGAACACCCTGGGTATGACACCGCCCCAGGAGCTGAGCAGCAGCAGGAGCAGGTGAGCCCCAAGCCAAGATGCAGGTGGGCCTCGCTCTGGGGCACACGTGTGGCCTCGAAAGCGGAAAGCTCTATGTGCAGTCACGTCTTGTCCTCTCCCGGAACCCAGGCGCGGGGTTCCCGCCTGCGGGGCTGTGTCTCCTCCTCGCCTGGTGCTAAGGGAGGGAACCTGCTTACAGCACCAAGCTGTCTGTGATCAAAGCTGAAGTGGGGAGGGGGAATCTGTTTCCCGAAGAGTCCTCCCTGGGGTGGGCAGAAAGCACCGGACAGGGAGCCAGGAGACTCAAATTCTACTCTCGGGACTATAAGTAAGGTGGAGAGAGTTGGCACAGAGGTGTGGATTCAAATGTTGCCTCTGTGGCTGGCCCAGGATAAGTGAACTCCCAGAGCCACTTCCCCATGTGTAAAATGAGATGACACGTATGATGTTGTGATGTGAGGTTTTCTGGTGACAAAGTCCACACAGCGCCCGGCAGAGCGGACCCTGGCCAGCACTCAGAGCATTAACACCCCATCCTGAGGCTCTGCAGTGTGACCGTACCCCACAGGGCTGCTATGAGGGGACACGGAGCACACGAGGTCCCCAAGGTGAAGGCAGGAAGCAGAGCTGGGCAGAAGGGGACGCCAGGCCCAGGCCCGTCCAGTCATATCATGGGCCCGAGGTACCCAGGCTGGACGCTGCCTGGAGCCTGTTGCCCTGAGCAAAACGGCCAAGACAATGTGGTCCAGCACGTGGGGCTCCATCCCCTACGTCAGACACAGGTGGCTGACTCTGGGATGGTGGGTGCAGGGGTCACCTGAGCCAGCCCCTGCCCTGCCCGCAGCAGGCACGACATCCACCACGCCATACCCCCAGGGCTGATGTTCAAAACTGTTAACAGCACCGGCCCAGCAGAATGGATGCCGAGATGGAAGACCCAAATAGCTGTGCCTGTGTGCACCAGCTGCGTTGTCACTGACACAGGCCCACCTTCGGGCAGAGCATCACACAGCTGAACTCTGTCCCACCTCCTCCTTTCTGCAAACGGGGCCCCACACCCCAGCAGCCCAGACTTGGGGCCTGGAATCTGCTACTCTGCAGACCAGTGCTGGGGCTTCACGCCTGCTCCCAGCTCCTCTCCATAAAAAGGGCATATCTCGGCCTGCCTGGTGGCGCAGCAGTTAAGTTCACACGTTCTGCTTCGGCGGCCCAGGGTTCGCCGGTTAGGATCCCGGGTGTGGACATGGCACCGCTTGGCACCCCATGCTGTGGTAGGCGTCCCACATATAAAGTAGAGGAAGAGGGGCACGGTGTTAGCTCAGGGCCAGACTTCCTCAGCAAAAAGAGGAGGATTGGTGGCAGATATTAGCTCAGGGCTAATCTTCCTCAAAAAAAAAAAAGGCCATATCTGCACCTACGCCCCGGGGTGGGGACAGGGCCACCCGTGTTTCCCAGGCTCCCTAAGGCACAGACTCATGAAAATGATGCCAAAGTGGGCCCTGTCCTCTGGTATGAAAATGAGGTACCCCAATGTGTTTATTCACACTATCCCTAAGGGGTGGCCAGGGTCCCGCACCCACTCCATGTGGCCACAAGATCTCACACTGACCCCCCAGTGTGCACAGGACACCCACCCTGGGATGTCCACAGTCTGTCCAAGGCATGCAACTCCCATCCCTGTCCCCAGGGTGTCCAAAGCTGTCCCCATTTGTCCCTAGTGTCCACGGGCCTTCCTTCCAGCTCTGGAGCATCCACAGGAATCCCCACCTACCTCCACCATGTCCACAGGACCCCATGGCAGACCTCCAGTGTGTCCCCAGGACCCCATATCTGTCCTGGGATTTCTGTGCTCGCCCCCAACCACCCAAGGCAGCCACAGGGTCCCCTGCCCAGCCGTCCCAGTGCCCCACTCACTGCTGAGCCCGGTCTTGTTGAGGGCACTGCCCACACCCCACAGGGCAGCTGCTGCATAGAGAATCCAAGTGTGTTGCAGGACCCGAGGCTTGGGGGCCCAGAAGAAGAGGCCGAGAGTGAGCAGCAGGTGCAGTCCGGCCCCCGCCACCAGGGGTACCGAGCGCGGCAGCCACAGCCCCAGCAGGCCCAGGACAGAGGAGGCTGAGGCGCCCAGGCTGTAGGCTACGAGGAGGTACGCCAGGCGCTCCAGCCCCACGGAGCACACGCCATAGCCCTGTGGGACAGGAGGGAGCACTGGAGGTCAGCTGGTCCAGGCTCTGGCCCTCGCCACCTGTGGTCTCACTTTGGGCCACACCCTGCCCTCTCTGGGCCACCTCGGGGCTAACTCCCTCTGAGGCTGGCGGGCAGGTTCCTCGGGGACAATGGGAAAAAGCTTGGACAGTGTCCCCAGACACCAAGGTTGTACCCTGCATGGAACCAAATGCTTTACGGGCGTTATTCCACCACAACTGCAGAATGCCTATGAGAGTGAGCATTGTCACCGAACTCAACAGATGAGGAAACTGAGGCTCAGAGAGGTAAAGTAACTTGCCCAAGGTAGAGGGGCAAAAGAAGGAAGAGGGAGGGACTATTTGGGACACCCTTGTACATACGTATACATGTATTCCAAACTTAGTCGTTGTTTATCTGAAATCCAAATTTAACCAGACGTCCTCTATTTTTCCTGGCAGCCCTACACAGGCTGTACTTACAAGGGCGAGCCCAGTGCAGGCAAAGAGCACCTCGAAGCCGCTGTAGATAAAGAACGGCACGAGGTGGCGCAGGCGGAAGTCGCGCACGTGCTTGAAGGGCAGCTGGAAGATGTTGCCCCAGCCCACGCTGCGCAGGTCGATCTCCTCCGTGGGCCGGTACGCGGCGCCACACAGGCCCAGCACCTGCGGGGTGCACAGTGACGGGGCGGGCAGCCAGGCGCAGGCCCCGCCCCCAAGCCTCAGCCCCGCCCCCAAGCCTCAGCCCCGCCCCTAAACCCAGCACGGACCTCCAAGCTCCGCCCCCAGCGCTAAGCCACGCCCTAGACACGCCCCCAACGCCTCAGTTCTGCCTCCCGGTACCCGCCCCACCCCGGGTTGGAGCCACACCTCCCGACTCTAGACCCCACTGTCGGCTCCCAGCCCCCTCACAGGTCACAGTCAATCCTCTGGGACCCTGTCTCCAGCTCGACCCGCACCAGGCCTGGTCGCCCTCTCCCTGGCTCTGGGATTCCAACTCCAGTCTCAGTCCACAAGCATCAGCCACGCCTCCGAGCCTCAAGCCCGGCTCCTAGGCTCAGACTCCCTCCCCAGGACTCAGCCCTGGCTCCCGGCTCAGACCACGCCTCCAGGCAGCCAGCCACGCGCCCAAACCGCGCCCCTTTCTCCCTGCCTCGGTCCCCAGAACCTGGCTGCCCCCACCCCGTCCCCGGCCGCACCAGCAGCATGGCCAGGAAGGCCATCGCCATGAGCACGCTTTCCACCACAATGAGGTTTCGGCTCCGCGGTAGCGTCCGCAGGACCGTCTTGTTGAAGCCGCTGAGGATGCCCTGGCTGTTGGTACCTGAGAAGGGGCGGGTGAGGGGCCTCGTGAGGCAAGGAATAGGACACACCGTCAACTCAGCCAGGAAGAAATGCAGCAGGGCGGGCTGGTGGAAGGGGAGGGTTAGAGGGGGCGGGCGAGGGCGCGCGTGCAAAGGCAGGGTTCCTTTGGGCAACAGTTTGAAGGTGAGGGCCACTGGGGCTCCTCCCCCCCACTTCCTGCGCTATGGCCCTGGGGGGCGTGGCGGCGCCAGTCCACTTCCTACCTCCATACACTCACCTGCACTGATTTGAACTCTGAGGGTGTCCTTGGCCCTGAGATTCCACAGGCAGCCTCAGCCCAGGTGGCACCACCCCCAGGCAGCCTTCCCTAAGGCACCCTGCCCCGCAACCCCAGCTGGGTCAGATGGCCTAACCACATACTCCTACAGGGCCCTGTGCCTTGCCCAGCAGAGCCGTAGACACCTGGGTCTCAGCCCTGAACGCTGTGAATGAGGGCATCCTCTCTGGGCTCAGTGTCTGCTGGGAGACTCCGTGGGCGATGTGAGCAGGGCTTGGGGACCCCACCCCCGTGAGAACTAACCGCAGCTGTGCACGTTGAACAGCGTGTGGTTCAGGTCATACAGGTAGTGGTTCAGGAAGTAGATCATGGGCAGCTGGGCGCAGGCAAAGCTCAGCTGTGGGCAGGAGGGCAGCATGGGCCAGGCTCAGGGCACGGAACCAGGCAGGGGGCCCAGGCGTGACCTGGGAGGGGTCTGGGCACAGCCTCGCGGGGACAGGAGCCCTCTCACCTCTGGGGGCAGCCCGGTAGTAGTGGGGGAGTGCCCACTACAAGAGGACCTCCTCCCGGTCAGCACTGTGGACAGGGGTGGGACGAGGTCTCAATTGCCAGAGGTAAGCAAGTAGGGGTTGGCTCAAGAAAGGGCAGTGGGACTAGAGGGCTGAAAAGACTGTGGGATGGGCTCCAATGTGTGGGTTCTGGGCCTGGAACCCCCCCGCCCCGAGTGGCCCCATATGTGGCACTCACGTGGAAGAAGCTATAGAAGATGGCTTGGAAGACCAGGAGATAGGGCGCATGAGAGCCCCTTGGCGGCCGCTGCTGAGGACCCTGCTCATCCCGCTCCTTATAGTGGGAGTACTCGTAGTACTTCTGGGCCATCCTGGACCATAAAGGAGAAGGCTCTTCCCAGCCCGACCTCTGCCAGACGCCTGCACTTCCTGCACCCAGAGCTAGGGGCTGACCAGCCGGTGTCTCACAGATGGGGAAACTGAGGCCCAGAGGGGGGAGGGGCTGGCCCAAGGTCCCCCAGCCAAGGTTGGCAATGCAGGGGAGGCTCTGCCGGGCCTCCAGCCTCCCGCCCTGCTGCCACCAGGCTCACCTGGTGATGTAGTTGCCCATGGAGGCCCAAAGAGGCACGATGGCCATGCCCAGGGCCACAGCGGAGGGCACGAGCGTGTAGTAGCGCTCCCAGTAGTTGGTGGAGACAAAGAGGGCGTAGATGCCCACAGCCAGGAACATCATCCACTTGGTGCCAAAGAACCTGTGGGCAGTGAGAGGGCCGCTCGTACCATGGGCCTACCTGGACTGCCGCGGCCGGAAACCAGAGCAGCCACAAATCTAGGTCCCACAGATACGGACTTGCTGGTGGTCTCAGGCAAGCCACCGTGTCCATGCACCTCAGTTTTCACGGCTGTAATGTGGGCACAGAGCCCACACCAAGAGCCTCCTGTGGCCACCGCAAGGGTGGAAAGAGATAAAGCAGGGGAGCAGGTGTCACGAGTCAGTGGTCCACGGGCCCACCCAGTCCTCATTCATGTCCTGGGCTGACTCACCAACCCCCCTTCTCCACCGGAGCTTCTGTGCTTTGACTGCAGAGCCCAGGCACACACCCAAGGGACTGACCCAAGCCGGGTCATGGAAACCCAGGAGCAAAGAGAGAAAGAGAATGCCATGGCGGCCAGTGGCAGAGCCGGCAGCCTGGCGTCCCCTCCTCCCTGCAAGTTGCTCTTGCAGCTCACTGTGGTCAGTCTGGAAGTTTCCTCTTCACTGGCTCCTAGGACAACAGCCTTGCTGGCCATGGGAAAATATCACACGGTGTTCAAAGAGTGTTGATAAGCAACAGGACAAGGCCCATTGAGAGCACAGAGGCTGGTTAGGCTAAAAACCACTACTGAGATATCTGGGGTTTTTTTTTTGAGTATTTGTGCCCATGATCAGCTCCTTTTGGTTTCTAGGAAACTCAAAGTGAAATGACCCTGGTTTTCTGATACAATTACTTTCTCTACTCTTACAGGGCCCTGGTCCTTTTCTTCTCCTTATTTGCCACATAATAACCAGATAGGCAGCCCCCTCTCCTCTATTTGGGAGCAGGCACAAAAAAATGCACGGTACGTCTTGATGGAATAAAAGAGCAAAAAGTGAAAAATACTAGCACTCGTTGCTGGTGAGGCTGTGGTTTAAAAACTAACACACAAGGGCTGGCCCAGTGGCATAGTGGTTACGTTTTTGCACTCTGCTTGGGCCACCTGGGGTTCACAGGTTTGGATCCGGGCACAGACCTACACGCTGCTCATCAAGCCATGCTGAGACGGTGTCCCACATACAAAATAGAGGAAGGCTGACACAGATGTTAGCTCAGCAACAATCTTCCTCAAGCAAAAAGAGGAAGATTGGCAACAGATGTTAGCTCAGGATGAATCTTCCTCAGCAAAAATAAAAAACCCACAGCTCGTGGACATGCAGATTGACAGAGCATTTTGGAAAACCAGCCTGGTAGTTTGAGGAGGGGTTTAGCATGGCAGTTTGGAGTCACTCCGCCTGAGTTCAAACCTTCAGTCGGCCTGGTGCTGCCTGTGGGCCTTGGCCAGCTGTTTAAGCTCCTGGTTTCTCCGTGTCTAAGATTAGAGCCCCTGCAGTGGGGTGTAAGGAACCAGGTAACAAAGTGCCCAGCACACAGGAAAGACAATAAGAGTTAGCTGTTGTTATTAACAATGATAGGTTGCAAGAGCCATAAAGCCTTTATATGCCTCTGACCTAGTAAGGGCAGTGCTGAGAATATCCTAGGAAATATTTTTTTTCCTAAGAAGGAGACAGCTATAAGCACAAAGTAAACACGCAAAAAAGGAGAGGGGGCCACCATGTCCAACTCTGAGACACAGTTGGACGTCCCCATCTCTGCAGAAGATGCTCCCATCACAAAATTCTCACTGTGAAGACCGGAGTGGGCCAAGATGTGTGCAGTGAAAAGAAAGCAAAAGAGACCATTATGCGCATGTGTGTGCACACAGTGGTGACAGGGACGTAAATGTCATCCATGCCTATCGGTCGGAGAATGATGCTAGCCAATTTACTGGAAGGCTTGGGGGCGCTTTCCTTTTTTCTGATTTCAATTATGATTCTAATGCTCTTCATGCAGTTGTAATAAAGGAGTTTTGGTTTTCTTAAAAACGGGGGAACTGAAACCCATCCAATTTGTCCACTGATCTCAGGGTCCCATCTGAGCACAGACCTGTGGCCTGGTGGGAGGGTGCTTGTGGAGGGAATTTTTGTCTCGTGTGGGAGGCTGGACCAGATGCCTCCAAGGCTCAGGTCCAGAGTGGACCCCCTGGGGCACCTGCCCAGCCATGGCTTTTTCAGTGAGAAATGTCCCTCAGCAGCAGCCACAGCTGACTGAGCAGGAGCGGGCACCTGGGCCTTGCTGGCTGATCAGATTCTCTCCAGAAACATCACAGCCCTGACCCCAGCAGGGTACTGTGGCTCCAGGCCACCAAGGAGGGCATGAGGGTAATGCCACATGGGGCACGGGCAAGCTGAGGGAAGGAGCCTGAGTGAATTCATGTTACTTGAAACCCCATGTGCTCTGGGGCAAAGCTCTTGATTCCTTCCCCAAACCCAGGTTTCACCCTCTACCTGGCACCCCGCCTCCCTCCACCCCCGCCCCCCGGGGCAGGGCCTCTCCCTACCTCCCTGTCTCCCAGGAACACGGGGGCAGCTAAAGGCCCCATGGTCTAACAGCTTTTGTACCCCTTCAAGATCAGGCAGACAGCCCAGCCCTTATGGGGACGGCAGCGTCGCACCTGATGAGCACAGGTGTGTAGAGTAGGGCCGCGATAGGGGTCACGTTGATGCCTATCAGCATCTTGCTGTCGATGTCAGGCAGCCCCATGTTTCCGTACTTCACCTCGCGGTAGGTCTCATCATAGTGCAGAATCAGCTGCATCTGCAGGAGGCCTGGGGACAAGGGGCAGGCATGGAGGGGGCGGCCTGGCTGGGGGGTCGGGGGGAATGAGCAGAGGCTGGAGGGCAAGCCTCAAAGGGAGCTCCAGTCACCAAAGGGATCCCCGATTCCAACGCTCACAAGGACAGAGAGGGAAGCCTGGGCTGGGCCAAGCGCCCTGCCAACGGTGGCAGCGTCGGCGACTGGAGTCCAGACCCCCCACTGTCTGGCTCCGCCGGGCTCTTGGACCCCAGCGCTCCGGATTCTCAGGGCAGCAGACCCGCCTAGGGCGCCCTGTCCACACACGCACGAAGACTCTGGCGGGGACATGGGGACTCTGCCAGTTTGACCCCCTGCGTGGGGGGGGGGGGGGCGGGGCGCAGCTGCAGCTGCGAGGGCAGCAGACTGGGAAGTGAAAGAGGAAGCGAGGCCGACGGCCCCGGAGGTTTCTCTTTCCCTGACCATGTCTGGGAGGGGAGGCGGGCGGGGTAAGGCAGCCTCGGGCGCAAGCGCCAGGGCCAGGCGGGCCGTGCTCCCGCGCCGGGCCGGGGGTGCAGACAGACCCCTGCCCCCTCCTCCCCCCCTCCTCCCCCTACTCCTCCTCCTTCCCCTCCTCCCCCTACTCCTCCTCCTCCTCCCTCCTCTCTCCTTCCCCCTCACCTCCTCCCCGCACTCCCCTCCGCGCGCGCGCCCGTACCCAGGTAGACGCCGTAGGTGAGCGTGCCGCCCGTGCTGGCGGCCAGCACGTTGGTGAGGACGCCCAGGCGCTTGCGGCGGTAGTAGCGCCGCTCCTCCTCCTCCTCGTTGTAGTTGGGGTAGGCGCCCACCAGCTCGTCCAGCTGCGGGGCATGCACGGCGCTCGGACCCGGCCCGGCGTCCCGGGCCCCGCACCCACCCCGGCCCGCCCCGAGAGCCCGGCCCGCCCCGAGAGCCCGGCCCGCCCGGGGCCCACGCCCCCGCTCCGTCTCCGTCCCCGCTCACCGGGGCCGCGGGCCCATCGGGGACCCCGAGCCGGTCCTCATCGCCCTGCGCCCCCGCGCCGCCCGCCACCGGGTAGAGCGGCGGCTCCGCCTCCATGGCCCGACCCGCCGGAGCACTGGCGCGGCCCGGGCGTCCCTGCAGCGGGGCGGCACTTCCTCCGGGTCGGACCTGCCCCCGCCCCGCCCCGGACCGCCTCCTCCGGGAGGGACAGCCCCGGCGCTGGGGTAGGTGTGGGTGTGCGTAGGGGAGCTCCCGTGTGTCCGTGAGCGGCCAGGACTCGGCCTCGGGGATGCGAGATGCGAGTTCCAATCCCCGCTCAGCCTGGCTTTGTGACTTTGGGGATGAACTCCACTTCTCTGTGCCTCAGTTTCCTCCCCTGTAAACCCGGATACTCAGCACTGCTTCCTAGGGCTGTTGCAACGTTACTGGGTTAATGCGAAGTCTTAGGCAAGTGCCAGGCCCGTCACCAGCTCCCCGCAGTGTTACCGCTGCTGTCATCCCGAGCCCCACCTCCGGGCCCCACTTGGTGTGTCTGCGGGGCCAGCAAAGAGCCCCGACGGCAGCGCCACCGAGGCTCCCCCCGCAGGACGCGGCTGCCCGCGCCTGCCTCCCGTGCACCCTCCAGCTTCCGTTTTGGCATCTGCACGTGGCAGCTCCAGCAGCACCCGCGGGAGGCCGAGATTTTGGGGGCCTCTGGACGACAGGGGGGCGACCCCACCACCACCCCGCAGCAGGGTCAGAGCCTCCTGCACCTGCCCGCCTGGGCACTGGGTCCACGGCTGCGGCTGGAGCCTGCTACCGACCCCGAACGTAAGTTCATTGACCCGCCGCGTAGTAGGGCCAATAAAGAAAAAGCTGAAGCGCCAGGCTTGTGGCGAGGAAAGAGGTTTACTGTCATTATCAAACTTAACCGCTGCCCACTGGGCTGACCCCTTATCTAGGGAAGGTTTCTTAACCTCTTCGTGCTCGGTTTCGAGCCCTCCAAGTTTCTGCCTTGCCCGAGCCCGCGCCCGGTGGCACTGGCTGTCGTCCTGGTTAGAAACGCCTGGGAAGCTTTTAAAAATAGCCAGTTCCCAGGGTAGTCTCTTCAACAAATGGTGTTGGGGAAACAGGCTAACCACAGGCCGAAAATGAAAGTGGACCTCTGGTCTTACTCAGCTCACAAAAACTAACTGGAAATGGATCAAAGACTTAAACCTGAGACCTGATACCATAAAACTCCCAGAAGAGAAAGGAGGAAGCTCCTCACCGTGGGTCTTGGCCATGATTTTTTGGATATGACACCAAAAGCACAAACAACAAAAGAAAAAAATCAACAAAGGGGGCCTACATCAAAGCTGAAACCTTCTGTACTGCGAAAGAGACAAAAAGACAACCCAGAGGAGAGAATGGGAGAGAGTGTTTGCAAACCATGTATCGGATAAGGAGTCAATATCCAAAATTTATTTAAAAATCATACAACTGAATAACAAAAACACAGACAATCCAAATGAAAAATGGGCAGAGGGACTACATACGGTGGTCCCTCCTTACCTGCAGGGGATACGTGCCAAGACGCCCAGTGGATGCCTGAAACCACGGATAGCACCAAACCCCACATATACTGTGTTTTTTCCTATACGTACACACCCATGACAAGGTTTAGTTTATAGATTAGGCACAGTGAGAGATGAACAACATGACTCATAATGAAATAGAACAATTGTAACAATATACTGTAATAAAAGTTACTGTAGGTCTTAGCAACCTCAGCATAAGATTTCCTTTCTTTCCTTTTTAAGTCGAGAACTTTTACTTTTTCTCTTAAAGGAAGTACTTCACGGCTTCTCTTTGGCGTATCTGGATTGCCAGCATCACTGCTCTTGCGCTTTGGGGCCGTCATTAAGTGAAATAAGAGTGACTTGAACATAAGCACTGCAATACACTGACAGTCAGCTGATAATGGCTACTGAGCAACAAACAGGCAGTTAGTGGATGCAGCGTGGCCATGCTGAACAAAAGATGAGTCACCTTCCAGGCAGGACAGAGCGGACACCGCAAGATTCCATCCCTGCTCCTCAGCATGACCCATAACTTAAAACTTGTGAATGGTCTACTTCTGGAATTTTCCATTAAATATTTTCTGACTGCAATTGACCTCAGGTAACTGAAACTACAAAAAGCAAAGCCACAGATAAGGAGGGCCTACTGTAGACATTTTTTCCCAGAGAAGACATCCCAATGGCCAACAGGTACATGAAAAGGCACTCAACATCACTCATCATCAGGGCAATGCAGGTCAAAACCACAAGGAGATATCACCCCATGCCTGTTAGGATGGCCGTCATCAAGAAGACAAGAGCTAAGTGTTGACAAGGACGTAAAGAAGAGGGAGCCCTCATGCTCTATTGGTGGGATTGTAAACAGGTCCAGCCACTAAGGAGAACAGGATGGAGGTTCCTCAAAAAATTAAAAATAGAACTACCATATGATCCAGCAACTCCACTTCTGGGTATACACTCAAAGGAAATGAAAACAGGATATCAAAAAGAGGTGTGCACTCCCACGTCTATCACAGCATTATTGACAATAGCCAAGATATGGAAACAACCTAAGTGTCTGTTAATGGATGAGTGTGTAAAGAAGTTGGGGGACATATATACAACAGAACACCACTGAGCTATGGGGAAAAAAGAAATCTTGCCGTTTGTGACAACGCCGATGGACCCTGAGGACGTTATGCTGAGTGAGATAAGTCAGACAGAGAAAGACAAATACTGTAGGATATCCCTTATATGTGGAATCTAAAAAAAAAAAACAACCCAAACTTGAAAAAGCAGAATGGCGTGGTGGTTACCAGGGGCTGGGGGTAGGGAGGGGAAACTTCGTTTAGGGGTACATGCCTGTAACTAGAAGATAAGGAAGTCCTGGGGTCTAATACATGGTACAGGGAGTATAGACCACGAAACTGTACTATAAACGTGAAACTTGCTAAGAGACCAGATCTCAATCGTTCCCACCACTAGAAGAAGTGATAACGATGTGACAATTTAGAAGAATCAGCTAATGCCACGATAGCAATCATATTGCAATAGAAATGTACCCAGTCAATGGGTTGTACACCTTAAATGTACGCAATGTTGTAGGTCAATTATATCTCTAGCCGGGCCCCCTCGCCCCCCAACTTTGCCCATTCTGTTCCTTCTGGTTGACATGTCCTTCCTCCTGCTTGCCCCAGGAGGTGTCCTTCCTGCCCTCTGCTCTCAGATAAGAAGCCATCCTTCAACTACTTCCCTTCTGGTTTTCTGTAGTTTAATTGTCTGTCCCCTCGGGTGATGGCTCACTGTGTACCTCTCATGCAGGGGATTGTGTCGGGCACTTAGTTGGTGCCCAATAAATGTGAGTGGATGGATGGACGAGTGAACGGATGACAGATATCCACCCCAGAAGCATTGCCAGGAAAGTGGAGAGCTGGGGGCATGGAGGGCATCAATTTGTAGAGCTTCAGCCTGTGAGGCAGTGGAACTTTCTCCAGACCACAGCCAGGTGCAGACATGGGTAAAGCAGACTGGTGGAGTCGTGCTGGCAATACCTAGAAGTGGGAGCTATGGAAGGAGTGAGAGAGAGGACAGGGCCCGAGGTCCAGGGGCAAGGTGGAGGCGGGAGAGCAGGGAAGCAGTGGGAGCTGAGAGGCCAGGCGGCCATGAAGCCGTGGGCAGAAAGTGGATGCCAGGGTCCTTTACCTTGGGTGATGACAAAGTCTGGGGTGTGGCGGCAGGGAATGGGAGGCAGGGGGACCAGAGGCTCTGCAGAGAGTGACGAGGACAACAAGAATGAGCCCCTGCCCCTCCCAGCAGTGCTCCCCCTAAAACCGATTGGAAAGGGGGCCCTTGGGCCTGGCGGCGGCGGCTAACATCTATGGTCTGTAAAACACCCCCATCTGCCCTCGTCTCCGCCTGAGGCCATTGAGGAAAGAAAGAACTCGGCCAAGTGCTCCTCCCACCAGAACTCAGGACGAGCCAGCGAGGAAAAGGTCAGGGAAGGGCTCTCTCGCCACGGAGCGCGGTCCCCAGGGCGCCCTCCCGGCCAGGTGCCCGGGCTTCTCAGGGCATTCGTGTGGGAAGCCCCTCACCTCACCTTGCACACATCCCACCATCTCCTCAGAGAGAGAGAGAGAGAGAGGAGGTGCCCTAGGCTCTCACGGAGACACAGGACAGGGGAGACCTTGTTGTCACTGCATCGGAAAGAGGGCGGCCCTACAAAAGTCTTCAAAAGGGAGAGAGGGGAGATGGAAGATAGGGTGACCTCCGAAGGGCCGGGAAGCTCTGAGATGCAGCGTCTTGAAGCTGCAGCCGGGAGAGCCCACAACCCAGCTGGGTAGGGGTGGGGGGTGGAGGTGGGACGGTGGGGAGGGGACACCGGCCACACACCACTGGGCAAGGCAGGGAGAGAAACTCGCAGACTCAGTGGGTGCGTTTCAAGGTGCCCAGGTGTTGCCCCACCCTGAGGGGTGTTCATTGTCCAAGGATGGGTAAAGCCCTCCAGGGTGGGCCTGTCCGCTTGGGGGAGAAGGGACAAGGCTTGCGGAACAGCGGATGTCTTGGGCGGACCCAGAACTCATTGGTTTTATATCTCCCACCAGAAGGGACCACCAAGACGAAATCAAGCGGGAGTGTATTTTAAGAAACAGAAAGCGAAGAGAAGGTGGGAGAAGAGCAGGAACATTGTTCCACTTTGCTACCAAAACCGAAGTGGGTTCCCTCCTGGCAACTTAACTCAGACTTTTCGGCAGAAGTAGGCATCTCACAAAGGAAAGTATACTTGTGGCAAATAGGAGACCATGAGAAATCATTTCCAGAGTCACGGTGTCCTCGAGCAAAGGGAAGCAGGGACATTCATTTGGGATGGGGAATAAGGCAGAGGTCACAGGCGTAGCTCTCGTGGTGAGGCTTGGTCTGGTTTAGCGAGGTTGGTGATGACATCTCCTTAACGTAACAAAAGGAAAGAACAATTTGGAAAAAGTTAAAATATCCGAACCCACCCTTGAGTTCCTTGGGGTAACTAATCCGTGACATTTACTCTACCGTTTAGGATCAGAATTCTTTAATTTCGAGTCCTTGTTACACGCGGACGCCTCCTGTGGTCTGTTGGTTACTTTTAATTGTAAATTGCTTTATTAAAATCGATTCATTTCAGAACATTTTGGGGGGAGGGGGTGGTCCTGGCAGCTTGTTTCAAAACCTGACCTGTGGCACCCAGTGGTTCACGATGCTGTTGTAACCTTATTCAAAGCAGAAGAAAAACATGTTTACATCTAAATGACAAAAAAAAAAAAAATGGATTTATTTTCTTAAAACGCCCACTCGAAAAATACAAATACGACTGTCCCTGGATGAGTCAGGAGTAATTTCCGTCTCATTAGTGTTCCCACACAGTGACAGCTGACGAATTTGGGAAGTGGTGCTTTCAGCCCCGGGGCTCCTGAAATCTGCTGGTGCTCAGTGACTCTGTCAATTAGCAAGAAGAAACATCCCCGGCTCAGTCCAGATGAGGGGTTTGAATGTGGCTGGCAAACTGCTCAAATTCTTGAGTGACAGGCTCCCTGATTAGATTTGGCCAATGGAAGGTGCTGAGGGGAAGGCTGGGGCGGGAGAAGGACAGAAGCCAGGGTCTTGCTCCCTAGGGAGGCCTGTGGCGGTGGCTTGGCTCCTCCATTGTCCCAGCACCCACAGAGTGGCCCACGGTGGTCTAGCTTTCCCTGGGTAACCCTTGTCCTCTGGGGTTGATGACATCACTTCCTCCCTTGGACTCTCCAGCCCCGGGACTGCCTGTGACGTCGGCATGGGGGACCCAGACAAACACAGCCAGTGTGCCCTGCAGAGCAGAGAACAGAGCAAGGCCAGCCCGTCCCTCCCACCGCATCCGGGCTCCAAGCCCACCCCGTCACCGGAATGAGTGACCGAATCCCCCCTCACTGTTTTCATATGATGTTCTCTATGATTGGTTTTATTTTTTGTTCTCATTATGAAAATAATATATGTTCCCTGCAGAAAGCAAACAGGAAGGATAAAAATTGTTCCCAACTCCAACACCTTGAAATGGCACCTGGGGTCTTGTGAAGCACATTACCCTGCAGAACAGGAGGGACAGGCCCCCTGCTCCTTCACCCAGCACCACTTCCCTGGCCTTGAGGCGAATCTTCACCACTTTTTTTTAACTAAAAACCATGGGGAGGATGATCCTCACAGGCTGTTGCGAGGTCTCCGCGCTGAGATGTGCCAAGGAGACTGCCCAGTGGCTGGCAGAGCAAATGTCCGGGAAACAGTGGCTGCTGCTTTTGATACTGGCTCAACACAAGGTTGACATAAGGGAAGCCATAGCGTAGCAAAGAAACCATACTGGAACTTTGAATGATTAACTAACCCAGACACGCTCTGTGGATTTTATGGCCCCTCCCAGCTGCTATAAGTTGATAACTTTGTTCTTCTGAGTTCCTTAGGAATGTGATGGCCCCCAGGCAGAGAGTCTGTGCTGATGGCCATCATCATGGTAACTGAAAGATCAGGGTACCTGCCATTGCTCCGGTCTCTGATGCGTATCCAGTAAAACAAAAGCCTGTCAGGAACTGAGACCAGATGTCTGCCCCCACCTGGAGCTCAGATGGAGGTCCCAGTGGGATTAGGTCTGTTTTTCAGGGACTGTGAAAATTTGGTTGTCCATACTTCTTATCCTTCTGGTTGGACACTTGTTTATCAAATGTGCTTTTTAGATGTTTTAGATGTGGAGCAAGATACAAAATTCTAAATGTCAGCATGAAGCTGGGAGCAAGAGAATATTTCCAAATGAGCGCTAAACAGTTTCATTCCTCAAACCCAGATCTAGGCCCCAATTCAGCAGGATGTAGCTAGATTGGTCGTCACCTTGAATCCCTCAAGAATGAGGAATGACCAAAGAAAAGGAGGGATTGAAATTGGCAGAGAGTTAGCCATTGATGATTAAGGAGCTAGGAACTGAAGATTTTTCCTTTTTTGAAATTACTGATTGTAGCTTTTAGCTGTTTAACCTGCCCATTGTTAACTGTGCTGTCAGGCAAGGTGCTGTCTGACTCCACTAGGCTCCTATAGAGACCAGCTCCCTGGAGCCTGGGTCACCATGGTAATGAGTGTGTGAGCTGTTCTTCACGAATTAGATCCCCTTTATTCACTCTGGCTGAGACCACCAACCCATCAACTGGGCTGCACAGATGTCCCATAGGCGACCTTTTGACATCAAGAGGCTAAAAACTCCACCGTCGGATCATGCTGGTGCCACCATTTTGTGAACGTGGGTCCTGTGAAGAGGCATGAAGTCTGACTACGCTTGGGCAGACCATCAGTGACCTCACCTCTCCTCACCTCCAATCACCTCTCTTCACATTCCAGACCACCTTGCCCCCATCCCATAAATATCCTGAGTCCCTGTTTTTGGGGAAGCGAATTTGAGGCTCATGCTCTCGCTTCCTCTCATGGCTGCCTTGTGAGTAAACACCTTCTCTGCTGCAATCTCGTCGTCTCGAGGTTTGCCTTTCTGGGTGGCGGGCAAAAATGAACCTGGCACAGTAACACTTTCAGCCGAGACACGAGGCTCCCGGGAGTGGGGGCGACCCCTGCCCGGCTCCTAAGCAAGGGCTCAGCGCACCCTGGAAGTGCTGTGGGCTTGGGAGTCAGACCTGGCTGGCCGAGAATCCCTATCCTGTCCCTCTCCTGTGTGATCCTGGTCCAGTCACTGCACCTCTCTGAGCCCATTGTCTCATCTGTAAAGCTCAGACCATCAAGTCCAGGAAGTGTATGAGAATTTAATCAACAGCCCTTAGCACACAACAGATGCTCAGTAAAGGCGTGCTGAGTGAGCCAATGAATGAGTGCCGACTGGATCCTCACCCCGGAGGCCTCTAACTTTGCGCTTGGGATGGGTCACACTGCTCTCTGAGGGGATGCTGCTGGTGGAGCCAGGATGGCCCCATCTTCAAGGCAGGGAGGTGGAGGGAAGGCCTACACACCTACTGAGTATCTGCTGTCTACCAGTCGCTTTCCACGTGGGCTGGTCTGTCCCCCTCACAGCATCCCTCTGAGGCAGGTGGAATCAAGCCCATCTTACGGAGGGGGAAACCAAGGCCCAGAGAGGGGCAGGGACCTTCTCCAGGTCATTTAGCAGGGGGGCTGAGGAGCCTGGTTGGAATCTGTGTCAGCAGGCAAGGCGGTGAGTTGCTCTCGGGCAGGTCTGAGGCCGTGTGAGCCAGGCTCGCCAGGAGTCTGAGTGAGGGAATGAATGAATGAATGAATGAGTGAGTGAGTCCACCTGATGCCATAGCTCATGACCAGCCCACCCTCCCCCACCTCTCTGCCCTGGAGAGGGAGGCCAGGGATGAAAATGCTGAGGACCTTTTCCTCCAATCCTGCAAACTAGAACCCAGAAGAGCTGCCGCAGGGCAGGGCCTGGCCCAAGGCAAGTGCCGGGGGGCGGGGGGCAGGAGGGGGAGGGTCTCTGCGCCCCTGCTCTAACCCCTGTGCTCCCCCCCACCTTGCTGACCCGGGTTCTCGGCAGCGCTTGCCGCCCACCAGAGCTGGCCCTAAGGGTGCCTCCTGGTGGTTTCCCACGCAGACATCTTCCCATTGATCCTGAGTTTTCCAGGACAAGGATGTAACCCCCAGGCCCCACTGAGACCTTGGAAGTTTGAGGATCAACAGAGGCATCCAACCCAGAGAGGGCAGAGGGCAGGCCCCTGTTCCTCCCCAAGGGGCAGTGCGCCCTCAGACTGAGGGCACTTCACTGCCAGGCCGGGTTAGGACCCATGTGCCAGGCAGTCAGGCCTCTTTGGGGACCTCCCAGGTCATTCCTGAATTCAAGACAAGTTCAGGGATCGACCCTGCAGGGGGGTCCCTGGCCAGAGAGGAGCTGCTCAGGATCCTGCAACACCCTTTCCACCTACCAGTACCTCCCCAGGTGGGCCCCTGATTTGCTGTGTGGCCTTAGACCAGTGGCTGCCCCTCTCTGGGCTCGGTTCCTGGCTGAGGGCTTACCAGGCTCAGCCCTAGCCCAGCCCCTCCTGGCGCCGTCTCTGCCTCTGCCTGGCTCAGCTCCAGACAGCAGGGCAGGGCTGTCACATGCCGAGCCACGTGACAGGCAGCGGCTGGGGGCTCCATCCCACGCAGAGGACGGGCCCTCTGTAGTCCCTTACCCCTTCCCAACTGGCTGAAGCCTCCAGGGGCTACCAGAGCAGGTGGGGGCCAGGGGACCGCGCCTGCCCTCCCAGGTAGGCAAGGGGAGCGAGGCGGGCGGGGGCGATGAGGAGCATCTCCCGGGTGCCAGGTCGGCCCAGAGGCCTCAGGCCAGGATCCCAGGCAGACCCGGGGCACCGAGGCGGAGCGGCCGTGGCGGGCCCAGGGCGGCAGACACGGGGCGATGACACACAGGATGCTCCTGCCCCCACACCTGTAACCTAATTACCTGCCTGTCTGACAGCAGCCGCTGCTCCGGAATCATCCCCCTTTGTGCGGCTCCAACAGGTGTGCTGGGTAGGGACCAGGGTCAGGCGGAGGACAGGGCCCCTGGCACAGCTCAGTCACCTGAGGAGTGGGACCACAGGAGCCACCATGGTGACGCTTACCATCACGATGGCTGTCCTAGAAGGCGGAGGGTGGCACTCTTCCCCAGGAGGTGGGAGGGGACATCTGGGGATGGACACAGACCCCACTCCAAGTGACAAGCCTTGTGTGGTCAAGCCCTGTCCTCTCTCTGGGTCTTTATTGTGAAATGTCAGGCTGCAGGGGGACAGGCTCTGTGAGTGGGGTGCCAGATGTGGTGGGATTGATGGACACACTCACGCGGAGGGCAAGGAAACTCAGGGGGCACGGAGTCAGCCTCAAGGATGTGTTTCCAGACTCCAGCCATCTTTGGATCTGACCTTGTCATTTTGAAGCTGGGAAACAGGCTCAGAGGGGCTGGGGGATGGAGTGGGGAGCAGGGCTTTCCTTGCTATTCCAGGCCACTGGGCCCCACCCCACACCGTAATTCCCAGGGCCACTGCCCTGGCCTCCCGTCCTCCTCCAGCTGGGCCTGGGTCCCCTCCAGGCCTCGGGCCGGAGACCTGCTGTGTGGCCCTGGCCTGTTGCTGGCCCTCTCTGGCCCCAGCTCCTGGTCTGTAGTCCAGGAGAGGACCTGGAGGCCCCTGAGGGAGGTGATGGTGAAATCTCGGCCTGCAGCCTCCAGCCGTCCCAGAGCTGTGGTCAGGCACGAGGCCAGAGCAGCCCCGCCCCGGGGCAGGCCCAGCCCTGGATGTTTCATAAGGCAGAACAGCGGGCAGACTGGGAACCGCCAGGAGGAAGGGCAGCTTGGCAGGACATCAGGTACAGTGTCCCAGGGAGGCTGGGCACGGAGCTGTGAGCGCTCAGGGCCCCGGGCCCTTGCTAGCAGGCTGGCTCAGGGATTCTGGGTTGCTGGCCGCTCACAGCCACATGCATAGACTGGCTTTCTCTTCCGCCTGCCTGGGGAGAAAGGGGAAGGAAGGAGGGACTTCCCTTTGCCCCGACCTACAAGAGCAGGAGAAGGAGGGGCTGAGGAGAGGCCTGGGGGTCCCTGAGGCCAGCAGGGACACTCGTTTGTCCCTGGGTTACTGCTCATCTTTAAGGGGGCCAAGGGCCCCAGCCCTGGACCCGGCTGCCCGAGGAGAGAATGTACCTCCATCCCTGGGGGCAGGCGGGTGTCAAGCATCCGTTTGGTAACACATAGCTCCTGGGCCCCACCATGCTTGGTGCCCACGCCGGGTGCCCAGGAACCGGTGCTGGGGAGGCACACGCAGCGAGCGTTCTGGGGAACGGACCCTGCTGGGGTCCAGGAAGGAGGAACCAGCCAGACCTGCTCTGCCCCTTGGAAGGACTGATCAGAGGGGCTTTGCTGGCCTCAGGGAGCTGGCAGCACAGCCTCTCAGTGGGCTGGGGCTGGGGTGGGCTCATCTCACAGGCAGGAGTTGGTTCTCAGCTCCTCATGGCCCCCGTGGGAGGGAGCCCCATTCCCGGGGCTTCAGGAGACCTGGTGCAAATCCAAGTTATGGCTACCCAAGGGGGATCAGATTGGAGACCCTGGGGGTGGGGACCTGTAGGGCCTTCGAGGAGGGTCCCATGCCCACCGCCCTCTGGCAGCCTGATGGGAGGCCCCAAGGCCTCAGACCACCGTATTTACCTCTCACCTTCACCGGCTCTGCGTCCCTGCCCCAACCTGGGTCTCAGGTTAGCGTCCTTGGCTCCCTGGTATCCATGTGGGCCAAGGGCTCTCCCTCCTGGAGAAGCTATCCTTCTATCCATCTGAATGAGGAGCATTTAGAGCCACGGTCACTGGGCACTCACGGGGCTCGGCCCTGCACCGAGCACTTTCCGCTTGAATTCTCCTGACAGCACTGTGGGGAGCTACAAGTACCGTCCCATTTCGCAGGTGGCACAGTGAGCCATGGAGAGGCCCAGGAGCCTGCCCGAGCGCTCCCAGCTAATAAAGGGCATTGCCGGGATTCAAACGCAGGTCATTGGGCCCCTGACACGTCAGACTGGGAGGGTGCTGTTGGAAGGCTTGTGGTATAGGTGGGGAAACTGAGGCAGAAAGAACGAGTGACTCGGCGGAGGTTGGGGGTGGGAGAGAGCAGGGGCCTGCACCACTGGATAGCTCATTGGCAGGACCGGCCGGGGGCGCAGACTGGCAGTCAGCCGCCGTGGATTCTTGATGATGCTTTCCAGCCAGCAGACCTGAGTGCCCACCCCGTCTGTCCCCCTCCTCGACTCCACGCGGCCCCTCCCTGGGCCTCAGCTGCCTTCGGGGGCACCGTGCTGAAACCCACGCTGGCACAGCGCCTGGCACAGTCCGCGCCTGGTTACTACTATTATTAGAGAAATCCCTTCAGGGGACGTGGCTGGTCCTCCCCGGCCCCCAGGACAGGGGAAACAGGCCCATCGCTTGTCACCATTAAGTGATTTAGAACTCCTGCCCTGCTGTCACTCTGAACAGACACAGCTGAGCAGGTGGTTGAAGCTGGGGCTGCCTCAGCCCGCTGTGAAGATCCGTGTCCCCTGAGCCCCTGTGCCCACCAGCCCCTGGGACCACAGGGCCCACCCCGAGGAGGCAAGAAGGGGAGGTGGGTGGGAATTGTCAGGAATAGCGCAAACAGCACCACTCTCACCCTGGCTGGGCGACCGCTGACCTCAGCCACACACTCTGCCTGCTTGGGTCTGCAGTCCAGGCTGGCCCAGAGGGGTCCCTTCTCCTGAGGACTCGGCCGCCCCTCTCCCCAGGGTCAGGCTGCCCTGCTCACAGGCCCAGGGTCCCCCCAGCTTCGCTCCTCTGCATGCCTGGATTGTGCCGAGCTCCCTGTCCCCCAACAGGCACCCCTCAAGGCCTCGGTCCAGAGTGACCAAACTGCAGGGGGCAATATTGGGTGAGTTGGCCTCTGTTGCCAGGAGATGGTGCTGGAATGTTCCATCTAGACCTCCACCCGCCCCCACAGAGCTGCCCCCTCAACCCTGCCCAGAGTTGCACCATTCCCCTTCCATGCCATGCATTTTTGTGGGTTCTGCAGAGGCTGTTATGAAAGGGCAAAGAAGCCTGGGTGGGGAGGCGGGAGGTGCGAGCACGGGTCACCATGGCATCCACGGGCAGAAGCCTTCAGGTAAGCGCAGGGCAGAGAAAGGACTGGGAGAGGGAGGCGGGAAGGAAACATCAGTTGAGGACTTAGTACAAGTCACCCTAGCTGACCCTTGTCGAGTGCTTACTGTGTACACAACAGCCAATGCTCTCTGCGGCATGATGTGGCTTAATCCTCAGAACCACGCAGGTGCTTTTACCGTCCCCACTTCACAGACAAGGAATCAGGCAGAGAGAAGATGAGTGACTTGCCGAAGGTCACATGGCCATGAGAGGCAGAGCCGGAGGACGAACCCAGATGGTGGCTCTAGAGGCAGGCAGGACTCTGGGCTCCTGGGCCTTGGCACCGGCCAGCGCGCCCTCCTCCAAGAAGGAGGGTGTGGGGGGAGTGTGGGGCTGAGAGGCACTCTGACAACGTCCCCCTTCTGCTACACTGCCACCCTCTCTGGGAGGCCCGGTGCCTAGCCTGTGCCTGACCGGAGCAGGATGTCTGTGGGGTCAGCTTGGCCCCCAGCCACGCCTAGGGGGACGGTCTGGGGCTCCAGCCAGGTTCTCGGCCCACAGTGCCCGTCGGGCCAGGCCTTCCTGTTGGCTGGAGCAGGCTCGGCCCTCAGGGCCATGGAGCCCCCTGGAAAACTGAGGGCCAGAGTGACAGGGGCCACCTAACAACAACAGCTGGCAGCCTTGGGGCACAATGCCCTGCCCTGGGCTCAGGACCGGATGGCGAGGTCTCTTCCTTGGTAAACAGCGTGTCAGCTGGTGGTAGCTATCACCATCCCCAAACAGACCAGGAGACTGGGACACGAAGGCCCAAATGATGAATTCAGTAGGCAAAGAGGAGCCTGCACCCTGGTCCAGTGGGAGGGAGGAGTGGGGGATAAAGACGGCCAGGGAGGTGGACAGGATGACGCCAGGTATTTATCATGCCGCGGTATGACCCAGTGTGGTGAGGAGCAGAGCCGAGGGGCCACTGTGAGAGTGTGTGAGGGAGTAATCAGAGCGAACTGCCTGGAGGAGGTGTCGGCCAAGCTGAGACCTGAAGGGAAGGGAGTCATAGAGGATGGGAGGAAAGGGTTCCCACGGGTCCTTGGCACCAGGCCGAGGAGCAAGTACGATGGAGACCTCCTCTGATGAGCTTCAAGTAAACAGAGGAGGGCCCGGAGGAATGTGAGCCCCACCCTGCCTGATGACAGCATAAAGCATGACTGCCCCTCACCCCTCGCCCCTCCTCCAATGCTGTGGCCAGGACTGGGGTGGGCAGCAGGGCCCCTGGGAGGCCCCGGGTCTTCTTTCCCCATCTTGCTGGGAGCTGGGGCACAAGGAGAAGAGTCCACTGCCTGTGGTCCCCCAGCCCCCCGAGCCACTGCCAGCCAGCCTGGCCTCCCTGAGCAGCGCCGCCAGGCTGGGGGTGGGGGGACAGACCACCCTGTGTCCGGAATGTCCCAAAGTGGTGACTGCAGTGGCAGTTGGTGGACTGGCCTTCTACTTATCAAATTCTTCCTGGTTACGCCACTCCGGCCTGGCGGGGTGGGGGGTGCCCCCTCTCCTGGAGGGGCACCAGAGTGGGGTGGGGGCCGTGGCTGCGGGCTGATTTCTGGGTGGCGGAAAGAAGTGTGGTCCCTGGCTGCCTGCCCACCCTGAGGGGCTGTGGAGTTGTCCCTGAGCCCACGCCCAGGCCTGCATCCGCCTCGAGGTCCAGGACCCTCTCGTCCACTGGTCAAAGGGAGTGGTCTGTGGGCCTGCCGGCGTGTGTCCGAGTGTGTGTGGGTGTGCACTCGCGCGCGTGTGCAGTGCATGCTTATGGCGTGTGTCTGAGCGTGCCCCGTGTGTGTAGAGGGAGTGTGTGTGCATGTGTGTGTTGGGGGGGCAGCCCCAGAACTCTGGGGTTGCCACGTGAGTCCCTGTTAGCCCACATGGGTGCAGGCAGGGCCTAGGGAGGGTGCCCACAAAGATGGGGGAGCCCCGGCCCACACTGCCGCCTCCCGGCAGGATGGACTCCGTCGGGGACACACTGCAGAGGCTGCGGGAGACCTTCAGCGCGGGGCGCACGCGGCCGGCTGAGTTCCGGGCCACCCAGCTCGAGGGCCTGGGCCGTTTCCTGCGGGACAACAAGCAGCTTCTGCAGGAGGCTCTGGCGCGGGACCTGCGCAAGGTGAGCGAGTGGGGCAGGCGGGCAGGGGTGGGGGCAGGCGGGCGGGGTGTGGGGTCCGGGACAAGGGGATGGGCATGGCAGCCTCCTCCCCAAAGGGAACTAAAAGCCTCACGCCCTTCCCTGGGCCATCCCCGGCTCTTCTCTGTTCGTCCCGTCACTCATTTCTTCATTCACTCAACAGCTCTTTATTGAGCACCGACTGTGTGCCAGGTTCTGTTCTAGGCTCTGAGGATCGAACAGAGAATAAAACAAAGTCCCATGCCCAGGGAGCTGGCTTCTGGGGGGAGAGTACAACACAATAGTAAATAAATAATTACATAGCATGTCGGATGGTGATGAGCACCATGGAGAGACACTCCCAGTATGAAGGGGGCCAGAGAGGGCCAGGATCGGGGTGCTGTTTTATATGTGGGGATCAAGGGAAGTTTCTCTGAGAAGGTGACATTTGAGCAGAGACGTGAAGGAGGTGGGGGAAGGAGCCACACGGACATCACGGGAAATGGCACGGGGCACAGCATGTGCAAAGGCCCTGAGGCAGGAGGTGATTGGTATGTTTGTGCTTGAGGAGCAGCAAGGAGGCCAGCATGGCTGGAGTAGAGCCGGGGAGGCAGAGACATACAACAGATAAGGTCCAGGGAAGTGGACTTCACACCATGTAGGGCCTCACAGGCCAGGAGGACTTCCACTTCCCTTGGTAGAGTGCACGTTAAGGCCTCTGTCCAAACCCCGGAGGCCTGGGGGCTCAGCCCCTGCCAGTTCCAGCAGCAGTCACAGCAGGATCCCAAGAAATGCACTTCCTCGTAGGCAGCCTCCCACCCCCTCAGTCAACAGGGCCCACCGGCGTGGTTGCTTCTGCCCTAGGACAACTGTCTGGAGGGTCTTCTCTGGGCAAAATGTCCCCCGTGTTTGTACTGACCTCATCTTCGCCCCAACCCTGGGGTACATCCCAGGAGGGGCCTGGGGCCTCCTGAGCCCACGGATGGGACCCCACATTGACCCCTGGGGTGGTCCCTTGCTGCCCTCCTCCCTCCCTCCCTCCCTCGCCTTTCTGGTGGGCCTGCTGGCTCCACCCGGGTCCTGAGAGATGCCGGAACGGGTGGCGGGGGGGGTGGCCTTCAGCAGCCTCCTCAGGACCCGCCTGATTTTCAGGCACCTGACTGAGTGTCCGCCCGGTTTCCGGAGCAGTTGTGGACCTTGACACTAGTGTCTCGTGGCATCTGGGGTCGTGGGTCAGGGACACCCCCTTTCCACGGGGGCAGCAGAGGCTGGTGACAAGGGCTTGTCCTGAGGACGTGGCCTCCTGGTACCACCTGCTCCCTTTCTCAGTGTCCCCAACCTTCTGTTTACCATGATGCTCAAGACTGGAGCCAGGTGAGACCCGGGCTCCCTCATCGGCTGTTTCTGGAATCATCTGTTTTCCTATTTATGAAACCAGGCTGCCGACCACACTCTCCTTGACTTCCCAGCCCCAGAGGGGCCAGCAGTGCCTCCCTGTGGACATCGTCCCACTCACCGAGCCTGGTCCAGGACAGAGGCAGCTCCGTGGGGACTGGCACCCCCCTGAGCCTCTGCCACTGCTCACCCGCTGGCCCGGCCTGTCCGGCCCGGTGGGGACCTGACCCGACTGGCTGTCTGGTCTCTTTTCTCCGTTGGGCTCAGATTTCACCTCCTGCCTCTCATCCTGACTCCTCCAGGCTCCTGGAGCCCAAGCTGCACAAAGGGAGCAGCAGCCCAGAAAATTCCATCCAGTGCCTCCCTCGGGCCTCGCCAGCCCAGCCCCCCACCCTCCCCGCACACGCACGCAGCATGTGCCCTGCCCGCTCCGTGTGAATCCTTCCAGGTGGGGGCGGTTACCCCCAGTCACTCTCAGAGGAGGCTCAGAGAAGGCACGCTCTTGCGTAAGGGCGCACAGCCCAGGCTCTTCCAAAGTCAGCGCCTCCAGCCAGGTTCAGTCGGTCCCATAAATCAGCCCAAACCTCACTCAGGTCACAGGCGACATCCAGGTGCAGTGGTCAGGCCACGTCACTCACTGGGCAGGGGCGCAGATGGCGGACACAGGCATAGGAAGGCAGAGAAGGACTGGCGCGGGTGGCTTCTTTGCCCAAGGTCCCAGCGGCCTCTTCCTCAGGGCTTGGGCCTGGCCCTGGCCTTGCCACTGGCCTGCTGAGTGGCCCTGGGCAGGGTGTGCCCTTCTCTGGGCTTCAGTTCGTCCTCGCCGACCCAGCACCTTCCTCTAGCAGGGCTGGGTCTCAGACATCGGGACAGCCCAGCTCTGGTGTCCCTGGCTGTGGGCCTCCCGCTGCCCGCAGCCCACAGGCTGGTCTCTCCTCCCTGGGGAGGCAGCACAGGCATCCGGGCCTGCAGAGATGGGGACAATGTCCCTCTTGATGACTGCCTCCTTCTCCCTCCTGCCCTGGAAATCTGACAGTGACCCCTGGCCCCTGGGCTGTGGGAAGGGATAGCGTTTACCCAGGGGCGCCTGTCCCTTGTGTCTCCTGCAGACTGATATCCACACAGTGGGCCACAGTAGGCCAAACAGACAGTCCTATTAAAACCAGTTGGATCCTGTCCTGCTCTGCTCGACATTCCTTCCCCTGCTGCCTGGCCCCAGAGCCTCGCCCACTCTGCTCCTTGCTAGTTAGGAATACAGCAATCCTGTGCCAACCTCAGCGCCTTTGCACATGCCATGCCCTCTGCCTCCAGGTATCTACAGGCTCCCTCCCTCCCTTTCTTCACTGCTCAAATGTCAGCTCATCCCAGAGGCCAGCACAGACAATCTTGTATAAAATAGAGCACACACAGACACATGCACACTCATGCACTCATTGCCACACACATTCCCTCACTCATGCATGTCCACGCAAACACTTGTGCACTTGCACACACTCACGTGCATGCTCCTTCGTACTCATGCACACACCCAGACACATGCACACACACTCCAGCCATCTCTATTCCCCTCACCCTCTTCCATCTCTTCATTGCCCCCGTCACGCCCTAACACAGCAGTCAGTGCTCTCGTTATCACGTTCACGGTCTGCCTACAATGTCAGCGCCATGGGACAGGTTTCCTTCTGTTCCAGTCACCGCGGCGTTCCACCGGTGTACTGTATATGCTCACTGGACATGGAGAGAATGAATGAATGAATGAGTGAACGAGTACACAGGAGCAGGCCGTGGCTGGAGGAGGCAGTGCCCTCCCAGGGCTCTGGCCGCCTGCTGACCTTGGTCCCCGGTCCGAGGCCTGCCCCTGCCCCTCCCCTGCAGCCGGACTTTGAGTCGGAGGTGTCCGAGTTCAGCATGGCCCAGCACGAGATTCACCTGGCCCTCAGGAACCTGCGGGCCTGGATGAAGGATGAGAAGGTGCCCAGGAGCCTGGTGAGGCGGCCTGGGGTCAGGGTGGAGCCAGAGGGTGGTGCTGCTGGGCTGGGGGGGCTGGGCGCCTCGCCGCTCACCACCACGCTGGCCCCCCAGGGCACACAGCTGGACAGGGCCTTCATCCGGAAGGAGCCCTTCGGCCTAGTGCTCATCATCGTCCCCTGGAACTACCCCCTGAACCTGACCCTGGTGCCCCTGGTGGGCGCCCTCGCTGCAGGTGAGAGCCAAGCTCCCCACTCTCATCTCCTCCCTCTGGACGGGGGCCACAGGGCCAGGGAGGAGCGGGAAGCTGGCACCAGTTGGCTAAGAAAGCCTAGTTCCCATGCGGTCCACCATCCCCGGGCTGTGTGACCTTGGGCCCCTCATGGTACCTCTCTGAGCCAGATTCTTCACCTGAAGGTGGAGTGAGGCAGGCGCTGCCCTGCAGGCGTGAGGACTGAATGGAGCCGGGGAGCGGCTACACCTCTCCCAGATCTCGCCCTGCTTTGTCCTGCCCTGCAGGGAACTGTGTGGTGCTGAAGCCGTCGGAGATCAGCAAGAACATGGAGCAGGTCCTGGCTGAGGTGCTGCCCCGATACCTGGACCAGGTGAGCAGGGCCCAGGGCAGACGGACCAGACGCACTCAGGCTGATGAGGGTCAGGCAGGTTCCCAGGGGCTGGACAGGCTGTGGCATGGCCCCTCGGGCAAGACCTGAGTTCCAACCTCAATCCTGCCTCCTCTGGGTTATGTGGCCGTGGCCAGGTCACCACCCTCTCGGCCTCAGTTTCCCTCTGAGTAAAACAGAGAGGTGGCAATCACAGCTGTGCTCTGAGGAGCCCGTTTCCTGGGGGTCCCTGTCTGTCTTCTGGTCGCCCTGCTCCCCTGGCTCTGGCCTCAGCCCTCCCCCAACCAGGCCCCAATCTCACCCCTGTTGGGCTGGAACCGCTCACATCCGGCTCCCCCCCCGCACCCCCCCCCCCCCCCCCCGGAGCTCTCCGCTCCCTGCCTCACCTCCACCAGCCCCAGCAGGAGCCCTGGCGAAGCTGGGAAGCTGGGTCAGGCCGGGCGGGGTGGGCGGTCCCAGGCCGGCAGGCCGCCCCCTGGGCTCTCAGGCCGGGGTCCCAGAGGGAGCCCTCGCCCGTCCGCCTTGCAGAGCTGCTTTGCGATGGTGCTGGGCGGGCCCGAGGAGACGGGGCAGCTGCTGGAGCACAGGTTCGACTATATCTTCTTCACAGGTGAGGAGCCTGCTGCAGGGGGCCGGGGGGACGAGGTGGAGGCCTGAGCCCAGCCCCACCCTCAGGGGTCCTGTCCCCAACTCTGAGAGAGGCCACAAGGGCCCAAGGCAGACGGACAGCTGGGGAGGATGGAGACTGAGGCGAGCACTGAGTGGTGCTCCCGGCTCCAGGACGGGCTTGCTCCTCTCTCCTCAAGCAAGCTGGGGGAGCAGCCTGGGACCCCTCGGGACCCATGACAGGGCTGGGCTAGGTCCCATCCCCCCGCCACGGGCCCCTCTGCCAATCACAATCTCATGAATCACAGCATCTACCCTTTCTGAGTGCCCTCTGCGTCGGGCGCTTATCATGACTCCACTGTCCCTCATCCACCGCCCCACCGCCCCACGGCCTTATCCACGACCCCACTGCCCCACGGCCTTATCCACGACCCCACTGCCCCACGGCCTTATCCACAACAACCCCACCACCCCACGGCCTTGTCCATGGCCCCACCGCCCCACGGCCTTATCCACGACCACCCCACCGCGCCACGGCCTTGTCCATGGCCCCACCGCCCCACGGCCTTATCCACAACCACTCCACCGCCCCACGGCCTTATCCATGGCCCCACCGCCCCACGGCCTTATCCACGACCACCCTACCGCCCCACGGCCTTATCCACGACCACCCTACCGCCCCACGGCCTTATCCATGACCCCACTGCCCTCCTTCTGGTGGGCTGGACAGATGAGGGGCCAGAGGCTAGGATGACAGAGCTGCAGTGCTCAGCCCAGGTCACCCTGCTGGCCAGGATTGGGGCAGGCCTGATTTTACTCCCAGGCCCTTGGGCAGAATGGATCTCAGAGGTCACCTGCCATCACCCTGGCATGTGCCTGAGTGACCCAGATACCCCCTAGCTTCCAGTGAGCAGCACAGAGTTTCTAGAGGAGACGAAAGGCCAAGGATGCATGTGGCCACATTCCGGTGCCAGGGCCTGGAGAGGGAAGAAGGCGGGGACCCCCCAGCAGTGTCTGAACCTCCTCGCTGACCTGCTTCTGCCTCGCATGCCTTGTCCTCGTCAGAGCAGGGGACATGCTGCCCCTCCCTCTCCTCCCCAGACTCTGCCGGACAGGAGAGCGACTGCGGGAGCAGAAGACCGGGTCCTCAGCTGTTCCTGCAGATTCCTAGGGGGTGGGAGGAGCAGCAGAAGGATGTCAGCCCACCTTTCACCATCAGGCCCCACAGCTTGGTGGGCTCTGGCCTTGGCTCCCCAGGCTGGAGGTGCAGAAGCCAGGCAGACCCCAGGAGGCTGGCTTCCAGGCCAGGTGCCCAGGGTAGCCTGTGCAGAGGCTGGCAGACCAGCCTGGAACCTACTCTGCCAAGACCTCTTGACTTCTCCAGGCCTCACTTTCCTCATCTGTAGGACAGGGGCAATCCCTAAGTCCAGGCCTGTCTCGAGGACAAATGGACACAAGGAGAGCTTTAGTTAGAGCGCATGGCCTGGGGAGTATCCATTCATTTACTCACTCGCTGAATGGTTCCTGGGGGCCGTGCTGTGCCCAGCACCAGCCAGGCCCTGGGATAAGCAGGAACTGTGGGGACAAAGGCTCCCGCCCTCACGGAGCTCGCATTATAACGGGCCAGTCGAGGGTGCATGGCCGTGGTAGGGAGGCGACCAGTGGTGGAATTCAACAAGGGGTGAGGGTCGGGAAGGCCTCAGACAAGGAGATGTTGGAGCAGAGACTAAAGGACCTGAGGGAGGACTCTCAGATTCAGGGGACACACGCGGGGCCTGGAGGGGAGGGAGCGAGGCCGGGAAGAAGGAGGAGCCAAGAGCAGAGGGGGGACTGCACTTTTGGCTCTCGCGGGCGGGCGGTGGTACCCAGGAAGAAAGGCCAGGGCCATCACAACAGACATGGCCACATGGGACACTGGGCTGGAGGGGGGCAGGAGCATCTTGAGGCCCGGTGGGCTTTAGGTCAGCGGGGGCTGAGTGGCGGAGGGGATGGTGAGCCCCGGGAGATGAACCCAAAGGAGAGGTGGGGACAGGCTGGGCCCTCCACTTAGAGGTGAGGGAGGGAAGCAACAGAGGGTGGCAGGGCTGCCAGGTTAGGTCAGAGAAAGGGGAGAACCAGCTGGAGCGGGACTCCGGCCTCGGGCGATAGGAGTCACTGAAGGTTCTAGAGGAGAGCGGAGAGGTGGGAAGGGTGCAGGGCGGCATGTTAGAGAGTCACCTGCAGAGGTGAGGCGGGGATCAGAAGCAGGGAGACCAGACAGGAGGCAGGGGGCTCCCGGACTTCCAACAAGGCAGGCCAGGAGAGCGAGCAGCTGTCCTGGCTCACAGCCGGGCAGAACTCTGCGGAGACCCTGCACTGTGGGCCTGGGCCTGGGGGGAGACAGGACAAGGTCCTGGGGCAGCAACTGGCAAGGGGAGGCCAGGTGAGGGCTGCACCCATCTGACTCAATGGCCTATCCAGGGAGGCGCAGGGCCAGGAGTGATCCCCCCTCGAGGGGTCCCAGCCCCCGGGCTGAGGCCAGCTGCTGGGTCCAAGCGACTGAGGGCCACTTGGGTGTGTCCATGCCTAGGGAGCCCTCGAGTGGGCAGGATAGTCATGACTGCGGCCGCCAAGCACCTGACGCCCGTCACACTGGAGCTGGGGGGCAAGAACCCCTGCTACGTGGATGACAACTGCGACCCCGAGACCGTGGCCAACCGCGTGGCCTTTTTCCGCTACTTCAACACGGGCCAGACCTGCGTGGCCCCCGACTACGTGCTGTGCAGCCCCGAGATGCAGGAGCGGCTGCTGCCCGCCCTGCAGAGCACCATAGCCCGCTTCTTCGGCGAAGACCCCCGGAGCTCCCCGAACCTGGGCCGCATCATCAATGACAAGCATTTCCAGCGGCTCCAGGGCCTGCTGGGCTGCGGCCGCGTGGCCATTGGGGGCCAGAGCGACCAGAGCGATCGCTACATCGGTGAGTCGTGCTCTCCTCGCCCCCCAGGCTAAGGCCCTCCTGCGTCGGAGGCACAGCTGGGCCCCGAGTCTGGGCCCGGCCCAAGCCCTTGGCCCTCGGGCTCCCACGGCCCCACTGCCAGAGCCCCGCCTGATCGACGGCTCCGGTGCCGCGATCCCATGACGCTAGTGGTCCCCATGCCACGGTCTGCGCCCGTGACCCCATGATGCCACACTCTGGCCCCAGCTCTGATTCTCTAAGTTGGGACCCCAGTGTTCCAGGGCCCCGAGTGCTCTGATTCCAAACTTCCATCCCACGATCCGGGGCTCCCTGGGGCCGTGACCCCAGGTCCCATGAGCCCGCAACTCCTGGGTGCTGAACTCCTGTGCCCGTCCTGAGCGTCTGCTGTGCTGTGATTACAAAGCGGCCCTGTCTCCCAGGCCACATGGCACAGCTGGCGATGCTGCTGCTCTAACGGGCTGGGACCTCGGACTCCAGGGGTCTAAGATCCCATCACCCCCCGACTGTAAGACCGAGGCTGAGGGGTTCTCTGGGCCCCGTAGGCCCTGGTCCCCTGGTCAGGCTGGGGAACCCCTCACGGTCACTTCTCAGGGGCTCTGGGGAGACTCCCCTCCCTAGAACCTCCCTGAGCCTGGAGCCCTGGGTCCCTGGGCGCTGCCGGAGGCCCCACCCCGGGGCTGAGCCGTCCCCTGTGCCTGGGCAGCACCCACGGTGCTGGTGGACGTGCAGGAGACGGAGCCGGTGATGCAGGAGGAGATCTTCGGGCCCATCCTGCCCATCGTGAACGTGAGGAGCCTGGACGAGGCCATTGACTTCATCAACCGTCGGGAGAAGCCCCTGGCGTTGTACGCCTTCTCCAAGAGCAGTGAGGTGGGGGCTCAGGCAGGGCTGGGGCAACAGAGGGGCTGGACAGAGGTGAGGGCAGGTGCCAGCAGTGGACGGTGGAGTGGTGGCAGCCGAGGGGGAGGTGGCTCCAGCACCAGAGTGGACCAGGAGGCCTAGTGGGGGGGTTGGAATCCTGGCCCCTCTGGGATAGTCACAGGAGTTCTGGGATGGTGGCACCCTTGCTCTGTCCCTGTCCTTTCTCTCTGGGAGCAGCCGGGCCCTCCAATCTAGGCCACACTCTCCTGGGCCTTCAGTGGGCAGCTCCCCAGGTCTTCTCCAGGGTCCAGTGTCCTCTCGGTCAGCCACTGCCTCTCTGCTCATCCTCGTCATCTCGGCCTGGTGCCTGGGTCATGAAAGGCACACACAATGACCGGGGAAGGGTGCATGACCAGAACAAGCAGGCTGAGAATGAGCCCTGGGCCCCCACCCTACTCAAGCCCCGGGGCAGCCCGGGAGCCTCAGGACACGACTCCCCTCTCACCCAGCTCTCATGAGATCTTTCCTGGACTGGACAGGTTTTTTAAAATCAACTTTTTATTCTGGAGTAATTTCAGATTTACAGAAAAGTTGCAGACAGTCAGGGAGTTCCCATGTCCCCGGCACCATTTCCCCATTTAAGGCCCCTCACGTTGGACACTGACATTAGTACATTACTGTCGACCACACTCCAGACTTGATTTGGATTCGTCAGTGGCATCCAAGCCAGGGTCTCACGTCACATTTAGTTGTCAAGGCTCCTCTGGCCGGTGACTGCCTCTCAGCTTGAGAGGTACCGGCCAGGTGTCCTGCAGAACGTCCCCCATCTCACTGGTCCATTGTTTTCCTGTGAAAGAATAACAGAGGCCAGGGCCAGTCTCTGCCCATCACATCAGGGCACATGAGAGCCACACGTTACAGAGACGGCCAAGGTCGTGTCTGCAGGGGTCTCCACTGAGGAGTTACTATTTCTCCCTTTCCTTACTCTGTTCTTTGGGAGCAAGTCACTAAGTCTAGCCCACTTTCAACACGAGGGGAGCGACAAATCTCTGCCAGCTGCAGGGGGAGTAGGCACATTTACTCTCTGGCTTCTGTAAGAAAGATGTGTCTCTTGAATCATTTCTCTCCATGTGCATGGACTCGTGAGCATCTGCTCTATTCTCCGGGTGACAATCCAATTCCACTGTTTCTTTCCTCAAATTGTCCTTGCTCTGGGCACTGGCAGCGGCTGTGTCCCTGAGGCCCGCTGTCCTTTCTTTTCCAACCACGTCCTTCCGTTGGGTCTTTCCTTCCTTCCTTCCGGGTCTACAAGATGCTTTGGGCTCATCTTGTATTTTCCCACCCAGCCCTAGCATCAGCCGTTCCTCTAAGGAGCCCTGGTTTATCCGGATAACGTGAACTTTAGGAACGCTACACAAGTGTTTTGGAAGTGGGGTCATCTGGCATAGCGGCTTTTAAGCCTTTCTGACCACCCAGCACTGGCCCCAGGACACAGAATGACATCTAAGACACAGGTCCACCCCATATGACTGGCTTTCACTCCTCACAAAGCACTGATGCTTTCTACTTCATCTTCTGGCATTGTCTTAAGGTGCTGGTCTCAAGGTGACTTCTGAGCCACGTGTGGGGGTCCACTCCACCCACCATCGGCTAAGCCCTGACCCAGCCATTGTCTGAGGGCCACACGTTGTAACTAAATATAGTGAAGTTTTCGTCCAATGACTCTCTAGTGTCTACTCGCCTTTTTTCCCCTCTCATTCTTCAAATAGACCTGTAGGCTGGAGAGGAGGGGCCTGCATTGAGCCAAGCAAGGGCCAAGTTCGTGTTTCTAAAATACAACTCTGACCGCATCACCACATCTAAATGTCCCCTGTGCTGCACACCACGCAGGCCCCTCTACCGCTTCCCTGCCCCTCGGCCGCGCCCCCTGCCCTTCACCTGCCTGGGGACCCTCTTTCTGGTCTCTGCCAGAACCACTCCTGACCCCGCTTCAGACTCGGCAGGCACATCCCATCCCTCCCGGGACGCCTCTCTGAGTCGCCAGAACCTCACCCTGCACTCTCCCTGTCCCCGGGCGACCGCTGGGTTTCCCGCCTCATCTCGGGCCAGAGTCTGTGTCCCCAGCACCCTGCAAGGGCCACATGCAAGTGGATGCTCAGGAAACATGTCTCTGGTTGGGGGCTCGGTGGCAAGCTGCTACACAACCACGCCTGTCCCGCCACCCGCTTCAGCTCACGCAGTGGCCTCAGACCCTGGAAGGGGTTCCAGGGCCCTGAGGGGGCCGGGCGGGGCCCCTGGGGCCCGGGGGTAGGCTGGCTGGCCTCCCGCTGCCCGGCCTCGAGGCCTCACGGCTGTTTCTCTCCCAGGTGGTGAAGCAGGTGCTGGCCCGGACCAGCAGTGGGGGCTTCTGCGGGAACGATGGCTTCATGCACGTGTCCCTCGCCAGCCTGCCCTTCGGAGGAGTGGGTAGGTGCCAGCACAGCCCAGCACCGCCATCCTGCTTCCCTCTGCAGTCTGGAGCGGAACCTTCCAGACCTGTCTGCATTTCCATATGTAGGAGGACCCACAGATACGCAGCTCAGGTTGTTTTCAAACACCACTGTGACCGCTGGCCACTGCCTGCCACGGCTCTTCTCCCGAGAGCACGGCTTCCAGGCTGCCCGTCGGCACGCACAGGGCGGCCTGCGTGTCCTCTTGATCCCGTGGTGAAGCTGCATGCTGTTCCTTTAACCCCGCCCATGGACTGAGGAGGCCAATCCTCGGCATGTCACCCCCCCAGGAGACAGGGGCTCTTGCCAGCTCCGCCTGCCCCTGGTGAGGGAGGACGCCCTCAAGCCCCAGCAGGCCCCATGACAGCTGCAAAGTCCTCACCTCCAGAGCAGGAAACTGTGGGGCTGGTCCTAGCAAGCCCAACGGCTGTGTGATCTGGGGTAGCCACTTCCCCTCTCTGAGCCCACCTCCTCCTCAGTGGAACGGGAGGGCCAGAGACTTGAGGTCCCTCCACCTGTCCAGACTTGGCACCAGAGTAAATGACCAGCAGGGCCTGCACCCTCCCTGGAGAGCGGCCGGTGCCCCAGGAGCACACGGCGGGCTGAGAGCTGCCACTGTGGCAGTGCAGGCCCCCAGGGCTGGGCACCGCTGCTGTCCCTGGCTCTGGAGCCCCCTGCCCCCAGCCCGCCTGGCTGCCCCTTCTCCAGTCCTAGCACTGCCTCCTCAGGGAAGCGTGGGGTCAGTCTGGGAGCCCATCTGACCCTGCTTCGACCCTGCTGGAAACTTCCACCGCTCCCAGGCCCCTTGGGATCAAGCCAGGCCCCCATGACTCCCAGCTTCCTGAGGCTGGCTCTTCCTGGTCTGGCCTCTCTCTTCACTTCCCTGCCTGCTGCCCTAGCCACGCAGAGCTCTGCACAGGTCCTAACATACCACAGGTCACCCACCTCCAAGGCTCTCTGAGTTGCCCCAAGCCTGGGTCCCTCTTGCCCCAACCCACCCTCTTTATTTGGTCAACTCCACATTCCTCAGGCCTCGCTCACTCCAGGAAGCCCTCCCTGATTACCCCCAACTCCACCAGGATGGGTCCCTGAACTTCCCAGTGCAGAAGCTGCCTGGTCCCTGACTCCCTCCCTATGTAGACGCCGAGGCCTCATAACAACACAGCACTTACTGGGTCCACAGGTCTGAACACTCACCCAATCCTCACGACTCTAGGAGGTGGGTGCCATTGTTACCCCATGTCACAGAGGAGAGGAAGGCGAAGTCACTTGCCCAAGGTGACACAGCTAGTTCAGAGCTAGGACCAACCCCAGGCAACCACTCTGGCGTCCACACTCTTGAGTGCTATCTACCTCCCTTGCCCTAACACCTGGCACGGAACCTGGTGTCCCCAATGTTTACTGAGCTGGTGCGAGGCTCAGGGTGAAGCCTTCACCCACAGTCTCTCATAACTAGCCCACTTTACAGATGGGGAAACTGAGGCTCGGAGGGGTGAAGTAGCGCACCCAGACCCGGCAGAGCCCAGGTCTGTCTGATGTCACTTCGGCTGCCACTGAGGGCCTGACTGCCATGTCCCATGCCACCATACAGGTGCCAGCGGGATGGGAAGATACCACGGCAAGTTCTCCTTCGACACCTTCTCCCACCACCGCGGCTGCCTCCTGCGCAGCCAGGGAATGGAGAAGATTTACTCCATCCGCTACCCGCCCTACACGCCGCGCAACCTGAGGATGCTGCTGGTGGCCATGGAGACCCGCAGCTGCAGCTGCACCCTGCTGTGAGCCCACCTGGGGCGCCAGGGCACCAAGCATCGCTCCCGGCTCACATCTGAGTCCTCTGCTGCTGCGCCCACCTGTGGCTGGTGGAGATGTGGCCTGGGGTCCAGGGCACAAGGAGGAAGGCCCAGCCAAGGCCACAGCCCAGATCTGTGCTTGCCCTCCTCCCTCCTGGGGCTTTCCCCTTCCGCCTCTGGCCCTCAGCCTCCTCCCTCAGCCGCCCCTCTGGGGTGGGGGAGCTGGGAGACAGCGCAGTAAGCTGCCCTCCCACCCCCACGCTGGCCACCAGTGTCCTGGGAGAGAAGGGGAGACGTGGGCACCTCTGAGTCACCCCCTTCCTGTGGAGGCTGCAGCAGAAGGGGCCCTGGCATCTGGTCCAGGCCACACTGTGGACCCCCTGGGACCTGGGCTTTTGTGTGAGTAAACTTGGGAGCTAAATAAATACGAGCTGCTGACCCTGAGCTCCAGGAGTCCCGTCCTCCACTTGGCGGGGAGAGGCGACCTCTCTCTTCTCTCCCCACCCCCAGACCAGGCTGACAGACGCCTGCAGAGGGGTGTCCCAGCCTTCGGCGTGCGCCTTTCAGGAGCTCTGAACCCACTCTTGTCCCCCAAGTGGCCGGCCCCGGGCGCCTTCCCCTCACCACATCCCCTTGGATTTATCCTCTTCCCTGTCCTGCTCATACCCCTGGGCCCCGACGCCACAGGATGGCCCCCTATCCACTTAGCCGCTGAGGCCAAACCCCCCGGGCCTCCTGCTCGACACCCCTCCTCATCTGCCCTGTCCCACCTTTGGGAAGTCCTGACAACACTCCAATGCTGCAGAACTCGGGCGATCCACACACTGATGGCCAGCCAGGGGTCATCCATCACCCACCCTCTCCCCCCAGGCCTGGCCCTGCTCAGCACATCCCCGGGTCTTCCCAAAGCTCTCTGGACCAGGGCAGCCCTCAGCCGGAACCCCGTCAGTGGCTCCCTATAGCCCACAAGTCTGGACCCGGAACCGGCCTTCGGAGGCCCCTCAGCCTGTCCTTGTCCTCTTCCAAAACATGTGACATGTCCCCGTGGGAGGACCTCTGCACACACGCTGGCATGCTCTCTCTGCCCTTCCTGGCCTGCCGAGCTCCTACTCGGCCTCAGCTTGGACATCACCTCCTCCAGAAAGTCTTCCCTGACCACCTCCCACTTCCCTAGATGCAGAGGTGGCCTCCGAGGTCCCTTTGGGAGGAAACACGGGTTTGGGGGCTGTTGAGGGACGGGCTCCGGAGGCATATAGATGCCGGAACGCGGCAGGCGGCCGCACTTCGAAGCTCTCCGGCTAGGGCAAAGGGACTAAACAAGCCCGTGCCTCAGTTTCCCCATCTGTAAAGCGAGAATAATCGTTCCTCCACACGCGCCTGCTATGAGGACTAAATGAAGCAGCCTGAGGGAAGGTTTAGCACGGAGCAGGCACGGCTGCGCGCAGAAACACTGCCGCCCGCGAGTCTCATCACCGTCATCACGCCCTCCGCGCCGAGGCCGAGCGGGTTTCCTCCGTCCGACCCAGGACGCCCGGTCAGACCCGGAGCCGCTTCCTAAACCACGCCCCGGATGCCCCGCCCCCAGCGGAGCGGGCGTCCTCGCTTATTGGTCTCTCCAATCCAACATGGCGGCGCTCTACGTAACTTCAAGCGCTCGCTCTTCCCCAGCCAATCAGAGAAAAGACATTTCTAGATCCCGCCTCTTTCAGTGCGCATTGGCCAATCAGACTACACCATGAAGGATCAACGCGGCAGAGGCGAAGCCGGCCAGCGCAATGGCAGCGTCCCAGAATGTAGGCTCCGCCTCTCGGCGGACAGGCCGCTAGGCACGGGAAGGAGCGGCAGGGCTTCAAGGTGGGTGTTCGGGGCTCGGCTGTTAAGGCCGAGCCTGGGCGGCGCGGCGTCGGGGGCGAATGTAGTATCTCCGTTGGCCCCGCCAGCTCTGCGCCCGCCCTTCATCTCGGCCGCTCAGAACGCGCTGCCTCTGTGTCCTTGAGCGTGCAGCTGGCGCCCTGGCCAGCCGGCGCCCTCGGGGCGCATGCGCCGCCTGCTTCAGTGGGGTCAGAGGTCATGGGGAAGGTTGGGGACGGTGCCGGGCTGGGCGCCTTGCGGTGGAGTCAGTGGTCAAAAGAAGCGGGCCCGCTAGAGTCACAGGGCAAGGAAGGGGCACTTTGGAGCTCCGGGCTAAGCGCCGGGCTCCAGGCTAAACCCTTGGCGCTACGAAGTCCATTCTCATGACCCCCATTTCACGGATGAGGAAGGCTAGGTGACCTCCCCTGCCCAAGGTCACTGGGCAGCCAGGGAGACGGTTCCAGAAGAGCCGTGATGCAGGGGAAAGAGTGTTATCTTAAGAGTTATGGAAACCCTTAAAGGGTTTCCAGCGGGGGAGGGCTCGGGGTGTGAAGGGAGGGGCCTGCCCCGGTCCCTGTCCTGTTGCCACCCCCTAGTGTGTGACTTTGGGCAAGTCACTTAACATGACCCAGCTGTGTCTCTGCTGTGCCTGCCTCGTGGGGGCCTCGTAAGGACACAGTGACAGTGCGTGCGACCCCCAGCACAACAGGGAGCGGTCATAAATGCGGGTGGCTCCTGGTGGTGGTATTTGAGTCAAGTTTGGGCAGGATGTACGGGGGAGGGGAGCTCTGATGGGGAAGGGAGGGGGTTGGGAAGTCTACAGATTTCTTAGAAGGCGAGATAGATAGGACATTGGGTCTCAGGTAGTCCCTAAATCTGAGCCCAGCTGAGCTGGGTCAGGTTGGAGGGCTGGGCAGTGCTGTGCCCCCGACGGGAATGGGGGTGAGGAGGGCACAAGATGACACAGTGGCACCTGCAGTGCCGGAGTTCCTGGCGAGGGGGGGGGGGGCGGGGCTGGGCCCCACCCATGCCATCCTCCCTCTCCGTGCCTGCAGATGCGCTACCTGACTACACCCACGCTGCTCCGGGCCCTGGCCCAGGCTGCACGTGCAGGTAGGACCTGGGGAGCCTTTCCTGGCTGTGGGGGAGCCCGGGTTCCCGGCAGAGGTCGCAGCTGCACAGCGTAACCCCTCTCCTTGCAGGGCATCCTGGTGGCCGGAGCCTCCACAGCAGCGCGGTGGCAGCCACCTACAGTGAGTCCTGGGCGCCTGGAACCTCAGCCTCTCTGATCAGGGTCCCGCCAGAGACAGGGGAGGAGCCTGGATTCTAGTGTCGGCTTTGCTGGGGGCGCCCGCGCTCTGAGCCTCAGCTTCCCCTCTAAAATGAGGATGGTGATCCAGACTGAATATGATTCGTGGGGGCAGAGTCCATCATTGCAGGGGGCTGGGGCTTTCCCCGTGGCCACACAGTGTGATCTCAGAGCTCAGGGACCTGGAGGGAGCTGCCATCCCTCTCCACCTGGACTCCGGCTCCCAAGCCCCTTCCCACCCGCCTCGGCTCCTGGGCTTGGACAGCCGCACAGGCTCAGGGAGAAGCGAGGACTGCCGAGGGCCAGAGGCCGGCCTTGCGGGGCGCCTGCTGAGGCGGGGAGGGTTCAGTGAATGAGCGTGCCCCTGTTGTACCTGCAAGGGGGGCCTGGCCTCACCTCCCTGCGCTGGGGTCCTTGGGGAGGGCCTGTTGGCGGCCCCCTGCCACAGCCCCTCTGTCCACCTCCCCTGCAGAGTACGTGAACCTGCGGGAACCCTCAATGGACATGAAGTCCGTGACTGACCGGGCGGCTCAGACCCTGCTGTGGACCGAGCTCATCCGAGGTGGGCCCTGGGGGAGGGGGAGGGGGAGGCGGGCTGGGGGTGGGCACCCTGTGTCTGGGAGGAGGGGCCCTCACCCACCACGCCTGTGCCGCCCACAGGCCTGGGCATGACTCTGAGCTACCTGTTCCGGGAGCCGGCCACCATCAACTACCCGTTTGAGAAGGGTCCGCTGAGCCCCCGCTTCCGAGGGGAGCATGCACTGCGCCGCTACCCATCTGGGGAGGAGCGTTGCATTGCCTGCAAGCTTTGTGAGGCTGTCTGCCCCGCCCAGGTGAGCCCCTAACCCCAGCTGACCACCACCCCCCGCCCCCTGCCACTGTGCCTAGAGCCTGGCTCCCCTGCTGGCTGTGTGTCCCCAGGAAAGTCCCTTTCCCTCTCTGAGCCACTTCCCTCTTCTGAACGGGAACCATGAGGCCATGTTGCCGGGGCCATCCCAGAGTCAGTGAGTCAGCAGGATAAAGCGTCCAGTCCTGAGCTGGCCTCGTGACACGTGTGGGTCCTGCCCTGGGGGGTCTGGTCAGAGACATGAAACCTGAGGATCTCCACTTTTTCCTGGACACAGCAGCAGGTCCAGGAGCCCTGCCTGTGTGCCCATCACAGGGCCAGACACACGCCAGACACACGCCACCGCGAGGCTCTTGTCACCTCTGGTTGCAGTGCCTTTGAGCCCCCCACGTTTGGTTCTGTTGGAGGGTCCCAGGCGGGCTGCCTGGAGTGGGGGGCTGTTGGTATAGAGACGGGAGGACACGATCACAGCTCCCGTGCAGGTGTGTGGGCGTGCCAGCGGGCACAGCGGTTACTCATGTCCTCGGCTCTGTGAGTCAGGACAGCTTCTGTCTGAGTCCTGGCTCATCCAGACTGCTCCCAGGTCCTCCAGGCCGCAGGCTGTGGCCTTGCGATCTCCAGCGCAGCCACCGACCTGGAGAAGGTCGGAGAGCCCAAAACAGCAGCACAGATAACAGTCACGGCTTCCAGGTGTGAGGGTGGCCCATGGACCAGGCGCTGGGCCGAGCTCACGACTTACATGATCTCACTTAATCTCTACAGCCGCTCTGGGAGCTACATTCTCGTTCCCGTTGGTATAGGTAGGGGAAACTGAGGCACCAAGAAATGGGGCTATGAGCCAGAGGCCCCACTGTGAGCAGTGGGCATTACATTCCTAGGGACGTGTGAAGGCCTTTGCCATGCCCCTTAGAAGTCCTCCTGGCTGTGGGAGGCCCCGGCCACCCCTTCCCCCCCGCCCCCCCCAGCACAAGGCTGTGCCCTGGCACGTAGAGTGAAGGACCGGCCTTCGAGGCTGGGCTCTGCCCCTCACTCGCTGTGTGGCTTTGGAAAGCCTCTCAACCTCTCTGAGCCTCAGTTTGCTCGTCCATTAAATGAGGAGACCCAAACGTAACTGGGAGGGTGTTTCCTCCCACAAGCAATGGTTAGTGAGCCTTTTTTATAGGGTGAGACCCTTGGGGCTCCAGGTGCTGCAGTGAACAAAGCAGGCAGCTGCCCTCCCCTCGTGGGACTTATGTTCTCAGGCAGGAGGATCCTGGCAGTTAACAAACGAATAATCCGGAAAAGCGCCAGCTAGGGCAAGTGCTAGGTAGAGGCTAACTTGAGAGGAGTCAGGAAAGGTGCGTCTGGGCCGTGAGTGGATGACGGAGGGGCCGCTCTGTAGGCCCCCAGGGGGTGAGCCCCCCACGGGGGGCAGGCGTGGGGATGAGCGGTGAGGGGTGGCCCCTGCTCCCCGGGGCCGGGCATGGCTGGCAGGTGGCAGCACCCTGAGCCGTCCCCCCCAGGCCATCACCATCGAGGCCGAGCCGAGGGCGGACGGCAGCCGCCGGACCACGCGCTATGACATCGATATGACCAAGTGCATCTACTGCGGCTTCTGCCAGGAGGCCTGCCCTGTGGACGCCATCGTGGAGGTGAGCGGGCCCAGGGTGGGGGACCGGGGCAGAGGCTCCTTGGAGGGGCCTGACCTGGCCGTGTCTACGCCCCCCCTACCCCCTCGCAGGGCCCCAATTTCGAGTTCTCCACGGAGACGCACGAGGAGCTTCTGTACAACAAGGAGAAGCTGCTGAACAACGGGGACAAGTGGGAGGCCGAGATCGCCGCCAACATCCAGGCCGACTACCTCTACCGGTGACGCCCCGGCCGGCTGGCCACCTGCAGCCCTGCTGCGCAATAAAAAGCTCTGACCCCTGCCACCGCCTCTGTCGTGCGTCCCCTGTCTGGGCCGGGACCGCCACAGCCTCACCCAGGCCCCTCAGTGGGACCCGCAGAGCTGGCTGGCCTTCGTGGGGGGGCTCTGGGACCCGTCAGGGGCTCCCCATGCTGGGCCCCAGCCCACCACAGCCCCATTGCCCACCCGTCTTCCTGGGATGCTCCCTGAGACTCAGCAGGCCGAGGGCAGCTCAGGTCTGCTATTCCCATAATCCTCAGTGTCAGGGGCGGGTACCCTGCGTGCCTTCTCCTGAGGGCCCCCCACCACGCAGACCCTGAGGACGTAGGTAGAGCCTCCCAAGGCCTTGGGTAGAAGTACACCAAGTGGCAGCAACTCAGAAAGGCCGGGGCAGCCTTGATGGGGGTGGGGAACCTGCCCTGAGGTGACAGTCACGAGGGGTGACACACACCCTGCTGCTCCTGAGCTGGCCTTGCCTCATCTCCAGCCACATCCCCTTTCCTCCCCAAGTTCCCCAGGCCAGGCTGCTGGCTCGGCTTCTGCTGCTCAGGACTTCCTGCCATGCAACCTCAGAGAAGTAGTGTGGTTCTGCGTGGGGCCCACATAGCCCAGTGCCGGTGGGAGTGGCCCAGGACAGCCCCCTGGCACTTGGTGCTTGGCACCATGAGAAGATTTCAGTACATTCTCAGCAGTGAGGAAACTGGCTCAGAGAGGTGAAGTGACTTGCTCAGGATCACACAGCGTGTATCCAATGGAAAAACTAACTCAGATCTGGGAGCTCGCAGTCCTCCATCATTTCCAAAAGTACTTTTTACAAAACTCTAATTTCCCAAGATGCTTCTTGGAAAGAAGGGGTGGGGGTGCCCGCCCCGTGGCCGAGTGGTTAAGTTCACACGCTCCGCTTCGGCGGCCCAGGGTTTCACCGGTTTGAATCCTGGGCACGGACATGGCCACACTGAGGCGGCATTCCCCATGCCACAACTAAAAGGACCCACAACTGGAGTGTGCAACTATGTACTGGGGGGCTTTGGGGAGGGGAAGGAGAAGTTTTTTAGAAAAAAGAGGGGAAGGGTGTTCTGTGGACCAGTATGGGTGAGAAATGCCCCAAGTGCCCTCTGCCCTCTGGGGCAGGCCCTGCATGTGAGCACATCCAAGGCTCTGAGAGGGCCTGCCAGCAAGAAACCCAGCCATTGCCCAGGTCATTCCCAGGGAGCCTTTTTCCTCAGATACTGCTGACACCAGGCCGGGCTGGGCAGTCAGGTGCAGAAGTGTCCGTGTGTCCAGCCCACTGCTAGTCCCGGTGGCTGTGGGATGCAGGAGCTCTGTAGGCCCAAGGCAGGCCTGAAAATCCTAACTCACTTCTGATTCGCTTTTCCCAGACATAAGCAGCCCAGATAACGGGCGTGGGGCCTGTATCTGTATGCGGGTGAATAGAATACTTTTATGAAAATGGGTCAGACCTACCCGGCGCCTGCCTGGGATCTCCCTCACCGACACGGAGGCCGCCTTCCGCGTCAGGACTGCAGTCTATCGGCATTTCGTAACACGACAGTTCCATCTACCCTTACACCCCGAAGTATGGACCTGAGGCCCTGCAGGTGCGCACTTTGCTGTGTTGAGGGTCCCCCTTAGAAACAGCCCTACAATGCCCAGGATGTGTCCCCTACTTTTCTGAGGACGCTGACCTTGGCCATGACTCAGTTTCTAGCCCCAGCTTTAAGACTGCACTTGCCCACCCCTCCCCCACCCTTCAAAGGCCCTTGCAGTGTGGGGTTCAAGAGTCACGGGAGCTGAGGGCCCCGTCGCCCCTCTGGTCCCCAGGAGGAACGGGCCCGGCCTGCCCGAAGTGCAGGTAGCTGGACGGTCAGGAGCCCCAGTTCAGTGGTAGCGGGGCGGGGTGACCTGCATGGAACTAAGTAGGAGCAGAGCCACCGGACACCCTCGTCCGCAGATGGAGCCGCAGCACCTGCTGGGTGTGGGGCCCTCAGTGGAGGCAACACGACCATGGCCCGGCCTTTAATGTCCCGCTGCCATTGAGGAAAGAGGCCCAGAGAGAGGCAGCCACCCACCCAACGGCGCAGAGCACTGGGCCTGAAGCCCGGGGCCCTACGCTGGGTGGTCGGAGGCAGGAAGGTGTGAGGACCCGGGGTAACCCGCGGCCTCACGCAAGGGGGCGGGGGCCCAGAGTGGGCGGAGCGTGCTGGGGACCCACGTGGTTTGGGCCCCGGCCTGAGTGTGTTGGGGTCCCATCAGCCGTGGGCCCAGCGAGCCCTGTAGGTGCCGGGGAGGGGGGGGGGGTGGGGAGCGGCCTGGGCTTGGCGCCTCCCCCCATTGCGGCTGCTCCGCGCCCAGAATGGGCTCGGCCTCGGGCCGGGAGGCCAGGCTGGCAAGTCCCCGCCCCGCTCGGCGGCTCCCGGGACCCCGCGGCGGGGGCGGGGGAATCCGGAGGGGGCGGAGCTTCCCTGGCCCCGCCCCGGCCCCGCCCTCCGGGGAGAGGGAGCGGCGTGGGCGCCGCGGCCCGGAGCTCAGAGCCGGGATCGCCGAGCGGAGCGCGCCGCGGGCGGCCGACGCGGGTGAGTGCCCCGCCCGGGGCTGCAGAGCCCCGAGCTGTGCGCGCCACCCCCGCCTCCCCCTGCCCCGGGAAGGGGGTCCTGGACTCCCCTCCAGCTGGGTCAGTGGATGCCGCGCGGTCCACCGGCCCGCCGGGCGTCAGGCTTTACCGGGGGCCACAGAGGCGATGGGGCGGGAGGAGGAGGAGGAGGAAGAGGAAGAGGAGGAGGAGGCGGCGGCGGCGGCTGGGTGTTAGCAGCGGCTAACAACGCTCGAGCCCTCCTCCGTGGGGCCTGGTGGCGCTCTGAGCTTTCTTTGCTGCATCTTCTTCGGAGGGAGGACCCATTCTACAGATGAGGAAACTGAGGCCCACCCAACTAGGAAGAGCTAGAGGCCAGCGGGGTCCTTCCGGTTCCAGAGCCTAAAAGTCTGGAATGAGGGAGGCTGCAGACTCTCTCCTCCAGTCCAGCTCATCGTCGTGGGCCACAGGCTGAGGGGGACATCTGATGGGTTTCTGGAGGAATCCGCATTAGCCTCCAGCCTCCTGAGGGACCAGGAGGAGAGGGGCACAGAGTGAGGAGTGGGCTGGAGTCTGGACCCTGAAGGCCGCGGACCCGGGCCCCTTCGTTTGCTCGGTAAACGGGACTGGGGTAGCCCCTGGCTCCGGCAGAGGCCAGAGAGGAAGAGGGGTAGGGGCTGAGCTCATGGAGGCCTCACATGCCAGGGGAGGGGTCTGACCAGGTCCCTACACACCGGCGCCCACCACAGCTCATCCCACCCAAGGGAAGTGCCCAGGCTCGAGGGCCGTGTGAGTCGGGGGACCATGCTGGCTTTGCCACAGATTCTGTCCAGGACTGCTGCACCCTCTGGATCCTCAGACCTGGCTCCCTACCCCACCCCCCCGTTTGGCCAGCCCAGCTTTTTGGGGGGCTCAGGGCGGAGAGCAGCCCTCCCCTGAGCACATAGTGTGCTGCAGCCCCAGGGTCTGGCTCCGCCTGGCTTGGCCGCCATCTGGTCTTGGACCATGTCTCTCCAGCTCTCAGTTGACCCGTCTATAAGACAGGGTCACAATGCCCTCACCCCAAGGAGTGCCGTTAGGTTTAAGTGAGGTAGTTTGGGTGAAGGGGTTATGTGGAGGCTCTGGGTGTTTTTGTCATCTCTCCACCCACGGCTTGTCTCTGCTGGGGGTGGCCAAGTCCCATTCACCTGAAGAAATGAAGGCTCAGAGAGGGCCACAGACTCCCTCAAGGGCACACAGCCAATCACAGCTTGGGCGGGGCTCCGAGCCCTGGTCCCTGGCCCTTCAGGAAGAAAACTCGGCCCCTCCTGCCCACCCCTCGCTGTCCTGTCTGGGTCCCAGCAGTTCAGCAACCTCCGACATTCTCTCCCCTCCCAGGCTGGGGACAGGGCACGTTCCCTGTTTAGGCTTAAGTAAACCAGGCCCAGGGGAGGAAGTGACCAGCTGGGAGGCCCCATCTTGCCAGGACAGCAAGCAGGGCACTCTGGCACCAAACATTCACCCTCTTGGCGGGGCCCTCACCCGTGCCCGACCCCCGCCCTTGCCCCCAATTTGAGAGCTAGGAAACTGAGTCTCACAGAGGGGAAGTGGCTGGCTGTGGGTCCCCGGAGCAGCAGCCGGGAGCCGCAGCTTGTGGGCCGGGGCATCTGCAGAGCCCGTTGGAGGCCACCCAGCCCTCCCCAGGCGGGCGCTTGAGCAAGGCCGGCCCGGCCCTTCCTGCCCGTTTGTTTCCACAGTTTCACTTTCGTCGGTTTCAACACCTGGAAGGCCCCTCCCGCTTCTCCCCACAACCACCGGGCAGCCGGGGCCTCAGAGGACGGTCCCCCCTCTGTCCTCTCTGCCCCTGGGGACCCAGTGGAGACCCCCACGCCCTCAACACACACAGCCACCGCAGGGAGCGGGGAGGGGGGCTCCCACTGCCTGTGGGGACAGGCCCGACCTCAGCCCTGGGTGCTGGTTGTCGCAGATGCTCCCTGGGGTGGAAAGACAAGGGCTCGGGGCCTGCGAGGCTGCAGCCGTCAGGAGGCCGGCTGCTGGGGCCCCGAGGATGAGTAGGATCCAGGGCGGGGGCAGGTCGCAGAGGAGGGACAGCCGGAGCAGAGGCCAGGTGTGAGGAGAGCTGGTGTCTCCAGGAGCCCCCAGGGGTCGGGGACGGGGGCCTCAGAGAGGGCCAAGCTGGCTGGGAAAGAGCTCAAAGTTGGGCTGTGGGGTCAGCCAGGCTGGGCTCTGCTTACAGCTGCTCGGCTTACTTCCTGTGTGACCTCAGCATCCCCTGGAGCCTTCGTGGGTCTCAGTTTCCCCATCTGTCAGCTGGGGGTGGGAGCAGTTCCTTTCAGGATTACATACATGGGGGTGTATGGGATTCCTACCCGGTAGGGAACTGTCTGTGGCCTGCCCCCGACTGAACCCCCCCACCCCCCACCCACCCCCCAGGACCATGGGCTCCATGTTCCGGAGTGAGGAGGTGGCGCTGGTCCAGCTCTTCCTGCCCACAGCTGCTGCCTACACCTGTGTGAGCCAGCTCGGCGAGCTGGGCCTCGTGGAGTTCAGAGACGTGAGTGGCTCGGGACGGGCTTTGGGGGGGGCGTCGTCCATAGGCATTCTACATGGTGGGCCGGCTCCCCCGATAACGGCCCCCAGCCCTGCTTGCATCCCACAGCCTCTGCCATGGATGCTGTGCTCTGCACTTAGGAACGTCAGCTTTATTCATGGCAGAGGCCACCCTGCCCTGGCCTGGGGTCAGCCAGGCCTCCTTGGCCCTGCCGCGCCCTCCCTGGAACATGTGGGGTCTGGTCTGTCTCCAGCTGGGCACCTGGAGGTTCACGGTGTGCTCAGTGCCTTTTGGGCGAGGCAGCGACGGCCTGAGGAGAGCCAGCCCTGGGCCCCAGGGTAGGGGGACCTCCCCGGCCCTCCCCAGAAGATTGACCCCTCTGTGCGGCCACCACAGCTCAACGCGTCAGTGAGCGCCTTCCAAAGACGCTTCGTGATGGATGTTCGGCGCTGCGAGGAGCTGGAGAAAACCTTCAGTGAGTTGGCCCCAGGCCTGCAGCCCAGGCAGGCTTCCTGGTGGAGGTGCCCATCAAGCTTGCTCTGAAAGAAAGAGGGTCGCCCAGGTAGAGGGCAGAGAAGGGAGGTCCAGGCCAGGCCCTGCAGAGCCAGGACAGGGCAGCTGGGATCTGTGGGGTCTTCTTGAGAACGGGGCAGCCTGGGAGGAGCTGAGCAGAGGGCCCAGGCCAGGGCTGGCTTGGAAGGGCCTCGAATACCACATGCGGGCCTGGGAATTTGTTCTCTGGGTGCAGGGAGCCTCCAATCGCGGTTTCTAAGCAGGGGAGAGGTACAGACAGCTTTCTCTGCTGTAGATGGACTGGGGCGGGGGGCGGGCTGGAGGCCGAGGCCAGGATCTAGGGTCAGGTGCCCCCAAGGAGCAACTCCTTCTTAGACCCTGGCCAAAGGGCCCCCTGCCTTGGGTCCCATCAGCAGCCCCTCTCAGGAGGAGGAACCAAGGGACCGAGCCCCCTACTTTCTCCAAGGTGGGAGGATGGAGCACGTTTGTGTGATGGGTTATTAGCTTGATTGACAGCTTTTAGGGAATTGGGCAGGTACCTTGTGGGCCTCCATGCAAGTCCTCATCTCAGAGCCCAGGAGGCTGCGTGTGGGACCCAGGCCCCGGCCTGGGCGGTGGCCAAGGGACTGGGGACAGAGAGCAGCCTAGATGAGCTCAGAGATAGGGGAGCGGACCTGTGGGGATGGAGGTTTGGCTTGGGGTTTTCCTGGGGTTCTCGGACTCAGTGAGTCAGTTTGCTGGTCGCCAGTGGCGTTTGGGGCAGCGTTTGGGATCCCCTAGATGTGAGCCTTTGGCTAACAGTGGCCATTAGCTGGCCCCGGAGTGGCCTCCCCTGACACCTGTCCCTCTGCACCCAGCCTTCCTGCAGGAGGAGGTGTGGCGGGCTGGGCTGGCGCTGTCCCCGCCTGAGGGCGCGCTGCCCGCGCCGCCGCCCCGCGACCTGCTGCGCATCCAGGAGGAGACGGATCGCCTGGCGCAGGAGCTCCGGGATGTGCGGGGCAACCAGCAGACCCTGCGGGCCCAGCTGCACCAGCTGCAGCTCCACGAGGCCGTGCTGGGCCAGGGCCACTGCCCTCCGGTCAGTCCAGCCCGGGCGGGGCTTGAGGGGGCCGGGGTCCAGGCCCCATCCGGGCTGGGGCTCACGGTGCTTCTCGCTTCCTAGTTGGTGGCCACTGACACAGATCGGTCTTCAGAAAGGACCCCCCTGCTCCAGGACCCCAGGGGGCCGCACCAGGACCTGAGGGTCAAGTAAGTGAGGGGCGGGTTCATGCTCTTTCCTGTCACCACAGAGGCTCTAACTGCCGGGCCGTGCCCAGCCCAGCTCAGACTCCTTGTCCAGTGCTCTCCCTCAGCCGCCCTCAGATGGCCATTGCCTCCTCCCTCAGGCCTGGAAGTTTCTTCGCCCATGGGGGTTTCTCCTCTTCTGGCCCTGCCTGGGGGGTCGTGCCTGCTCCCTGGGGCAGGGCCAGTGTGCCCGGTTGACCATCCCGGGCAGGGCCTGGCCGGGGCGAGGCGGGAGGGGGTTGGAGGCCCCCGCTCAGCCTGCCGGCCGCAGCTTCGTGGCAGGTGCCGTGGAGCCGCACAAGGCCGCCGCCCTGGAGCGCCTGCTCTGGAGGGCCTGCCGCGGCTTCCTCATTGCCAGCTTCCGGGAGACAGAGCAGCCGCTGCAGGACCCGGTGACGGTGAGCGGGCTGGGTACCAGGTGGGACGCCTCTGGGGCCCAGCCGGGACTGTGGGGTAAACTGAGCCTGCTTGGCAGGGCGAGCCTGCGACCTGGATGACCTTCCTCATCTCCTACTGGGGCGAGCAGATCGGGCAGAAGATTCTCAAGATCACTAACTGGTGAGCCCCAGGGGCTGGCCACCCGCCGCCCTTGTGCCCAGGCCCCAGGGTATCACCTCCACCGAGCCCGCCCTGCCCCCTGCATGTCACCTCCACTGAGCCAGCCCTGTTCCCACCCTGCCCCTGCATATCACCTCCACCAGGCCCACCCTGTTGCCAGCACTGCCCTGTGAGCTCCTTTTAGACTGAGCCTCTGCATAGCCCAGAACCTCTGGGCCCCCACTCATGTCGCCCTCCCCCCTCCGCAGCTTTCACTGCCACGTCTTCCCGTTCGAGGAGCAGGAGGAGGCCCGGCACGCAGCCCTGCAGCAGCTGCAGCAGCAGAGCCATGAGCTGCTGGAGGTGGGCGCCTGCCCAGGGGACACTGGCCTGCCCCTGCCCACCCCTCCTGCCTCCCACCTGCCCCATCCTGCCCCCTCCTGCCCCCTCCCGCCCCTCCTGCCCCCCCTTCGCTCCCCCTGACCCCCCACCTGCCCTGGCTTGCTCCCCACCTCCACCCCCAACCTGCCCCTCCCCCATTCCCCCCCCCCCCAGCTGGCTCCCCTGACCGCCCGCTCTGGCCTAGGTCCTGGGGGAGACAGAGCGCTTCCTGAGCCAGGTGCTGGGCCGCGTGCAGCGGCTGCTGCCGCCCTGGCAGGTGCAGATCCACAAGATGAAGGCCGTGTACCTGGCGCTGAACCAGTGCAGCGTGAGCGCCACACACAAATGCCTCATTGCCGAGGCCTGGTGCGCAGCCCGCGACCTGCCCACGCTGCAGCAGGCGCTGCAGGACAGCTCGGTGAGCGCGGGCGCCTGTTCCACCTTAGGCACACCTCCCATTCCCAGAGCCCCGCTATGCAGGGCCCCCACCTCCCCCAGGAGCCCTCCCTCGTTGCCCGGGCAAGCCCTCCGCTGACTCCCAGGGCCCCTGGGATGGGCCGTCACAGCCCATGAAGTCAGAAACCAGGTCCCAGTCCAGCTGCCCTGGGCAGTGGCCGTGACCTCAGGCAACTGGAGGAGCTTCAGGCTCTTCTGTGAAAGGGGTGCTGTGATCCTGCCCGAGGGGGCGCTGTAGTGTGAACAGACCACAGGCTGCTGGTGCACAGTGCGTGCTCCACTGTGACCACGGGGCTCCCCGTCCTGGGCCACCTGGAAAGGCAGTAGCATACTTCTGGGCCCCAAGCTGGTCTCTGGCTCTCCCTGGATGCCTCTGAATTGGGGCTGGTCCTTCTATTCCACAGGGAGGGGCGGGCTGCCCCCACGATGCTGCCCTCTCCAGCTGGGCCTGGCTGGGGGCCGAGGGTCCCTGGAGGCCCCTCCCTCAGGCTCACCTTTCTGTCTGTCTGTCTGTCTGTCTTTCTGCCTGCCTGCCTGCCTGCCTGCTGGGCCGCAGAGCGAGGCGGGTGTGAGCGCCGTGGTGCACCGCATCCCCTGCCGGGACATGCCCCCCACGCTCGTCCGCACCAACCGCTTCACGGCCAGCTTCCAGGGCATCGTGGACGCCTATGGTGTGGGCCGCTACCAGGAGGTCAACCCCGGTGAGCGCCTGGCCAGGGGGTGGTGCAGGGAGGGGAGGGCAGCCTCTCCACATGGGGCCTGTCCCGCCCACCTGAGCTGAAGGGCTCCCTCCCCGTCGCCTTCTAGGGGGGCCCAGTTAGGGGGCTTTATTTATCCCCAGCAAACCCTCTCTCGTTAGGCTTACGAGGGAGCCGGCGCGGGGTTGTGCAGAGAACGGCAGCTTTGCCATTGGACTGGCCCAGGGCTGAGGTCCAACTCACTCACTTTGATAGGCATCTGCTTCTCTGAGCCTCAGTTTCTTCATCTGCACAGTGGGGACAATGACAGCACAGACCTCAGAGCAGGGCTGGGAGATGGGACGATGGGCAGGGGTTGCAGACCAGCAGTCCGCGAGGCCACAGTCAGCCTGCCGAGGCGTCATGTTTGGCCCCACGTGTTTGGCCTCATGTCTTTTTTAAGGAGTTTGAATTGGGTGCCGTCTTAGGTGGGGTTCTCCCAGAAGCAGACCCTGACTTGGGGACTCTGGTGTGAGTGGTCTGTTAAAAGAGGTGTTCCCGGGAGAAGCCAGGAAGGGACCACAGGGCATGGGGGGGCAGGTGGGGAGGGGAGAAGCTGAGGGGTGGGGATGGGGGAGCAGGTGGGGAGGGGAGAAGCTGAGGGGTGGGGATGGGGGAGCAGGTGGGGAGGGGAGAAGCTGAGGGGTGGGGCTGGGGGAGCAGGTGGGGAGGGGAGAAGCTGAGGGGTGGGGCTGGGGGAGCAGGCGGGGAGGGGAGAAGCTGAGGGGTGGGGATGGGGGGGCAGGCGGGGAGGGGAGAAGCTGAGGGGTGGGGATGGGGGGGCAGGCGGGGAGGGGAGAGCTGAGGGGTGGGGATGGGGGAGCAGGCGGGGAGGGGAGAAGCTGAGGGGTGGGGAGGGGGGAGCAGGTGGGGAGGGGAGAGCTGAGGGGTGGGGCTGAGGGAGCAGGTGGGGAGGGGAGAGCTGAGGGGGTGGGGAGTGGGGGCAGGCGGGGAGGGGAGAAGCTGAGGGGTGGGGCTGGGGGAGCAGGCGGGGAGAGGAGAACTGAGGGGTGGGGATGGGGGGGCAGGTGGGGAGGGGAGAGCTGAGGGGGTGGGGAGTGGGGGCAGGCGGGGAGGGGAGAGCTGAGCAGAGCTGATCTCAGGTGAAGTCCCGCCTCAGCCTGACCCTGCAGGGGCTCTGGAGCATAAGTGACATCCTGGTATGTCCTCTTCGAAGCCAAGGCAGGGCTGACACCCACACCTGTGGTCCTTGGCCAGCCCCCGTCACGGGTGGCAGAGGTTGTCAGGTCCAGGCCCTTCTGCCTGGGTGCTCCCCTGGCTGCTCCTCTGCAAGGGACCCATTGCGCTGTCTCAGGAGAGCTGCCGAGCTGGAGGGATGCACGGAGCTGGCAAGGACACTGTGGGTGCCTGGGCAGAGCATCAGGGTGTCTGCAGCGGGTGCCAATGTTTGAAATGGGAGTTTTTACAAAAGTTTGCATTTTCCCAAGATTTCCACAAAAAGTAAGAGAATTGGCAACATGGTACCCACCCCTATCAGGCTGGAGCTAGTTGGTGGCAGCCCTGTCCCACTTGCCGGCACCCGTCCATGGGTCCAGCGTAGCTCCTGCTTGGCTCTCCTTCCTCCCTGGCCCCCTCTGCACACCTGAGATCTGTGGTCCCTGGTGTGTCCTCCGCCTGGCTCCTCTCCCTCCAGACACCGCCCTCCCTGTGGCAGGCTGGCTTCCATGTGGCCACCGGCCCAGCATCCCCCATGTCCCGGGTAGGGGCCACAGTGGGTGTCTACATAAGCCCAAAGAATGGGTGTCGGGGTGAGCCGTGGTGGGGCCCCTTTTGGGAGGGGCCTTAGTCATAGGCCCGGGAGGGGTCCTGCCTCAGCCAGTAGGTACAGGCAGGACATGAGGATGGACTCTGAGGCCGTGGGGACAGTGACCAGGGTCACATGTGGTCCCCTGGGACCTGTCGACCCGCAGGCCCAGCATCCCAGAGCTTGATCTGGGCCCCTACCCCATTTCGCCTGTGCTTGGTGCCTCTGCGTGAGCAGATGCCACTCCAGTTCGAGCAGGTGCCATCACCAGTGTCCCCGGGTGACAATGTGCCCGCAGCTCTCAGAGCAAGAGCTTGGGGAGGCCAGAGTTTGCTGGGCTGGTTGTCTCCGGTCCTGGAGGCTGGCCTGCTGGCCGAAGTCAAGGTGGGGGCAGGGCTGCCTCCCCTGAGGCCCGTGGGGGGAGTCTGCTCCAGGCCTGTCTCCTTGGTGTGTAGCTGCCGTCCTCGTGTTCGTACGGGGTTCCCCAGTGTATGTGTCTGTGTCCAAATTTCCCCTTTTTATAAGGACACCAGTCACATGGCAGGTGAGCCCCGCCCGTCGACCTCAGTTTTACTTGCCACCTTCTGAGGGGCTGGCGGTGAGGACGCCAACGTATCTGCTTGAGGGGCACACAGTTCAGCCCATAACAGGCTGCGCTTTGGAACCCTAACACCCATGAGGAATTTCTTCCATTTTACTGAAGGGAAACTGAGACCTCAGAGGTTAAGTGACCCACTCAGCCTTCTAGAACTTGCCCTGTGCCAGCCAGGACTGCCACTGGGCTCTCTGTTCTTTATGTGTTCTGCTTAAGGCTCTTCTTGTAAATGGTAAGAGCTCAAACTACTAGCTTTGCACCGAGTGCTTCCAGGGGCCAGGTATTGCCCACCGATAAACTCATTGATGAGAGCCCTCTCCGATGTGGTCGTATTGTTATCTCCATTTTACAGATGGGGAAATGAAGGTTCAGAGAGGTTAAGTCACTGGTCTAAGGTCACACAGCTAGTATGTGGCAGGCTCTTGAACGAGGCCTCCCTGCCTCGCACACACCACCATCGCGTTTCCTGGGGGCCCAGAGCCTGGGTTCAGGCCTCTGTGGCGTCTTGGACAGAGACGTGTGGCTTCTCTGCGGGCGTCCTGGCTGACACCTGGCCCCTCTGCCCGCAGCGCCCTACACCATCGTCACCTTCCCGTTCCTGTTTGCCGTGATGTTTGGCGACGTGGGCCACGGCCTGCTCATGTTCCTCTTCGCCCTGGCCATGGTGCTGGCTGAGAACCGGCCGGCCGTGAAGACGGCGCAGAACGAGGTGAGGGGCGGCGTGGGGTCCTGGCGGGGCCCGGGGGGGCGGGCAGTCCCTCATGGTCCCCCCACCCCAGATCTGGCGCACCTTCTTCGGCGGCCGCTACCTGCTCCTGCTAATGGGCCTGTTCTCCGTCTACACCGGCTTCATCTACAACGAGTGCTTCAGCCGCGCCACCGTCATCTTCCGCTCGGGCTGGAACGTGTCGGCCATGGTCGACCAGTCTGGCTGGAGGTGAGGCCCGGCCGCGCCCACCCTGCCCCCCCCATGCCCCGCTGCCCCTCACCCCTGCTACTGTCACCGCAGCGATGAGTTCCTGGCGCAGCATCCGCTGCTCACCCTGGACCCCAACGTCTCCGGCGTCTTCCGGGGACCCTACCCCTTCGGCATCGACCCCGTGAGTCCTGGCTCCCGGCACGGGTGGGGCGGGCAGGCGGGTGTGGGGTCCCGGGCTCCCTCACTCCTCCAGCCATGGCTGGCTGAGCCCCTCCTGGGTGCCAGGCGCAGTTCTGGGTGCTGGAGGCACAGGGACCCGGACAGAGGAGAGCTGGCCCTGCTGGGCCCACTGCAGCCCGGCCACTTCCCAAAGCAGAGAAGCACGTGTAACGGGGGTGGCATTGGGGTCCCACTGCAGCCCCCTCCATGCGGGCGCGTGCTGAGCCCGTTATGGGAAATGACTTTATATTCAGTCTCGTGACTCCTGACAGCTCCCTAAGGTGCACGTAAGCATGTCCCCATTTTACACACCGGGAAACTGAGGCACAGGAGATGGTGTGCCCAAGGTCACCCCGCTAGGGAGAGCTGGGGTTTGGGTCCCTGTTGTCTGGCCCAATCTGTGCTCTCAACCATTCCCCTCTGCTGCCCCTTGGCTGGTGAGTGACAGATTGTACCGAGGCCCCCAGGGGGCAAACAGGCCGAGGAGAGTGACACCCGCCCTTCCCGCCTCCCAGGTCTGGAGCCTGGCCGTCAACCACCTGAGCTTCCTCAACTCTTTCAAGATGAAGATGTCCGTCATCCTGGGGGTCACCCACATGGCCTTCGGGGTGGTCCTGGGAGTCTTCAACCACTTGTGAGGGCCCTGGCTCCGGGGGGCGCGGGGCCGGCCAGGGCCAGGGCCAGGGCGGCTGGGTGACCCGGCCCTCCTCCTGCCCCAGGCACTTCCGCCAGCCATACCGGCTGCTGCTGGAGACGCTGCCCGAGCTGGTCTTCCTGCTGGGGCTGTTCGGCTACCTCGTCTTCCTGGTCTTCTACAAGTGGCTGTGCTACACGTCCGCCAGCGCCGCCTCAGCCCCCAGCATCCTCATCCACTTCATCAACATGTTTCTCTTCTCCCGGAGCCCCACCAACCGGCCACTCTTCACCGGGCAGGTGGGCTGCGGCGGGGGAGTGGGCTCACACCCCCTCATGGGGTCCCCCGGTCACTGGGCCACTCAGAGCTTCAGGATCCTCCTCTGAGAAACGGGGTACAGGCCTGAGGCCGTGAAACAGGGAGGTTGGTCTGGAGATGGTGTGAAGCTCCCAGTGGGGGTGGCGCACAGTAGGTGCTGGAAGCCTGGGGCCCCTTCTCCCCCAGAAAGATTTTGGACGGGGTGATGTCCCTGCTTAGTGAGGGTCCTGGGGACGAGGGCCCCACGCGCTCCCAGGCCCCCTGACTCTCGTCCCTGCCTGCAGGAGATGGTGCAGTCTGCTCTGGTGGTCCTGGCCCTGGCCATGGTGCCTGTCCTGCTGCTTGGCACGCCCTTGTTCCTGTTCAGGCAGCACCGCCGCCGATCACGGAAGAGGCCCACTGGCCGACAGCTGGTAGAGCCCGGGGCACGTGGCAGGAGGGCTGTTCGGGAGGTGGGGCCGCTGCCAGGCTGTGACCCAACCCTCAACCCCTCAAGGGTTCCCAGGGTGGCTGTGAGCCGGCAGGAACGGGTGGGCTGGGCCCCATCTGGGGCTGGGGCCTGCTGACACTCCTGCTTCTACCTCAGGATGAGGACCAGACTGGGCTTCTGGACGCCTCCAACCCGTCCGAGGCTGCCTGGGGCTCTGATGAGGAGAAGGTGGGCTGCCCGGGGCCCGAAGAAGAGGCTGAGGTAGGTGGGGGCCGTCCTGAGTAGGGGGTGGCTGCTGGCCCGGCTTGCCCCTCACGGCCGCCCGCCCCCCCAGTTTGTCCCCTCCGAGGTGGTCATGCATCAGGCCATCCACACCATCGAGTTCTGCCTGGGCTGCATCTCCAACACGGCCTCATACCTGCGCCTCTGGGCCCTGAGCCTGGCCCACGCCCGTGAGTGACCTGGCTGCTGTGGGTGGCTGTCACCTGGCTATGTCTCACACATGCACAGCTGCTGCCCGGGGGCCTGGGCGGGTCACTTCTCTGAGCCTCAGTATCCCCTTCTGTAAAGTGGGGGTGGGGTCCCCCACTGGCCCCACAGGAAGGGGGGGCTTCAGGCTGTCCAGGGGGCTGGGTGGGCACCCCGTCGCCCTGGTCCTCACTGCCCCCATCCACCCACAGAGCTGTCGGAGGTGCTGTGGGCCATGGTGATGCGCACGGGCCTGCGCATGGGCAACAAGATAGGCGTGATGGCCGTGGTGCTGGTCCCCATCTTTGCCGCCTTCGCTGTGCTGACGGTGGCCATCCTGCTGGTGATGGAGGGGCTCTCGGCCTTCCTGCACGCACTGCGGCTGCACTGGTGAGCAGCCTGCCCGCTGGCCTGGGCGGCGCGGGGCGGGGCGGGGCAGGCGGGGGCTGCCCTCACCAGCTCTCCGCTCTCACCCCCACAGGGTGGAGTTCCAGAACAAGTTCTACTCAGGCACTGGCTACAAGCTGAGCCCGTTCTCCTTCGCCGTGGAGGAGTAGCGCCCACCTGTGGCCATGCCCACGACCCCTGCTCTCCCCTCGCTGAGGCAGGAAAGGAATAAAGAGCAGCAAGCTCAGGAGCCGTGTCTTGGTCCAGCCTGGAACGTCAGGGGCTGGGGAGGCTGGGTGTGGCAGAGCCTGAGCGGGCACCAGAAGCAGCAGGGCCCCGGCCTCTGGGCGTGGGCTGCTCCTGTCCCTGTGACCCTCTTTCGGTTCCATGGATCCCACGCCAGCCTGTGTCTGTCTCCCTTCCACCTTCCTTTGCAGCTGAGGTTGGTGTGGGGTGCGGGAGGGTGGGGGGGTCCCGTCTAGGATCTGGGGCCTCGCGAGGTTGGGGAGAGGACCATGAGCACATGTGCAATAATCCCGGCCTCTTGGGGAGAAGGGGGCGGAACTAGGACCAAGGAGGCATGTTTCCAGCACATCCTAGCTCACAATGAGGGTCTTCCCAGGCTGGGCGAGAGAGAGTGAGTTCCCCATCCCACACACTCCTAGGCGTGGAGGATGGTGCTGGCACGAGCAGGCCGATATTCCCATGCCCCCGAGCCTGACCAGGCACTCCACACAGGGCAGTGGTGTCACACACAGCCGAGGTCACCGTCTTGCAGAGAAGGGCAGAGGTTGTCCAGGGCAGCCCAGGAGTTGCCTGGGGCCCCGAGGGTCAGGCAGAGAGCTGAGCCGGCCTGCAGGCCCTGCCTTTCCGTCCCTCCTGGGTGGGCGGTCCCACTCCCCGGAGGCTGTCCTTCATCCTGCAGGTCTCTCTGGTCTGGGTCCCAGCACCAGGGCCGGGAGGCAGAGCCAGAGCTGCTCAGAGGCTCGCTTTCTCCGGCCAAGGAAGTGCAAAGTGGTTATTCCGGCGGGAGGCCCCTGAAACAAAGGCCACTTTGAGGCCGGAGACGCCCTGGGCACAGTGAGCGGGTGGCTCGGCCCCATCCCTGTGGCTCTCATCTGGCCAGCGGCTGGGAGGAGCCTGTCCCTCGGGTCTGGGACTGCCCTGCTCAGGGCCCCCAGATGCCGGGCTGGGGTCCAAAGGGCTTCGTGTCAATCCCACACGCATGGTAGACACTTGGGTCCTAGAAACACTGACAGCAGTGTCCGGTTAGGAAGAGGCAGCTGTGTGTGGGACTCAGGAGGGCTGCAGACGCATCTGGACTGAGCCCAGGGCAGCCAGCCTCACACCCTCCCAGGGAGCAGAGCTGGGCAGAGACCTGCAGGGTGGCGGTCGTGGCAGAGGGACCCTGAGTAGATGTCAGAGCTGAGTGTGGCGTGTTTTGTGGGGAGGCAGTGTGATCCCAGGGAGATGCTGGCTGGCCCTGCCCTGGCGTGCAGATGGCAAGCAGCCTGTCTGGAGAAGTCTCGCTGCTGTAGCACCAGCATGTGCAGAGGCACTGGGGTGGGCACTCTTGGAGCACAGAGGCCATCATCAGGAGGCAGAGGGACAGGGGGTCACCGGTGCTGTGAACAGGCCTGATCCCCACTCACGCAGGCTTAGGGTCTAATGCAGGAGACAACGAGTGAGCCAACCAGAACTCTAGGAAAAGCCCTATCTAGAGAATAAAGTGACGGGCAGAGAGGAGGTGGGGGGGTGAGGGTGGACTCAGGACGGCACCACTTGAGATGGAGGGATGGAGAGGGCCCGAGCGGTGACTTTCTGAGCTGACTGGAAGCATGTGACGCAGCCCGCCACTGGAAGACCCGGCTCCAAAGCATCTCTGCGAGGAAGCCTCGAGCGAGCCTGGGGTCTTACGGCGGAGCGAGGCTGGAGCAGTGACTGAGGCGCGGGGCGAGGGCGGGCACGGCCGGTCGGGCAACGACCGCACAGGCCTCGCAGGCACGGCAAGGAATCGGAGCTGGGTCCTAAGTGAGAGTCACGCAGGGGGGCAGGGTCATTCATTGCTTAGCTGTCAAAACACATGAACACATTCACCCGGGGAAGGTTTCAAGTGTCCACAAGGGTGAGCAGTGCGAAGTCTCCCTCTTGCCCCGGCCCGGCCATCCCTTTCCTCCCAGACACACCTGCTCCCAGCTGCTTCTGCGGCCTTCCAGAGGCCTTCACATCTGGGAGCAGCGGGGAAGGACGCACTGGGAGCCCCCAAGACAGGACACACTCAGGGTGACAGCTGAGGGTGTGTTTTTATTTCTTTAATTCTGTATGGTACAATCTCTGTGGTAGCAGAAACATATGCACAAAAACAATTCAAATAAGAGTTCAGAGGTAAAAAAAGAATTTCTCCCAAAGGACATTTAACATATCTGGATTTCACAGCTCGGCTCAAGCCACACCCCCATTCCACATGCGGGCTGCTGCCTCCCACGGTGCCCGCGTCCAGGACGGCAGGGAGCAGTGAGGGCAGGCAGGGCTGGCCCCGAGAGCCCGGGCCAGGGTCCCCCTGTGCCCCCAGGCACCCCAAGGCCACAGTGCCAGGGGCAGCAGCAGGCCGGTCACATTCCCCAGCTCCAGGCTGAGCAGAGGTGGAGGAGAAAAGGCTGCAGAGAGCAGGACAGAGGGAGGGCGACGGGAGGCGTGTCCGCGTGGCCCCTTGTCCAGCTGCTGGACCCCGGTGGCCGAGGCTCCCTGCCTGCAGGTCGGTAGGAGGGCCCAGGCGAGGTGGCGTCCAGTCAGGGTGAGGTTCGCCTGTGTTACAAAATATGCACAACAGGTAGGAGCAGCTACATCCACCTGTGCCTGGACGAGAGCTCGCGCCCGTCACGTGCAGTCGGCTGTCTCGAGCCAGCCATTTGGACCAAAAGGGCGAAGGAGCAGCTTCTGGAGACCCGCGGTCAGGCCACGGAGCGACATCACAGTCTGTCTGCTCTCTCACCGCCCCGGGGAGCGAGCAGTGTCTACCTGCTTACACAGAGAGCCTGGTCACAGCGTTCACCAGGCTCTGAAAATCCTTTCAAAGTCAACATTAACCAAAGAAAGTACCCGCAGGAACCCCGTCTGGGCTGTTGGCCACATCGGACGGAGGGCGCCGGGCCCCACACGTGGAACGCCGTGTCTCGATTAAGAGGATTCTGAGATATAGCTCTAGTGCACTATTGTACTATAGTTCTGCGTCCCGATCGCATTTCAGAGGCCTAGCGGAATCGTAAACAAGATATGAAAGAAATGTTACTCCATTTAATACAGTCTTTCGTATCATACACATCTGCGTGCGGCAGGAGGCGCCTTCTCGCCGCGGGTGCAGTCGTCGGAGCACAGGGGCCGCTGGCTCGGCCGCCCCGCGCCGTCCAGGGATGCAGCGCACGACGTCCTCCCGCAGTCACACCCCCAGCTTCCTCTTCTGGTCGAAATAGGCATCAAACCGCGCCTGGGCGTAGTCCTGGGAGACACAGGAAGAGCCACCTCACCCAGGGCTCCCGCCTGCCCCGCGCTGCCCGCGTCCCGCCCGGGCCACCGACAGCACAGCACAGAGCAGGCCCGCCCGCTGCGGGCTGTGCAGGAGCCGGGCCCGCTCTCAGACAGGCCTGTGGGCTGTCAGCGCTGCTCACGGCCACCCCTCTATGTCAGGCAAACTCGGGGGGTCCCTGCACCCAGACGGGACTGTCTGCGTGTCTGCCGCTGCCTAGTTCGCGTCTCATGTGCCTTTGCTGCAGACACTGGCTGACGGACATATACAACACAGGGTCTTCTTTTAAAGCCAAAGCTCCCTGGGGCATTAGCATGTACAAAAGAAGGTGAAAGAAAGAAAGGAGGTGCCACCTAGTTTCTGGGGTCACCTGCAGCGTGATCGCTAAGTGAGAAAACCTGGTTTTGGGTTCTGATTATTCCGGAGCTGTCTGGCTACCATATTTCTCTGGCTCTCTTCCCCCACCATCTATGAGTGTGGACAAGACCCTCTCTTAAGGACCCACTCCAAATGGAAAAGTCCGCAGTGCTAACTGCCCAGGTTACAAAACCACTTTTTAAAAACTTAGCGTTGAAGTATAATCTATATACTACAACAATTAACTCATTTTAAACGTCCTGTTCAATAGTTCTCGCAAACGCACACGTGCGGTCCACCACCATCACAATGAAGAGCGTCTCCAGCGCCCCCAAAGTTCCCTCGGCCTCTGCAGTCACCCCGCCCCTACTCCTGGCCACAGGCAGCCTCCAACCTGATTCAGTCCCTACAGATTGGACAGACAGACGCGGAATCACCCAAGAAGCACCCTCTGGGTCTGGCTTCTTTCACGGAGCAGAACGTTCCTGGGATTTGCCCCTGCTTTGTGTCATCAGTGATTCACTCCTGTTTATTGCTGAGTAGTTTTCCACTATGTGGCCCTGACACAGTGATTTATCCATTCATCTGCTGATTACCATGTGGGTTGTTTCCAGTTTGGAATAATCCAGTTCCAGGGTTATTACAAACAAAGCTGCTATGAGCGTGTGAACACAAGTCTTGGTGTGGAAATACGCTTCGTCTCTCTTGGATCCACACCAGAGAGGGATTGCTGGGCTGCACGGGAAGCACACGTCTAACTTTATGAGACCGTCAAGCTGTTCCAGACTGGCTATGCCCTCTGACCTTCCCACCGGCGGTATATGCGAGTGAGTTCCACTTGCTCCAAATTCTTGCCGACACTTGGCACTGTCAGTTTTTTGGTTTTAGCCATCATCATGGCTGTGCAGGGTATCTCACTGGGGTTTGCATTTGCATTTCTTTTGACCAATTATCTTAAGCAGACAAAAAGATGCCTCCTGGCCATTTATCTTCCACGAGGTGTCCAAATCTTCTGTCCGTTTATAAAGTGGGTGTTTGGTTTCTTGCTGTGTTATTGGTTCTTTATACATTCTAGATACGAGTCCTTTGTCAGATATAAATTTGCAAGATTTTCTCCCAGTCTGTGGCTTGCCTCTTCATTTTCTTAATGGTGTCTTTCAAAGAGCAAAAGTTTTTAATTGTGATTGGGTCCAATGTACTGTATTTTTTCTTTTATGGTTAGTGCTTTATGTAACCTGAGCAACCTCTGCCAGAGTCACGAGGCTTTCCTCCTGTGCTTTCCTAGAAGCTTGGTAGTTTTAGCTCTACATTTAGGTCTAATATCCATTTCCAGCTAATTTCTGTGTCTGCCATGAGATCAAGGTTCACTATTTTTCTTCCATAGGGCTACTCAGTTCTTCCCGTACCATTTTTTGAAAATATAATCCCTTCCCCATAGAAGTGTGAGTCTATTTCTGGGCCCTCTTCTCTGTCCCACTTGATCCATGTCTGTCTGTCTGTACTCCCACACCCAGCGTCTTGGTTACTGTGCTCGGTGAACTCCAGCCGCTGATCTCCAACTTTGTTCTCACTACAGTTTGAGTTCTTCCCGGGCCTTTGCACAGACATGGCACCACTCGTCAGGCCACGATGGGGCGGTGTCCCACAGGCCAGAACTAGAAGGACCCACAACTAAAATATACAACTATCGGGGCCGGCCCTGTGGCCGAGTGGTTAAGTTCACATACTCTGCTTCTGCAGCCCAGGGTTTCGCCAGCTCGAATCCTGGGCATGGACATGCCACCGCTCATCAAGCCATGCTGAGGCGGCGTCCCACATGCCACAACTGGAAGGACCCACAACTAAAAATACACAACTGTGTACCAGGGGGTTTGGAGAGAAAAAGGAAAAAATAAAATCTTTAAAAAATATATATATATATATACACAACTATGTACTGGGGGGATTTGGGGAGAAAAAGAAGAAAAAAAAATTTATCCCTGAGTACTTCATGTTTTTTATGCCATTGTAAACACAACTTAGTTTTTTCATTTATAATCGTTTCTAGCATGTAGAAACGCAGTTGGTTTCTGTACACTGACCTTGTATCCTATGTCCTTGGAAAACTCACTCAGTAGTTTAAAAAGCTTTTCTGTTGACTCTTTTCTATTTTTTCATGTACAGGATCCTGTCACCCATGAAATAAAGGCAGTTTTTCTTCTTCCTTTCCAGTATTTTTGGGTTTTTCCCTTGCCTCACGACACCAGCCAGGCGCTCCCGCACCCCGTGACGCGCAGCCGTGAGCAAACCTCCCGCCGGGCTCTGCATCTGGGCAGAGGTGGGGGCACAGCCAGTCTCTGACCGAGAATTATCACGTCAGGCGTAGCTTTCCATGCACGCCCCCTGACCCACCCCCCCCCCCCACCCCCGGCTGAGGAAGTTCCCTCTGTTATGGATTGCTGAGATTTTTCATTTTGAATGGGTGGTGGATTCTGTCAAATGCTTTCGGGCTCCCCGAGACGACTGTATGGGACTTTCTCCTTTGTTCTGTTAATACGGTGAATTACACTAATTTGTTTTTCAAACGTTAAATTAACCTTGCATTCCAGAGATACTTGCCACTTGGTCATAAAACAGTCTCCTTTTATATGTGGAGGGTTTGCTTTTTGCCAATATTTTGTCACAACTTTTGTGTAATGTTCCTGATGGACACAGATGTGCAGTTTTCTTCGAATGTCTCTGTCTAGTTTTGGTATTGGGATAATGAGGGCCTTGCCTCATCAAATAAATGAGTGGGGAAATGTTCCCTCCTCCTTCATTTCCCAAAAGTTTGTGTAGGACTGGTATTATTTCTTCCTTAAATGTTTGATGATATTCACCAGGATGTACAGTTTACTCTATAAGGTTTTTGGGTTTTTTTTTTTTTTTTTTTTTTTGGTGAAGAAGATTGTTGCTAACATCTGTGCCAATCTTCCTCTACTTTGTATGTGGGGCGCCACCACAGCGTGGCTTGATGAGCCGTGTGCAGGTCCACGCCTGGGATCCGAACCGGTGAACCCCAGGCCACCGAAGCAAAGCATGTGAACTTAACCACTATGCCACCGGGCCAGCCCTTAGGAAGGTTTTTGATTATGAATTCAAATTATTTTATAAATATATGGGCATTTCGTACATCCGTTTTGGGAATTTGTATCTTCCAAGAAATTTGCACATTTCATGGAAGCTGTCAAATCTGTTGGCATAAAATTGTTCATAATAGTCTCTTACCTTTTAACATCTATTAGATCTGTAGTGATGTCCTATCTTTGTACCCAATATTGTTCATGTTTGTCTGCTTTTTTTTCTTGCTCAGTATACAGAAGTTTATACATTTTATTGATCCTTTCAAAGAACCAACTTTTTTGGTTTCACTGATTTTCTCTATTTTTTGTCCACTTTCTATTTCAATGATTTCTGCTCTTTTAACTGGTTTTTCTCTTTCCAGCTTCTTAAGGTAGAAGCTTGGGTCATCGGTTTGAGAACTTTCCTCTTATGTAACACAAACATTTAAGCTACAAGGCCGTAAGTTTCTAAGCACTGCTTTTACCTACATCCCACAACTTCTGATAACGTTGTTTTTTGATTATAATTCACTTGAAAATATTTTCTAATTGTCCTTCTAATTTCTTCTTTGATCCAGGGTTTATTTAGAAGTGTGCTATTTAATTTCCAAATAATTGGGAATTTTTTAGATCTCTTTTTTTCATTGTTATTGATTTCCAGTGAAATTCCACTGTGGTCAGAGAACACACACTGTATTATTTCAATCCTTCCAAAGTGGAGACCTGTTGTGTAGCTCAGCACATGGCCTATCTTCACAAAGGTTCCCTACTCCCTGGAAAAGGACGTGCATTCTGCAGTCGCTGGGTGTTCGCTCACAGTCCGCCAGGTCAGCTCGGCCGAGGGCGTTGTTCAGGTCTTCACCCTTCCGGCTGTGGTGCTCACTCGTCCTGTCCGGGACGGGGTGTGTGCGTGTCTGGGAAATCTACTTGGTGAATCTGCCTGTCTCTTCTTTCAGTTTTGTTGGTTTTTGCTTTATGTCTTTTGAACAAGAGGCACAAGCACATTTAGGAAATCACTTACGTCCCCTGGACGAACTGACCCCTTTATGACGAGGAAATCCACTCTTTATCTTCAGTCACGTTCCTGTTCTGAAGTCTACTTCGTCTTACAGTATCATTTGACCATGACCCCAAATCTGCTTTAAAAATCCAAACCTCCCCTTCTTTTGCCTGGAAGCAGAAATCCTCCTAACACGGGACTGAGGAGGATAAAATGAACCAGTCATTTGCCACCACCCGTCCCAAAGCAAGGCGCTCACTACAGACTTTCGCGGGCCCTGCCTAGGACACCCCACCAACACTCAGTATGAAGCAGCAGAGGGGTTAACTAAAGGTTAAAACAGCGTCCATGTCAAGGACAGCTCTTAAGGTTAGAATAAAATGACAGCCTGGCTTGGTACACGCTTGCCTGCAACAGGAGGTCGAAGTCAGTCAGCACCAGCGCCTAACTCTAAGCTGGCACTGCAGGCCGGAGAATGGAGCCGTGATGGGTGGATAAGACACTTCAAGGCACGGGTAGGCAGCCCCCGCTCTCCTTCACCCCGTGTCCCTTGTGTCAGAAGGGACTAGGGTCAGCGGCTGGACCTCTAGGTCGGCATTTCTACATCCCCCACCAGAGCCACAGGACCCCAGGGCACTTCTCTGGAGCAGGGAAGGTGGGGCCTACTGGCCCTGGGAGAGGGTGACTCCAAAGGCCGACACGGCTCCAGGGAAAGTGCCTGAAATGGCGCGGCCTCCTCCCCCGGCCCGCTGTCCTGGGGCCGGTCACCCTGCTCGGGTATGGAACGGTTGTTTCCCACCAAGCATTCACGTCCGTCGTAGCATTTTCTTCCTGGGAGCAGAAGAGAAAGCCACCTGGAGACATACCATGTACCCAAATTCAATGGACGAAATCCTGGCCTGCACGACGGACCAAAGTCCCCAGAAGAAATGGGACGCCAGGGCGAACCTGCAATCACAAAAGCAGGGGACACACGTGAGACGGGCACCGGCCAGGGCACCGGCGCGGCCACTTCCAGTTGGATGACATTTCGACCTGTCCGCACGCAGACTCTGTCCGCCTCGGTGAACCAGCAGGGTTATCCCCACAGAGACTGAGGACAGTGGGAGCGCCACAGCCGTCCTCCCCCCACCTCTGGCCGGTGGCAGGTGAGAACGCGCCCAACTGCCTGTGCCTGGCACACGTAACCACACTCACAGGACTCATGCTGAGGCCTTGCTGGCGAAGCCCAGGCTGCACAGACACGCACCGCCACACGTGTGAGCACAGAGCAAGGGCAGCCCTCAGCACTCGCTGCTCAGCAAGGAGGAAGCCGCAGCCTCCGGAGGCTGGGCCGCCCTTCCCAGGAGGTAGGATGACACCCTCACCCTCACGCAGTGCCCTCCTCTCACACGGAAGTGAAACAGAGAACAGGAGCGTGGGAGCCAGGCCACCATCTCCAGGCTGTACCAGGCCCCTGTGCCACCGTGAATCCACACTCTCCTCAAAATAAGACTGCTGGGCTGAATGCCCTAGAAACCTCCCCACACCCGCCTCTGTGGTTCTGGTGGTCCCTGACCCACGACAGCCCGGTGGCGCTGCCTTCCGGCCTGGGCCTGCACCTCCATTTTTCTACTGCACCTGTTCAAGAACCAAAGAGGGAAGATCTGGGCTGCAAGCGGAGCTGAGGGGGCAGCTGGGGGGCCGCACACTCAGCGAGGGGGTGTGGACACTTTTAAAGACCATGAAGAGGCAATCTGTGGTAAGCAAGGTGGACAGAACCAGGTGGACCAAAGCTACCTAAACAGTCATTTTTACCAAATAATCTTATAGGACACCCCAAAAAATAGGGTAAAGAGATGACCGAGTGGGAATAAATAGTGGTTTCGCATCCAGACTTGTGGAATCTGGACATTTCCCAGCCCTGCTTTGAGAGCTGTTGAGAAAACAGTTAAAAGCAAGACTCAGAACCAATACACACGCATTTTAATCATTTTCTAGGAGAAACAGAGTATCAGGTGGTGCCCCACCTCCACCCCCAGCATCAGAAACGAGAGCGTGCAGGCCCTGGGGGGCAGCGGCCTGGTGCAGCCGAGTCTCGTGCATGGTGACAGTTCGGAACTCCATCCTGCACTCTGCCCCGCTGGTGCGTGACCCCGTCCTCCTCACCTGCTTTGTGCTGAAACCTGAAAGATCTGGACACACTCGGCCACGTGGAGAAGGACCAAATGGCCTATTTTTGACAAAGTACAAGTCCTAGAGACGGACGGGTCTAAAGAAGCCCCTGGAATATAACTCCAAGTAGGCGCCCCAAATATATTCTGTAAAGAGGGGAGCATTCTTCAGAAATCAACGCAGGAAAAAAGTTACCTGTTGACTTCGACCAACATTTCTTCTTCTATAATGGACTTTTCTTCATTACTGAAGTTTTCAAATTCGTTATGGAATGCAGCCAAGTAACTGGAAATAAAATGGAGCTTCAAAGAAAAAAAAAGTAATTATGTTAGGATCAATGATGGTTAAAAACAGACAATGTCATGCTGTCATGAAGCGCACACACCCAGGGTGACTCCTCCAGATGACATCAGAGGAGCCCGGCAGAGCCCAGCCAGCCGCTCTGCCCAGGGGCGGGGATCCTGGAGCGCCCCTTCCCCAGCAGTGACGAGCAGCTCACAGTCAGAGTTCTAAGGGACCCGACGCTGTACTGCTGACAAGAGAGGTGCAGGCAACGACCTGCTGCTTCTGGAATGCAATTTGCGTGCAATCATTTTTCTCTCAGTGAATCCACACCACGTTTTTCACTGTCTGATCACAAAGCAGGGTGAGCCCACAGCAAACCCTCCCCGAGACTGGTCAGCACCCCATACGACACTGCCACAGCGTGCCAGGCAGGAGGCTCCGTGTGGCCTGACGCACCCTGGCAGCTGTGGCCTCAGAGCGGGAGCTGGACTAGACAGTGCGAAGGGGCCTTCCACCCCTAAGAAGCCTATGTACACACTTAGGACTATTTACACACTTATGCTCATAAAGTGGCACCTGCTAATTCTAGTCTGGAGAAGAGACGGTTTACCCCATCTTCCAGCAGGTTCCGCATTTAGGCTACATGTGAAGTGGGGTGTACGAGATCCCTTGCTCTTGACTACTGCATACTACATTAAGGGCAGTGGAACACGGCAAACGCCTGCTTTTCTTCTGTAGGTGAGAACAGGCTGTCATTTGGTCCGCCTTTAGGAACCCAGCAGTTAGTTACCTGGTTGGAATGCCAACGCCTCTTCCTCTCCCACCTTTCCCAGCATCGCCTCCATCTTCCCTCTCTGACATCAGCTTTCACGTGCTACCCCACCCCCACCAGCAGAAAGCACCTTTTAAGCTGAAGCATTGCCCTCGGCAGGGGCTCCCAGAAAGGGGCCTTACACTCTGAAGTAGACCTGGCACAGAAAGATGCCTGCTGACACCTGTGAAACTCTCTGTAACGGGCACTAGTCTGAGCACCTGTTTCTGGAACAATAACCCACTCACTCCTCACAGCAATGAAAAATGTGTGCAGATGAGCAAAGTGCAGCACAGAAACATCCAGCCAGTTACAGCCAGCAGCAGGGAGCTGGGCCTCACGGCCAGGCAGCTTAGGGTTTAAAACCCACGCTGGGACCACCCACCGGCGGGTTAATTTCTGGGAGACACTAAACTCTGAAAGTGGCAAGTGAAGCCACAAACTTGAATCGATCCACACCCTGACAGGACAGACCCTCTTCCAAAACAGGCCTCTCTGGCACAGAGATTTTAAAAAGCTGGATTCAAGTGTCAAGTGTGTGTCTACATTGAACAGAAAAAACAACATTTAAAGCAAAAAGGGTTTACCTACCACTATGCAACTTAAAAAGAGCATCTTTAAAGATGAAGATGTGATCAATTCTAACTGCATAAAACTGACACGTGATTCACATAAACACATAAGCACATTAACATGTCTCTTACCTGTTGCTTCCTGTTGGGGTACTTCAGGATGTTTGCTCTGAAAAAAGGGTACTTTTCATAGCTATAATCGTACATCCACTCACAGAAATGATTCCCAATGTCAAACCCCCTGAAACAGACGACAGAGGCAGAGTGAGGCCCGCTGCCCACCTCAGGCTCCCGCCCACAGAGGGAAGGAGGCCGGGTCGTGAGCACCCCTCCAGTAACCAGCTGGACTCCCCGAGGCCCCGAGGGCGTGATGCTTCAGCCGGGGACAGCCAACTGCGCGACCACTGGAACCCCGGCCGACTGAGCCATGAAAGCGACACCTGACCCCCTACTCAGAGCACCTATCAAGAGGACTCTGGTGAATGGAAGCCAAGAGAAAATACCCAATTCTGGGTCTGACGCCTCGCATCACCACTCCCCTCTAACCCAGCAAGCTGGGGACAGGTGGCGCTGCCTCACGTGGCCGTCACGGGCCACGGGACAAGAAGCGTCAGCTTCCAGCTGTAGACACTTCCAACCAGAATGGGATTATTACTTATTTTGTCCTATCGCTATTTCACACACACATTAAAATAATGAAACAAGACTGAAATAAAAACATTTCCCTTTAATGCATTACCTGTAGTTGTAACTGCTGTACTCAAAGTCGATGAGCATCAGCTTCTGCTTCTCAAAATGCTCTCTCCCTTCCAGCAGCAAGATATTACCTGCGGAAAGGTCTGAATGACATGACTTGTCCTCCGGGCGTGTTTTACAGTCAAGGGCACTAGTCCTTGAACAGCACGGCCGAGAGCGGTCTGACCCTTTCAGGGAATCCTAGCCACGCAGCGAGCAACCGCGGGCTGTCAGCCGCAGGACAGAGCGCCAGGAGGAGCACTGCCCAGGTCCACGCCAGCACGAGAGCACCTGTTCACAGCAGCTCAAGAGGGACACAGCCCTGGGCTCCCTGCGGAACAGAGATCTGGCACTCTTGGTTTTCTGGGGCAGTGCTTTCCAAATCTCTGTCCAGGGGCATGAAGGAGCGCCTGCTTGGCACGCTGGAGCTGGCTGCCCCATCCCCAGCAGCCCTGAGGAGGGCCGGCCGTGGCCCACCAGCTGGGCAGCTGAGTCCTAGTGTCCTCTCCAGTGAGGATGCCAGGGCAAGCTCGCTACCGCAGTGCTCTGGGGACTGCATCTGGCCCCACTGCTTTGCCCTCACCTGGTTCTCACAAGGAGAGACCGCAGGCAGAGTTCTTACAACCGTGTGTCCTTTAGGGCTCAATTCTGGGCCAGAAGTGGGGTGTCCACACACTGGCTCTTCAGGCATCCGTTCTGAGAACCCCCACTCTACACAGTGTTCAGGTCTCAATCATCGTGTGGCTGGCGGGGGGGCACTGGGGAGCCAGCCTCTGCTAGTGACCTGGGCCCCGTCCCTCCCAGGGTTTCTGCGGGAGGCACAGTTGCTAGTCTGGTCAGCACACACCTCCCGTTCCCAGCGGTCACTGAAAAGAGAAGTGGGGGCTGATGCCAAAGCAGCGGAACAGAGGGAACGGATGCCTCCCTATCCTGGCCTGCGGCTGCCCTTACTGCCAGGGGGGCCCCCGACCCATCTGCTGACGTCTGCGCAGCTCCCTGTCGCCTGGGGCTGACAGGTCCACACCCTGCCTGACCTGACCTGGCCAGCAATCATCAGCTCATTAGTAAAAGGTATTTTGGCTCACACCAATGTCCTCTTGACGGCCAGTCTTCGACAGGGACCGCATGCGGACCGACACTGAGAGGGCAGGCGGCTTCGACAGGCAGCCCCGTGTGCCCGGTCAGGAGGCGCGGCCGGGCTGGGGGAGGTGGGCCTGCGCGTCCATCTGTCTCACATTCAGTCACACGTGTCCGACCAGCGTTAAACACCGAGCAAACACTGACTCAGGAAGTCTAAGTCCTCCATCCCAGCTCCCAGTTCACTGAACTTTCTCAGAGTTTTTCCTATAAATCTATTTTTTCCAGAGATGGGATGATACCCTACATGTCTTTCTAAAACTGCTTTTTTCGCGTAACACGCCCTGGAGATTTCTCTGTTGGTCCAGATACAACTCGACCTCGCTCTCTCTAACAGTCATACCACACCCCACTGCACGGCTGTGCCCTGAGCTGACGCGCCCCCTCCTCTCACAGACCTGGGGCTCCTCACACACGGGAGGCACGTGTCACGTCCACACGTGAGCCATCTCCAGCATAACAGGCAGCAACTCTTACCTTCCTGACAGTCATTGTGACAAAAGACGACTGGAGACGGAGTGGACTCGAGCAATGACCTGGAAGAGGAAGGTTTCGTTATTACCTGTCACACTTTTAAGCTAGATGCAAACAGCCTGGCTCTCTCAGAACGCCCAGCACCGTCTCAGCGCTCCAAACCAACACTTGGCCTCTGTGTAACGTGTTCACACCAATTCTGAAAACTCCGTCACGATGTGGCGACCGTTCTACGGCAGCTCAAACTGGAAGTACACACGGGCCCAAGGACACCCGCTTCTCTGCCGCGGCCGGACCTTTGCACATGCTGTTCCTCTCCTGGAAGTCCCCTCCTCTCGTGCTGCTGGCCTGGGCCTGCAGCCCCTCCTCAGAGAGCCCGTCCCTGACCGCGGACCCAGAGCAGACCCGCTACGTCGGTCTATTTTGGCCTCTGGTTTCCTTCACAGCACTTGTCACTCCTCGACATTATTTTACCTGTTGACTCGCTTTCTGTCTCTCCTAATAAAACAGAAGCTCCCCGAAGAAGGTCTCGATCACCGTTGCCTCAGCACCAACCACAACGGCCGGCACAGCAGATGCTCACGTATTTGAGTAATAGAAGGTGCAAACACTCACACTCAGGGACGTGTGCTAGAAGCCGCACCCCCACCCCCAGAGAGCCCGGAAGCCTCTACCGAGAGGCCGAGTCGGCTTCCTGCTCCACCCCCGCCTCTTGGGTCAGCTCTTCTCCTCACGTGCTTACACTCCCAGCAAGCTCCACGGCCTGGTTTTTGCGTTCTGTTTTTGTTTCAGAAACACCTACTGCCCTAGATGCTCTAGCGGCCGAGTCACTGCCCATTCCTCTGGAACGGTGCCTTCCTCCACGACACCTTCATGGGGACCCGAGGAGGAGAGAGAGGACTCGCCAAACCCATCCATTCACACTGGTCCTGCACAACCAGCGTAAAGGCCGGAGCCACGCAGCGCCCGAGGAATGCTCCTGAGTAACAGTTCCAGTGACCGGGAAGAGCTAAGTTCCCGGACAGATGCGCTGACCAGGTCAGGAGAGCGCGGCACAGACTCACCTCAGCTTTTCCAGCTCCAAAGGCAGATTGAACCCGAGGAATTTGTGCAGCTGCTTAACTCTGGCTTCCCCGGTGAACTTAATTCTCAGCACTTGGTTTAGATATCTTGCAAAAAAGGGGGAACAAAGGATCACTGCTCAGTTCATCGCGGCTTGTTCTTGGGGCCCTAGTTAAACGCAACCATGCGATGCCCGCAGGGACCCCAACCTCCGCGACAGAGGGGAGGGCGGGGCCTGGGTTCAGCGCACCCCAGGGAGCAGAGTCTCTGCCCATCTACCTGTTTGGTAGCATTTCTGCAAATAGTCGTCTTCTTGGTTCAGGAATTGATTTCTACATGCAAGAAAGATTTATGCACGAAACCACCACCACCTGCACACCAGCCAACCACGTGGCTAACAACAGCTCCCTTCGGGCACCCCTGGGAGCCACCAGTGTCACACTAAGTGGGAGCCAGGCCATCTGATCACTTACTTTTCCATTGTTCCAAAAAGCCATTTTGGTTCCTTATTGAATGGCATTTTCATACCATGAAACGTGGCCATTTTCTCAGCGATTTCTGCAGAAATATCTGGCAAACTTAATTCTTCAGTGTCTAATCGCCGGCTCTGGAATAAAAAAGAGAGTGAGAAAACGGCATGTATCCGGTGACCCCCAGGTGTGAGATCCCACCATCGGGGGAGCAGAAGCCAGCTCTTGAGGGGCATCTGAGTCTCAGCCAGTGTACAGAATGCCCTCAGAAGGGGCACTGTGCCTGCGGACGGTGACCTGGCAGGGGGCTGTGGCGCTTCTCAGTGAGGGCAGGCCACCTCCCCGAGCTCATTCTGAACCCTTCCAGTGTGACAAAGTCCATATCTAGATGATCACATACTCCACAGGTCTGCCCTCTGTCGACTCGAGCACCCCCCCCGAGGCTGGAGCCCAGGCCTCAGCAGCGCGCTCTGTGGCCAAGTGGCCAGCTCCTGTGCCAGCTCAGACCTCCGCCAGACACCTCGCAGGCGAGAGGCAGCGCTCAGAGCAGCTGCACTCAGAAGCAGCGCCGTGAGCTCAGGGTGAGCCAGCTCGCACTCATCCTGGCGGTGTCCCCACCTCGCCTGGCACAGAGCAGGCTCTCAGAGGGCAAAGCTAACAAAGGAGCAGAGGCGCCTAGTGGGGCTGACCCTCAGCTGCCGCTACCACAGGCTGCTCACGGGAGCTCAGTCACCTAAGGCCTGGACCCCTTTTCCACGTGAACTGCTCCCCTACAGAAACCCCCAGAGCTATTCCTCTGAAAGCCCAAAGCGGCACAGCACAGGCGGTAGGAGTGGGTTTCCCCAACTCAGAGAAACCCCAGCTCAAATCAATCAAATTAATTAACACTCTTTACAAAGCTACATGGCCAAGGGCAGGTTACTTATGCCTCTGTGCCTCGCTTTCCGGTTTCTGCATAATGGGAGCCACGACATTAAGTCCCTGTCGGGGCTGCTCTGAGCTACAGCCAACAGTGCAGGCAAGGACTTGGGGCCAGCGCCCGAGCAGGCGGTCTGCACAAATGGCAGGGGTCTGACGACTGGCGCTGAGAGTTCGCTGGAGGCATCAGCTCAGCCTTCTCAGCTCTGGAATCCTCCAAGGTGCCAGGTGAGCGTGCCACCAAGGGACAGGGAGCTAGGCCTCTAGGGGCAGGACACAGGGCTTCTCAAGGCAGCTCATCGGCTTTCACAGGGCTCTGCTAAAAAAACGCCAGCAATTTGTTTGGCAACGTGGAAAATGTAAAGCTACAGCGCTCCAAGATGAGCAGGTCTCAGGATTCCATGTCCTCTCTCAGCAGAGAAACAGAGAAGGAGAAATATGGGACTGTCCACCATCGCTAGAGGTCACCACCCTCAGTGCCCTCTGAACGACAGCTATGGGATCCAGGCAAGACGGGAAAACTTTCACTATGCAGTGATCAATATATACAACAGAGTCCAGAACCTCGGAACGAGCACAGCATCAGTCCCACGGACCCACAGCTCTCTGCCCTGACCCCAGCTCCCTTTCTCTGTGAGACAGTCCCATTACTCGGAGCTGTGTTCATTGGTCCCTTATCTTTCCTAAAAACAGAAGTTTCACCACATGTGTATTCATTTATTAAAGACTTTTAATGTGCATTTTATTAGGCTTATAAAAATGGTATGATACCATTTGTAGTTTCCTGCAACCAGGTTTTATCACAACATGTTTTTAAGATGCATCCATCCTGCCACATGTAACCTACAAAGTGTTTTTACATTTGCAAAATTCTTTCAAAGTCTTTACTCTCTCATTTGAGTCTCATGCCAGAGAGCTCTTACTGTCTTTACTGGGAAAATTACGACTGAAAACACAGCCACGTGCCAAGACAAGCGCCAGGGAAGAGACTAAAGGCAACAGGCATAGGGAGGGCAGCACGCACTCATTTAACACCCCCCGGATGGCGGCTGGCATATATGGCGCCACCGTGTACACCAGAAGATGGTGCCCTTCCTGGGGAGCGAGAGCACAAGAAGGCTCCTGGCCCTGGGCTGTGGGGTCAGACAAAGGAAGCCCAGCCCCCTGCCCCTGGCTGGACACAGTTTAAATCCTGGTGAGCAGAGCATCCTGTCAGCCAGATGTCCTTGTGCTTTGCGCCACCTGCACAACTGTATAGGCCGGGCCTGCACACACGGGGGGCCAAGACACCACGTGAGGCAGGGCATGAAACGGCAGCCATTCCTGACCCTAGTCCCCAAGGAGCTTACACTTGTTAAGGGGGGAAACCTTCACGACATCTGCAAGCGGGGACACAGGCCAGCCGTGCTCAGCATCTCCACCCAAAGGAGCTGGTCACAAGGCCCCGAGTCACCCCACACTCGCCTCACGGGAGCTCCTGAGGCTCGAAGGCCTCTGCGGGGCCGGGCCGGGGCCGGGTGGGGGTGGGGCGGGGCCAGCACCCATAATCTAAACGACGCCCGGTGGCAGATGTCACAGCAGCATTACAAATGCCTCAGAACAGCGAGAAAGGGAACATAGGCCTGACTCTCAGCAACAGAGGATGTGAGCAGGGCCTCGAAACGTCAGAGGAAGCTGACGGGCCTGTGGGCAGGTGGACTCAAGTGAGGCGCTCAAAGGGAGACAAGGCAAAGGGCAGCGGCGGCCCCCGCGGGCGGGGACCAGAGACAGCACGGCGTGGCCGGGCCAAGCGTCCTGCAGCGAGCTCTACAGAGAGGGCCCAGAAGTCGGGAGAAGCAAGGGGAGAGGGGAAAGCTTCGGAGCGAGCAGCTTTAGGGGACCATGGATGTTAAGTTGCATATGCATTTTTGATTTGGATATTACCTTTGCAGGAAAGACAGAGCTTCTGAAGCAAACCCAATGAAAACGTGGTTTTCTCCATTTCTCATACAGTTTAACGATCCAGGTCACACTGACTACTTCAGGCCACAGCATCTCAGGCTCTCGAAGCCCGAGACGAAGAACTCACGTCCCGGCTGCGGCGCACGGCAGCCGCGGGTCGCAAGCGCGTCTTACCGGCATGAACTGCTCCAGGCGGCCCTGGGGGAAGATGCCGTACAGCTTCGGCCCGAGGGACCTCTCAGCGAGAATGGCGAACATGACGCTCTCCAGCACCATGGCCTCGGCCCCCTGCAACACACGCGGCACGCGGGGTCACTGAGGCGGCCCCATGGGGCTCTGGCGCGCTTGCGCACGAGCAGCTCCACGCCTGGACATCTGATCGTTATTACCGTCCCCATTTTAAATACAGGGCAACAGAGGTCAACAGATCTTAGAATCTGCAGGGTCCACGCTTATAAGCAGCACACTATATCGACGAGATTTAAAATTCAAATTTAATTTAGGTCACTGGCTCCAAAAACATAAGAACATCAATATTTTATTGCTTGTATTTACTTCAAAACTCACACGAGACTCACCCTTGGCCTCCTATCCAAGGCCACACAACCACCACTCTGGGAGGGCGAGAGAGCCCAGGGCCTCTGCTGCTAACCTGGCCTGCCGGTCTGGTGGTGAGAGAATCACTGACTGAGATCGGGGTCTCCGTGTTTTGGTCCAAAGAGCCCCCAGCATGGAGCACCCGAGGCTTCTCTTTGCTTTCTTATTCCCAATGTTCTCTGCCATCTAATGTTGGTCTTCTTGCCAAAATCTCTATGACGTTCCTATGTTCTGTCTCGAGTCCCATAATCATTTTGCCTTCAAAATCCATCTTTTGATCTCAGCTCAAATTCATTCTTTAGTCCTTTTCCCTTAAATAGCAAATTATAGCTTAACAGTTTCCTTCTGTTGGGGGGAGGGGCGGGAAAGGGTGCCCCCGGACCTCTTAAAGAGCTTCTGGACCGGAGCGTCTGAGGAGGGGCCGCAGGTGCGGTCTGAAGACACTTTGGGGTGATTCTGATTCACCCCTTGTTCAGAAACGTGCGTGGGGGACAGTGGCCCAGTGAGACAGCGTTCAAAGAGAACAGCTCTTTAAAACACACTCACGTGACAAGATGCGAACTGACAGACTTAGCGGGACGAACTTGCCAGGCAATGACATAACACCAAAGGGAGTGAGAAGAAAACCAAAAGGAAAAAGCCGCCTCCAGAGGCTACGGGACCACATTAGAGCAGAGAGTAATTCGGTCTCTTTTACACTTTGTGGGGACTGGATTTGGGGATAATCCCCCACAATTACACAGTCTAGCTGCCTTCTTGTGCAATCCCCACCATTACGCTCTAACCGTCACCTTCTGAGGCCCAGTCCTCGCTTACTAATCCGTAGCTCTGTCCACACGCCCGCTGGGAACCAGTGCGTCCCCCCAGAAGCCCTGCGCCGAAGCCCCAAGCCCCAGAGCGACGGCACGTGAGGTGGGCCTTGGGGTGGCTGGGTTCAAATGGGGCCGTGAGGGTGGGGCCCTAGGGGATGAGCGTCCTCAGAGAAGACACACCAGAGCTTGCATGCTCTCTCCGCCCCGTGAGGACGCAAGGGGAGGACGGCGCCACGAGCCAGGGGACGGCTCTCACCAGAACCCGCCGTGCTGGCCCCCTGCTCCCGGGCCTCCAGCCTGCGGAGCTGTGAGGAATCCGTGTGGTTTATGCCCCGCCCCGGGTTGTCCATGACGCGGCCTGAGCAGACTAACACAACGACAACACAGACCCAGCGCCGATCTGCCACGTTCACGGGTTTTGGAGCAGGATTTGAGATCACATAGGTTTCACTCCTGGAACCTTTAGAGAACGGCTAATTCCTAACAGCTATTTAGCTGGCAAATGTTTCCACTCGCTCATCTGACCTCACAGCAAACCTTTGAGGGCGGCACGGTCACCGCTGCCCCTGTTTACCTCAAGTCCAGCATCAGAGATGCCCTACGGGACACTGTCCCCAAGGTCTGCAACGCCTCTCCCAACCTCTCCACTCGGATACGCCTTGGTGCCCAAGGGGCTGTGGGGCCGCCCACACTGAGGGAAGCGCAGAAGCGGAGGCCAGGCATCTCGGGGGACGAGGGGGCTGAATCTGGCACCCAGAGCGAGGAGGCTGCCGTAGTGGCTCTTCGCAGCTCTCAGCCACCTGTAATCTCCCACCTCAAAATTCTAGCCTGCTCCCCACTCGTTTCCAAAGCGTAGGATCAGGATGCTCTGCCCGGCCGTCCAGAACTCTGTCGGAATGAAAGCCTGTTTTTCAGCTCTCCTCTGTGGACTGACTAAGCTGAAGGGCCTTAGGATGGCACTGTACAAAACACACACGTGTGTCCAGTCCTACACAGCCCTTGAAGTTTGCAATGCAAGTTGTCTACACAGACGGAAACCTCGCTCGATGATTTTGACAAACTTGGCATTTGCACCTCGTGTGCACAGAGGACAAAGGCTCCTGGGAGCTGACTTCACAGGAAGCACTGTCACTGGCACTTGGGCTAAACCCACACTGTCCAGAACCCCCGGGCCACCACGTCAACCCATCAGGAGGATGGTGGAGAGGAGATGGAAAGAGACTTAAGAACTTTCCGGTTCTCTTTCGCATTGCTCTGAGCACTGCACACAGGAACCTCTCTGTTCGCATGGAATACTGCAGTTTCCTCTTTGTTCAGGGGGAGAAGGGGGATGGTGTGCGGAGGGGAGAACTTAGAGGGGAAGAAAATGAAAGAAAACACTAAGTCACAAGCCAGAAAAATGGGTAGTTAAGGAGGAGAGCAGGCAGCTTAGAACGAGGGCATCAACTACAGGTGGTCTTTCCGCCACCACTAGGTCTCCAAACACCGTCCGGCTTGTTCCCTGAGGAGAGTGAGCACAATAAAGGACAGAATGGACACAACCCAGCCTACGGCCCCACCCAGCCGCCTCAGCCAGGGGCCGTCCAACCACAGCTGGTCCTACTCTCTCAGGAGAGACGATCAGTGCCTCAACTTGAAAGGACTTACTCTGGCTTCAGAAATATTCATTCATAAATTCACCCAAAAATATTGATTGAAGCCTCCTATGTGCCTGGCACTGCGTAAGCCCTGGGAAACACAAACAAGATACCACGGCCCCCACCCGCATGGAGCCTGCATTCTAGGGGGAGAAACAGATGGCAGTGAGCAGGTCCAAGGGCAGAGTGGGACAAGTGCAGCGAAGGACCAGAGGGTGACAGTACAGCGTGATGGGGCAGCTACTCTAAGGAGACACCCTGACAGCTGAGCGCTGAGAGGAGCCACACGGAGGCCCGCAGGGAAGCCCGGGGCTGAGGTAGGAATGAGGTGGCGGGGCTGGGAGGGGCACGTGCAGCGGGGCAGGGCAATCAAGGAAGAGACAGATCAGCCCGGAGAGGCTGGCAGGCCCGCCGAGTGGGCTGGCTGTCTGCAAGGCCTGGCCAGAGAGACAGTCCTCAGCACACTGACGGTCGTCAAAGCTAATGAACCAGCTGAAGAGGAGGAACCAGCACGGAGCCTGGGAACTCCCAACGTCTGTTAGCAGTGGCTTCCACGCGGCTGTCCCCACAGCGAGAGATGCATTTTACAGGGCAGCTCATCACATACACCCGCCTACGACGAACCTTATATGCTCGCAACCTGCAACGCTTTCTGATATTTTCTACTCTATTTCATTAAAAAAAAAACAACAAAAAACGCTGACATTTCATGCCCCATTCGAGGTGTCTGACCCACCACCTGAACAGCTGATTTAGCTGGGGGCAGCAGGAGGGACCAGGAAAGGATGCGGGGGAAGAGAAGCTGTCTGATGTCACGACGGAGAGGGACATTCTGTGTCAGATGCTGCCGAGGGGACAAGTGGGGGCAAGAGGAAAGTGGCCACTGGATTTGGCAATGTGGAAGTCAGTGACAAACACCAGAGAGATTCCAGGAGCCGTGGGGGCAGGTGTCAGACTGGGGCCGGTGAACAGCAAACAGAGGGGGAAGAGACCGGAGGGGCGGAGGGGAGGTGTTTAGACTGACTTTTCACTTTATCTGTACAGATTTACTTCTCTAAAAAAACTAAAATCCAGTCCTAAGAATATCGAGGTTATGAACCCCTTGGGAAGACATAACAGCGTTTCTGTGTTATTCTTGCCCAAAATGCATAACCTCATTCCAATCGTGAGAAAAGATGAGACAAGCCTAAACCGAGAGGGTATTCTACAAAATAACTGGTCTTCACAAGTATCAATACGGTGAATAAGAAAAAGGCAGAGCTGTACAGATTGCCAAAGACTAAGGAAAAACCACCACCCATGCAAGGTTGGGATGCTGCTAAATCCCAGGACAGAACACAAGAAGAGGTCAGTGGAAAAGCCTGAGACACTCAAAGACGGCCTGTCGTTTAGTTAGTATCGCTGGCTTCCTGGTTTCGATCACTGCCCTGTGGCTGTGTAAAGATGTAACAGCGGGAAAGCTGGGAAAGGGGCAGGTGGGACCTCTGTACTATTTCTGCAACTTTTAAGTTCACAATGAATTTGAAATAAAAGGTTAAAAATAAATAAATGCATATAAAAAAAGACTGCCATCAAGGAACATGACAAAACAAGTTACTGATTCTGTATAGTGGGAATAAAGGTATTTATTATGGTATTCTTGTACTGTCCCATACTTTCAAAACTTTTTCCAAAAAAAGGGATTGGAAAGTGAGAAGGCAGAGAGCACGTGTTAATACTCTCTCAAGAAAGCCTGGGGCCGGCCCTGTGGCCAAGTGGTTAAGTTCGCGAGCTCCGCTTCGGCGGCCCAGGGTTTCACTGGTTCAGATCCTGGGCGCGGACATGGCACCGCTCATCAGGCCACGCTGAGGTGGCGTCTCACATGCCACAACTAGAAGGACTTGCAACTAAAATATACAACTATGTACTGGGGAATTTGGGGAGAAAAAGCAAAAAAAAAAAAAAAAGAGACTGGCAACAGCTGCTAGCTCAGGTGCCAATCTTTAAAAAAAAAAAAAAGAAATCTTGGGGGGGGCTCCCCAGTGGCATAGTTGCTGGGTTAGCGTGCTCCACTTCGGCAGCCCAGGGTTCGCAGGTTTGGATCCTGGGTGTGGACATACACACTGCTCATCAAGCCACACTGTGGCAGGCATCCCACAAATAGAGTAGAGGAAGATGGGCACGGATGTTAGCTCAGGGCCAGTCTTCCCCAGCAAAAACAGAAGGACTGGCAGCAGATGTTAGCTCAGGGCTAATCTTTCTCAAAAAAAAAAAAAAAACTTAAAAAAGAAATCTTGCTACCAGAGGGAGCTACATGGGGTGAGGCCAAGGACAGCATGAGTCCAGCAAGCCGTGTCACCGTGCAGAGGGCCACAGCAGTAGGTGGAAGGGCAGCAGCCAGTGGGCAGGGAGAGAGAAGAGCTGGAGTTGGAGCATGAGGAAGGACAAGTCTGTGGACAGGACAGGGGCGAACGCAGAGGGCTCCCGTATTTGGTAGTGGGAAGATGAGGACACAGCAGCCATCCAAGGCTGAGGTCCCAGTGCCTGCTCAGGGTAGGGAGGGGAGGTCTGAAGCACAGACTCAGGTCAGGAAGGCAGCCTCCGAGACTCGGCAGGCTCCCGCTGGAGGCTCTGCACCGTGCACTGAGGCAGAGCCAGTCCTCCCAGTGCTGTCATTGTCGTCTAACAATCCTCAGTTGCTTGGGTGCAGCACAGAGAAGGCAAATAGGTGGCTGGGTCTGAAGAGCAAGCCAGACACAGAAATCGTCACCGAAGCAGGGTAGCTATCAGGACGGGTGTGGGTGGCAGGGCCCCGAGGCTCGAGCCTCAAAGGAACTAGGGTTTTCAGCAGAGGAGAAATGGAAACAGAAACGAGGAAGGAGCAAGAAGAACCATCCCCACCAGTGGCCCCAACGTCCATGGGAAGTGATAGAAAAAACATCCTCCTGGAGCGGGCTGCAGGGGAGGGGTCCCCAGGGAAGGCGAGGGCCCGGAGAGGACCAGTCAGTAGAGGAAATGTCCCGAAGAGAGGGAACAAAGACTGCTGACAAAGACCAGCCATTCAAAGGGGCTCAACAAAGACAAACTTCCTTCTCCATTCTGACAGCCAACTGCCCACTTTTGACCCAAAAGGACCATACACAAGATCAGATCACCTGTTTTCTGCTGAGCAGAAACCCAGCAGGAGGAAGAAGCAATGCGGCAGTGACGGATGGGTCACCTGAAGCGAGGGCAACTCAGACTGATGAGAAGAAGGGACAAGAAGTGTGTGTGCTCTGGCAGGCAAGGGGCAGAACCTTCCAGAGCTGTCCACTGGCACCCGCTGCAGCCAGCGTTCAACAATCTTCTATCGCCCCCCGCTATACACCAGGCAGGGGAGCGGCAGCGACATCCTGCCCTGAGTTTAGACTGTCACGAGAACAGGCAGCCATCACTTAACACTGAAAATGTACAGCCATGGAAGGTACAGGGGAGAGGCAGAGGGTGCCGGGGGAGCAAGGATGGAGGAAACCCAGCCTAGGGAGCAGGAGGGGACTCCCTGTGGAAGGGACCTGAGCTGAGATCCTGATTGTAAGCAGAAGTGGACGCTGGGAAATGGGCAAAGAATGGAGCATTCCAGGCAGAAGGAGCAGCGTCTGCAAAGGCCCTGTGACAGGAAGGAAACCCCATAGTTTAGGGCAACACGCTGGAGAGCAGGGAATGGGGGGCGGTGGTAAGATGAGACTGGAGCGCTCAGCAGGATCAGGCCTCAGGGTCCTGTTGGACAAAGCCCACCCAACTCAGCCCCAAACAGAGACTGAGCGCGGGAGGGATTCAAGCAAGAGGCTAACGTGATGAGATGAGGAATTCAAAAGATGACTCCAGTGACGAAGAAGGGCATGGTTTGTGGGAGCCCAGGGAGGAGAGGGTGGCCGCCTGGACCAGGGAGGTGGGAGGCACATAGGGAGAAGCGGGCAGAGCCCACGGTCTGGATGTGGGGGGAGGGAGAGAAGAGCAGCAGAGGTGACCCCCGGCTTTCCAGCCTGCACAGACAGGGCGGGTTCAGGCTCTGCTGCGGGGAGGAGAGGCGATCACGGCTTCACTGTGGACCTGGCGAGACACCCAGAGAGACTGTAGCGGACGGCATCAGCTCCACACAGAGGTGTGGGCCTCAGCCTCGAACCCCCGGCCTACGGGAGAAATGCAAGCACAGGGTTTGGATCTGCGGGCCTGGGGAGAGAGCGCAGGATGGGAGGGGGGCCTCGGACCGACTCACAGGCAATTCCAGCACTGAAGACGACAGGAGGACGAGCCTAGGAAGGAGACTCAGGAGAAAGGAGAGATCTTTACTTTGTGTCTCTGTCTCCGGCTGCTGCTGCCGTAGGGAAGGAAATATTTCAAAAAGGGCAGGGGTCATGTCAAATGCTGCTGAGAAGTCAAGATAAAACGAGAACTGAAAATCTTCTCTGGATTTAGCATCCTGGAGGTCCTAGGGATCCAAGATTTTCAACTGCCGGGACATACAAAGGGCTATGCAGGAAGGGCTCAGAACGGCTGAAAACAGGATGGCAATCACTTCCCAGTCGATGACCTAGTGTCACCCCAGTGAGCACAAGTTCAAGATGCTCTAGCCCAGGGCCTCCAGAGCAGGGCGCGTGCAGACCAAGCCTGGAGAGAGAGGGGAACACAGCAGCACTGCTGCTCCTGGATGGTCTCACCTCTTCAGTCTCTATCTCTTGATTATTTTAATAGTTAGTAGACAGTTAGTAAAATCCGTGTGTAGACACGTTTTCTATGTTGTGTGTGTGTACATACACATACACACACACACACACACACACACCCCTTAGACACAAACCTGCATACACTGGGCGAGTATGCTCCAAAGTGGTTCACTCCCCAGAGAGAGGAGACCACTGCTCCGGACCCCCCACTTCTGAGCCTCAAGAGGGGACATCAGTGCTCTCAACCTCAGGATCTTCTGAATGTGCATTTCAGAAAGTGGGCCCTTTGAACTCCAATGTCGTCGTTATTAAAAAGCCTTTCTGACCTGGGCACCGTGCAGAGGAAAAGCTCTCCCACTTGTCCCAGGGAACAGCGGCCACTGAAACAACCGGGCAGGGACAGCCACGAAGCAGCAGCGAAAGCCACATCGCCTCCACATCAGAATATCATGCACAAGCATGACGCCACCTGCCATTGCCTAGCACCCAAATGCTGTTTAGATCGCCCTGAAGACACCGCTGTCAGCTCCCTACGCTCTCAGTAGGAACTGGGACACCCACTGTTCACCGGGTCTGACTCCCGATCTATCAAGAGCCCATGCTCTGCGACAGACAGACCGGACTCTCCAGGGGCAAGGAAGGGGCCTGCCACACCAGAGCCCCAAGGTCGCTAACGCCAGTTGACACTTGTACAGATGCGGAATGGACTCAATTACTTACTTGAAATTCATTTTCTTTCTGAGCTTGTTCGGATCCCTCTTTATTACAGGACCTCTACGAATGAGAAAAAGCAAACACTTCCGGTGAGATGGGGAACACCAAGCAGACACTAACTTTGCAACCACCAGAACAGTCAGGGTTTACAAAACGTCACCGATCTTTAAGAAGTGGTTCACAGCCCACTGATGGCAGCGGTAGCAGTGTGAAGGGCACCCCCAGTGTCCAGCACTAGCACTGACACTTGAGGAGCCACTTCATGTCTGTACGAGAAAAGGGGCGTGCTGCCGAGACCAGAGAGCGGTGCCCCTCACAACCATCCCCGTATACCTTGTCACAATTTCATTGTGCGAGGAAAGCCAATAGAAGTGCTTTTCCTATCAGCCAAATGGTCAGGTTGAGTCTCTCCAATTTAGCTAGATGGTTCTGTCAAGTCAACACTATCCTAAGGACGGCTTTCTTCCTGCCGGAACATGGAGCGCACCCAGGCCCGTGCCAGCCATGGGCAGCACGGAGCCCCGACAGGGAAGAAAGCCTCTCGCAGGTGGGACTGGGGCAGAGCCTGCAGGCACCAGCTGGCCCCCTTCACAGACTGGCCCTGTGCCTTCCGCCCATCGCGAGCTCAATCGGAATTCCTCCTCCACCAAAGAGAGGACGGTGCGAACTTAATAAGGTCCCTAAACTTATTTCATAGAAGCATATATTAAGGGATACTTTTACAGCACTTTCCTCAATGAAATTGCAAATCACTGGCAACCAGGATTCTAGCATTAACAACTAGATCATTAACTACCAAATCATTAACTACCAAAAGCAACTCTTGGGCTCTGTTCTCTCTTCATGGCATGGACCTTATCTTTTAAAAGCAACCCCCACCCCGAATGCTTTAAAAACCCTCCTACTATCTTTAACCCAGGGGCGGGGAAAAGCAAGGCAGAAACTTAAGTGTCATGTCACAATTTTATACCCAAATACTGCCCCTAGAAATATGTTATTTGCTACAATTAAACTAAGTCTGCTTAAGCCAGACACAGAAGGAAGGCCCATAAAGGAAGCTCTTTAAAAAATTTAAGGCAAAAGATGCTTGAACACCCCAAGAAAAACATACCTTTCCATTCCACAGCTTTATCAAAAATACCTGTACCAAGGGTGGAAAGTGTGGACAGGAAAAAAAATGCCACGTTAAGCAACACCAGCTATGCTAGCACCGTTCAACAAACCCAGTGATTTAAAGCGGCCACTCTCATCCATCACACACGGAAATAACATTCCACAGACGTTTTAATGCGTGTTTTGTATAAACAGCATATGTTCTAGCTTACTCAATACAAAGATAAACAAAATAAACATCCACGTTCATAAACTATCTGCAAAAGGCTTGCACTTAGACATATTCAGTAATATCTTTAACATACAGTTAAGTACATTTTGTACAAAGTACAGAAAGTATAAATGGGGGGTATATCATATTTTCGTTGGTGTCATCTGCATTTCTCTGATGAAAAGATGCTACAGGTTAAATCCCGTTACAATGAAAGCTACAAAAATCAAAATACTACAAAAACCCTTTCAGACCCTTGCTGATGGTTTGACATATATGATATGACAAACCCCATTATCATAAAGAAGGAGCTTCACTCCATCTTTTTTTTTCCCCCTGAGGAAGATTAGCCCTGAGCTAAGATCTGTTGCCAATCTTCCTCTTTTTTTGCTGAGGACGATTAGCCCTGAGCTAACATCTGTGCCAATCTTCCTCCACTTTATATGTGGGTCGCCACCACAGCATGGCTGACAAGTGGTATAGGTCCACACCCAGGATCCGAACCTGCGAACCTGGGCTGCCGAAGCAGGGCATGCCATACTTAACCACTACTCCACGGGGCCAGTCCCTAAACTCACACTTTAGTTGTCTCCTCTCCCCAGTGGCCCACAAGTTCCTAATGAATAGGATCCATCTTTTATTTATTGTTAGTATCCGTCCAAAGTACCAAGCAGATGCTGGTGCTCACCATACTTTCTGGACGGCACGAAAAATGAACACCATCGCTGTGAAGTCAAGGCAGGCCAGCTCAGGGAGCAAGTGAGGGGGCCAGAGCCGAGTGGCCATGGCAAACTCACATCCTCGACCCTGGCAGTGGGAAGACCGGCTATGGTGTTCATTAGAATGCTGAGTGGGGCTGAAACATCCCCCAAACATCAAAGCTTTCTTGTGTTTTTTTTCTCCCCGAGGAAAGTTAAGAACAAAAAAAGTTCTATAATCTGATATATTGCATACTGATACTTTGTAGGAAAAGCTTTAAGACAAATAAGGAATTTGGATATCCTACTGAAATCTGTTGTAACGGGATTTGACCTGTACAAGATTCTAAATGACTATGGTTATTCCTATGCTGTTATTACTCCCACTGTATCTTCTTAGGGAGATACAGTTAATGGGTTATTTAGCCAACAGAAGTCCCTTTCCCTCATCCAATGGTGTTCTCAAAAGCAAGTCAATTCGTCCAAAGTTAGAGATTGGCTTAGTTCCCAAGGCCATTCCTTTTGAACATATTAGCACCATTAAGTGGGAATGGATTCCGTTAGTAATTTGCCCACCCCTGCCCGCTCCGTTCCACCCCCAAACAAATGCATTACTGATCCCATGAGAGCACCACCATGAAGGCAAGATGGACTTCTGCCACAGTCAGCCCTCTGTTCTGTTTCCTCAGTACAGAATGTTCGGGTGCCCTCAATCCTGTCAACAAGAAGAGGAACTCCAGGAAATCTCGAAGCAACAAGACGTCAAGAGAAGGCGAGAGAAGAGGCCTCCCTGTGGGGAGCCAAGAGGACAGGGACTCGTACTGCCAAGAAAGAGGCTAGAGAACGTTCTAGTCCAGGAAGACAGGAAATAAAATATATCTTGGAATCTGTGGGATCTTACTTCAGAGGCACATATTTATTCAAAGCAGACATTAAACTATATCGTGCAAATACTTAACATGACTCCAAATTTTTCGTGAACTAACTTGCATATTAATGAAAATTAACTTTCTTAAGTTATAAAACAAAACTTTTTACAGTTATTTGAAATTTGAACACTTGTTATTTAGTATTAAATAATTATTAGAAATTTTTGATGTAAACGTTATCATGGCTGTGTTTTTTTAAAATCACCTTCTACAGACACAGATTGAAACATTCATGGAACAAATACCATGAAGTCTGGAATTTACTTTGGAACAACCCTGGCGAATGAGGAGAGTGAAGGGGAAAGAAGACTGGTCAGAGGAAAGGTGGGTTCTGGGCCCTGGGCTCATTACACCCTTCTCCTCCACCTCTGTAACAGCTCAAACTCTCCATCAGACAACAGGTTCTAAAATAAACTGAAATCTCAACACCCAAGAAGAATGCATCAAACATGCTTAAGGAGACACCCAACTCTATGAATATGTTAGTTTTCAAAATGTTCTATTTCACGCTTTGAAAAGAAAATAAAAATGAAAAGGTAGTAAGACAACTTTAGGGGCTAAGATGAGCAAAACGCACTCGAGTGAACAGCGTCCTATACAAGATCCGCGAGGCAGAGCCACCCGCGAGACGGGCCGGGAAAGCCAGGAGTCAGCGACAAAGAATGGCGTCATCAAGAGCGGAATTGATTGGAAAGGCTAATTAAGAAATCAAACCACCATCAATTACAGAAAATGTTATAATAAAGAAGTAGCCACTACGTTAAATATAATGGCGGCTACAGAAATAAAAAGATACAAATAAGAGGGCTTTACAGAAACATGGAGGACATTGTCTTTCCACCAGCCCTTCCCCACCAAAAAAGAACTCACTGGATCATTCAGCTGTTGTCTCTTTTAAAGGCTCTATGAAGAGTAAGTTGGTTGTGGCCTTTTAAAAGCACTTTGGGATCCATAGTGAGTGATTAAGAAAGAACAACCCAAATGCTGGCTAGACAACTCACAGGGCATCTAAGCTTTGGTCCAGGAAGGCCTCCAACTCTCCACTAACCTGGAACTGTCCTCATGAGCCGAGTCCCGAGCAAGTCCCAGACCACCCGCACTCACCCAAGAATAACGCTGTGCCACCCTACTCGAATGCTCAGTCCCCGGGAGACTCACGGGCCCAGGGGTGACACAGGCTTCCTTGCCGGGTAGCCTGTGACTCTGAAGACTTCGAAGATCCACCCTGGTCATCTGACCACTCTCGACTCTCCAGGAGACAGACGATGCTCAACACAGGGTGGCACCTGTCACCATCCCTTGTCATCACGAGACCCTGTTCCATCGCTCAGGTAAGCTGGCCCGGGAAAGTGTGAGAATCACGACTCCACAGAGCGTACAGTAGTCATGCAGCTCTTTCCACTAACATCCGGAAGTTCATTCTCTTTTCAACGTCATCACAGACCCTAACTCTCCTTCTCCCTGATTTCTGTGAAACCATTCTGTATTTATTGCTTGTATGGTATCTTGTAGTATTTTCTGAAAATATTCTGCAGAGATCACAAGGCAATGATTTAAAGCACAGCTTATGTGATTATCTAATGAGCACGTACAAATTACAAGAATTTAAACAAATGATTTCTAACACTTTATGGTAGTGTCCAGAGTATCTTCAACTATCCCAAGGAACATTCTAGAACAATTTGATCTTTTTGAACTTTGCCAAGATCAAATGACTTGATGAACATGAACAAGAGACTTGAACTTCTAAAAGGCTCTAGATAGACAAATCGGCAGAAAGACAGGCGAGTGGAAGGCCAGGTAAAGGCTGCTCCTGTCAGGACCTTCTCAAACTCCATGTTGGCGCCAGGGGCACCTGCTTCCGCGAGACTCTCAGGGCGAAGCAAGGACAGCACAAGCACCCAGGGGCTGACTCGCAAGCAACGTGTCTCCAGGAAGCGAGCCCTGGCTCGTCCCGCCTGTGTAGGCTGACACACGGAATCAGGACTGCCGAAGTTCACAGAGGTCTCAGGGACGGCCAGGACACGAAAAAGGATGCCACTCGATAAGGACGAAGAAGAAAGTGTTTCTAACTCTGACCACAATGCCAATATAGCACGGTGTTTTCCTAACACTGAAAGCAGAATGAAGGAAGGAAAAGCGAAATACTTCAATTAGATTTTCAGGTTGAGGCCCATAAATTTTTTTAAATTACTAAACGTTTGTCATTTTCTACTGAGGAAACAGAAGGAAGGGATCTGATTTGTCTTGGACAAAAAAAAAAAAAAACAAAACAGCAAAAAAAGCCCCCCAAAACAAAAAGTGATATATATTCAATATATAACATTGTGAAATCTCATTCACTGTACCTCTGTAAGCACAGCACAAACCGTAGCTGGTGCTACTTAACAAAAGCATTACAAGTTTCTTTTTAAAAAGCATTTCTTGAAACCAAGAACAAAATGAAGGACATTAAAGCTGTAGAGAATGCTCCAGCTTCAGAGACTCATACTATACCGTGAATCGTGTCTGTCACCTGGAAACCAGGGTGCTCCAGGCACGATCGCATGGACAAGCCTGCAGCAGAGAACACATGCACAGACAGCTAAAGTGGCACATTGCCCCCATCGCCCTTCACGCCTCCCAACGCACAGACATTTCTTCCCAAGAGGGGTGGGCTGTGGCCACACCAGCGTTCAAGGACCAGAAATCTGTACTGGCTTCATGCTGTAAATCCCAAACATTTAAGACCAGCAAGACAAAGACACTTTGCATATGTCAAAATTAGACACAGTAGTCTGTGGTTTACTTAGTTACCAAAAGAAGGCACCAAAGCAGGTATGGAAGGACTATAGAGAGTAATTTGGCCACTATCACTGGAGAGTATTAACTGAAGAAATACTAGCTTAGAGCAAAGGGGAACACGCAATACTGGGAAAATGTTTTACTTCTGAGAAGGAAGTTTTGACTACCTTAGAAAATAGACATGATTATATCATACTCAGCATACCAGGGGATATTTTTTAAAGCAGAGTAGACAAAACAACTTGAACTCAGGAGGACCCTAATACAGTGAGAAAAAACACAGAATTCAGTGCTCAGTTACCAGGGACACGCGCTCACGGTCTCTGGGGACAAAGCAGGGCTCTTCGTGAGCGAGCAGGCCTACTGTCTGCACAGTCAGTGTGACCTTGTTCCAGAAAGAAATGTTTGTCAGCAGCCCATAGCTGAATATTAACTATCTACGGGCTGTTCCGTATTTTATATTATAGTGTGGCTTAATTTCTAATTAAACTGGGGTTAAGAGAAAACAAGGAAGAGATGTTTTGTTTTCTCAATTCAAAAAAGACCGTGTCCCCAATTTTCATCTTTTGAATCACTAACACATATCTGCGTTGTGCCTTGATGCCTTTAATTTTATTACAGTTAGTACTCAAACAAGCACTAATATTAGCCTTCTATTACTCGAAAAACAAAACATTTTCCAGGACAACACTCGAGTGATCGTTGATGTGTACGATAAACGTTCATGCCTGTGAGACGGTTCAAAACAGTGAGGCCAGACCTCTCCATTCATGCACAGAAGGGCCCGGCCAACACGGAGCGCCGTTCTGACGGAGGAAGGGACAAAGCGCTCCTCTGACACTCCTGCCAACTGGCACAGGTTACACCGAATGAACAATACGTACTGACACTGTGTCTTCCTCAATTCATGATAAATAAGCAAACTGGTTATTTGTAATCAGCCAAACTTGCTTCTTTGAAAAGGCTGCTACCGGACGCGGCCGACCTCATGCGCTTCCCAGTATCAGAAAGGAAAAAAATCAGGTTACATTTACAGCTAATTTTATCGTTTCAAGCTCGCTTCTAGCAATTACATCTCTTTCCACAATGGCAAAGGCTCAACAAGGACTTCTCGAAACGTCTCTTCAACTCTCCTACTTCAGTTAGGGGAACTTTTAGAGTTGAATTTGGTTTTCCTTGTCTATGCAGCTAAGGAAAATAACCTCCTCGTTAAAACGAAAGCTAGCCTGTGTGAAAGACACTAAATTACACTTTTTTTATGTAATAATTTCCTAGAAATACTGAACAGCTGTTTTTCAAAGCTGTGTGTGTGTTATCTTGCTCATGTTCTCAAAAGGACCCATTCTTCCCCAGCACAGGGCTTTTCATAAGCCCTCTAAAGTTAACACGAATCCTAAGCAAACCTCCAGGACGCAGTGAGGAGGTGTGCTTATGGCTCATCGTAGAGAAACAGGGGCTGGAAGCGCAGCTGTTCGTGAGAGAGACACTGGGGGCCTCCACCCAGTCAGGAGGTTTTCCCCAGCTTTCTGTACCTCACCCTTAGTGAGCTGCACCAAACGGCGGTCATTTCACTGCCACCAAGGACATAAGGAAGTCAGACGTCTCACAACATCAAGATGGAGAAAGTTGAGACGCTTCTAAGTATTTGAAACCAAGTCACTTGCAAATGCCTGTCAATCAAAGGAATGTTGCTACTTAGTCTTTGAGTCTCACAGAGGTAAAAAATTCAACTAACACTTTTCAAAGAAGGAGAACGATTCTAACCCACCTCGAAGGATGCTACACCTGCCTGTGTTTACACAGCCAACCTAGAGGATACCGGCTACATCTGTATAAAGGCACATACGTGCAGAGGGACGTGTGCGCTTTCCTCCCAAACAGAATAAAAAGAAGGAAAGCATGCCATTTGAATGGCACTATATTTAATTCTGTCTTTAATCCACCCATTTATGAAAGTACTGTGATTTATGATTTGGGCTCCATATTTGTTCAGCCACATCTCTTAATTCATACAAATCCTGACAAGCTACTATCAATTCTGGCAGTTTTTTTTGTTTCGCTGGAAACAAAAGCCTCATTGTACATCATAAACGTCCCTCCTTTCATTATAGGTCAGATTCAGAGAGCTGATCGTAAACCAGCAATATGATGGCACCTGTGCCCCAGCAAAAAAATAACAGGTATTTCCAAACTGAGTTGAAATTATTTGAAAAGGAACTTAAATTGACAGTAAGATCCTTGGCACAGTGCTGTGACAGCTCAACTTTTAAAGCACAGAGCAACCACCGCCTGGCTCCCCTCTACAGGCCCCGGCATCTCTGCCCCTACCTCCCTTCTCTCTCACGGCAGCCACCTTTCAGTCCCCGAATCTGGGTCCCCTCCTCATGTTGTCAATGTGTTCACAGTGACCAACAGTCTGCAATGGCCGTCGATGTCTGAAATTGGAACTGGCAACAAGCGCTCCTGCTAAACCCTGAAAAACTTGGGAACCAAAAATATTTAAATTTGGGGCCAAAATATTTCAATGTACATATTAGATTTAATACTTAAAGGTATTTAGATTTTAGGTTTTTAGTATTACTGAGTTCAAACGTCAACCAAAAAAGTATACTTGAACTAAAGATTCAACCGAGTAAATATATTGAAAATATAGATTCCCACCTCTGAAACAAAGGAACAGCTTTTTTCCAACAAAAATATGTTTATTGTCTAATAAATCAACTGTGGAATTGTCAGACACTTGCGCATCACCTGTCTAGCCAGCTGCTCATCCCCTTTCTATCCACCACGCTTCCAAACACAGCTTCTACCTTTCATCAGCAGACGTAGTTTCAGGAATGGAAACTAACGTTTGCCTAATAAAAATATGATCAGGAAGCTAAATGTAGTGTGTCCCCCTACAAATTAGAATTGTATGTGAAACATACGCCATTCTATTAGTCTGGTAAGAGTTCATTCCATTTTAAATGGCTTCAGGTATTCCGCTACTTAATTTTCTGAGTTACCCAACAGTCTTTTTCATTCTTTCTTAAAAATAAATAGGGACATAGAATTCTGTTAAAACAAATTCTATACCCAGACATTTCTATTACACTTAAGTACTGTCAGGTAATAATTCTGGACTGCTAAAATTGAAAAAAGGACAAAATATTAACTACGTATAGTGGGTCTTTCTTCGGGGAGAAGATAACGACTAAGTCACAGGCTGTCTTGTAGCTGGCTTTTACTAATTTACCTGTCCAGGAACACTGCACACTCTAGAGCTGTGCTGTCCAATGCGGGAACCACCACTACATGGGACTGTTTCAATTAAAATTAAATAAAATTTAAAATTCCGTGCCTCGTTGCCCTTGCCGCATTTCAAGCATTCGACAGTCCTATGCGGCTGGCGACCAGCATCCTGGAGAGCACAGATCCGGAGCATGGCCCTCGCCTCGCTCATGGCACTGCGGCTCTAGAGGGAGCACAGGGCCTGACAGCCAGCTTACTCCAGTGCCTGGAGGAGCACACAGGGCACGTTTAAAACGCTCCTATTTAAGTTAGAAATAGAAACGAAAGCCTCATAAATCAGATTCAAACAAGAGTCTGATATCACATGAAATTCCAGCAGCTGGTTATTAAAGTATTTAAAAAGTACCGCTTAAATGAAAGCACACAAAATAAATGAACAGAAGTGGGATTTGATTGTTAAAGAATGTCAAAGGCCTCAAAAAAAAAAAAAAAACGCTAAAGTCTGAATTCATCAAAAGTGCCGAAAAGACACTAATTGGGTATTTCAAAAACGGTGGTTTGAAACTGCAACTTGGTTTTTAAATAGAGAAACCAAACTGCATGGTGAACACAAGAACTTTTGCCCCGTGAGTATTACCAGGAAGGGCTCAGGGTCGGGTGGAAGGCAGCTATGTGTACCTAACGACAAAGGGGCCTCAGGTTCCCTCAGTAAAGTACACACGACCTCGAACACGCTAACTTGTTGCCGACACTTTCAGATCCTGACCACTTTCACAACTCGACAGGCCAAGGGAAAACTACTCAGTCAAAGGTTCCGTCACATTAGGACAACCTTCTAATGAATTAACATATAGGGTGCCAATTTTAACTTTGATATTTCTAAACACAGAATTGAACTCTCCTAGCTATCGACATGACCTGCCTCTTAGATCAAGCTGAAACAGACTAGCCTTTAAAAAACTGAAGTCAGAAAACTATCCTTTATTTCGTGAAGATAAAAAGGGGCCCTTCCATAGAAGATTTAAACGGTATCAACATTCTACCACAGAAATATATTGACCAAACATTTCTATGTGTGGGCAGTAAAACATGGTATAAATAGTAAAAAAAATAAAAATAAAAAAATCTAGACATTTAGGATATTCTATAAGTGGTTAAGACAATTCAACAAGTAAGACACTTTAATTGAAAATTAGATTCAATTATTTAAGTAATATAAAAATTTAGAAAGATTACAAATCTAACAAATTCAGTTTTAAAGAAATCTTACCAGGAGGGAATTAATAAATTCAGTTTCACTGAAATTGCACTTTGTCCACTGAGACTAGCCTGCAACTTTTTGTTGATCATGCTATAAAAATAATACTTTCTCCGTATTAGAATTTTACAACCTAAGTCTGAGCTGAAAATTTCAATGTGTGGATAATCTGAGCATCATCAAGTACTATCAAAGATTTAACCAACATTATACTTTCTCTGGATATAAAGCTAAGAATATTTGTACTAGTTTACTGAGAAATAATAAGTAAAAACAGGAATTCACTTAGAACATAAACAAAAAACCAAGTTGTGCAGCCCAATTAAAACAAAAGCAATAGATTAAATAGCTTTAATAACACCGCTAAAGTATTTAAAATCTCTTCCCAGGTAATTCAGGAAAGAGGATTAAAAGTGCCAACAGGTCCCTCCCGTCCCCAAGCAGCCTACGAACTCACCATCTTTAGGATCGCGCCGTACAGCCGCAGGAGCACTTTCCGAGGCTCGTCACCAATGGTGGCCAGAGTGTCGGGTAGGGAGCACTGGAACAGCATGTTACTGAGGCCACCTCTGTCGGAAATAAGAGGACAGTGAGCACCTGTTTTGCAAGTAAGTGAATCACTCTTTCCGGATAACTGTGGATGAGAAGTCAGGACGCCACAAGACCTGTTGGAGTCTGTGTCTTCATCTATTCTCGTAGGAGACTACTTGCAACAGAAATGATTAACTCCACAGCTTTCAGATCAATGCCAGGAGTCACATTAAAAACAGGCAAGTTCCCAATCTGTCCTTCTAGATTGGTGTTGGGGGAGAGGTCTTTAAATTGCATGTGTGCACCTGCGCGTGGCGTCTGCCCCAGAGAATGACAGGGACAGGAGAGCTCTGTGCAGCACAGTGAACGGGGGAATCCCAGAGAATGACAGGGACCCAGGAGAGCTCCGTGCAGCACAGTGAACGGGGGAATCCCAGAGAATGACAGGGACCCAGGAGAGCTCCCTGCAGCACAGTTAACGGGGGAATCCCAGAGAATGACAGGGACCCAGGAGAGCTCCCTGCAGCACAGTGAACGGGGGAAAATGCCTTTAAACCCAGTTCTTCTATGATCCAAAATTTCCACTATTTTCCCATAATTACCAGGTTAAAATCCTGGAGCGATACCTAAACCCCCTCCTCCAGGACTTTCCACTTGAAATACAGTTCCAAAATCCACCCCTTCCACGCCAATGTAGTAAACATTTCTCAACCGATTTTGACAAGCAGCCTTTTCAAAAACCTTGCAACATTAACCAGTTCTTGGAGCTTTCGGAGGAAATGACAGACCTTCCACTCTGACTACCAAAGACGAGCCAGAAGTTACAGAGGTCACTTAAACAGGAAAGAAATAGCCTTGGGGCCAAGTCGCCTGCCTGGGTTGGAAATGGTCAGGTACAGAGGAAGGTGAGTTCATGCAGGGACTGGAGTTCAATGAAGGAGCACGCTATCCTACACAAGGAGGAACGACAGACAAGAGGCTCATCTGTAGCAGACTTCAGAGTCCCTAAATCCTGTCCTCATCTAGTCAATAAATCTTAAGGAACTATTACATAAGCAAAGCACGACGCCGGAAGCTAGGGTAACCCAAAACTGAAGTACGCTCTGGCCCCAGCCTTCGAGAAACTTCCGCTGTAATGAAGACAGCAGACATCAGTTTTCTAGCATGAAGTTCCCCAGTCACAGGAGCCAGCAGCCTCTTTCACGGTCCCATCCACAAACAGTCGGTCCAGGCAAGCTACGCTCCCAAAGAGAGGCTCAAATAGAGAGCTAATTCACATCCCCAGGTGCCCAATGGGACACGGATCGTGAGCACATGCTGGCAAGCCCTGCCAAGAAACACAGACCAAGAGAAATGGGCTAATTCGCGTGGAGAGGAGAGAGAACGGGGGAAGTTTTAACCTGAAGGTTGGTTAATGTTGCTATATTAAGGTCAGCGGAACCATTTTGAAAGTCCTGCTCCTGACAGACATTCTCCTCCCTGCCCTGGAAAGAGAACCTGGGCTGTCTTCAGGCAGCAGTGTGCCCAGCAGCAAGATTCCACTTACCAGCTGCCTTCACAGCTAGGGGTGCCCGTGCGACCAAGTGCTGGCAAAGAAATGCAAAAGCAAGTGTTTGTGGGACTTTGGGAATCAATTTAAGACACGCTGTGCTCCCCCCTTCCTTCCCAGTCCTCCTCAGGAGAAGGTGCGTCAACTGCTAACCTCCCGTCCCCGAGCTCTAGACCCACCCTTCGGTTTTCTGTTGTGATGCTGGGCTGGCACTCGCCTCTTACCGCCCTCCTTTATCAATTACTCCCAGCAAGGTCCTGCCAGCGGGGCACCGGAGGGAGGCTGCAAGGAGGAGGAGGAGGAGGAAGGTGGGTTTGCCGGCTGTTCCTGTCCGCGTCCTACAGCAGCAACGTGGCCGCCCAGCAACGGCAGCTGTTCCAGTCCCCACTTCTTTGGGGAACCCCAGAACCAGCCTCATGGAGCCCTCTCAGGGGCACCAGCCCAGAGCGCCCAGCTCCACAGGGGCACTTCTCAAGTTCGAGATGCCAGGACTGCCAACCAGTGCCCTCTCCCCAGAGGTCAGGGTCCCAGCTCCGGGGGCCCCTCCCTGAGCTTCCAGGTTCCCATAACCCCAATCTTCCCTCGCCTTCCCCAGCCACAGCGGTGGGGCTGCTTCTGCAGTTCTTACTTTAATCGTTCTTGCGCTCCCTTTCGCTCTCCCACTTCTCCAGCACCTGCTCACCCAGTTCCTTCCACTAAATTCTCTATGTTGAAATACCTAGTGTGGTTTCCATTTTCTTGCCAGGGATTTTACTGGCACACACGGCCAGAGCATAAGCAGCTTCTCAGACTGTGAGAATAAGGGCCACATCCTAGGAACGGCAGAGCGCTGAGCTGACGGAGCCCGCATCCCCATTAGCCCGTGGAGTGCCACACTTGCCTGGCACGGCTACTTCTGGACCTCTTTAACACCAGAGGGAAATAAATGTCTGGGCCGTTTAAGTCACTGTTACTCTGGGCTTTTCTGTTATAAGCGGCCAAACCTGGTACTAAGTGATACAGGTTATCACTGCATCCACCTACTCATGTCCTTCCAATCTGGAAACTCCTCCCCACCCTTCTCTGCCATCTAAAAACTGCCCACTGTTTAAGACCAAGTTCAAAGTCCAACTTGAAGGAAGTTCTGCTGTCTTCTGCACTAGCTCGGTGAAGGCAGGGGCAATGCCTACTTCCACCCGCAAGGCCCGTGGCCCCTGATGGTGGATGCTCAACAGACTTTCTGAAAATGACAATACCCAGCAGCACTTCTGTCCCCGTCCCCCTTCTCCAAAGTCCTCCCGGTTATGTTTGATGAGTGCCTGTCTGACATTGTTCTCTAACAGCTTTGGTGGCTTAGTCTTGGCTCCCTAATCAGACTGGCAGCTCCTAAGGGACAGTCTCACCTCCTGGGGGAAGGCGACAGCAAAGAGAAAGACCACTGGCTTCAGAGCCCGGGAGCCAGGGATTCAGACCCCGATTCGGCCACTTAGTAGCTGTGTAATCCTGAGCACCTCATTGAACCTCTCTGACCCTCAAGTTCCCTCCTCTGTTCAAGACTAGTACTAATTCAGGCATTGTAACAGCCGGGTCACAGAGCCCTGGTGCTGCGGCATTCTGAGTACGCGGCAAGGATGAGCTCATTTCACCCTCCCAATAATCCACAGGGTGGAGGCTGGTATTGCCTCCATTTCACAGATGGGGAAATCGTGGCACACGGCGAGGAAGTAGCTGAGCCAGGATCCAAATGCAGGTGTCTGGCTCCAGAGTCCTTGCTTTTAACTCTGATGCCGTGAGAGACGAGACAAAGCACGAGATCACCACGTGCCATGCGGAGTAGGTGCTGTGATCACCCCAAAGTCAACCACGAGAGCTCTCGATCAGGACTAGTCTGGGGGCCGGCCCCGCAGCCTAGTGGTTAAGTTCGCGCGCTCTGCTTCGGCGGCCCAGGGTTTTGCCGGTTCAGATCCTGGGCGCGGACATGGCACCGCTCATCAGGCCATGTTGAGGTGGCGTCCCACATGCCACAACTAGAAGGACCTACAACTAAAAATACACAACTATGTACTGGGGTGGGGGGGATCTGGGGCGATAAAGCAGGAAAAAAAAAAGAAGATCGGCAACAGTTGTTAGCTCAGGTGCCAATCTTTAAGGAAAAAAAAAAAAGGACTAGTCTGTACAAAGTTGCACAAAACCAACGTCTCTGCTTGCTACGGCTGCTGGAACAGATGGCCACAAACTTAGTGGGTTAAAATAAGACAGATTCCCTTACAGTTCTGGAGTTCAGATGCCAGAAAATAGGTCTCATGGGGTAAAATCAAGGTGTCACCAGGGCTGTACATCGAGAGGATACACCACATTCCAGGAGACACACACAGAATAACTAGAAACAGGGACCACGGAGCTAAAGGGCTTCGAAGAACAGAGGTTACCAGGGAGGAAGGAGGAGTGAGCGCGGAACGGGCACAGAGGGTCAGTCTGGAAGACGAAAACATTCAACGTGAGCATATCTGAGGCCACTAAGCTGGACGCTTAGAAGTGGTTAAAATGGTAAATTTTACGCTGTATATATTTTCCCACAATTTTTTAAAAAAAGAATGAAGTACTGATCCATGCTACAACATGGATGAACCTTAAAAACATTACACCAAGTGAAAGAAGTCAGCCACAAAAGACCACAAATGATATGATTCCATTCACACGAAATGTCCACAACAAGGAAATCTACAGAGACAGAAACTAGATGAGTGCGTGCCTAGGCCAGCAGAGGGGTCCTGGGGGTCCTGGGCAGGAGGGGGCTAAAGGGACAGGGTTTAAGCCACAGAGACCTAATGCACAGGATAATGAATATAGACAATTACTATAGTTGTACTGTAATTATGTAATATAAATACAGCAACATCGGCAACCATATTACAATCTATAAACAAACCAGAGTAACACGCCGTACACCTTAAACTTAATGTTACACGTCAAGTTTATTCAATAAAAAATAAATCAAAGGGACACGGTTTCCTTCTGTGATGATGAAAATGTTCTAAATTGATAGTGGTGATGGTTGTACCCACCTGTGGACCCACTAAAAAGCACTGACTCGCACACTTCAAATGGGTGAACGGTAGGGTGTGTTAACTACAGCTCAACAAAGCTGTTTCCAAAAGAAGAAAAATCACTTTTTTCCTATGTAAAGACTTTTTCTTAACCAATTCAAAAACTGGAACGTGCTTCTACAGAAACAAAGTCTCCCGGATGTAAATAAAGTCCTATTGAAGAATATTTTTAATAGCTGATTTAAAAGATAAGCAATCACGAGTATCTGGCAACCGCTGCGAGAGTAGGGACTTATTTCCCCAGAGGCGAATGAGCTGTCCAGCCCAGGGAGGAGGAACAGAAAGGCAGGGAGCCCAAGGCCCGGCTCTGCCCAAAGGGAGCGCGAAGCAGATGGAAGGTGTGGAGACGGAAGGAGCCGCGTACCCTGCACCCTTCTTCTCGACTTCTGGGAATCGCCCGGTCGCATCCAGGCACAGCCAGCACAGGCTTCCAGCTACCCAGCAACAGGACAGGCACGACACCAGTGAAAAGCCTCGTTTTCCTTCCCGTCACACACTCTTGAAAGCTCGGCCCAGAGCAAGAGCAAACAGACGGAGCACTGTTCCACGTTGCGTAACCCCCTGCTAAGTTCAGCTCTGGCCTCCTACAGAAGGCAGGCAGGCCGGCTCGGCCAGACGCGAGGCGCGACCTGGACGTCCTTCACTTCTTCCACTGGGCCTCTGTTGCGCAATCTGCTCTAGTGGATGGAAGTGGACCATCGATTATTTTTTAGTGACAGTCAAAATAAATGAAAGAAGGTCACTGTCACAGATGACCCAGACTGGGAGAAACCACCTAGAAAAAAGCCAGTTACCAACAAACCAAACAATAGGACTAGGAACAGGAAGATAGGTTGGGAAGATATGCCACAGAAACGGCAGCAAAAACACGACAGCGCAACGTACCTCATCACGTGTCAAGAACAGCCTCGAAGCAAAACCCCAGGAACTCTCAAGGATTTCAAAGGAGTTTGAAACGACGAACTTTTTACCATCTGGTAGAAGAGCTTTATAATAAACATACACGTCATAATTAAATTTAGGAGGCACGAGATACTCGTGTAAGCAGAATATCAAATAAAATGAAAATAACATTTATTTCACGTTCAACACACGTCAGCAACGCTTGGCAGGCAGGAGGCTGAAAAAGGTAGAAGTCGCTGCTGGCGGGCATTCCAACCAGAACCTTCCTGGTCTGGCGGAGCGGGCATCAGTAGTCTCCACCACACGGGCTCGAAAACAAGACAAAGGGACACCGTGCGGAATAAAGAGCCTCCTGCATAGAGACTGTTAATCGGATATGAAAATAATCGTTCCGATTTCTCCTGATACACAGCTAGTCAAGAAATTAACTTACAATTAAGAAGAACTTGACTCATCAAACGACAGCGCACACAGAACATCAAGGATATCTGAAAAAACACGCAAAAAACAAAGAGCAAACCCCACACTGAAGAACCCAACAGCTAACTGGTTTACATGCTAAAGAAAATGAGCGGTGAGAAAGGAGCCAGCAACAGCTCAGCCACCTTCGAGCTCTGCCTCTGCACAAGGGACCGGGAACTGAGGGGACCCACGCATGTTTTCAGAATTTCAACTCAGTTTTACCAGTTTCGCCAAAGCAACTAAAGCAGGCTGCTTGGAACGTGTGTTAAATTGTTTGACTTTCGGATTTTAGAATCCATGTTTCAAAAAATCACGTTCGTATGAATCTCAAAGACCCAAAAAATAAAAAAAAATAACCAGTTACCCAAATTCTGTCTTTCGAACATAACCACTTTGAACATTTTGGTATATTTTTTTTTGTCATTTTCCTAAGCTCCTTCTTCCTACTTCCTTCTTTTTAGTAAAATTGGGATTATATGGAATATATGGTGCGATAATGTTCCTTTACCACTTATGAGCATTTTCCATCAATTCAGCAATAAAAACATGATTTCTAATCAGGCATAGAATTTCATCTTAGGGGCCGGCTCCGTGGCCGAGTGGTTGAGTTCACGCACTCCGCTGCAGCGGCCCAGGGTTCAGATCCTGAGGGCGCACATGGCACCGCTCGTCAGGCCACGTTGAGGCAGCGTCCCACATCCCACAACTAGAAGGACCTGCAACTAAGATATACAACTGTGTACGGGGGGGGTTGGGGAGATAAAGCAGGAAAAAAAAAAAAAAAAGATTGGCAACAGTTGTGAGCCCAGGTGCCAATCTTTAAAAAAAAGAATTTCATCTTAAAGATGCAGAATGGTATACCAACCGCCTACTGCTAGATCCCGTGTTTTCCCTTACTTTTTACTTCTATACGTAACTCTGTATCACACATACCTGTATGTCAATCTGTATGCACAATCTGATGAGATCCTTTAGTTAAAGCCGGGTTTTCTGGGTCAAAGGGCATTAACATCATAAAATTTCTTGATGCTAAAATGTCCTAAAAAAGAGCTGTAGGGGTTCACCCTTCGGCCATCGGTGTCCAAACTCCCATCTCATATCTCCATTGACTTGTTTTTTTTAATCAATGAAAACTTGATGTATCAAAAATAATTTTTAAAAACATTAAATTGCTAGTGAAGATCATTTTTTTAAGGCTTCGAGGTAACCAGTTTAACTCTACAATATACATAAAATTAACAAATGGCATGAAATACTTTAAAGTTAAAACATTGTTGCAAAGGAAATAACTCTAAGTACATCAACATGGAAAAAAAGTCCAAATAAACAACAAAACACGCTGGAGTCAGCCGCCTTATCTCAGCGCATTTCTTGAGGACATGCCTTAGCGATTACATGCTAAGTCGCTTCTCCCCAAAGTGGTAATTGCACTGCATACAATTCATCACTGAGAGGAGAAAAGAAAATTGGAAAATGTAAACTAGCAGATAATCTAAAAGTTTAGTTGACCCAGAAATAGATCAATGGCACTGTGTCACTGCAGGCAACTTATCGATTAACAACTCATTTTAAAAGAACCTTGGCAAACTCCACAAAGTCATTTCAAAGCAAAAATCACGCCACAAAACTAAGATCAGGCGTCTGATGCTACTTCCTCTCAGAGCTCCGAACAGCAAGGAATATCATCGCGCCTTCTGAATGTGGAAGGTCTTCTTGGAAGAGAAGCCTAGACAACACAGGTTCCGCTCAGTCAGATACGAACCAAAATGTTCCAAACACGCAGGATTACGAATCCTCTTATACGTGAAGTATTCTGTTACAAGTACACCTTATCACAAAAATGTTCTGATGCTTCTGCACTTAACACGAAATACACAGCTTCTAAAAGAATTCAAAATTCTGATCTAAAGAGCTTATTTCAGAATAAAACAGATTTTTTGTTTTAGGAAGATTAGCCCTGAGCTAACATCTGCTGCCAATCCTCCTTTGTTTGCTGAGGAAGACTGGCCCTGAGCTAACATCCGTACCCATCTTCCTCTACTTTTTTTTTTTTAAATATGTGGGATGCCTGCCACAGCATGGAGTGCCAAGTGGTGCCATGTCTGCACCCAGGATCCAAACCGGCGAACCCTGGGACGCCGAAGCAGAACGTGCGCACTTAACCGCTGCCCTAAAATAGAATTGTAACACCCATTCAGAATGAGCATTTTTAAGTGTATACTTTGGCGGCATTAAGTGTATTCACACTGTTGTGCTACTAAGACCACCCTCCATCTCCATAGCTCTTTTTACTTGTAAAACTGAAACTCTGGCCCCATTAAACACTCCATCCCCCCTCCCTCCGGCCCTGGAACCACCAGTCTACTGTGTCTCTGAATCTGACTACTCCAGGGACCCCACAGGAGTCAACTCACACAAGATTTGGCACAAGATTTGTCCTTTTGTGACCGGCTTATTTCACTCAGTATAATGTCCTCAAGGTTCACCCATCTTGTAGCATGCATGTGTCAGAAACTCTTTCTTGGTGAGGAAGATTAGCCCTGAGCTCAACTTGCAACAATCATGGCTCAGGTGGAAAATAAAACAACACTTGAGTGAAATGAGAGCATCCATCGGCAGTAATCAGGAACAGGGCCTCACCGCCCAGCCTGGAGGCAGAGCTGGGAGAAGCGCCTTCCATCCCCAGAACGCTGGCTCCACACCAGCAGCTGTGCGACCTTGAGCAAGGTACCCAAGGCCTCTAAGCCTGCCTCCGCACCAGACGATAATGCAGCGGCATCTGAGAGGGGTTTCTCTGGGTTCCATGAGATGTCAGCTGCTCAGCAGCAGCACCAATTGCAAAGCAAAGGTTAATTTTTAAGAGCTTGCCGGGCGGATGAAGAAAGCTGGTCTTTAGCCCTCTCCTCCAGGCTTGCTCACCCTCAGCTCTGTTGACATCCGGGGCCCGATAACTCTCTCAGGGCAGGAGGAGGCCGTCGTGGGCACTGGAAGATGTTTACTTCAGTATCCCTGCCCTCTCCCGACTCGATGCCAGCAGGGCCAGCACCACCACCAACCGTGACAACCAAAAATGTATCCACGAAATACAAGGACGTACACCTGAAATGTACATAATGTCATAATGCAATGTGACCTCAATTTTAAAAAATGTATCCAGACATTACCAAATGTCCCTCAGAAAGTGTCCCTAAAATACCCATTTCAAGCCACTATCCTCGGCATCCTTGGAACACAGACGTCTCCGCCTGCTCTTCCCACCTGGAAGGTCCTTCCCCCGGTCAGAGTTCAGGGGGTCGCCGCTTTCTCCACACAGTGCTCCACATCCCCTCCAGCTCCCAGTGACCTCCCGGGCCTGACATCTTCATGTTTCATCTTCAGCCTCCGGGCTACTGTGATACTCAACAAAAGGAGCACAGGGCACGGTGAGATGTGTAAATGGTACGAAAGACGTGAGCATTACAAGCTCACTGTGGATGCGAGGTGGACCCATGGAAAGCTCAAGATGAGGGCTGTCCTAGTGCAGCCCAAGAGCCTGGGCTTGCTGATGGGGACACGAGGAGGGCGGCGAGGCCGGCTGCCAGGCCTCCACCGCACGGGAAAACCAGGAAGGAGAACGGGGGCAGCAGTACCGCAGCCGGACAAGCCAAGAGACAGACTGAAAAAGAAACTCCCGGAACAAATAAGCTATCATAGCAAGGCTGCAGGATACAAAGGCAATATACAAAAGTCCATCGCTTTCCTACATACCAGCAATGAACAAGTTCAAATTAAAAATATATCGCCATTTACACTGGCAACCAAAAACGGAAACACTTAGGTATAAATCTAAGAAAATATGTACAGGATCTCTATGAGGAAAACCACACAACTCTAATAAAAGATATCAAAGAGGAACTAAGTAAATGGAAAGACAGTCCACGTTTATGGAGCGGGAGACTCAAGATTGTCAAGACGTCAGTTCTTCTCTACTTGATCTGTAACCAAAACCCCAGCAAGTTATTTTGTGAACATAAGCAAACGGACTCTAAAGTTCACACGGAGAGGCAAAGTCCCAGAAGAGCCAACACAAGAGTGAAGGAAAAGAACAAAGCTGGAGGACCGACGCTCCCTGACTTCAGGACTCACGGTAAGGGCCGGCCCCGGGGCCGAGTGGGTAAGTTCGCGTGCTCCGCTTCGGCGGCCCAGGGTTTCACCGGTTCGGATCCTGGGCGCGGACCTAGCACTGCTCATCAGGCCACGCTGAGGCGGCATCCCACACAGCAGAACTAGAATACACAACTATGTACTGGGGAGCTTTGGGGAGAAAAAGAAAAAAATAAAAGACTTACTATAAAGCCACAGTAAACGAGACAGTGTGCTATTGGCAAAGAACAGACAAATAGATCAATGGAATAGAATGGAGAGCCCAGAAACAGATCCCCATAAATATAGTCCACTAACCTTGACGAAAAGGAATGGCAATTTAGGGCCGGCCCAGTGGTGCAGCGGTTAAGTTCACATGTTCCGCTTCTCCGCGGCCCGGGGTTCGCCAGTTTGGATTCCAGGTGCAGACATGACACCACCTGGCAAACGCCATGCTGTGGTAGGCGTCCCATGTATAAAGTAGAGGAAGATGGGCACGGATGTTAGCTCAGCGCCAGTCTTCCCCAGCAAAAAGAGGAGGATTGGCAGTAGTTAGCTCAGGGCTAATCTTCCTCAAAACAAACAAAAAAAAGGGCATGGCAATTTAATGGAGACAGGATAGTCTTCAACAAATGGTGCTGAAACAACTGGATATTCACGTGCGAAAAAAAGGAAATCTAGACACAGATCCTACACCCTTCACAAAAATTAACTCAAAATAGATCATAGACCTGAATGTAAAATGCAAAACTAGAAAACTACAAGGTAACACAGGAGAAAATCTAGACGACCTCGGGCACGGCGATGACATTTTAGATACACCACAAAAGACACAATCCATGAAAGAAATAATTGATAAGCTGGACTCCATTAAAATGTAAAACTTCTGTTCTGCAAAAGACACTATCAAGAGAGCAAGACAAGCCAAAAACTAGAAGAAAATATCTGCAAAAGACACTGATAAAGACTATTATCCAAAATATATAAAGAACTCTTAAAACTCAACAAGAAAACAAAAACCTGATTAAAAAATAGGCAAAAGACCTAAACACACACCTCACCAAAGAAGATATACAGATGGCAAGTAAGCATATGAAAAGATGCTCCACATCATGTCATTAGAGAATCGCAAATTAAAACAACAGTGAGGGCCAGCCCGGTGGTGCAGCGGTTAAGTGCACACGTTCCACTTCAGCGGCCTGGGGTTCGCTGGGTTGAATCCCGGGTGCAGACATGGCACCGCTTGGCAAGCCATGCTGTGGTAGGCGTCCCGCATATAAAGTAGAGGAAGATGGGCACGGATGTTAGCTCAGGGCCAGTCTTCCTCAGCAAAAAGAGGAGGATTGGCGGCAGATGTTAGCTCAGGGCTAATCTTCCTCAAAAAAAATATTTGATTTAATTTAAAAAATAAAACAACAATGAGATAGCACCACACACCTATTAGATGGGCCAAAATCCAGAACACTGTCAACACCAAATGCTGATGAGGATGTGGAACAGCAGGAACTCGCATTCATTGCTGGTGGCAATGCAAAATGGTACAGCCACTTTAGAAGACAGTTTGGCAAATTCTTACAAAACTAAACATGCTCCTACCATACGATCCAGCAGTCACACTCCTTGGTATTTACCCAAAAGACTTGAAAACTTAAGTCCACACAAAAAGCTGCACATGGACGTTTAGAGCAGCTTTCTTCATCATTATCAAAACTTGGAAGCAATCAAGACGTCCTTCAGGGGCTGGCCCCGTGGCCGAGGGGTTAAGTTCGCGCGCTCCACTGCAGGCGGCCCAGTGTTTCGTTGGTTCGAATCCTGGGCGCGGACATGGCACTGCTCGTCAAACCACGCTGAGGCAGCGTCCCATGTGCCACAACTAGAAGGACCCACAACGAAGAATATACAACTATGTACCGGGGGGCTTTGGGGAGAAAAAGGAAAAAAAATAAATTAAAAAACCTTAAAAAAAAAAAATGAACCTCTTAAGAAAAAAAGACGTCCTTCAGTAGGTAAACAGATGAACGGTGGTCCATCCAGACAACAGATTCAGTGCGAAAACAAAATATGCCATCAAGCCATCAAAAGACATGGAGGAAAGCTAAAGACATTTAGAAGTGAAAGAAGCCAAATGGAAAAGGCCACATACTGTCTGATTCCAATTATATGACATTCTAGAAAAGGCAAAACCATGGGGACAGCCAAAGCCTCAGGAGTACAGGGGAGCAAGGGGTGAACAGGCAGAGGACAGGGGACTTGTAGGGCAGTGAAACTACAGTCATGCGTCCCTTAACGACGAGGACATGTTCTGAGACTGTGACACAAGGCCACTTCGTTGCTGTGCGAACATCCCAAAATGCACTTACACAATCCTAGATGCAGAGCCTACGACACACCCAGGCTGCACGGCACTGGTCTTACAGGACCAGCTTCATGTGAGCAGTCTGCTGTTGACGGAAACATTCCGTGCTGCGTGACTTATCCTGGAGGCTACTACAATGGTGGATACCCGTCATACATTTGTCCAAACCTAAAGAATGCACAACACCAAGAGAAAACTCTAATGGAAACTCTGGACTTTGGGTAATAATGATGTCTCACTCTAGGTTCACGGATGGTAATAAACACAACACTGGGGGCGAGGCGGGGGGGCATTATATGAGAACTCTCTGTACTTTCTGCTCAATTTGGCTGTGAACATTAAACTGCTCTAAAGAAACTAAGCTTCTTAATTTTCTTAAAAAAGAAGGAAGGCTACTTAAGGGGCTAACTTTTCCTAGGAAACAGTAAAAAACAAAGTGTAATCGAAACTTCATCTTGAAAAACGAAACTGAAAATTATTTACGGTCTTAGAGGTAACAATTTAGGTTACAAATACAACTACGCACATAAAAAGGAAATCAAGTAGGGAGTTTTGGCACAACTTTCCCCCCAAATTTTATGATGTCACCGTAAAACGCAATTCACTCCCTACTTGATGTTTACTGCATAATTCTGCAAATATGTCTCAGAACCTTGCCAGTCTTTTCGAGGGCTTCTGTCTTTGGACATTTAAATGATTCTACTCTGAAGGGCTGGGTGCTATCACCCTCCCCACCAATTTTCATCTGTCAGTGGGTCTCCCTGTGGGAGGCAATCCGTCAACCGATGTGTGTGAAACTTGAACAGTTCTCAAACATGTCTTTCATCAAACTTCATGAAATCTTGAATCTTTTGTAAGATTTGCAATTCCATTTCATGAATGATCGTGACTTTTATCAATGAGCAACGAGAGTGATCATAGCAAACCCTTGACCTGACAGGCATGGACAGAAGCCGGTGTGCGTTAGCTGTGATGGCTGGGCATGGAGAAAATTTTCAAGAGGTCAGTTCATTCATGACAATTTGCATGTTATAATTTTCATCTTTCTTTATATCACTCATAGCTTGAGGGACTCAGGCAAACAAAAGTCTGATTACAAAGACCCCTGTCATCACACTAGGAAGATAGGAAACAGGCCAATTTAAAGTAAAATCCAGCACCTCCCGTGAGTCAGGCCCTATTCTATTGCTGGAGATACAAAGATGAACATGACATGCCTTCTAGGAATTCAATCTAACAAGAGAGTCAAATGAATAAACACACACACAGTGAGGGTTGCGGTATGAAGGTGTGTATGTATGAAGGGCTATGGAAGAAACAGAAATGAGGACGAAATTAATGCTGTCTGGTTCCCTCTGTGTTAGGCCTTGAAGGAGGAATTTTAAAAGCAGACACCAGACTGCCAAGCAGAGTGTGGGAGCAAAGAAAGGCCTGGAGGCTGAAAACACAAAGCTCATTCAGGAAACGCAGGGTCCAGCGTGACTAGCTCACTGTTAGTGACTGCTGGTTAGGGGGGAGGAGTGATTTTAAAACAGTAACAAGAAAAGAACCACTCTAAAAAGGGAGGCTGGGCCCAAGTTTCAAGCATGCAAACAAGTTTGGAGTTTATTCTCTAGCTCCGGGAAGCCACCGTAGACTTTGAAACAAAGGACTAACGATATTTGAGAACTACCTGGCAACTGCATATAAAATGGATTAGAGTGAGGATCACGAAGCTGGGGGATACCCAAAGCTCCTGTTACAGGGTCTAAGCAAGGACAGCGGACCTGGACTCCTGGCCTCGGGAGCAACAAAGGGAGCAGACAGTAGGTGTGGACGCAAAAGAAGCTACGCAGGTCCTAGCTGCCACTGCGCGCAGAGGAGGGCATTCTGGGTAACGCAAAGAGTTAGAGACGATCCTGGGGCTCCCACCAGCTGCTGCTAAGAACTCATATTCCAGGATTCTGAGGGGCAAAGGGTTAAATAAATGTGGGATGCACTGGGATCTGATAAACCGCTGCAGGTGGACCCACACTCAGCAAAAAGCTGGGGCTGGAGAATGGGGTCGGGAAGGGCCAGTAACGCGACAGCTGGAGCCGCAGGAAACGCAGTGCCTGTGGGGGGCCACGGAATTTCAACCGTGGAATTCAACTCCCGGAGAAAAGGGACAAAACATCCTCAATGCTTTTAGAAGGACGAGTTTGAGCAAACCATAAAGGTTTAACTGATGAGTGACATTTCCTGGAAAAGGGCCACAAAAATGTCTTAAGGCTGCATCCAGGGTGTCCGGACGTTTTCCGTTTTCCAGACAACAGGGGAGAGCCCTGGAGCAGGAGGGGGCTGCCAGACACCTGGGAAGTCAGGCTCCGACGTCAGCACAGAGCCACTGACCTGGAGCAAGTCACTCCCCCTCCAGGTTCTCCATTTTACGGCCCGGTGATTAGCCAGTCTAGATCATTCTCTATCACTATTCTCACTGAGAATCTTCACGCCTGACTAGATGTGATAATTTTGAACAGAGTTTCATTTTTAAAAAAAGTTTCGTTAGGCAATTCAGGCATTAAACACCTTTGGTTTTCTTTTCTCTGCTTCCTGGCTTTTGCCCCTCCCTGCTCACAAGGATTTCTGTAGGACAGCGCAGAGGCACAAAAAGGCAGAGAAGTTGAGTTAACGGTGCTGTATTTGCAGCTCTGGTGAAAGACGGGGCACGGAAAAGGAAATCAAGTGACTAAAATTGGATTTGGGGATTATCGGTGGCAGCGAGCCAACCAGTTTCTAGAAACAGTCATGGCTCGACTAACAAACGAGAGGGATACCTTCTGAGAAATGCCTCATCAGGTGATGTCGTTGTGCGAACATCCTAGTGTGCACTTACACACCTAGATGGTAGAGCCTACGACACACCTGGGCCGTATGGTGCTACTCTTACAGGACCACCTTCATATATGTGGTCTGTCATTGACCGGAATGTCGTCCCTGGGCACATCACTGTACTGCACGCAGCCTGGTCAGCCAGTTACAAGAAAACTAGCAGAAAAAGACACATTTTAAAGGTCTAAATAGAAAGACGCAGGCTAAATGGTAAATGGTTATCTCATGGGAACAGGGTGGCAACAAAAATCAAGGGAGTCTTTGTTTTCCTGTTAAGTCTGAATGCACAGACATACACGTTTTGTAATTTACATTTACGGTTAAAAATTTTTAAGCTTAAAAAAAGGGGGAAAAAAATCTTCCCACCTTACTCTTGGTTATTCCTGGAGCCACACCTCCTAACTTTGGCTACTAATACACCTACATGTCTGGACAGCGTTGGTGGGGAACGAGCAAAGGTCGTCCCTGTACCACTGACAAATGACTCCTGCAGAGGGAAAAAATAATCAAATCGTGGACTCATGGAACTCCACGCAAAAGTTATAAGCGATTTTCTTTTAAAGCCACAGCACCCCGCCTTCATTCAAGGCCTTAAAGCGCAAAGGGACTCTCTAGATAGATTTTAAGCTTCTGGACGCAACTTATTTTGGGACTGATCGGTACTGTTCTCCTTGGAAGAGACCCGTTTTCCCATGACACCGATACTGTCTCAACAGCCCGCCTGCTGGAAGGTCTTGGGCGGCCGCGGGGCCCGTTTCGCGGGATCTGGCTTGGATTTCACAAGGGTTCGGGAGAGGTGGCTTTTCCCCCGGCCCGGTTCCCCGCCCCGGCCCGCAGGCCCCGCCCCCGGCCCGGGCCCGCAGCCCCCGCCAGCGTCACCTGACCCGCCAGCGGCTGGCGGCGCGCGCCCGCCCGCCCGCCCCGGAGCGCCGCCACCGACCTGATGACACTGATGTGAAACTGGTCCTCGCGAAGGCCCCGCCAGGCGCCGGGCAGGAACTCCTTGCACCACAGATAGGCCCTGCGCCGCGTGCGGGGCTCGGGCTGCTCGTCGGCCGGGGGCGGCGGGGGCGGGGGCGGCGGCGGCGGCGGCAGGGGCAGCGGCAGCGGCGGCGGCGGCGGGGGCAGCGCGAGCGGGGGCTGCCGGCCGCCCCGCTGCTTGGGCTCGGGGTCACTGGCGGCGTCGCGCGGCTGCCCCACGCCGGTCGCCGGGGCCGCGTTGCCCCCGCCGCCGCCGCCGCCGCCGCCGCAGCTCAGCAGCAGCCCGAGCGGCGCGGGCTCGGCCTCGCCCCCGTTGCAGAACTTGGTCTTCATGCCGGGCAGACGGCCGAGCAGGCGCGGGGGGCCGCAGCGCGAGAGGGCGAGGCTCAGGGTCCGGCCGGGCGCCCCCCTCCCGGAGGCCGGGCGCGCAGGCCGCTCGTCGGCTCGCGGACGGGCCGGCCGGGGGCGGCGGCGGCGGGCGGGCGCGGGGCGGCGGCGGCGGCGACGGCTGCACGGAGCCGAGGGCGGCGGGTGTGTGGCGGCTGCGGTGGCGGCGGCGCTCGGCTGGTCCTGCTGGCCGCGGCGCTCGCTCCTATACCGCCGCCGCACGCGGAGCGCCGCCCGCGTCTCAGCCCGCCCTCGCGCCCGCCGCTGATTGGCTGCCGCCCGCCGGCCCGACGCATCACAACCGCCGCCGCCCTCGCCACGCCGCCTCCCCATTGGCTGCGGCACGCCCCCGCCCCGGGCGCCGCGGCCGCGGGGGGCGGGGCGTCAAGCCGGTGCCGGGGGCCGCGGGGGTGGAGAGGAGCACGCGAGGCGCGGGGGCGTCCGGAGAGCGGGCGGGGGCAGGTCCCAGCGTCTCGGGGGGCCCGGGACTGGGCTCTGGGGGCCCAAGCTTTCCTGGACGCCCCAGGCCATCAGCGGCGGGGGCGTGGCGGGGGACAGGCAGGAAGCCGGGCCTGGAGGCTGGCTTCTTTGCCGCGTGACCTTGGGGAGAGGCGCCTCCGGCCGCAGCTCCGCGGGTGTGTTTTTATAACGTTTCCCAGCGTCGGCTCAGCTCCCTGCGAGGCGCGCCACGCCCCGTCCAGCCGGAGCCGAAGGAATGACTGCCCCCGGGTCAGACACCGGGGCCCGCAAGGAGGAAGAGGCGGTTGGTTTCAATACCGCGCAGCCGGCCCAGCCCATGAGGCCTCGAGCGGCCTCAGTTTCCCTGTCCGTGGTGCTGAGGACGCCGGGGCCTGGATGCACGGGGCGGGCGGGGCGGCATCCCGGTCGCTGCCCGGGACACTGGCCAAAGGTGAGTGCCACGGGGCTGCCCGCTTTGCAGACGCCGCCCCGCCCGTCCACGCTGGAGGCCGCCGCGTGACTGTGACCAACGCACCTTTGCCCGCAGAGGGGGCCGGGGCCCCTGCTCCCGTTGGCCACACAGCCCCGAGTCCCTCACTCCTCTTTGACCCCACGCCCCAGTCCTTCCTGGAAGTAAATGGGGCACAATAAATAGAAAAATTCCGGATTCTGTTTTCCCGGACAGGAGTCGGGACATGAGGCTTCCCTGGTAGGTTAGGAAATTCAGCGAGCGCCTGGCGCACAGGAAATGGCTTCTGTGCGGGGATTTCACAGTCTGCCAGAAGCAAAAAATCTCTTTTTAAAGAGTGTGTACTTGGCTGAACTTGCTCCGAGAAAAATGGTCTTACTGAACAAAAGGATTGTAACGAAAGGGGGCTTTCGACGAGACAGCCGTGGAGGTGGGCCTGCATGTTGAACTGGAGGGGGCTGGCAGCAGCCCCGGTGTTTAGGAGGGAGGCCAGGCGAGAGTCCCATTGGATGTTTGAAAAGCTGAGAAATCAAGGTCTCCAGTCAGACCACATAGATAAAATAGCCAAGGACTTCGTCTAAAAATACCAGCCCGCAGGGAGAGGGGTGCCCCCCCATGGCCTGCCCAGGTGACAGGCTCTTTCTCCCACTGTCTCCTGGCACCAGCCTGATAATCTCAGAGGAATGACAGGAACCTGGCCAGGAGGAAGGGACACTAGAGGGGGTGAGCCTGTATCATTCAAAATATCTTTTTGTGGCATCTGTTGGTTTGGGCTCTGAGAACCCACAGGCGCCTGCCTGGGATTGCCGTTCCCTGTGGGACTAAGAAGTTGCCTCATTAAAGTTGTTGGAGAAGTTGTATCTTTTATTGCTTCCATTTAATAGATGTGGAGACTGAGTCCTCCAGAGGCTGAGTGCCTCGGCCGAGCTCCGTTGGCTAAGTGAGGGGCAAGGCAGGTGTCTTGGCTCCTTGTGTAAAGAGCACCGCATCCACAGGATACAAACTTCTCTCCCCTGCAGTCAAAGGAAAGTCCTAGATGTGGCTCTCTTTGGCCCATCCTTGGCTTGGCCAATCAGGGCCCACCCTTGGCGCTGGGGCAAAACCACCAGGGCCGAGGCTGAGGAAGCGTGGCATATAGTAATGCTAAAATAATAGGTTTTACATGAAAAAAGACTAATCCTGCCTGTAGAAGTGGGGGAGCCTCCCCAGGGCTGTTTGAGCTGGGCTTTGAGAGGTTGAGAAGGAGTCAAGTGCCTCGGCTAAGCCTCTCTGCATTGGCATAATCGAACCAACTTTCCAGAGTCATCTGTGAGGACGTATAATGAAGGCAAGGCTGGCACGCAGTCCGTGCTCAGAGAAAGCGCCAGATGTCACTATCCAAAGGGAGAGACCCAGAGGGATCCATGTGCTCATAACTCTTGAGCTAGCAGCTCCATTCCCAAGACCCTCCCAAGAAAAGAAGTCCCATCCGAACCCAAAAGCCCCATGCGTAAAACTGTCCACTGCCACATGATCTCGATTTGGAGGAAGCTGGAAATAACCTAAATGTCCGGCGCCCTGCACTGGGGCTTTCAGGCCTGTTGGGCCCACATGCTGGTGTATGAGACAGGAGTTAAATGTGACCAGGATGAGGCTCGTAGGGAGGCTTCACTTTTCACAAGTTTCATGTGCTAGCCCGAGGGCTTGGCTCCCCTGGAGAGTGAGGAACACAGCTGTGCCTGGCTCCTGCTCCACCCCACTACCACCCTCTCCCCTCACCCTTGTCTGTTTAATTGCGTATTGTCGGTCTGCCCACCAGACTGGACCCTCTGGGAGAGTGGGGACCTTGAATATCTTGTTCTCTCCGCCGGTGCCTTGATGTTTGTAAACACTCAGAAATATTTGCTGAATGGATGAGGTCCTGGCTCAGCACTTACTAACTGAATGACTTTGAGCCGAGCCTCAGTTTCCTCAACTGTAAAATGGGAATTATAATCTCAGGGCATAGGGTTGTTGGGAATGAGAGGATGCATGCAAAGTGTGCAGCAAGCAGGAGGCACCCCGTGTCGTTAGATGTAGCGCACGGCGTGGCATACCTTCTCTGGCTGCGGCTTGGCATTTGGTGAATAATGCACACACTCGGAGCGACTCAGCCTAGGAAGACAATGTCATATAAGAAAAGAATTCAAATGGGAATATACATTCTGGTCGCCAAAATGTCGACATTTGTGCACAAATGGACAAGGCTTGGAGAGAAATTTGCTATGGACAGGTACTGATGCTGGGGAGAGGGTGTTCCAATTACAGAATCTTCTCTTGAGACAAAAACATTGGCCAAAGCTCATTGATTGATGGGGAATTCTGAGAGCAGACCCAGAGGGTGGGGGTGATGGGCCTCAGGAGAGACGGGAGGGGGAGATTGGGAGGTCCCTCCACACTCTGGCCTTCCCACAAACTGGTCTGGCCTGAGGGGCTGCACCGGGAAGTCCCCAGGGCCGCTCACTGGGCAGACCAGGGGCTCCCCCAGGGCATAGAGGGGTCCACTCATGGGCCCCAGCCCTGCCGCTAACTCCAGCTGCAAGGCCTGTTCCAAGGAAGGGGTTTGTAAGTCTGCCTCCCCCAATGAAGGGACCACTTGTCAAGCACTTGGTCGGAGCAGGTCCTGTGCCCAGCCCAGCACCTGTCCCCAGCATCCTTGAACTTGCACAACCAGCGGTGAGGTGAGTGTGTTAGCGTTTAATCTCCCAGGTGAGAAGGCTGAACTTCACCAGGAGGTGAAACATTTGTCCAAAGCAAGCAGCTAGGAAGGGCAGAACCCCAGGAACTCAGCCAGGACTCCTCCCTGAATGCAAGGACGCCTCATCCTTCTGCGCCAAAAGTGCATCGTTTGGCCCAGGAAGCACAGGAAGCTTGGCGCAGTGGGGGCTCCCCAGAGGGCTGGAGATGGAAAGCCATGGCTGGGCTGTGCTCACCTCCTTCCAGGCTACACCTGGGACCAGGCGCCCCATCTTCAGTACTGAGCCTTAAAATATTGATGTGAACACAGAGAGGCCAACAGGCTGAAATCCTACATGCTCAAGATTGGGTTACAGCCGCCACCAGCAGACTGACACGGAGCTGGGCCCCTTCACAGAGGGCTGGGGTTTGGCCCCAGCCCGGGATGCTCTGTCAGCCAGCTAGAGACTGTAGCTTCCTGGAGGTCTCTGAGCCCACGTGTGGTCTTATTTGGTGGCCTCCTTCTGCCTTACACCCAGCCTTAGCGACTTGGGGCCACAGGCGGGGCCTAGGGCCCTGATGGTTTAGTGAAAGCAGGTGACTTGAACACCCGCATGTCCAGTGGATGGGACAGACCTTACCCCCAACCCCCCATTTACAGGGATCCTGAGTATTAAGCGTGAAAAGAGTAAAACCTGTCTTTGACGCTAGTGCTTCCACCCAGCATGTCAGCTTGGACAAGTCACCTACCTCTCTAAGCCAGATGGAGATCATTGTTCCTAACCTACAGGGTTGTTGGTGGAAGTCACTGAAACCAGCGGGGAGAGGGCTGGGCACAGAGTCAGGGCCCCACAAAGGGTAGCTGGGCCCTTCTACTGATTCTTAGCTGGATTCCCAGAAGCTGGCAGAGAGCAGCCATCGCGTGTTGTCAGTAAGGGTGGCCTTGCAGCAACTCATCCCAAGTGTCATTGGGAGAGCAAAGCCTGCGGGAGCTCTGGCAGTGAGGGCTGTGCGGGCCTCCCAGAGGTCTGACGGGGCCTGGGGCCTTTTCCATTCATTGAGGCTCCTGGACTCTCAAAAATGAAGAAATATCTTAACAAGAGTGTCAAAACTGAGGCATATTTGAAAGACTTGTGTTGAAAAAATTGATGCTTTTAACATACATGCAAAAGGTCTCATAAAAGACAGTTTTACTGTTCATCAGATAATAGTGGGGAGGGGTATGGTGTGAAGAACATTTTTCAAGCCTGACCACATATCTCTGTGACAATCGGATTATCCTTATTTAGAGATGACACCAAAATCTAAATCGGAGGCCCTCCTGGCCTCCTGCTGGAAGTGACCCCTAGAATTCCCGGAATGAATTCCCCGTGTTCCCATAGCCTGTGCTTTAAAGCACACCTTCCAAACTCACTTTCCAAAGTTGGTGAAAACCTGTCCTGTGGTTTTGTGCCTTGTATGTATTACTTTTGTAACACAATAAATGCATTTTCACAAGGTCCCAATTATGATGGAAGTCACACCATGAGGATGAGACTCCTGGACTAGAAGTCGGGAACCTTGGTTCAGGCACTGCACCCTCACTGGGCTCCTCTCCCCTCCGTCCGCCCTGGGTCCTGCAGGCTACACTTGTGCCAGGTGGCCTTGGGATGGTTCCTTCCGTGGAGAAGGATCAGCATGACCCAAGGACCCCTTGTGCAGATGAGCAAGCTGAGGCCACAGGCACAGGCAGGAGTCACTGGCTCTGCTTACCCAGGATGCCATGCTGCCGCTGGGCCATCCACAGTCCCCATTCTCCCAACCCAGGGTCTGGCTCCTACCTCCTGGAAGGGTCTCTCTTCCTAGGGGCACTTGCCATCCCTAGCGGTGTCTCCAACCCCTCCTTGTGACTGACAGGGAAGCAAGGCAGCTGGCAGCTGCCAACCCCACCCTGACCTGAAGAAGCCACTCAGAGGTCGGTGGGGCCCCAGTGACGACCCTCTATGTGACCTTGGCCTGTCCCACAGGGCACAGGGGGTGGAGCGGCGACAGACAGGAGGGATGAAGGAAAAGGAGGAAGCCGCCCTTGGAAGATCAGCTGGGTCCTGGGAGGCTGTGGCCCGACTCTCCTCCCCCAGCCCCGCTGCCTGGGAATCCGGCCCGACGGGATTCCTGCGCCCCCTCGCTCGCGGTGGGAGAGAAGGCGCTGGGCGGAGCGGCAGGTGCGGGGAAAACCTGGGGGACGGCCGCGCACTGGACGTGGGCGGGAGGACGTGGGCGGGGTCTGCGCGGAGGTGGGGTCCCCAGGCCCCAGACCGACCTCAGCCGCCCCGCCTCTGCGGAGCGTCCCAGCTTGACCGCTGTCAACTGCGGGGCCTCCCTGCTTTACAAGTCTCCTCGCCCCGCTCGGGACCTGGTGGGAATCACCCCCTAATACTCAGTTGGCAGCAGCTAAGGCATTCACCGTTTTCCTTCGCCAGGCTTGATGAAGCTGCCTTTGCAATTAGTGTTTATTTTTACAACGACAGCAACAAGGAACAGCCCGAGGCTGCGGCGCCTGCTGGGCCGGGGGAGGGGCGGGAGGAGGGCCCTAGGCAGAGAGCCCCTAGTAACCGGGCAAAGGTTCCCCATCCCCGGAGGCAGGACTAATCCTGGCTGCAGCCGAGGATCAGGCGATCCTCCGGAGAAGCCTCCAGACGGAGGCCGAGGATCCGCGCAGCCCTCCGGCAAAGCCCGGCGCCCCTGGGGCTCACGCCCGGAGACCCCCACCCTCTCCTGTCCTGGCCGCCCGCGTCTACTGACCCCTCAGTCCCTCTTTCTCCTTCAGTGCCTTCACGTTGTAGGTGCGTCCATGAGTGGATGGACGCATTGAAGATTCCCGAGGTGGTGGCGCCGTACGACCCGAGTTCTAATCCCAGTCCCACCCCTTATTTGCTACTTGACGCCGGACAGGCGATTCTTCTCTCTGTGCCTCGGTTCCTTGCCTGTAAAACGGGGACAATATGAGTCCCCACCTCGGATGGTTGTTAGAGGGATTAAATGAGTGAAGAGTTATGACAAGCTTAGAACGGAGCCTGGCCCCCAGCCAGAGCGTTAAAGGAAAAAAACACTGTGCTCCAGGCTTCTGTCATCCCATCTACCTGCACCTCTACCCTCTTTCTTCCACAGATGCCAGCTGCCACGCTCTGCACCTTATTAGAAATAGCCCTGCCCCCAAATTTGTTTTGGAGCTTCCCACTTTGGGTCCAGCAGCTCCCATCCTCTGAGCTTAGGGCTCTCCACTGGGACCCTCCCTGGCTACAATTTCCGACTCCCTTCCACCCTCTGTTTACCGATTTAGCAGGTCCTCCCTCCAGCTTTCATCTCCCCCCATCCCCAGTGTAGATCCCAGCCCCTCATAACCTCGCTTGCCCCTCCTGGTGGAGACCATGAGTCCTTTCACTCTGGGGCACGCTTCTCCTTCTCGGACGCACAGGAAGACCACATTCCCCAGCCCCCCACCCCCTTGCAATGGGCTAGGACCACGTGGCTCCTTACATAGGTCACTTCTCCTGGGAGAGCCCCTCTGCCCTCCCGCTTCCCCTGTCTTTCACTAGCAGCGAAGGATCCAAGGGAAGAAGCCAGGACAGTGGCAGTAGCCCCAAGGTGCCTGGGTCCCTGGATCACCACATGGAAGGCTACCTGCCCACCACGTGAATGGACTAACGTGTCCCATCAGGGCCAAGGACCTTAAATATGTGGTATGCCTTCCCCACACTCTTATTCTTTTGGGGTGACCTAGGGAGATGCAAGGTGAAGACAACAGCATCACGAGAAGGAGAGAGCCTGCATCCCAGAATTACCCCGTGGAGGAGAGATGCCTGACCAGGAATGTCTACAAGGATTTTGTGTGAGCCAGAAGCAAAGCTTTAAGTGTTCAGCTGCTGAGACTGGGGGCTATTTGTTATAGCAGCTGGCCTAGCCTAACACATCACTCCCTTCCTCTGTTGTAGTCACCCCGCAAACCCCCACGGGGGTGGGGGGAAACCAACTGGCTCCTTTTTACCTGCCCTTCTCAGCTGCCCCTGAAAGTCTGGAGGATAAGTGGTTCAACTGGTTTTCCCTTAAATTCATGACCATGAGCCAAGTGGGTCCTCACACGGTCCTACTGCCTGTCCCAGGAGGTTGCTCTTTCTTGTCTGAGCTGACCAACTTTACCATCTTAAACGTTTTTAAGTGTACTGCTCAGGAATGTTAAGTACTTCTCATTGTTGTGCAGCCAACCTCCAGCGCTCTTCTCCCCTTGCAGAGCTGAAAGTCTGTGCCCTTTAAAAGCTCCCATCCCCATGCCCCAGCCCCTGGCACCCACCATCCTACTTTCTGTCTCTGTGAATTTCTCTAGTCTAGGGACCTCGTGTAAGTGGAACCATACAATATGTGTCTTTTTTTTTATCTGGTGTATTTCACTTAGTGAAATGTCCTTGAGGTTCATCCATGTTATAGCATGTTTCAGAATTTTATTCTTTTGTGTGTGTGAGGAAGATTTGCCCTGAGCTAACATCTGTTCCACTCTTCTCTATTTTATATGTGGGTCGCCACCACAGCATGGCTTGATGAGTGGTGTGTAGGTCCATGCCTGGGATCCGAACCTGTGAACCCTGGGCCACCAAAGTGGAATGCACAAACTTAACCACTATGCCACCAGGTTGGCTCCCCTACTTTCGATTCTTTGGAGTATAGACCCCAAAGTGGAAGTGTGGATGAAATGGTAATTCTATGCTTAATTTTTTGAGAAACCACATACTGTTTTGCACAGCAGTGGCACCGTTTTACATTCCCGCAATTTCTCCACAGCCTCACCAACACTCATTGTTTTCTGCATTTTCTTTTTATAGTGGGCATCCTAATGGGTGTGAAGTGTATCTCTTTGTAGTTTTGATTTGCATTTCCCTAATGAGGAGTGAGGTTGAGCATCTTTTCATGCGCTGGTTGGCCATTTGCATATCTTGGAAAGCTTTTCATAGAAAGAAACACCAAAGCATAGCACAGTACCCTTGTCCCTTCGTTCATTACCTTCTCCCAAGTTTCCTCTTAGGTGCTGCCCGTGACTCTCCCCCCTTTTATGGATCACCTTTTTCCAGCTCACACCTCTTAGGGGCAGGAGGCTTGGGGGCAATTGGCCACGTTCTACTTTCTTCACACCTATCTTTTCTTCTCCCGGGGAGCTCGAGCCCTGTTTCCAGGACTGACCAAGCCCCTGCTGGACTCAGAAACTGCCAACTGACCAGAGCCCGCAGGGGCTGCTGGACCAGCTGGGGCACCATTCTTTCTGCCCCGGGAAGTGCTTGGTAACCACAGTGCTGTCTTCTGGAGAGGCAAGCAGGACTTTGCCCAGAGAGTACGGCCTTCCCCCAACGTATTCCTCCTCTCCTTTCTCCACCTGGTACCTGCTTCTTCCCTGAGCTCCTTCTCCTCCCACCTCACCCTGATCATCTCTCCACTGCCTCCCTTCCCCAAAGAAAGAAATTCCAGTCCTATAAAAGATAAACCTCCTATTTTATTGAAAATGGATATTTTTCTTCCTTTTTTTTTTTTTGAGGAAGATCAGCCTTGAACTAACATCCTCCTCTTTTTGCTGAGGAAGACTAGCCCTGAGCTAACATCCGTGCCCATCTTCCTCTACTTTGTACATGGGATGCCTACCACAGCATGGCTTGCCAAGCGGTGCCATGTCCTCACCCAGGATCCGAACCGGCGAACCCCGGGCCGCTGACGCAGAACGTGTGAACTTAATCGCTGCGCCACCGGGCCAGCCCCATGGATTTTTTTCTTGATCAAAAAAATTACTAGAAATTCGCTGCAGAAAATTTGGGAAACACTGAAAAGAAAAATAAAAGCTTCTACCAGGCAGAGATCACCGTGGCCACTGGGGGCTTGCTGCGTTTCCGCCCGGTTTCTCTGAGTCTGGGCTTTTAGATAATTTTGTATCCTGCTTTTTTTTCCCCTTAAAATTATGTTGTTGCATCAACAAAAGTAGATAGAGTAATGGATGGCTGGAGCGATGGGCACATGGGCGGAGATACGATAAGGCAGCTGGAGTAGAATGTTAATTGCAGCATCCAAGGTGAGCATTTATAGGATTCATTGAACAATTCTTTCAAATTCTCTGTAGATTTGAAATTTTTCCTAACAAACTGTGGAGAAAGAGTTGGATTGTGGGCATCCACACGTCACTTCTGGATATATACCGGGTACAAACAAGTGCTTATGTCCACCAACAGGCATGCGTGAATGGTGCCCAGCAGCACCCTTCATTGTAGCCCCAAATAAGAAACAACCCAGAGCCAGCCCTGATGGCCTAGTGGTTAAAGTTTGCTGTGCTCTGCTTCAGCGGCCCGGGTTCGGTTCCTGGGTGGGGAACCACACCACCTGTCTGTCAGTAGCCATGCTGTGGGAGCAGCTCGCATAGAAGAACTTACAACTATACACAACTATGTACTGGGGCTTTGAGGGGGAAAAAAAAGAAGAAAAAGGGAGGAAGATTGGCAGCAGATGTTAGCTTAGGGCAAATCTTCCTCTGCAGAAAAAAAAGAAAAGAAACAAACAACCCAAGTGCCCAATGTGAGTAGAGTGTGTAAACCAATAGTGGTGTCTTCACACAACTGAATACTGCACAGCAATGAAGAGTGTACACAACACGCTGAAGGAATCTCATGGCCCTAACGTGGGGTTTGAGAAGGCAGACAGAAGAATGCCCACTGTCTGATCCCATTTCTATGAGGTTCTAGAACAACAGAGCTACTTGACGGGATTGGAAGTCAGGATCTTGGTCTCCGCTGGGGAGGTATCGTTTGGGAGGGGCCACTTGGCAGCCTTCTGGGGACTGGAAATGTCCTATGTCTTGAGCTGGGTGGTAGTTACACAGGTGTAACTTGTCCAAAATAATCTTGGACCAAATAATCTTATCCAAAATAATTAAGTTGTGTGTTAAAACTTGTGGACTTTATGTAAATTGTACTTCAACGGACATATACCATGAGCATTTTCCCAAGCCACTTGAAATGTTCTTTGAAGATACCACCTTCACTGGCTCCATTTTCCCATCTCTGGACGCATCCCCGTTCACTCTTACTGGCCCACACGTCTTCCCCCAGAACTGATGTGACAGCCACAGCCCCACAGCCACCGGCCACGGACTGTTCAGGGTGCATCAGTTGGTTGCAGACAGGTGTCCATGCAAAATGACCAATAACCAGTCTATAGATAAGAGAGATAAGGTTTTACTTGAGGCAGGGTGAGGATTATAACCTGGGAAGGCCTTTTTCAGGAAGGAGGAAAGCGTTCTGGAGAAGTGTGGTTTTCAGTACACGTCTTATATCTTTTTAGAACAAAGAATAGGGGCCTGCCTGGTGGCGCAGTGGTTAAGTTCATACATTCTACTTTGGCGGCCTGGGGTTCACTGGTTCGGATCCTGGGTACAGACCTATGCACCGCTTGGCAAGCCACGCTGTGGCAGGTGTCCCACATAAAGTAGAGGAAGATGGAAAGATGGGCACGGATGTTAGCTCAGGGCCAGTCTTCCTCAAAAAAAAAAAAAAAAGAACATACATTAAACATACCCAGGGAGGGCCGGCCCGGTGGCGTAGTTGTTAAGTTCCCACTCTCTGCTTCAGTGGCCCAGGGTTCACAAGTTTGGATCCCGGGTGCAGACCTGTACACTGCTCATGGAGCCATGCTGTGGCAGCATCCCACATACAAAAAAATAGAGGAAGATTGGCACAGATGTTAGCTCAGTGACAATCTTCCTTAAGCAGAAAGAGGAAGATTGGCAACAGATATTATTAGCTCAGGGCCGGTCTTCCTCACCACCACCACCACCAACAACAACAACAACACACCCAAGATACATTTTCAAAGTTTCAAGGAGGAATTTAGTTGCAAATTGCAGGTCAACATGACCCTGATGTCAGGAAAGGGACTAACACGGGTGTTACCAATCGGGCGTCACCAATCGGGCGTAGGAGGGGAAGTACACATTCTTATCTCAAAGGAGTGCATACTTTAACGGTTAAAGCAGAATACAGGGTACTTTGAATAGTCCTTAAGTCAGCCTTCTCAGTTCAAGCCGAATCAGTTTGAACCCGAATAGTTACCCCATATACTCAATATGTGAAAATCTCTTGACGCAGCAGACACCGATTCAGGTTACCTTAGGAAGAAAAGGATTTATTGGAAGCCTCTCGGGGAGAGCTCTTCCCAGCCCCTGGAGAGGGCGGGAAACCTGTTTTGGAAAGAAGGAGCTCGAGGAGGCAAGAAGCTGCCCAAAGCCTGGGTTTCTAGGACAGGCTGCTCTGTGGGCCAGTCTGACCACCACTGACATCACCAGGGACAGTGTCACCATGGGATGCTGCAGTCACAGCCACAGGGAAGAGCTCCTGTGGTCCCTGACTCTTGGTGGAGGAATGCACAGCCTGAGCCTATAGGCTAGAGAGTGGGGGGCAGGACTGTGGTGCCCACCCCAACCAAGCCCTCCACCGGGGGAACTCCACATTGCAGAAGGCGCATCAGATAGCGGACAGCTCAACAAAGTGGCCGGGGCTCCTCCCCAAAGAAGCGTCCTATGCTGCCAACCACAGCCAGTGTTTGTCGAGGCTCCCTGGGCACCAAGGCCCCCTGTGCTAAGCTTTCTACAAGGATTATCACACAAAATCCTCTCGTTAGCCCTGAGGGGTGGGTGGCCAGGAGACAGGCATGGGGGAGGTTGGCGATTGGCCCAGGATTGCGTGGTTGGGAGGCAACATACCATGCCTTGGGGTGGGGGGCACCACTGTGCTGGGGCTGTGCAGACCTCATCAGGCCAGGGGGCCTGTTTCCAGCCTCATTTCCCCCCTCTACAGCTGCCATATATTGCAGGGGCCAGAAGCCTGAGAACTACATTTCCCAGAGTCCCCTGCGGCAGGGTTCCAGGTTACAGTCTGTCAATCACAGGTATTTGCTTGAGCTCTGGAAGGCTGGAGGGAGGCAGTGATGGCCGTGTGGGCTTTGCCAGATGTGACACTTGGCCAGTGACTTCTAGGGGTCTTCCAGTGGCTTACCCAGTTGTGGTGCAGGGGCACCTGCAATTCCGGCACTTCCTGATTTCCAAACACCAAGGTCGGGGCGGGGGGTGCTGCCTGCTCTTCACTCTTCCAGCTCTTTCAGGGGTTCTAGAAGCGCCTAAGAGCCCAGATTCAATCCTTCTCTGCTTGAAATCCTGTTTTCCTGGCTGCACCGTGCCTGAGACAGGACCTGGTAAGGAAGGCACTGGAAGAAGTTGGGGATGCTGGCAAGCACCTCGTGGTGGCAAGAAGGTGAGCAGTGGCTCCAGGCTCATGTCCCACCCGTGGAGCAACCCTGGAGGAGAGAGCTCCCCCCTCCTCCCCTCGGGCCCCAGCTAAATCCCAAAGGTGCCCTGTGTTGGCCCAGCTTGGTCATATGTCCATCCCTAGACTGTCACAGTGTCCAGGGGACACGCCCTCTGGATTGGCCAGCCCTGCACTCAGGCTGGAGGGCTTGGGAGGCTGGTCCACCCTGAGCCACGTGGACTGAGAACAGGGAAGTGACCTTTTCCAAAGAAGGGGGCTGACCTCGAGCAGGTGGACATAGCGAATGACCATGACAAGGGAACCAAGCCTGTCCCTGGTCCCTTCCTGTTTGCCTCCTTGGCGGCAGGGGTCGGGCGGACTTTGGAGGAGGTAGCAGGGACGTGCTGAAGCAGCTGACACTCAGCTCAGGTTCAGGAAGCCGCGGAGGAAGGCATGTTCTCCGGGAGGTCTCCGTGTCCTCCGTCCACACCAATGCTGAGTGCCAGCCTCAGTGTTCTCGGGGGGCCTCCTACACAGCCGAGATCTGGGGCTTACGGAGAGCTGATCCAATGCCAGGCACATTAAACCGGTCATCTCGTCTAATCCTCACCAAAGCTCCACGGGCACCCATTTCACAGATGAGGAAACCGAGGCTCAGAAAGACGAAGGCTGCAGCCAGCAAGTGGCTGAGCCCAGGCTCAACCCCGGGTCAGTCTGCTCCCAGAGCCCGTGTTTCATGACCCCACCACGCACCTCTCCATTTCCTTCTTGAAATATCTCGGCGTGTTGTGAAGGGGGAGCTGATTTGGTTGTAGAAGGAGATCGTGTCAGTCCAGGGCCGCGTCTGAGGCCTCAGCTCTCGGCCCAGGGAAGAGGCCGTTGGGGGTAAATGAGTGGGGGGCATGCAGTAAAAGTCTGGCTGGGGCTTTGCTCCTGGGGTAGGCCAGGCCCCTCCCTGCTTCCAGGACCCAACTCCACATCCCCTAAAACCAAGCTCAATGGACACTTCCTCTGAGAAGCCTTCCCTGCTGTGCCTGCCACCCTCCCCAGGATGCCTCCTGTGTCCCTTGTCCCCTGGGCTGCCCTCATCAGAGCCCCAGCTACAGTGTGTGTGTGTGTGTGTGTGTGTTTGTCTCTCTGTTGGACTGTGGACAATCCGAGGGCCGGGACAGGGGATTCCCTGGTGCCCAGTGTAGATCATGGTGCAGAGTGGACGCTCAGCAAACGCCCCATGAATGAATGAATGAGGGAGTGAATGAAGGCATCGCATCCCGGAGTGAGTGGCCCTGCTGACAGCCGGTCTGTGGGTGGCCAAAGCTGGGGGAGGGAGAATCCGGTCCTCTGCAGCCCAATGGCCAGAGTCCAAGGTCTGCTCATCTTCACGGGCCCCTCTCAAGCCAACTGACACGGAGGCCTTTGGAAGCCACGTGGCAGTAACATGCTGCCACCCCGGCTGCAGTCTGTTTACCTGACTGGGCGGATGGCTGCCTGGCATAGGGTGTGGCCTACACCCCAGCTTGCCCCACGCTGCCCGGGTCTGCCTCTTCTCTGACCGAGGCCCGGCTGCGAGCCCGGCTGCCCCTCTGCATCCTCACTGTGCCCACTGACTGTCCCCGGGGCCCTGGGTGGAACTTCAGAAGTAGGTGGCGCTGGGCTTGGGCACTGCCCCAGGGCCCCTCACCTCCCACTGGGCAGCCCTCCACCTCACGCCTCTTCCTCCTTCTCTTGGTGGCAGCGAGGGGGCCGGTGCTCTCTTGCCTCCTGCTCGGCCCCGGCCTATCACGCTTTCTCTTCCTGCCCACAGTGGAAGCGGTCAGCCTGGAGGAAAGATGCTGTCTTTGATCCTTGAGCCAGCTCTGCCCCTGTCCGGTGCACACCCTGACCATCGCTGGGCCTCAGTTTCCCCCTCTGTATTTCCGGGCTGTACAGAGGTAGATCGGGAAGGTTCCTTGAGGCCCACTGAGGCTGGGTTTTTGAGCTCAGTGCTGGAGCGGCCCAGCCCTTGGGGCTGCGTGGGAGCCCCCAATAGCAGCAGTTTCTGTGCCCGGAGGTGGGCCAGAGGGCTCGCCAGAGGACAGTGTGTTCCCTGCCCGTCCACCGCGCCCTCCTGGCCTGAAGGCCGTGGCAGCAGCAGGTGGAAGCGAGAGAGACTGCTGCCCGCATCGATGTCCCTGTCGGTCATCCCCCCTCCCCATCCCAGACTTTAGGCCACGTCCCTGGCCCAACACAGAGCCAGCAGCCCTGCTCCCAGCTTCCAGCCCCCTCCGCAGGAGTCACGGGTGGGGTGAAGCGGTCCTGGGGCTCACATCTGGGCATAGCCCCTTTGCCCAGCACGACCCCCTGGGCTCCCCGCTGCACCGGGAGGTAGGAGGAGAGGCTGGCCCAGGGCACCCATGGCTGATGGCAGCCTGCAGCCTTGAACCCTGCCCGGCCAAGCCTGAGGACAGGGGCTGGAGTGCCTGAAAGGTTCCCTTCCCCACCGGCTGGCGGCTTGGCCAGGTCTCCCTGGGTCTGACCCCTGGGGCTGGAGGGATCAGGGCTGAGCAGAGAGAAGATGGGGTGGGAATGGGGGGGGGGCTGTGTCAGGAGACGTGAGGGGGGAGAAGGAGCTGCTCGGGTTAGGGGTAGGCAGAGGGAGGGCCAGGCAGAGGGACAAGGGGACAAAGACCTCTGAACCCCATGAGCCCCACAGCCACGGCTCAGCAGCCTCCCACATACTTCCAGCCACTACCCACCAGGGCCTCCCAGGGCTCCCCAGGCCCCCAGCCCTGCCCCATGTGGTGGAGTCCTGTGGGCTGTGTGACACTGGCGGTGCGACCCACTCCGAGCCTCGGGCTCCTTCTCCTAGGACAGCAATGAGGAGCCCAGCCTGCCGGCCTTCAGCGTTCCCCAAGACCCAAGAGGGACTCCCGGAGACTTGCCCCCCTCTCCAAGGCACGGGCTGACTCACATCGCTGTCTGGGGAGGAAGCACAGCCCGGCTGGCGAGGGTCTCGCCACCCAGCAACCTGCCACGGCTCCGGGGGACGGGGGAGTTGAACATTAACCCCTTGGGTGAGTGGCTCCAGCTAAACAAACATGTGTTATCACGTGTCAACAGCAGTTAGGGCTGGGCTGCCCGGCTGAGTCAGAGCTCGGAGCAGCGCTGCCTGCCACCGCCGCCTGGGGGACCACCTTGGGTCAAGGCCCACCCACGTCTGCTGGCCGCCTGTCACTGTGGGATCCCAGGCGAGGCACTGTCCCTCCCTGGGCTCATTTGCCATTCTGCACAGGGAGAGACCCGGCCCTCTCTTATCTGGCCTCCCGGGAAGGCTGCGCCGTAGTTGGGACCGGGGGCCAGGAAGAGGGTTGGGGGCCTGGGCTGGGGCTGGGTTTCAGCGAGCGAAGCAGAGAAAACGCCTCTGGAATTAGACTGTAGGAAATAAAAGCACCTAATAATCCCTGACTGCTCACTGTGGATGAGACGGTGCCCACTCATCGTTTTGCTGTTTTATTTAATCCTCAATGGGGTGGAAACGACTATTGTGTCCCTTTTACAGCGCAGGAGACCGAGGCTGCTGCATCAGGAAGGGGTGGAGACAGAATCTGCTCCCGAGGTGCCTGACCAGAGGCCTCGCCATAATCCCAATGATTCCCCGTCTCCCTCCCATCCCTACCCAGTCTCCTCAGCGCCGCAGGCTGGCCCCACCTATCCCCTTTTAAACCTTCTGGATTGACCTCAAGAACTTATAATCATCCTTCCCAGAGGACACTCTGTCTTTCCGCATCTCCAGGCCTTTGCATGTGTCAGCTTGCCTCTCTGCCCTTTGGGTTTATGAACTCCTATTCATCCCTCAAGACCCTTCTTAATCTCACCTCCTCCCTGAAGCCTGCCTTGATTCCTCAGCAGAAATGGGGTCACCCTCCTCTTTACTCCCTCAGTGCTTCTCACAGACATCTATTCAAGCATCTATCACGCTTTCTCGCTGCTTGTGTACCTGCTATTTGTGAGGGAGAGGGCTGAGTTGCCATCATCTGTGCCCTTTGGGTGTCTAGCACCTATTTGGCGCTCAAGTAGAGAAGATTGTCAAGGGAGCAGGTGAGTCCGGAGAGACCCCCGGGGAAGCAGGAGAGGCACAGGGATGGAGCAGGGTCCCGTGGGCAGAGGAGGCGCGGTTTGTCTGACACAGAGGCATTGACCAGAGGAGGAAAGACCTGGAAAGGCTGCGTCCACGTTGACAGTGGAGACCCGCTCCAGCAGCCGTTTTAGGACGTCGGGGTGGAGAAGGATGTGAGCAAGGCCAGTTGAGCCTGCGTCAGCCAGTGAGGGAGGGGGCAGAGGCAGGGAGAAGGGCCGTGAGGGCCAGGTGTCATGCAGACTCGGGGTGGCACAGGCCACGCCAGCCAACGCGAACTGCTGACTTGGGCACCCGGCCCACTGGCGGGCTCCTACTGTAGCCTCACCATCCCAAAGTGCAGCCTTCTGCGCCCCTGGGGGACAACTGAGGCAGCTGCAACTCCGAGAGGGGCAGCGGGGTGTCCCCGCTCACACAGCCAGCCCGATGGGACCCCAGGCGGGGCCTTTCCTGGGTCAGCTCTGGTCACCTGGAGGCCCCAGGGAGCACAACGCAGCTCGGCAGGAGAAGGAGGTAGGGTCTCTGCGTTTGTGCGAGAGGGACCCCGGAGGGGCCTCCCTCACGCCGCAGGGGCCGGGAAGAAGCCACCACCGTCTGCTCCTTCCCCATCAGCTGCCGGCTCGGCTCGTGTCCCCACGAGGCTGGTCACACACACACCTGAACGGTGGGAAGCCTGTCGACTCGCAGGGGGCTTCTGGAACGGGAGTCCGCTTTCTGCAAACAGAACCCTGCTTCCCGCTCGCGTGATGGCAGCCTCCCAAGTCCGCCCAGGAGGGAACGACTGTCTCGGGGACCACGCTGCATTTCAGGGGAAAACACCAGAAACCCCTGGTCAGACTCGGGCCCCCTCGGCGCCTGGTTACACTTGTGTCGCCTCCCGGTCAGCACAGCAGATGCGCACCCCAGGCTGCAGGGACCCTGGCTGTCGTGTGACTCACACTCCAGATCTGGCCGGGCCTGCACCAGCCAGCGATCAGCGGCCCCGAGCCCCGCTGCAGGCTCCCGAGAGGTGACCTCAGTTCTGTCCAGCATCCTGGTCTCTCAGAACCAGGACTCTCTCCCCGGGCCCTTCTGACCTTGTCATCATTGAAGTTCCGGGAGCCCGCCCTCTGACCTCAACCTCCTCTCCTCCCTGAGAGCTTGTCCAGCTACTGCTCTGCTGTTCTGAGCATTGGAGCACCCCCAGGTCTTGGGCGCGTCTGCTTTCCCTGGCTAGGGGCCCACTCGGGTCACAGACTCATCCTCTCTTCCCTACCCTGTGCGCACTCCAGGGCTCTTCCATCAAGCCCTCTCCTGCCCACCTGCACCTCTATCCTCCAGCCCTGCCATCTGTGTGGGCCCCACCTGGCTGAGAGGCTCACACCTGTGCAGGGCGCGCAGCCACCAGCCTCCCGCAGGAGCCTACACCACCAACTGACGCTAGAAGGTGCCGGGTAAAGACTTCTGTACTGCTCCTACTAGGTTTTTAGTCCGCTTGCTTTCCCTGTCTCATTTCAAATCTCCTTCATGCTCCTCGAGCTCTGGGGCTCCTTCTCTCCTCCTGGCTCTCAGGTGACCTCGCCTCCTACTTCAGACACAATAGAAGCCCTCATGGTGGAAACTGCTCCCACACACCCACCACCCCTTCTCTTGTTACCAAGGAAGATGGACCCAAGCTCCTAAAGCCACCGTCCTCCCCAGACTCTCTGAACTCCCCCGCCCCCACCCCGAGGAGGCTCCCCATCCCAACAGTTAGACCCGCTTGTTCTTTATTAACAGAAGGAAGCACGTCCTCAACTCCACCTCCCCTCCAGCTGTCCGCCTTCCCTCCATCACAGCAAGGCTTCCTCTCTTCCCACCCTCAGCCGGGCGGGCTCCTCCCCAAGTGCCATCCCAGGCCTCACTCTGCCAGCTCAGGACCCTGACGGGGCACCTGTGTACCTGGGCCCAGAGGGCCCTGGGGCTCTGTCCTCTTCCCCTTGGTTATCTCACCTGCTTTAATTACACCCCACACCAAAGACTCCCCAGTCTTGCCTCCCCACCCCCAGCAGCACCTATTATATAACAGGTGTTCATTAAGAAACGCCATTTCACTCCTGCCACCCTGGATGCCGCCTGCTCGGGGCCTCGGCCTGGGTTCCCATCTCCAAACTCCCTGCTAGCCTTTAAGGTCCCTGAGCAGGGCCAGCAACGCTCTGCTTCCCCTTGACAGACGCAACAGGGTGAGTCACCTCCAAGAGGTGGAAGTCACTGTCTGCTGCAGTTTAGGGGAAAAACTCACAAATCTGAGGAGAAAACAGAATGCGGTAACAGACTACCTTTTTAAAAGAACGTTACTGCAGTCACCTCCATGAGACTGCAGGCCATCTCCCGTCCCCCCGATTAGCAGCCTTCCAACCGTTTCCAGGAGCAGGAGCTCGACACCCCGGGAGAGCGAGCGGCAGAGGTGCCAGGGAGGGGGAGGCGCCCTTCCCACCCCTGCCCATTCTGCAGGATCCACACGCTTCTCCTCTGAGCCGATCACAGGCAGTGCCCAAGCCGGGACATCAGAAGGCTGATCTTCTCCCCCTCCGGTGTGCCAGGGTCACACCTGCCATGACCCTGGGCTACAGAAGTGCCCTGGAGGTCAGCAGCTTGTGCCATGCTTGGTGCCACCGGGGTCTGCAGCACACATGAGGCGGCGCACGTCAGTGACAAGGGTGGGCATCTGTGAACAAAAACCACACAGGGCTCTGCGCGGCATGCCGCAAGCTGGCGGCCACCGGTCACTGGAAAGGAGTAACCCACTGGAGAGCAGAGAGAAAGCCCGTGCCCGCATGAGCGGCCGAGCGCCAGACAGGTGGGCCCTCGCTCAGCCTCTCTTCCTGCGGGAACCCAAGTTCGGGCGGACATTTCCACCACCCGGGAAGTCTGCTTTCCAGTGGGTTGCACCCCTCACCCCGGCTGCCCTCATCGGAGGGGACGCAGCTCATCCTGAAGCTTAGCTGGCGACCGGACCAGGTGTCTACACTGACTTCCAGGCGCCGGCAAGACGAGCCCTGGGGATGAGCGGCTTGCTCAGGGGCACCGGGGTGCTGCAGAGCTGGGCAAACTCAGGTTTCCGGACTCTATGCCAGTTGTATTTCCTCTTCAACTAGGTTTTGCTACATTAACTGGAAGAAAAAAGGCCCCCGACAGTTTGCGGTCTGTCAGTTTTGTCCAATTCGGTGAGGCAGGAGCCACTGACAATCAGGCTGCACAAGCGTCCTGGGGTTCCGGGCTGGGGTGTGAGTTTAGAGGGAGCCTCCCCGTTTCGAGAAGGACGGGAGCTCAGGCCCTGGTCTCTCAGACCGAGTGGAAGCAGCCGCGAAGGGACCAGGGCTCCGAGGGCCCCAAGCTCTGAGACAGAAAAGCTCAAGAAACTCTGATTTTACCAATTCTACCGTAAATGAAGACCTTGTGGAGGAAGTCAGCGCTTTAATTTTTTCTTCTCAGATACAGTGAACACCGGCCAAATTGTTTTAATTTCCGAATTTATTAAAATGATTAACCTCAATACTGCAAGTGCATGTACAAAATATTTGTAAAAAATGTTTTTAATGAAACGTTAAAGAACTTACCTCAAATGCTGAAAAAGTCCTTTTTTCATTCTTTCAGTACAAGGAATACATTGTATCTCAAAAGTATTACAACTCAGCAAAACAATTTAAAACAGTAATTTGAAAAACGATTGAAAATTGAATACTTTACATATATTTCTATGATCGTTTCCTAATTCTTACAATGCCAAAATCTTTACCAATCATTGCATAAGCTCAAGCTAAGTTTATTGAACGCAACCTTTTCGCGGCGGTCGCCAGTGTGCGGGCTCGCGCTTCCACGCGGACAAGCTACGGCGGAGCCACGGTGGCCCGGGGCCCCTAACCTTCAAACGGAAATTGGCTTTTCCTGGCGGACGCTTGTGCACGCCAACTCCCGGGCCGGCCGCCGCCAAGGGCGCTGCTCAGACCCACGGGAGGATCGGCCTCCAGAGACAGGCCGGAACAGAGTCCAAACATCGTAAATAAGTTACTAAAATTAAGCTTAAAAATGGAGAGAAGTGGGAAATGTGGTATTTTGTTGCTTTTTCCTTAAGACTGAAATTCCTGAAAGGGCTATTGTTGGTATTCCAAGAAACAGCTCCAGATTGAGTCTCTGAACCTCTTCCAACGCTCCAGACTAGGGGGACTCTGCAGACAGGCTGGGCCGGGCCTTGCTTAGCCGCGGGCCTCCACTTGCCCTGCAGAGGGTCTCTAACGGGCTCCGAGGGCCTCGGGACAGGCCTGGCGGGGCCGCCCTACTTCTGGAGGTGACGCGCGCTGGCCGGAGCAGAGCGGGGCGAGTGTGTGTGTGTGCAAGGCAGCCGGCCACGCGCTCCCACGCGAATACCTGAGGGTGCGACTGCGCCGCCAACAAGGAGACGGGTAAGACTACGGGAGTAATGCCTCGAAGAACAGGAGGAGAAAAACAATTCTAAAGTTAAAAACCTTTACGAATATTATTAACTTCTATTTGAAACCTACTAGCAACAGTTTAAAGGAACTTAGTTTAAATGATGTCCCCAGAGCCTGGAAACCGGTAGGAATCAGTAAGTCCTAACAGTAAGCATTGAGGTTTTCTCCAGCGGACTTTTCGTTACCTGCAGATTCCTTTGAATATTTTAAGACATGGGCTACTTTTCTCTAGACACTACACGAGTCCTCTAAATTGATCTCACTTAGGAACACTGGATATCTGAAGTACATGTACACATTTCCCAGAAATTAAGAGACCCACTGGCGTCGAACACCTGTTACAGATTTATATTCCCAAATTCTTCGCCCAATGATTTGTAAATTAATCCAGAGACATGAAAGATTGGTATGGAACATAAAGTAATAATCAAAAATTTGCTCATTAAGTTACTTAAAATTAATTTCTCTTCTCAAAGTGCTTCAAAAAACAAATTAAATCTGACTCCTCTTTTGTTTAACTGATAATATAGTCAAAAAAATCTTTGATATTTTCATACATAAACATAAGCCAAGAACTCCCACTGATGCAGTGCTTAAAACTATATATTTATAATTTCCTATTTTATTGGCATGAATATTTCTAAACTTAAAAACCTTCCTGGTAAGTTCTTTTAATTTCTTATGACAAAAATTTCTCACAACACACAAATATTTACAACATATACACTGTTTTCAGTTCTTTACAATGAATTTCAAAGACAAACATTTTTTATAGGTTACCACAGAACAAAAGCTGTGACTCATGTTTTTATTTCATAAACTATTATAAGTTAAAGTGAATAGAGTTTTTAATATTCCTTGTAGCATTTTACAAGTGCAACAGAAAGCTTGAAGACCCAAATGAAGACAGCTGTAGTTCATTAGATAAATGTTGCTTGTTGTCATCACATTGTTCACAGCAAATTTTTGAAAAAATAAGCACCAATCATCCTTGCAAAGAACAATTTTATCTAAAAGGATTGAAAAGTGTTAAATACAAGGTCTTTAATTTACATGACAAGCAATAAATACGCTGCATTGGAACTCATCTTGCACACCGCCACCCTCGTACATATAATGTACTGAGAAGGGAGCCACCACGAATGTCACTGTACTTTTGTTTTTCAAGAAACCAATCTGACTCCCAACCGATGGTTTGCTATTTTAACCAAGGCCACGACAGTACACCTGGGCCAGCAGACAGTGTGAAACTGACACAACTCCAAGGGGAAACATCTAGCAAGTAAATCAAAAAGCCAAAGATCATTGCTGGTGATATTAGCATATACTAGAAAACCTTAATATGCTGCTACTATGATTTGTTTTAAATTATTGTTTAGTCATATATTAAAGAGCCAGGTGATGCTCTTAAAGTTAAAAAAAAAAAAAAAAGAAAACTGTGTAGCCATGTTATTGTCTTCAACGTCCTGGGTGGAAAGTCGCTGTCACTGTACAGTTTTGCTTGAGCCTTTCTTTCACAACAGGGCTTAGCCTCTATCTCCGAATTGCACATAAGAAGGCTACTGAAAAAGCACAATAAAAATCTGCACAAACCAGACTTCAGGAGAGTCCGCGCGCGGTACGCGCGACAGCACTACGCTGAGAAGGGAAGAGACAAGAGAAGTGCTGCCACTAAAATGTTTCGGCTGAGGAATAATGGACTGGAATTTTTTATTTCTTTAAAGTAGTTATCCCAGGTCAGCTTAAGACCGAGAGCTTACGCGTTAAGCCTCAGAGACTGATCCTCTCTCCTCCTGGAGGAAATGTCAATGTCTATGGAGTCCTTCCCAACTATCAGCCTCAATCGCTTGGCGGGAGGAAGAGGAATGAAGTCATCTTCAAAGTCGTCGTCGTCGTCGTCCTCTTCGTCGCCCTCCGAAGAGGAGGGGCCGTCGGTGCTCTCCTCCTCATACTGACTGTAGTCGCCGACTTCCATCTGAGACTCCAGGAGAGAAAGGGGGTCACTACAGCACACCCCGTTTTCATGAAGCCCCTCCACATAGGACCCCCTACCTTCCTCGTCCCGTTTGAGCTGGATTTTTAGCTTCGTAGAACTACTGCCCGATCCTGAGTTAAATCCATTGTTAAGCTTTGCTACATAGAGATTATTATCATTTTCATGGTCTTTACTCAACTTGATGCTTATTTTTGAAGAATTCATTCCATCACTCTCTTGGTCATTTGCCTTGCTGCTGCTATCATGACGCCTGCGAAGAGTCAATTTGGGAATCCCAGAGTTATTCTCCAGGATTAACTGTGCATCATACCTTGTGATTCGCCTCTTCTTTTTACTTTTTGCAGTTCTGAAGTTGTCTTTTGCTTTGAAGCTATCTGATGTCACAACCGAACCGCCCCCAGGCGAAGGGGCCCAGTCCGTGTAGCTCCCAGGCAGGCCCTCTGGGCCGCTGTGCTCGCCCTGGTCAGAGTGGGACCCCATCACATCCAGCGCCACACCCGCTTTTCCAGGGGAATCATGCACCGGAGTGGATTCCTCGGGTTTTGCCGACTGTTTCACAAGTTTTCCTTGTCGCGATTTCTTTTTCGACATGCTGTTGTCAGTCTTATGACACTTTGCTTCCCCATTTTGTGCAGTTTCGTGAGCCAGTTCTTCTTCCTGCACTGCAGGAGTCGGCTGCTCGCCACTGTCAGGGCAAGGCTCCGTCGAGCTGTCCTTATAGCCGTCCAACGTATTTGGTTCAAGCTTGATATCAGAGGTCTCCTTCAGATTCGTTCTCGTCCTCATCGACCGCCTGGGGGTGTATGTGCAGGGAGCGCCCTCCCCATGCGAAGGAGCACCTCGGCCAGAGTTCTGTTTGTGCTCTCTTGCTGCGTGTCTCGTTAAGCACCCACCAGCCACGTTGGCCTGGACTGGTCCCTCGGGCTCCTTATCTTTTTTAATGGGCAAATTTTTATACAGAACTACTTTAGGCTCTTTAAGTACCAAGTTTCCCATTTCGAGTTTTCTCGAAGCGCTCTTTTGCTCCAGCCGTTTGCAGTGATTTCGGAGTTTTGTCTTTGAAGGTAAAGGCTTTGCGGGCTTCCTCAGCGTCTTTGGTGCCCTGGAGCTGCTGGCGTGGGTTAGCGTGGACGAGGTAGAGCGGGCAGAGGCTGGCGGCCTCGTCAGTCCTCTGCCCTTGCTGTTCTTCTTCACACCAATGGAAGATTTTCGGGTAGAAGCTGCAAAGTTAAAGAAAATAAAAACAAGGGTGAAAACCATTCTTGGTAACACAGCAGCGTACAACAAGACAGTGCCCCAACCCAGGCCAGTAGCTATGAAATGTCCAGGTTATACAAACGTGTGGAAGACAGACCTGGCCCCCAGCTCGGCTTCTGCCAGCACGTAAGCATTCCCTACACTGTCTCCCTTTGAGTTCTCCGAGTTCTGCCGCGTCTGCTCATTTCTGAGGTAAGTAATTTCATGGTTAAAGAGCTCTGAGCATAGCAAAGATTGAGATTTCACTCCAAGCTTGTCCTTCATCATGACACTGGTCCAAACTAAATATTTCTTTTCCTGATTTAGTATTTTACCACATAAAAGACTCGAAGTAAAGCTAAGTAAAAATCAGTGTTTCTTCCCTTTCACAAATTCTTCTTAAACTCATCATTTTAAATATGTTTCCCAAATCCATCACTCATTAACTCAAAGTAAACATATGACTCGGCCAGTAATACAGGACAGAAAGACGTTACCAATGGGCCCTGAGACACGAAGTCTATCACGATGGTCTCACACAAGAAACAGAACTCAGAGCCGTGCTCTTCCTGCCAACAGACATTCCCCCCAAGTGCTGCACTATTCTGAGGCGTTCCTGTCAGCCCCGGGAGGAGCAGCAGAGACTCCGAAGGGGTTCAGGACTGACTCGGCCCCTCCCTCCAGTGAGGGTGGGCTGCCAACGAGCAAAGAGAACGGGGCAGAGGCATGCTGCTGGCGTGACACTCTCGGGACAAAGGAGGATCCAATTTCCTTCCTACGGACCAGGATACAAACAGCTTGTGATGATCCCACTGGGAATGACAACTTGAGAACTAATGTGACAGTCCAACAGGTTCTCGAAAGGCTTGTGTGTGACTCTAGTTTACGTTGCCCCGTAACGAGCCTCCGACCTGCCACCGACTTTCTGCCGTCTTCAGGTTTTTTCTCTATAGTTACCTTTGGACCTGCGTTTGTAATGTTGTATATGAGTCAAATTCTCAATTACTTAGCCCTCCCATCCTCCACCCGAAAACCTCCTCCCCATCAAAATACTCCTTCAAATCACTCACTAGCGAAGCTGAGACGACCAAACGAATAATCACCATTTCTCGCCAGGAAACAAGGAGAATAAAAAAACCACCAAAGTGGGTAAATCCAGCAAACTGCCCAACAAAGACTCTCGCTGACTACATGCCTGAGGGTTGCCAGGGCGACTGCTGCTCCTTCTGCACGGCTAAGCAAGTAAGTTACCATTAGTTAGTTCACACCGAGAGGAGGAAGAATGCATAACACGCATTCCACAAACATCAAACCAGCAAGAACAGAAGGCTCTGTACTCAAGATCGGCTCGTGAACGGCTTCAGGGCACTCAAAGCAGCAGAACTCCCAGGAAGGAGATCCACTGACTGAACCAAGAACACGCTCATCCATGTGGGCTACTCCCAAGGAGGCGGCGTATTTTTAGAAGAGTAGAAGTAGTAAAGCTTGGATGCCATTCGAGAACTGACGTATCATGAACTAGAATTATACGGAACTTACTAGAAATTATCGTTTAAATATAAGGACGTTCAGGGAATTCTTTCGCTGCAGTATTTCTTTATGCTTACAAGGCTTCCCACCAGGTGGACGGAGACGTTTACTGACATGAACACACACTGGGGCCCTGGTGCTCGGCCTTCTCAAATGTGACTGACTAGGCGAATCCTCTGCTCAGCCTAGGACTCCTCAAGGGCCGCTCCAGGTCCAAACTCTGCTTCTCAAGCCTCCTTTGCCTTCTCCCATCCCATTCGCATTTCGTTCCTGCCATTACCGACACAATGTCACATGCGCTTTGTATTCTTGACAGCAACCCCCGTAATTTGGATCCAGCCTTGTCCTCTAATGAGAGCCTTTGCCTGACAACCTCCTTGCCACGAAACCCAGCGAATACTTTCCAGCCCTTACCTTCTTCCTTCCTCTGCAGAATGTGCGATCACTAACCACCCTTGCTCCTGACAAAGCCTCTCCCCGGGGCCGTCCGCGAGAGCGCTCTCCTGACCGTCCTTCCACGTCCCCGTGGCTCTTCCCCCACCTCCCCTGCACTGCATTCCTCCCGCTCTGCTGGCCTAGGCTCTCCAGACACTCTGCACATGGTCTCTGGGTGCTCAGCATCCGCTCCTCCATGGCTAGCACCATCAAGATGCTGGCAGTTCCCGAACCGCTTTCTCTAGCCTGATTCTCCTAATCCCCGAACGGCCGGAACGCTTTTCCTAGTGCGCCACGTCACTTCTGGGCTTTACCCCTTTTAATAACCTAAGGCCCTAAGAATCAAGTACACAGTTTTAAATTAGGGTCACATCCCTTCTTCCCAGCCTCTCCAGCCAGGATGAACTTTCTTCAACTCCTACACTCGTCCCCCTTTCTTCATCAATGAAATTCCTCTGCTTTGAACGTGCTTCACTTGGGCAACTTCTCACCCCACTTAAGACTCAGCTTCGGAAACCCTGCTCTCGGGGAGCCCGCCACGACTTCCTGCCTGAGACAGGCTACCCTTCCCATGTATTCTCACGAGCCCAGAGACTCCCTTACTTGGGCACTTATTTCAATCCATTAGATGAATCATTTCACGGTGATTCTGAATCGGGGCTCTCCCCCTTCCACCCGTCCTTCCCACAGAGTCACTGTCAGCTGACTGCAGTGAACCGCTGACAAAGCACTTCAGTGTGTTTGTTTGTGTTCTAAAAACCACAAAACGGACTAAATTGCTGCTCCGCATTATTTCCGTACAGATTTCCCTTTCACGTTTACGTATTTCTCTGTGCCTTCTCATTTCATTTGAAAAGGATTCTCTCATCAAAAGCCCACCTAAAAGGTGTGCTCCTCAATGAAAGGTCAAAGACGACACAAACAAGCTGGGCAAGAGATGCGAGCAACGGGACCAAGATGACAGTCCGGGACGTGCCAAGGGCTCTCACTGTCCCAAGAAGGTACCACACTAGCCTTGGGGGCTTCGAGAACGCCAGTGACAGCAGGCTAAAGACGGGGCCACAATGGCACTAACAAAAGTCTCTCGAGAGACTAGATTCTGACTAAGTGGAGTTAAGGTATGCCTGTGGCTCCCTGGCTCCTGCACTAACACCCATGCATGGCTCGCTTCCCTAGTGGCTGCGACATGTCCCAAATGCATAAACCTAGACAGCAATTTCAGGTGGAGAGACACAGTCTTAGCAATTATTGCATACTAGGTGCTATGCAAAATAGCCAAGGAACTATAATCTCAATCTTAACAAGCATTCTTTGAAGAGCTATTACAGCTATGTGACAACCAAGCTTCACAGACTAGAACGTCTAAGACTGTCCATCTAGGGAGGGGCAGAGCTGGGATGCCGGCTGAAGTCTGTGGCTCGAGACTCCAAGTGTGTAGCCATGCTATTACACTGCTTCTAAGGTATACCCACCAAGTTCTGACGGTGCCAGGCCCCACTCAAGGGGCAAGGACCCATGGCACGGCTATCATCGTCACTTCAGGGTGTCCTCAAAAGCCTAAGGTAGCCCTGTGTGGGCATGAAGAATTACAGCCAGATACAAGAGCAGCAAATGATGACAAAACTTCCTAAGGGCTTGGGCTGCGTCCACGCTCTTTACAGAAAAGCCCCAGAAATACACACCATCAGTCTGAATCAAGGTAAACACGAGGCCTGCACACGGCGTGGCATCTTCAGAACCCGAGGACCCAGAAAACCCTCAATAGGACTTTAAAGACTTAAGTTCAAGGAGTTTATTAGGCACAAGAAGCAGCTTCTACCTTACGTGACCAACACAGACTGGCAACGGCCGCCTGGAGCAATGTTGGAAAGGACTCTGAAGCAGCCTGTAGGCCCAGCAGAAGAGCATTCAGATCACTCAGTGAGGTCTGTGACAGGCGAGAGAGAAGTGGTGACCCAGCCCACTCTTCCCAGGACAGGAGCTCCTTAGTTAAGGTAAACTTATTCCACTGGCTGAGGCTTCTGGATCTTGCACTGACTTGTGGCATTTACAGTGACTCATGTCCCACATCACAGCACTGATTATGGGCGGTGGCCCAGCCATTTAGGCACAAGAGGCCTAAAAAAGCAGAATCTTCTGCTAACAGCATTATCATTGAGGTCTGTGGACTGAATTTGTGAAAATGGATTTCTTGCTGTCTCCCCTCTCTGAATCCTAAAGCAAAACAGTCAAGTTGTGGCTCTCAAGACACCTTTCAAAAAAGGATCTGTGTGGAAGGAAGAACTAATTTTCCTTCCGACTAGGCAGAAATGTTTCTTTAGAAAGACTACACATGCCGTTCAAAGAAAGCAGTTCCTGTGTCAGCTGCTAACCTCCAGCCGAAGTGCAGACTGAAGACGGGCAGCCAAGCCCAGAGAAAGCAGCCGGCACCCACCCCGACCACGGATGCCCACCCCTCTGGAGGAAAGGCTCGGGCCACTCCGGCGGCATATCCAGCTGCAGTTTCAAAGCCTCTTTCCTTCAAACAGGTAGAAGGGTATGGCTGAGACACAAAACACCAAAAGAAATACAGTCTAACAGAATCATGTAAGCTCCTGAGCAAATGCCGCTGTGAGCAAGACTGGACGCCCCACGGTCTCAGAGGAGTGCAGGAAGCCTCCGGCTCCTGCAGAGCACTGAGCCACATGTGTCAACTGTCACACGACCCTCAAAGGTGGTCACACCAACCCTTCAAGTACTCAATTCTTCCGCACAAAGGTAATTCGAGTACGCTAAGCGCCTACCATAGGCAGTCACTGGAAGTGCTGTACTCGTATTCTGTACCACCGAGACTACAGCTCCGAGGATGGCCTGCTCCCTCCAGACTTAGAAAATGGCAATAACAGTCCGCTCTGGACAGTCACTTGTGTACCTGCCCTATCCTGGAGCTACAGCACAAGCTCCCTGAGGGAGGGGCCCAAGTCTCACACACCGTTGTACCTTTTCAACCAGCCGGCTTTTGGTAAGTATTTCATTTATTAATAAAGATTCCTTAGATGGTCACATGGTACACTCAGCACTTTCTAAAAAATAGCTGCATCCTGATCTTTTAAACTAAGTAGTATACTGAGCTCAGTATCTATACACAGGTAATATAGTTAATGCAGAAAAACACAAGACACCCCCACAAATGTCACAGAGCCATTCAACGTGGACAGTGTCACGGCTGTCTCCACGTGTGGCGGCAGCCTGCTTCCAAGTGTTTTTATGTATATATTTATAAAATCGGCTTCACAAGCCTCCAGTTTCACCAAGGAACCAGACTCAGCAAACAGACGTTGATTATGCCGCATTTATTATTAGAACCGACAGTCAACAGTGGATGGCGGACTACCTGGCCTTTTCTCTTTGGACATACTGACCGAAGAGGAGCACAGCACTGCTCTTAGCTGACAGGCTGCGCTGGGCCTCTGAGTCCTAGCAGCAGGTGGGTTCAGCGACAGTCACCATCAGGGGACACACCTTCCCTTTTCCCCAGGATTTTCTGTAGGGGAGGAGGGCACCCAGCGTTGGTTGCAAACATCTGAAGACAGGGAGAAGAGCCTCAAGTGAGCAGCTCTCAGAAGGGACTCAGGCGCTAAGAAGTGTCTGTGGACATGGGCAGCGCCCGAACAGGCATACTTTGGGGAGCAGCAAGTCAGAGCTCCTAAGCTGCATTCCTGTCAGACACAAGTCAGACTAAAGAGCTGACTGCTCTAGCGGCACCTAGAGGAGACTAGTGTCACCAGATGAAACCCAGCAGCAATCAGTGCTTCCAGGACTGCAAAGCGCCAGACACGAAGTGTTTCCTTTTGCTTGTTCAGGCTTCCTTCTTTCTTTCCTCTTTCTTCTTCATTCTCTCCTTCCCAGTTTCCATTAGATCTTGCACCAAACACAACTGGTATCTTAAAGCTTGCTTCTTCTCAACTCTCTCGCTACTTTCGGTAATGGCTAACACAACACGCCACAGTACAGCGACGTTCAAAATGCTCCTCTATCACAATTCTGAGTCTGGTAACTGGTGGTTTGGTAAATTGGGTCACTCGTTTTGGAAAAAAGCAAGCAAGCAGTAAAAAGGTGGAAGCCTCGAGGCCAGAAGCTATCGACTCCGCAGGTCCCTCATCCACCCTGAGACTGGCTGGGCGCGGGGACATGCCTGTGCCTGCGAGTCCGCCCAGTCCTTTGTCTTCTCAGAGGACCTAACGACATCATTAGCATGAAACTAACACTTGAAAATGTGTCTCTCAAACATATGACGATCCTGGAACGTATGATGAAGAATTTAACATCCAGTTACCGAGTGTTCCAGAAAGGCAGACAATCCCATCTAGAGTACCAGGCTGAATCTGGAGGCAGGATACAGACTGCCTGTGAGCTCAAATCACTTCTAGAACCTTGCAGTGCTGCTGAAGCGCACGAGTCCGAGTTTCTCTCAATATTTAAAAGATCAAAACTATTGAAGCATGCTTTAGAAAGAAAATTATGTGAAAATACTTAAAAAAAAAAAAAGATATGCTTATCAAATCTCCCTTACTTACTTGCATTGTTTTTTTCCTGAGTGGTATCTGCATCAGTGTTAGAGCTGACAGATTGACTGTCTGAATTTTTGCTGCTGTCCCCTAACTTTTTAAGCCTATTTAAGCGTTTGTCTGTTTCTCTGAGTCCGTATTTGCTATTGATAACAGGAGCAGGCGCAGGCAGTCCCACTCTGGATTTAAAAGCACCAGTTCCCCGTCTGAAAGAGAAAACAGCACAGGTTAAACAAACAGCATCCTTACTTACAACAAGCTTGCTGCTGAGGACCCCTGGCCACATGAGGTCAACAGACGTGATGAACTGATGAGGCCTCAATCATCACTAGAAATCTGTTAAGTCTAGGACTCTCAAAAGAAATTAAATGTACATATAAAATCAATGCAAAACACCTTCTAGATTTAAAATAAAACCAACTGTTATGACTACTGTCAATCAACTGTTAATTGCCCATGAGAAACTATTGGATCCTGTAGAATTTCATGTGTAGGTAAAAACAGATAACTAATTGTTCAATTTCAAAACTGGTTGGTGCAATAGCTAGGTCTAAAGTGTACCTTAAATAACCCACCTGTTAATTATGTTGCAGCTTTGTTCTGCACAATTTAAGACTACATTACTGAATACTGAGAATTAAGGAATTAAAAAAAAGAAATCAGAAAATTTCCATAAATTAAGTCACAACTTAGAACTTAATGTTACACACAAATAAACAAACCCTAATGAAATACTGCATAAGAAGGCTAGGCTATATTAGTGAAAATTTGACTGCTGGAACAATAGAAACTGTTAAATAATTCCTTCAAAGTTATTGAAATAAACGTGAAGGATCATAATTAACAAAACGTAATAAATAAAAGACATCAGAAGGGCCGGCCCGTGGCTGAGTGGTTAAGTTTCTGCACTCTGCTTTGGTGGCCCGGTTTTGCCAGTTTGGATCCTGGGCGCGGACATGGCACCGCTCATCAGGCCACGCTGAGGCGGCGTCCCACACGGCACAACCAGACGGACCCACAGCTAGAACATACACCCATGTGCTGGGGGCTTTGGGGAGAAGAGGAGGAAAAAAGAAGAAACAGACATTAAAAGTCTTGCTGTCACCACTGGACAAGGACGATGTGTGTGCCCTGTGTTAATTATTTCTATTTATATAAATTCTTCTAAAGGGAGGGTGCTTATAAGAGCTTCTCCTAACTTCCTTAATGAATCTAGCTTGGCAAATCTGTGCTTTATTCCGTGTATAAAGGTAAATTTCTACTCAGCTCTCTTAAAAAGAATAAGTAAATTCTAAATTAATGAGGTTAAAAAAAAGTGCTACACTGCACTTAAAAATGAGAAATCCCTTTGGCCAAAATTGCCTTCACTGGCTTGCCTTTTACCGGCTCAGCTTGTGAAAGCCATATAAGAACAGATTTTGACCCTGTGGCCAAACTGTGGACACCCTCTATCACACAAGCAGTGCCACCCTCCGTAAGATCCCATGTGATTTATTTTTTCCAGGATGTAGACGAAGAGAAAATAATTTTTCTCACCTGAGGAATCAGAATGTTTTACCTTTTGCTAAGGGACAATGGAAGCTTTATTTTCTCTCCCTACCTTCTTCCCTCTTGATGCTAGAGAGCACAGACCAAAACCTAATGCAGAAACTATTTTTGGTAAGCAAGGTGGGCATTCTTCACCTCCCCAGAATGGATCTGGAATTCGGCTTTTATTTATTTATTTTTTTTTTGAGGAAGATTAGCCCTGAGCTAACATCCGTGCCCATCTTCCTCTACTTTTTTATATGTGGGACACCTACCATAGCATGGCTTGCCAAGTGGTGCCATGTCCACACCCGGGATCCGAACCAGCGAACCCCCAGGTAGCCAAGGCGGAACGCGCGCACTTAACCACTGCGCCACTGGGTCAGCCCCTAGAATTCAGCTTTTATTAACGCTTTTGTAAAAACAACAACAAAAACTTACTTTGGGACTGCCTCAATTCTTTTTTCAAAAAGGGCAGGAGAAATCACTGTGAAAACCTCTAGGGAACCTTCACCAAGCAGGCACCCAGTTAGACTGCACTCCGTTCAGGGAGCAC